>NC_138514.1:27216621-28416621 GCF_964252035.2 Podarcis erhardii | reverse complement strand
AGAGCTCTCGGCGAATGCGAGACCTGGGCGGGGAGAGAGAAAGTGTAGGCGAGAGGGGAAGACGGTGTAAGACAGTCACTGATATGTCAGTAATGTAAGTTCAGGTGATAATGATAATGATAATGATGATAATACTACTACTACTGCTACTACTACTACTACTACTACTACAGTGGTACCTCAGGTTAAGAACTTAATTCGTTCTGGAGATCTGTTCTTAACATGAAACTGTTCTTAACCTGAAGCACCACTTTAGCTAATGGGGCCACTCGCTGCCGCTGCACGATTTCTGTTCTCATCCTGAAGCAAAGTTCTTAACCTGAGGTACTATTTCTGGTCTGTAACCTGAAGCGTCTGTAACCCGAGGTACCACTGTAATAATAATTTATTATTCATACCCCGCCCATCTGACTGGGCTTCCCCAGCCACTCTGGGCAGCTCCCAACAGAATATTAAAAATATAACAAAACATCAAATATTAAAAACTTCCCTGAACAGGGCTGCCTTCAGATGCCTTCTAAAAGTCAGGTAGTGGTTTATTTCCTTGACATCTGATGGGAGCCACTACCGAGAAGGCCCTCTGCGTGGTTCCCTGTAACCTCACTTCTCGCAGGGAGGGAACCACCAGAAGGCCCTCGGCGCTGGACCTCAGTGTCTGGACAGAACGATGGGGGTGGAGACGCTCCTTCATGAATACAGGGCTGAGACCACTTAGGCCTTTAAAAGGTCAGCACCAACACTTTGAATTGTGCTCAGAAATGTACTGGGAGCCAATGTAGGTCTTGATACAACACTAATTATCTTTATAACATTTCCCACTCCTCAAGCAACTAAGAATTCAAGAAGAGCCTGGTGGATCAGGCCAATGGCCCATCTAGTCCAGCATCCTGTTCTCACAGTGGCCAACCTGATGCCCCCAAGGGAACCCCCCAAGCAGAAGCCAAGCACAAGCACTCTTGCAAACAGGAGGACGTGAGCCACACCCCCGGAACGTGTGCCAGCCACGCCCCCACCTGCTCCCTGCCCTCTGGTGCCGGAGCATGAAGCTCTGCCACTGTGGGGCACATTTCATAATTGGGATGCCATTTCTGAGAAGACCCTCTGGTGCAGTCACAGACCCCCAAGCTTCACTCAGTGACAGAACAATCAACTATCACTTTACCTGTAATTGTGGAACCAATTAATGACGGTGCTGGTCTTCAAGTTGAGCTGTGTGGCAAGCTCCTCAATGGTTTTTGGTGATGGGTATGGCTTTTGCTGATAGGCTCGCTTCAGAGCTTCTTTCTCTTCTGGGGCCAACACGACTCGCGGCTTCTTTAGCTGATGCTGCGGCTGTGGACTGGCCCCCTGGCTGTAATCGATGCCCGCCGAAGAAGACTCTGAAGGCTGGCTGTCGCTGACCGAGCTGTGCCTTCGCTTCATGTACGCTGAAAGACAAAAAGGAAACCACAGGGATCATTTCAGGCACAAAGCCATGGAACTGGGAGAGCTGGCATGTATGAAAGGATGGACTGGTAAGCATATGGCAGTGTGGGTGCAGTGGTTAGAGTGCTAGGCTAGGACCTGGGGAGCCAGGGTTCAAATCTCCACTCAGCCATAGCGCACACTGGGCGACCTTGGGCCAGCCACCGTCTTTCAGCCTAACATACCTCACTGGGTTGAAATGGACTGAAACTGGAGTGGGGTTGGGGCAGAGAACCATGTATGACACTTTGAGCTCCTTGGAGGAAAAGTGGGATATAAATGTATTATTAACCATCATAAACCAAAGCCAGGATCAGATTGGCAGAGCTCATGGCCACTCTTGCCCTGGCTCTACCCATTTTTGAGATTAAAATGGTGGGCACTTGGGGCCTCTGGGTGGCACTGCCCTTTGCTTTGTAGCATGTGCCAATTGGCAACATTGCCCTCGACTGCCTGTCTGCCAGCCAGGGAATGAAGAGAGAAAGGGAGGAGGCAACAGAAATCACAGCTATATTTATTAAATTACTAAGTAACAACAGTGGGACGCGGGTGGCGCTGTGGGTTAAACCACAGAGCCTAGGACTTGCCGATCAGAAGGTTGGCGGTTTGAATCCCTGCGATGGGGTGAGCTCCCGTTGCTCGGTCCCTGCTCCTGCCAACCTAGCAGTTCGAAAGCACGTCAAAGTGCAAGTAGATAAATAGGTACCGCTCTGGTGGGAAGGTAAACAGCGTTTCCGTGCGCTGCTTTGGTTCGCCAGAAGCGGCTTAGTCATGCTGGCCACATGACCCGGAAGCTTTACGTCAGCTCCCTCGGCCAATAAAGTGAGATGAGCACCGCAACTCCAGAGTCGGTTACGACTGGACCTAATGGTCAGGGGTCCGTTTACCTTTAAGTAACAACAACATGTGCAGTGCTTCACGTATATTTTCTCATAATCTTTACAGAAATGCAGCAAGTATTGATATCTCTACTTTGGAGGTAGGTGTGTTGAGGTTTTGCCCCCAGGTCACCTGGTGAGTTCTTGGCAGAGGTACAATTTTGCACCTTATACCTTAGGATTCATAGATCCTTTGCTACACCAGTTTTCAATTTATGCTTAAGGGATGTCAGGTTGCAGACTTGCCCCAGAGCTCCGTAGATCTGGTGTCAGTAAGGGTTGACAGCTAGATGGAGCAATGGTCCTAATGTGGTGTAAGGTAACTCATTATAGCCATTTTACAGATGGGTACAGTTGGCAATGCAGCCTGTCCGTGTTGAGTCTCCCACCTGCTCAATAACCTGTACTGTAGGTTATTCCAAGGGTAGCTAATGCGGTACCCTTCAGATGCTGTGGACCACACTGTCTACCCCAGGCTTATTTTCAAGTCCCGGTGTTTACGGCAAAGGTAAGACATGAACCAGGGGCTTTGTGTCCAATCTCTAAGCCAGTGGGGTAAATAAATTGTATGCTAATCTTTTGGTAAGTCAGGATAAGCATTCCCAACTAATGATTTAGTTTTTTTTTGGGGGGGGGAGCAGACAGGAGCTGAGGAGGGCCTGGTTCAGAATGAATCTCCCCCACTGAATGAAAATTTAAATAGGGGTGGCGGGGAATTAGGTACTGTGAGTGTGCCTGGGCACAGAATAGCAGAGAGGCCAAAGCACTGCAGGTCGAAACAGAAGTGCCAAAAACACTTGAAAAGCTTTTGGCAATGTGCCTCACCAAAGACTCCTAAGGAAGCTTAGAAGTTAAGGAGTAAGAAGAGAGGTTCTCTTGTGGATCAGGGGCTCATTTAAGTTGCAGGAAGCAAAAAGTAGGAATAAATGGACAGTTCTCTTGAATACAGTGGTACCTTGGGTTACATATGCTTCAGGCTACAGACTCCGCTAACCCAGAAATAGTACCTCAGGTTAAGAACTTTGCTTCAGGATGAGAACAGAAATCGCGTGGTGGTGGCGTGGCGGCAGCAGGAGGCCCCATTAGCTAAAGTGGTGCTTCAGGTTAAGAACAGTTTCAGGTTAAGAACGGACCTCCAGAATGAATTAAATACTTAACCCAAGGTACCACTGTATTATGTAGAAGCAGACCCCGCCCCCCAGGATTGGTATTTTAACTTGTTCATAAATGATCTAGAGTTAGGATTTAAGTGTTCAGGTGGCCAAGTCTGCTGATGATACTAGATTGTTCAGGGTCATTTTAAAAAATAGATTTTGTAAGAGTTCCAAAAGGACCTCTCCAAACTTTGTGAATGGATGGTAAAATGGAAAGTGCAATTCAATGTAAACAAGTATTAAAATAATTGATGCATGTCAGGGCAATAATTTCACAAATATAGTCATGGAGTCTGTACTGGTGGTGATAATTGTGCCTCATCCGTCATTGCAAGTTCAGACCCCAAGAGCATGTAAGGTAAGAAAGATGGGCATAGCTGCAGGTGTGATGGAAATTACCTTTTTTTTCCATGCGTTTCATGTCCATCAACTTCTCCACGTTGTTGGGGTCGTTGAGCCATAGCTGCATGCGAACAAACGGCTCCCGGCCCTTCAAGCTCAGCTTGTGCCAGGGCTTGGGACGTGCCAGCAGATCTGAGACTGAACCTTGTGTTAGCCCCAGGATTGTCTCCCCAAACAGACGCTGACCTGCAAAGAAGCCAAACATCAAGTTGTATTTGTGCCATGGAGAGAGAAGACAATGCGATAGGAGAAGGCAAACACAGACACACACATACATGAAAGCAAAAGGGGCCCAATGTCATTAAGGAACAGAACACCATGCCAGTTAAGCCGTTTGGGCTTCTCCTAAAAAGAGAAGTGGCACAGGACCACCTTTAGGGAGGTGCAGGCAGTTTGTAGGGGGAATCCGCAACTCCTTCAACCCACCGAAAGCTGTTCTACAATTTTAAAAAATCCCAACTGAACCATGTCACATTGAAGGTGGGAGCTGGCCACATTTTATATTCCACGTAGAATTCCTGGAATTTACTGAGCCAGCACATCAGGGTGTAGCCTGCAATAAATGTCTTGCCCTGGTGTGCTTGTTTTCTACATTAAGGGAGTGTTCTTTCTGACTCCCATGTCATGATACAGAAAGAATAATTTGTTTTTGTCAGAGCCTCTGCTTTTGACTCATTTCAGATTGATTCGGTTCTTGAACACATAAAATAAAAGCCAGAGGATCCAATGACTTCACCACCAAACTTGGTGATGCCTGAAATCCTTTCTGATAATCTTCTCCGTATTGTTCCAATTTTGGTAGATGTGCTGCCGAAGCGAGCATGCCTCAAATCCTTTCTGCCCTTAGGATTCTCAGTCTGGGTGCATTTGAACTTCTGCCCACTGATTGAACACCTGACACTCCTGAGAATAATGGGCTGGCATACAGATAACATGTACAGGCCTAATTTTTACTTAATGCTAAGCCAAACTATAGCTTAGTGAGATCGAGCAAGCATGTAGTTACTCTACGGAGAGCTAAGCTGTAGTTTGGCTAAGAGTTCAGTGTGTGTGAACGCAAGTTCATGGTTTGCCTTGATCTGAACAGCTATGGGCTGCAAACAAGGTGTGTCCTTGGTTTATTGCTAGTGGCTTGTTTGGGGAAGGCAGACCATAGGCCTGAGTTCACATACAATGCCAGGCCAAACCATGGCAGTGCAGCAACAGGAGAACTAAGACAGTTTGGTCTAGTGTTTTGTATGAACCAAGACAATGTTATTTTTGGTATTATTATTATTTATCACTTATATAGTGCTCTTCAGGGTAGCTCAGTTGGTACAGCATGAAACTCTTAATCTTGGGGTCGTGGGTTCGAGTCCCATGTTGGGCAGAAGATTCCTGTATTGCAAGGGGTTGGACTAGATGACACTTGTGGTACCTCCAGATCTACAATTCTATGATTCTATGTACATGGTGCTTTTTAATCAACCTTAGTTACATGAATGCATGTCTTCTCCCCATGCTTTCCCCATCTGCATCCCTACATGGCTATGGAAGTCTGATAATGACATTTCTTTTTTCTGCTCACGCATCTCCATGATTGCATATGCGAAAGTGTGTCGGGGTCAGGACAAAGGGTACCAAAATCCATATCTGGGGTGCTTAAAACTTAGAGTATTGTGAGCAGCTCTGAGGACTCCTATCAAAAAGTAGTATAGAAATCCACTGAATGGCCAGGCTCCAAATATTTAGACCTTGCCTGGGCAAGTGAGAGGTTTAATACTGCCTGCCAATTGGAGGGGTTGATCTTATTTCTTTCTACACCTGAACTCTGAGGCCTGAGCTGTGGCAGTCCCCATAAACTCTAAATAGCTAAGACACAGCCTCACAGGCATGAGCTTCCTGCTTCAAACTCCAGGGTATCTGAATAAAATGTTATTCAAAAGAGCTACATCCAAACAAAACTTCCAAGGCCACAAGCGGATGTAAAAGAACAACCAAATTTTCACGAGTTTCTAATTAATCTGGGTGGTCTTGGCTTCCCCTTCAAAGCTACCGGGTTTCGGTTTTCAGCTGGGAAAATTAAAGGATTGATTCCCCTGGCTGGGAACACTTCCCACTGTTTAAGGTGAGGACCCTACAATGGAGATAATGGAAACAGGGAGCAGAAGCAGATTGAAACGATTTCCGCCCCGTGTTTCCATCACTGGCTCCTGCCACTCAGAGAACAGCAGATGCTCAAACTGTACTGCAGCTGGACTCCATAACAGCTCCATTCCATTAAGCTAATCGAAACCATTCAATCAATGACCCTAGTGATGCTCACCTTGGAGCCTTCCAAAGAATCTGCTAATAATTTCTCTTGCAAGTGTTTTTAAACTCTTAGTGCAGGTGGACTTCTGCTACTGGCCATGTGGAATTTAGTATGCATCTTCCTTTAGGAAAGATTCCTAGTGAACAGTTCTCCCTTATAACCCTGCTTTAAGCTCAAGGCTTAGCTCCAATGCCTGGGAACAATGGCAACCACCTCTGCCCTTTTGGCAACATGCTAATTATACAGGCTCTTCATTTCATAATTACTGGGATGCTTCCATCTACCCTTGTTGGTGATCCCAGGCAAGAGTCTCGAAAGCGGACAGAGATTACAAGGCACAGCAGAGATAGAAGCACCTCCTCTTCAATTGCCCATCCCATCCCATAGATGTAATTTGTGCAGCAATCTTTTTTACATGGGGAAAAAACAGTGATATTTCCACTTGGAATATGTACCCCAGGCTGGCTGTTTCAGCAACCTATGCCTTATTGATCACAAGGCTTGCTTTTCAAACCCAATAGTAACTACAAATAGCCCTTTAGCTGAATCAGACCAAAGGCCTATCCAGCCTGTCACCCTGTTTCCTACAGTGACCTTGGAGAAGCCCATAAGCAGGGCACAAAGGCAATAGTCTTCTCCTGCTACTGTTCTGCGGCAACCAATATTCAGTGGTGCTCTCCCTCTGAAATTTAACCATCATAGTCAACTGCTGTAAATTGGCCTAATAGGAAGTTGGCATATACTGCTAGACCATTGGTCCACCTCTCATCATCCCCTGCACTGATTGACAGCAGCTGTTTCAGACAGGAGTCTTCCCTGGCTCTACCTGGAGATGTTTCTGTATGGATGGTCTTTTCCCTTATCCATCCATGAGTTGGTATAATCTACACACAACTTTTCCCCCATGAAGCTGATTATAAAATGTCCTAAACAAACAAGCCCCTTTCAAAGTTATCTGAGTCAGACATCATCGCTGCACCAGCGACATTCAAAATATCATTATGTGCTGTGTGAAGAACTTTAGACTGTCCTGGATCTCCTGCCAAGCAATTTCATCAAGTGATCTCCAGTGTCTATTCTTGAGACCACATTCACATACAAAGATAAACCTATTATGATGTGCATAAGCCACAATGGTCATAAGACCACACTCTCCTATCCCCTCACATGCTGCCAGGATGACAACTTTGGAAGCTCTAAGTTTACTAGACCAGGGCTTTCCATTTCCATTTCATTTGAACTGGGGGATAATGGTTCAACCCTAACTATGGCCAGTTTCAGCTTAAAAACAAATTGGTGTAGTATAAACACCGACAACTGGGACACACTGGAGAACAGCCTTGACCAAAGGTGGGCTTTGAAGACTCTCAAACTCAGGACAAAAGGGAGAAACGTGCTAAGAGGAAGGCATGCTTAGCAAACCCTCACCGTGATCAACTCCCACCCGGAAACCTATGTCCCCACTGTGGAAGGATGTGTGGATCCAGAATTGGCCTCCACAGTCACTTATGGACTCACTGTTAAAATCGTGTTTATGGAAGACAGTTTTACTCGGCTACGAATGATCACCAAAGAAGAAAGAAGAAGAAAAAAAACTGACTTCAAAGCATGGGACTTGCTTCTTTAAATTAGTCATAGCAAGTGCAATGTATGATCTACAGTCTCAATGAAGGAGGTAGCTGTGGTTCACAAAAACTGAAAGGAAAAGCTTCTGAAGTCTATCTCAACCATGGGAGAGGAAGAAGCAAAGGACCCTGAGGCTGGCTGCAGCTTTTGCACGTCACAATAAGCCATAGTTTATGGTGCAAATGCAGTCTATATTGGTATTTACCAGCACATCTCCATTGCTTAGAGATGTGGCTACATGTATATGTTATAATTCTGCGGAACTGCTGAAAGTAACATCATCTTCTTGAATATCTTAAGCTCTCATTAAAAAGGAGTCTACAAATATATAGTTAAGTGTGTGTGGGCAAAACCTGGTGAAAACTCAGAAGCTGATGGTGGATATAAGAACTTTGTGGCTGGAGTGCCCCTTTCAATGAGTAGCTAAGTGAGAATAGTGCAGAATAAATTACACAAAATTTAAGTGAAATTGGGCAAAATGTGTTCAATTTGTGTAATTTAGACAGGCTGATCACTTGGCTTTTCTCGATGCAGAGTTTGGTAACTCAACCCAGGAAACAGAGCAAACTCAGCCCCTATGCAGTAGTTACCGGTAATCAGAATGTGACCTTGTGGCTGCTTAACGATACAAGGCAAGAATGACCACACAACACCTGCTCTGCGCTGTCCGCCTCCAGTCCCTTGCCAGGCAGTTGAACGACTGAAGTTAAGACAGGGCTACTACTGTAAGAATCTAAAATTAGGGATCTCCTACATTTCAGATAATGGTTCTGGAGGCGCTGTGAATCCTGCCACCATACTTTAAAGTAGCAGCTGACCAGGAGTTTGCTGCTCCTTCCAAATATTTTTTTTATATTCCTCCCTCTATCCCAGGAGTGGGGAGGATGTTGCCCTCCAGAAGTTGCAGGAGTACAACTCCCATCCATCCCTGACACCAGAGGCCAACCATTTCTGGAGGGCCACTCAGGTTCCCCACCCCTGCTGTGTCCCTTCAAATAAGCTCTGCACCCCACAGGTACTTCTAAAAAGATACTGATGTTTTCACTCAGTGTATCTTTTGTTGTTGTTGCTTTCTACATATTTTTGCTCTTACACCCTTGCTGTACTCTGTCTGTCTGTCTGTCTGTCTGTCTGTCTGTCTGTCTGTCTGTCTATCTATCTATCTATCTATCTATCTATCTATCTATCTATTCATGCTTTTATGGAGCAGACCTCAGCAACAGGAGCATGTTAACATAAACATAACTAATTATAAATCATGCCTGTGAGACATCTGAAAGGACACCTTACTTAAATATAGGAAATCCTGCTAGTGCAGATTCACACAGTACCTGCTAACTATGTCATTGCTGGCATCCGGTTAGCTTCCAGCTACAATACAATGTGATTCTGTGCCCAGAAAAGAGCTCAAAACCATGGGTGGGGAACTTGGGACTCTCCAGATGTTGCTGGAATACAACTCCTGTAAGCCCCTAGTTGGGGCTGTTGGGAGTTTGAGTTCAACCAAATCTGGAGAGCTCCCCACCCCTGACTTAAATGGTCTGGTCTAGAGCAGAGGTCTTCTGCCTGTAGGAACAGATCCCTTGGCCACATTGCTGCTTGACTAGTACCACATATGGTAAACAGTGGATCCCATATTGCAATTTTAGTTTAAAAATTAATACGTTTGGGCTAAAGGTCATTCCCAGGTCTACTGGTAGGGAGTATCTTATTTTACTTTATAAAAATGTACATACTACTCGATTGTATGAAACCCTCTAAGTGGGCTTAGGGATTGCCTTTTTTTGTACAAAGCTCACTGGTGAGATCCTGCTCCTGGGCTCTTGGCTTCCCGTGACTATAAAGCTGACACTCTGTCCCTGTCAGCCCTGTACTTAAGGTCTTCCAATGAGAGCCTGCTCCAAAATCCAACTTACGGGGAAGCTAACTTCACCAGGAAGAGGCCCTCCTAATACTTAAGATTTTTAAAATAAATAAGTGTATTTATTTGCTGCCATCTCACAGAACATCAGGGCAGTGTACAGCAACTGAAAAAAAAAAAAAACACCCTCTAAAAGTGGAACGGACTCCCTCTGGAAGTTGCGGACTCTTCTTCCTAGGAGGTTTTTAAGCAGAGGCCATCCGTCATTGATGCTTAATTGATATTCCTGCATTGCAGGGGGTCGGAGCGGATTACCCTGGGGCTTCCTTCCAGCTTTACAATACTCTGATTCCATGAAAAGTAATTTTTATTTTATTTCACAACACTGATATACCGCTTGGCTCTAAAAGCCCTGATGCCCTGGAATTCCCTTCCAATAGGAGTTGGCTAAACCTGTAGCCTTTCAGATGCTGCTGGCCTACAAACTCCCATCAGCTCAGCCAGCCTGACAACTGGGAGGGCTGCAGGTTAGCCACCCCTGCCATGCAGCCTCCTCCGTGCTGTCTTTCAGGAAACGTTTTAAAAATTTGGAAAGTCGGATTCTGCCTTGCTACTGCTATGATATACTGTGATGTGCTGTTCTGTTCAACTGTACAATTATGTGGTTTGATCTTTTTTATCGTTGCATATAATTTCCACAATGTTGTTAAGGTGCGAGTGTTTGTGTGGAGTTTTAGAAATGTAGACAGAATGGGTTGGATCTAGAGGACATGTGTCTGCCGCGGGATTAGAAGAAGCCAGTTTTCCCCCCACCCCACCTCCTCCTAATCACAGCCTTGCTTACTAAGCCAGGTGATCACAGTGGTCTTAAACTAGAAAAAGAAAACAAAGGAGAGCCGCTAGCGACCTTGGCTGAGACAGATACAGACAACCAGGGGCCCCAAAACAGAGGTGCTTCCGCCCTTAGCTAATCTAGAGATTTAGGCAAACAGAGGGCAAAAAGGAAACATTGAAATATTGTTCCACACCTAATGCAAGGTTTGGGGTACATTTCTTGCCTCTTCTGCTGCGTTTTAGGCTTGTCAGCCACGCTGTAGAAAAACAAAAATCATGGAGGGGGAAAAAAGATTTATGTAAAGTGACATCAGAACAATAGTTAATAAAAGCACTTTTAAAAATGTTCCTCCTGCAGCACAAGAGGACACAGAATCAGGGACCCTGGTTTTCTGCACACTCTGAAACACGCTGAGAATTTGGCTTCCGGTGTAGAATCCAGAGGAGCCAACCTACTCTGGAGAAGCCCCAGTTTAATTTTAATTTTATTTTTAAAAGTGAGCAAGCTTCTAGCTCTCAATGATAGGGGGAAAAAAACTGAAAAAAATGTATTAATCTGTTAAAGTTCCTGAAACTAGAAGGGGTCTGGGTGGGTGGAAGGGGGGAAGGGATGATTTTACAGCTCCCTGATCCTAACTGCAGCCCACCAATTCACCCAGAGTACCCAAGCACCTCCTTCCCCTTTACAGACTTTGTCGCTGTACTAGTTTGCAATTTGGAGTACATCTTCTAGAGCAGGTGGCAGTGCCTTAAATTGCTAAGGACCCACCTTAGATTTTGCTGAGTTTGCATCCATAATCTGTGCACCCACAGTCAATTGTTTCTACCTGCACAATTGATTCTGCTCATAGTAAACCTGCTGCTTTTGGCTTTTCTGGTTGCAGAATGACTTACAGTAAACCAGCGTCCCTGCATATATAGCATGCAACGACAATGCATCCAAAACCCTACAGGCCCTCGTCTGCATCACCCTTTCAGACTGGCAGGATGTGACTTCACCCCAACAGAATGGGAAACCCATCATGTTAAGTTTGAGCAGTTTAAGCTACAGGTCCTGGCATGACTGGAGTACAGTCCCACAAATTTTAATAGCATTGAGTAGATAGCACATTTTAATCTAAGATGGCAGTCAAGTTATTCTGCAATTGGCTAAGAACTGGGAAGCCAGTATTACGGAAGGCTGCCATTTGGAAACAGTAGAAGCTAAGCTTCTGAAAGGGTCATATTATCTAAGAGAGAGAAAGGATACCTAAAGGGTAGCCGCATTTCTACATCAAGAACTGTACATTTTCTGATGACATGTACTCAATGGACCCAATTTACACCTGGTTTTGGTACCATCAGAGCAACTATGCTACGTTATCAGAATTTCTGTAACCAATACAGCTTGGTTGTGTAAATATGGGTAGATAAACATTATACACAATTTCTGCAGTTTTAGAAAAATGTATTTTTTCAGCATATCCATAGCTAGTAATATCAAATTAGTTTCTGTACTCCCCCAGTCTTGGGAGTAATAAGAAACTGATCAAAGATAATCTGCCTCTGCCCCACTCTACATGAATAAAATTCCCTGACATCTTAATTTTACAAAGTTACCAGTTTTCCCCCTTCACCGTGACATAACCAGTACAGAGGGATGCCTACAAATATGAGATCTCATTGTAAGGAATGTTTGTCATGGAGTATTGGCTCTTTTGTCTTATCCCGCAAAGCAGTGTGAACTGTGATGGTGACGGCTGCCAGCCTGCAACCCAACTAATTGTAGAGCGGGTCCCCCCTCTGGGTTGGGGAAATTGAGAGCAGTGTTTCCCAATTAGCTAAGTACTGGGAACTCCTGTTTTTCAAACCAAGTCATGGACCCCCTACTTTTGATAGCTTTATGGTAGTTTTTGTTATGTGAATGGTGCCACAGAACCCCTGGGTGGGTTAGGTCCGCAGACCACCAGTGGGGAACGGCTGATCTAAAGTGTTAGGAATCCATGCCAGTCGCTTCCTGTTTCTGCCCAACGGCTTGATCTCATGCTGTTCCAGTAATGTGCGGATCACGGAATCAGCTGGGATTGCTAGGATCAGGTGGGTACTGCCATGCTAGTGTCGCAGGCAAACAATCCAGCTGAGGCTGGAGTGGTCAGTACCTATGTGATCCTGGCTAACCCTCTAAATTCAGTCATCTAAGTATGATGGGATCCTGTCCCAGGGAAATCACAATCATGCCATTTAATGTAGTGGTTGAGATGTAGCCACAACTAAAAGGAAAGATATTTGTGAGAAGGACACCAACCACATCCTTCCTGGAAATCTGCCCTGAACCACAAGCCATGAATAAACCCTCTATTACTGTGCCACAATAGGAACTACCTCTGATAATGCAAACGCCGCCACCTAATCGATGGGTATCTAAGAGAGGCCTTGCTAGAAGCAACATAGAACGCAACATGCTCCATGCTCACATGTCATAATCACCTCACATAGAGTTCTTTGCCATATGGGTGGAAATACATACCTTCTTGATTTCCACCTCCAGGAAATTCCCTTCTTCCAACAACTAAAATAGCTATCTGGTCAGTTCAGCCGTTTCAGACCTGGAACTCACTTTTCACTGACTACAGCAATGGGCCCATTTTAAATGTTTACTCTGTATGCCAAACTTTTTGCCTGTTTCTCCTACTTTCTTTTTTTAAAAAAGAACAAGAAGTGGCAATGGTGCTAGTGGTGCAACTCATAGGAAGCTGGAGCATGACTCAGTTTTGGTCACACAAGCCACTGAAGAGCAATGATCCGAAGCATTTTTTATTTTTAAATTTTAAAGAATGATTCTGTATACTTGGGTGCTTTTGATTTGCTTTTCCCAAATCTTGGATTTAGTGTCCACAGCAACAAAGCCACTCATCATATAAAGAATGCTGAGATATGTGGCATTTGGATAATGACATAAAGTAACAAGCAAATTTTGCAGGAACCGTATTAACTTCATTTAGTTCATGGAATAGTTTCCAATTGACTTGCTCCTGACCCAGTTACCTGAGCTGGCTTTAAAAAGGTTCCTGTTTCCAACATTACTTATAAAAAACAAAGATTTTTTTTTAAAAAAAGAACTGTTCTCTTTGAACAATCAGAAGCAGTAAAAAGATATTTACCCAGGTTGTTGTCTGTGAGCACCTCTTTGACCCGCTTTGTGATGCCGTAGGTATCCAGTTCCGGTGACATAGCGACCAATTCTTGAATGCTGAGTGATGAATGGCCAGAGAGGGGCAATGGCGTTGTGGACTGGGACTCTGAAGCAGACGCCTCACTCGACTCCTGCAGCTTGCCCTCCTTACTTGTCTCTATGGCAGGACACGGCTGCTGGACCAGTTCCGTTAGGCTCTTCACAGATTCGCTGGAGCTCATGGGGGACTCGGGAGCAGGACTGCAACTGGCAGATGTCTTTGGGGTGCTTTCTGCAAATCAGCAGGGGAAACAAATAGGGAAAACCAGGGTTAGGCAAAAGACTACTTCATCAAGGTCTTCCTTCCAGACTTCTTATTGCTTATAAGAAAAGTCAACGACCTCATGTTCTCTAAGTTCACCCGTAACCCCTTCATTTCCCACTTTCAGAAATTCCTAGGCTTGCTTGCATGCAACCTGCAACCCCACAGTCTACGGTGCCATGATTTAAATACCAATTTGGAGAAGCCATCCTTGCATGTACATCAATGCAAAAAGTAATCAAACCTACATTTCAATGCTATAAAAAGACACACGTAGCAATTAACATGCAAAGCCTATCTTATTCTAAGGCAAACCACGGACTCACCCCCCCCCCCAACTCTGCCTGGCTGCAGCTTTCCAAAGTTACCAGCAGAGACTGAACCTGGGACCTTTTGCATGCAAAGTATGTCCCCACCATGTAAGTCAGCAGCCCTACATAATATACCAGGAGCCTGGCGCTCCATATTACTAGAACCCTTATTAGCTTCCGTATTATCTGAACACTAACACCTGGGTCGGAAGAGTGGAACAGTCAGACTTTCATTTTCTACGAAATTCTAAACACAACCAACAATACAAACGAAAAGCTTGCACCAGTGCAAGAACGTGGCATTTCGGTCTTCATAAAGTTGATGTAAGGATGCAGGGGAACCCCAAAACAATGCCACATTTCCCTTACTCCTCCTCAAGTGTATATATTCCATTTGTCTCTGGCATTTCTGCCATTTCCCAAGTTAGCCTTAGTTAAAGAGGAGGGTTTTTTGTGTTTCTTTTCGTGATGAAACTAGCCAAAACTGAGCCAGAAATGGCACCTCTTATTTTTTGCTGTTCAGCTGGGCTTTGCAAATGGAAGGAACCTTCACTTCTGGGGCTTCAGCTGGCTAGGGCGGAAGACCAGCTGCCCTTAGTGTGCATGTATTTATGTGCATTTTGCTGAGGAGGGGGTTCCATGGCTTTCATCAGATTCTCAGAGGGGTCTATGACCCCAAAAAGGTTGAAAACCCCTGTCTTAGGAAGGAGAATGCCTAGGGCATGAAGGAGACCAGGGTGGGTGGGGAGAAGGGAGGGTGGGCTTTTTACTTTAAAGCAAAGGGAGATCATGCGGGTGCTGCCACCTTGTGAAATGCCTGGAAAGCAGCAGGTTTTGAGATTTTTCTGCTTCTTCCAACCTTCTTCGTGCCAACAGAACTTATGCTTGCTACAACTAAGGAGCAAGCGACTCGAGAAGCAACACACAAAGGAAGGAGATTTTTATTTTATTTTTTAAAAAACCTCTTCCCACCTCCGCAGGTGATGGGCTTAATTGTTGGTGTTCCAGCTAAGGGGAATGAACAGGACTCAAGAAGCAACACAAGCTGGTTTTTAAAAGCTCCCTGTGCATCATTCCCTCCATTTCTATCTTTTTCACAGATCTTATGGCTGTTGCTCAGATGGTGACAGCAGTCACGAAATTGAAAGACGCCTGCTTCTTGGGAGAAAAGCAATGACAAACCTAGACAGCATCTTAAAAAGTAGAGACATCACCTTGCCAACAAAGGTCCGTATAGTAAAAGCTATGGTTTTCCCAGTAGTGAACGCTCTGCCTCATGAGACCAGGGCCCTGCAGGATCTGATTTCTTTCCGCAGGGCCTGTAAGACAGAGTTGTTTCGCCTGGCCTTTAGCTTGGAGCCAATTTGATTCCCTCCCTCCCTCTCTCTTTCTTTTTTTTTCTTTTCCTTCTCCTCCTGCGATGAGGCTACATTTTAATATTTTAATGTTCCATTATTTTAATGTTGTATTTTATTTTTGTTTTTAAGTTGTAATCATTCATCTTGTTTTTATTATTGTTTGTAAGCCGCTCTGAGCCCGGCCTTGGCTAGGGAGGGCGGGGTATAAATAAAAAATTATTATTATTATTATTATTATTATTATTATTATTATTATTATTATTATGTATGGAAGTGAGAGCTGGACCATAAAGAAGGCTGATCGCCAAAGAATTGATGCTTTTGAATTATGGTGCTGGAGGAGACTCTTGAGAGTCCCATGGACTACAAGAAGATGAAACCTCTCCATTCTTAAGGAAATCAGCCCTGAGTGCTCACTGGAAGGACAGATCCTGAAGCTGAGGCTCCAATACTTTGGCCACCTCATGAGAAGAGAAGACTCCCTGGAAAAGACCCTGATGTTGGGAAAGATGGAGGGCACAAGGAGAAGGGGACGACAGAGGATGAGATGGTTGGATGGTGTTCTTGAAGCTACCAGCATGAGTTTGATCAAACTGCGGGAGGCAGTGGAGGACAGAAGTGCCTGGCGTGCTCTGGTCCATGGGGTCACAAAGATTCAGACACGACTAAACGACTAAACGACAACAACATGGCTGTTGCTACCAGCAGTACATTAAAGTAGCCTTTAAAAAAACCCTCCGGCTTATCTCCCCCCCCCCCCCCGCAACCCCCTGCAATCATCAGGCTGAAATTGATGGGCCTCGTGATAGCTTTGCCTGCTTACCTGACCAGCTCAAGAGGAACAGGGGGCGGGGCCGGAGAAAATGGCCGACCGGCCAGCGTAACTTAAGAAGATAAAGGTTGTTCTGGATAAGGGAGGGGGAAGCAGGGCTGCATGTGTGTGTGTGTTGCTAATTATGGTTTAATATGACCTGGCAACTCTCCCCCTTGGTTGCTTGCCCCAATTTTGCCTGCTTAGTTCTGATGCTGCTTTTCGTCTGAGAGCCCTTGCTGTTTGACAAACCATGCATATCTCTGCATTTCCTCTATGATGCCCTGCATTTTCTGAAAATTGGTGTGTGTGTGTGTGTGCGCATGTGCTACTTATGACTTGATTTGATTTGACATGTGATAAGTACAGTGATAGCTGTTGCACATTTTTATGTTGGCATACTAAGTAAAGAAGTGGATTGTACCCTCGATACTGTGATGCTTGAAGGAATATTATTATCTGAACCTGTTGGTAAAGGAACTGCCTGGTTTTTTTTAATGGGATTTATTTCTGCCCTGGCAGCAGCAGCGATCCTATGCACCATGTAGCTGGCTTAAAATAAGTTACTGTTGTATTGTGGAACCAGCTTATTCAGTAATAATAGAGGTTCGTCACTGGTAAGCAAGGTGCACTCTGTACATGGTTTTGCCTTTTATTTCTGAGGCTCAAAGATACTAATTATGCTCCTCTCTGCTCAGATCTATATGAGGAAGCTGTGGATGACCAGGAGGGGTTGGTGGGGCAAATATAAACCTTTATTACTATTAACTTTGAGCAGGAACTTGAACACATTCCTGCTTACCCAGACATTGATGGCCGAAATATACCATTCCTGGCAACCTTGAAATTGTTAGCTGCAAGGATCTGTGATTGTTTTAAACATGTTATGTATGTTTTTAAAATGTTTTAGATTTGCTTTTAAACAGGTTTTTATTTTTAATTGGATTGTTTTGCCACTTTAGTGTTTATTGCCCAGGGCTCCTTCGGCAGGAACAGAAGTACAGAAATGTGAAAGATGAATAAAAAATAATACAGAAAAGACGGAGTTGTAAGTTGCAAAATTACCGTATTTTTTGCTCTACAAGACTCACTTTTTCCCTCCTAAAAAGTAAGGGGAAATGTGTGTGCATCTTATGGAGCGAATGCAGGCTGCGCAGCTATCACAGAAGCCAGAACAGCAAGAGGGATCACTGCTTTCGCTGCGCAGCAATCCCTCTTGCTGTTCTGGCTTCTGAGATTCAGAATATATTTTTTCTTGTTTTCCTCCTCCAAAAACTAGGTGCGTCTTGTGGTCTGGTGCGTCTTATAGAGCGAAAAATATGGTAGTTATCCTGCACACCTCCATTTGTGGCTCTGCTGCCACAATGCTAATAATTTATTTGCCACCATCAGCAATGCTGGGAGGAGGGGTGCTTGGTGAGAGCAATATATATGGGGAGGAAGGAATATGGAAATAACTCTCTCCCCATGTCTCCCTCCCTCTTCATCAGAACAGTGCTTTTGCTCAGTGCAGGAAATCAGAGAAATTTGGCATTGGGGCAGGGAGGGGCTCAGACACCCATGGGGGCTACATGGAAGTCCCCTAAGTGCTGCATACAGCCTGCAGGTTGCTCACATGTGCTGTATTACCAAAACTAAGATGAAATAACTCCCAGAATTCTTTGCTTCTGTCCCCTGCTCCGCCGCCCCCATCCGCTGGTATGACTCTATATTTTTATTCTTATTTCTGTTATTATTGCTGCCCAGTTTTTGACCTTAGATCAAGGTCAGGGCTAAAATGAAACTCTACATTGCTTCTTAATGAACGATCTTTCGTCAATAAACAAAAAGAGGTGTCGATATATTAACTTCTGACAGCGTAGCAAGAAAAGTGGCGTAGGAGTTGGGAAAGTAATTGCCAAAGGAATGTCTCATTAAGTAGTACAGACAAACAGTCTTGGTTTTGTTTTGGGTTTTGTTTTTGTCCCTGTATGGCAAACAAAAAAAAAACAACAGTGAGTATTAACATTTCTTTCAAGAACACAGAGCTGCCAGGACATACTGTCTGTCTCATTCTTGTGAAGAGCTTCACAAGAACTGTACTCTTCCAGAAGTGTACTCCTAATAAATCTGCACGCTGCACATTCTCCAATATTTCATGGGCAGAAATGGTGTGTCCCTGTAACCACCCTATTCTCAGAGCAAAATGATCAATGCTTCACTTCATTCCAAATTACTGCAAACTCCATTTACATTTCTTTTAAAATGGACCACTACTGTTTTTTGTTTTTCTTTAAGTATTTAAATTTCACTACGAGTCTGGCTGAATGTCCTGGTGGCAGAAGGGAAGCTGCCCACAGACATTTTGTGATCGTGTGTGCACTGACATGCACGTGCACTAGACTCGGCCTGCATTCTTTTCTTTTTTAAAAAATTAATCTTTATTGGTTTAAAATCAACACAACAAAAGCTTGAAAAAAGAAAAAAAGAAAAAGAAACAAAAAAAGCACAATACATCTCTTACAAAAACAACAATAGAACAATACATCACAAATTCACAAAAATGTTCCATCAACTTCCAACTTCCTTGATATAGAGTTGGCCTGCATGCACCCCCACCCCCCGCACTTAGAGCTATCAAATGAATGCTACTTTTGTGTGTACTAGCAGAAGTTTAAAAAACATTTCCAACATCTTCTGAAAAGACAAAATAGGGATAGGAGATAGAGAATATTGTACCTGGGATAGGTACAAGAAAGCGTGGGCTGTTGGAGTAGGGGCAGAGGAGATAATTATTTCTAATCTGTGCCGGTTTCACAAAATGCTCATTCTTGCATCTGTTCTGTTCCATTTCAGCATATATATATATATATATATATATATATGCAGGTTTTGGTGTCCTCGGGTGTCTTCCCGTGTAAAAGTTGGGGTGTCTAGGCGACGTTTCGACGAGGTCTCACTCGTCATCTTCAGGCTGGTGCTTTCGGCTTCTTGTTACTGGAACAGAGCAGGATCTCAGTGTTTGAGTTCCTATAAATACTGTAGAGGGGGTGTGGTGTATAGCCTCCAATGTTCTGGGCAGAGAGGAAGTTCCCAGGCTAGTGTGCCTTTTCTTCTTTTGTTCCTTAATTACTTGAGAGATATCTTGAGTGATTTCTTGAGTGATATCCTGAGTACCACTTAGGTGGGTCATTAGGTGTGGATTAGTTGTTAAAGTCTTTGTGTCTTGACCTCTTGAACTTTGTGAAGAGTTTTCCTGAGAAGATGGCTGTACTGTACTTAGTTGTGCTCTGGCTTGGCTTCGTGTATAGGGGCGAGCTGTGGTTTTGTGGCTTGTGTCAGCCAGATCTGTGTAGGGATTGCAGGGGGGTGCAGCATCCGGAGGTGCCACCATGGATTGGCTACTGGATGGTGTCTGTAATTCATCTGTGGAGAGGGTCTGGGTTTGGGTCTGGTGTGGTTGATTGGTGTTGGCGTAGAAACGTCGCCTAGACACCCCAACTTTTACACGGGAAGACACCCGAGGACACCAAAACCTGCATTCCTGTACCCGTGAAAATCTACGAAAGCATATATATATATATATATATACAGTACCAAGATTCATATTATCTTAATGCACATTCTTTTTTAAAAAATACACTGTGAATTATGCATTTTAGAAAGACATTTTGGTCATGTTTTGAGAAGAGAGCGGTATTGCAAAATTTGAAGACGTGTGAGACTCTAAGGGCAATTATTCTCCAGTACACACAGTTGTGGGAGGTGTGGATTAGGTGAGCTTGCCTCAGAATTCAAAGAAACTGAATTTCTATGTTAGAACGTACAGCACCTCCTTTTGTGTACAATATTTAAAAAATCCAGACAGAAAAGTTGTTGAGCAACTGTTTTTTGGCAAAGGTGTTGAGCTTTTATTTTTAGTTTCCCCCAAAATTGTTGATTGTGACCGCTGCTATGCTCTGTCTTGCCGGGGTGCTTAAAATGGTTTAGGAACCACTAAGCTGGCACCGGAGAGAGAAGGGCTGCGTTAGGAAAAGGACACAAATTATTCCAAGTCCAGTTCTGGCTGAGTCTTCACTGGACAAGGAGATACAAGGGCCCGCCCATTCCCTTTGCAATCATTGGCCTGACTACTTGTAGTAACAATCCTGAGGACCAGCAAAACTCCATTCCGATTGATGTTTGGGGTTGATGTTTAAGAGAGATTTTAAAGTGAGGAACAGGATGAGAAGCAGGACTGTGGCCTCCCTCCTAAATCTCATGTTTCCTTTTGCTTTGTCCATCCTCTGGATTCAAATGAATGAGATCTCTAGGCAGAGGTATTGCTACGCCTGCTTATTCCCAGCTGCATGGTCTGGGCAAGTAACAAAATATACAAAACTCCAAAACAAATGTCTAAAATAGCCTCTGCTTGTCCTCAGCCAAATATTTGCTCAAATAAGAACTTCTTCCAATACTACACTTGGCTTCCTTCTTTTTCCAACACGAGTAGTACTATTTGCTTTGGGGAAAAGAAACAAGAATGTCAGAGAAGCTCCGGACGCACACATCAGGAAATTGGTACACATGCCAACTGCAGCACTGGCAACTATGCCCTGACGTTGTTTGCTTCGCACTAAATGCTGGAGTTATAGGGACGCGGGTGGCGCTGTGGGTTAAACCACAGAGCCTAGGGCTTGCTGATCAGAAGGTCGGCGGTTCGAATCCCTGCGACGGGGTGAGCTCCCGTTGCTCAGTCCCTGCTCCTGCCAACCTAGCAGTTCGAAAGCACGTCAAAGTGCAAGCAGATAAATAGGTACCGCTCCGGCAGGAAGGTAAACGGCGTTTCCGTGCACTGCTCTGGTTCACCAGAAGCGGCTCAGTCATGCTGGCACATGACCCAGAAGCTGTACGCCGGCTCCCTCGGCCAGTAAAGAGATGAGCACCGCAACCCCAGAGTCGGCCACGACTGGATCTAATGGTCAGGGGTCCCTTTTCCTTTACCTAAATGCTGGCATTAGAAAGGAAAAGTACAAGTTCCATGTTCCTTTTGCAAGGTCTGTGGGTATGTGACCCCAAAATGGAACCACGTGTGTCCACTTTGGAGCCACTGACCTGTGCGTGGCACCTTCCACTCCCCCCGTTCATAGGGCTTGGCTTGTTGCCTCAGCTGCAGGGACAATTCGTGAAATTAGTATATTTAGAATTGATGACATACTGCGGCCCTTGCAGTGGTTTCACATGTCACTCTCCCAAAGAAGGGTCTGTCTGAGACGCTCTCTGTTTCATTACAATGGAGAAGACAGCCGACTGATTTTCCTAGCAACCACTAGAGGCAGATGGCTGAATCAGCCTGCTTTTTCCTGTGCTGCAAGACACTTTGCCGGGAGAAAGGAGCCCTGTTCTTGGAAGGAGTAGCAGTAATCTGGGATGGGAATCTGTGGCCTTCCATATGTTGTTGGCCTCTCAACACCCATCAGTACCGGCTAACATAGCCAGCAGCTTGGGATGATGGCTGCAGTGGTTGAAATTGAGGAGGCCAGCACTAGGACTGCGAGGGCCATTGTGTTTGATTTGTTTTGTGCTTTGGGAAGAGTCTCTCTCCCCCCCGCATACGAAAGCTTTAATGCCTATTAAGGCTGATACATGCAATTATTACTAATCCATTGTGTTTTTAAAGGAATTTTTTTCTGAATATCTGAACTTCTTTTTTAAAAAAATGATTGCTAGACACCTTTGGTGTAGAAGAAGAGCAAGGTAAAAACTGTAATGAAATAAATAAGTAAAAGGGAAGGGTATCTGCTCCCTTCCCCAACCTTCAGGAAGGAAAGAAGGAAGGAATTTAAATACACATGTCCATGCCAATGTGTGAAATGATCCTTAGAGAATGGGATGTGTGCAACTAATATACTACCTTGGGTATTTTACAGACAGGCACACCAAAGCTTTTGATGTTAAATAAGAACAAATATAAAAAAGGACACAGGGTGTTATAAGGTTGTCCCTGGCCTCCTTATTGAAGAAGCTCACGCTTGTGAAGTTAAACTCTTTCTGCCTAAGATTTGTCTGCCAAGGAAACCCCGTGCACTTTCTTCAGGGCAACCTTCCCTGATCATCTTGTTCCTAAGAGGTGCAAAGCCCTTTCCAAACATTATGACACTGAGTTAGATAAAGTGAGTAGCACTGTAATAAATCAAAGCTATTTAATAAAAATTACTGAATCGCTTTTTTAAAAAGTATTAAATTGTATTTAGAAAAAGGTGCCTTGGCATTCCCATAAAGGTCCTCTTCAACTCAAGTAATTGGATTTCTTACTTCTTCTTTTTTAAAACAGCTTATGAAAGATGCAAAGGAGAAACCCCTCTTTTCCTTTAAGCCACCGCAGTCCATATGTAATGTTTAAGGCAATAAGAATGCTAGAGATCTAATTTCTTTTCTGTGCCTAGCCTCAGGTCGCTGTGCAGCTGCATCCAAAGCCCAACAAATGTTATTTTTGTATTTGAAGCAGTGAACGAATGGCAGTGTAAATTTGCCCTGATTCACCCATGCGAGGGACCAATTTGGCAGATCATCCATCTTGTTCACTGTACACTGTCAGGGATGGCATGAATTCCGTACATGATAAACAGATTTCTCCTCAGATCTGTGTCCTTTAACCCACAGCAAGGTCAAAATGACGGCTGCCTGGTTAATAAAACTGCATGGTGCTGGTTCAAGCCCCCACTCTCTAATTTTGTCCCTGGTGCCAGCTTAAAGAAATCGCAAACTACAGCAGCTGTGAATTTTCCATGCAAATCTCGGACCACACAATGCAAACCCCACACAGAAATAATACCGGTGTTGGATGGAAATAAAAGGAGAAATGACGGAGAATAATTTGGGGAGGAGGAGAAAGTCGAGTCAGGACTAAATGGAAGTATTGCACTTAACAGCTACCTTTTCCCGACCTGCATGCACCCAAATCTGCTGTCAGCCTGACCATTTGATTACTGGTGAAATGTTATATCACTTGCATTTGCTTTGTGTTTTTCATGAATCAGAAACACACAAAGGGATATGAGGTCTCTCCACCCCACCGCAAGAAAAAATATATCATATATTCAATATGTGATTTCTACAGCCTGTATTTGTAGTGGTCACTATGTGTTCTGGACAGCAGACTAGGGAAATTAAGGGAGAAGGGTGTAAGAGAAAGGACTGGAAGTATTATTTTGCCCCCTTCCAAAACCCCCAAGCTGTTCAAAGATGGTCAGGCTCCTCACTAGGGATGGTGTTATCTAGCAGTTAAGGGTTGCTCAACCCTCTTTCCATTTATAATATGAGCCCAAGGTGGCTCATTTGAATAATTAAAACAATAGTTTTAAATAAAATAAAATAAAAAGCCCAACCCCAAAAATACACGTTAAAAACAGTCCAGAGCAGCAGATAAAAAGCACCAAAAGTAAGATGGCCAGACACTCCAAGCAGGCCAAATACCTGCCAGAATAAAAATCTTCAAACTGCTGCTTTCCTCTTGATTCAGAGGATTTTCCCATGGTACCCCTTCTCCCTTGTCCTGCAGGAGCCAAAAGGTGCAGAGTAAGTTTAGGGCCCTTTAACAACCAGCCAGCTTGTAGAGACAACAGTTGTCTCTGAAGGACCCTGGGAGCTCTCTAAGGTCCTGCAGGTAGTCTAACTGCCTTGAACTCCTGCCTTGGCCTCTTGATGGGGCATAAAGATATGTATATATATATACATATATCTATGGGCATAAAAAAGATAAATAGACAGTCCCATCAAGAGTGAACACAAACAATAACATGGTGGCAAATGTAACTATTTTTGCCTGTGTTGGGAGGAGGTGCTATTTGGGGTAGTGAAATGCTTTGCCTCGTTTTTTAGGCTGTGGATTTATGGGTAGCTAGGGCAGCAAAGTCTCTCTGTGCTTTGCACCTTTTAAACACACTCACTGTGGGGGCAAGAGGTCTTTGTGTGACTGTTTGGTGTCTGCGGTGGCCATTCATTTCCCATAATGCCTCAGCCTGCATGGAATTATGCTGCAGACCTTCCAGTCCTTAACTACCCCTTTCCCCCCACCCCCTTTTAAAAAAGTGAGTTGAATGATTTTGCTCTCCAAAAGTTGAAATCCGTCTCCCCCAATCCGCAATCCACAAATGGTGCGGAGGGCATTTTGGCCTACCATTTTCAAAAACGAGCTTGTCTGAACTTAACTTTTGTGGAGCTGCTTGCTGAACTCCACTCTGCCGGGCTTTCTTTGGGTTTGACTGCTAAAGAGAAATCTGTTGCTCTGAAGGGGCAAACCTGAACCAGCCAGCCTGCCCTCTTAGCGGGCTCATAAATAAAGCTGCTTTGCAGCATGAATAATCAGTATTTATTTGTTTAGGTTAAAGGTTGTAACAAAGAAGGCGGTACACAAAATGACAAACTGTAAATCAGACAAAATGACAAATCCCAACATGTACACACAAACCCGTGAATCAAAGATTTGACTGGCTAATTTGATGCACTCTATGAATTCTGTCCCCACTGCAACTCTGTCCTCTGTCTCACAGGAGTGCACCTGTTTACTGGGTTCTGTGAGATGTTTTTCTACATCTTGACTCCCTGGTTCATGGATACATAGCCTCCCAAGTCGGCTGAAGCAAGCTCTCCTTCCCAAGGAGTCTGTATAAGCTTCTTTGTTCTCTGTTCCCAGCTGAATTACTTTTCTTCTAAGCACACCCCAACCTTTCCCCATTCTATCCAAAATTATGCTAGGAGCTTCAATTGTAGAGTTGGAAGGGACAATGGGGGTCATCTAGTCCAACTCCCTGCAATGCAGGAATCTTTTGCCCAACGTGGCGCTTGAACCCACAACTCTGAGATTAAGAATCTCATGCTCTACTGTGTGAGCTATCCCAACATTCAATGACTGGGGCTCATCTATGTTCTATGATGTCAGACGATGACTCGGGGGCTATGCAGCAAATTAGCCAATCATTGTATTAAAGAAGAGATCTTATTAACAAGGCCTCTTTCTAGACAAGCTAGAAAGGCAAAACTTTCTTTGCTTATAGAATGTCCTTGGTGTAAATTGAGGAATCCCTTTCACAGCTATTTCTCAAACAACTTTTATTGAATTTCATAACAGGGGTTGGTTCCACCTCTGGTTAAAACAAATGACCGTAAAATGATCTAAGAGATCATTTTGGATTCCTCTCCTGGAATGTACCTGGAAGTCGCACCCACCTGCAAGTAGTAGGCTAAAACCAGTTTAGCTGGCCTAATGGAAGTCATTCAGATTTTTATTAGCGGTTTGGATTTCACAGGGCTCAGAAACTGCTTTGGATTTGGAAGACTGCTGAAATTCCAATGGCTAGTACTGTCTGCACACTTACTATGCATCCCTGTGATAAGGGACCAGCCAATATATTGTACACAAAACACTGCAAGGAAAGCAGGAGTTTCCAGGAGCCTTTCTTCCGAAAGGAACTGGTCCTATAAAAAGTGACCCTGGATTTCCCACCATGTGGGGAACGGGGAGCGTAGAACAATGCACAAGATGAAAAGGAAGTGGAACACATGTGGACACGTTCATTCTCTCGCTGCTTCTCAAATCACAGAAACACACATCTTTCCTCAAAAATCCAACACCACCAGGTTCAAAAATTTGAAAAGTGACACTGAAAATTCTATGATATTTGTGAACAAATAGAAGACATTTTCAACAGCGTGTGGAGGATTGATTCCGCAGTGCGCAAGCATGACAGAGGCTTTACATGATACATTTGCTCAGCACCTGTATCACTCAGCTCTCTGACAGGACAAAGAGGCAAATCCAGGGGGGGGGGGTGTGGCTGAAAAAGAACAGCAGCAGAGAAGGTCCGATGGAGGGCTCCTTTGTGCAAATGCAGCTTCCCTGATCCAAGCCTTTAGCAAGAAGGCAACATAGCTTAAAGCGACATTTTTCCTGCCTACGCTAAACAGGGGTTCCAAGCAGGTTTGTGTTTAGAAGTAGTGAGGAAGCAGACTTCCAAGCAGACTAGCACCACAGTAGAGCATTCCTTAGAATGAGGCTGCATGAAAAACAATGGAGGGAGTCAGAGTTCCAATAGCCATACCTGGAGGGCTACTGGTTCTCCATTTCAGCTCTAAACCAACCAATACAGTGGTACCTTGAGTTACAAACGCCTCAGTTTACAAATGCTTCAGGTTACAAACTCCGCCAACCTGGAAGAGTTACCTTGAGTTGAGAACTTTGACCCAGGATGAGAATGGAAATCGTGTGCTGGCGGCGCAGCGGCAGCAAGAGGCCCCATTAGCGAAAGCATGCCTTTAGTTAAGAACAGTTTCGGGTTTAAGTTCATAACTAGAGTGGTTCATAACCACTGTACAGTGGTACCTCAGGTTAAGTACTTAATTCGTTCTGGAGGTCCATACTTAACCTGAAACTGTTCTTAACCTGAAGCACCACTTTAGCTCCTGCTGCCGTGCGACCGGAGCACGATTTCTGTTCTCATCCTGAAGCAAAGTTCTTAACCTGAAGCGTATGTAACCCGAGGTACCACTGTACTTAAAAAGGGAACTACTGTGGATGGTGTGCGCCCAGGCCTCAGAAGAGAGCAGAGGTCTGTGCCATCAGCTCCTGAGGATTGGCAGGTAGCACGAGGCCATTGGCCAGGCCTAGCATAAGCATTTAGAGCTTCGCTGTCTACCTTTGTCTGGTCAATGGACCTGCTGCACCTCAGGATCCCACTTGCAGATCAGGTGCCTTAACCTTAAAGGTAAAGGGACCCCTGACCGTTAGGTCCAGTCATGGCTGACTCGAGGGTTGCAGCGCTCATCTTGCTTTACTGGCCGAGGGAGCTGGCGTACAGCTTCCGGGTCATGCGGCCAGCATGACTAAGCCGCTTCTGGCAAACTAGAGCAGCACACAGAAATGCCGTTTACCTTCCCGCCGGAGTGGTACCTATTTATCTACTTGCACTTTGACGCGCTCTCAAACTGCTAGGTTGGCAGGTGCTGGTACCGAGCAATGGGAATTCACCCTGTCATGGGGATTCAAACCACCGACCTTCTGATTGGTAAGACCTAGTGTCAGAGCCACCCTGGGTCCCAGCTCACAAGAGACCAAAGTCCAGTCCAAGCTATATACAAAAGGTTTTATTGAAGATCATTGTCGTCATTACATCCAAACTCCGTGGCTCCGCATCTGTTACCCTTAGATGTTAGAAGTCCCCTCTGAGTCCGTCCCTCCCCTGCACCAATTTAAGAGGCTTGTACTGCTCCACCTTTTCCTCTCTTTCCTTTTCCGCAGGGTCTTCCTGCCCCCCTGTCTTCCCTCTTTCCGGGACTCCCCAGAGGCTGAGTCTTCTCCCGCCTGCTCCCCCCTCCTTCGTGCTTTGGCACCAGGCTCCTCCTCAGAGCTCTCCTCATTTCCGCGCGCCTCTATATTTGAACTTGGCGCGCGTACGTTGCCTCTGACCTTCCTTTCTACAGTTACGCTGCTCTCGGTACTACACTCCTCCCTTTCAGGCAGGACGTCTTGCTCCGAACTCCTCCCCCTTCCTCCTTCCTGTCCTGCTCTTTCTGACACACTGGCAACTCCCCCCCCTCCACTCCTTTCCGACGGGGGAGCTGGTCCCGCTTTGCCACTCCCACTGGGGATTCCCTCTTCGTTCCCCTCTTTCTGACTGCTTCCCTCTCTATTGCCCCTTGGCCTGACCAGGGGGGCTCCCTTCTGGGAATCCTCTGATTCGCTAGACGGACTTTGGGACAACCTCGGCTCGTTGTCGTCCTCTTCCTCCTCGCCCTCGCTCTCTGTCTCCTCTCTCCCTAAAACCCTGACATCCATCCCCCCCTCGAAGCCCCCCCTTCCCCCCTTCCGCTCATCGGGTGCAGGTTGTGGAAGCTGCCGCTCTTCGGAGGCGGACGCAGGATACGGATTCTGCACCTCCATCTCCTCTGTTTGCAGTTCGTTGTACGAGTGTTCGAATTCGGGTTCTTGACCCAAGGTGTTCTCTTCTCCCTCCTCCATTGGTACCTGGTCCGGTGCTGCCTGCCAAGGTCCCGTCAGCCATTTCCTGCGCCAGTCCTCCTCTGGTTGCTCGTCCCACCAATAAGAGGGTTCTGTGTCCACCCCCGAACACGATCCCCTGGGCGAGTTGGAGTCCGGCGACCTTTCTTCGGCTGAAGAAAAGCCGTGGAAAGTGCTGCCTGAACATGTGGGCGTAAAGAGCCAGTCATCAAAGTACTCGGCTGGCATGGGTCTATGAGGGAAAAGGGCATGGAACTCGTCTTTTAAAAGAGGTTCGTCTAAGGCGTAGCCCGGCACCCAACCATTGGTACTGACTGGGGCACCCTCTCTGACTAGAAAATATTCTACTCCCTCTTGCCCCCATCTCGAGTCCAGGATCTCTGTGACCTCGTTGAGTGGTTCGGCCCTAGGCGCCCTCTCCCTCTCCTGTGACTTAGTGTGTTGTTGCGTGACTGTGTCAGACTCCTGAAACCTGTGCGGTGCCTTGTAGGGAGTGAGCACCGATCTATGAAAGACCGGGTGCACTCTGGAACCTTCGGGGAGGGCTAGTCGAAAGGCTACAGGGTTGATTTTAGCCTCCACCTAGTACGGCCCTAACTGCCTGTGCCCCAGCTTCTTCTTGGCCAACGACTTGGCTGGCATCGCTTGGGCCGCTAACCACACCCAGTCCCCCACCTGGATCTCCTCTCCCTCTCTCCTGTTTTTGTCAGCCTGCACCTTATATGCTTGCTTGGCCAGCTCTAAATGTCTCCGCAACTCTTCGTGCACCTCCTGCAGCTCCGCTGCAAACTGGTCGGCTCCTTGCGGCACCCCCTCTCCCGGTGCCACGAACCCCGGGAAGGTTCTGGGATGACGACCATTGTTCGCGAAAAACGGCGTCACCCCCGTGGACGCGTGCTTCGTGTTGTTATAGGCAAACTCTGCCATCGGCAGGTAGTCCACCCAACCTGCTGGTCGCTGGTTGGCGTAACATCTCAGGTACTGCTGCATGATCGCGTTGACCCTCTCAGCTTGGCCGTTGGTTTGTGGGTGTCTCGCCGACGTGAGGTTGATCTTGACGTTCAGGATACCTAAAAGCTTCTGCCAAAAATTGGAAACAAACTGGCGCCCCCTGTTGGACAGGATGGACTGCGGCAGCCCATGCACCTTGAACACGTGATCGATGAAGAGTTTGGCAGTTTGTTCCGCCGTCGCCACCTTTGCGCATGGAATGAAGTGCGCCATCTTGGTGAACAGGTCCACAACCACCAGTACCGCCGTCTTCCCCCTGGAGCTGGGCAGGTCAGTAACGAAGTCCAGAGCTACCCTCTCCCACGGTTGCTGTGGCGTTTCCAGCGGTTCCAACAGCCCCGCTGGCTTCTGGTGTACTGGCTTGAACCTCTGACAAGTGTCACACCTGGCGACGTAATCCGCTACCTCTCCACGCATCCGGGGCCACCAAAAGTCTCTTGCCACCAGTTCTATTGTCTTCTCCTTACCGAAGTGGCCCGCACTGGGGGCGTCGTGCAACTGCTGCAGAACCTTTGCGCGAAGCTCGTCGCTTGGCACGTAGAGGGCACCTTTGCGAGTTAGCAGCCCGTCGCGTAGTTGGAACTCTTCGCCACTCTGCACACCTCTGCGCAATTCCTCCATCTTGGACTGTGCGAACTGATCCACTTGCAACGCGCGTCGCACCGCGTCCAGATCTACTGTGGCGGCAGCGCACGACCACGCCTGCGGTGCGAAAATGTGCTTGGCTGCTACAGGCGCCGCTTCATCGAGATATTGCGGTTTCCTGGATAGCGCATCGGCTATAACGTTGGAATCTCCTGGGACGTACTCTATCCGAAAGTCGAAATCCGCGAAGAATTCCGCCCAGCGCATGTGCCTCTGGCTTTGGAGCTTCGCCGTGCGCCAATACTCTAGGTTCTTGTGATCCGTGCGGACCTGTACTGTGTGCTTGGCTCCTATGAGGAAGTGTCGCCACGCTTTGAAAGCTGCGTGAATGGCTAACAGCTCCCTGTCCCATATGGTGTAGTTTTGCTCCGCTTTGCTGAGCTTTCTGGAGTAAAAGGCACAGGGTCTCCAGTTTCCATGTGGATCTTCTTGCAGGAGTACGGCTCCAACCGCTCTGTCTGACGCGTCGGTCTCTAGTCGTATGGGCTTGCCTGGATTCACGTGCAGCAGCTGCTCCTCGGAGGCGAAAAGGCTTTTAAGCTTCTGAAAAGAGCGCTCCGCCTGTTCCGTCCACACGAACCTCTTTTTCTTGGAACTGAGAGTGTCCGTGATCGCTGCCGTCTCCTTTGCAAAACCTCTGATGAATTTGCGGTAGAAGTTGGCGAAGCCGATGAATCTTTGGACTTCCTTCCGATTGCGAGGGCTCTTCCAGTCCAACACCGCGCGGACCTTGGCGCTGTCCATGGCCAGCCCCTTGTCGGACAGCTTGTAGCCTAGGAAATCCACGTCCGTCACATCAAACTGGCACTTCTCTAACTTGGCGTAGAGCTTGTTCTCCCGTAGTCTCTGCAGGACTTCCTTTACGTCCTTCTCATGGGCCTCCTCCGTTTCCGAAAAGATCAGGATGTCGTCGAGGAAACACACGCATTTCTTGTAGAGAAGTCCCGCTAGCACGTGATGCATAAATGCTTGGAAGACGTGAGATCCATTTTGGAGACCAAATGGCATAACTCTGTATTCGTACGTGCCCAGAGGCGTGAACATGGCCGTCTTCCACTCATCGCCCTCCCGGATGCGTATGAGGTTATACGCTCCACGCAGATCCAATTTGGTGAAGATCTTCCCCTTCCTTACGGTTGCCAGGAGATCATCTATCTTGGGCATGGGGAAGGCCTTGGGTTTGGTCTTACTGTTTATGAATCGATAGTCCACAATGAGTCTTTTTTGGGGCGTGTCCTTTTTCTTTACAAAGAAAACAGGACTGCCCCCCACCGCTTTCGATTCTCGGATGAATCCGCGCTTCAAATTGTGCTCTATGAACTCCCTGAGTTCTTGCATCTCGTCCTCAGACATGGAATACAGCTTTGCAGTCGGCAACTGCGCCCCTGGCACCAGGTCGATGGCACAATCATAAGGCCTGTGGGGCGGCAACTGGTCAGCTTCCTTCTCGCAGAAAACCTCCAGGAACCCCTCGTACTTGCGGGGTACTGCCTGCACCATGCCAAGTTGCAACTGCTGCTCAGCTCCCTCCTCCTGGCCGGACTGGATGCAATGTTGAGCACAGTACGATGAGCAAAAGGTGATCTGCCGTTGGTACCACGCTACAGCAGGACTGTGTCTCTCCAGCCAACTCATGCCTAATACTATAGGCGTGTCTGAAAGGCGGGTGACATTGAAGCTGATGACTTCTCGATGATTTCCAATCCTCATCACCATGGGAGGCGTCTGTTGCACAACTTGTCCTCCTAGCAATTTCCTGCCATCCACCGTGACTACGTTCAGAGGTGTTGTCGCTGGCAGAAGCGCTATGCGATGCTGCTTGACAAAGTGCGTCCCCACAAAATCTGCGTTGCTCCCAGAATCAATCGTGATGGGGACTTCCAGGGTGGTTCCATTCGGCAACTGAAGTGTTGCAGTGAGCTGCACCGCTGGCTTGGGTGGTAAAGGGTCTGTGCGTTGCAAAAGCGCTGGGGACTGCTCTACAGATTCGCCTGGCTGAGCCCCAGCAGCTCTGCTTCCAGCCAGGCACTGTCGTTTCCCTGAGGTTGCTCTGCTTGCATCATTTCTGCTGCAACAGTTGCTAAAGCTGCAGTGTGTTTCTGCAGCCTCTGGGGACACTCTTTCGCCATGTGCTGTGCACTGTCGCAAATGTAACACTTCCTGGTCCCTCTAGGAGGCTTTGCCTTCACTGCACCGGAAGCTGGGGCTCTGGCTGTTGCTTGAGCCTTAGCACCACCAAGTTCCATGGGCTCCTCCCCCTGCCTTCCCAGTGGCGAAGGATGTGACTGACTGAACTCCCTGGGGATGAAAGAAGACGTCCTCGCTGGTGGACGCACCTGACGTTCTTCCTCAGTGTGCCAAGGACGTCCCTCGTGCCGTATCCCAATCGCCAAAGCCCTCTGCACAAGCTCCTCCAGGGTCTGGGGTCTGTCTCCCCTGGCAAGTTCATCCTTAATGGGACCGCTGAGCCCCTCCCAGAACAAATCCCTCACAGGTGCACAATCCTTCTCCCAGCTTAGCGCAGTCAGTAAAGCAAAAAATCTAGAATGGTACTGACGCACAGTGGCTTTGCCTTGCCGCAATCCAAAAATTTCCCTGCGTGCAAGATCCACATCTACAGTTGACTGGAAGCAGGCATCCATCGCTTTAATGAATTCATCTGCATCGCGGCGGGCAGGGCCATCTTCACGCCACAAATTGCGCAACCAGTCTCTGGCCGGCCCATGCAAGTGAGAAACAATAAACCCCACTTTCTCCTCCTCATCTTTAAAGTCATGACGAAGCAAGTGCAATGCATACAAAACGTCTGCTCTGAAACTGGGGTAGTGCTTCAGGTTCCCATCGAAGTGGGTGACTAGGCTGCCCCCCCTCCGTCCAAGTCCAATCCCCTCTGATCTGGACCCTGGGAACCCTTCCCTGCTTGCACGTTCCCACCTTGTTTGCAGGTCCTGGCAGCGCTTCTCCATTTCGTCATGCTTCTTCTGAGACGCAAGGACTGCAGCAGTGAGTTCGGAAACTGTAGTTCGCAGCGCTGTCAACTGCTCCTCCGCACTCATGGCTGTCACCGTTCGTGAGCTTTGCAAAAAAAAAATTTTGCGTTCTTTGGAGGGGACTTTCTGTCAGAGCCACCCTGGGTCCCAGCTCACAAGAGACCAAAGTCCAGTCCAAGCTATATACAAAAGGTTTTATTGAAGATCATTGTCGTCATTACATCCAAACTCCGTGGCTCCGCATCTGTTACCCTTAGATGTTAGAAGTCCCCTCTGAGTCCGTCCCTCCCCTGCACCAATTTAAGAGGCTTGTACTGCTCCACCTTTTCCTCTCTTTCCTTTTCCGCAGGGTCTTCCTGCCCCCCTGTCTTCCCTCTTTCCGGGACTCCCCAGAGGCTGAGTCTTCTCCCGCCTGCTCCCCCCTCCTTCGTGCTTTGGCACCAGGCTCCTCCTCAGAGCTCTCCTCATTTCCGCGCGCCTCTATATTTGAACTTGGCGCGCGTACGTTGCCTCTGACCTTCCTTTCTACAGTTACGCTGCTCTCGGTACTACACTCCTCCCTTTCAGGCAGGACGTCTTGCTCCGAACTCCTCCCCCTTCCTCCTTCCTGTCCTGCTCTTTCTGACACACTGGCAACTCCCCCCCCTCCACTCCTTTCCGACGGGGGAGCTGGTCCCGCTTTGCCACTCCCACTGGGGATTCCCTCTTCGTTCCCCTCTTTCTGACTGCTTCCCTCTCTATTGCCCCTTGGCCTGACCAGGGGGGCTCCCTTCTGGGAATCCTCTGATTCGCTAGACGGACTTTGGGACAACCTCGGCTCGTTGTCGTCCTCTTCCTCCTCGCCCTCGCTCTCTGTCTCCTCTCTCCCTAAAACCCTGACACCTAGGCTCTGTGGTTTAGACCACAGTGCCACAACCTTAAGGGTCCCTAAACTGGGGAAGGCACCGCTTTCAGTTCAGGGTCTGGCATGGCCACCTGAAATGCCTGTCTCACTCTGGTATGGGGCAGCTTTTCTCAAGAAGCAGCAGAAGGAGTCTAAAAACTCATCCTTGCCTGCCAGCCAGAGACAAGGTATTAAACCCATGTATATAACCATGTAGGAACAAGTGCAGACCCCATGCACAAGAGACCAAGGAAGAAAGACAGAAAACAACAGCAAAGGCAAAATCCACCCATAAGCATACAACTGCGGGGAATTACTAAGGAAGAAAATGAGAAATAAATACTACACTCTCCAGATAGCAAGCAGACAAAGGCCATGTTCAATCGGAAACTGGAGTGGACTGAAAAGCAGATTCACTATGATCTGCCAAGAAATGTCTACCATTGATCTGATCCACTATTTAAATTCCAGTGCATGGCCCTCGATCTCCAGTAATAATAACCCAAATTCCATTTAGTGTTCATTTGAGCAGTCAGGATAAAGTCATTTCTTATTATCTCCCCACTGTGTAAAAAACAGCTTGAAGGTAGGAAGTCAGCAAGCATTTCCACCAAAAAGTAATTATCGGGAGTGACATTTTTACTGCTGGCGTGCCATAAGGCGGACTGCGCAGTTGGAAGGACAAGCCGCTGAAGCAAAATGACAGGCCATGCCGTGACATTCCAGCAAAACCCAGACATTATTTTCCTGGCGGTTGGGTCTGATGTACCACTTCTCATTAAGTCCAGGGCCTGGGCTTCAGGTTCATGCCAAACTAGTCAAATCCAAAAGTTATGTATAAATTAATACCGGGGGGCGGGAAAGGACCAACCAGAGAGGGCAGGAAGCTGCTGTGAACTTCTGCTGGGAAGGGTTCCCTGCTCTGGCCATGGCTTCAAAAAGAAATCGGAAACACATGGCTGTGGAACGTCTACCAAGGGCAGTTCAGGGCCTCTCTTTACCTTTTGATACACCTTTAGGGGGTGGGGGAGAAATCTGAGGATTGCCACAGCAGTGGTTTTCCAAGTTTCTCTTGAGAAAACCTTTTCCATATAGGCTGGGCTATCAAGGGACCCCTGCATGGCTGCCATGGATTTTGGGGACACACTTTAAGTCACACACTCATGCCACAGGTTAGGCCCACTGCCACCCTGTGTGAACAAAGAATGTTGGGGAAGATCAGAAGTTGAGGGCAAAGTGTTGTTCAATGAAGTTTCTCTGCCACTATTGATCTTTTCACTGAAGAACATCCATAGCCCCCACAACTGAGCTTGAAAACTGAACAAGAGGGACACGAGCTGCTCAAAGGGGCCAGTGATGGCACTCTTGATGTCATCAGGATGAGTCAGACTGCTAGACACAATAGCAACATCCAGTCAGGGATATTGCCTTCCCTTGTTAAGTCGGGATTCACAGGCAGACCATCCCCAAATCTACTCACCCAAGTGCAGAGGCCAGCACAACCAGTAACTTTCCCATGTGATACGCTAAGGTATATTTGTTTGGGTACATCTTTTGCTGCTCTATGTCTTAGGTGTCACTTAACACAAGGTGCTATAAAACAACTGTGGCCAAGCACTGGCAGCTATGCCTCCCTTCCCTAATGGTTTTCACAATATGGGCATTCTTCCATAAAGGTGTTCTGTTTTATTATTGACCTGACCCAACCCAAAGGATAACAGGGGGACAAAATAAAAATGGAATGAATGAGCAACAGATTCCATAACACTGTAGTGTGTAATGAAACAAGAGTCAATGATTTGCTTTTGATACCCTAATTCTGCTCTGTGGTAACGTAAACCCACTGCTTTTTATCCTTTCCAAGAGATACTTTCCCTAAGGATGTAAAAACAGCCCTGTTGAATAAACTGAAAGGCAATCTAGTCTAGCATCCAATTTTTTTAAATAGAGGACAACCTGATGCCTTTGGAAAGCCCTCAATCAGAGCACGAAGGTAGTTCTCATCTTGTCTGTTTCCAGATGTACACTGTTTTGTGACACAGAAGTTAGATCAATCCTCCTCCATGATTTTGTCTAATCCTCTTTTTACGTAATCTAAACTCAGAGGTCTTTGTAATGCGCCTTGGCACAATGAACCATCTAGCAAACTGTGAGGACTTCACTTTCTCTCTTAAGTCAAGCTGCTGTGGTCCCATGAAGTGCAGTAAGACTTGAACTAGTATTCTGGATTAGTTTTTTATGGATAATATTATTATGTAAGTAAGGTTTTTTCCTTGTTATATATTAAGTTTATATTATTTCATTGTAATATTGAATTCATCTTATGTTTATTGAATTGTTTTTGCTTTATTTGAACTTTAGATATGCTTTGTGACAGATTCTGCCCCTTCCCCCAAATGTTACATACTTTGATAAGTTGTGACAGCCGTTGTGATGTAATAGATTGAATGCTGAACTTGTTAAAGTTCATTGGGTGACTCTTCTTAGCCTAACCCACCTCGCAGGATTGTTGTGAGGATAGACTGGGAGGAGATCCATGTACACTGCACTCCAGGGAGTAGATAAAGGTACTTTCAAATGCCCATCAGTTTAATTGGGTGATTCTGAGTTCTAACATTATTCCTTCCCATTTTTAAACTTAAAGTAATTATCACAGCATACCCATGCACAGATCTCGTCACACCCTATACTAAAACAGAGCTGAGGCTCTTTAGGCAGGTCGATGGGTGAACTGAGGCATCAGAGTTCAAAGGGTATTTTGGCCATCAAGTCCAACCCTTTGTTCAGTGCAGGAAATCCAGAATCACAGCATCCCCCAGCAGACGGCTTTCCAGCTTCTGCTTGAAGGCCTTGAGAAAGAGGGAGCCCGCCACACCTCTCAGTCTTTGGTTCCATTCCTGAACTTCCTTACTGTCAGAAAGTTTCTTCCAATGCTTAATTGAAGTATACCCTCCTGTAACTTCAGTCTATTACATTGAAGTCCTGCTCTCTGAGGTAGCTGCACAGAGAGCCAAGTCTTTGCTCTTTGGGTATTTTAAGAACCCCCCACAAAACCTTCTCCATGCTAAATAACACACCTGGTTCCTTCAACCTTTCCCCACAGAACCAATTTTCCTTACCACTGGCCCTTTTCACTGCCATCCACCCAACCCACAGCAATTTGCTTAGATACTTTTTACAATGTGGCACCTGGAACTTAACCATGGTACTTCAGAGGAATGGACCACTTTCCTCCAGCAAAGGCCACTGTTGTCTTCTACATGGTCACACTACAAATCCATCTAGCCAAGTGGGGTCTTCTCTAGCTGGCAGGAGCTTTCCAAGGTCTCAGGCACAAGCAGGGGCCTTCCCCAGCTCAGAATCCCAAGATCCTTCAACTAGATATGCTGAGGACTAGAGGACTTCTGCGGACAAGGAGTCCCACCCCCATTCAGACCCCCTCCCTCTATTTTGGGAGGTTATTCTTTACCACAAACCCTTGACTGCCGCCAACTAGGCTGGTCCTTTTTCACTCTGTGAATATTTGCCTCCCTGCTTCCAAGAGCGAACAATGCTCCTGCAAACCGCCCCGAAGTTATAATAAAAGCTATTAAGGTACATTATTTTACACATCCTCACATTTGCGCCATCCTGCTTTCCTTAATTTGTGATTAAAAAAAATTGTTGAGAGAGGGTACTTAAATGTAGGACAGTCAGTAAAAAGTAATTTATCATCTTCCCGCTTCGGTGGATGCGCTATCAGCCAACTCATTTTCCGCATTCATCATGCAATCAGCCTATTATTTGCATATTAATCAGGCAGTGGACCATGAACGAGCCGCATCCCAGCCAAATGCTGTACTCTCTCAGGAGGAAGACTCAGTAATTATCATACATCAGTGTTATGATGTGGTAATTGATTATAACATCTTTCTGTTGCCCCTGGGGAGTCCCAATGCTAACCCAGCCCTGGGCCTAAATATCTCTCTCTCTCTCTCTCTCTCTCTCTCCTTCCCTCCCTCTCCCCTTGCTCAGTGTTTCCCCTTCTCTTCTGCTCCCTCCCCTCCCCGTCGCAATTAGTGCATTTTCAAGTTACTTTTCTCATTTTAAATAATCATAGGTTGAAGAGGTGGCAGGAAATCAATTCTGCCGGAACAGAAGATAAAAATATAGAGAGAAGATCACTGGGAAGTTCTCCTGGCCTGGGCAAACCTCGCTGAAACAAACAGGAGGCTTACGTAGGAGAACTTCTCCAGGAGTTGCTGCTCCTCCTGTTATTTATAAAGCGCCTACGTTTTTGTACGTGCTTCACAAAGCCGAAAAACAAACAAGCAGTCCCTGTCTGTCACAGCCTTACATGTGTTTAATTGTGTCTAATTATAAACATGAAAGAAAAGGAAAACGGCAACCATAAAGAACATTAAAGGGATGAGGACGAAGGTACTCTAGTCCAGCTTCTTATTTTCCACAGTGACCAAAGAGATGCCTCCAGGAAGCTCCCCAGCAGAGCTTAAAGGCTGCTACTTATGGTGGTCAGCTGGAAGCACGGCATGAAGGCAATTGGCATTCAGAACCATGCTGCCTCTGAATATGGAGGCCCCAGTTGGCCACCACGCTAACAGCAATTGACAAAATGTCTCCTCTTACGGCAAGCTGGCAACCACCATCGCATCTTGTAGCACTAAATTCCATAAATTAATCACATATTAAGAATGTAAGAGCAGACCCAGGCTGATCAGATGAAAACTCACGTCTATAGCCCAGCACCCTGTTTCTCACAGTGGCCAACCAAGATGCCTCTGGGAAACCCGTAAGCTGGACATGAAGACTATAGGCTTCTCCTGCTGTTTCTGTCCCCCATGCTGCCTCTGATCCTGGAGAGAGCAGCACACAGGCACCATTGGATGGGCAGACCACCCTAAATTCACCAAATCCCTTTTAAAAGTCATTCAAGTTGGCAGCCATCGCTAAATCTTATGGCAGCAAATTCTGTGCACGGTGTGAAGAAGGCCTTCCATCTTTGTTGGTTCCAGTATCGTGAAGGAGGGAGAAAACCCTGTTTTGCGACGATGTGTCATTTCTGAATCCTCATGACCAATGAATTTCAAGTTATTGTATGGGGGGGGGGAAATCTCTATCCACTTTCTCCACATTGTGTCTATAACCCATGATTGTGCCCCACTTAGTTGTCTTTTTCCTGAACGGAGAAACCTCAAATGATTTAGCCTTTGCTGGTAGAGAGAACGCTCCAGCCACCTGACTGGCCTGTTTTCCTGCTCTGCGGTGCCATTTTTGAGTAGAACTGACTGGGACTTTACACAGTATTTCAGACATCGCTGCACTGCAAGATTTATATTAAGGCATTGTAATGCTGGCTCCTTCCCAGCGGTTGGGGCCCAGTCAAACAAGATTTTATCCTGTGCAAGCTTCACTGAAACGGAAGGGGCTTATGCAAGAGAGCACTTGTCATGTTTTGGTCCGATGCTGCATACCATGGAGACTGCAGCAAGGTTTGGAAACAGGTTGTGTGAACACGGACAGCTCTAAGTGAGCAACTTGCTTTGACAAAGGTTGGGATAAGACTGGGGCCCTTTCAGCCTCTGTCTCCAGATTGCCTCCTCCAAGCCTAACCCCCCTGGGGAGAACATTGGAGCCTGAAAGGGTCAACTCTCTGGCCTGAATATGGGCACCGTTCCATAGGCTCCCTCCTGACACGCCTCCTTGTGTTACTGGACTCGTGATATGTGTTGGGAGGAATCTTGTTCTTCAAAGCCTGTAAGGCTTTGGCCCTACAGGTTCTGGGATGTTTGTCTGGGGCCTCCTGCCTAACAGCCTCAGGTATAATGGCCTTCCTATCTTCAGGAATTAGCTCTGAGCCTGACCCTGACCTGGCCCTTGCAACCTCCTCCTCAATGTCCAGATCACAGGTAGATTTTTTTTTAATAACATTTTTTAAATTAACTTTTCAAATTTTTCAAAGAATAAATCTCTCAGATCCGTTGATTTCCCATGGTGTTATTTTCTTACCTTATAAAGCTGCTATATTACTTATATTTTACCCATTATAAACACTGATTATAAATTATTAAACTGCAATTCTCATCCGCTGCTATACTTCAAATCCTGCATATGTTTTAACATAACCATAGGGTTTTTTCCCCCAAATAATCCACAAAATATTTCCATTTTTTAAGATTTTTTTTCTGCATTCTGTTCTTTAATTCTCACAGTTAATCTACCCAACTCAGCATGTTCTGTCATCTTCATAAGCCAATCTTCTTTCACTGGGACTAGATCACAGCTAGATTCAAAGGTCCTGATAGGGCTTGCTGCTGCTGGATCGTGCCTGGGACGTTTATTTGCAGCTATTCCTTCTCCTGCCTACGCTTCCAGGCTATTGCTTGCATAATATGTTCTTTCTGCCCCCCCCCATCAGATAAAACAAAACACTGCAACCTCTGAGGGTAGCAATTGTGAAGTTTTTGGACAAAAGGCAGTTTCAAGCTGCTTTATTTAGGTACCAACTGACAGGCTAATTTCAGTCCCTTTTGCAAAAGGGCACACAAAACATCTGCCAGTTGAAATTGGCACTATTTTAGGATCTGAGTTCCTAAATGGGAAGTTGGGGGTGGGGAAAAGGAGGGGAGAAAATAATCAAAAATGCAACAAAAGTAATAAATAAATAAATGGATAGTATGAGAAGATATGGAGGGGGACAGAGGGAAAGCAGAGATGACGTCTGCTACCTGCTTTCAGTGCAAGACTATGTGACAAAATTCTAGTAATGGAAATAATTTGTTATTCTGAGGAATGATGGAATTTTGGTGTGTCAGAATGTCATTCTTAACATGCATCTTCACTGCACCACTTCAGACCATGTGACTGGGCATTCCTTGCAGAGAACAAGTGTGTCAAGGAGACGGACCCTTCTTTTTTGCAGAGCTGCTCTCTATATGGATGGAACTTGTATGGAGAAGCAAGAAATCCCATGAGCCCTTACAAAAGCTCTGAAGTGGTTCTAAATACACTGTTATTTGAAAAGAAGATCTCTGGGTTCAATCCCAGGCTGTGCTGGCTGGTATTATGGGAGTTGTAGCTCAAAAAATCTGGAGGGAATGAGGTGGGGAAAGGCTGTTTTTAAAGGATGCTAGGCAGCAGGCCTCGGCCTGAGATTATGAAGAGTCACTGCCAATCCAGGGGCAAAGCTGGGCTAGATGGACCAAGCGACCGAGTGCTTCGTATTAGACTAACTGATCTGCATGCAAAAGCTTCCAAATTCCACCCCTGACTTCTCCAGCTAAAGGATCTCAGGTTCTAGGAGGTCTAAGGAACAGTCACTACCTGAGGCCTTATACAGCTGGTGTCAGGCTAGGTGGACTGATGGGAGCTTCAGAGGAGGACTCACAGCACACGCTTTGCAAGCAGAAGAACTCACAGCCAATCCCCAGGAAATAGCTCAGATTGCATGTCTGAAAGACGAGCCACAGTAGATTGCCTGGGGCTAGACAGACCAATGGTTTGTCTAGGCTATTTTCAAATTTTATTTTAAAGGTTCTGTTCTGAACACTAAAACCACTAAACCACTAAAAGATGCAAGGCACTCACTTTCCTAGCAAGGAAACAATTTTCTTTGTTTCAGGGATCTAAACCTAGGTTTGTTTATGCTTTGCTCTGGGACCCCATCCAAGGAAGTGCCGGAGTTCATGCTCAGACATGCACCCTTCACCTCACACGCCCTCAATGCCATTTCCTCTCCAGCTCCTTCAGGAAGGCAGGCTCCCTCAGGCGGCCCAGTGCTAAGGCGACCCCCTGCCAGTTGCAGTGGCACCCAACGGGAAATGCCACCTGGCTGTCAGGAGCCATTGCCAACTGCTTCCACCAGCTGCCAAGGAAGTGCAGAGCGCCTGGTGCTGTCCCCCCAACTGTGACCCTCTTGCTGTGTGATGGTAAACTAGCAGCTCTTCCAGCAAGCAGAGGGCAGATGTCAAGCCCTCCTGCATAGCAAAGCTCTGTACTCTTCAGAAACTCCAAAGTCATTAGCTTGAAAGAGCTGATAGGAAAGATCCCAGAGAGGCTGAAGGAGGAGAAGGTGAGGGGCAGAAGATGCAGAGGAAGGCAAGGGAGCTGTGGGTGGAAAAGGAACTTAGTACAGTGGTACCTGGGGTTACATACGCTTCAGGTTACATATGCTTCAGGTTACAGACTCCGCTAACCCAGAAATAGTGCTTCAGGTTAAGAACTTTGCTTCAGGATGAGAACAGAAATCGTGCTCTGGCGGCGCAGCAGCAGCAGGAGGCCCCATTAGCTAAAGTGGTGCTTCAGGTTAAGAACAGTTTCAGATTAAAGTAGGCATACTGCTTTAGAATCCACTTTCTTTGTCCTTGACTCAAGATCTCATCATTCACTACATCAGTAAAGAAAAACAATCCTTTTATTTATTAATTAAAAGTATTCCTACTTTTGGGCCACCCTGTATGCTGACCATCCAAAAACTATTAAGCCCTGAAAGACAACAGATGGAAGAACCTTTAAGGACAGGCCCAAGGTAAAGGGGGCAGGAAGCAAAGTAGCTAGATTTCTGAGTACTGTGCCTATAAGACAGGGGCATGCAGAAGTTAGGTTAGGACCAACAGGATATTCTCTGGGTCATTGGCGGCAGATTGGCAAGAGTTTAACAGCAGCAACAACACCCTCCTCCTCTTACTTTTTTCCACCTCAGGTACATTGCTGAAATGAAGAAAGCTAAAAAGAAGCAGACTTCTGTGCAAAAGGACTGTGAACTCAGTTGAGTTCTGCTACTGTAAACCAACACCTAAGGTTCTAAATGTGTTCAGAGGCACTCTGCTCTCTAACTAGATGTCTTTTACATCCGGCTCTGGTTGGTAGATCTCAGAGTTCTAGTAAAAACCAAGTGTAGATCCTACAAGGGAGAAGTCTGCCCACCTTTGCAATAAATCATTAGAAACAGCCACACATCTATGCTTTGGGATGGGTAACAAAATCAACCTGTCCCCTCGCAGAATGGTATAAAATTTAATCTTGCAGACCCCTTATACCAGTCCCCAGAACTTATATTCCCATCTTAGAATTGCCAGGTTAGGTTTCAAGGCAGCCCAATTATTAATGGAAAACTGTAAGTAGAACCTAGTTCAGTGTCCTCACACATATAATTCATTTAACTCAAGTTGCACAAAACCCTCTCCAAAATGCTGCCTTCAAGTAGGAACTCTGCTTCAACATTTACTTCCTTCCTAAGGAGCCTTAGAGCAAATGCCAATTCAAATTATCCTCCAGATTGCACTTTTCACATGCAATGGGTTTTTTTGTTTTTTTTTTGTTTTAATCAGCTTCATTTGTTCCCCAAAGAGCATGGCGGTGAGAATAGGATGCCACAATTCACATTTTGCAGATGCAGAACCAGAGTTTCCCAAGGAAATGTTTTCTTTGGAAGAAGAGTGTCTCTTTATAAGATTTGCAGCTTTAAAGTGCCATATAAGCAGCTACAGGCTTGCAGTCGATAATTTGACCTGTTACTTCAAATCAATTATGAGGTTTTTCATCTTTTGAGATCCTGGCCATGTACCTCTTCTTCTCTCTGCCCAGAGCTTCACCCAGCTTCCCTTCCCCTCTTGATTCTGCTGCCCCTTCCTGCTGTATCACTCCCTCTTCTAAGCCCCAACATACTTCCCTAATCTCCACGTCTTCCTTGGCATACTGCAGAGGCAGGGAAACCTGTGGATTACAACTCCCATCATCCCTGACCACGCTGGCTGGGGCCGATGGAATTGGAGTCCAACAAGGTACCAAGCTTTCTCATGTTCCTACATCTTTTTACCCTGCCTTTCCCCTTTCCAGGGTTTGAACAGCCCAGCCACTGGTAGCCAGCGGCTCTTTTGCCTACCACACCTCCCTGTTATGTTAGAAAGAAGTATCATTGCCAGAAGTTTCACCAAAATGGATTTGTGCATGTCACAATACAAATTATCTCAGGATTTTCACTTTAGAAAAACCCCCACCTCTTACTGCATTCCATAACAACCACAATTCCCTGAGCAGCATGAAGCCTGGAATGATGAATGGGACTCAAAAAGAAAGACAAATAAAACGAGAAATCTGAAAGTCCCCCAGGATTACCCTGGACTGTATCAGCAAATTAAGAGTTCCATTTTAGAATGGAGACGGGCAGACCCAAGGTGATACACACGCCATGAAGATGAGCACACTGAGTTCAGTTCTGCTTCCCTGCTTGTGTCTTCAAGTCTTTATAAAGTTAGAACCAGTATATGGGAAAAGAAGATGCCTTGTGAATGAGCTGTACAAAAACTCTCTTATAAAGCAGCACCGTTCAAACTGACTAGCCAGTCACTTCTAGCACACCTTTCTGTGGATCCACTCCAGGGAAGAGTCTGTACTGTGAAGTTGCCTTAAAACAGAATTCACAAGTGCACAGTCTCCTAATAAAACATGGTGGTTGACACTGGGGTGTCACAGGCAGCGGCGGAGCAAGCCAATTGGGCGCCTGGGGCAGTGTGCGTGCCCTGAGCCCAGGGGCGGGGCCAGCCGCCCATGGCGCGGGGCATGCCAAGGCAGGATGCTTCGTGGGGCCTCTGAGGAGTCTGCATGCCTCCTCCCACTCAGCTGCCCTACAGCTGGGGGGAGGCAGTGGGCGGACCGTTTGGGGCAGCACGGAGTCTGCAGGCACTCAAGCCACTGCGTCACTCCCAGGAGAGACGTGTGGCTCGGGTGCGCTGCAGGCCCTATGGTGAGTGCCGTCTGGCATTTTGTCACCCCCCCCAGTGGTGACACCCAGGGTGGCCCGTGCCAACCACATCCCCCTTCCTCTGCCCTGGTCAGAGGCTACCAGAAGTGGCAGGGAAATACCACCCTAGTGACCATTAAGGCAAGCTACCCCTATACTTCACATAGAGGAAGGACAGAGACAGCCAATGGGAGAGAGAGTAGTTTGACAAAGCCTACCTATGAAGTTCATCGCAGAGGCAAAATCTGAACAAGAGACGTCTTGGCTTATCCATCACCCTCAACTGCTATGATCCTGTAGCACTTAATGTGAATCATAGGACTATCTTTCTAATTTGAATTGTCATCTAGTACAAAAGCAAGGAATTCCCCCACTCCACCCCAAGCCGAATGAACACAATCCACTGAACACCTCTGCTACCCAAAGGACCCACACATGGAGCTATTAATTCCAGAAACTCAGTAGCGTATTACTTGGGACGAGGCATTCTCGATGGTGGCACCCAAGCTTTGAAACTCCCTTCTTAGAAAGGTTTGTCTCCCTCCTTTTTGACCTCTAGGCATCTCACTAAAAGTGGTGTGTGTGTGTGTGTGTGTGTGTGTGTGTGTGTGAAGCTATGTTTGTCATTTGTCTGATGCTGCTCAATTAGTTAGATTTTAGTTGCTGCACTGTGGGTTTTAAACATAATGCAATTCCTGAATCATAAGGCAGGCTATGCACTTTAACAAGTAAAAACAAAACAAAACAAAAACCAAAGACATAGACTGGGGGAAAATGAGGAATTAAACCTTTTAACTTTTTGAAGGGGAAAAAAACCAGGAAATGGAAGGTGCAACTCCAACACAGCAGAAGAGAATGGAACAAAGGTTGCTCCCCCACGCCCCATGTAGAAGCCAAAACACAACGCAACCAAGCAAAAGACTTTGTAAGAAAGCAGCTGATTACCTGAGCTTGCACATCCCTGCTGAAGGGAATCTTGCAGTGATGACACAGAGTGAAGAACTGGAGAAAGAAAAGGAGGACTATCAGGAAGAGATAGGAGAGGAACATAGCCTACAACTTGCCAGCAAAATGAGGGTCATTAAATGGCCCAGGACTAACAGAGAAAAGCAGCACAATATCAAACCAGCTCAATTCCCATTCCTTTATACCAGGAAAGTGGAACCTGCTGCTGAACTACAACTCCCATCATTCCTGATCACTGGCCATGCTGCCTGGGGCTGAAGCTGGACTCCAGGAACTTCTGGAGGGCCTGGAGTTAAGACACCCCTACTTTAAACCTAGATCAGATGTGGAGAACCTGCAACTCTCCAGATGTTGTTGCACTCCCCTCAGCCCCAGCCAACATAACCAGCAGTCTGGGATGTTGAGATTTTGTAGTAAGCAGTATCTAGAGAGCCACAGGCTCCCCATCTCTGATCCAGGGGATGGTTTGGAGGAGACTCTAGGGCAGGTATAGAGGATACCCACAGTTATCTGCTCTCTACATATGGTAGAGGAGCAAGAACTTGCCTATGGAGCAACACTCCCAAATACTGCATTTGCAAAGGGCACAACATATGTAAAATCCAATGCCTATAGGCCCAAATGGTGTGATTGATTCATTTCCCCACCCCTGACTGACTGGGGAATAGACTGTGTGATTTAGGTATGCACCCTATTAAAATGTGATACCCGTGCATGGATGCTCCAGGGTGCGCAAGGCAAGCCTGGTTGATGGAACAAGAAGGGCTCTCTCGCTCACCCCTACCATGCATACAGAAGAGGCAAATAAGGGATTCCTGCTGCTCAACTGAGGTTGGTTCCACACAGTTAAGTGCCTCATAAGCAGCCAGTTTTACTTCTGCTTGTGTGGGTCAACATTTATATTACAAGAAGTGTCCAAATGCAGTGTTGACAATCACAAGAGGAAGTGGACAATTCTGTAAAATCTAGTAAGTGTGAAAAATCCAGAGATCAACTGGACAGTTATCAAGTAGCTCTTTGTCAGCATCCTCCATGATTTCAGCTGTTCACCCAATATGCAAATGCCAGAAAGCACGGGACCTTCCCTTGTGATGGTCAACAGTCTCTGCATCATATTTAAGTTTCTTTCAGATAATTGAGGAATGCCCTCTCTAGCAGGCCATTGCCAAGACCTTTAAAGTCTCATCCTAATGAAATTGTGCCTTTCTTCCACACCCACTTGGTGCTTTCAACCATAAATAAAAACTATCCAATGAAATCCTGCCCAAATGCACCAGTTTTGATCTGCTATTTGTTAAAATTTCCGCCTTGAAAGGCATTTAACATTCTCTCTGCATAGAAGCAAAGCCTGAATATTACCTTAATTAGTTTAGGCACTGAGTCTGCTTGGTGATGGGGTGGAATCCTAAAATTGAGGCGCTAGGTACTGGATTTCTTGCATCTGCATTCTAGATCCATTTGAAATAGGATCCAAGAGCCCTCCAGAGTTTGGGCTGATCTGAAGTAGATGTTTTTATCTGCAAACTTCCCAAGGCTGGTGGGATGACTGGGAGAGCTCCTGGGAAGCACTGTGATAAGCCTCAGGACCACACAGCATGCAGTTTCCATGCTTCCATGTGTTGCTGCAAATATTCCTGGCCCTAATAAAGCAGCTACTTCTAGCCCCCACCCCAATTTTTGCAAGTCAAGGGTAGGGAAAGTGCAGGCTGTATGATAGCCCCATCAGACTCTTAGAGATGTCTGGGGTCAGGGGGTCAGAAGGAGGATTAGTGGCTTTGCTGATTCAGAATGGATCCAAATTAAATTCAAATTACTTTCCAACACTTGGCAAATGTCCTCCAAGTTAATCGGATTCATGTGGAATCATTCTGAATAGGATGGTGGAGGATGGGTGGACCAACTCACTTCTAGTCCCCGATGCCCTTTAACTGTAAAAGAAAGGACTCTAAGCAAAGAAAGGAATAACTCAAGCCTCCTGCATAATTCCACAGTGAAGTGGACCACTTTGCAAGGCTAACTTGCGCCCTCCGTCTTGAGGCAAGAATGCTAAAGGAAAAGGAGGCAGAAAAACAGGTGCAACTTGAGTTCCTGAAGCCCCAGCATTGAGAAACACCACCAAAGGATGCAGGTACTCTCCATCCAGCACATTTACGGAGGCATACAGGTTGCAGGCATGAGTGCATTGAAAGAGAGTGCAGCTTCACCTTTTCCTGGAATTGCTCAATTCTTCCTTAGGGAAGCCCAACTTATGGGTTTTTTGGGGTTTGGGTGGGAATGCCTCCTGCCTTAATGTGGTTTCCAAAAGTAGGGCAACCACTCACCCACTGGGGAGCTTATCGGGCCCAAAGATAAGGGAAAGATGGCAGCTGCAGTCCACTCTGTCATCTTATGCAAAACCAGTAAGGGAGGGGGTGATTCTGCTGAAAGGGCGTTTGTGGTCATGGCCAGTGTTACACACACATCAGGCTGCGTTTCCCCCCCTACTGCAGGGCATTTCCCCTTTCTGACACTGCCCAGGAGCCGGAAAACACACCAAAACAGCAGCTGCCTTCTCAACACCAGTGAGTGGCAGCTCTGGAGGCACCCAGTTACCTATTCTATGAAGGATAAAGACAACAACCACTGATGCTTTATGCATGTGTTGTGTGTGTATGAGAGAGAGAAAGAGATGTTTGAGTGTGAATGGGGTGTGTTTGCGACTTTGGTCCCAACCTGCACGTGCTTGCCCCCTCCCACCTTGAAACATTCTCTAGAAAGGAAGGCAGCCCACCAGCTGAAAAAGATTTAGCACTACAGTCTAAATGGAAGGGTGCAAAACCAAAGGAAACACTGTGAAAGCCGAGCCTTTGTATGGCATTAAAAAAGCACACCAAAAGAGTCCAACTGTCTACTTACCCTGGCCTTGGGGCTGCCCTTGGGATGGCAAGACTCCCTGCCCCAGTTCACCGTTTAGCCAGAGCTGCATGCGGATGAATGGCTCGCGGCCTTTCTGCGTCAACTTGCTCCATGGCTTTGGCCGGGACAGCATGTCACTGACACTGCCCTGGGAGAGGCCCAGCACCTGGAGGGAAGCAACCACAGAGGACACGGGATTAACAGTGACCTGGATTGGAACTGGGAAGATCAGAGGGTGGCCTGCAGGCCACATGCAGCTCTTATTCCTCAAGAGAGACACCTGCTAGAGGAGAGGTGGTGCCACACTCTGCCTTCTTCAACCTGCTGGCAGGAAGAGTGCTGGGTGCCACAACAGCACTTTTAACCATTCTTATTGTTATGAATGCCTTCAGCTGAATCTCTGGTTATCTGTTGTTTGCCCTTCCGAGCTGGCAAGGGGGGAGAATTGAAGCAAAGGGACTACATGGAAGGAAGACAAGTGGAAAAAGCAGCTGGGCGTTTACTGTCCATGTTCCATGTGCTATCCAACAGATACAAAGGTGTCATGGGCTTTGAAGACACTCAAAGTCAGGACAAAAGGGAGAAACGTGCTAAGAGGAAGGCATGCTTGGCAAATCCACACCATGATCAACTCCTGCCCTGAAACCAATGTCCCCACTGTGGAAGGACGTGTGGATCCAGAATTGGCCTCCACAGTCACTTACGGACTCATTGTCAATACCGTGTTTATGGAAGACAATCTTACTCGGCTACGAGTGATCGCCAAAGAAGAAGACCCGGGAGACTCACACAACACCCTTGTGCTGGAAGACACTGAGCAGTTTTCTGCCACTCAGCAAGCAGGGGATAGATGTTTGGCATCATTCCTCTACCACCTCCACCTCCACCATTCTGTGGCTCTTACTCCCAATAAGCCTGTTGGTGGAGAGTCTCCCTCTTTCTGGTTTTCCTTCAAAGCCCAATTCTTTGACAAATAGAGGTTCTTGCAAGAGGATGAATGAAATATGCAAATTAATAAATCAGATAAATTTGCCATTCTCCCCTTCTGCAGATAATGTTCCAGACGGTCATAAGGCCACCATCACAATGCACACAAACCAACAAACTAGCTCCAGCTAAGCGCTTACCTTTTCCCCAAATATCCTTTGGCAGATGCCATTCTTCGCTAGCTTCTCTTTGACCTGACGGGTTAGCTCTATTGTATCCACTTCCTGGTACATATAAATCTCATACTGCTCGGGGGTCAATGGAGGAACGGAAGGTTTAGATGGCTTTGCTAAAGAAACAATGGGGGAGGAAGGGAGGGGGCTGTTCTGCGGCGTCTCACTGCGGCTAGCTCCTGTCACACTCAGTTCAGAGCTCTGGGAATAGGGTGACTCCGCGTTGGGCCACTCTTTCCAGTAGTCCGAAGAGGAAGGCCCTTGAAGCTGCTGGTTACGGTCCGACCGAGATTGGCTGCTGGCCTTCTCCTTCCCGCTGGTGGTTTCCTCCACTTTGGGGTCATCTGGAGGGGTGGCATTCCTTCTGTCAGGCTGCACAGTGTTCCACCAGTGGTCCTTCCACACCCCGCTGCGCCCCAGTTCATTTTTAACGTGCCTCAGCACCCCTTGTGTTGAATCAGACATCCCGTGGAGGTCCAGGATGGGGGCCTCTTGGGCCTCCTTCTTCAGACCAGAGAGAGTCTGCAGGGAGGAGATGCTGGAATCCACAGATGCCGAGTGCTTCTTCAAGGACATGGCCAGGGGGGAATAACTGGCGACCGAAGAAATGGCGGGCGTGGGGACAAGTTTTGGGGACAAGATGGAGATCTCAGCTTGGGACAGAGGGGTTGCTTTTAAGGCAGGTTCGAGGGCGGCCTGCTGTGCTTCCATCTCTCGCCGGGCTTGCTGCAGAATGGACCGGATGGCATCATCAGATCCACCAGTGCTCGAGGTGGAAGGTGGCTGAGCCGGCTCAGCTATGGGGATAAACAAAGAAGGGATGGTGAGATGTTGTGGCCCATGTATCTGATTTTGCCAACACATTGGAATCAAAGTCTTGCTGCCCAACCCCATGGTGCAAACCAGAGAGGCAGGCCCAGAGAAAATGTCATTTACTGGTTAATCTCCAATGTTTGTCTCAGAAGGTTGTTTCTGAAATTTGCAAGCCAACCTCTGTGGAAATCCTTTACTAGAAACTGATGGAGATAAAGGAGAGAGATGGCTCTTTCCCAAAATTACTTGACTGGAACCCTGAGGTCTACCAGTAAGTGTGAGATTTTCGTTAACTTTCTCATGCCCCACAAAATACCAAGAATTACTGGTGAATGGTCAATAGTCCTTGACTTTTCAGCACTCTGTTGTCTATGATTACATGAACATCACCTTACTTATCAATGTTTTAATCATTCCAGTTCTCTATATTAGAGAATAAAGAGCAACGCATTCCTTGACTTTCAAACAATTTGCTATTGCTATTGACATACAGACATCAGACTTGCGCCTGGACACTGATTGTGATGTCACCAACATCACAAGCAATATCAAAAGAATAGAAGGAAACGGTTCTCATTCTGAACTACTGGGCCGCTCATATAGTGCGGCACACACTTGAAGGGACCATGAAGAAAGCAAAGCTGTGATAATTTGTGACCAAGAAGACAGAGCACTCAGCAACCTGCCCCTGCAATGGAGTTGCAGTTTGCTTTTTCCTCTGCATCTCTCCTACCCACTGCACCCATGTCTTGGATATTTTCTGTCCTGCTTCACTTCATTGGCCTAGTTTGCATGTCACACCAAGCAAAATTACGGCTTCGCCACGAGTGTGGACTCGCAGAAAGGAGTTTGCTTCACTCCTCCCTAATTGTTCTACTGCTTTGTTGCACTGAGCCAAGCTGTGTTTGGCTTATGCATTTTATCTGAACTTGGGCTCATGGTTTAACTCTTCTAGACAAGCCACAAGCCATAAACCATGGGACAAACCTTGGTTACAGCTCGTGGGAAGTCTACAGTGAACTAAACCATTAGACCAGGTTTGGATGACATTATGCTTTAGATCAGTGCAACAGAATGACTGGGGAAGAGCAAAGCAGGCACCAACTCATCTCTGGGAGTCTGCACATTTGCACTAAGTCCTTGTGTGATGTTTGAATGAAACCACTGTGTTCCTAGGCTTCTTCAAACACTCATCTCTGCATTCTGCTTTCCATGAGATGTAGTAAACCCCCCCCCCCACATTTTCTCTGTGACCAAACTGAATGCAAAATAAAACCCACTGAAGATTGTGGGAATATGAAAAATATATTTCATTGTCATATTTTAATTAACTTTCTGTACATAACTAAACCTGCATACACACCAGTTTAACTGTTGAAGTTTCCTGAAACTTCCAACATTCCACTTCATTATGAGAGAGGGAGAAAAACTTTTCTCTACCCACTTTTTGCATGCCATTCAGTTTTAGACACTTCCATCAAGTCATCCCTTACTCACCTTTGCTCTAAACTAAAAAGTCCCTGATGCTGCAATGGGTTTTCTTAACCCTTTAGTGGCACACAGCAGGCAGGTTAAAGTTTTTCGCACACTCTTAAGTCTCTTGCCAATAGTTTCCAGGGCATCCTGAGGTCACTCCAACCGGAAGCTCCTACCTGTTTTCTGTACCTGCAGCTCCCTTTTTGCTTGCTCTAGGATGGATTTGATAGCTTCATCAGAGCCTGCCTCTGTGGCTCGGATTCTTGTGGTGATGTTACCTGGAAGAAAGGGGGAAATGATCAGCTGTTAAGCAGCTTTCTGGGGATCAGCATTTCCATTCAAAATCTGTTGTCAGCGAAGCACTTTGAGAGAACTAGAGGAACATAATAAATAAAACAAGGAGCTGCAGTCACATCTGGTACTCCTATGCATATGCAAAATGCAGTATTTTCTTTGCAGGTTCAAACTGCCGCCCTCCACCCCCAGTTGAGAATTTTACAGTTCTGCTTTTTAATACTGTCTGCACTCTTTCCTTGAATCCTATATTTCCTGCGCAATCTGGGTTTTTTAAAAATGGTACAATGTAATGTATGGATGTGATGTGAGCTGCTTTAGGGACTGTGGTCAAGAGGTAGGGTGCACATCTAAGAAATATACTGATCCATGCTATCTAGCCAAGCACTGTCTCCTACATTTGGGAGAGGCTCTCCAAGGTCTCCGGTGGGGGAAAGGCTTCCCTATCACCTCCCATGTGAGATCGTCTTAACTTATGGTGCCAAGGAATGAAATCTGAAACTTTCTGCACGTGAAGCATGTGTCTCACCATTGTGCTTCGCCCTCTCAAACTCCTCTGAATCTCGAGATAATTTGGCAAAGTTTTCTAGCGCTGTAATCTTGCAACAAGGATTTATAACAATATTTCTGTGACCTATTTAAAAACATGTGGTTCCTTTCAACCCACCAGCAATGCAAAGAGTTATTAAAAAGCACAAATTGGCATGTTCTTTCTCACATTTCTTGAAAAAAAGAAAAAGAAAAATCTGCTAGATTTCAAAAGCAAAATATTATTCTGAATATAGCACAGTATTGCAGGCTGGAATAGGAAACGGACATAAGGAGGGGGAGGGAACACTTGAAATATCTTGGTCACTCTCCAAGTTGGCATTATGACAAAATATCATTCTAATTTTTCCTTAAGCATGAATTCTCTCTTTTTAGAAAACTAGAGGCAGAAAAATCCTAAAATTTTGAAAGCTGTTTTGTGCCATCACCCTTGATTAAAAAATGTACCATGGTATTCCTTTTCGGTGCTACAGGATCATGCTTCCTGCACTTAAGCTGTACGTGGATATGAGGAGGGTGCCTAAGGCAGAATACTTTAGGCTCCTGTCCCTTATGTCTCGAGGGCAGTAGGGACTGTTACTAGAGTTTGGGTGGTAAGTGGCAGCAACTTATGTTACCCCAAGGTATTTTGGCATCCGTGGTGGAAAAATCCAACTGGCATTCATCTCCCCCCCCCCCATAAACAATAAAGTTATCCCACAAAAGCCTTATTAAAATGAATGGGAGCTGCAAGTGAATCCCATCAGGACCAGTTCTGTGCGGTCTTTTTTTTCTGCTGCTCTTGACGGCACCCATCAGTTGCCCATCTGTTGCCTCATGGAAGAGACGCCTCTGCTTGCAACCCAGTAGTTGATTCACACCAATTCAGTTTTTATTCTCTGTTGTGCTACAATCCGTTTTCTATTTTGTACACCAGTCTTATATACTCATAGGTGAGCAGTGCAAGAGTAATAATGTGAGCTGAAACGGGAAGAGTTCCTCTAGCCTAGGAGGACTCTATGAATGGGGTCTTCTCAGGGTCACAGAATCTAGGATCGGGAACAAATGCGTGGCATGGCTTGCAGTGGGGAGTGGCTCATTAGGGTAAGTGTGGCACTCAGCCTGTCCTTAGCTAGCCCCTCACTATCTTCTGACTTACAACCAGTCCAAGGGGTGACCCTGCCTGTCAGCTTCCTCCTGTGTTGCCCTTGTAGAATTCAGCAGGGAGGGAGGAGGCAGATGGGGACAAAACTAGAATTACAGTGCTACCTCGGGTTACAAACACTTCGGGTTACGAGTTTTCAGGTTGCGGACTGCGGGAAACCTGGAAGTACCGGAAAGGGTTACTTCTGGGTTTCGCCGCTTGTGCATGCGCAGAAGCACCAAATCACGTCACACATGTGCGCAGATGCAACGCTGAGGGTTGTGGACATGCCTCCGTCATGGATTACGTCCGCAATCCGAGGTTCCACTGTAGTTGGCTCGGCCTGTCATTGGCTCTGGCGCCACCTACTGGTGGGCTTCCTGCCTTCTGCCCTCTCAGTCCCAATGAGCACCAGCCACCACTGATGGCTTGGCTTACGTAAATAATATTTAGTGAGATGCTCCACAGGCTCCTTTAAGCACTGCGCACGTTCTCTGCTTTGTGAAATACACAGAAGCCCTATTCAAGGGCTCAGAATCACAGAATAATCCCTTGTATTTTATAATGATGCTTTAAAATGCTGTAAGCCACCTTGAATCCCAACTTTGGAGAAAGGCGGTATAGAAATCTATGAAACAAATCATGAAATCTATGAAATAAATAAACTTTAAAGTGTAAGCCTGTGGAGAAAAATCAACTTTTTTGCCCATTATTTTTATTGATTTTCCATATTTTTTAACAAAATGTCACCAAATTCAATAAAAATTTAAAAGCTGACTTCCCACCCTCCCAAGAGAAAAATCAACAAGCATAAAATGTCTAGATGCCTCAGACTACTATTACTGAGATATATGTGTGTGCATGTATATGTGTATATTTTCTTTACTGTTCAAAGGGCATCATATACTTCATCTCAATAATCCTTAGATGTACTACCCTCTAAAGCTGGTCACAGCAGTATTATTCTCCTAATAAATGTTATTTTTCCAGTCCACTTTTTCTGTAAAATACACCTGAAGTAGCTTATAAAAATAACTTCCAAAGGAGTCATCTTTTGCAACACAAACAGCAAAGAGCCTAGGACAACAAATTTATTACGGAATAAACTTTCACGGGCTTCACCAGATCCATGACACGCCACAACATCCACAAAAGCTTGTGCTGTAATAAATTCATTAGCCTCTTGGCTGTGAGTCCTGCAGGACCTGCTCCCTGCCTTGCAAGCCTTTTCCACCTGGCCTGGCAGGGCAGGACCCGGACTGACTCCAGCTACAAAAATTGAACTGCTGAACAGGTTTTTTTGGGGTTAGGGTTCTGTTTGGGATTTTGGGGGGTAGGGGTAGTTGCTGTTGGGTTTTTGTATCTATATTTTAGATCATGTTCTGATTTAGGCAGAAACTGTATTTTTAATGTTTTATTTGTTGTTTACAACTACTTTTGTTATGTTGTAGTTACGTATTCTTTTCATCTCGTAAGCCGCCTTGAGCATGGCTTGAAATGTGGAAAGGTGGCACACAAATAAAAATAAGTATGTTAATATGTAAGATGCCACAAGACTCTTTGTTGTTTCCTTTAAAAATAAGGTATTCAGCGGTAAAGTGGAAAACTAACGCCAGAAAAGTCAGAACAGTGAGAATACAAAAACGGTACATATAGCAGCATGAAAAGTACCATGCTGCTTAAAGGGAAAGCTTAAAAGTAGATGATCATTAAAACATTAAAAAGGTTTAATTTCTCATCTGCAAACAGAAAGGTAAGGGGCGCATCAAATCTCTCCAGGGAGGGCAGCCTACAGTCATGGTGCCACTGCTAAAAAGGCAATGCCTATTTATACTCTCTATTTAGCTATTGTATACCAATTCCTTTTTAGCCCTTCCAAGGCAACTGATAAAATTAAGCCATAATAGAACAGGTCAAATACAAAATCCACAACAACTTCAGCCGATCACATTTGCTCATCTACATTACAGCAAAGACGGGGCAGAGAGTAGGTCCTCTGCAGCTGATCTTAATACTCAGGGTCCTATGGGAGAAGGTGTTTTCTACAGGGGAGGCTGAGAGATACAGAGGCCCTTATTTCAGAGAGCTCTGGGTGAGAGAAAGTGGTTAGGGGGCACACTGGAAAAAGCCCAAGACTCAGGAGGCAGCCCATCAAAGTTAGTATCCTTTGAGTTGCCTTTTGACCAACAATGCTGGCTTTTATTTGGTTCCAGCTCTATCTGCCACTCTCTAAAACAGGCTTTACACCTCAATCTTATACAGGCTTGCTCAGAAGTAAGGACCATTGGACTCATGATGTGAGTGTGCTTACGATAGATGTCTCAATTCAGTTTCTTTAAAAACAGATACCCAGAAAAGAAATGTATTAATCTAGCAGTGTTTGGCATTTGACACTGCTTTGGAAGACACCTTTAGCATTGGAATTATTATTATTATTATTATTATTATTATTATTATTATTATTATTATTATTATTATTATCATTAACAACTTGCTTAAGGCAACATGAGGGAGTTTGCAGCTGAGGGGTGATTTGAATTCAGAACTTCCTGGGCCCAAGCTCACCCCCACACCAATCTTCCATATTAACCTTTTGCTAGTTCTTGACTTGGAGAACAAGGAAGTGACAAGGAAGTGGGTATGGCTCAGAGCTGCATGGTGCCGTTTCTGTGTCTTACTAAAAGCGGCTCGCAGCGTCCCATGCCCATTATTTTTGGCAGCACCTGAGCACTGCATTTCCTATTGATGACTCAGCTTGACGCAGAAGACAAGGCTTCACAACCTCTGAATCCCCCCCATAGCTGGTATAGGAATCCCTTGTCCTCTACCAAACTCTCATTTTTTTCCAGCTTTGTGACACACTCTGCAGATCTACACATTTGACGACAGCATGCAGCACCCTTGTCATCTGTTCAAGACCAGAGCAGAAGGGAACATGGCTTGGATCACACATGCTCCCTAGAAGGATCAGTTTACACCCACACACCCACACACCCACACCCACACCTTTCACACCAGTATTGCTTATGACTGACAACTGGGTGTCCAGTAACCCCAAAGTAATCAATCACTTTAGTGGCTATAAAAGCTAGAGTGGTATACCGGGATTAAATCAGGGTTTAAATCCCTGCTCAGCCATGAAATTCATTGGGCAACCTTGGCCCAGTCACTCACTCCCAGCCTTGTGGGGATAAAATGGAATTCCCATGGCTGCCAACCTTGGAGAAAGGACAAGATACCAATACCAATAAGATCAACATAAATGATAATAAGGTTTAGCTCTGTTGTGAGGTAGGAGTTCTATTTGAAGGAGACAAATTAGTACAGCAGTAGAATTAGAAGGGAGCGGGGGAGAAGCAAGTGCTCTTGATGCTAACCCATGGTTTGTTTTATACTTACTGCCCCAATGCAGATGAAACACTGGCTACCTGAAAACCATGGTTCACAAATCAGGAGTCAACCTCAGAAATGCACATTTCTCTCTCTCACTCTCTTTCCCCCCACCTAAATTTAGGTTAGGAATTCCTTTCTTCCATGTTAACATGATACCATGTTTCATGTACACTGATACGATGCTAACCAGGTTTGTCCCTATAATGAGGACTTGCAGATCCATTCCAAACGATGCTATCAAGATCTGATTGTGAGAGTATTTATTATAATTAAGCTCCATCATGGTTTGGTCCACACGCAACACAAAATCATGTTAATCCTGGAAAAGGAAGTGGGGAGCACTGTTCCAGAGAGAGGAAGTAGCATTTTGAAGGCTGGCCCTGAATCTGCAAACCATGGTTTCCAGGGAGCCAGTGTTGTGTCTGCATGGGTCCACCGTCTGTTTTTCTTTCAGATTCCAGGCCAGAATCAAACTGCACCCTTTGCATTTTGAGCAACAACAACAAAGACGAGACACAGCTAAGCACACTTCACTTCCCAGAGATTGACCGCGAAGAGAAACACCTGCCTGTGACGTACCTTCCGACCCATTTCTTCGTTTCGGTACTTCCTGAAATAGCCTGTTCAGGTTCTGGCCTGGATTCTCTGTTGAAAAACAAGTTGGGTAAGAACAAAACAATCAGGGGAGGGTGGTTCCGACAATCGTGGCTGTGAGATGCAACAAGAACTGCCTTGTGCTAACCAGGGGCTCGGGAGGAAGGAGATGGGGAGTGGGGGCAGAAGTGAAATCAAGCAGTTCAAACAAAAAACAAAAACCCCAGGTCTGTTCAGAGCAGCTGGCTACTTTGGAAAGGAAGCAAGGCAGGCTGGTTGGTTAATGAAGATTACCGCTACACTCAGAAAGGAGATTAGAAAGATATAAATAAACATCTAAAAAGGTACAAAAAGATGAAGACGGGTCAGTAATCCTTGGAAGAGCCCAAAGGAGGAGAACACAGTACGAGGTGCCACACCACTCCCTGGCAACAAAGGGAAGCTCTGAGTGATCTTTTGCAACTTGCTGTCATTCCGCTCTCCTTTTCTCAAAAACCTCTGTCAAATGAAATCACGCCAATCAGAAATGAATGCAGCTTCATTTTAGGAAGGGCGGGAAAGCTCATTTTGCAATACTGTACTGTTGTGTAGCAGCACCAGTGAGGTCCTCTGCCCAAAATACTCTTGAAGGGTGGGTGGGTTTTCAGATTGGCACATGATGTTAAGTAGGGGGAAACCAGATGCACCATAAGCAACAAATGAAATACAGGCGCTGGCAGAGGAGTGGAAGAACATCCTCATCTTTATCCTGGGTTTACAGCTAGTCATTCCCAGCAGCCAGCTTTTTGATACTCTTTATTTTCTCTAAAAATGAAAAAAATTCAAAATCACAATTGGGATGTGCCATGAGAGGGAGCTCAGAAGGAGGAAACCTGACTTCTCACTTTAGCTACTGGAATTCCAAACTTTAACAGGCATCCCCAACCTTCGCCCCTCCAGATGTTTTGGACTACAATTCCTATCATCCCTGACCACTGGTCCTGTTAGCTAGGGATCATGGGAGTTGTAGGCCAAAACATCTGGAGGGCCACAGGTTGGGGGTACCTGCTTTAAAATATCTATTGAGTTCCATTCTTCTCCTTCCATGGTTCATATGACATACCATACTTTCCTGCATATTTTACTATAACCATTCAAATCAATTTTCCACTTTCACATCAACCAAATATTGTTTACTCTGATGAATTTATCTTAATGCTGCCACTGTTTTCAGCTGTGTACAATTATTTTCTATATATTCAATAAATATCCTCCACACTTCTTTAAATATATGCTTTTCTTGCTCTCTTAATCTGTGTGTCACACCTGCAAGTTCTGCATATTCTAACATCTCCAATCCTCTTTACAAGGGACCTCACTCACTTTCCGTTTTGGGGCCAAGAGAACGCGGGCCACTGTTGTTGCATATATAAGTAAACTTGTCTGGCACCTGGGAATTTCTGTCTGGGTTATTCCCAACAAAAAGGACTCTGGTTTAAGTCTGATTTTCAAGGACAAGACACAAGGAAGGCCCTTACTCACGTAAATTTTCTGCACATGCACCTTCACATGAACTGGCCAATTTACATGTTTTATGCAAGATAAGGCTATCAAGGGCTAATAGTCATGATGGCAATATCCCTTCCAGGAACAGAGAGAGAGCTTGCCTTAGAATACCAATCCACAGTATGACTGGGTGTGCATATAAAGCTGACTCAGCTACACTTACTGCACTGGACCAGGAATTTTGTGAGTTGACTGATTTCACTCATATCCTTAAATGCAACTGACGGGGCATGTGCACAAAGCTTGCACAGGTAAGCGCTTTTTTAAAGGTCTCATTCCTGCAGGGGAAAGCAAAGCCCTGCAGTTGGGATGGCACTGCAAGGGGGGGGGACCTCCCCCCCATTCCCTAACACCACTGACAGGTGGACCCTTCTCCTTCCAACACTCCTTTTTCCTGAAAACAAGAGCCTGTTTTGGGGCAGGGCAGCTCTTCACTCCTTCCCTTCCCATCAAATTTTAGCTTGCACCCAGTAACAGGATGCTTGTCATTCTTATAACCACAGTTGTTATTTGTACAGGCTAGTGTACAGATCAACACCCTTAGATTAGATTTGCCTCAGTAATAAAGCACATGCTTTGCTTGCAGAAGGTCCCAGTTTAACCTCTTGCATCTCCAGCTGGGGCCAGGAAGGATCTCTGTTTGAAAACCTGGAGATCAGTGTGCACAATATTGAGCTAGAAGGACCAATGGTCTCACTTGGGATAAGGCAGCGTCCTATGTTCCTGTCATTTCGCTTCCAGCATTGATGCCCTTGTAGTTTTTCCAAGCTTTGGCATCAGGAAATGCTTCTTAAAGTCTAGATTTGTGTTTTAAAAAATAGAATAAAAAATCAGGAAGTGGGTTCCATAATGCACCTTGGGGGCCAGCTGAATTAACCATGTGTGTTAGGGAGATCAGGTTAGGTTCTTCATCTTGCCCCATTGGCAGGTGAACTATGTGATACAGTGAAGCAGGAAAGGGTCTTTGTCATGGTGGAGCCACATCATCACTTCTTTGCCCAAGCTTTTTGGGAAGTTTGAGGAACAGCACTATTCGCTGTCCGAGTTTGCTGTCTGTTATATTATTATGTCTGAGTTTGCAATTTGCATTTGACTTTTAAAACTGTTTTTATAGTAACTGGTGTGTCTGACCTGGATAGCGTGATTTGCTTTATGTTCGTTTTATGCCATAATCCACTCTGGGATCATTCAGAATCGAGGGAGGGCTTATAAATCAAATCAAATCAAATAAACAAGTGCATAGCTTTAGGCACTTATCTTTTTTTAGCCCCCCAATTTCCCAGTTGAGCTCATTGGGGGAGTCCTTGGGCCAGTCATTCTCTCTTAGCCTTCTCTTTCTTTTAGAGAAGTGGTCGTTTCCTCTCTTTTTTTGGATGGGGGGGGGGAGGAAAACCCATGTATGTGCACCCCCTTGACCCACCTTGGAGGAATGACATAATTCATAACTTGGTTGCAGCTAAAGCCAGGAAATAAATGTGTTCATTCGAAGAAAAGATGTCATGAATTTGAAGATTTTATCTTCCATTGGAACAGAGTTTGTGAATTTTAGATAATTTGTTTGATTTCTCACACATACTACCTGGGCCTTTCCCTCTGACAAACCTTAGCTCCACCCCCACACATTTGAATAGACGTGATTTGGGCTGACAGTCACAAGCCTGAAAAGGTTGGAGAAAAGTAGCCCCCCCCCAACCCCGCAACTAGCTTTCTGGGATCTTTCCCAGCCCTGCTGCCAAAGATCCCTTTAGCTAAAAGATCTAATGCCTTATCAATGCCTTTGAGTGAGCCAGGCAATTGCCCCATCTAGCTCTACTTTGGTGGGCAGTGGCTGCCCAGCGGCTCAGTCTTTTTAGCTAGGTGCATTTTGAACCTGGGACTTCATGCATGCGCAGCCTGTGATCTACCATAGGATCTGGCCCCTCTCCACATAGTGATGATGTCACACGGTACATTTCCCCCACGTCTCCTGTTGACAGCCGGAGATGGGAGGGGTGGGGAAATGCTCAGCCCAATGTCATCACCTTGTGTCACATACTGTGAGTACGGGAGCCATTACCAGGAAAAGAAGGGGGTGAGGGTGAGCAAGAGAAACGTGAAATAGTGGCATCTCTCTCTCAACAAATGCAACCATTTGCAGAGAAGCGGCACAAAGAGAACATTTAGCAAAGGTGCGTTATTTCAGTGGAGTTTACAGAGAACCTGGTAGCTGAGGGAGACAGGATGACAATAACTGTCTCAGTATTGTTTGGGCTCCTGAAGAGTTTTGCATCAACCCTTCTGTTAATGAAGATCAATAGCCATCCTTTCCCCATCCCCAACAGTTTTGCTTTGTGCTTTGGCATCTTAAAATGTGTTACACAATTCTAATTATTTTACATTCTATGAATCTGCTTGGTCCGGAAGCAGAGGGCAAGAGTTTACTGTGGCACAATTAGGCCTGTATTGAGAGTGGGGTGGATACTTGTGGGTCTGACTTGGGGAACCTGCAGAGAGGGCTGGACCAGATTTCCCTTGACCATAAATTCTGCCGAGAATTCAGAGTTTTGAAAGCGGCAAAACTTCTCACTCGCATTCATTCAGGTTTTATCGAATGAGTGCGGAGTCATGGAATCACTACAATGAAAATGAACCACTTTGATAAATACACACTCAAGGATGGTACAGCAAAAGATAGCTGTTTCTGCTATGCCGGGAACACCATGTTTTCCAAGTTCTGCACACTTAAGATACTTAAAGAAACAAAAACCTATTTCATTGATACCCAATGAATCAGAGTGGGCCCAAAGGTTGGGGCGCCTGAGTTAAAACATCAAAATGGACCATCCCACACACTAATAAACACAGGGCGCAATTCATGGGGATGCTCTCCTGCGTTGGCCCATGGAAACAGATGGCAATGGGAACCATTTATTGTATGGGGCCAGCACAGGCAAACATAACCACTGGATCATACTGTCCCAACTTCCACTCTGCCACTTCTCTGACACTGTTCATTCAAAGAATAATTGGCTTAAGAGGTGAAAGCTGAATGGACCTCTTCAACCACCAGATGAAGGAAGTCCTGTTGACAGGGCCTCCCATCTACCAAGAACAGACATGGAAAGGAAAGCCAGTGGCCAATGCCTCACTCACCTCTTTGCCTTCCCTGGATGCTGCGCAACGCCAAGATGTTCTGCTCGTCTGACAGGAACTGCTTCATCTTGTGGAATGGTTCCTTGCCTCTCACCGTGAGCTTGTTCCAAGGCTTGGGCCGAGCCAGGATCTCGCTGACGGAGCCTTGCGAGAGCCCCAAGACATAGTGTCCAAAGATCCGCTGTCCAATATTGTGCTTGATCAACTGCTCTTTGACCTGACGTGCAATTTCGGCCGTGTCAATCTCCTCGCCTTCCGAGGCGCTGCCAGTGCTTTCGGACTGGCTGGGGGACGGGGCCATGCCGTTGACATCCGGGCTTTGTTGCAAGGGGCTTTGGGAAGATATGGAGTTTGTGCTGTAGGGACCTGCTGAAAAAATCATGCTTGTGCTTCCTGCTTCCTGCATTGCCTTGGAGTAGAAGGACTGCATAAGCTGGCGCTGGAGGAGAGAGTTTAGTGCAAATTTTCCTGTAGAAGCCAGGGGTAAGCCGGAGCTTGCCAAGGATGAGCTGAAAAAGTCTTGACTTAAACCCGTTGGTGAGAACTGATGTGTACCATTAGTATTGGAAGCCTGCTCCCCTGCATTGCGGGGCAACTGAGGAGGAGGGGAGGCCGGCAAGGTTGCAGGACGCTGACTCTCAGGCTGGTCTTTCCCTTTTCTCCTGGCTGACCCTACAAGGAAGGTCAAACATAATGCATTATGGGGGATCAAAAAGGAGGGGGAAAAACCAAGACCAAAATGCAGAGTTTGCCCCACAAAAGGGAAAAAAGTGCAGGTTGTGTTTTGCTTTTTAATTTTTTTTTAAATAAGGGCCAATGAAGAAGGTGGTTTGGGTTTTTGTTTTTTGTTTGTTTTTTGTTTCTTTAAATTTTAATAAGCCAAACAAGGCCCCCAAGACAAACAACATGCATTTCATGTTTGCACCTTTCTTGTATGTTGCAGCCTGGAGAATCCCCCTTTCACACATTAACATTTGAACAATGACATGAAGTGCAGTTATACAATTTTTTAAAAAATAATAGTAATTTCATTGACACAGGAAAAAAAATATATTCCCCTTAGTATGCCCTCTCCTATTCAAGTTGTCTTGTCCCCAAAACAGACCTTTGTTGAACCCAAATGCAGCAAACATTTATAAATGCCAGATGAAACTCGGATTGGAGAAATCATTGCTCGAATAATGCCAAAGAATAGTTGAGACGCTACTGGGAAAATGCAACAACCACCTGGGTGCCCAATTTATACAGTTGTCGCCAGCTGCGAAAACCCAAACTAAAGAAGCACCTGGAAATTCCACAAGTCCACTGAGCCCACCCATATATATATATATATATATATATATATATATATATATATATAGGCATGCACAACATCCCCTGCCTCTGAGAAAAGCAAACAAGAAAAGGAAATGCACCACCTCTGGAAATAAAAGAACAGGGATTCAAACTGACATGCTAGCTAAGTATATGAGACAGGCTCACTTTTGGAATCCACTTTGATTTATGTTTGGGGAAGGGTGGGGGAAATTAGCACCAATGTCAGGTTTGTGACCGAAATGGAAGACAGACTCCGACGCTGCTCCTCACAACATTCGGAAACATTTCTCCTTCCTAACCCTTTGGACCGTCTCTGAGGTCTCGAAGTCTTATTCTATTATCTACAGTATAAAGGGTGCAGGGAGGCGGCGGCGGGGAGATGAAACACAATTCAAAGTTCTTGCTCTCCATTACTCTTTCTGTCATGCAGCACAAGGCTTGGGCTCAGGCCTCCTTCCCCATCCTCACCCTCGAATCAGCAAACAAAGACTCGCAGCCTGAGAAACACATTTGTTTCCCCACCACCACCCTCCGCCCCCGCCAATCCACTTACCGCTCAGGTCACTGTTTGTGATACGGAGCGTGGCGTTCTCCGATTGTAGCAGGCGGTTCTTTTCCAGCAGCAGGACTTCCAGCGGTTTGGATGCAGCATCCTATGGAGAGACGGAAGAAGGGTTAGGCGCCAGAGAGCCTGAGAATTGCACCTCAGGGTGGAGTTCACGAGGGCGCTGATGTGGCTCGGCCAGCAACCTAGAATTAGTCATCTGCATTTTGGCACATCTGCTATGACTCCCTAGTCTATGGTCGCGAAACTGCTTGGTGTTCTGGTGCAGGCTGCTTATCAGCTCCAGAGATGTATTTTTAAGTGCTCCATTAATCATTTTCCTTTCTTTTTTTTTTACACCTGTTTGCCTTCAGACGCAGCACTATCGCGGCGTATCTTCCCTGAAACACTGCGTCTCGGCGCTATGGAGAAAATGGACAAATTAAATCAGTCACAAACACCGACCCTTCCCCTTTCCCCACACGCAACTCTCAATCATCGAAACCCACTGGAAATAATAAAACGCCTGGCACACAGGGAAGCGGCTTCAACTTTGCACTAAAGATGCCAGAATCCAATTTGTAACCTTTGATCCTACAAGATTAATATGTGACGACACCACAGGCTTTGGATGCTTCCCTCCCACCCCCACCCCCCACTACCCAAAGGTTTCTTTGTTCAATGTAGTTCAATTGCGCATTTCAAGGAGGTCTGAAAACGGGAAAATTGTCTTATTGTGAATTTCTCTTTGAAGATCCAGATGGAAAACATTCTTCCTATGTGATGACACCTCCTAACTGGAGGTTCAGGTGGGGCCCCTTCCAGGCCAATGCCTCCTGTCCAGGGGGAAGGATCCAAACCAACTATGCCTGTAGACAGCGAAAGCTGAGCTCTCAGGCTTGCTTCCTTTAAGCCTCTTCTGTCCCCCGTCCCCCCCGTTCCTTGTGCTCCTGCTGTGTGACATTGGCTTGTTCTTTGTCTCCTCTCTTGTTCCGTTGCTTATTAGCTGAGCTGTGGGCACATGTTTGGTCTTTCCCCTGCCCACTGCACCCCCCTCCTTCTGTGATTCCCAGTGTGGTTCCCTTTTGGGGCAGTTGGGGTTGGCATCGAAGGAGGGTCAGTGAATTTGGGGTCCTCTCTTCCTGTGTGGGAGGGTATTTTTGAGGCGCTTCGGCGCATCCTGCAAAGAACCGTGATCAAGCAGGAGCACCATTTTGAGTGGATTTGATGGTTTGTCTGGCTTTGTTTTTCTCGCTGGCAGGGCCACAGTAACCCCCCCCCCAACGGTGGTCAGTCATCAGCTTCTGGGAGTCACAAGTGGATCCACTGCAGGTAAATGCAGTTGACCCATAATGGGTTTTGCAAGGACATAAGGCTTTTGTGCCAAAGCGGGAACATTTCTGGGTTAATTATTGTGGGCCCATTCAGCCTTCCAAACTGCATCAAGGGCATATGGGAAAGAGGCAGTGAAAGGCTTGTCAGAAGACACAGGAAAAGGCTGCTTAGCCCCCGCAGCCAGTGATGGAGAGGCTTGGACTTGAACAGGCAGTTCCTCAAGCAGCCATTTTGGAACCCCCTTGGGATTTAGCCAAAATTGCTGGAAAAAAACTCAACAGCAAATAATTTAGAGCAAGACTGGGCTACCCACTCCTACTCAGACAGCTCTCCTTCCTTCTGCTGGGAAGGGAAGAAAAGGCTTCAATATCACATAAGAGCAATGTATGTATTCCATTTGGATCTGGCAAATTTAGGATTTGAGTTACCACTTCAATAGGCACTTCAAGAATCAGTATGGTGTAGTGAGGAATGTGTTGGCCATAGACCAGGCAGATCTGGGTTTATATCCCCACATAGTGGATATGATAGCTGCATTTTCACACACTTGTGGAGACAGAAGAGAATTGCATGTGTGCATCTTGCAGCCCTGGTAGATTTTGTTGACTGATGTAATGGTTCTAGGGGGTTGCTCATGCGTAAGTTGCCGCCACTCTTGGCTTGGTTGCCTGGTTGAACCCTTTCTGTCTGGGCAGCCCTTCACTTCGTGGCTGTCTCAGTCGCTGGCAGAATCTGTCAGTGGGCGTTTCTTAAACTTCTTCCAGCAAAAAAGTTCTTTGATGCCAAGTCTCCTCCTACTCTCCCTGCGCGGAAGTCTTCTGCGCAGGGAGGGAGTGGGCAGCGGAGGACCCGTGCTCTCCCCACTAGTCTCCGTTGAAGAGTCCTGGAGCCTTTTCTCCGATTCCCCCATCTGCCCCCCTTCTCTCCTGGTGTTACGTTGATTTCCTTCCCCAGCAGCTGGGCTGCCTCTCTCCCTGCTGGGACCCTCTCCGGCATCGCTCTGGAGCCTTCCCTCCACCTCTGGCTCTGATGGCAGTTTCCTGACAACTGACTATTGACACTTTGCTTCCAGATTTTTCAACTCTACGTCATGGTCCCCATTTTCCACCCTGAATAAAATCATATCTGTTCATTTTCTCCCTTCTGAACTATTAAATGTTTGTATTATTGAACACCTTCATCATCTGTCACTATCTGCAGCTCACTTTAAAATATAGCAATACGCACAGACCTTTTACTCAGGAATTACTATAATTCCTTCATAAGGCAGCGGCTCATCACCTCTATCATCACATCAAAAGTGGTTTACAATAGAAATAAAAATAATTTTAAAAAGCAAGCAATGGAATAATTAAAGCAGCCACCATAACAAGCACAGCAGATTAATAAAACAGAGGAGGCAGTTAAAAGAACAAGTGAAACAAGAACAGCAGCCATGAACCACTCATTAAAACCCCTGGTCTAAGATAAAAAGGTATAACTTGTCCTCTGAAAGACAAAAGAGCTGGTGTCACATGCTTGCAATGCTGGCTCTCTTTAGCTCGTTCTGTTATTTCATTTTTTCTCACCATCAACTTGAAAGTTAGAGGGTTTAAGTGCTGGAAATGCAAACTGGCAGGCATGCTCAAGACCACACACAGTTAATTCCCTGACTAAGCAAGGTTTGAACCCAGATCTTCCACGTCAAAGTTCTTTACCCAAAAAAGCCCCATGGACTCTTAGTGTGTCAGACACAACGTTTCTCAAACCACGTTGGCATTCAGAAGTGACCTCCCCACCCTCAGCTCTGCTTGCCCAGAAATCCAAAAGCAGTCCTGTTACCTGTGTGCTGGAGCCATCAGAGGGTGCAAACTCCATGGACTTCAAGATGCTGCAAAGTGGTAGAATAAAGAGTTATTTTCTCTTCTGTCCTTTCATAACAGCTCCTCTAATAAGCATTAACATTGTAATTTTCAGCTCTCCAGGAACACCCTAAGTGATAACTTTAACAACTTTTCTTGGGAGTAATATAATCTGATAATGAATATAGAATAACTATTCACACTAGTTATCAGAGAAGAACATTTTCTCAAATGCCCTCTAAATCACTGCACAACGCAGTCCCACCAGGCCCGTTTCAAGCATAAATTTAAAGGTTAATAAGGATATAACATTTTAAACTGTCAGAAACAATATAAATGTGTGTGTGACGCTTGAAGGGAAATGGGGGGAGGCTTATAACAAAGCAGCAAAAACAGGGAATCGTCATCATGGTCATAATAATGCCCATGAAATGCGAAAAATGAAAACATGCAAAATTTATCAGCTCACATATCAAGGAAAACGAGCACAAATTATTTGCATGACCCAACACAGGCTTAAAAAACAGAGGAGACTCTGTTTTGCATTTTAATAATCAAGCATTCCACAGTGATAGAACCCAAGAATTGCTTGGTATTTCTTAAGCTCTATGAAGCGCCTGGAAATCACAAAGACATTCCCTTTGTATTTTACTCTCCAAGTCCTCAATAAGTGACTCAACAAAAGCAAACCATTCAATTGGCCAGCCTGGTGTGTTGGCCTGTCAAGGCTGCTGGGAAAGTCAAAACTGTGCAGTTAGGCCAATGGTTTTCAAAACTGCCCACTGCAGAAAAAAACTCTCCATTTAGTTTGCATATTTATCATTATTATTATTTTACAAATTTATGAACTGATTCACTGCCCGAAGCCTTTGAAACGTTGTACAAGAAGGCAAAAATGAGATAAAATATAAGTCCGACAAACAATAAAAGCATTCTTACAAACCCTAAAAACAACAAAACAATTTCTACAGCTATAAATAACAATCTGTAAATGAATGGGTCACACCCCAGGGAAAGAGTTCTTACACAAAAATGCCTTCAGAAGGCACTGGGCACCTGCTTAATTTCAGCTGGTTACTAATTCCAGAGGGCTGGAGCGGTAACACTAGACGTTTCCAGTACAAACTAGACACCCCTCTGGGACACGTGGTAGTCTCTGCAGTGCGTAAGCAAACTTCCCAAACTAACACACAATTGGAAGGTAGTTATTCTTTGGTTTTGGCACTTTAAGTGCTCCAGAGTCATTTCAAGAAAGACAGTAATATGCATATTTTGTGACCAAAAATACTTTTAAAATGTGAATATCTGTAAGCCTTTAAAAAACAATCACAGAATGATGAGGAAATGGGACAGTGGACTGGACTGGAAAGAGACTGATCTGTTCATCCCTAGCCTTGGGACATGTTCTTGGGTTGGTGGATAAGCATCAAGGAGGCTCACTTGACTTACAAGTTTTTGAGGAGGTAAATGATTTCCGGAAAAGAGATAAAGGTGTGGGGAAAGCTGCATTTATTTAAATTTCTGTGCATGAATTGCAGTAAACAGGATGCTGAACTAACTATATCTTTGGTCTGATTCAATAGGATTTATCTTATGAAAACCATTAATCCACAAAGGAATTAAAGACCTTGGACAAAGTTCAGGGCACTCACAGCTCCTAGATTTTTTGGGTGGTAGTGAAGCAACATGTTTGAAGCCACAAACATGTCCACAACCAACATGCATGAGATGTATTCTTCTCTCAGTTTTAGCGAGTTGGTTCTTAGTTTGAAATCATTGTATTTTTTCCACCCAGAAAAAAACGTATTGCTGATTTCAACTATATATATACTTACTTCAATTCTTTCTTAACCTCGTCATAGTCAGCTTGCACCTTCAATTTTTCTTCCAGTTGCTTAAAAGAAAAAGTGCAGCATTATTTTGATTAGATTAAAATTCTTCAACCTGACAAGTCAGACCCAACAAAAACGACAGACAGGATCAGATTGGTGGGTGGGATGGCCCCATTCTCTGGAGAGGAGGCAGAAGACTGTCTGGGACCCTGCCTGTCATCACCTGTGGGATGTGTTATCCCTATGAGAGGAATGAGCCAGCAAAAATGATGCCCACCAAGGCAGAAAGAGGAGATACCTACAGTCTGATGTGATCAGGCCATTTAGGCGCCAAGTGCCCCCCATCTCATTGCAACAGTTGTGGGAAGAAATTAGCATAGCAATTGTCTGGAAGAACCCAGCAAAATGCAAAGCAGAACAAAAGGTTCAAGCTGTGAGACAATCTGGAGGAACTAATATCTGGCTCCAACTATCGACTTGGTTCATTTTCAGACAAAATAAAAGGCATGTTTCTAATGTCACGCAAGGTCTAAAAATACACCCTCTGGGAGCTTGCAAAATGATGCACTAACAGGAGTGGAGTTGGTGGGGGGGGGGGAGACTCCCATGCAGTAGCTCAGGAAAAGGCATCTTATCAAGAAGCCAATCTAAGTTTATTAACCTACTCACTGGGTACAAAGAATGAACAAGAAAAAGCAGCCAAGAAGCAAAAACGGTTCCTCTTCCAGGTCCTACCCTTAAGGCCTTTATTAAATGATTATATAATATTTTCAGATGGCCTGCATTCAAAACAGAAAGCTGCATCCCTTTCTTCTTAACCCTTTCCCCCAAGATAAATGTACCGGTTTTGATTCTTGCTACTGAACCAGGACAGCCACGTTAACAGTGCACAACCAAAGATACACAGACAGGAAAGGCTCAGTTTCTCCCTCCCTCCTCTGCCATCCTGTGCCACTACCAGACAGGGTTGACAACACTGGGTGAGAAAGATCAGTGGTTTGATTATTGTAAGGCAGTTCTCTCTGGCAGGACCCAGAGCTCAGGGGTGCAGCATGTGTTGTGTTTGCAGACATTTTCAGAAGCAACAACCACAATTATCATAACAGGGCCAGTTTCAAATCATAAAGACGGGCTTCGTAATGCACACCACCACCCATAACTTTTGCTTTGCTTCCCAATCAGCGATGGTGAGACAAGGAGGCCAGAGTGAGCACCCTGAGAGCTGGCAACACTTGTTTGCTGAGCAAAGCAGTGATGCTCAGAATACGAACCTGTGGGCAGCACCCAAATTCCTGGACAGGGGAGAGAATGGAATCCATATGAACTGGTGCGGTGAAGTGCTTAACAGTTGTGGACAAGGACTGGGGGACACCAAGATTCAAATCCCTACTAAGCCATGAAGCCTCCTGGGTGACTTTGGCCACTTGTTATCTCTCAACCTATCCTATGTCAATGGGGTTGTTGTGAGGATATAATGGGAAGAGGGAGAACCAAGAACTGTGTGTGCTGCCTTGAGCTCACTGGAGGAGAGGAGGAATATAAACGTAATAGAAATAAAGGCTTGCTCCTTCTTATGCCAAATGTTGTTTTCTCTTGCTTCAGCCAGACATGAGTAAGTAGGAATCACTGTGGCAAGTCCACTGAGAAATTGTCATTTGTGTTGGAGGATGTTAAAAGTTAAAAACAAACACATTGCAGGGCCGGAAGGAGCTTGGTAACACAGCACCAGGGGAAAAGAATGCCCCTTACAACAGCACCACAGGCATACATTGACCACTAGTCATGATGCCCACATACTACCTATGGGATCAGAGGTGCCATGTCTCTGTGAACCAGAAGTAGGAGATGGCTACTGTCTTCCCACAGGCATCTGATTGGCCACCTTGGGAAATAGGAGATAGGCCTTTGGGCTGATCCACCAGGGCTCTTAGACTGATGCAACTTGTCTGTGCCTCTGGTCCCACCCCAAAAGAAAGATGGAGCAGAGAGCCCTGGGGGACCTTACTTTGAGTGTGCTGTTCTTGGCGGTCAGCTGCTGCTCCAGCTGAGAGATCTGGCTGGTGGAGTTTTCCCGGAGCTTGGTGAGGCTGCCTTGGAGTCTCTGCACATCTTCTACCAGCTGAGCAATTTCACGCTCTTTTGCAGCCAGTTCTACTTCCAAGCTGGATCTTGTCAGCACCTCGATGGCCTGCTCCTAAAAGACAAGGGGGGTTGAAGTGAGAAAGGGGTAGAGAGATAGAGAGAAATCACACCCTGGCAAAACAGCAGGCCTAAAAACACCTGTAGTTCATCCAGAAATGATGGCAGAGGCAAGAGATTAAAGGGCAGGTATCAGAGACAGGCAACTCAGAAAAGTCTATCCACCCCCCCCCCCCGGTTTAACTTTGGTTGCTTCTGAAAGGTATGAAAACATGTCTGTTGAAAGGGGTGACAAAAATATTTTCAACTTAATAGGTCAGATTACTGTAATGTTCTCTACATGGGGCTGCCCTTGAAACAAGTCTGAAAACTTCTACTGATCTAAAATCACTGACCAGAACTTGGGAAAATGAAATATATTTCCATTTCTGTCAGCTATCTATTTGTTTCCGGGCTTGATTTAAGAGCTGGCAATGATTTTTAAAGCTCCAAACATCATGGGACCAAGATACCTTAAGAACCATCTTCACCTGTATGAATCTGCCCAAAGTTTAAGGTTGGCGTGGTCTAGGAACTTAATTTTCAAAAATAAATAAATACAACCATGCAGATTCAGCTTTTGCATGAATTTTCACAACTACAGAAAGTGAAGAGCTGACTAGAAAAGCAACATGCTGCGTCTTTGCACACCATCTAGCACATTGCGACAATGCAAATAATTCTGATAGACGTTGCACTAAAAGAACTTCAGTGTCTTCAGTCCCTGGTTCAGGCACAGTCCCTGGTTTATTCCCGCTTTGAAATCTACAGGCTAGACAAAGCAAAGCTCCAAATGAGCAATCCCTACCTTACAGCTCCCCTATGAAAAAGGCAAGGTTGCTAAGCCCCCCCATCCTCCCATCAACGTCCCTGCTCCAAACCCGGCACAACAAGCAGCTGTACTTGAAGGCATCGCAAGAGAAAGGTGATTCCCAAGAAACACAATTCTGGCGGCTGCTGAAAACCTCACCTCTGCCTGGCAGCAAAGTGCAAGAAGCTGAGCTGGAGGTGTTTGAGAAAAGGGCAAAACCCAGTGTACATATACTGCCTCTTACCACATCGGGTGCTTTCTGGATCTGGGTAGCTAGCTGGAGAGATTTGTTAGCGGATGAGAGCTGCTCCCTCAGGGATTCGGCTTCTCTTTGAGCTACCTCTGCTCTCTGAAAGAAATGAAAAGGGTAAATATTTTTTGTAAAAAATATTTTGGGGGGAGGGGGGCCACAGGGTGTAGGGGAGAAGAGAATGTACATTTGATTTAACAACTGGCAATTATTGCACGAACATTCATCAATTCATGCCCGACTGAGTATAATTGATTTTCCTAAACACTCAACCTAATAAACGATGGGGGGAGGGAGAGCCTCAGAATGTGATGGATTTTTATTTTAAACAGTACAAGGAAGAAATAATTGAGCGATTATGACAGCAATTTAACGCTAGGAGCAAGGAATCCCCTGCTGACACAAATGCTGCGGCCCACTGAATTTCCCAGGCTGGATGAATGCAAGTGGAAATGGAACCCTTTGATTCAATTGCCTTCTATACTCCCAGCCAAAGCAGGCTGTGCTGCAAGATTCCTCATGGGAATAATTCTCACGAGTAAATGCTGAATTAAGAGATCCTCGGCCTGCTTTGCCTGAAACAAGCACAATGTTTTTTTGACAAGCCTCTTTTCTCCATCGCTATTTCTCTCTCCTGCCCACACAGACAGGGTGAAGCTTGCAAGCTAGGGAAAGATGTTTAATTCAGGGGAAGCCAATGCACTGCTCTAGAGATATTTGGAGTCCAAGCTGCACCAGCCCCAGCCAGGATGACATGAGAAGTAGCACACGATTTGGAGGGCTATTCCTGTTTTAGTCAATGAAAACATTGATCATCCAGCATAACTGTAGTTATATAGGTGCCCCATAACAAATGTACAATAGGCAGCTCATAAAACAGATGCTACAATTAAAATACAATACGAACAATGAAACAATAGTTATTAAGAACAAACACACACATACAAAATTAAATCCCATGTTATATTTTTATCCTGCCCCTCCTCCTAAGGAACTACTGCCAAATACATTTCTCCTTTTCCTCCAAGGAAACCACAGCGGCACATTTCATCCTCACATTAGTGTTGTGTCATAGGTTTGGCTAAGACAACAGAATGTTCACCAGAATGTGTGCAAGGCAAGTGAAACTCTGCTTGCTAGGCTTTGAATCAGACAAAATAGTAAAGTGGAATGGGTAGGACTACAATTCCCATCATCCCTAGCCCTTGGTCATGCAGGCTGAGGCTGATGGGAGTTACAGTGCTACAACTCTGATAAGCATCATGACACTTCAAGGCTGTCTTTACAATCCAGCCGACAATACTGGCTTAAAAAAAAACCTTACCTGATTTGCCCTTTCAAGGTCTGTCATGATAATCTCAATTTCATCAGACCTGGAAGAAAACAAGAAATAGGATACATTAATCAATGATCAAGTCAAATTAATGGTCAGCTGTGGGTAGCTTTGCACTCCAGTGTTTGATTTTTCTCTCCCCCCCCCCCAGTATGCTACATCTCTGCAATATATTTGTAACACAGCAGGGTTAAGTACAAACACACTGATTTCAAACTGATTTTTAGGGTAGTCACTCCATACCCCTGATCATCCTAACTCATCACAGTTTTCAATGGAATATTAACAGATAAGACTTTCTCCAGTTTCAGACCCTTAATAAACCCCGTCTCAATGTAGAACATGAATTTTGACATGATGGTTCCTTGTAGCATGGTAACACCATGAATGGTAAGGAAGGGTTTTCAAGTTGCTAGCATGTGATCAGATGGGCCAAACAGACTTGAACATAAAACAGTACACTGGGAACTCCCATTCAGAAACTACTCTTTCAAATGTGAGTCTATGGGGGAGAATGTATTCTTGTCGCCTCTTCAAAACTGCAAGAGTGACTCTTGATTATGTGCTAATTTATATACTGTGGCATGGCTGGTTATGTTATCCCCCTGCCCCCAAAAGTGGGCAAGGAGGCTATATCAAAAAGACAAAGCCAATTATGTGCAACACCCTTAATATACTCTTAATGTGACTCCATAAATGTCTGGTGTCCGTAACAGCATAAATATCTTCTTGATTCCATCTCTTCTATGTGACTGACTTAATATTCCCAAATTTGGTATAGACAGCCATAGTCAATCAAATATATAAATGGTTGTACAGGTTGTGTGTACACACACGCATTCAAAATTTCACATTTCTTCATGGTGGTGGGAAGGGTTTCTCTGTGGCTACATAGTTCATGGAAATGTATATCTCTGCTAATTCTACAGCACTTTTGAAATGGTAGGTCCTAGAGTAAACTGCACTGCAAAGACATCGTAATCCTATTTAAAGTTGCTCAGAAATTCGATGAGGAATTGAGGGGAGGAATGACTTTTCACGCTATAAACTTTCTGTTGGGCTTGCAGCTTCTATCTCAAGAACTCAGGCAGGTGATAAATATTTTAATTAAAGCATTTAAACCAACAACAAACCTCTAATTTATTGGTGCATGGTAACAGCTTTTCAAACGGTGCTGAACCGCTGAGCCTACAGAAAAGCAACCATCTGAACCATCTCTGGACCTTGTTTCATTTCCAGTACTGAACAAAGCAAAAGCACTACTGAAGTCTTCTGCTAACACGCACTTCCAGAAGAACTTTACAAAAGACTACCCAGACAGAACTAGCCCAGAATTCCCAATTCCACAAAAGTGAATAAAGGTAATTGCCATCCATTACTATTTGCTCCCAGCAGCCAAGTATTGAGGTACGCTGGCTCTGAACACGGATGTTCCATTTAGGGATCTTGTCTTGTAACCATTGACTGCCAGTTACGAATGTGTGTAATGCAGAATTCATTGTGATGTAGTAATGGTCATGGGCTGAGATGCTACACAAGACAATTTAGTGATAAATACACGGGGAAGAATATAGGTCTATCAATAGCTATTAGTCATGATGGTGAAATGGTCTCTCCATGTTTAGAGGCCATCATCATCAACAACAACAACATGAGTCGGGGTACCATTTTCTAGGGAACAATAGCAGCAGTGGGCTATTGCCTTCAGCTTATGGGCATCTTGAAGGCATAAGCTTAGGTGCTGGTGGAAAGAAGATGCTGGACTAGATAGAATTTTGGTCCAATCTGCAGAGATCTTCTTAATCCTATTCTAACATAATCTAAAGTACCAAACATCACACACCTTGAGCCAGGGAGTTCTATTAGGCAGAATCTTCTCTGTCCAGAACTTACTGCCAGCCTACATACAAAGAGTTCACTTAACATATGCAACATGTTGGTCACCTGCCAGTTCTGCTTGTGGCACTTCCTAGGCGTGAAAGGCTTGTTGTACCTTCCTTTTTCACATGCGGGAGGACCAAAAACCCACAGAGAATATATATTTGAAATTTACTGGGGAGGCAAACGTTTCTGTTTTATTAGCTGGACAGGGTAACGTTTTTTGGCAAGGGGAAAAAAGTAAAATTTTCCCCGTTGCTGTTTTCTTCTTTTTATTGCACTGAGTAACTGTTAATATGAAGCCACAAGGGCTCGTTAAAATGCGCTGCTAAATTTTTTATTACAACCTCTTGCAAATAATAAAAAACCCCTACAGTTCCCCCATTGATATTGGGGAACTGTACAATTCACTTAAATAAAAGAACGGCATTGCATCCCTGACTTAACAATGGCAAAGAAAATAGTGGAAGGGATAGAGAAGATTGGGGTGCAATAGCTAGTTCCGGTCTCCCAAGGAGGCTCAAGATGTTCCTTTCTCAGACCGGCGCAGCTAGGGCCGCCCAGGAGATTTTGCGGAAAATGCCCCCCCCCCCGCATGCCTGCCTGTCACTGCTTGCCCACTGCTGCCCAAGAACAGGGTGGGTGGGGCTCACAGCAGAGGAGGAAGTGGCTTACAAGTGCAGGAAGCAGATCTGCCACACCTGCCCACTGTCTGGAGCCTGCCACCTCATGGGCAGGCCAGCCCTGCCAGCTGCGCAGTAAGCTGATTTTGCAACAGAGGGGAGGTTCGGAGGCAGTTTCTGATACCGTGCCATAGAGGAGTCTAAAGAATACAAAAGGAGGGAGGGAGAAAATTCCAGAGGGCACAAGCAAGCTCTTAAATGAAGGGCTGGCACGTAAGACAATCAATTATATGATCCAGCTTAAATATTCAATGAATCACAAGGATGGTGATGATCAGAGTATGAGCCATTTTGCAAAACTCCTTCTAAAAAGTCTCACATTTTAATAGCTACTGTTACTTTGCTTTGTTTCTGGTTTACATCCAATAAATAAAAAAGTACATGGAGGTTGACCCTGCCATTCCGGGATAAAAGCCAGAGACTACAGCGAGTTCTATGAATGCTTTGCATTTTACCTAACCTTGCTAAAAGTAATAATACTACGCTTTTTAAAGTTAATTCCAGTAATAGCAGGTATGCTAATGAAACAATCTGTTTTGTTATGTTGATAATGTTAAAACATTTTTCTGCTTGAGCAAATCTTGGGGGGGGGTGTTGTTTTGTTAATATTAATAATAACAATAATTTACACCCAATCATTTTTTAAGATTATTATGAGCTCTGGTGAACAAATTAAGGTTCACATGAGCATCTCTGATGTCCAACTGCATAGGTTCTCAAAATTGTTAAGCAAAGTTGATATCCATAGCAGATCTTTTAGGTGAAGGAGAGTTCATTTCTCGTGTTTCAATTTGACTTTCTCTCCTTTGCTATTAATGGGGGCTGGTGGAAGAGTTAAACTAGAAAGAGAAACTTTTTATGTCCAACTGGTACAGATTTATCTGCTGGACTTTTATGGAAAACCTTCAATAAACCTTAAATAATTAAGGAACAGACAGGAAGCTATTAGGCTGCTCCAAAAATTCTGTGCAACTGTGTCCTTCAAGAGCCAGCTACGTTACAAAGTAAACCATAAACTTAGGACCTTAACAAAGGGGGTGGGGATATTCTCTTGTTCACTCTGTGAAGTGTGTGTGTGTGCAGAGAGGGGGAAAGAGAGAATGAGTATATTTTTGTGTGTGTTTAGCAGGGGTGGCGTTTCTTTAGAATGAAGGAATCGGAGAACTACAATTTTTGGTGTTTGAGAGACTTTACAGGAGCGGTGCATTAGGATTATGGTCAAGTGTGGCTTAAGAAGCTACTGTTCAAGAAATCGTAATGATAAAGTCCCACACTAAGTCAAGTTCTTTCTTCCCAGGAATATTAAGACAACAAAATGGATGAACACTATCCAACATGTAAACATTTTGCATCTTGACACCGTTGCAAAGGGAAAACCAAGTCAATCATGTTTTTAAAGATACCTGAAAAGAATACAGTGGTACCTTGGGTTAAAAACTTAATTCGTTCTGGAGGTCTGTTCTTAACCTGAAACTGTTCTTAACCTGAGTTACCACTTTAGCTAATGGGGCCTCCTGCTGCCGCCGCTGCGCAATTTCTGTTCTCATCCTGAAACAAAGTTCTTAACCCGAGGTACTATTTCTGGGTTAGCAGAGTTTGTAACCTGAAGCGTTTGTAACCCAAGGTACCACTGTACACATTCTTCAAACAAATCCAGTGTGTAAAAATGGGAATGAACATGTTTATATATTTTGCTAGGCACTTGCAGTTCACTTTCATTCATTTGCATTCTGAAAACTCATTGTCATAAAATGTTGTCAACTTGGACAAGGTGGTAACAGGTGAAAACAATTACTGTAGGTAACCTATGTGCAACGCCCTTTGAGACAGGGTTAACCTTACATAAAATAGTAGAAAATCTATCTATCTATCTATCTATCTATCTATCTATCTATCTATCTATCTATCTATCTAACCATCCATCCCTTGAATGGCTTTATACACTCCAGCAGAAAAGGGGAACCAACTGACAGTCCAGAGGAATAATGCAAACCCCCAGAGGACTTCCATGTTACACTACCTTGGAATTTTGTATGCAATATACCCTCTTTTGCTCCAGCACACAGTGTTCCATAATCGTGAAGCCCTCACTGCCAGGTGGCACCAGATTTAATGCAAAGCCTGATCGTGCAACAACCAAACCACACTTCTGACCTTTGGATCACTATCTGGAGAACTGAATGGCCCTTGAGAACAAATGCTGGCCAACCTTGCTCTACAGAATTGGCTGTCAAAATATCCCAGAGAAGGAAGGACATGGACAGGTTTCACTAAAAATTATCTTGTCCACCACTACTGAAGTGTACAGTTGGGTACACTCAATTCTCATGGGGTGACAAAAGCAAATAAATTGAAAACCATTCCTGCCAAGATGAAAAACAAACTGGAAAGCTGTGATCCAGTATTCCTCCTCTCAGGCCCCCATTATATTTTAGAATGCAACAAGGCAACAAAAATGAGAGCTGATTTTCACCAAAATCTACAACTTCATTTTCAGTAGGTTCTCTTCTCCACTCCTGACACTGCTGTTTTAATACTGCTGGTCCACAAACAGCAAATCCCCTTCTCCTTACTTTCAACACAGAGTGAGTCAGGAAAAATATATAGAGAGAATGACCCTCAGTTTGGCCTTGGGCAGCCCAGCAGTGTGTTAATTTTCCATGTTCAATAAAACAGCATGTAGACAGCAGCAAAAAATACAGGTGATATTCAAGAATGTGATCTAAAGAATGATCAAAAGCTGTTGTTCAAGGCTCTCATTTTCAGCAGGGAAAGAATCACAATAACCAACAACAATCACCTCCAAATTATGGCTCAGAGAATTAAGCCCTGTGTTTCGCAATTCATTTGGTGCCTGCCATATACATGTCAGAAGCCTTTGATCATGTAACAAATGAAGCAATTCTAAACCAAGTAAGAAGATTCAGGAGTTCTTCTCATATAGAGGGCAGTCCAAAATTCAGCTTAAAATGAGTTACATTGGAATGTACCTATGTGTTGCCTTGATGGACTTCTCAGTTAAACTCAGGCAGGTTTAGGCCAAAGGACCTAGGTGATATTATGCTAACTAGGGTGACCACTCAATTAAAGAGTAAATTAATAGGATGAGTTTTAGTTTCCTATGAGCAAACAATAGTTCTGAAACAAAACTCTTATTTACCTTGTTTTTAGGTATGAGATTTAGCAGACACTGTTTTAGAAGAGATACCTTCATTTGTGTGTGAGAGAGAAGGGGGTAAGCTCTCTTTACAGATGGTGCTTACCACCTATAATTTTTGTAAATACTTGAATTACAAATAATATTTGCTTTTTAAAAGTCTATTACCCAGTTATTCAAGGTAATATTTTTTAGTTGTTCAATGTTTTAAAAAGAAGACTATTCCCTAACTGATTAAACATTGCAGTACTATTGCTGATGGAATGAAAGGATTTTTGAATCTACGAAGTCCCCTGAATCAGGCAATGAAAACTGCATTCTTTTCTCTCTCTCTCTATTCCAATATACTCCCAATAATAGCCAAATTATAACAATATCGATTAATTCCCAAATTATACAATTATCATAGTGCCAATCATCTTTCAATTAATACATTTTAGTTAAAGTGGCTCCCTGCATGATGGTTTGGGTGCATTTCCGATCTTATATCACTGTGTTCCATAATCTTAAGTAATGTCAGTTACATTTCAGTTGCAATAATAATCCCCTAGTCAACAGCTACATAATTAATGATTTCCATTCGTCATGGTACAATATATAAATTTATAAAGCTTCAAGTGAGGAACTCAAACTATTATTTTTAGTCTGCCCTGTGTGTGAAAACTGTTATATCCAGGGAGATTCCTTCTGACCATATATGGACTGCATTCATTTCAAGGAGACTGACATGACATAAGCTTACTTGGACTGGAGGCCTCTTCTTCAGATGCAGTGAGTGTTACCTTCATGCAACGAAGTGGGTTCTAGTCGCAAAAGATGCTGCTGCAATCAATTCATGGGTCTTTAAAGGAGAACCATGGGGAACTGACTTTTTGGCAGCTCATATGAAGGGAGACTCCTCAGTAGGCAACTGGAGCCAGGGAGGGGGTGTGGGGAGAAGGCATGAAATATGGTCTCCGGCCCCTGCTCTTTTAACTGCAGCTCCATTATGTCTGCTCCAGCCCCTAGCAGCATCAGGCCTGCCAGAGGAATCTTTACTATTTTTATGATTCGCCATAAACCTGCTGAAATAACATACCTCGTTCTTGTAATAAGCAGAGACCTTTCATGCAAAATTTAAAAGCTGCTGATCTAATGCCTGTTAACCTGCGAACTGGTCACTCTTTGGAAGCCCTTCCTTAAGCCTCGCCCATGATTCACCTGCAGCGCACAGAGCTCTGTAAAGGAAAAGGCTGCATCCCACTAAAAGAGGAAAACAGAGATTTGCTTCCTTGCTAGCATTTGCAGAAAACAGAGACACCTGTAAGTTGAACGAGCATTTGGTACCAACAGTGAGGCTGCCCTTGGCTGAATGTTGCAGCGAGATGTTCTATAGAATATTCTGGTTAGGGACTGCGACACTGCTTAAGTCAAACTCTGCTGCACCTGCTGGACACTTCAGCACTCGGCAGGGGAGTAAATCCTGCGCAGTCACAATGTAATGGATGGCTTTTGTACCCTCCGAGGGGGGGGGGAGAACCCCAGTAATAAACACTGCCTATAAGGTTGCAATTTAAGATTTGAAAGTATGCTGCCAATGGCTTGCAAAATGTCACTTAGAGAGCTAAGCTTAGGTGTTGCGTGTAAACACAGTCTGTTTGATCTGAATTGATGACACTTGGTGGTCACTGATGGAAGGAAGAAGTTGGGCTAGATGGACCTTTGATCTGATCTAGAAGGGCCCTCATTTTTCCAGATATGTGCTTCCTGAAAACTAAAGTATTCCACTAGGCTGCAAAGAATCTAAGAAGCACCACCAAAATAGAGCCTTCTATTTGCAAAGAAATCAAGGGAGGTCAGCCAGGTGTGTCCTCCAAGCACCGTTTACTATTATATGGCTCACTTGTAAGGAGCAAGGATACCCTTGTGCTAATTTGATGGCAGGATTGGGACCCCTAAGTCGCTTCTAGAGCCAGAAAAGGTCTCCCTTATATCCATCTCCAGGGCTCTGCAAGCATGTGCTAAAGGAAACCCTTAATAATAGCACCTTTAATGCTCAAATGTAATTGGGCCAAATTGTGATGCCATAACACGAAGTCTCTGTTATCTCCAAGCTCCATTCCAGCAATAAAAAAGAGCACTTACTTCGCCCCAGAGAACAATGTGATTCTATTGATGCAGTACTTAGGCACGGATGTACCAGCATGCAGACACAGTTTACAGTGCAACTGCAGTTTCCTTCTGCTTTTGCCATAAGAGGCAAGTCTGAAAGAGTAAGCATTGAGATGCCAGGTGCTGTATTAACCTCCATGTCAACGACCTCCTATTATGGGGCTTAGTCACAAACTGTCCAGGTGAGCCATCTCTTGTCACTTGTGAAGTGTTATGAAGCAGGGGCCAGACATTCTAGCCCTTCACAGGTGTACACATTATCCCACTCGGCTCTGCTCAGGCGGCTTTGATTTTCATTTCTGTATTAGAATATGTGGTGAGGCTAAGGTAAAGGATGCTGCCAAACCAGCATGCAGTGGGGCAAAGTCAGACACTGTGTGTGTGTGTGTGTGTGTGTGTGTGAGAGAGAGAGAGAGAGAGAGAGAGAGAGAACACTAACTGTAGAGACCTATAAAATTCAAGCTTCCTATTATCTAGTCCCAATGTATGATCCATCCCCCAGTTCAGACTCTGATCAGATCAAAGGTTTGGGTGCTTTAATGCTTCCCTTGTCCCTACTTGAAATTGCACCCCCACTTTCAATGCTGCAGTTGGCTTCAGTGGAGAAGACAAAATATACCAAATCTCTCCCCACCCTGTGAGGCAAGTAACAGCTGTGTGTGATCTCAGCTGGAGAAACTGAGTAGCAGAAAAAGATTAAGTACCCCTCACCCCCACCATGTCATTGCTCCAATCAAAATCAGACCACCTCTCTGTCCTCACCAGCAGCTAAAAAAAAAAGTTTTAGAAAAACACAGGGAGAGCTGATCACAGTTCTGCTGTGTCACATCTGTTCTGACCCTCAATGGAAGAGTGTCTGCTTGACACTGGCTTTATTTAGTAAAAAAGAAGGGGTTTTCTTACTATGGATTCCCGTTCTCATTGGGTCAGGAAGAAACCCATGACCCAAATGGGAAGCAGCTGCTCCCAGGGACAGGAAGCAGGACTCAGTTCCTGCCAACTCTCTTTACAGAAAATGTCCCTCACCCCAACGGGGCTCAGTTGAGCTTTGGGAAATCTTTCTCCTCCCGATAAACCTTTTGCCTTTTGTTCAGATTTCTCTGCCCTGCTGATATTTCCTCTCCAATACCACAGGGAAAACGGGCAAACTTTTTGGCTGAAGAACGCGAGCCCGTCCACTATTGTTAAAAAGTGTAAATGTATTTCTGTGGTATCACTTTAAAGTCAAGTTGTGCATGCAATTCAAAAGGGCTCAAGGCAAACACTTTAAACACTGCTTGAGTGTAAATCCTTTGCTGAGTGCCATTAACACCTCTGCCTGTTTTGTATCCAGTCTGACTCTCTGCAGCTAACATCTCCCTCTATCACATTTTAAACATGCAAGACTCTTTCTCCCATTATGGATGGTAGGCGTAGAGTTCTCTCCTCTAATGCAATTGTTAACACGTTAATGTTATGAGTGTCATCAGAGGCAACACTCAGGCTTATTTCTGGAGAAAACTTGCAGTATTCGTGGAGCCTTCATGACCTATGCTGATAGGTGCACATGGCAGAGTCTGGAGTTACAGTTGTATAAAAAAGGATTAGTTGAGATAGCTCAGTGTTGGAGATGTGGCAAGGACAACGTCTCTCTGAAACACATGATTGTACAGTGTTCTTAACAAGTTTTGGGAGAAAGTGCTGGACTCTGTAACTATGACTGTGCAGAAAAAGTTAAAGCTTTCAGCCTAGAATATTTTATTGAACTATGTATCTGCAGTATGGGAATTATCAACGGAACAATGGAAATGGATTTTCTGCACCCTAATGGTGGCCAAGATGATATTGAGGAATTAGAATAATATCATGGGCTGTCCCTTGAGTCCGTTAGATGACATCGCAAGGGATCGTTGCCTTAGGAGAGCAAGAAAAATTCTCAGGGATGACTCACACCCCAGCCATCGCCTCTTTAATCTTCTACCCTTCTGTAGGAGATATAGAAGTATACTCAGCCGTACCAACAGGCTAAAAAATAGCTTCTATCCATGGGTTGTTAGGCTGTTGAACGAAAAATAACATAGTGAAATTGACTTGCGAGGTGGTGTGTTGTTTGGTAAGAGATTGAGTGTTTGTGGGAGGGGGGATGCTCGTTTAATTTCATTGTACACAGGTTGTACAATGACAATAAAGGTATTATTATTATTATTAATTGGAAAAATAAAAATATGATACCCTTCAATCAATGGACTGACAATATGACATCACTGGCAATTTATGAACGGACTGCTTACAGGCACAGACGCTGTATGGATAAATATGATAGCATTTGGAATGAGTTTATACAAAGTGTAGTAGGCGATTAACATTTACATAAGCACCAGGACAATAACACTATACCAATTTATACAAGAATGTATGGGAATATTGTATATTGCTTCTTCTTTTCTTTGCATATTTTTGCTTTTATATGTATCTTTGAGGTTTTTCTCCCTCTCCCTCCCTCCCCCCCGGATCACTTTATTTCTTTTAACTGAAATCACCTTAATAAAATATAAATATTTTAAAAAACGGGAGTGTCTCCCAGAGTGAAGTTTGTGGCTAGGAAAGTTTTCAACGGCATGAATCTATCTGCAATGTGTAATGGGACCGGGTGGGAGAAGGGAGAGAGATGGTGGGTTCTGAACACCAGGGGTTGATTTCTCAAACTAAGAGGTGCTGAAGTCTCCTTGGGAATCACACCTGACTTGGAATACCTTCCATTCCTAGGGATAATAGTAGTTGTAGTCCAAAAACAGCTGGAGACCCAAGTTTGAGAAACCCTGATCTAGATGTTCTTGAACATTGCCAAACAGACTGATGCATGAACAGCAGCAAAGACAGGAAGCGGGAGTGGGGGAGAAACCCTAAGCAGATGTTATTCAACCATTTCTTATCATTTATTGATCCATCAGAAAACTTTCCCGTACAGTCAGAAGAAGGTCACGAGACTATAAGAATATCAGTTCCATGCCAGCCTACATGGCACCACAGAAGAGGCTACATATAACTCATTGGAGAACCGTCCCCAGGTCTGAACCCAGGAATCATCACGCAATATGGCTGCAAAAGAACTGAGACCATGGCAGGTTGCTGCCAGTACAAGCGGACAGCCTGAGTTTAGGTGGGCGAATGCTCTGATTTGGTACAAGGAAGCTACATGTGTTCAACTCCACATAATCCCCATGCTTCTTCAAGAGGAGAGGAAAGGGATCTATGCAGGCTGTTGCGAAGAGTTAGCCACAAGTAAGGAAGGGTCCTACATGCTGATAGATTGCAGCAATCGGGATCAGCAAACGAGACCAACAATAAATCTGTATCTGAAGGCAACGTTGCAATGTTGGAAATAATCAAATAAACGGAACAAAAGCCTTTCGCCGTCTCCCTGGCTGGCTCCGTGGGGAAATTAACTGGTCCGCGCAGGGGTTAATGCCAGCTGATGCCGACTGCCCTGAGCCTGTGCTTTGTTCAGCGGAGCGTTAAATCTGAAAGCTCCAGAGAGGGCCGCGCCGCCGTGCTGCAAGGGCCGGGGTATAGAGTTCTGCATTAAAAATGCATGTCGCAGGCTTGCCATGGTCCTCGGCTCTGGCTGAAAGGAGTGCTGGCGGGAAAGTATTAGACACCCCACCATCTCCCTGGCAATTGGAGACATTCCTCAACAAACAGCACCTCGGGAAAGGAATGAAAGGGCAAACAAACCATGAAACAAATCAAAGCGTTCAATTATCTCCCTCCCTTTCTCTTGGAAAGGAAACTTTTCAGTTTCCAAGCCAGCCAGCTGTTTGGTGCCATATTAAATTTGCTTTATGGGAGGGTACAGGAGAGATTTCCACGCTGGAGAGAAGGGGGAGAGCAGAGCAGAGGTGGGAACCCTTTTGTGGAGCAAATTGTACTCCCATTATATCATTTCCGCTGCCCCCCTGCTCCACATTTACTCTCAGATAAGGACCAAAATGTAACCTTAGCGAGACCATCATCCTGCAAATGCAGCAGTCAAACTGCACAGTGAGCAGCATCTAGAGAGAAACAAAGCAGGTAAGATGATACTGCTGTTGGTGAAATGTTTGCTTGCTATTGGAGCCACAGATCGACTTGTCTACATTTCTATGGGAGCAACAAAGCAATAGTAGGCCTATTTGGGAAGAGAGAAACACTGATCACAAGGCTGGGTGGGGGTACAGTTAATACGCATAACATGACACATAAAACATTGTGGACCTGGGAGCTCAGGCGTAGCTAATGCAGCATTTACGCTTTAGGAAAAAACTTGTTTTAGTATTACGGGCCTCAAAGTAAAACACGGTGGCAGCACAAAAATTCACGCACTATCCAACACTGGTCCTTAAAAATCTGAGTTTTAAGATTCTGAAGATCTTAAATATAGAAACATTACCACAGTATTTCAGATATTCATATCAAGGGAAGGCACACCTGATTATGCACAGTGGGGTGGGGATTAGAAATGTTACAGAGGAGACAATTTGAGTACAATCTGCCAGATAAAAAAGAGAAACGCGAAGCCTTCTCTCAAACAGGGCCGCAAACTGAAATTCCCTCTCTGGCTGAATTCTGGGGAAGTCTCCCTGAAACCCACCGTGCTGTGTGGCTCCAGACATCCAGATAGAGCTCTCCATGCCACAACTGCCAATCAACTGGGAAGATGGTCAAAGTAGGGAGGGTTTGTTTGCAAGGCATCCTTTAGGAGCCACAAAACCCTACACTGGGGTATAGAAGTCTCTGACACAGGAATTAAAAGATCAAAAAGTGCAACTGGAAGGAGAAGCTAAAAGCAGAGGGCCAAATAAACCTCCCATGGGATCAAGCTCTGCAACTGGGGAGAGGCGACAGAAAAGGGCCCTCTCGTGTCTCCAGGCCAACTTGGAACCCAGCCACATCGGGACACAGAAAAGAGCCTTCCCCTCAGATTTTAGGGAGCAGGAGGGATAACATGGGAGGCCAGTTACATTCCTAAACTCCACCCAAGCTTCTCACATGCACTCCAACAATGCCAGGCCCCTTCCAATTTCACTAATTACAAGAAACAAATCCCAGGGGGAAATAGTATGAATATTTAATGAGAAAGCACTAACATACTCCTTCCCAAGAAATCAAAAACACCACCAGGGAAAATAAAAGAAATCCCCAACCCAACTAAGCCGTACACCCCGTAGCTTAGAAAGAACCTTCTACTAAAATCCACCTTTTAATATTTTTGCCTGGGGAGAGAGGGGCGCAGAGGGAAGAAAAGCACCCATAGAGTCTCCTGTTATACTCCCTCATTTCCGAGAAGGCATCTGCTCCCCTGCCAGCAAGTACATTTCCAGGACATCACAGCTGTGCTGATCATAAATTTGAATTGCCACCTTATTAAGGGCTGAAGGCTGCACTGGTAAGGTGAGGGGAAGAAAGAGACAGAGGTTACGTTATGTGACTGAAGGTGCTTAAAGCTAATCAGCTTCTGGCTAGAGGTTTCAGCCTCTCCTCTATTAGGAGAAACCTAGGCCCCATTTGGTGCCATATGCTGCTTGGATCACATTCACAGGGGGCAAGGCAGCCTGTCAGAAATAGGCAGAGCATCACGGTGGGCATTTCCTTCTGCAGACTTGCATTTTATCTCAGAGCGCTTTACTCCTAATTATGCTTATATATTAGGTTTTTAAGAACCTAAATTGGTTTTTAAACTATTGATGAAATTTTAGGTGCAATGCTGCTTTTAAAAAAAGCCACCTTGTCAGGCCATTCAGCTAGAAAGGTGGACTATAAGAATGACAAAATTAATTAGATTTATATCCCACCTTTCCTCCAAGGAGCTCAAGGTGGTATACATGGGTCCCCCCCCCCCCGTTTTATCCTCATAGCAATACTGGGAGGTGGGTCAGGCTGAGAGGCAGTGACCGGCCCATGAGTCACCCAAGGAGCTTCATGGCTTAGTGGGGATTTGAACCCTGGTCTCCCAAGTCCTAGTCCAACACCGGCTCTCAGTCAACTTTACAACAGGTGTGTGATTACATCATTAACAACACAGCTATAGACAGAGCCACTACAGTATAGCATCCTTCCCCAACCTGGTACTCTCCAGATGTTTTGGACTGCATCATCCCTGGCCAATAGCCATGCTGTTGGTGAAGACTGTGAGACAAAAGCAGCAAAAAAGATGGTAGAGAACCCTGCTTTATCCCACAGAGCCAAAGTATCTGTCCCTATGTTGTCCTACCTAATTTTAATCACAGTGCCCATTTCAGACTCATCACCAAGCAATGGTTTCTTATCACAGATGGGCTTCCAAGCTCTTTCTTCCCTTAATGCGCTCCAATTCCATTTCTCGCTTTCAAGTCTGCAACAACTAGAGTTTGCCAAGATGCGCAGATTGGGAAAGCCATGTCTAGTGCAAACTAGCTTGCCTCCAGATCAGTCTGGGAAACCTAGTTTAAACTGCAGTTTCACATTCTGGACTGCACAAGCCTGAAGTCCACAAACAATAGTCAAATGATGCTATGGCTGTGATGCCTAACCTGAGCTAGTGCAGCTAAACAGTCACCTACAATATCAACTGTACAGACAAAGCATGTCATGATCAGGGTTCCAGGGCTGGATTTGGATGACTCACCAGTCCGGGGGACGGGGATGACTCTCAGCACCCTCTTCTACACAAACAGCAAAAGGGCGTTCAAACATTGTACTGACTTTGAAGTCCCAACAATTGGGACTTCAAAGTGTGGTGTCAGTTGACTGACAGATGTGCAACTTTGTCCACTTATAAAATTTGGTTCACATTCAAATAAGAATATTCTGATCTCACCCAGAGGATAGAAGAAGTTCCCCACCCCAATCTATCTACTTCCTTTAAGTCCCTGTCCCACAACACCTATATTTCAAGAGACATGTGCAAATTCGTGAGGTAAAGTGGCTATTGCATAAATCCCACCGGAAATTTAAAATATGCACATATAGATGACAGTGCTGCCCAAGCAGCTCCTTTAAAAAAAACTGCATGAACAGTGAGTCAGAGTCCCTAAGAAACTTGAACCACCATTTCTAATGCACAGGAAGTTTCCCAAAATCGCACCTAACATGCTTCAATACAACCTAGACCCATTGCGTCTCATTCTTCCACTGAGGCTGGGTAAAACATTCATCCTGGTGGTTAAACACAAATGCAGACTTCCAGAAAACTGCAATATGGCTCATACACAATGCAGGGCTGAATGGCATCTTCTCAAGCCTTGGACTTGCACATACAGGGCCATGTCTCCAACATGCAGGTCTGAACCAGCCCTCAAAGGAACAAAGGGAGCTGCTGTCTATCAAGCCAGACTATTTGCCTATCTACTCCAATACTGTCTACTTCGATAGCATCTTTCCAGGGTCTTGGACAGAGTTAACAGGTCTTTTCCCAGCACCCTGACCCTTTTTAAAACTAGAGGTGCTGGGGACTGGACCTGGGATCTTCTACATGCAAAAGCAGGGGCTCTCTCACTGAGCTGGGGTTCCTCCCTTCGACCATCCTGGCAGAACAACCATGTCTCTCCTTGTCCTGTCTCCTCCTTCACCCTTCATTCACTGCCAAGTCTTGTCTCCTCTTGCCCAGTTCCTCCAAGTGCTCCCCATTTATTGCTGCTGCTTCTCTCAGGCCTCTCCTGCTTGGCTTGCCTCTTGAAGAGAAACAGGCAGGCCTGCCATCCATTTATTTAACCTAGGAAGAGCCGCAATCTGAAAACCTTGAAATCCTCTTACACAACTGTTTTGGCAAGCCCCACCATGTCCCAACAAACATTAAACTGTGCTTGCCATTTGTCTCAGGAATCCTGCATTAATAAACATGAAGAGGAGCACTTTTTACCTCCCACACTCAGTGACAGATGAAAACAAAGACCAGCTGTAGTCATCAATGGATCCTTGTTCTGCACATAAAGGCCTAATTGCATTTTATTTCAAGCCTACACATGGAAAACTTTACTGATGGCATCTTGTCGATTTCAGATTCTAGTATCCCAGTTGACGTGCTGCAAAGCCATTTTTGTTCTAGTCATTAACACCTTCACTGCCCCAGAGAAAGGCAATAAAGAATATTTGGGAGCATACTTCCTCATTGGACAAATGGTATACACAAATCCAACTCCTTGGGAGCAACCTGAGCCCTTTTCTCACTGAGGTTATCTGTAGGAATGCCGTTAGTTGTTTGCTGTGTTAGCAACGGGCATCTAGTGTTGCTGGGCCCATAAATCTATGGTGTTGGATGGAGAAATCACCACCACCACTACAAGGTTTTCATTTTAGAGAAACCTATCTTGTTGGAAAGTGGGGTGTGAGTGTGTAACATTAGTTCCATCAAGAAGATGGGTTAAATCTTGGGCAGTGGCAACCTCTCAGTGTCAGAGTGCCAGACTTGCTTTAAAGCATCTTCATATGCTGGCATCAAGATCATCTTGGCTATTTTCATGCCTGTGTGGATTTGGGGCCATAGGGAACAACCATGGTGCTCTTGAAATGTTAAAACCCACTACATGGGCACCTGCGCCTCCCCCCCCCCAATTTTATTGTTCCTATGCTAATCCAAGCATATAGAACCATAGAATTATTGTGTTTCTGCTGCACCCTGCAGAGGCACTTCCATTTATATTAGAAAAAAAAATATGTAGATGAAGTCATCATGTACACGGGTCTAAGAACCAGGCCCAGTTTTTAAAAATTTCTATTTTGCTTTTCCCAATGAGATGAAGATGGCAGAGCACTAAAAACACGCGGCATATCTAAAGAGGAGCCAAGAAGTCTTACTTTGCCGTTGTTTCCTCATCATATTTTGTCTTCAGGTCAAATAACTCCGTCCGTGTCTTTTCCAAGGCTGAAGGGGATAGAGGGGGGAAAGCAACATGCCAAGGCATTACTGACATGTTAAGAGCGACGTAATGATAAAAAAGGGCTACTCAATTACTATTGAACTATAAACTGTTCTCTGTCTGAAAAGTCATCTTGCATTAAGCTTTCTCCCTGACCAAACAAAATCACATTGCAGAAAAACAAGGCTTAAAAGCTTTTCAAAATTCTTTCCTTTAGAAAACACACACACATACACTCTCTCTCTCTTTCAGGAACAGTGAAAGTTTCCAGATTCTGTCCTGCTGAATCTAGCTAAGCACATTATATTCCGTTTATAGATCTGCTTCTGTGACACAAACCATTTGTGCCAGTTAAAACGGGGACCTGCTCTGGCTTCAGATGGGAAAGAAGCCAGGCAGGCTGAAGCTCAGGCAGGGAAGCAAGAGCAGGTAAGTCAAGAACAAGCTACTGGCAGAGGGGGAAGGAGAGACAGAGGGTAGGAAGGGACAACTTCAAGTGACTGAACTTCAGTGTGGGGGCCAAAGGAAGGAAAGTAACTCCCATGTCTAAATCTTTCTGAGAACATCAGGCACAGAAATCAAGATGCAGCTGAGTCATAGGCAACAGACTGATCTGGTCCCAGGTCTGGGGGTATAAGACAAAGGCCATTGGTGGCCACAAAGATCCCAGGGTGCTTGTCGAGGGCTGAGGACCCAACCTTTAACTGGCCACAGGCAGAGTTGGTCTGGTAGGAGGGGAAAATCCTGCCTGAGAATGGCTTCCCATGAGCAAATCATTGGCCACTGTGAGGACTGGATGCTGGGATAGATGTGCCCCCCTTTGGGCTCATCTTGTGTTCTAAGCTTGGTTCTAAGCCATTCCCATAGTACCAGTGTGGATGCTATGGTGAACCAAAGTTCATCCTCATCAGAAATCCATGTACGTAGTGGAGGTGAGTGGGAGTGAGCTCATGTATGGCAGGCTTGAGGTCTCCTAACTATGATTCGGAAACTGGTAGCCTTGCATCTGCTCCGGTACAAAGAGAGAAGGTGGCCAATGTTTTGATGAACCCAAAGCACCTCCCCCTTCTCCGTTTGAATCAGTCAAATAGCAAACCTGTTTGCAACGCTTGCACTTTGTGTTCAGCCTCCTCCAGCTTTGAGGCTGTCGAAACCTGCGTCTCTTGCAACATTCTGTAAGGAGAAAGCCAAGGAAACAAAAGGCAACTTAAAATATATTCATCTCCATGTAACATAAAATAGAAACATAAAAATGCATCTTACACAGGGTTGGAACTGATGAGTTCTTCCACGGTCTAATTTCAACAGAAGCAAGCTCCTCTGAGTGCATTCTCTAAAACAAGGATAGCTAACCTTTTTTGGTTTGAGGGCTTGTTGGCCAGCATACTCTGGGATCTGCATACCAGCAATGGGTGAGACCAAAAGTGAGACCCTCCCCCCTGTGAGCCATTCAGCTGATCGCTGCAGAAAGGATTATCAACCCTCCCCACTCATCAATGGATCAATCTGATGTTCAGTGATGGACATCATAGACCCAATGCAGACAAGTCAATGTGGAAAAAGTGCCAGACAGTTTAAAAATTCTTGCACATTTGGCATTTGGTAGTCCCTTTCTTTTTCAGAAGAGACTTATTTGGGAGCTTATGAGCAAATCAGCAATTATAAATGCATTCAATGAATCATTTAATGATCAAGATTGGCCTATGGGACATAGGTTCCCCACCCTTGGTTTAAATACATGCACCTGACTGATCTCGAACACAGAACAGGTTTGTGCCCCAAAAGATGAAAAAAATGGCTCCTTTCCAAACAATAACACTTCCCCAACCATGGACGGTTGTTTTCATGTGCATGCTCTCTAGTGTGCTACCTTTGGACCAAAGGGTGAGCAGTACAGGGTCGGTATCAAAACCCCTAATCACTAGACAGCCTTATTAATGTAGATAATATGCATGCTTCACATTTCTGGAGGGAAGTTTTTAATGAGTGATATTTTAATGTATTTTTGGTTTCTATGGAAGCCGCCCAGAGTGGCTGGGGAAACCCAGCCAGATGGGCGGGGTACAAATAATAAATTATTATTATTATTATTATTATTATTATTATTATTTCTGGAGCACATTTAAGAACTTTCAAGCGCTTCACATACATGATTAGAGCAGTCCTTCTATTTTCCTGGGCTTTTAAAAAGGATTTTTAAAAATTTGCTGGCTGTTTTTATGCTGCCCATGATCTCAATGGTCTTCTTAACTACAGTACTGTGTGTTATTTGTATTTGTAGTTTTAGCTGTGTTGCTTTACCTTTTACATGAAGGATGGTCTATAATGATAAATACAATATTAAAACAAGCACCACCACTGCATTCACCACCATCCTGCCCATTCCTTGGTGCTTGAGGGGTTAGAAACCAGACCCAATATGCTCTTCTTTCAAAAGGGAAAGACTGGGGGGCGGGGAATACAGAAATGCCCCACCCGCACACATTAACTTACCTTTCTTTCTCAGCAAAGTCATTCTGCAACTTTTGTTCCTTCTCAAGAGCAATGTTCTCCGCTTGGTTCTTCAGGGTCTGCTCATATTCCCGGATTTTCTCTTTAAGTGCTTTTATTGTCACCTCTGTTTTGAGTGGGGAGGGGAGAAAGAAAGAAAGAAAGAAAGCGAGGGGAGAAAATGAGCCAAGGTAAATAATGATACCACGCAGTGGCAGAGTGCGGCTATCTTGGAGGTGGTGCAGCAGCAGCAGCAGCAGCAGCAGCAGCAGCAGCAGCAGCAGGGCTTAAATTTTCGCTCTCCAGCCCTGACACAAAATCAATGGCCACAAGTCCCTTTGGATACCTTTTACTCCCTAAATGGTAAATTGAACTTTAAATGTTTAAGGTTAAGCAGGATCAATGGACGCTGCCAGGAAGCGGAGTGAAGGTTTCTCTAACCTGACTGCAGGGCGGAATCGCCGGCAAGACACCTCATCGCCCTACATTAAGCTCTAGGGTGATCAGAGATGAGGATCAGGAAATTGTCTGAAACAGTCACACCATGGCCTGTCCACAGGGATCTCTAGGATTTCAGAGAGGAATCCCCCCCCCCAACCCTAGCTGGAAATTCTGGGGACAAAAACATGAAACCTTCCCCATGCAAAGAATGTGCTTAACTATTGGACGAGAGTCCCTGAACAGCTCACGGCGAGATGTGCCCAAGGCCACTCAAACAGAGCCTCCTCCCTAGAGTGCTTAAAATATACAGAATTAGAAGCTGGCAAGCTTTTCTCAGCAGCCCTGAATGTTGCCCTGCCCAAGTGTAAGATGTATCTGCTGATACAAGAGGGCTGAAGTGGGCGAGAGGCACAGGGAGCAGGGGGAAGCCAGGCTGCAGATATGTGTGAACTGTGCCGTGGCAGCAAGGAGCACAAGAAGTAGCAGCAAAACGTGATGTGGGATTCCCTAGGATGCTATGGACTACCAGCAGGCTTCTTCGTTTTGGAGGAGATACAAGGGGTGACCATGTAGTCTATATCCAGAGGATTGCATCTAAGGCTGATCCAACTCAGAGTAGAAAACAAAGGGCATGAATAAATTGGGTCTATTAATTTCAGGCATTGTACTCTGCATACAACTTAATTGGATAAAATGCGAAGTGTATTTCTTCTGCCACCCTGAAGCAAGCAGTCTTTCCTGCTAGTGTGATTGACTCCAAAGCTGGGGACTAACACAGGTATTGTAAACCAACAACGCTTGTACCTGCATTATATTTCAGGGTACTTTTGTTGTTATTTTTCTTATTCTTTTGACCAGGGAAACTGCGGGCTGGGCAATTGTGTGCATGTGCTATGGCTCACAATAAACATCGATAGCAACCTGAGAGAGCACCTTCTCCTTAAAAAGAAAGAATTATTTACCATTCTAAGTATTAAGAACAACTAATGAAGGCTTTCTCTACGTTCTCTATTTTCATGGAGACATCTGCCAGAATAAATGGCAGGGTCTCTTTGGTACTAGCCCCCCATTATGTGAAACTCCACAGAAGGGATATAATCCTCCCCACCCCTCATCTTCATCACCAGCGGAAGTTCAGTCAGGCAGCAATTAGTGCACAAAAACCGTTTGACCCATGCATATCTTTTCAGCTAAATGTTGCTAATTTCCTGTTTTATACAGACATACAAACACATACATTGCAGAAAGTTTCAGTGAGTCTTTCCTATGAGCAAAACAATATAGCAATACTGTACAGAAAAGCTACAAAACATATTATCCACTCTTCAATATTAGGATGCAGGTAAAAAGAATAAGGGGACGCGGGTGGCACTGTGGGTAAAACCTCAGCGCCTAGGACTTGCTGATCGTCAGGTCGGCGGTTCGAATCCCCGCGGCGGGGTGCGCTCCCGTTGCTCGGTCCCAGCGCCTGCCAACCTAGCAGTTCGAAAGCACCCCCGGGTGCAAGTAGATAAATAGGGACCGCTTACTAGCGGGAAGGTAAACGGCGTTTCCGTGTGCTGTGCTGGCTCGCCAGATGCAGCTTGTCACGCTGGCCACATGACCCAGAAGTGTCTTCGAACAGCGCTGGCCCCCGGTCTCTTAAGTGAGATGGGCGCACAACCCTAGAGTTGGACCTGACTGGCCCGTACGGGCAGGGGTACCTTTACCTTTACCTTATAAAGAATAAAAAATGGCGGCCACCTTCACAACTCATAACTCTCAAAGCCATAATGCCCAGAATTAGGCACTGCCATAGTATCCTCAGTCAGTAGAGCATGAGACTCTTAATCTCAGGGTCGTGGGTTCGAGTCCCATGTTGGGCAAAAGATTCCTGCATTGCAGGGGGTTGGACTCTAGCACCCTCATGGTCCCTTCTATGATTCTACAATTTTAATCACAGGTGTTGTGTAAAAGGAAAACAGTTTTAGAGAGAACAACTTCTCATTCCCATTTCAGGACGATGTTTGCTGCAAAGTCCAAATGGGAGCACACACAACCTGAAGCATTTGAAGAGGTGAGCACTCGCTGCTTGTAATTACAGTGTTTCTATCTACAAGGGACACCATTAACAGTTGGCCCGTCCACTTAAATAACTAACCTACATTGCTTCAATATCAGCACTCTACCCTAGGGATAAACAAAGTAAAGTGAAGGCAGCAAATACCCACGTAGAATCACATATTAAACTGACAGAAAACGGCACAGTGCTAAGCATTCCCTGTAAATGTGTACGAAGCATACAGGCAGTGGCTGGAAAAGATTCACATATAAATTAATACATTTAAGCTGGGCCTTAATATTCAAACACTGAAAAATGGCAACAGCAAGAAGTTAAAAACAGGTCAGCTAAATCCTGAAAGGCAAATGAGAACAACAGATTTAATTGAGGCAGAGATGCTGTGCATGTTTGATGCTTATCAAGAAGATTCTAGCTGAGATCATGATCCAACACAAAAAAGGCAGGCCTAGGGACAAGAGAATCTTAACCTGCCCCTGGAAATCCTGGTGACCACAGGGGCTGAGAATAAAGCCTGCTGCTATCTACTTTACCCGCTCATCTACAAAGCCCCATCTAGAGTTCTGTTTCTTGGTCATGCTACAGTGCAAAAGGTTATGGAGAACTGGCTTTTACAGATGGCATTACTTCTCTAAATATCATTATTATTTCCTTATCTAAATCATCCCCCAAACATTTATGTTCACACATAAGTAGGAAGAGCATTCCTCACCCTTCCCAGTTTACCTTGATTTTTCACTTCTGCAAATTCTTTGTTGTACTCCTCAAGCGTTTCTCTAAGTTTCTGGTTCTCTGTTTCAATATCGTGCATGCGCTGGACTTTCAGCTGGAGCTGCTGCCCCAGATCCAGAGCTGGTACAGGATCTGAACAATACAAAGATGAAGACAGATTGATTTCCATTTCCAGACAAGCAAGTTTATAATTCAAAGCAATACAATTAAAAGCTCCATTGCAATCGCTTGGCAAACATGTCTGTATGCGTGCAAGCAAATATACACGCACATGCGAAAACACACAATTTATGTATTTGGCGTCAGGTCAAATCCTTTCCAACAAGTCAAGTTATCTTGGTCACATTTCTTCAGGAAATCCTAGATTTCCCAGCTGATTTCACATTTCTTTGGGGGGCGGGTTCTAGATTTCTAAGCTTTGGGGAAGCTTATAATTTCTCAGATCTAGATCTTTCCTTCCTTGAGGAAACAGGAGAACTGGCATGGTGTGTGAAGATAGGGAAGAAGTAGGTTGCTCAAACATTCAAAACAAACACTGAAAAACCACACCAGGATTCCCCCACCAAGCATTTTGCCAGAAGACTCAGGCAAAAGGGTCTGATCAAGTGGGCGAGACGCTCCAGCCCTAGTTAGCTAGCACATCCAGGCAGCCTAATAATGTTCAAAGCATCCCTAGAAAGGCACCACAATACACCTGCCACGTATGGCTGGACAAGCACGTTTCACAGAGACTGCTGGGCTGGTCGTGGAGCTTTGCCAGCCAGAGCAGAAGAATCCTGGAATCCAAAAAGGGTCTCATAAAATAGCGCTGCATACATTTCTGCGGTGGGCGCCAGCATCACTTGTGAAATGGCTACAAAGATTTAGTCTCCCGCTGAGGAATGTTAAACACACCAATCTCGGAGGATCAACAACAGTACATATTAGGGAGCTCGCTTAATTTGCAGCCGCCACAATCATTAATTTTACAGACCACCCTCAGTTGCTGGAAACACATAATAAGCCCATTGTACCTCTCTTAACGCATTAAGTGCAAGCCTGGGCACTTTGCAACGTGTCAGTCCAGCACCAGAGTTTATAAAAGAACAGCACTGGGTTATGTTGAGGAAAGAGAGGCAGGGTGTGCTGCATTGTGTTAACTCTGCTCAGAGAGGGCTTCCTGCCTTGCCACCTCCATAATGCAAGGGGAAAAACTGAGGCTGCTTATCACTTGCCCTCACAGCACATGCATACTTTATAACTACATCACTTTCTCATTTGTGGTTTTTAGGCCAGGGTGGTTGTTTTCTCTTCTTCATTATTAGCACTGTTAAAATATTCATCTCACATTAGGTCTTTTTTTAAAAAGTTATTTAACACAGGGAGGATTTGAGAGCAATTATAAAATTTAAGTTCAGTGGCAGCTCGGGGAGGTAAAGCCCCAACAGGACTGTCCAATTAAGTAGTGCACAAATTGCTGCCACAATTTCCTGCCCTCTGCTGGGGCTGGGCTGGGCTGAAGGGTGGAAGCACTTGAAACAACTAGTGCTCCTGCTGTCTCGCATCAGCCAGAGGCTTCGCCCGGGCCTCGTGGGCTGGAGCTAGAGCCTGGAGTGTAGCAGGTCCAGCTTCCATGGGTGGCGAACTGGAAACACTGGTGCTCGAAGAGGCAGCGATGGGAGGAATCTGCGCACTCCAAGCAGGAGAAGAGCTTTGACCGGCGTTGAACCAACAAGGCCAAGTCAAGGCTTTCACTCCAGCCGTCTGAGTAGAGGAGCACCCCTAAGGGGAGATGTAACCAGAAGGGTCAATGCTGACTCTTTGCCATGACCTCCACAGTGCTGTTGAGATTCAGCTGGCAGGCTCTGGTGGTGGGAGAAATAAGGGGGATGAACTGGGGGAATCCTGGGTTGGAGGGAGGGGGGAGTATCCTATCTGTACTGCAAATTCAGTCACTTTGGAAGAGGCAGCGAGGATGCCAGCTCTCCCCTCTGACCTTCCGATGGAGCTGGAAGCATCGGTAGAGGCTGGAGAGGGCTTTGATTGGCTAAGAGGGGAGGCTGAACAGAGGGGTTCAGAGTGTGCACTAGCGTTCACACTATTCCCACAAGACAAATGAGTCTTGTGAACAAGCACATCCTGCCCCATCTTTGAAAGCTTGGTGGGAAGGGCGGGAAAACCTGTTGGGGCATCTTCATCACTTCTACGCCGTTACAAACTTCTTGCCCTGCTCCCTAACTTCTGAGCACTGGGTCTGCTGCTGAGGCTGCCTGAATAAGTATCGCTTTCATATTTCCAAGCAAGCGCCTCTGTCTGCATGTACTGGGTGGGAGTAGAGCACTCTGACAAGGAATTCATGTTGGACCCATTCAAACTGTATTTCTACGTGTACCCACATCTTTAACTACAAGTACTGTCTGAAATAGAAACAGCATATTTCGGAGTATATTGCAGGATGCTCCTGCAGCCAATCGGAAGCCGCGCCTTGGTTTCTGAACATTTTGGAAGTCGAATGGACTTCCAGAACGCATTCTGTTCGAAAACCAAGATATGACTGTATTCTCTCAAAATTTTGCCCATCTCTTGTATTTCTTCTTCTTCCCCTTCTTCTATTATTATTATTATTATTATTATTATTATTATTATTATTATTATTAGTTTGCAGGAGCACATCCTTAGCAATGGGATCAGAATCCAAAACTTCACACTTTCCCTCAGCCTCCAACTCAACCAGCTCCACTGACATCAGCCAGTTTCTGCTCAAGTGAGAATTTTGTTCCCAAGAGGTGAAGCCTATTAACACCCCATCTCTTAAAGAGGCACCTGGCAGCCGTGCCACGAGACACTCTTCTCCATCACCCCCTGAACTAACCCTAACCCTGAACTGTGCCAACCCTCTACCTCAGGGTCCTCCTCTAGCAGATCCTACCAGTCCTATCTGGCTTAAGTCACAAGGCCCATGACAATTTTTAGGGCCCCAAGACTTGCAAATTAACAAGGCTTTTCTGGACTAAAATCTGCCAGGCATCTTGTATGAACTATTACTCACCCACCCCACCAACATCTACATTATAAAATGAATAATGACTAAACCTTTAGTCAATAAATTCCCAAATCCCTGGAAAACATTATATCGTAAATGAAAATGTTGGCACTCATAATTATTCATTAGGATATGTATATTTAATTTAGCTTTATTAAAGGTTAATGTCAAAGAAGCAAAACAGTTGCGGAATAAAGTATGAGCATAATGTTAAGCCTATCTCCTTGCATTAAACTCCAAAATTTGCTTAAGCCAAGGTGAATGATTAAAATGTCAGCAGCTTTTGAATATTGTTTTGGGATATGCTAAAGAGGCCACACAGAACAGACTTCTCCACTTTAAATCGTATGGCTTCTATTAAAGAAAACTAATTTAATAATCACTGCTATAAAAACTCGGCCATGATTCTGCTACATGCCAGCCCAGCGACTGCTACGCTTCAAACCTAAAACAAGTAACAAGCTTCAAAAGGTATGTATTTGGGAACTCAGAAAAATTCCCAAGGAGGGCCATTTTAAGTATTATTGTACGTACAAACCTTGCAGTGGTATCTGTTAAGGAAAAATGATTTTAAAAAACAAAAATGATTTCACTAGAGCATATAAAAATGAAAACCTACTAAAAAACTACACTTTGGTTATTAACTCTCTTACAAGAAGAATGAGACACGATGTTTGAAAATAGCTGTGAAGATAACTTAACCCCCCCCCCCCCATATTCCACTCAGTGCCAGAAATTTGCACTTAATATCTCTCAACTGGGAACAAAAATATTCCAAGTTGCTGGGGAGCAGTGGGGAGCAGAATATCCCAACCAGATGTGAGGGTGTAATCATGTAAAATTATTTGGGGGACTGAGAAGAGAAACAATTGCTCCCTGTGTTGATACCTGGGTTCGAATCTCTATTCAGAGATGTGAATGTACTCTTTTTCTTTCTCCTCTAACATGGCCGGAATGTCAAGAAGTCTACCTCACAAGGCTGTTGGCAACTTTATAATTGCTGAACAAGACCGTGAACACTGGAAATGTTACTAAGAAATTATTGTGTTCCACAGAACATGGCTGAATGTAAATCTGCAGCTGCATCACTGGGACAATCATCACACATGTTGAAAGATTTTGCCTTTAACGGTAAACAGAAAGACCCTGGTTAGCGGTAAGAATTTCTGTGCCTGAATACTCAGGTTCCTCAAATAAAGTTTTAGAGCAGTGAAAGGTAAAGATAAAGGACCCTTGGACGGTTAAGTCCAGTCAAAGGCAACTATGAGGTTGCGGTGCTCATCTTGCTTTCAGGCCAAGGGAGCTAGTGTTTGCCCACAGATAGCTTTCTGGGACATGTGGCCAGCATGACTAGACCGCTTCTGGTGCAATGGAACACCGTGACGGAAACCAGAGCACATGGAAATGCCGTTCACCTTCCTGCCACAGTGGTACCTATTTATCTACTTGCACTGGCGTGCTTTCGAACTGCTAGGTTGGCAGGAGCTGGGACAGAGCACTGGGAGCTCACCCCGTCGCGGGGATTTGAACCGCCGACCTTCCGATCAGCAAGCCCAAGAGGCTCAGTGGTTTAGACCACAGCGCCACCTGTTCCTAAACTCGGTAGCAAAGTAGACAGGTGAGCCCTGGAAACCCTGGAAACAAGCCACCATATCTGTATTTGAAGTGCTGCCTGGTCCAAGTCCAGTTTAAACCTAAGGATCCATCAAGAAGGGGAACTGGCAAGGTGGCCCATTAACACTTATCACCTGGGCAGCAGACAGAGTAGGCACTCAAGCCACCTGGTCCCAGTCTTCCCCAAGACAGTGATATCAATTTTATTTTGATTCGCATTATTTGCATATTTGTAGATATAAATCTGTACATTAAAAGCTGCAAGCACAAATTTGTTCTCTTTCTGAGTGCTGCATATGTAGTTGCCCCACTACTGTGAGTGAGGATGACCTGGTCTTCTCCAATTCACTGGGAAGAGTCCCCAAAGAATCAACACTGCCCAGAAAGCAGAATTCCATTCCTAAGCCCTATGTGAGTGGGTAACAGGGATGCAGCATTAACTGGGCAACCTGCCAGTACAAGGAGTTCTGGGAGCTGCTCTGCTGCTGTTTTCACTCCGTTTCTGAAAATTATGTTCTATGATGTTCTTCCCGTTTCCAGAGGGGTAGCCATGTTATTCATGTTAAAGAATCCTGAAGAACCTTAAAGACTGACTAAGAAACTAGTTATGGCATAAGCTTTCGCAGACATGAATATTTTATTATTATTATTATTATTATTATTATTATTATTATTATTATTATTATTATTATTTCCATCTGGCTGGGTTTCCCCAGCCACTCTGGGCGGCTTCCAACAAAATATTGAAAATACAACAAAACATCAAACATTAAAAACTTCCCTAAACAGGGATGCCTACAGGTGTCTTCTAAAGGTCAGATAGTTGTTTATTTCCTTGACATCTGATAGGAAGGCATTCTACACGGCGGGTGCCACTACCGAGAAGGCCCTCTGCCTGAAGCATAACCGACAGTTGTAGATATATGTAGATATATGCAGGCATGGAGTTTGGGATGGAATTAAAAGTTCTGAAGTCAGAAGGGAAGGGAATGCAACATGGACAGACTGTGACAATTCATTGAGGGCCGAACTGTATACAAACAAGTGACCCTTCACAACAAGCAGTGACAGGCAATAGAAAGGGTCCATGTTTTGTAACTTTTTCTTGTTGAACCATTAGGTTTACGCTATAAATGGTTCTAGCCACTACCTTCCACACATTCACACACTTGTGGTTTATTTATTTTGGTTTTATTTTATGTCTGTATTTGTTTGGCAATGATCTATAATTGTATATGGTCTATGTATATTGCCATCAGATCCCATTTGATAACAATGTATTTTGCAGAATCCTATATAACCTTTTTTGGGGGGAATTAATAACAATTATTAAAACAAACAACTTGCCAATGCTGAGCTAACTAACACAGGCAGTAGGATAGAAAGTCACCATCTCACGCCAGACCCACATTAACAGAACCGAACTTCTCAATGGACTGCAACTCATTCTTTCTGCAGCTGTTTTTGAATCACTTTACTGATGGCTTTTATTGTTTGTTCTTTTTGTGTATTACTTTTTATTGTATTTTATTATTCTTGTAAGTTGTCCAAACAATATATGAGGAAGCACAGGCTTCAATTTTATTTTATTTTTAAAAAATAAACATGCATGTATTTTTCTTTGTCCTTTAAGACTAGCATATGCCACTAACATTAACCTGGAAAATCCTGTTTTATTCTGAACTCAAGCCTTGTTCCTGAGAAAGAGAGAGGGTAGTGGACTAATAGAAAGGCAGATGCATTTTAGAAAAATGCTCTCCACCCAGGGACACACCCTTTATTCTCCAATGTAACTGTTTACAAAGGGAACATTGAGGCTGACCCTGCCCTTCTCCTCTTCCCTTCACTATTAGGTGAAGGGCTCAATGCACCCCTTGTGAGCCTTGCTTCCACAATGACATCATGTGCCCACGTGGATTACTTTGCGCTGGGGCACTCTAGGCTAATGTAATCATATGATTACATAATTAACCCAGCTGTCTCATTAAAAAAATCAACTGGAATTCAGGGCATAATTAGTCATACAGCAATTAGCATGCTGATGAGCAAAAATGATGAAAATCCCTCTAGATGGGGAGTGTGTGGGGACCACCCATGCCATTTCCAAAAAGAAAGTAAAACCCATCATGGCTGAACAGGACTGGGAGCAAAAGAAAGACCAGATCTGGATCCAGACCTCCAGTGCAGGTTTTGCAGAATGCCAACCGTGCTTAAAAAGGAAGGGTGAGGGTGCACACACAACAGAATGCCCTATAATCACCAGCAGAGAAAGGTAGAGGAACGCAAGGGGTGAGTGTCATGAGCCAGAAAGGCTCTGTGTCATCCTAGCAGGGTTGGATCGAGAAGGCAGAACCAAACTGACTGACAAAGAGGTTGGTGGAGGTCAGTTTTTAGAGAAGTGTGGCAAGGGTCAGTGAAGCTCAATATGAAGAAGGCCGGTGAGCTGCACATAGCGATATAAAGCTGGGGAGGGAGGAGAGAGAGAGAGAGCAGAGAAAAATGTGGGTCTCTTTTGGCAATGGTGGAGAACTGGGGGCATTTCCTCTCCATAGGCCAGCAGAACATCCTCAAACACCTGCCTAGCCGTGGACCTCTCTCCCTGTGAAGGGGTGGATGGGCTTGATAGTGGTGTTTTTCTGCTGCAGAGTGAAAAATTACTTGCTCTCCCCAAAGTTTTTAGATCTTGTTTAATTTCATTTTTACTTTTTAAAGTTTCTACTCCTTCTGTGTCTTACACTGATTTTTATTACTTTAATGGGTGTTTTTTAACAGTATTCTTGGTTTTTCCTTTCTTTTCAAGATTCCTTCTTTTGTTTGAATGCAAACTGCAATGAAGCCACTTTATTTCTTTACAGAAAGCAAGTATACAGGCACACACAAAATAAAGTCAAGACCCACAGCTGGCCTCAACCCGGCTGCCTGTTCACCTGTCCTCTCTGAGTGGGTGAAAACTCCTGCTTACTGTGCCCTCTTCCTCTTGGAGGTGGTGCAGATTTGAGGAAGGGCAAGTGAATGAGCATTTCACCCAGAGTTCTCTGAAATCTGAGTAGGTGTGCGGCTAACTGCAAGACTGCTCTAGTCTGTCTTTCAGAGCTCTGCACAACATAGGAGCTTTCCTGCAAAGAGCGTACATCTGATTTTGGAACAATGTCTGCATGCACACAGAGCATAGCATCCATGGTCCTCTCCTGGAAGACCACTGTGCCACCGTTGGCAAAGGCAGGGTTTCTCTACATGGAGGAGGTTTTGCAGTGGCGGAAAGGCATTCTGGAAAACGTGAACTCCAAACCACACCAGGAGTTAGAAAGGGCTCCCTGGACTCCACCAAAGGGACTGCCTCCTCTTTTGCTGAAAGAGAGAGCAACACAGTGGAAACGCAGGAGCAGAATTTGTTCAACAGGATCAGGAGGCACATCTAAGCCTCTCTTTGAAGAGATTTTGCATTAAAGCATAGCTAATCTGTTTTTTCTTAAAAAAAAAAAAGACATGACGTGTAAAATGTTCATCTGCACTAAAACAGAGGTCTCTGAACCAGAGCTTTGCAGCTGCTAGCAACCCCATAATCAGCAGTGTAATATCTGCACAGAACTGAAGCATGCCCTCTATGGGCACAACTTCAATGCAACGAGACTGGCTATCTTTATTTATCCTATTAAATTCCCATTTGCCACGCAGTAACTCATTCGTCTCCTGGTGGTGGAAGGGGATTGCGACAATGGGTTGGGGGGTGGGATGGGGGAAGAGAACCAGAATACTAAAACAAAAGGACTTCATTACAGGCCGGTAACACTGACAACAGCCAGACAGCCAGTTATGAAACACGAGCAGAACCACGGAGGCAATTAATTTTTTATACAGCTGGTAATGCGCTTCCGAAGGTTTGGCTCTAAAAATAATTCATTCCTGACGCTTCAACTCCTTTTTGGAGCGGCTGTATCTGCTCTTCCAAAACCAGGTCTCCACGCAAAAGCGCTCAGTGATGGGTTTTCTTTCGAGAAAACGCCCACAGAGAACAACGGTTCGGTCGGTGGGTGGGGGGTGGAGGAGAGAGAGGAGGAGATAGAAAAGCGAGTGTCCTCCGGCAAGTCCTTTGAAAATGCACTGTTTGGTTTTAAAGGCCACTGCACACCATCAGCAGTGCCACAAAGCAAAAGGGAGTTCTTAAGTGTCCCTTTATTTTGCCCCCAGGACGTTCTGAGCAATGTTCACAGCACAGAGAGGCCTCAAGAACACACTCGCCACCCTCCCTCTCTCTCGTTTATGCCAGAGCAGAGCAATGCCTCAACTGGTGTGGATCAAAGCAGCACCTTTTTCTCAAGGCCAGTGCAGAGCAGAGGGCAGAATGCTAGCCTTGGACCCGAAGACACCCAGCTGCCATCAGAGCAGTTACAATTCCTTGGCTTCACCCAACCTTGCAGGATTCATTGGGAGGAGAGAACGAGAAGAACAATGAAGCAACTTGCACGCCAAAAGGAAGCAAGAACAAATTGTCATAGCAAGTCCTTGCATATCCATCCACAAATGAAATTGCATCTCAGACCAAATAAGAATAATTACACTGTGGCTTCTGAATATTCAAATGCCTTCCGGTATAATTAATTCATTAATTATTCCCCAGAAAAATTAATAAACCCACATCACCTAGGGCTTTCTCGCAAGGAAGCTGTACCCCGCCTCCTGACGCAGCCAGCCCGGTGACAGAAGAGTGATGGCCCTAAGGCCCAAGCTCCCCCAGGAATTCTTAGGAAGCGCAATAGAGAGCATGCTTTCAAACGCTGGCTGCACCAGGCTCTCCTCTAAATCAACCCAAGCTTCCTTTAATATGCTGATTTTTATTGTAAAATGAGACTCACCCTAGAGACTAAATGTTTGCAAAATAGTCCGTCCTCTCTCTTGCTAACAGGGAGGGTTGTTCTGGGCTGGGATCATGGTGCATGAAGACAGGGGTTCAGTATTTTTATCCTTGCACCATTTTCCCAGTTAAAAAAACCCAAGCTCCCCCATTATTTGTTTTATTTCCCCAGAGGCACCTCCCCCCGGCAAAGACATTATGAAAACCTGTATTCCCATACATACACCACAATTTATAACAGTATATTATCTACAAAACATGTTTTTTTATTACGTGATCCACAAGTTAGCATTCTTACAGATCTGGAGTAACAGAGTTTGGGCTGCAAGGGCAGCCAGAACTGCTAGAGTTAGTGAATGTTATAAATGAATCCAAACGAAGATTTGTTTTCTGGAAATAATGACAAGCCAAGAGCTGCTGGCTAAACAGCAAGTGTTTTCAAAAGTGGGGGTGCGGCTACTCTTTAAACTAGTAAGTCACTCATCCAGGGTATTGGTAGGTACTTTAAACCACCGAGGGCACAAATCTGCAAAGATAAAAATGCACATGCTAATTTATATGCATACATTCCTTTGGGCTAATTTGAGACAGTGGGTGGCTGGGGTCTCCCCTGCCACTGTTCTTTGCTTACAGGCAGCTGAGCACTCTGCAATTTTTGTTTTTTTATTTAAATATTCTTTAAAAACATCGAGGGGAGGGAATGGGATAAGAGATCCAGAGCCCTGCACACAAGTCCCAGGGTTCAGCACTTCTGGACCATCCCCTAGAATTTAGCTAGAAACATGGTTTTCGATAAACAGCTTACTGGAGCTGTCTTTAGAGCCTTGGGGGAGGGGCGGTGACGATACAAATACTGGCTCTGCATACGATCAAAGTACCACAACAATGTTATATGTGAAAATTCAGAATAGCAAATTCCCTCAGAAACAGACACACTGCAAAAATTATGGGAACAGGCTGAAATGATTCAACCGGCATCTTTGTTGAAGGATACCATAAATTTCAGAAAAGAACTGGCCCTGCACGATACAATAGATATAGGAAAGAAGTTAGGTTTTTAAAAGAACAGAGGTAGACTATATATTACTACCCAGCATCATCACGTTAGATGTTAAGCTTTCTTGTCCGATAGTAATAATAATAATGTCACACAAAGCAAAACTCCTAGGGCTTGCTCTACAAAAGGAAGTCCATTGTGCACAAAGTGACCTTTAACACTAAACAAAGAATTACAGGCTCAATCCATTAAGAACTCCTGCCACCTATTTCAATAAGAATATGGAAGGTAAAGATTCACACAAAAGTCCTGTACATTTTCATCAGTGTAAATAAGGGCTCAAAGTTAAGTTACTAAACCATCTAGGCCAGATCATATAAGAGCTTCCACCTTGACCTGACCCCTATAGGGTGTCCGTGCACGAGTGCAGCCACAGCTCAGTGGCAAACCACATGTTTTGCATGCAATGAATTTTAGGTATAATCCCCCAAATATGGAAGGGTTACTTTCTGAAACCCTGGAGAGCTGCTGCCAGTCAGAATAGACAATACCGGGCCAGATGAGTCTGATTTGGCATGAGACGGACTTCCATGTTCTAACATTCCTAAAGGTGCACATGTGTACAATTCAATCTGTGTAGGCCCAGAATCACTCCAAAGTCTGGGCTTAGGCTCATTACATATAATTCTTTGGTTTATGATTGTGTACATTGGATGCGTTTTCTCTGTTAACCCAGTTTGTCAAGACTGCAATCAGTTTTCACGTAGGGCATATTCTAGCTGCAGCTGTTTCCTGAGCCTTATTATGGGATAGAGGAGCTGTCCTTGCTCTACCAGTCAGTCTAGAAAGCGAGTTTGCCTCCTCCTGCTGGTGAGGAGGCAAAAGACTGGCAGGAAGCTGACTAATCCAACCAGAGGAAGGTGCTGCCCCATATTTTAGGAATGCCCTTCAGCATCATCCAGGCAAAAGCCCCTAACCACTGCTTCCTGGTTAAGGAATTCTCCCAGCATTCAAATCAAAGCTTTGAAACCATGGAGTGTAGATTGCTGAATACCAAGAACCAGCTCTTTTACATTGCTACGCTACTAATTTTAGCTATAGATATAAGCAGAATTTACAAGAATAAACAGAGTGGCCTAAAAAGCCTTTTATAAACTATGGGTATGATAATGAAAAGAGAAAAAGAAAAAAAATAGGAGAGCCTGGAAATCAGAATGCTAGGAATAAAAGCCAAACACACACACAGAGAGGGAAAATCTTGCTTTATAATTATAGACAACCATGTAATAGAATCAGTCCTCATTACTCACAATACATTTCCCAATCATATCAATTTTTGAGCTTGGAGAGCAAGCTCAGAGGAAGCACATGGCTGATGGTTGCAGCATACATTTGGTGTGCATCGTTTCCGACAAAGTTTCCAGTCTGCCTTATATTTGCCCAGGCTTTTCCTGACCCATAAAACTGGACCATGTTTATGTGTTTGAATATGATTTATTCCTCTTTTAGATGCTTTTCTGGTTTTTTTTATACTGCTGTCCCATTTGTTTTAGGTTGTGTTTTTATTTTAATCACATATCATTTGGGTTGTTTTTTTTAAGACAGTACACCACTTAGAAGTTTTTGAAATATTTTGCTGTATATAAAAATAAATGAAACAAATAAGAGGCAACATGGCCATGCAAGCAGACCATCCACATCCAACATAGCTTTCAGAAACAGCCTGGTATTGAAACAGTCCTGGTCTCACCATGGGATGGCAAGATGAAGACACAGTTGTTCCTAAGGGTCCTCTCCAATGCTGCACGGTCCATAGTGCCCTTTAGTTTACCAAGGAGTTGTAGATGATGAAGGAGCAGCACTTTGGCACCCACATTGCATCTTCAATGAGCCATGGGGGGGGTGTATTCCAGGTGGTTCAGAAGCTAATCATACCCGAAGTGGGCCTTGGCGCACCGGGTAACATGCTGCACACTGTTTGAATGGCACTTGGATGATAAAGTCACTCAGCTCTGTAGCACCTTGGACACAGCTGTATCTAGTTGCTGTGTCCAATGCAGCACCTCCCATACAAGACCCAGAATTTTGAGATGTGAGGGGCTGCCTGCCTGCTCCCATGTACACAATGACTTAGAAATTTGCCATGTGTGTGCTATTTGGCAACATGTGAGAACATACTCAGTACCTGCAACCACCTGTGGAATGTATTGCTATCACAGATTCTACTGCCACCAAACGTGATGTGTTTTTAGGACCATTTAAGAACCCATTTATTCACCCAGGCCTTTGGCTGAACTGGCTGTGGAGTTGAGCAGTCTCCCCTTTCTGGCTTGTCAAACAACTTTATGCAACGATGAATTTGAGTTTTATGTAACTAGCTTTATTGTGTATCTATTTTTTGTATTGTAACCCGCCCTGGGGTTATTTTGTAATCAAGAGTGGGCTATAAATTCTCTGAATCAGGTTATCTTCAATATTTTCACACCAAGGACCCACTTTTAACCAAAACATGCCATTGGGGACCCATTTCTTATTTTTTTTAACCCATTTATTTGTATGGTCATAGGGGTCTTGTTGCGACCCACCTTGGATCAGGCTGCAACACACTAGGTTGTCCTGATCCAGCAGCTGAAGACAAGTGCTCTAAACAAATAAACAGTTAATCCCAGATCATTCCCTGAAATGCTAGCCAGTAAACCTCACTTACGATTTCTTCCCATTAGAAAGTATTGCAGCGTATTGATTGGTGAAATACTTCTCAAATACACAGCCAACTGACAGGCAAAGGAGAAAATGCCCGCCAGGACATGAAACTCCAGACATCATTTGCTTTTCATAACAGGACAATAAGTCTGCATACCTGGAACATCAATTAATCTCTTGTAGACATTCAAGAATGCTGCCTCGGCTTCTTTGCTTCTTTTGCCCAAAGCATCAATCTGGAAAATAAAAGGGGGAGAAGAAAGCATCTTCAGATCAGTTATAGAGGAAGAAAATACTACCACTTACACAAGCAAGGGTAAATTTATGACTTCATAAACATTTCTGGGGATGCCAGTTCATGTCTCCTTTAAAGCTAGAAGGTCAGAGCTCCACATGAGAACAGCAGGATTGGAAAAAACATTTCCAGTTCCTTAGTGTGGGCATCAGATTTTTATTTTTTACTACCAGCCTTTTACAGCCAGATCTGGTTCCTGCAAAGAGGAGGGTAGAGTGAGGAGGCAGCAAGAAGAGGCAGCAAGGAATAGGCATTCCTAGTATCTCAGACTGTCCAGCAAGCCTGACTCATAGACACCCTGCAGAGTGGCCTGTGGCTGCTGTGACTTGCTTGGCTGCTCCTCCTACAGTTCCTCCTCCTTGGCCAGAGCAATGCACTGACATCTCAAACATTGTGTCACCAGTCCTAGACCCACTGGGGATGAAAGTCCTGACATTTGCAGGCTGAATGCACTTCTTAGATTTAGAGGTGCAGGTAAACCGTCGTTATTGTGGCTATTCCTTTTTTGGGCATATTTTTTATTCATTTTCAAGAATAATATCTAGGTACAGAATAAAAAATATCTTCAGTAGTACATATGTTTGTCATTTTTAAGCCAGCAACAGTTATGGCAGAGGTTGAGGAATGCCATGCATCAAGTAACAATAGAACAAATAACTATTCTGCGTGCGCACACATCCGTTGCTATAGCTATCCTATGTGCGAATTTTGTTGTTGCTAATGAATCTCCCCTCTGGCATAAACTACTAGGTAGTCTTAAGCAAGCTACTCTCTCTCTCTCTTTCTCAATCTCAACTCTCCCATATGTAATATGGGTATAATACTGACCTCGCTTACAGGACTTTAGTTCACACCACAGCATGATAATGAATGTGAAGAGCTTTCAACACATGAAGATGCTATACAATGCTAAGAATTATTTATTAATAATAATTCTATTGGTGTCAATAGTATCAGCACCATTGCTATCATAATCATTGTTTCCTTCTATATTTGGGGAGATGGGCTACCTTGATGCCTCCTGCTTTTTCCAAAGAAGCCACAGCAAAGTGGTTGGCACGGAAGCATTTTTGTAATTTCAACATTCATTCTCTCATTAACAGAGAAAGCACATCTGGTTAAAAGGTGTCAGCAAGCACAGAATCCATGCAATGTACCAGTTTAAGGGTTTATTTCACTCTGCTCTAGAATTCTAAGAGACGTCATTTTTATTCTGTTTACAGTCTCATTTATCATGACTTGCAGTGGCTTGACAGGAAATAAGGCTATTTGCAATATACTATCCAGGTTGGGTAATTCCTCTCAAAAATTGCTTTGCACATGAGACTGGTGGATCAGTATGTAGGAAAAAGCAGAGCACCCTAGTCCAAAATATCCCACAGACCTAATTGCTTCCTAGGCCTCTCTGCTGACCATCTTCTCAATCTCATCCAACCCAGATTGGTCTCCTAGCTTTAGGCCTTATCTCAAGTCAACTCAAACCCTCCCCATGTCCCTGGCCCCTTCATCCTTTCTCAGGTTCAACTTCTTGTGCTCTGTGGACCAGAAGACCTTTAGAGACTGATGTGTTTTGTGCATATCCATGTCTTAACATTGCCCTCACAGCACACATTGCCTATTCTGGGTCTGGCAGACAAAATGACACAGGTGCCTTCCCGGCAAACTGGGACCTTAGGGTGAAGGGTGGGCAACTGATTGATTGACTGATAAAAGCAGCAATTGCAAGCAGTTGTGAAACTGCCCTGTAGCACCCCATGAAGCTCCAAGCGGTCACTTTGCCCATCTTTTTCAACCTGCACCACCCTGCACAATCGAGCAAGCAAACCCAGCAAGCAATGCGGGAGCTGTGGCCCAAGAAGCAAGATTAATAGAGAGCAGTGACACAGTTGTTGCTTCAGAACCAGGCCTGCCTCTCAACCAAGCCATTAACATGTCAGCTTAGGAAGCGATACATCCTAACAGCCCCATGATAAACAATGCATGCTCTAAACCATTATGTAGCACTTACTGGACAGGTACAATATCGGCTGCGCCAAGATCAATAAATGCACCTTTTTGCTTTTAATGCCAACAGCGAAACCTACATCATGAACTAATAGGCTGCAGCGTTTGCTTTATTTATCTCAGCAAAAAGGAAAAAGACAGCAACTTTCTACCAAATCGTCTTCTCTGGATTGAAAATTAACACACAAAAGACTATAGCTAATTTCCAGGCAGTTTTAAAAAACGGGGGATGCAAGCTATAAGTTGGCTACCACTACAGAGAAGGTCATATCCTGCATACCCACCAAATGAACCACAGATGGCACTGGAAACTGAGCAGGTCCTCCCCTAATTACAGAAAAGGGTAGGCTGGGAGGGTCATTTAGGTATTCTGATCCTAAACCATTTAGGGTTTGGAAATACAACAGAGTCCAGTGAAACTGGCATAAAAATGGAGCCATGTGGTCCCCAACCTGAGCCCAATCAAAACTCAGTACTTGGCACTAGCCAAATCTTTCAATTTGTCTATCTGCAAGGCACCTGACTAAAGAGTTCCAGTCTTCTCAAACACTTAACCATTTGCAAGCTTAAAGAAGGAGTTTTAAAGGAGATCCATGTTATTCTTTTCTTTTCTTTTTTCATTTTAAGGATTTGCTTTTTGCTGTCATCACTGCCACTTCGCAACATTCTGGAAGCCCCCGCCCCCCAAATTCAGTACCTAGGGTCTACAAGGTAGGCACATGCCTACTGTTGCCAGAACAACCTACCACGGGTCTACACCATTTTGCAAATGCTATGTTTCAGAGGGGAGCCAGTTGGCTGAGGCAGGATGCCTCCTCTCTGGTACGGAAAGGAGAAACGTGCCATTCTTCCACCTCTAGGACAGCCAAGCCTCTTTGGCACTCCACCACCAAACTTCAAGGTTTTCACACTTGCTGACTCTACCGCCACTGCCCAGCTTCGCCCTCCTTTCAGGATATGAGTAACTCCTGTCAGTTTCACCTCAGAGTTGCTCACCGCCTTCAAAGGGGAATCACATGGCCCACAATGATTTGGTTGGCATGGCACGAGGTACCCATGTCACTGGCTCACAGCCGCCGCTGGCTTGAGTGAAGCAGCTCCTTGGCTCTGTCCACTCTGGGCAGACCAATTCTGCAGAGAAGGTGCAGAGGGGCACGCTATCCACCCTTTGCACACAGCACCAGTCAGATACTTTCGAGAGGAAGAACTCCAGGTCAGCTGGGTATTTCCGAGACCTCTCTGTGAAGCCAACAGTCAATTCACAGAGAGGTTTTTGGAGTGGAAGGTGTCGCCCGCAAACTGATTGGGGAAACAGATTAGGCAGCAGTCTTCTGACATGCCCCAAATGCATCAAAACTGCCAGTCAGTGTGCTTGAAAAATCACAAAGAAAACAAGTTCTTTTCAGGACACAGTAACCTGCAATTTGACTTTAAGTCTCTTTTAAAAGGGATGGGGGGGGATGAGGGAAAATACTGGCTTTTTTCAACCCTTTCACCCAAATGAAATCATGTGAACTCTTTATACATCAATGCCTGACCCCCCAAAAACCAGAAAAACCAGAATAATCACTCTGTACTCCTTTCCTACCCCTAAAATCCAAGTTGCACCCATCAAATCTTCTGTAGCCCAAGCCCATCACTGCCACTGCCACCCTCCCCCTCCCATCTCATCAAGGCACTTTGCTTTTCTCATGCCCCCTTATCCCCCTGTTCACTTTGCCTCCCTCCTTGGAGCAGAGTCCTTACAACCTACAGCTGATCCAATGCCAGAGACAAGAGGGAGGCTCCTTCCCTGGCCATCCACAACACACAAGTTGCTGCTGCCGCAGGGAGGAAATTAAAGGGTATCAATTATCCTGGAGGACATATTAGATTTGCTCCAGATTGTTTGGGTTTTATCACAATGGCTGAGTAAAACCTTTTAATCAAAAGGCTGCAACTTTCGGAGCCTCAATCAATGAAACAAAAAGCTGTAGATTTCGACACATGACTTCCACGATCTGGAGCAATTTGTAATAGCTTTGCTCAACGATCGCTTCTGGGAGCGATCTGGTGTGTCCCCCCCCCCCATTACATTGTTTCTGACCGCAACACTGCATTTATTCGACAGCAAAGCAGCTTTGGGTCTTGAAGAGGTTAACTTCTGGAGCACCTGGCTGCTCGCCAGCCTCTCTCCTCGAAAATCGGTGCTAATGCAACAGAACAAGAAGCGCCCAGACTGGCCATGATTAATAGACTGCTGAAGACACTGCTTTCCACAGAACACACACTTTTCATTCCCCTGCTTCCATAGATCATGGACTTATCCTCAAAATATCTGACTGAAATTGAATTTGGCTTCTCTCTCAACCGTTCATTTCCTATGTTATGCAAGGTTATATCCTTTTTCTGCATGAGCAGAACCAAACCAGCTGCAGCTCCTCAGAAGGAAAATGTGGTTCCAATTACAAAAGCTGGCCTGGATATTGAACCACAGTTCAGATGCTGCTCTAATTGAGCCATCATGGAGCAAGTCTAAAGTAAAGAAATTGGATTAATTAGGTTTGCAAAGTTCAGCGCAAGGGATCTTGGCAGCGGGATGGGGGCACTAAATAAAGCAGGTAATGCTATGAAAGAAAGCAAGGGAGGTGATGCTTTCGCTGGAGTATTTGACATTCAACAAGCTTTTGGGTTGCACAGAACTCTTTTCCAGAAGTAGGTTTTTGATAGAGCATTCATGCCCTATAAATAATGACATTCACCAGGTAATCCAGCATAGTCTGGTTCTAAATGGGTAAACTGTGTGATCTGTAACAAGCAGGAAATGGACTTAAACAAAGGGCTGTGCTCATTAATGCTTGGTAACTGGGATTATGCGAGACTGTGGACTTTCAGAACCTGTAAGGAGGGCTGGAGAGAGGAAGGCAAGAGCACACACTGTTACACCATCTGCTGCTGAAATATTTTGAAACAACAGAGGCTGCTCCCTCTCTGCCTGGCCCCCAGCCCAATTTAACAATGGCTAAATATATAAAATATAAATATAAAATTTAGTATACACAGCTGCATCCATGAGCACCTATTGTTTTGGTGTGCCTTACTGGCTGATTTGGCACCATGGAACCCACTCAGAGAAACTAAGTTAATTAGTGGGTGCCACCCATTCATGTCCTAACATTTTCACTTTGTGCCTCCACATTAAAAATGACTGAATGGGTTTACCTTTAAAATCCCCTTGCCTTATCAAATGAGAACTCAAGAACGGCCGGCACAGAAAATGCACAGCTGGCCACGTTATTTCAGAATATCTGCCCTCCAGCAGGCTCCGGATTAGGAACTCCTCTGTTGCTCTTGGACAGCCCTGCTATGCCACATGAAAAGAATACGGATGACCTCAGGAAATCCTTACCCAGTCTTAAAAATAGCTGCTTAGTGACATCACAGAATCAGGTTTAGATGCCCCCTTTTCTAATATTCACATTTCTTTCTCTGTCTCAGAACAGTCAGTCTAGCCCAGGAAGCTTCAAAAAGCAGCAGTCATCAGCTTATATAAAGGGCCAATCCCACCGGAAACCTTTCTGAATTGTGTTCCGACTGCGTTCCTTTTGAACTGTGAAATTCAATCGTATGCATGGAGAGTTGAGCTTCCCTCTTATTTGTTTTCAGAAATTGGCGGAAGTATAGATCTTGATATTAAAAAGAGGCTAACCGTATTGAACAGTGCAGGGATAAAATTCAACGATAGCCCTCTAGCCAAGGTGGTGTGGTTAGAGTGCGCGACTAGGATGTCATGAATTCAAACCGCTACACAGCTATGAAGTTCACTAGGTGAATATAAGAAGAGCTGGGTTCAAATCAGACCTTAGGCCCAGTCGGTCCAGATTTCTCACTCCCTCACTTGCCAATCCGATGCCACTGGGAAGACCACGTGCAGGACATGAGTGTAATAGCCCCCTCCTGCCCTTGCCACCCAGTGATTGGTAGCATATAGTCAATACAACTTGTGGGAATTGTTCCAAGGCTAACCTACCTTACAGGGCTGTTGTGAGGATAACATGGGGGTGGGGAACATGATGCCCTGCGCTCCTTGGAGGAACAGTAGGATTACTTAAAGCATGCAAGCAAACCAACCAACCAACCAACCAACCAATAAATAGACGACAACAATAACATGCAGTCAGGGTGTTTCAATCGAGCTCTTCTTCAAGGGAAACGGGTGGTAGGTGTGCCATATCTGTAAAGAGTTCCACAATTTTCCAAATGTCTCCTCAATGAAAACGTGTGATGCTTGTCTCCCTGTCTTAACTCTAAACTTAAAGAGAGCAGAATACACCAAATATTGTGCTGCATGAGAGCAGATGCTGCTTATTTACAGGGCACACCTATGTGATTTTTGGACCCCTTACCCACTTCCTATGAACAGCAGCCCCTAATGTCAAATTATACACTATGGGGCTGGCTCTTGGTATCCACTGCTAGGGGAAGTTGGGATCACTATGTCAGGGAACAGTGTGGACCATCCTGGGTGTAGCTACCACCCCCTTCAAAGGGAAACTAATCAAATCTGCAACTCTGGCTCTTTTAGCAGTACAATTTCAAAAATAAAAATAAAATAGGCTAAGCTGTTTATGAAGATTTTTTTTACGGAAAATGTTTTACCATCTCCTCCTGGTTTTGATGTATTTCACTCTTATTGCTGATTTGGTTTAATGAGTTGGTGGGGGAGTTGTCCTATTATTATTATTATTATTATTATTATTATTATTATTATTACTACTACTACTACTACTACTACTACTACTACTACTACTAGCAATATGCCAGTTTGTGAAATATAAACTTGAAAAGCAGTCTTGAAATAGAAGCAAATTAATGAGTTAGGAATCAACAGCTCTGATTCCTCCCACCAGCAACATCCGGGCTCTGGGACAAACTACTCCCACCCCATTGTGGCCTTCCAATGAGAAAAAAGGTTGCCCACTTCTGATTGTGTGTTTCAATCACTTCTTTAGAGATACAAAGAAAAAAATACGATTGTGCTCAAAGGTAATCCTCATTAATGTAATACAAATTAAATTATGCTCTCATAAGAGGGAATCCCAGTCCTTAAAGGCAACACACACCACCTTGAAATAAAGGACATGAGAATAAAAAGCACAAACACTTACCTCGCCCTGGAAACTTTTCAGTAGTGGAGCTACCTGTTTGCGCAGGTCCTGGAAGATAAAAGCAAAAACACACCCATTAAGAAACAGATCACTAAAAAAGCAGCAAAAAATGCAACTGTTTGAATGCATTTGATGTAATTCCATCAGTTAGTCTTGCAGCACTTCTACCAATTTTATCATATTAGCTGAAGGCTGATTACATTTTTAATCGAAACACTGCTACGAGCAAGGAGTTCAGCAGAAATCCATTTTTAACTGGCTTATGATTCCAGCCTGATACACAATTACGGTTGTCCCAAGGGAGGAGAATTAGTTAACAAAAGCCTGTAGTAATGTTGGATAATCAGTGAACTCCTTCAGTCTAACAACTCAACTGAAACAGTGCAATGAATGACTAATGGGATGTAAAACATGTGTAGCCACATGGAAAGGGATCAAGCTAGACCCCCGTTTGAAGCACAGCCTCCTCCTGACGAGCCAGGAATTGGGCATCATTTATTTAGATTTACAGCCTTGCCTGCTCCATGGGATTTACACAGCCCTGCTTAAGGAGAGGGAGCACACATCATTAGCAACCAATTGCCTCTCTCCAAAATCCCCACCTCCAAGAGGAGACAGGCCTTCATTGAGCTTTGCGCAAGGCCTTTTAATGCCCAGCCCCCAAAGTTGACACTCTTCATAATTGTAATTAAGAGAATCTACGATAGAAAATCCTCAAGGCAGAGAACAAAGAAACAAAGCAAAACACAAATAAAATCACAAAAGGAATGGTGGGCAAAGAGATCAAATTGCTGCTAATAATAATAATAAAAATGATTAGGTGCCTTAAACTCTGACACCTTGAATGCATTGTGCGCAGAAGCCAGGGGTGTAAATTACAGAGATGAAGAACATTAAAATAAAAAAGGAACATCAGAACATGCACCGGGCCAGTGTTTCAAGGGTCCAGATCCTGAATAATTTAGCTGATCTCACTGGGCAGCTGGTTCCATTATCTGGAGAGCAACACAAAGAATGCCCCAACCACAGTTGCCAGCAGCCCAACCAATGCTGGAACCATCAGTAGGTTCTTTAAACTGGAGCTCAATGAGATATTTACCCATGGAGCGCTGGGGCTGAGCATGTGAAGTTCCTGACTAAGCCTGCCCCCTACTGGAGGTTGGTGTGAGGAGCCGAGACAGGCTGGAGGTTTCATCCCATAGACACCAGGCCTGGTCAAATTATATTATTCAGTTATTGAAATACATTCAGCTTGACTTTGTGCCCCAAGGCAGCTTGCAACAATAATTAAAAATGCAATAATAAAACAACGATATAAGTTTAATTATACGGATAGACCCATGTCCCCTTAAAGGGACAGGGGAACAGGCTGCCCACATTATTCAGCATCCATGTAGCCATTTTCCAGGTCACTTGTGCCTAGGAAGAATTACCTTTGGGTGACCAGGCAAAGACTCCCATTTTATCCTGGAAGAGACGACCTCTCCCTTCTCCTCCTATCAATGACCAACAGGGGCACATGTGGATAGCACAAAAGGGCTATTGTCTTCATGCCTCACTTGAGGGCTTCTCCAAGAGTCTACCTGGCTACTGTTGAGAAGGCCAATGCCTTTAAGTTCTGCTTATGGGCTTCCCAGAGGAGATAACTGGTTGGCTGGCGTAAATGGGCTCTTAGTTTGGTTTGGGGCGTGTGTCTTCTTGTGTCCCCTTGCAAGAAATTTTGGGCAAGACGGAGCCCTAACTCTCACTGAAAACATACTGCTTTTACCTCCGTCCCCATGTCCCTTTGCCTCCCAGGAGCAAATGGGCGGCTTCAACACTTCCCACTGTGGAAATGATGCACTGCTGGGGGCTTCGCTGGTAGTGGGAAGTTGTAGGGGAGGGGAAAGGGGTGCAGAAGAGAGAACAGGTGGGGAAAACCCCTCATGCACATAATTGTTGGTTCTCTCTGCTGCTGACCTGAAATATTCTTCTAGATTTATTGCTGGCTGTTTTTGAAAATTCTTTATCCAACCATATCCCTCAATTTTATACCACTGTCAGCTGCAATTTCCCCTTTCTTTCGGCTAAACTGGACAAACCAAAAAGGAAGGAAGCCGCAAGGCGTGATGCATGAGAAATCTGTAATGTTGGGAGAACAATGAAGGCTGTCTGATGATTTGGGTCGCAATCAAAAACTGGAGGAGGAGGAGAAGCCAAGGCCAGCCTTCTGTAGCAAGTCACTAATCACACATTAGAGCTCTGAAACTCTATGTGGCACTGAACACTTGAACAAACAAGTATTTGTTAACACAAACGACTGAAACGTTCCAAGCACTTCTTCGCAAATTAAACTGGTAACATCGTTCCTCAAAAATATCTCTTGCTGCTTGCCACAAGAAATCAATGAACCATCATGGTCTAAAAAAAAGAAGGCTTGCTTTTTACAGTGGGTTGAAGTCAGTCTCTCTCTCTCTCTGTTTCTCTCTGTGTCTCTCTCTTTAACAAAGCAAATGTTCACACACACACACACACACACACACACACACACTCCCTTCTCCACCCAAAAAGGAAATTATAATATATGGAGATGTTTGACGGCACGGATGAAGAATCTGTGGCCCTCAACATGCTGTTTTACTCCGACTCTCATCAGTCCCAGCCAGCATGCTCAATGGTCACCGATGACGGCAGCTGGAGTCCATCTTAAGGACCACAGGCTTCCCATCTCAGTTTCTTGGTCAAAGGAAATGTGACAACACACAGTTTTTAGAAATTGAGACTATGGCAGGGAGAGAGGAGGAGTTTAACTTTTCCCCACTGCTGTGATCTCGACATTCCCAACAGCCATCCTTTCAGTTCACAGAAGCACTTAATTCCCCACCACAGAATTGCACAAGTCTGTAAATAACACACACACACACACACACACACACACAAATACACACACACCCTCCACTACTGAGATAATACATGTGCAATCCATTACTAGCATTTAAAAATCAGGAAATCCTGCTGAAATCCAAACTGAGTGGAAGTCAAGGGATATCAGAATAACCAATTTTTAAAAAGTATTAACAGAGGGAATCCAATCATCCCGATTGAAAACCAGTCATCCAAACATGGGAAGCAGTTTTCTACCTAGTCGGATTGTTAGTCCATCTGAGCCAGTGCTGTGCACTCTAACTTGCATATGTCCTTCGAAAGCTTTCCCAGCCTGCTACCATAATCTTTTAAGATGGAGATGCTATGGACTGAATCTGGGGCGCTCAAGGTTGACATCAAAAGGTGTGTCTTTTAAGTTTTACGTTGTTACAGGCCAGCCTCTGCTGCCAAACTGAACTTGTGACTGCAGGCAGGCAAATGTTCAATGTAAGTAGCTGAGAGGTATCGAAGACGATGGGGAAGCTATAAGGAATAAATGTAAGAAACCAGTCTCCTCCACCTCCCAAACTCATCAGTCAGTACCACTCTGCCTAACCCAGGCTTCCTCAACCTTGGCCCTCCAGATGTTTTTGGCCTACAAGTCAGATGGTCCCTAGCTAGCAGGACGAGTGGTCAGGGATGATGAGAATTGTAGTCTCAAAACTTCTGGAGGGCCGAAGTTGGGGAAGCCTGGCTTAACCATTCACCTAGCTTCCACAGGTGACCAGGAATTCCATGCTGATGACCAAGCAAGCGGGCCAGTGGAGGAGGAGCAAATGGCTCGGTCATTTCTCAGCCAGCCCACTTGGTAGAAGGCACACTTTTTACTAGCCTGCCAAGAGGTGAATAGCCTGCTCATTCATTCTAGCTGTAGAGGTCAGTACAGTGGTACCTAGGGTTACAAACGCTTCAGGTTACAGACTCCGCTAACTCGGAAGTAATACCTCAGGTTAAGAACATTACTTCAGGATGAGAACAGAAATTGTGTGACGGCGCGGCGGTGGGAGGCCCCATTAGCTAAAGTAGTACCTCAGGTAAAGAACAGTTTCAGGTTAAGAATGGGCCTCCGGAACAAATTAAATTCTTAACCAGAGGTACCACTGTATGCATATATTAGGGGCACTGTAGATACAAGACCTCCTGTTTGGAAGAGAGGGACTGACAAAATGATACGGTGCCTTGATTCCATACAGCTGATTCTGTTGCAAATTATTCAAGAGCCACCTAAAAATACAGATTTTGCACCTTCTGTTTCAATTTCACTATGATGGGTCAGGTGGACAACTTCACCTTTTTGCTTTCTGTCGACAGCTGTGGAAAACCTTTTGATCCCTAAATGGTCTTGCCTGCTATGGTTGTCCCCCTCCCCAGTATGTGTACACACACACACACACACACACACACAGAGAGAGAGAGAGAGAGAGAGAGAGAGAGAGAGAGAGAGAGAGAGTTAGTTTGTCTTCCAGAATTCTCCAGCTATTTGCAGCCCTCATTTGACAAAATGACCCTCCGGGGATCCTACGACCTAGACAGGGTTCTCATCCGTAAAGTATTGTATCTGTAAGCAAAATGAATTTGGAAGGAAGAGGCTCCTGGATTCCCTGACTCTGCCGTGGTTCATTTCTCTCTCTCTCTGCAAACGTCCTGCACACTGGCTGGAGAGAGTTGGAGTACTGATGAGGAGGGGGGTGGAGAGAAGCAGCCCGGTCACATCAGCGTCAGTGACATCATTAGTTCAGCTGTCGCATCCAATTGTGGAGCTGGTTCATCACGCAGGAGACGCTCCAGTTTTCTGACTGTCTACCCCTTTTGCATTTCCTCCCTTGTTAGGAGACATTTAATAAGGAACTAGCAAGTGACCCTACACTGAAAATTGGCCAAGGCTGAACATTATGATTCCAGATGCTTTCTGACAAGAACTTGAGAGCAACTTATCGAGGAGGGGAGGTATTTTGCTCGCTCAGGCCACATGAAGAGAAGAACCAGCATGTACTGAGCATACACTACCTCTTTAAAACGGAGGGGGATGGACGGACGGCAGGAACACACCATTTCTTGGAGACAAAATGCTTACAAAGGGTGTGAGCCAGAGTTCCCCATAATTCTAATAGCTTGACATAGAAGCACATGTTCCCCAAGGCATTTAAAGCCTGGATGGAGAAGTAAATGTTCACCCACAGAGTTGTCCTTGTGGGTCTCTGCACGAGTCACTCTTTTGGCAGAGGCAGAAAACAACTCAAGCAGAGAGGTGACGGGTACTCCTTCTCAGAGCACATGATTCTGCTGGGTCTTTGCATCAAGAGCAATTGAATCAAAGGAGGCCGAATTTATGGAGCTGAGGTCAGAGCAGCTACGGTAGTCACCGAGAGATACAGTGGGCAGCCTCTGCGTGGATGGGTATTTTGGACTTTCAGGAATATTTCAAAGTTTGTTTATTCTTGTGATGTGCTTGTCATCCTACTATGGAACACACAGTTTGCTTATTAGTGCCATAGGTTGTTGAAGAACAGAGAAGCATTTCCTGCATATAAATTCATAACAAGAATAGAGCAAACAGCCTCCACGTATTGCACCTTAAAAAAAAACCAAAAAACCACCCATAGAGACAGCAGCTGACTGGCTGTCCCAAAGAACCAGAGAGGGAGGGTGTTAGTTGCCTTGCCAGCCCAATGTAGTGAAAATAAGGGATAGAATTTAAACATAAATGAATACATGGAGCAGACAGAAGGGCAGTCATCCTGGCCTCCCTCCCCCCATGAATATTTCCCTTTTATATAGCCAACTAAGTGAAATCCCAGCACTCACCACCAAGTATTTAATGGCAACAAGCTCCCATTAATATTAAACCACATGCTAAAACAACCTGGCTGCTCAATAAATACACATTGTTTTGCTGCCCATAAATGGGGCAGGCCTTTGTGAAGAGTGCGTCTTGGGAGAACTATAGGATCTTCCAGAACATCTATTTGCATATTTACAGGTCAAGAAGAAAGGGAAGAGTAAGAAAAAGCAGCAGGCGGCACTACCCCCAAGGCAGAATGAACCACTGGGCCGTTCATTATGTGCCCAACCAGTCAACGATCAATTCATTTACTGAAATACTTATTTCTAACAATGAGTATATACACTGCCCTCCCCAGAAATCTATTCCATGCTACAGCAAAATAAAATTACACTATTTTTCAATTACATCTCTGTCGCTAGCTACTTCTTCTGGCTTAAAAAACCCCAAACTTAACTTTTACATTAGCAGAAAAAGAGCACACTGGTGCTTTAAGAATTTTAGGCCACAGATCTTGTGAAAATTCCATTAGCTTTAATTATTTATCAGAAGAAGATTTAGATTACTGTTCCTGACCTATTTTTTTCTGGCGCACAGGCCCGCCCAGCAAGGAAATCAAAGAGAATGGCATTTGCAAATAACTTACTGAGGTTGAGCAAGTCTGGTTTTATAAGTATGAATCAAACAAGAAACATGTGTCAAGATGCTATACACTTGCTTCTGGAACAGCTGTATGGTGTTAGTGTTCCAACCTTGTATTTTGACATCAAAACTGCATTGTCAAGTTTGCTCAGACACATCTGGGCACTCCCTCCTTTGTGCTTCCTCCAAAATCTCCAAGTTTTGAGTGTTCCAAGTCAGAATGTTTCAGTTCTCTGTGGAGAAACTACCGGGGTACATTTGCCCACATACGGAGTGAATGTAGTTAAAGAACTATTTGAATGATGTTTTGCAAAAATCAACAAAACTGTAGTACAGTGGACGCTCGGGTTGTGAACGTGATCCGTGCGGGATGCACGTTTGCAACCCGCAGTGTTCGCAACCCGCGTCTGTGCAAGCGTGGGTTGCGATTTGGCGCTTCTGCGCATGCGCGAAAGCCGAAACCTGGAAGTAACCCATTCTGGTACTTCCGGGTTTCGGCAGTCCGTAACCTGAAAAAACGCAACCTGAAGCGGCTGTAACCCAAGGTATATGAGATCCTGATAGTACCTCCAACAGCATTTGCCAGGAGTTTCAAATATAATTCGATGGCAATTTTATTTATTGAAGGTTATAATTTTGGAACATTATGTTGATGAACAAACATGCTTGTGGATGGAAAGTTCATGCAGGAGATATATTTAGGCAGAACTGGACCCTTTTATGTCATGCTGAAATTGAGTGAGACCTACACAACTCAGAATGAACATGGCTTAGATATGATTTGAAATTTAATGCAGGTTGTTGATTTCACTATGCAGATACTTGGAAGAATGGGTAGATTTATTGTTTACTTTCATGTATTTTTAAAAATTAAAAAGTAACCATCTTGGCTGCCCACCAAACACTCACACACACATAACGGGGTGGGTGGGTCTGAGTTTCAGGTGCTTATCTGGCACCAGGATTGCTGTTGCTACTGTCACTACATGTTCCCCCAGTGCCAACACAGTACTAAGGATGTACAAAAGTAACCTAAGCTCTGGTCCAGGGGGACTTGTAGTCTGAGTCAAAAAAGGACAAATGCAGGTTGTAGTGCATGTAAATAGATTTGCAAAGGGGCTTGAGAGGGAGAGGGACACAAAGAGCATGCGTTGAAGTAAGAGAATTGCTTCAAAAATGTTTTTTGTCCTGCTTTTCTTTTTCTTTCTTTTTTTTATAAATAATTTTTATTGAATGATTTTATGTTACCAAAAATAATACAGCCATACTACCATACTTTTCAGACAAATATTGTCTCTTAAAGCAGCTCACATTAGTAGGAGCGGTAATAATAATTATTATAATAATACACGTGCCCCATCTTCAGGCTTATAAACTAAAAGTGTAAGACACAGAAGGGTAGGGGGAAAGGCAGAGGATACATATAAATTTTGGCAATGGAATGAAGAAGTCCCAGCGAAAGAAGAATGGATACAAAAACTTACGGGATATGCAGAAATGGCGAAACTTACTGGTAAAGTAAGAAATCAAGACAACAAACTTTTTTTTATATAAAAGAATGGAAATGGTTCATTGAATATTTACAAATAAGCTGCAAACAGATAAGAACATTAGCAGGATTATTGTAATAAACCTGCAGTTTTAAAGAGTACAGTCATACCTCAGGTCACGAACGCTGCGGGTTGCGCGTTTTTCGGTTGCAGACTGCGCCAAACCCAGAAGTACTGGAACGGGTTACTTCCGGGTTTCGGCGCTCACGCAGAAGCACAAAAATGACATCACGCACATGTGCAGAAGCGCCGAATCGCGTCATGCATGTGTGCAGACGCGGCGCTTCAGGCTGCGAATGCTGCGGATTGCGAACATGCCTCCCGCACGGATCACGTTCACAACCAGAGGTGTGACTGTATATATTTAAAATAGAGGAATAAATGAGTAAATTGAGTTAATTTGGAACTTGCAGAAAATATAAAAAATAAATTTAAGGAACCACAGAAAGAGGGGGAAGGAAGTGGAGTTTTGAAATGTTTAAATGATTGTAAAATTATTGAAATGCATAACACTGAAAATCATTAAATAAATAAATAATATCAATTTTGGCAATGAAAAAAAACAAAAGTATTGAGTTGTTTGCTGGCAGGTGGGGCCATGTCGATGGCCTTCCTGCACAGGATATTACTGCAACGGCCACAGCAGCACTTGGAGCAAAGTGTTCCTACAGCTGCTCCTTCTCCAGGCAAGGAGTGGGGATGGGAAAGTCCTCCCCTTGCAATGATGCTCTTCCTGGGTGGCACAGGGTAAGGGTGGCCCTCTGAATGGCACCAGAAGGTGCCTCCCTTCGTACTACAGTCCAAGGGCCACCCAAATGCAACAGTGCCCAAATACTGGCAGAAAAGAACCCGCAAGCCGGCTTAGCAAGCTCTCTGGCCTGTGATCACAGATCCTTTTCACAGGGTGAGAGTGCTCCCCCCCCCCTCCAACACTTGCAAAGATCTCCTCCCCTTTAATGCTTTTAAGTCTACGTTTCCTTCCAGTAGCAAGATGACACAATATACTAACTTCCCCTAAGGTACCCGGGTCTTTTCTTAAGCCTTACTGCTCACTATGGCAGACTTGAAACAAAAACGAAACCACCACCGCTCCTGTGTGCGAATGCTGATGGGCTGCCTTCACTATTGTTTACAGGGCAAGCTGCACTTGGAAAAGGCTGTTGAATCCACAGACGTCAGAATCAATTCTTTTCACACAGCTTTATGAGTCAATCTCTCAAACTGCACATATTTCAGAACACACTAATATTGTGCCATCAGTTATGAAACAGTAAGTTAGCGCTGTCCAGAAATGACAGAATGGGAAACTATTTCCCCCCTCAATCACTTATGGAAAATGTCAGGGGACAGATTGCTTTTAAGAGAGACTACTCAAACCTGATCAATAAACACACTTTCTTCTATCGAGTAAGTCATAGAATTATTCCATTCTGACACGACCATACTTTCTTTATACCTATTTTTATCTTGCAGAGGAGTAAATTAGACATATGCAAATGAGTGTAATGAAGACCCAACTAGTTTATTCTTTTTCCAAAGAAAAGCAGCCTTGGGAGGCTATAAGGAAGAAAAGTGGAAGAGGAGGAACGGGACGCATAATCCTTTTCCTGGGGGCTATATTTTTTACCTCTGTGCTGGTGGACATATTAGATACTGTAGCCAGTGTTAAGGAAGCAGAACTTATAGGGTTCAGCAAAGCTGGAAGTGACAGGGCAGGTGATGTTTTGGTGCTGGTCACAGAAAATGAAGCATGGAGTGCATCAGTTATAGATTTGGACATGGTGAGGGCACACTCTTGCAAAGCAGCTCAAGGGAGGGTAAAGTGGTTACACCGCTTCCCCGTTCCTGCTCTAAGGAATGTGAAGAAGAAACACCAGCCGCTGGGAGTTGCCACTATTCCCAGTCCCAAAAGTGGCCTCTCCCTCTCACAGCGGCCACCACAAGGATCCTGAAAAATCCACGAGCCCTGAGGGGATCCGATAAGAAAACAGAAACAGATTCTTCCAAACAAGTGTTTCTTCTGTTCTACTCTAAAGTTTTAAATTATGCTTATTATTGTAAATTTTATGTAAACAACTTTGCAAGGTCCACCTGAAAAAATAGTACAGTGGTACCTCGTGTTACATACGCTTCAGGTTACAGACTCCGATAACCCAGTAATAGTGCTTCAGGTTAAGAACTTTGCTTCATGATGAGAACAGAAATCATGCTCTGACGGCACGGCGGCAGGAGGAGGCCCCATTAGCTAAAGTGGTGCTTCAGGTTAAGAACAGTTTCAGCTTAAGAACGGACCTCCGGAACGAATTAAGTACTTAACCCGAGTTACCACTGTACAGTCGTACCTTGGAAGTGGAACGGAATCCGTTCCAGAAGTCCGTTCGACTTCCAAAACATTCGGAAACCAAAGCGGCTTCTGATTGGCTGCAGGAAACTCCTGCAGCCAATCAAAAGCCATGGGTGTTTGGATTCCAAAGAACATTCACAAACCGGAACACTCACTTCTAGGTTTGCGTCGTTGAGTACCAAGACGTTCGAGATCCATGGTACGACTGTATATAAGCACCCCAAAAACAAACAAACAAAAAATATTGCAAAATAAATTTGTTTGTGTGCTAAATTTTTCTTTTTCTTAACTTTTAAAAAAACGGTTGGCGATGAGTACAAGGGTCCAGGATGTGCTCTTCCCCCAAGCAGAACAAACAGCGATCATGGCCATCTGGAGTCAGCAACTCCCTTCCAAATCCCCTGCACTTTCCCAAAGAAGTCTGCAACCTCCTAAGGCGCATAGCTGAAGAAGGGTGACTGAGACAAAGAACCATGCAAAATTAGGAAGAGAGAGTGAGTGAGAGACAAAATGCAAAAGAGAAAAATGTGTTTTGTACCTACACAGAGACCACAAGCAACATTTATGTAGAGCATCACACATGTTCAAAGGACTTCACATTCTTGCAACAGCCTGCAGGGTGTTCCTATATTGCAGACCCAAGTGGGAGAGAACAGACACAATGGTTTTCATAGTATTACCAAATTAGTCCACAGAGAAGGCATCATTTCAACCATACAGCTCATGCTCTTAAGACACTCTCCTAAGCAGATTCATCAGTGAATTTGAAGCACCAGCCTTTTCCTAGCTTATCTATGTTCAGATCAGCCCCTGGCAATTTCTCTCTCCTTCCTACCACCACTGGCCTCAGCAGCACTCAGAGTGGCCATCAGCACCACAACCCAGTCTACCAATAAAATACATACAAACAAACAAACAAACAAACAAACAAACAAACAAACAAACAATATAAGGGAACAGGTGGTGCTGTGGTCTAAGCCACTGAGCCACTTGGGCTTGCTGATCAGAAGGCTGCAAGTTCGAATCCGCGTGATGGGGTGAGCTTCTGTTGCTCTGTCCCAGCTTCTGCCAACCTAGCAGTTCGAAAGCACACCAATGCAAGTAGATAAACAGGTACCACTGTGGCAGGAAGGTAGACGGCGTTTCTGTGCACTCTGGCACTTGCCACGTTGCACCAGAATCAGTTTAGTCATGCTGGTCTGCAGATAAACGCCAGCTCCCTCGGCCTGAAAACCAAGATGAGCACCACACCCCATATTCGCCTTTGATTGGACTTAACCGTCCAGGGGTCCTTTACCTACATACAATGCTTCTTAGTGACTCACAGAATAACACAGAAATAGACTTCAAGAGATAGTCTCCTACAACCTACTAAAAACTCCTATGAATTTTGAAACACTTGGGTTCTATATTCCTTCTCTTTGTCCACTGTCCATTTGGAGAGTGCCCATTTGGAGCTGCTGGAAGCATGTCAATGTGGAGTAGTCAGAGAATGTGTTGAGTGACAGACCTACCCTGGAGTTCAGCGGCCATAACTACCTCCCAATAGTTTCCTCTATGAGGTTTGCTTTAATTAAAACTCCTGCCCTGCAAGGGCTGCCCTCTACAAAACTTCGACCCTGAATAACACGACAGAACTCCAGAGAGCCCAAGTGGGTAGGAAAGGTCAAGATTATCCTCCCCTTGGCACTCTTCTTGCTCTGATATGTGCCTGGAGACTCTGGGACAAACTAACCTGTATAGCCACCTGCCCTCTCATGGTGCTGGGTTGAACACACTAATTTAACTGGAGACTTCCCCAGTGCGGAGCAAAGTACATACCTGTTGAACTACAGAACTTGGTTTTGAATGACACTATGGAAGGACCCTCGGGCACCCACCACCACATTCGTTCACACAAGCAGTGTTTTGGTCTTAAAACGTACACACAAGCACCAGAGAATATGGCCATTACTGGGGCTTACTGGGAAGATTTAGAAGAGCTGGCTCACCAAATGAGACAAAGAGCCTAATGGCACAGGCTGACGGTGAGCCACACTGTTTGCACTCACCCCCACCATCCCAACCCCTTTCTATAATATCTATGCCTCTCAAGATGCAAGCTCTAGGTCACAAAAGATTTAGCCAGCTACAGGCGTATCCTTTTTAAGCAAATAACGGTTAATTTGCTGCCAGGATCCTTATAACCTCAACTGAAGGTAGAAAGTGATTTAAACATACAGCTCTTGGGATGAAGAAATCCATCTCAGGAATGGTTTCCAAGACAGTTTACTTTCTGCCAATTGTTGCCTTTCAAGAACCCTAATAATCCAACTTAATGCATCATATAGTGGTACCTTGGGTTAAGAACTTAATTCGTTCTAGAGGTCCGTTCTTAACCTGAAACTGTTGTTAACCTGAGGTACCGCTTTAGCTAATGGGGTCTCCCACTGCCGCCGCACCGCTGCCACACGATTTCTGTTCTCATTCTGAAGTAAAGTTCTTAACCCGAGGTACTATTTCTGGGTTAGCAGAGTCTGCAACCTGAAGCGTCTGTGACCCGAGGTACCACTGTACAGAGTTTCCCTCCACCCAGCTGCTCTAAAGACACAGGTTGGCACTGAAAACAGCAACTGAATTCTGCAACTGGCTGTTCAAACAGGCACTTTAGAAGTCCAAAATGTGATCTGCAAAAAGAAGGAATGTCCTAGTCTCACAAAGTATTTCTTACTTTCACATAAGAAAGCTAGTTGGTACCTGCATGTGCCCTTCAATTATCACGTTGAGGGCTTATGATGTGTGTGCATGTGTGTAATTTTTTTTTAGAATAAGTAGTGTTTCTCTACAGGTGGAGTGGGGAAACTGTGGCCTTCCACACACTCCTGGACTTCAAACTCCCATCAGCTTTGACCAACGGCCAAGTTGGCTGGAGCTGGTGCGAGTTGGGAATTCAACAAGATCTGGAGAGCTGCAGGTTCCTACTGCTGCTCTACAGATATGACCAGCACATTTCCAAGTGTAACATATGTGGGGACTAACTTATTTTTCCAGACACATGTGTTATGTATACCTATAAGAAAGCCATAACGACCTTTGGTCTCCCACTCAAAAATGCATCTGGGTTTGACATTCTGTAATGTGCGAATGAGTCCTGTGCATACTGTGATTAGAAGAGTGTTGTTCTGCAGTTCCAAGTAGTGCTTACCGAAAAATACTCTCCCTAACTAGTGTGCTCTATAGGGAATAAGTGGGCTTCAAAGAGATAAAACAATAAGAAGGAATCTGGAACTCAAGTCACATTAACACACAATTCTGAATTCACAAGTAATCCAAGTACACTGCAGAAGAAAGACCAAAAAAGGAAACTCTCAAGTCTTGAGCTCCATTTTCTCCTCCTGTCACTTCAAGGCATACTTGCTCAACAATCAATCACACCACTTTCCAGTGCAAATTTAAAACAGAGGTTGTGCTTGCCTATGCCAACAGAATGCATTAAACTTATCTTTAGTGGCTTAAAACTGAAAAACTGCATATCATTTTGATTTTTGCTGCAAACTGGGTTTATTGTCACTAAAGAACATTCTGTTCCCAACAGTCATCAGTGCCTATCAGGATGGAGCACAGAGCTTTCACTTGTAATGGCATCCATATATCCAAAGCCTTTAGCAGCTTGCTCAGTTTTCAAGTTTCAATGAGCTATTTTCTGCGACCACAATAATAGCAAAAAACCTCCCTTCTTCTTGGCTCTGCAGCAATTCAGAAACTTAACACAGTCAAACAAACACTCTGTCTTGGCCACGGCTCTTGGCTCAAGCGGATGAATCAGCAAAGTCCATAAATGTCTAGCCAACTTGGACAGACATTCCTAAGGCAACCATATACGGAGAGCAGAGATACCAATATCAGCAATCTTGAATACACTATGCTTCTCAGCTAAAGAAGCTGCTGATCAGCCCCATTTTCTACACTCTGTTGATACCAGGTGCAGTTCCTTCTTAGGTGCTCAAAAGTTACTATCCCAAACCCTGCAAGAAGAACTATATTATCATGTATATGTTTTGCTGCACATGTGCAAGCCTTTTGAATGCTCTCTTCAGGCCACTGATTTGCCTGTGTTTCAGAGCACAATTCAAGGGGCTGGTGCTAGTTCTTATCATCATCATCATCATCATCAGAATGCAAAAAAATCAATTTTATTTGTAAATCACACAAGCCAGCTTGGCTGCAGGTTTGTCACTGTTAGCAAAAACACCACAAACTTCAAAGGCACTCAGCAAAGGAAGCTGAACTGCAATCCACGTTCTACCCATGGCAGAGAGTTTAGAAATCTGGAAAAAATTATGCTTATGGTTTTTAAAGTCCTATATAACTTGGAACTATAGAGTAATAGAGGGCCAGTGGTTCCCAAACGAATCTGCCCACTTACCACATTGCTTGCATGGGCTGCCACCTGATTGGATGCTATGGATGGAAACAGAGAATGGGTCTTCTCTATAGTGGCACCCCAGTTATGGAACACACAGCTAGCTCTATACACCTGGAATCATCATTTGCTTGTTGACATATGACCTAAATGCATTTGTACATACACTCAAAACCCTTATGACTGAGGGACACATTACAATCCCCTTCAATTTAAGAAAATAGGAGCTTACATGCAATACCCCAATTGTGAAACAAAGGATCACTGACCAAACTCTTGCCCTCTTTAATTGTCACTAGATGTTCTTCTCTGCCTGCTGGGACTGACCACTCAAGAATCATATCCTCATCTGACCAAACTTAATACTGGTCAAATATCTGTATACAATAAAGCCTTTTTAAAATATTAAGAGGTTTGAATGGTTCTTCTCTTCAGCTTTAAAAATGAAAGTGCAGATTTAAGAACAGAAATAATATGAAGTAGAAACTTTGTAAGTACAGCCAGATTATACAGATGGTGCACCCCCTGATTCCTTCAGCAAACAAGATGGTCATGGTTGATCTTAGGCAGGGACCTTCGTCACTGGCAACAACTTCTGTTCCTCTCTTGCCCTCGTTTGGTGTCATCAGGTGAACAGTAAGAGAAACTTCACTTTGCTGCTAGGATTACCCATGACTATTGCAAGGTTAGGGGGCAAACTCCTGCCCTTGCTAACAAATGACACCAAAATAAAATAGAAAGGTAACCTGCCATTCTACATGGCAGTATTCTGGGATTCATGGAACATTTGGCAATATTTTACTGGTCAATGGATTGGCTTGCCAGGCCTACTTTAGGTTTTAGTCCACTCAAGGCCAAGACATTGGATTAAAGACTGAATATAAACATGTAACTGTCCTGCAATATTTTGTTAGCAACCTTAGCAGCTGTAGCATGCAAAATAGCAAACTGTGCAGCACATGCACATGGATTCATAATTACGGGTGCCAGAGACAAAAGGTATCCACTCCTCTGGCATTTCTAAAATTCTAGGGAATGGGCTGAATCCTGAACTCTCTTGGGTCACATCAATAATGTTTTATGAAGGCATCTCTGTAGGGCAAAAATATAAGGTCAAAACAGGAATGGGGAGCAGCAAAAAGATGTTCTGGGTAAATGTGAACAGTTGGAGCATTTGCATTATGCTAATCCTCCTTTACAGAGGAAAATGTTATTAGAGGATCTTTTGGGTATTCAACTCCATAAACTGAAACTTTCTAGTTGGATGAAAGCACCACCTTCTGCCTGCAAGGAAGAGACCTTAAGATCCACAAGATTTAACGGCCTAGTGGAGCGATCAAGGCAGACAATGCTGTTTAAGATGTCGTTCTAACTATTTCAGAAGCCAAATCTGAAACTGTTTACCTTGAAATGCTTACATGCATGCATAAAGTTAAATGGAAAATATGATTCAGAGATGCTTCATAAACAAGTGCCAAACACAATTGGAATGGAGAAAATGTAATAAATTAAGTTACAGCCAACATACTTCTCAATAAGCCTGGAGAACTTACAAAGCTGACCACATGCTTAAGGGAAGGGAGAGGTAAGTACACAGAAAGAAATCAACTGCTTCATCCTTTTTTTTTTTTCAGATTAGACACTAACATTATAGAAAGGAATAATTTGGTTTACAATAGCCAAAGGGAAACAAATTTTCCTTAAACTTTACAGAAGAACACAAGAAGAATCTACCAAACACCACCACCCTTAAAATAATTGCTAAACCTATACAGATTCTCACATGTAACTGATAGAGGAAAGGAGTGCTAAAGATATTAAAACATCATGTGCACTGTATATTGATTTGTGCTTGGGAAGCCATGGACAAAACCACAGTCCTTTTCCCTTTTAATTTTTCCCCTTGCAAAAAAAGGAAAAATACATTACAAAAATAAGAATTATAAAATTATAAAAAAATGCTATTCCAATAGCATCTGACAGTGTGTATCTCTTTAATTAATAAATGCATTCCACCAAAGTATTAAATCTTAAGATTATGTGTGTCTTGTGTGCAAACTATTTTAATACTCCCCCCCTTTCAACCAAATCAATAATTATTCAGTTTTTTAATCCCATGCCAATGCAGTTTTGGCAGGTGCTCACAGAAGACTCTTCTCTATTGCTAGAAATGAACCATCCCGTACACACAAAAGCACAATGAAAGTGTCAAGAGTTATTGTATGCCCAACTATCACACTTAGCTAAGTAAGATCCTTGAATATTGTCTACTGAAGTTTCAGAGATTTTCCCCCTTTAAAAAAAAAAGTTCAAAGTACCTTAATGAGAATTGTGATACACAGTGAAGAGTAACATAAAACACTGTATTGCATATTACAGTATCAACGAAACTTATTGTACAAACAACAATGGGTGGTATCTGACTAAGTCATAGTAGTAAACCAACTGAAATCAATGGACTCTGGCTAGTAGTGGCTAACTGAAGTTTACTGATTTCAAGGAGCCTACACCACAGCATTGATAACATGTGTCAGGGACGAAGAGTTGGATTCCTCTTTCTCGGGTGATGAGATAAAGATTCTGAACCTGAAGGGGACGGGCATGCAGAGCACACCTCAGAGACACTGCTACCTGACGAACCTGTGGGGCCATTCCTCTGCCCAACAATGCTGGACTGCGGTCCTGTCCTCTGACTCTGCAGACTCTACTGCAGAAAACCCTGGAAGACCTGAGCCTCTCCAACTTTATCACCTGGATTCTGCCTTGCATCTAAACCCTGCGTTCAGCCTGACCCCTGCCTTGCCTTGCGTCCAACCTAAACCTCACTTTGTCCTACACCCCAGTTGAGCATCACTACACCAGAGAAGAAGGGCACAATGCTCCCACTGCAACCGTTGGCTAATGCAGCTCCTTTGTTCCTTCAACCTGGTCTGGCTAACAGAACAGTGAGGAGCATGGCCATATATTCACAGGGAAGAGCACAGAGGTATGTGTGCTCTATGGGGCCGGCCATTTCACAGTGAGGAATGCACATATGACAAACAGCAAGGACCATCATTATAGCGTAGCTTGTGTAAATGCACACTCAGGATGTTGATGCTGAGTGTGATATACAATCGCTATTAAATAGCTCTTGGTGAAATATCTGAGTCAGAATTGTTTGGTATACAACAATGGTGTCTTACACCTTTGTAAGATGGAATTGTATGTTTCTAGAACTTGACATGTACATGGAAACTTTAACAGTGAGGTGAGATGTTTGGAGTATCTATGTTCAAGGCATTTCAGGACAACTGGAAGCAAATGAAGGTTGATAGATCTGCTCATTAGTACCCTGAATCTTTGCACGTTTTATGTGCGTCTGAATACAGGTATCCACATAAGCCCTTAAAACAGGGCCAGGATTTCTAGACATGTGACATTTTACTTCTAAAGTACTTCATGTTTCTCAAGAGAGAAAAGGGACAGGCACTTATTTTGCACCTAATGCACTTGGAACACTAAGAATATTTCACATTTTTAGTTGCAATCTAGATCAAATGTTAATTTTTAAAAAGATCTATGAATTATCAATAGCCCATTTCCATGTCATTGGCTCTGAAAAACACCAATGCCTCTTGTCAAGTTCCTTCAAACACAAGAAGATATGATAGCCATGACCAGTTCATAGAACTTCCATTCTCAGATGCAGGATATTCCTGTATACTGGTTGCTCGGGGGTAGGGTAACAGTGGGAGGGGGCTGGTGCCTTTCTGACCTACCTGTGGGCTTCCCTAAAACATTTGGCTCATGGGCAAAGGAAAAATGACGCTAGGTTAGTTGATAGTCCTTTGGTCAGATCCAGCAGGACTCTTCTCAGCTGAAACTGAACGGCTCCTTCTCCTGTCAGCTATTAGTGGTCATTCCATCTGGCTGTAACAGAAAGGCCAAATGCCATGTTTCTTTTCAGGCTGTATACTGAAAGAACTGTTCTGTAAGGCTGAACTGGTGCCTGAGTTTGCCTGTTGTCCTCTTCCCTCTTGCATTATGTCTAACAAACTGAAAAAACTGCACACACAGGGACTGTCATTGTGCAGCGGTTGGTAAATTTTAGGTGCTTTATGAACTCACGATACAGTGGTGCCTCGCAAGACGAAAAGAATCCGTTCCGCGATTCTCTTCGTCTAGCGTTTTTTTCGTCTTGCAAAGCAAGCCCATTGACGGCTTAGCGCTATTAGCGGCTTTTAGCGGCTTATCGGCTTAGAAAAAGGGGGGGAAGGGGAAAAAACCCGCAGGAACTCGCAAGACGTTTTCGTCTTGCGAAGCAAGCCCATAGGAAATTCGTTTTGCGAAGCACCTCCAAAACGGAAAACCCTTTCGTCTAGCGGGTTTTCCGTCTTGCGAGGCATTTGTCTTGCGGGGCACTACTGTAGTTGCCTTTTTAAAGCAATTTGAATGGCAACTGTAAGCACTGAGATTAATCACGATGTGAGCACTGTGGTATTTCACTGAGACAAAGATGGATGAAAAGCCCATCAAGCCATCTACTTAGGTGTCAAGTACCACCACCAAGATGGAACAGAAATAGCCAAATTGTGAACTTGGGTCCGGCTACAAAAGAGATAGCTAACATGATGCCCTCCAGATGTTGTCGGATTACAACTAATGTTGGCTACCAGTCCACATTTTAATGGGCAGCCATGACTGTCATGACCTGTATGTGATTTTGATAACATGCCTACCATGGAGAATTCTTAGGACTGCTGAGTCTCAGAATCGTCTTAGCCAGAAAGGCAAACCTTTGCAAGCTCTCTAGGGTTTCAAATGCTCTTGTTTCCCTGTCTTAGGAGGAAGCTATCAAGGAATTGAGCTCACGGTGCCTCTCAAACTGTTAAACCTAAGACTTGTCATGTACCAGCACCACAGCTCTAGCCAACAGCAGGACCTGCAAGGAGACAGTCACATCAGCAAGGAAGCCAACAGCATCTGCAATCCTGAGCAGGTGAGGATATACTCAAGGTGCTCTAGAGGCTTCTAGGTTAAGTTTACTCATTAGCACTTTCATCACTTTCACAAGACTTTCATCAGCATCTCCAAATCTTGCTGCTTACTCTGAAGCCGCTTGTTTCCAATTCCAGCCTAGTACTGTTGACACACAAACAAAAACTCCTATTTCAAAAGGTGACAAAATGACATTAGACAGTAAGTTATTCCACTGAACCCACTTAAGATGTGGCCAAAAATACCCCAGAAATCTGCACACAGGAACACCAAAACAAACTGAAAATAGCTTTGTCTTTGGAGAAGATTTTTTAAGCAACTGCAGCAACTGGAACTCTTGTTCCAGATGAATACATCATAAACTGTCACCCACTCTCTGAGCACCATTTGTCACCCAATGATGATGCAGACGGAGCCTCCTGTTCCATACAGGTCTGTGAATGGTGGCTGCACAAAGTCCTGTTTTCTGGATATCACACACATAAATCAAAAGGAGAAACCTGCTCCATTACGAAGTCTACTCGCTCCCAGAGTATTTGGATTATAAGTAATCTTTTGTAACAAAGAGTCAATAAAGTTCACAAGTGCTTTGGACAAGGATGAGTCAAGCTGCCAGAGGCAATGTTGTGACTGTACACAGAGGCAGGAAGCAAGGCTGCAAGGCTGCATCTCAATGAGAAGTCAGGTTGCAGACAGAGCAGGGGCTCTTTACAGAGAGCTCTCTTGCACACCTGGATCAAGCAGGATTGCCTTCCCATCACTTCAGCCGATACAGGGAAGGGGGAATCCTGCTTAGCACTGGATTTGGGTGTACAAGAAAACGCCCTGCAGAGTGTGCCCGAGCATCCAGACCAAGCAGAATCACGGTCTCATTTTAGCTTGGGAGGCTGCCTTAAAGCATTTGCCAAAGTGCTGTTTGAAACAGCTTACTATTTTCCTTTAAGTGAGCAGACAGGCAGTGGCAGCAGGGTGGGGGAAGACTCCTCTCCCTTACACTGCTGCCACCAGCTTGCTGGTTAAATGGAAAAGTGCAAGTCACTTCAAAAGGCACTTTTGCAAAGGTCTTGTCAGTTGATGAGCAGGGATTAAATATTGCTTCCTTGGCTGGGCAACCCTATCCCTGAGGGGAACAGAGTACACAACCATGGCAAGATTAAACCCAGTCCTCCCACCCATCAACTGACATCAAACCCACAACCCTGGGATTAAGAGTCTCATGCTCTACCAACTATGCTTTCAAACCTAATCTCTCTGAACTTCTGCTTTCACCAAAGTTTGGATTATAACCAGGCGCGTGCCATTTTGGTAGCAGTGGTTATAGATATATGAGACAGCCTCAAGATATGTCAGACCATCCCTTCATCAAGCCCAGTACTGTCCGTTTTGACTGGCAACAGCTCTTCAAGGTCCAAGGACAAAGAGAGAGCTTCCCCAACTCAGCAATCTGAAATGTTTTCAACTGGAGATGCCAAGAGATGAACATCAGACATTCCACATCCAAAGCATCCATTCTGACAATGAAGCTGCTTCAAGTTCTATGAGATCACCATCCTATCTAGCCCAGGGGTTGTCTGCTCTGCTTGGCCTCAGCTCTCCAAGGACTCAAGCAGAAAAAAGGCTTTTCCAAACCTGTCACCTACCCTTCACAGGAGGCTGAACCTGGATAGATCACACAGATAGCATGTGCTTTGCTACTGTTACAGCCCAATGAATTATTCCCCCTGCTTCTCCATCTAGTGGCTTGTAAAGAGCTGACCCTCTGGTCATATGTAGCATAAACAGAATAACTTGCAGCTGACTATGCAGGGAAGCCCTGGTAAAGTGGAAGTGAATGACACTCCCACAAGACCATCAATGTATGTGACAAATATCTAAATGAGGTCTGGGAAGATGAGCTAGTAATTTTTGTGAAGTCATAGACTGTTCTGACATTGCCACCCCTGCAGAATGGACTCCTTGTCACCCGTTCAACTGTAGTTTCCTCTTTTCCTGTTATTCCTGTTATTTTCCTGTTATTATGCAGTGTATTGGGAGTTTGGGGGCTTCAAATCCTGCATAGCTCCAAACGGCAGAGCAGTGAAACACCAAGACCAAGACAAGACATTTGAAAACCAAAAGCAGAATCTGGGTTTCCTACCTCATGGTACACCCAGGAAAGGTTTTGATTTTTTTGCCAGTAAAAACCACCTTCTCCCTCTGATCGTTTCATCAACAATTTTGCAAAATGACCACATGATGAGAGACAATTCAATGTCCTCTTCCAGTGCCCTGTGAAATACCAGCAAGCACTTTGAACATACCAGGGAGAAAGGAGGGAGGTGGGGGAAGGAAGCCTAATGAAGTTAGACAGCTGCTAGCAAACTTCCTACACACCAGACTTATGAATTTTGGGCATGCTGGGTTATTTTATCAGATGGCAAGCAACCAGCAGCAAAGTTGGCTCTTTTGTGTAGGAATGAACAGCTTGGAAAGTAGCAGATCTGCACTGGTTCCGCTTTGGAGGCTAGGAGGTGAACAGCTAAATTCAAGAGACCTTGATGACAAAGGCAGATCTGAAGTAAACATAGCAGAATGCTAATGGCATCCAGCAATTAAGATTTGAATTAGAATTAGCAAGTTCAGTCAGTTTAAATGCCCATGGAGGGGTCTCTGTACTATCCATTCTGCCAGTATTTTACTATGTTAGAAAGTTGGGCATGATCTGGAAGGCATGGGTTCAAGTCCCACCTCTTGATTAACTGCACAGCCTGCAACGATACCACACACCTTCACTTTCCCAGCTGCAGAAATAGAAGATAATGTCCTAGCTTTGTTTTGACATGTTGCATTTTGGGAAAACTCTTTACCAGTGACGGACAGGGACCCAAGTGGGAGGAGTACTCTCCTGCTTGCAGACTTCCCATCAGAGCATCTGGTTGGCCACTATGAGAACAGGATGCTGGACTGGATGGAATCTTCTTCTGTTCTTTTAACTGACATATCTTGTTGAGAGTTGGAAAGGTAAAATGAGATCAGAAAGGCAAAGTTTGTCACCTCTGAAATTGCTCTTTTGGAGCTAATGAAAATCTGAATTTCTCCTGCCCCCCCTCCCCCAGTTGTTTGTTCTTTGTCCTATTCCTTCCACTTTATCTGTGCCTTTCTGAAGAAGTGCCAATTTAAAAGAGAGACAAGGAATGAGAACTGTGGATTTTGTCTTTTTTGTTGTTACTGCAGACTAATGTGGCTACTCTTTAGGAATTTGTCTCTATGCAAGACTAAATAAATAAAGCCACTAAGTTGTCAGGACTCCAGTGCAAGATACAGATTCTTTTTATTTATTGATTTGGAAATGGAAGAGAGCTAAAAACAAAAAACAAACCTTAAAAAAATTCACTAATTTGCTGAGTGAAGAGAATTTTGCAAGACCAGAAACGAACTGGACCTGACTCAAAACAAAACTGACTCTGTGCATTATCTTTTTGAAGAATATGTCTTTGGCACTCTGGAAGTCTGAACTGAAGACTCAATTTCCTGTTCTCATCAAGGCAACCGGATAAACGCTCTACAGGCAAAGATCTGCTTGTGCGAAAAAGTGCCTTTATAGACACAAGAAACAGGCAGAGTTCATTATTTGGGACACAGAGTTAAGTAATTGCAAAAACCAATTCAGCAAGAGACTATTATCAGCTGAGGCTCAAAGGAGAAGGAGAGGGAGAGGGGCTGCCGCTGGCTGAGAACCATTTCCAACTGTAGGAGTGCTGGAGCTGCGCTGCCCAGAGTGCAACAGATGTTGCACTTTCAGTCCTCAGTTGACACCCCTCTTTTCTTATCCTAATAGGCAGAAAATGGCTGACGAAAACAGCGCATAAAATCATAAGGCAGTATTATAGTAGCCTGCAGGGCTGGATTAAGATATGATGATACCCTAAACTATTTCAGTTTTAAGAGGGCCCCATAATGCTACCAGAAAGATGTGCATTGAAGTATTATTTTTAAACTAATTATGTAAAACTTGAAATTTACTGATTTTAAATGTTGTTGTTGTTTCCCACCCTTCCCCCAGACCAGAACTCAAAGCAGCTTAATCCAAGGCCCTAACCTATAGTTTTGCTGGGCATGTGTGCAATGAGATCTCTAGGTATTCTCCACTCCAGTACTGTCTATTCAGACTGGCAGCAGCCCTCCAGGGTCTCCAGGGTGTTTTTTTGGGGGGGGGTATCCTGCAAGGACTAAAGCTGGGGTCTTTCATATCCAAAGCCTTTGCTCTATCACTTAGCTGCAGCCCCCTGTAGGAAACCCCGCAAGGACACCTACAGCCATCTACTAAGAGTTAATATCAAACACATACCCTCCAACTGCTTCTAACCAAAATCCCCCCACCATGTTGCCCCCCCCCGTTCAGCCCCCCCCCCGACCTCCTCCGGCTGCTCTCTTTCTCCACCTCCTCTGCCGCAATGAGGCTGCCACTGACACTATGAGACTAGTGCCGCCACCAGGCCCACCAAGGCTGCTAACATAGTTACGGAAGCCGACACTGCACCAGAAGTGTACTGCTGGAATTGCAACTCAGCTTCCTGGAGCACGTCAGCACAGACCCCCATGGAGCCCTTGCAGAAGCAGCTGAGGAGGAAGGAGGAAATCACAGATTGACATAAGAAACCAGGGGAGCTACTGTCAATCAGTGATGTCCCGGTCCAGTCAGGACAATTGGTGGATGTGCAAATATGCAATGAAGTGGTGCCATAGCCCAAACCAAAATGCCTACTCTTTTGAGCCTTTTTCTCAAGCATTTCCCAAACTCCTGTAGTGTCCTGGGCTCTTTTTAGAGATGGGAAGGCCCTGAAAAAGTCGGGGGGGGGGGTCCTCTTGCCCAACTTCCCACCCACCCCTAAGCCTTTTTTGTTTGCTCGGAATAGCTGGATGCTTTTTGGATTAATAAATATTTTATTGCAGAATGCTGATCAAGAAATCATATGAACAAGTCACCCCTTTCCCTCAATATGTCTCCTTTTTTCTAGTTCATTTCATTCTTCCACAAAAGGGCTCATCATGGGTGGTGCAACTGACAAACAAGGCTACAAATAATATCAATTATAGCCCAGCCTATGTTTAAGGGGAAAGGATGGGGTAAAAAAAAAAATTTATTGCACTATCATATGTTGCAAGAATAGGTCCAGGATCATCCAACTTGTTGAAACAGTGACTGAATTCTGCAATGGGTAGAGGCTTCCATGCCTATCCATACAGATCACCTTCTCCAACACATCCCTTCCCAGCTCAGTGAGATAATTTCCACGCATCCATGCTTCTACTGTAGTCTGGACTAGAGGTGGAAGAGGAATTATTTCAGTCCATTTTTTTTGCAGCAGACCAACATGTTCCAACACTCCTATACTTGCTTGAAACTTCCAGTCAAATTGTGCACTTATTTGGATTTTGCAACGCAGTTTAAGGCAGAAAGGGTACATATCAAAGTAACGTTTTACGTTAAAAAAAAAAAACGTGAGAAAAGCATATTTTACATATGCACTGGAAAGCAGGGAGAAAGTGTGTGGTTTATGTAAAATGTGCCACAGAGCGAGTAAAAAATGTGTGCATATATATATATTCTTTTTTAAAAAATCTGAAAAAAGTGCAATGAAATTGTTGGATCACTTATATAGTTTGTATTTGTAGAGCTTATTTTCAAACGTGTTGGATTTTAAAAGTTGATTGTTCAGCACTTTTATTGCAGGATAGTTTTTTCTATATGCTTTTCATGGTACAGTGGTACCTCAGGTTACAAACGCTATGGGTTACAAACACTTTGGGTTACAAACTCCACTAACCCGGATGTAGTACCTCAGGTTGAGAACTATGCTCCAGGATGAGAACGGAAATCACGCGGCGGCAGTGGGAGGCACCATTAGCGAAAGCGCACCTCAGGTTAAGAATGGACCTCTGGAACGAATTAAGTTCATAATCCAAGGTACCATTGTATTGAACTTAGAACAATTTTTACTTTTTTGTTATTCTGAATATAACTGCGAAGGTAGTAAAATCCTGTTAAATTATTAGAAAGTCTTTAAAAAAGAAAAGAAACCAAGCTGATCTTATATTTGTTCTTCTATTGCACAAATTATGGCAAGAATTTGAATAAACAGTTCTAAAATAGGATCCATCCACAAGGTAATTTGGGGTCCTGTTTTAACTTTTCACAGCCTAGCACACTTTCAATGTAAACTGTTTGGTGAAGGGCTGAGAAGCAGAATTATAAATGGACCTCACTTTAAAGAGATATTCCATCAAATTCACTTAGTGTATGTATGTTCAAAGCACAATTCAAAGTTGTTGCCTCCCGCTTATGCCACACTTATATGGAACAACGATCAAACTCATTAAAACATGAAAGTAGCCAAGGTGGAGCCACCTGAATCAAAAAACATGAGCCAAGTTAAGTAACATGAATAGATGTGAAGATTTACAAAGACCAACAGCTTTCATGGTTCCATTGCAAAACTTTTAGAACATGGATTTAGGCATTTATTTAACTTGGTGTGTGAGTGTCCAACACAGCAACCACAGACACCAGGGCATCCACCGATGCTTTCTATGGTGCCTGCACAAGGTCTGCAGAATTACCCGCGAAAATGACCCATCCCTACCTATCTTTTATGGACATCTCATAGTCCGAACATATCTGCTTTCACCCATTCAGTTCTGATTGGATGCCAGACTCCTCTGCCTTTAACTCCTCCCTTCGGAGGTAGGACTTGTTATTGGGGTGGGTGGGGGCGGGCACTGAAGTCAGTTGGCCATTTGCCATTTACTTGGCATGACCACCTGGTGCTTGTGGTATTGGTAGGCACAGATCACATCTCTGTTCATGGACTGCACTGTAAAAATTAAGAGCCCCAGCACTTTTCAATGCCCCCCCCCCGGCACAAAAGCATAGATCTAAAGCAGCACCAGCACACACCAGATAAGAATGCATATGGGGAGTCATGAAATGTGAAATACTGTCCCAAACACATAATTGCAGTAAATGCTTCAGATTTGTTTTTTTAAAACAACCTTTGTTTTAAAAGAACATTTCCAGAAAGCCCTGGAAATAAGTGGTTCATGTGTGCTAAATGTTTAGGAACTGGAAGTGGTCTAGGTTGGCGCATTCCAATAAAGGAGTCTGCTTTATTCCAAAGTCACACTCTCTCCCCACAAGAGGTTCCCAATTCTTGATCTTCCACTTTTATTATTATTTATTTATTTCTTGCCCTCCAGACACATCTCAAGGTGATGTGCAAAATGCAATAAAAAAAATAGCTTAGAAACTGTTAAACACAATGCAGAAAACGACAGCGGATAAATTTCTAAAGGAATGCAAAATAGACACCCATGCGCCAGCACTTTATGCATCTATTCTATTCTGTCAGTTAAAGCTTTCTTTCCCAAGCTGTTGAGAAACAAAATCCCAGGAAGAACACCAAGGGCAATGCTAGCAGTAACCTACCCGAGAATGCCTAAGTTATGCAAACTGAAACTGAATTTGCAGGGCTGTGTGGTATAGGGCTCATAAGGGCTTTGGCTTTCCTCCAGAGTCATGGCGGCCAGTACAATGGTTTGCCTTCAACGCATTTCAGTGGAATAAATTAAGCAAGCGGTAAGATGGGAAGCTTCTTGTTGCAGGACTTTAAGACCTCAGAACCCCTGAACATGGGTTGGGCTCCATTTGAAAACCTCCCTCCCCAGGACCAGAAAATACAAGGAGGCTTCTGACACTCCTTGTGCTGCATTGTCTCTGCATCTTCCAGTCAAATTGGTGAACCATTTCTGAAGGCTTGGAAAAGCAATCTGAAATGAAACAGTGTGTGTGTGTGTGTGTGTGTGTGTGTGTGTGTGTGTGTGTGTGTAAGATGGTGGGCTGCTTTTTGGGGGGGGGGAGGCAAAGGTCTGCTAAGTCTAAGCACACCCATGTGGATGCCTGTTGGAGATCTTTTCCTCCCAGCCATATGTTCTAAACACAATGCACTGTTCTTAAGTTTCAGTAGAATGTTTTAGCTCAATGCAGCCGTGGTGCCTTTGCCGTACCTTAAACTAAAATGTTTGGGGTTTTTTAGAAAGCAAGACTGTGCTTCCGCACTGATTTATCTTCTGGCAACTCAGGCCCCCTCCCTGCTCCCCACAAGCAAAGACACTTCCTTTACTCTTCCCTGCCTTTCGCTGTGGCTTGATTCAAGACTGCTCTGCATGGAAGGGGAAAAGCTCTGAAAGCCAGCTCTTAGGCAGACTGTACACACACGGCAATTTGTTACTGTGAAAAACCATCTGTTTCTCGGTATTACAATCCTCAGAGGGCAAATTATAGCCAGCATTCAACATAAAACATCAATTTAAACCATCAACTATTCATAATTTCAATTCTTTATTGGAAACCAAGGACATAAATGTCAGGGAATAAAGCAATATTTCTTTTATTAACTGTTCCATTCATCTGGCTATTAAATAAAAGCAGGACCCTAATAAATAGCATTACCCTGTGTACTGACAGCCACCCCAACCAACGCTGCAATTTCTCAAGACTCCCCCCCACCCCGCAACTTTCATATAACTAAAATCCATTATTTTCTTTACAAAACTACTGCAGGGGGGAAGGGAAGGAAAAATAATGCTCGGGCTAAAAGCACTTTAAATATTTATAACATATTTGCAATTTCATTGTACCTCAACAACTCAACATTTTACCACGCTTGGTGCTGAGTAAATGTATTTTAAAAATAAGAACAAAATCCAGCACACTTTATGTCAAAGTCTTCCATCAGCCGATGAACACCAGTGTCATAATACATCATTTATAACATGCAAGAACACAGATCTCTGCTTACTTAACTGGTGCTAAATGGGGGTAGTTCTTGTAAACTGAGCAATCGGCCTGACCTGCCGTCTTGGGGGCTTCCAGCCAGCTCATGTACCTGCTGGTCACAGAGAAAGGAGTGGTCACTCAGCCTCCTCCTTTCTTTTCAGAGATTCTCCTGCAACACAGCTGGAGGGGTGGAAGATGAGAGGACCCAGTGGTGGAGTCTTCCTTTCAAACACATGAGTAAAAAAAAGCTGCCTATATTTAACCCAGCCTTTACAGGGTACAGTGGTACCTCGGGATGCGAACGGGATCCGTTCCAGAGCCCCGTTCACATCCTGAATGGAACGTAAGATGTGACGGCACATCTGCGCGTGTCACGTTTTGCCGCTTCCGCGCATGCCGTCATTTTGAGTGTCTGCGCATGCATGAGCAGCAAAACCTGGAAGTAACACACTCTGTTACTTCTGGATTGCCGCAGAGCACAACCCGAAAGTGCTCAACTTGAAAGTAACACACACTGTTACTTCCGGATTGCCGCGGAGCGCAACCCGAAAGCGCTCAACCTGAAGCACATTCAACCCGAGGTATGACTGTATTTATGCAGTTGGGGTTTGTCCCATCAAAAGGTTGTCCCAAAGGTTTGGGGTGAGGAGAGTTAATAGAAACAGCATAAGGCTGCTGGTAGATTGATGCCAACTAACATATATGTACCTTCCTATTCAGGGGACAGAGCAACAATGGGCACAGCCTCACCCTTTGCTCTATGCCTCAATGCAGCTAACGGGGAAATTCAGAATAAAGGCCATCCATACTGCCCTACAGGTATAAGACAATCTTCGTCCTGAAATGGAGTAGGTGAATAAATAAAGAGTAACAAGAATGTACAGAGCGTTTGGAGGATTTTCAAATCATCACGACCGCTATCTCAATACAAAGCCCACCCCCCAGGCCTCAAATAAACTAGAGATCAATGTTATTCTTGATGGAAGCAAGATTTGAAGGTGGTAAAGCACATCTCAACATGAAGGATTGTGAGAAGCTCTGATGAGGGTGGCGTGGGGGGAGGTCCACAACGGAGAAGGGAGCACTTGGTATCCTGGCTTTCTGAACGTGATACAAATATATAATTAAGGGGGCACATGGTACAGAGCATTTTCTGGGGTCCTTGACTCAAAACCTGCCATCAGAACCTAACTCATGAGCGAGACGGCTGAGTCTCCCAAGTAAGAGAAATCCACAAGTTAGGTGTTACCACTAAAAAGGCACAGTCTCACCAAGCCATTCACCACATCTCAAACAGATGTGGGGGGGGGGAGTCAGTGGCTAGGCTCATAAACAGGACTCACAAGCTCACGCATGTTTCTTAATAGATTAAAACACTACCTCCCTTCGTATTTTGCTGCTATAGACTAACCGAGCTACTCCTAGTCTTGCAGATAATACACTCCTTTTCGGGGGGGGGGGGGAATCCTGTATCATTTGGCTGCCTTTACATTTACCAGCATGAGGTCTTTTAAGATCATCACTATGAAGCCCCCCTCGCCTCAAATTTCCATCATATCCCTTTAATCACAGAAACAGAAGTGAATTTAAATTATTACAAAGGAAAAGTGAGAAATTAATCTTCCCCTGTGGAGATTAAGAAACCATAACTTCTAATGCTAGAATTACGGAAGAATTTATACATCTCCTCTCCCCCACCCGCCACCCCACCCCCGGGGTTGGAGCACACATTCCAAGCGGCTTTCCACATTTCAATTAATGCATCAGTAATCATTGTTTTGATTATGAATGCACTTCCTTCCACCCATAACAGCGCTCTTAAAGACCCCATGCTGGAACATTTCAAAAGGAAGAGAAAATATTCTTAAGGAAAAGATAATGGACAGAGTGCATGGGGCATGAGAAAGGCAGCACGCCTCATGCACTACAGCTATAGCCATGTTGCCCAACTTATTGAAAGTGAACCTTTAGACATGCAGTGACCTCATTTATTCACTAGTTGAACCAAATTTGCATCAACTCCCATAAAAACCTGAATCTAGATCAGGGTCCGAAAAGGGATGAGTCCTGAAATATTACGAACTTTCTACAAAGGATGATCAAAAAGGAGCAGGGGAATTATCGGAACATCTGACAAATTCAACCTCTATTCATGTAATAATGCACTTTACAAAAGTAACATTCAAAGGCTTCGGTGGTTCTTTCTTCCCACACATTCCAGCACCTCAGGGAGTCTTGGGTGCTTTGAGGTGTGGGCAAGATGCAGGCTTCTGCTCTAATTGTTTTAGGGAGGTGTCTTCACTAACTCTCCTGCCCCCACAAGAGCTGCTTTGATTTATCACTCTCAAGGAATTGTGTCCACAGGTAGGAACTCTACCGCAGAGGGAAAACCAGCTCTATTCCTGTTGTGATCTCCCACCAGCACTGGTCCAATGAGGCTGAAAACCACTTGGCCTTCTGGAGATTGGCTGAACACGGACAAAAGCCATAGGGAGTCCTGAAGGTGACATGAGAGAGCCATCAAGTTCAGTAGTGGAAGTGCTCCATCTTGCTACCATCTCTAACTAAATCAGTTTGGAATTATTATTATTATTATTATTATTATTATTATTATTATTATTGGGTGAAATGAACCACCACAATCTATACAATCTAGTTTATCACTCTCAAGGCTCTCTCAAATGCGATCAGCTGTGCAACAGACACAAAAGGCCCTATTCTCTGCACATCTTTCCTCAACCTCTCCTGTCCCCACAGTCAAGCAACAAACTCCTCCTCCTCGAACATGGAGCTGCTCTTCTTATCTTTCTAGAACAATTCCCAATTGGGGTCAACACTAGAACCACAGCACAGAGCCAACATAGAATCACAGCAACCCAAAAATTATACTCAAAACAAATCATGCAACTGGAGATGCTCAAACCAACTGCAACCGAGTTTGCAGCATACTGGAACATGATAAATGAACCTGCATTTGTGCCATAGCTCCCCCAATCTTGGGGCAAGACTACCCGCCATTTTAAAGATGCAATTCTGAAACCTCAGAAGCTAGAAACTTGTCAGCTAAAAAAATAAATAAAAGATTGATTCACAGGAACCAAAAACTCACCTGACTGGAGTGTTTCAGAAATGTATGGACATGAATTAGGGAAGACAACAAGATCCTCTGCCATATAACATACAGGCATGGTGGGGGGCAGGAATGAAGAAACTTCTTAAGTGTCAATCTGGCTCCTTTTTCTAGTACTCACTGAGGCCTGCTGCTGTTCCTGAAGAAGCTACCATGGTTTTGATACCATCATTCCAAGCAAACAGATTATGGGTTAGAGAGCATTCCCCTGAAAGCTGGGAAGAAAATTAAATCTGTATTCTGTGGGAAAACTGGGATCCTGCTACCGGTAACTGCTTTATAATCTCTTTGAACGCTGCCAATCTGGTTCCTTATCACACGTTCTTCTGTCTGCACCTTTTGCTACAGGCACAGGGGAGATGAATAATGGTATTAAAAACAGCTTGCCATTGGCCAAGAACTATGTGATAGTAGTCAAGGTATACAAAGCCAACACAACAGCTATCACAAAAGAATCAGTTGCCAAAAGTCGGCCTTGCGCAACCCTTACCACCCATCAGCTTTCTGGTGAGAAATGGAACAAATGAGTTGGTATCAACCTATTTGTTCAGCTTTTCATCAGAGGCACCCAGGTCCAACACTGTCAAAAACTTGCAGCTCCTTTTCATCTCAAAGCTCACAAGAGCAGCATTTGGGAGGTTCAGCTTGTTTGCGGAGAATCAAAAGTGGGGAGAGTACTATTGTACTCAAGTCTGGCTTTGGGGCTTTCTATAGGCAGCTGGTTGGTCACTGTGAGAACAGGATGTGGGACTGTGTGGGTCTTTGGTCTGATCCAGGAGGGCTCTTCTTATGCTCTTAATATTTTAATGAGAATAAGTATATAAATATTTTAAATAAACATATAGTTAAGTTATTATCTCTTGTAGGTTGTGAATTCAGCATTGGAGAGGCTGGAGAATCCCTTAACAGATTCTTAACCGCAAGTACGTTTTCTAACTAAACCCAGTTATTCTGTCTCCTCTGTTCTAGATCTTTCCTTTTGCAGAGTGCAATATGTGTCTCAGGGGACAAGATGGGCAGCATGTCTGTTTATTTAAAGTCCGCCTTTCTGTTTTTGTGTCTCTGACATGCTGCTTGACCTCAAATGCGGCAGATTTCAACTTGGGAGAGCCAAGTACCATGTTTGTTTAAACCCCACTAGAGCTACATTTTAATTCTTGTGCATGGTGAATGAATAATTCAGGATGCCCACAGAGAACAGGCTTTCTGAAAAAACTAAGTCCAAATGGACGTAATCACTGGCTCATGCAATCGTACAGCGAATTACAGAGGCCTTGTTGACAAGCTGAAAATGAACAAATCACTGTGCTCTGATGGTATCCACCCAACAGTTCTTCAAGATCTCAAATGTGAAAATGCTTATCTTCTAAACAAAAACACGTAACTTGTCCCTTAGATCAATCTCTGTAATAGATAGAGATCTGAAAAGCCGCTAATAGAAGCCAATCTTTTAAAAGGGATGCAAGATGCAGTGGTAATTGAGGAAATTTATACCTTTATACATATGTATGGTATAGTCAAATCTGGAAATACTGTGTACAGTTCTGGGCATCTCACCTCAAAAAGGATATTGCAGTGCTGGAAAAAGTTTAAAGGGGACAGCCAAAATGGTCAAGGGATTGGAGAAACTGTACTCTGAGAAGAGATTTGGGACTTTTGAGGCATGATAAAGGCACATCTAATTACACATATTATGGAAGAAGTGGCTAGAGGTGTGTGTGTGGGGGGGGGGGTTGTGTGTGCGTCTTCCTGTCATGTAGAACTCAGGGCCATCCAATGAAGGTAAGTGATAGGAAATTCAGGAATGCAGTAGTGAGTGATACAAAAAAGAGAACTAATAACTCTCCTCATTGTTTCCTATCTATAAGATCAGACTATAAAATCAGACAGAATGAATTTGGAGGGGCTGCTGTGAGGGTGGACACAAATAAGCAGACTACAGGATTGTGTACCTAAGTCAGTGCAAGAGTTTCTGACACTATGACTTTCACACTTTTTGTCCAATCTGAGCCCCAGGGCAGCTAAAAACGGACTGTAAAAAATCCACAATGTATTAAAATAGATTGTGTGCAAGTATCACAGAAAACAGGGAGAAAATGTTTATTACTTGCATACAAAAAGAAATATTTTAAAGATGCATCTTAAGGAAACAGCTCCCAGAGACCTTAGGCCTGGTCCTTCAACTACATATTATTAACCAAAATTTTCTCCATTGTGAGAGTCACATGAAGGCAATCTTGTGGGTTGACTGCCCATCCACTGACTACATTGCTATAATGTACCAAAACCAGTCTGACCAAAGAATTAAGTTACAGCCCACTACATTTTGCCTCTGGTTTATAAAACAGCATTTATTCTGAGGAAAATCTGCAGAACTTGCGTTGTGAGGGAGGAAAACATGTCATGTCATGGGCACTTCAAGGAATTAGTGCCAAATTATTTGCTAATCGGGTTATTGCCCTATAAATAGTCGTGGCTGTAGTTATACTAAAAATGGCCCACAAGTTACACCTTGTTGGAATGTCAAATTTGTATGTGATGAAATGCCAAATATGACAATTTCTTCCCCGCCCATTAAATAAATAACAGAAATAGGAGCTGCAACAAAGGAAGGGCAACTCACATGGGGGAAAAGGAAAACAAAGAAATCAACAGCACTAGGCGCCACCTTTATATACTCTGATTCAGAAAAAAATAACTAGGCAGTCTCCCTATCCATACAGAACTTCCAAGTCAAACTGGTTACTGGATGGAGAGAATGTCAGCACACCTTCTTTGGCAGTGGAACTTGACTCATTCACATCATCTGGTACTGCCTGCTCTGCAGGCAGTTTCATGAACCACATCCAAAATGCCAACCTAGACATGGCAGAGGCAGGACTGTAGCAGCAGCTCAGTGGCAAAGCACTTGCCGTGTACACTGAAGGTCCCCGGGACAACCCCCAGCATCTCCAAACAGAGCTGGGAAAGGCCCCTGTGTGAGTGCCAAATGATTCAAAAACTTGAATATTGGAGGAGCGCCTATTGTGCACTTGCTTCGCATGATCTAGCTTGAATGTGAAAATGGGACTCTTAGCAGAGAACATAATGGTTGCTAATGAGCCAGGTCTACTATTGTGTGGTAAATGCTGAGCTATAATACTTCTCGTCCAAGCGATTCAGCAAGCTGATTTAAGTCAAAAAGAGGAGTGCGACGGAACGCTGAATTTTAACTGTGTTAATACAGCATACTTAAAACTAGCCGGGATACATTATCATTAGGCAAGACAATTAGGGACTCGGTATACAGAAATGAAGAAAATCTAAGCTGATGTTGTTGTGCTGCTTCTTGAATAGTGAAGGGCAAAAGTTAATCATGACCAGCTTGGCAGGATCTTAAAGGACCTTGACAACCCAAGTAACTACCTTGGCAGGCTACTTGCCTAATTAATCTCCCAGACATGTAGGAGAATTTTCTAACCACGTTTGGAAGCCAGGACAGTGCTCGTGTTTAAAACTGGATAAGGAACTTTGGGCAAACTGGGGTTCACAAGCAAACCCTAAAGCATGGAAATTAAGAACGCAGAAGTGAGAATCATCCCTTCTATGCCAAGCACAAGCTCCTTAGTCCATCCAATCAAAGCTATCCAATGTCTTGCCGCACCCTCTTTTCCCCAATTATAAACTTCCCTATTACTTTCACTGTGCCAACTCCAGCAGCAGCAGCCATGCTAAAGTCTCCTGCACTCTTAAATGAGTCCATACTCCCCCCCCCCTGCTTCCTCCTAAACATGGGATGTCCTCCCAGAGAATGAATGCAATTCCACTTCTCTTTTTCCATTCAAATCCCCCCCAAAAGAAACATGTTCCCCATAAACTCTATAGCTTAGTCCCTTAGTCTTTATCCCCCAAAGGAAACCAGCAGTGACACTTGCCCCCTCCCTCATTAATTCTATTGCGTCTCTCTTTCCTCCTCTTTCCATGTCATCTTTCCCACCGTCAAAATTTTGATTTTAATCTCCTTGTAGCAGTAGCCCGTTTGTTTGTTTTTTTCTGTTATTCTGCAAAGTCTCCTGCCATGAATAGGGACAGCCCTATATGAATATAATAACACAATAGTAACACTGTTGACCTAACTCTAAATATTCTTTCAGCTACGGCAGCAGCAGAAGCAATAATGAGAGAGCGCAGCATTTGTGTCAATTGCAAAATTAGAGAGGAAGAACAAACAGCATAACCTTGGGGTCTCTTGCGCTTCCCTCAGAATCATTACAATTACCAACCATTTTCAGAAAATTCTCATCAACCAATTTCATGTAGCCAAAATAATGGGAGCAAATATCACAAATAGAATAGGACACAAATGGTAATTTTACTTACGGGATGTTGGGACTTGCCATTTCAAATTAGCAGGAACTGTGAAGTGGGCATTACTGACAATGCGAATATAGTAATTGGGGTTGATTTCATGGCGCCTGGCCAAATCTGGCTGACTAGCGCCTTGGCGAGTTAATTATAGCTCTCGTAACAGAGCGGGGACACTTTATAGAGACATAATTGAGCAGCGAAGAACTCTAACAAAACAACCTTGGTGTGTCATGGTTAGTGACGAGGAAGAGCATGCATATGCGTGTGCGCACACACAATTTGTTCAGAAGATTTCACAAGGCAGACCTGCATAGCTGATAGATTTTGCCAGTGCTACAAGTGTCTGTTTTCTTGACCATTGGTTCACATATTCAACAAAAACAAAGCTATAAAAGCAAGAACACATTGATTCAATTGGAGTTGCCATTAGCATCCTTTAGATTCAGCTGGCTGGAATAAAATACTTGACACTATTTTGGAATGAACCAAAGATTGTTGCGCTTTGCACTGAGCTACGTATTTTACCACCTACATTTGCAAACTATAACCCAGCTTTGGATAATATTTAAGGGCACATACTACGGTCACTTAAAAAAAAGAATGAATGGATGAAAGCGTGTAACATGAAGAGTTGAGGGAGATTTTTTGCTGCATTTGCAGCACCCAAGTGACCTCTCTGAGGCGCAAGCCTGGGCAGTGTGTATGGAGGTCCTGGGCTGCCCAGACGCCTTGCTGATGTGGTCCAAAGGAAAGCAGAGCAATATGTTTGGCACCAGCTTGGCTGAAGAAGTTGCCGGAAGGAGGCATACAACACGCCATCCAACCATCTTAGGGACTCCACTGTGGAGTTGTATAGGGTTTTTACTTCTTGGCCTTTTCTTCTCCAGAAGGTATCCCACAAAGCAGTGGGTACAGATTGTTCCTTGGGGGTTTACTCCCAAAGCCTTTCTCATGAATGAGTAAAGCTGCAAGGTTTAGAATCAGAATTTCCCATCTCCTCGATGGGCTATCTTCCCAGGTTTACAAGTCCTATCTGTCCCTCATTTCCCTCTACAACTCGTGCAGAAACCGCCTTCTTGACCGTAGGACCCACGATAGGTCTCGTCCTCTTAGTCTGCCAGAGCCTGTCTTCACATGCTGGGGAAGTCCCTAACTCACAAGGGGCTTGAAATCCACAGGCTACCCTGGTTTAGCCAGTCCGTCAAAGCCGTTCCTGGAGTGTGGCAGCTGTCGCTGGCAGCTTCTTGCAACCACAGATGAGAGTTGAATGCAGCTCATTTTGTTGATCACAATTGGTTAATCCTGTCTACTCAAAAGAAAGTTCAGCTGAACTTACTCGCAGGTAGGTGGGAGTCACATTTTTCTTATGAGAGAAAAAGAGTGAACTGTACGATGAAATATGTAATATGCAAGTGTTTAAATGCTGAGCAGGCAGAGTACAAGAGTTAAACAATACGGCAACTAATATAAGAAGCACGTTACTGAGACTCTTTTAAACTATTTATGGCCTACTTACAGACTTTTTGGTTTAAACCTCCAAGACCTCAAGTCAGAGAACAATGGCTGCTTTTATTAAGCACCTAAAAGTTACACAAGCACTATACAAGTAAGAAGCTCAAGCACATTTCAAAACACGTCCAAGCCTTGCAAGAGCATTCAAAAGAGGAAAATATATATTCAGATACAGCTAGCTTCTCAATTATTGCAAAACAAAGCTGTCTTATTTGGAATATTTTGGGACAAAATTAACTTTTGTGTTCCCATCTCTAACTGATGGGACAGAAGCAGTAAAAATTTTTTTGCTGAACATTATCCTAGGTGGCCTGTGCCACCTACATGTTTGGACTGACTTTTGGCAGCTGGGAGTAATGTCAGGATGCAACAAGTTGGATTTTTTTCTACCCAACTATGTGGAATGTGACAATAATGGGGTGGGTGTGTTTTCTGTGCCGTTTCTTGACGCTAAGCCCTACAGGATAGCAATCTATAAAATATGTGCACACTTCACTACTCTTCCTACCTGAAAGCTAAGGGCTGTCAGATGCTCCTACCAGGGAGAAGGTGCCAACCACGATGAAAAGCCAGAACTGAACTGTGAAATATCCCCCATTCGCCTTACTCTCAGTGTTGTCTAAGCACATTCCTACTCCCAGAGCCAGTCTTAAAAACATACTTTGGGATGATTATTTAAAATACAGATATGCTTTTTCTATTTTAAAAAATCTTGATAGTGAGTTATCACAGATGCCAGGAAATTCAGTTGAAGGGAAAGCAGCTTGCATTTCTGGGAATTTGATGGTACCAGTCTGGGTTTTTTATTCCTTTTTTTGTCATAATGAACTTGGATAAACTCCAGCCAAAGATCAAGGCCTACCAGACCTTGCTTTTGAAGAAGATATCATCCTGTTTTTACATTCTGAACATCTTTCTCTTCTGCTTCCCATACTGATAAGAATTTTCCTTCCCAATAAGATTACGTGGAGGCAATTCCAAGACCAAAACTATATTCATAATATTGAAATGTTTAACAACAACAAAAATGCTCAAATCTCCTTTCAGCTAAATCCAGAAATTATTTTATCTTTTCACAAACAATTTAAAAGTAGAATAAATGGAAGTTCTGATAGCAAAAATTCAGCGTAGAAGCCAGAATTTAGTTGGCACGACCTGGCCCTTGGTAATAATAAGGTATGCAACAGCTGCATTCACGTGTAACAAAGTAAACCAGGGTTTAGTGTGAACACATGGGCTTTTGGGGAACAGATAAAAGGCACTTTGCTCCTCCCAATAACAAATACTGAACACAGCTCATGGTTGAGGATGAAAGAGCTTAACCATAAGCCCAGGTTTGGATGACATTTTAAGCCAAAACTTGGTTTAGTTGCTAGCTGCACTGAGCTAAAAGGGCTGGGAAGAAGCAAATTAGATGCAAGCTCCTCTCTGGGAGCTGGGACATTTGGGTGGTCCCGATAAACCACAGTTTGGCTAACCGTGACATGCAAACCATGACAACATTTTTAAATATATTTCAATCCTTGCTGAGCAAGTGCTACCATAGCCAATCAGGTTTCTAAAGTTTGCCTTTCAAGTTATGGGATTTGTCACTGGAAATATAAGAACATGCGCAATCTGCTGGCATTTTATACTAAACTGAATTCAATGATTAAAATGTGTGAATCAAGAACCAGAATATTTTAAAAGGCTAAGTTTGTTGACTTGTTAAGATAACAAAGTCCCAACGTTATCACTTCATAATGAGTCAATAGATCTAGCCTTTGAAGTCTTCTGGGTTTTAATGTATTACGTTGTTAAAACCCTGATCCTTGGCATGAAATTAAAAAGACCAGGTTCAGAAATATCAAAGACAGACACATTACGGTACATAAATACCTCACTTTGAACAATCAGCGAATTAAGCAAAATCTACCTTGAAGATTGGATTATCCGAATAATATTTTGACTATTTTCATCTTCAGCAAGCTAGGAGGAAAGCAGCACGTTCGTGAAAAGTAACCAAAACATTAGTGAGCTCTCTGACATTTTGTTTTACAAAAAGAAAAACTTCATACTGCAGTAGCTGGAATACCATTTAAAGTCACACTCATTTTGAAGAAAAACAGGGATTAAATCTGCCTCGCATGTACTTTTCTACCGCAGAATTTACACAGAGGTAGGCATTTGACACATAATCATTCCCACTGATTGCCTCCTTCTTGGTAGTAGAGGCAATGACCATTTAACCACATCCAAGTGATGTGCAACTGCGCATGTGTGCATCGCACCACCCCTGGAAGTGTCTCTGGAAACAGGGGCAGCATGGAGTGGAGGCCAAAGGAGGCAGAGCAGGCTTACATGCGCTCCACTGATATGCATGGGGGTCAGGAATGCAACCCCTGTGCAAAGCGGTCATTGCCAGTACTCAATATGCCCAAATTGCAGCGAAAAGCACCTGGGACTACAAACATCACACAATTTCTACTGACTTTTGCCTTTGGGGACTCCCCCCCCCCCCAGTCAATGTTAACATATCAGCATACAAAAAATGTCCTGGGTGGGTTTTCAAGCAAAAAATAACCCAAGGAAGCAGTTAGGTACCCTTCGTGTGATGTGCCACACATGACTTTATTTGGGGGCAGAAAGAGTGGCCTGGGGAGGGAGCCACTTCCATGACCTGAGCCTAAATTTCCCTACCCCTTCAGTCGAGCCCAGCGTTTTACATGAATTTCCTCTTTTGCTTAATATGGCATTGCTGTCCAAACATGCAATAAAAATGCATTGAATTCATAAGCCCACTACATGGGAGTGCGGCGTTGTTTAATGCTACTAGTCAAGAGAAGATCGCTTAAGCACGTGTCCTTACATTTGCAGCACTGTGTTCTTTTCTTTTAATAGCACTGATAAATCCAGGGTGCTCCAGGCACCTCTATCCTGTTTACAATAGGGTGGGAAATGTTAGATGTTTATTGCATTCAGAAAGGGATTCGCTTGAGGGCTGTGGTGTACCAACGTGTGCCTCTGCCTGTCAAATAGGTCATATTTTCACATACCTGATATAGTCACTAATTCATCATGTTTTAACCCCCCTTGCTCACTCCCCCTACCCTACCCCACCCCAACACACACAAGCACACCCTGATGTTAACAGACGGGGCAGGCAGGTTTTTGTTTGTTGAATACTGTGGTGTGGAATGCTCCTCCATCAAGACTCCCAAAATCAGCTTGCTGAACTAAAATTGTATATTTTAAAGCCTTTATTAATTGTCAGCTCACTTTGTCCCAAGCTTCTTCGATGTTGCATTCTTAAGGATGAAATCACTGAATAGGTGTGGTGCCTGGCTTATACTGAGATTTATATTCCTTTCTTTCTTTCTTTTTAAATAATTCTTATTGAGTTTTACATTTTGATTACAAACATATCAAACAGATAATAATAAAAAATAATTCCACGCCCGTCCGTCCCACGCACCTTCCCTCAACTTCTCCCTCTGGGTTTTCTTACATATGAATTTGTCCTCCTTGCAATACTATACTTCAAAATTATGTTCTTTACATCAGATGTTGTTGTATTCTTATCACTTCAACCTCATCTCTATCACTTCTATATTAGTGTTGTTGATTCTAAGTGTTTAGTCAAACCCTACTAGTGAGTCCATTTCTTTACATTGATAAATACAATATACAGTGGTACCTCGGGTTAAGTACTTAATTTGTTCCGGAGGTCCGTTCTTAACCTGAAACTGTTCTTAACCTGAAACACCACTTTAGCTAATGGGGCTTCCTGCTGCCGCCGCACCGCCGGAGCACGATTTCTGTTCTCATCCTGAAGCAAAGTTCTTAACCCGAGGTACTATTTCTGGGTTAGCGGAGTCTGTAACCTGAAGTGTCTCTGTAACCCTGTACTACATTTCCTGTTTGCCCAGAGTGGACTCACAGGGGAATGTTGCTCCAGCCAGGAGGACTTCCTGTCACACCTGGTCTTGAGCATCCTCCCCTTGTCTCTGCTGTCTTTATCTTCTAGTGAACTTCAGCATTTCAGTTGAGATCTTTCTTTCTTTCTTTCTTTCTTTCTTTCTTAATATCCCAATCACAAGAGTAGCAAACCAAGTAGTAAGAAACAAAAGAAGTACCATAAATGATAAGGTGTACAATAAAGCAGAAGTAGTCCATTCCAAACAAACAGAAAAAATCAAAACTGCTCTGAATTTAAAATGATAGCATTTGTCATTCTTAAAATCCCAGGGAAACAGAAATGCTTGCACCTGGAACTCAAAGGACAGCAACGTCAGGCCTCCCTGGGAAAGGCATTCCAAAGGGAAGAGGCCACCCAAATATCCCAGCCTCAGTGCTCATGTGAAATTGGGTGGTAAGAGGACTTAGTGAGATGACACGTGCAAAGAGGTACAAACCTTTAACAACATGCCGTTTAAATGTTTGCTTCCATCACCACCCCCACCCTGGCTTCCTACAGCCTTCTGAGGTCAATGAAAGGCTGTGGCATTTATTATTGAAAATAATTTATATCCTGTTCTTCTTCCCCAAGGAGATCAGAGCAGTGTGCACGAAAATGAGTAAAGCAACAAAAACAAGAAACAGCAAACAAATCCGCAGCCGCCAAACTAGGGGGGCTCAAAAAGAAAAATCTCTGCTGCCCTTCTAAATGCAGTGAAGGAGCCAGAAGAATCTCCCACAGCAGGAAGTTTGGAGGAAGTTGGGGGCTTACACAGAAACGGTCTTCTTGTGTCACTTAAGGAACACCTGAAGAGACAGCAACTGTGAAAGATTCCATCGCTGAAGCAAGATGACATGGTTTCAAGCTATAAGATGACATGGATTCAAGGTACTCTTTCTTCTATCCACAAAAAAAGTACAGTCGTACCTCGGAAGTTGAACGAAATCCGTTCCGAAAGTCTGTTCGATTTCCAAAACCAATCGGAAGCCACGCCGGACGTTTGGGTTCTAAAGAACGTTCACAAACCGGAAGACTCACTTCTGGGTTTGCGGCGTCCGGGAGCCAAAACGTTCGACTCGTGAGTCATTCGTCAGCAAAGGTACGACTGTATCTGAGTTTGGCTGTTCTGGAATACTGGCCAAATACATTTTAATACAGTTAACCTGCCCAATTAAAAATGAGGTAACTATTCAGTTTGCAGGACTAGAAGAAAGTCACAAGAGCCTGGTCCCACAGGCTTTTAAAAAATGTGATGCTGGCACTTAGGCATTTGAGTTTTCTTACCCACACTGCACCCCCAAGCCTGGCTGTGAACTTCTGCAAATGTTGTTAAACCACCTTAGTACACAGCCAGGGGAAAGCAGACAGCATCCTTCCACTCAGCTGAGTAAGTTCCTTCTATTTTAAGCAATCTAAATGAGTGTTTACAAGAGGAAGCACAGCCAATCTTCCTTTAATTGGTTTCAAAATCAACTAAATAAAGCCTTAAGATTTTTTTTTTTTTTAAAAAGCATGATTATTTTCTCGGCAGGAACACTAAATATTCCGAACACACCCACAGGGGGGAAAAACTGCACAGCACCCAACAACGATGTGCTTCTTCGCTAGCCAACCTGGTGTTCCATGCAGAATGTTCATCCACAACACAGCTCTGACAGGGGTGTTCAAAACAGCTTTGAAGGAACCCCTCAAAGCATATCAAAAGTTATTCAATAAAAAGATCGGCAGTGGCAGGCTAGCCTCCCTGAAGGACAGTTTAGCCAATGCTACTGATCTTTCCTGGGCAAACCTCAGCAGCGGGGGAATTTAGGTTGTTCAGTCCGATGCAACAGTCTCTAGCCTGGCCCTATACCACAGTGGTTCTTGTCAGAGGTTGTTTTCCTGGGAGGACGTGGCACAATGATCGTTAGTTGGGATTTTTGTTTGTTTTTAAAAGGCTATCTTAGGCATGGAGGTGGAAGAGAGCTGGGAAGTAGGAGAATTCTTAAAACGGGATAAGAATATTGGGAGGGGGGGTGTAAGGTACTATTTAAATTTTACTTCTTTTTAACAAGGAGGTGGAAGCAGCAATGAGTAATTCCTGGTTTAGGGAAAACTCATTTTGGTTAAAAGGGCATAAATAGCTTGGAGGTTGAAGCATGGAGAGGATGGAAGGGAAATGCTTAAAGTCTATCATTATGCACCACTCTAGGAGAAGCAACACACACACACACACACACACAGAGAGAGAGAGAGAGAGAGAGAGAGAGAGAGAGAGATGTGCTAGCTATGCCTCAGATGCAGCGACTGCATATTCATCAGCCCTTGGAGCATAAGAGACTACGGCAGCACAAGTGGCAGGGCAGCCTCCAGCCTCCTGAGAAACAAATCCTTTTTTTTGAACCCCCGTCTCTGAGAAAATGACGAACTGATGGCAAATGAGGTTTTCTAAAGCCTCTCTCAATCCATGTGAATTTTTAAGCCTTATCTTTCAATAAAGATTTCCCAAAGACAGAAAAACAAATATTTAACTATGAATGGCTGCCCTGCCCAGCCTCCATCCTAGCATACACATTTCTACTTCTCCACAAGACCATAAGGCCACAACATAAGTAGAGCGCTGGTGGACTACACCCATGGCCTTTTGAGAAGCTCACAAGGAGGACATAAGCAACAGGTATTCAGAGGTACCCTGCCACTGATCCTGGAGATAACACCCTGCCATCATTAGTAGCCTTTGATAGCTTTATCCTCCATGAACGTTTGTGATCCTCTTTTAAAGCTATCTAAGCACTATGTTGGCAATGACATTAGCCACAATCAAAACCAGCTCTTGCTTAACCAAGGTTTTAAACCATGTAACCAAGATGAGTTCAAATCCTGCCCAGGTGGGAGCCTTGGCCAGCCTAATCCACTGTTAAAATTGCTATTAACATCACAGTTAGCCACAGTTTAAGGCTTGTAGAGAAATAGCAGAGGGAATTTGCATTCTAGACAATATGAGGTACAAGGAAGGAGCGCACACTCCTGGTTGGTTATAAAATAATTTCATCTTCCTTGGGCCCAACAGCTTTAGAATAAGAACATTCTGGATACAGCAGCTACTTTTGAATGCTCTCCCATCATGCAAACCTTCCTCACTTTAGATTAGCTTGCCAGGGACCCCATGTGTGTTGCTGATTCTTCTGAATCACCATGCACTCTCTCTACCTGAGCCACCATTAGGCCTCTGAAGTTCTGTCATTGCCCCTCAGAAGCATGAGACGGCATCATACAAGATGCCCAACCCAATCCTGTAACTGCACATTGCAAGGGAAGATCAGTGGTAAGTTGGCATCAGTCAAGTCATGTGACCACTTGGAACCTTCCACCATCTCAGAGGAAAGAGGACTGCTCCTGTTGCTTATCGCCAAGAGCAGGAGGTGTTTCCAATTCTTCATGCCCTCACCTGGGATGGAGTCTCTTCAACGTATCTATTAATAATAGCTTGACATTTGCAACATTAATGCAAACAGCACACAATTTATGGCAATTGCTTCCAACAATGACTTGAAAATTTGCTCCAGGCCAATTTCCTCTCATTGCTCAGGCATCCCAACCCATTCCAGAAGTATACAGCACAAATCAGTAGCATGTTTGGGGAAGAAACACCAGATGTCCATCCCATTTAAAGGTTTTGTCAGTTAACAAACAGCACAATCAAGGTTCTACAGCATCCAAGCCACAATGATTTAAAATGGCCTGAGTGCAAACATTCATTTAGAACAGTGGCTCTCAATTTTTGTTCTGTAAACCACCCCGATACCTCTGGGTATATACATTCAACAATCAATCAATCAATCAGGGTGTGGCATAACACCCTGCAGTGGCAGGAGAGGACGGCAAGTGTGGCAGGAAGATTCAAGGACAATAAAATAAACATCTAAACAATTCAGAGTAACATGGTAAAGTATAGTATCAAAATAATTTTATTTGCAGCTTAATATGGATAGATATCTGTTCAAAATCAAGCACTGTTGGTTGTTATTTCTTTTTGTGTTGCAATGTATTTCTTATCAATAAAAAACGTTGGTGTGGCACGAGCAAATTTTTATTCTGAAAGTGTGGCCCAAAGAAAAAAGTTTGAGAACCACTGCTTTAGAAGAAGACAGAAACAAGTCAATTTTTGCAATTAACAAAAACACATATGTTTTTCCACACTTCATTTTGGCCAAGAACAAAAGCACAGTATTTATAAAAATAAAAAAGTAAACGTCCACAAAGTCCCTGGACTGACGCTTGCCAACTAAAACACCTACTACGAATTTAGTAATGGCTTAAGCAAACATAAATTACAGGGCCAGACATTTTAAAAGGGAAAAAAATTGATTTATCGTCACACTGGAGACACGGCAGGATAGCAGTGTAATTTCATTTTTCCATATATTCATCAACACTGAAAATGCATTAATTGAAAAAGAATCCAACAGTTGTTATTTTTTTTTAAAAAAAAAAATCTCTATTCATTTCTTTACTTCACGTGTCTCTTAATTTGCTTATAAGTAACTCTCAAGGGGTGAGTTTCCTGTTAGACACAAACAGGGGAGAGGGGGCTTAGGGGTGGAGGCTCCCTCCTTGGGGTGGCTGGGTTGGGTTTGATGGTCTTCTACTTCCTTCAAGTCTTCTGAAATCTTTTTTTAGCAAATATAATTTTTCTCTTAATTTATTTCCAGATACGACTATTGCCAATGATTCAAGATACAAAAAGAAGTAGCAATCATCACAGGGGAGTCACAGTACCAGTCCAGGGACTGGATTACTGAAGGGGGGAGATGTTCTTCACCTCCATCTTCAACATGGAGCAAGCACCTGTCTACAAAAGTCTTGCCACAATAAATTGGTTCTGCAACATTCAGGCATTATTATCTGCCTTATTTGCTGCTTGAATTGGAGTTTCTTAGTTTCTGTTGTTTTAAGAGTTTTTAATGGTGTGGTTATTCTTGTTGAGCTTTGTTATTGCAGTACATACTGGAAATTTGAAAGACAGAATAAAAAATCCTTAATAAATAATAAAAGCTCAAATCCTCTCCCTCTTTCAAATACCATTGTCAGAAAGAAGCCCTAATAGGTGTTGAGACCTATTAGCAAAGCATGCTAATATAACTTTTCTGTTCTCCCAGTTTGAAGATTACAGATGTGTTACAATTTACAACAATTTAGATTTTGCATCACCAGCTATTTGCTCATTCAACTTGGCAATTACTGATTACAGTTAGCTTCAAACTGAACCACTTTTAAACTTCTATTTATAAATCAATCTTCTTTATTAAAGCAAGCAAACCTTCTGCCCAGCCAGTAAACCAATCAAACAATCGAGTTTTAGAATATGTAGACAAAATGTAAAATACAGTGGTGCCTCGCAAGACGAAATTAATCCGTTCCGTGAGGCTCTTCGTATAGCGGTTTTTTCGTCTTGCGAAGCAAGCCCATTGACAGCTTAGCGGATTAGCGCTATTAGCGGTTTAGAGGCTTTTAGCGGATCAGCTGATAAGCGGCTTAGGGCTTAGGAAAAGGGGGGGGGGGGAACCCCGCAGGAACTCGCAAGACATTTTCGTCTTGCGAAGCAAGCCCATAGGGAAATACGTTTTGCGAAGCGCCTCCAAAACAGAAAACCCTTTCGTCTAGCGGGTTTTCCGTCTTGCGAGGCGTTCGTCTTGCGGGGCACCACTGTATACACATTATTGCTCCGCTACATTGTAGTTTCAAGAGTAACCGCTTAACCTTGCATAAACACTTAGAACACACTCATGATACTTGCGAGAAATTGCAGGGGAGGCTTTCCTGTCAACCAGTTACCTACCAACCACAAAAAAGGGAGGAACACCATTGGCTGGCAGAAAAGAAAAAGGTACCATTTATTCCAAGCCCAGATCCTTCCATAGGGACACATTTTTAGCAGCAATTCTCAAATGCAAGTGACTGGTGGGTATACATATACCAGCCATTAACAATATTCTACAGAATACTGAAAACTCCTCCCAATGAGGAGTTAAGAAGGAGAATAACAACAGGAGCCAGAGACTTCCTCTGATCAGGGTGCAATAATTGCAATAATTTTCGCAACGTACTACATGACCCAATTAGTCATTTTAGCACTTGCTGGAAAGTGCTAAAGTGTTCTCATTCAAAGAAAGAAATCAGATAGATCTCGCTTTAAAATGTTATTTGCATCTGATCTCTATATTCATTCACAGTCCCCTCATAGTCTCTGTTGGGGGAACCCTGCAGGTGCTGATTGACTACAATTCCCATCATCCCTGAACGCTGGGTCATGCTGGCTTGGTTTGGTGGGAGCTTGAGTCCATCATCTGGAACTACACTGGGATCAAATTATTTCAAGTCAAGGCTATCCATCACAATGTCAGAAAACTAACACATTCTTTCTAAAAATGGTCTAAAATCCCCTTCAAATAAAATCATGGGCACTCCTAATTAGATTGCCATTCCTTGTCCCCAAAATCACTGCCAAATTAGAATCCCAAGAGTTGATAATGTATTTTTATTTTCTATGGGAATTTATTCCTCTTTATTCCTGCTTACTTCTTTAGAAATCCATTTAAAATATAATCTGTTCAAGACCCTAATATTTAAAACTGATGTTCAAACGATTTCCCTCTACACATGAATATATGGTACAACTCGATCTCTTATAAATCAAACATTCAGTTATTTTAGGTAGATAAAAAAATGCAGAGTTGTCAGTATTCACATAATACTGAAAAATTGCTCATTTGCACTCACAGTAAGCTCTGTGGTTGGGGGGAAAATGCAGTCTATGTGAAGTTTCATACCTCATGATATCAACCTACAAATTTATACTTGGGGGCTGCTCCTCTCTCACAGAAAAGCAAGAGCATGACACAGGACATCCTGTGGTTACTTGTGATATCCCTCGACCTGTTTCAAAAGGAAGGAAGGGCAGGTGAGAAAAGCCTGAACTCTATGCTCCTTTCCAGTCTTGCCACACACACAAGGGCGCAAAGAGATGTCTGAACATAACCCCTGCTTACAAAAAATCCCAGGAACCATGAAATTACATGGTTGAATATGGACTTTAAACTGCATGGTTTGTAATGCAAAACTATGGGACAAAAAAGAAGTCTTCCTATGTGTATAGGCACTTTGTGATTAGTGTTAGCTGGGATATGCCCAGAGTTGTAACAAACACAGGCCCAAAAGTACAAAAGAATTGAAGCTAGTGCCTAGGAATTTGATACATGTTTGTGTCGTCTTTTATAGGTGTCACCTAAAGGTTAGATGCTGGCACTGAATTATTCGAAACACTAGACAGACAACCCAGGTCCTGTCTGGTTTTTTTACAAGGGTGGGATAGAGCACTCCCAATTCTATTAAAATGCAGTTGATCTCTCTCTGTGTGTGTGTTTTAAAAAATAAAACCACATAAAATTAATTCCAATCCTTAAACCTAAGTCTATCTCCATATCATAGAGAAAAGGCAATCATAGACACTTTGTTCATGTTTTGCAATATATTTAAAACACTGTATATTGCTTCAGAAGAAAATATCTGATTTGGCTATCATACAACACGGGGTGGGGGGAAGAGTCTAATGAAATAAACAGCAATTGAAATAAATCACTGCCACCTCACACAAAATATTTTAGGGCAAACTCGGAAAGCCAAAAAAAGAGAGTCCATGGTGTAATTAACCAGATGCCTCTTAGGCAGTTCTAGGACCCTGGGAGTGAGATCATATGCTTTTCGGGAGAAAACTTCCCCATGGTTCAAAATTTCCATTTACTTAGGAGAGAGTTTGGGGGTCAGCAGGGGGCCATCACAACTCTGTAAGTGTTAAGGTGCTCTGTTTGAGAGTTCATTTATTCAGTTTTCTGTCAGCGTGCAAGATTCTCTTTTTCCAGGCCAGTTAGAAGCTGTTTATGCTCAGAGCACACCTACTGCTGGTTATGCTCAAAGGCTCTGCTGTGCGATTTCAGATTCCAACTGGATTTGACCATCAGAGTCTAGAAAACAGATGTCCGATGGGCAGTAAAAGCCCACTCTCTCACTTCCATGCCTCACCACTGAGCACATATGCAGGCCGGATAGAGGAAATGGCCATGAGGCCGGCAATCAAACTTCCAAGGTCCACTTTTGCCCAAAGGAAAATAGTCAGAAAGGGAGCAGAGGTCACTTCAGGCAGAGTCCGTTCAGACATCATTAGCAGCAATGGCAGATAGGGGGATCACCCAGGCTTCTGAAGTGATGTTAAACCCCTAACATCTAATACCATGACACACGGACCCCACTCACAATTATAAGGACATATTCCCCAATCCATTTTAGCACAATCATCTGACCATTGCCAAGAGCTGCAGGTCAGCACATTCCATGGCTAATGGGGATTTGGACATACTAGTGTTAAGTTCACAAAACCTCTTGAAGCTGAGCCCCCTTGTTTTCAGAATGGGGACATCTTTCACTCCAATGGCTAAAAAGCTTCGGAGTTTCAAATAGCAACCATTACACGCCCTCAGAAAAACTCCCCCTCCCTTCCATGGTTTCAGGTGAGTCAGTTTGTTAAGGGTGCTGAAAAGTGTCAGACAGAGTTGCTTTGCTGCTTTGCTTAGGACCACATCAGCGAGACCGAGGGGGGGGGGGTCTTGTCATCTGGGTACCTCCATACATACTGCCCAGGTTTTAACACTTCTCAGCAATGTTAACAAACTAGGATTCTTTGGGGGAGGCCATGACAGTTTAAGTAGCATGATACTGCTTTAAATGCAATATAGTGTAGAGAGGGCCTAAATCTTGCATCCAATCAGACTTTTAAACAGGTGCAGCTGCAAATGGCTAATTTTTTGAAGCCAACATCTTCAGACACTATTTGTGGCTACAGTGGAATTGCACTGCAAAACTGAGCGGGAGCCAACTCAGTTTCTCCCTTCGATACTCCCAGTTCTAGGCTTGAACAAATAAAAAATGCCTTTAGCTTTTTGATCCACATTAACCCTCCAAACTCTCACTTCTGATGAGTTCCTGGGCATGCAGAACAAAGCCGCTAAAAGCCATTTATAAAATAAATATTTCTACTAGCAATTATGTGGTCAATTCGAGCTCCTGAGTGACTTGAGGAGATTCTAAATTATCAAGATCAACCACGTTCTCAAACATTAATAAGGGATGCTTAGATGATGAGCTGCAGGACCTGTAAGAAGCTGCACAGCTGGCAAAACAAAATGGCTGTTTTTAATTAAAGCCTCTTCCCCCCACCTCCTGATTTTAACACAGTATATGTTTCAGACAGTCTTAATCCTAAAATGGCCAGAACACCCTATAATTAACTATTTTATTAAAGTGACTAACTGCAGAAAATTCAAATGCATGATATCACCATTATGTAACAGAACCTAATGTACAGTCCTACTGAGGCCTTGTCCAGAAATATCACCTTTTGTCAGTTGTACTCAAACTCTCACAGCAAGGTTAACTCATAAATTTTACCTCCGAGCATTCACTGCTTATTTACAATGAGAGACTAACTCCCCAGAGGGCCCATTGCTTTAACAATGCAACAAAGCTCTCTCCCGAGCTTGCTCAAAATCTAGCTGCTTTTTCTCAACAGATATATAAAAGGGAGCACATGAAGGAGGGAGTCGCTTCAGTTTTGCAGCCAGTTTCACAGGGAGCTAGTATTCTCCCAGCACAAATGCAGCAATAGCTGACCCTCTTTAATAAGGGTTAAAGAATCAGGGATGGGTCATGGGACAGCACACTCCCTCCCCATCCAGACCTTTCCCTCTTGTGAACAAATCCCACACATTTGATATAGCTTATGTTAACAAAAGCTCACATGAAGTTCAGGGCTTGGGTTCCAAAACTCAGTTTTGGAGCACCCCCTAAATTTGGGTTAACTAGGAATAAGGCCAAGCAAAATTAATCTAAAACAGGGTAAAAAGCAGTGGTATTGTGGGAGGGGGTTTCCCAGCACAAGTGGAGACTGAGCATGTTTGTTCCATTACATGTGCTTTCAACATTATAATCTGCTCGTATTATTGACTAACTCCCATTCATTTTAGTGGGGCGCACAAAGGAATACTGATCAAAGTGTTCAGTTGTGCTTTAGTTACTGACTAGTTAAACTGGTAGTGGGCTGGTTATTCTAGAAGTGACTGGGGCATTTTTGCATGCTCCCTAGAGACATATTGAGATGGCACAAGATATCCATATAATTCACATTACCAATTTGGAAGTGAAACAAGATTCCTGTCAGCTGAAGCAATTCATATACAAGCCATTTCACAACACATGAACTTAAATATTCTGAATGCATAATGAAGTAACCTGAAGCATTCCTCACACAAACCTGCCAAAAAGAAGTTCGAAGAAAACTGGGGCCAAGTCACTGGAAGTTCCTTTCACAGGGTCTTTTCAACCAAGACATACATTTTGGTAGCAATCAGTATCAAACTTCTGCGTCAAGTTGTTGAGGGATGTAGCCTCTGGCTGTTGCTCCCAAACTATGCTACATTAGCCGGAACACAGACATATGGCACCAGATGTTTTCCAAGATAATGTAATAAGACCCAGAGGGAGGGGAGGATCGGCTGAATAAATCTTTGAATTTAAAGATTTAGAAAACTTTTTTCCTAACTTCAGTGGTAGTAATACCTGCACCCGCTTCACATATTACAATGCATCCATCTCCAAAATACTGTAGTAAAAATAAGCCGAAGCACAGAAACAAATCACTGGTGTAAAAAATATGCAATATTTCTGCAGAAGGGGCTTAGTCTTAGGAGATGTTGCATTCCTGCTGCTATGGCAGCTGGTCCCATGCAAAGTCTCAGAAGGTGGCTGGTAAGGCAGATTCTGTTCCTGAGGGCACCTGATCTCTCTGCAGTTGGAAAGCATGCAGCCCAGAAGAAAAGATTTGATTTTGCTAAAAGAGCTACAAAAAGAACATACTTAATCGAGTCTCTCTGATCTCTGGAACATCCTAAGAGCCCAGTCTGCAGACACTGCAGAGTTGTAACTGCCACTGACAGTTCAGAAGAGTGAGGCTCTGCTCTAGGGTTCTTCTAAATACCAGTTTATTTGCAACGGAGTCTGAGAAAGTTCTTTGAGCATCCTGGACAGCAGTATGTGGAAAGCTAAAAGCTGAGAGATGCTTAAACTACTAAACCTGTGACAAGACATGGAAAAATGTGAGAGGGAAACAATCCTAAGGAGTTCACCCAGATACTCCAACACTGACTGTCACTGTCTGTCTGCTGCATAGAAATCAACAAGGCAGCTGAAAAAAATTAAAGCTCTGTCATGACCTTGTCTGAAACGCCTTTCCTCTCTCCCCACCCATTGTGTGCCATCAAGATTCAAGCAGGATAAACCAGGATATTAAAGAGACTTGGCTACAGCTTTGTAGGCTCTATAAAATAGCCCAATGGACTGTCTTGAAGGCCATGTTTGTTGCCAACACCATTTACATCAATAAACATTTTGAAATGAGGAGTTTTACTGACTGGTAGACCAGCAACCTACCTCCATTCGTGCATGTGTACCACGCTGTAATTTAATTTATAATTCCAACATGTGGCCCACCAGGCTTCTGAATGGGGCCCGCTGACTGGGCCATAGGGCTTGGGTCCTATTTCACTTAAGTTTACTATCCGCCACCCCCGACAATTCAAGGAATTGATACTAACCTTCACAGTAGTGCCAAAACTGGGAAATAATTTCCCCTGGTGCAAATCTAGCAGTATAGCAAAGCTCCTCCCAGTCTGCATATACTGTAACTTCAAGCATATGCAAACAGGAATGCAAGTTTTCATTAACTCAGTTTCTTCCAACCAGTTTTTACTTGTTCTATTAAAGTTAATGTATTCTGTATACTGCTTTTCTGGGTTTTTTTTTTAAAAGAAAGGTATGATCTATAAATATTTAAGTAAACAAACAAACAAATGGTCAAATGGCTAGGACTCCATCCTGCTTGTTGGAAACAAGAGTAGAACCTACACATAAAAAGGTAAAGGACCCCTGACAGTTAAGTCCGGTCGCAAACGACTCTCGGGTTGCAGTGCTCATCTCACTTTACTAGCCGAGGGAGCCGACGTTTGTCTGCAGACAGTTTTTCCGGGTCATGTGGCCAGAATGACTAAGCTGCTTCTGGAGAAACCAGAGCAGCGCATGGAAACACCGTTTACCTTCCTGCCGGAGCGGTACCTATTTATCTACTTGCACTTTGACTTGCTTTCGAACTGCTAGGTTGGCAGGAACTGGGACTAAGCAATGGGAGCTCACCACGTCGCGGGGATTCGAACCGGCGACCTTCTGATTGGCAGGCCCTAGGCTCAGTGGTTTAGACCACAGCGTCACCCGCATCCCTAGAACCTACACATAGTCTGCCTATTTTAAAAAATTAATGTCACTATTTTCCTTTATTTCACTTTAGATACATGCTTTAAAGCCCTACTAGTATATGCTGACTCTCGTGTGCTAGAGTAAAAGGCAAAGAGAAATTCTTTTTAGGGAATGGTTCACTTTCATCGAAACATTATATACAGCAGTTAAGATAATCTACTTTGAGGAAGAGGCATAACTCACTGGTAACGTTTCTTACAAAGGAGGAAACTCCATTGAACACAGTAGGCTTTCTTCTGAGAAAACATGCACAGAATTATGTTGTAAATGCATTAACTATGTTTAAATTGGTTCCATAAAGGAACAGGATAAAAATCTTAGAAATATAATTCATCTCAGTGGTTCACGAGTTCAGTTTGACAAGGAACTCACATTTAGTTTGGAACACCCAAAGTTCGCAGTGCCATCCGTTTCGGCAACAGCAAAGTGTCAGGCCTTGTGAATGCTTCTGTTGGCCTAAGCAGTTCTTCTGATACCTTCCCTGGCTGTGGCAATGAGAGCTGCTACCCACTGGTGCCTGTAATCACCTGAGGGAGCACAAGATGGCCCTGTCGGTTCTTGCTGCCTGAGTTGCGTCCTCAGTCTTTGCATGAAGTAACTACATTATCAAGCATGCTGCAGCTGAGACAGGTCTCTTCTGATTCTTTAATTGGCCCCACTTCAATGTTTAGCTCTTAAAAGAAGTGTGTATAATATGGTATATAGATTAATAACAAAACTCGTTAAGTCAAAAGGGTGAAACCCCTTTGCAGAGAGAGCAAATAGGTTCTCCATTACATTATTTGCAAACAACTCCACACCAAAACAACAACACAAAATGTGTGCAACTTTATTATTTTGGGCCTTCTGAATCCTAACACGCAGCAGGCTCATTTAAGGAACAACAGACAGAAGCTGTAATATACAAAGGTTTTTTTGTTTAATCTCATGTGGGCACATTACATGCAATCTCTTTACATAGTTTGTGTTTTTGTAATAGCTTCAGCTACACAAATCAATATTTGTTCCATGTGCCAAACAACAGATCTGTGTAACACAAACACTCAAAAAGTATAGGATAAATATAAATACTTTCTTCTATCTCATTGCATCCAACTTTGTCTAGATGACATTGTCTCTGTCATCATTGTGAAAGTTCACCGCAAATTCACTAGCTGTGAATTATGGTATCAAAACAGTTGGTTTGGTTTTTGCTATTGTGTTAGGGCAGTGGGGGGTAGGGGGTGGGACTGTGGCCCTTTGAGTGCTGTTGGGTCTCTAACTCTCATCAGTCACAATCAGTACAGCCAAAGGTCAGAGATAATAGAAGCTGTAGTCTGACAATACCTTGAAAGCCACAAATTAGCCACTGTTAGAGACTCTTTTATTTTAGTATTCCCCCCACTCCCAGTACTAAAGTGCCTTACTCTTCTCCTCGTCACCAAAGCTGTCTTCTACAATTCTCTCAGTTAAATCAAGTGGTCCATCTCACAACTCAGAACAGCAGCCAGAAAGTAATATTTTTAAAGTCAAGGAATTTCAGAATTTACATCTTGAAAATCAAGCACTTTGCTAGGCAAACAGACTTTGGAACACATGAATTCTGACACTGGTCTGTCTAGTCCGGCATTAGCAACCCTCACTAGCAGCAGCTATCCAGGGATTCAAGACAGGGATATCTCTAGCCCGCCACGCAAGTTTTGTTGAAGTGCAAATGCAGGAAAGTGAACCAAGGACCTTCAATGTGCAAAATACATGCTCTTCCACTGAGCTGCAGCTCAGCTACTTTCTGAAAGGTACCAAAATGAAAAACGGTGGGCTATGCTCATGCTTGCACAACACATTTACTCAACCAAGATAGCAAAACACTTCCCATTCTATACTTGCTGATCTTTGCAATCTCAACACCACTACATGGAAGAACCTTTCAAATGTGCCTTCTGCCCATACAGAAAAGATTGTAATCTTACCTGATGCAATAAAGCTAACAAGAGGAGTTACTTTTACCATGCCATAGATATTCCACATTTTCAATAGGTCACAGGGCCTTAGTAAAAATCACTTTATGAAATGCTGCAGCTGATGGATGAATTCACTATGGTTTGTTAACCTACATAGCACATAATCATTACTTACATTAACGGAGTGAAAACATCCCCAGAGCATTAAGCACTGCCTTAATGGATTCTTAACAGCAGCCAATGATGAAATAGTTAACTTCAAATGGATGCAGAAAGCAAGGTAAATATGGCCAAAAGGGGGTGGAGTGGGGCAATGCCCCCTGCCAACTCTTGTGTGATTTCATTGGTGTGAATTTTCTGGACAAATTTTATTTGAATTTTTCTGACATTCTAAATTGATTGAGATCTGTTTTAGCATGTTTATTTAACCTATTATTTAGTAAGTGCAACTTTTAAAATGCCATGTTAATTTTATATGCTGTATAAATATATCAGAGCTTTTTCCAATAGCCAAAGGCATGTCAACTGAAATTATGTTGCGGTGAGGGGTGTGTGTCAATAAAGCACACTTATTGTACTTTAAATTATACTTTCAAACCAAGTCAAAGCTTTAATAAATATATGCTTTTAGATACAACAACTCTATAGCAAACATGTCCCTAACATTAAATATTATGCATATAACAGAAAAGCTACTTTTAACATGCCCAAAGAGCTGTCTATTAATATATTATTATTTTCCTAGGTACAACAAAAAAGTCATTACAATTTTGAATCTGCTCAGTTTGAGTGACATTATATTATTAATTAATTTTATGGATGTTTTCTACAGGAACATAAAAGCAGTAGAATTTTTTTCTCTCTCATATGCATGCTGATTCCACAATGTGAATAAAGGCAGTGTTATAGTTTAGACTGCTGCTAGTCAAGTCAGAAACACACACACACACACACACACACACACACACACAGAGTTATATATACCCCAAGCTTAAAATATGAGTTCCAATGAATAATCTGAAAGTACAAGACACACAACTTTGTTTCAATGGGGAAAAAATTGTGGGTCTGTTAATATTCTGGGAAGTATAGATTTGAGGAATTAACATCACAGCTTACCTCTGGAGTGTTTTTCTTGAACTCACGGCTTTGTTCAATAAGCTTCTTTCTTGATTGTTCACTTTCATCTTGGCGGTTTGCCAACACTGTCGCTGTGGCATCAAGCTCCCTCTATCAATGAAAAAGAAAGAGGGACCATAATTTTAACCATGCCTGGATTCTCTCACCCCCTCCCCCCCCCCAAAAAAAGATGAAATTTGAAAACTCAGGTGGTGAAAGTAAATAGACCTCATTGTTTTAAATCCCTTAACTGAACCATTCTTTCCTTGCCACCTCTCATGCAAAGTTATTACAAGCTTCTCCATGAAGTCACAGGTCAATACAAACTTGCATAAATGACATTCCCCTATTTCCTTGGGTAAGGCAAGATAATTTAAGGCTGCATGCCTCCACTAGTATTGCATTAGATCTACCTTTTTGGCATGACTTTTGACATTGTGAATAACTACTGAATATCACAACTAATACATTCTTTGACCTTTCAGGGTTTTCAGGTTCTAGAGACAAGACACAATAGATGTGGATTTTATTTGTATAGGAACTTGTTCTGCTGAACTTGACCCTTTTGGCCAACTTCTTCCCTTTTAGCTAATCAAGAAGACACAGAGTTGCTTTCCCTTTCTTATGAACTAATTTAACCAAACCCACAACAGGGGCAATTCCACTAGGCCCAGCCTTTGCCAGCCTGATATCCTAAAGCTGATGGGAGTTGTATTCCAAAACATCAAGAGAGCAACAGGCTGGTGTACAATGGGGTAGAGAAGGCCTATCTTCTGGTCCTTATAATATCTCCACTACAAGAGTGTAGAAAACAAGCTGGACACACCCTGTAACAACAACAACAACAACAACAACAACAACAACAACGTCCTGTCCTCTTAAGTACCTACGTCCTGTCCTCTTAAGTAGCTACATCTATACAGCTTTTCACAACAAAACCAATTTCAGTGCTTCATCTGAAAAGCTAGCTCCTTCTCAAAGCCACAGCTGGCCAAACATCACATATCAAAATTTAACTGCTATGGTTTTTATATCACCAGTAAAGCTTGTTAACAAGGAAGTGATGTCTGAGGATCCATGACTGAGGGGTGGAGGGCGGAGAAAGATTTTGAGCCATAGACTCCAGTTTCTTGGGAGTTTCAGCCCCAGCACCTTTCTTTTTAGAATACTTCATACATCCCATGAATACATGCTGAATACAAAGTTGGTTGTATCTAGCCCAGCACTATGTATTCTGCCTTGTGACGGCTCTCCCAGCAAGTAGGACTAGCAAAGACTTGAGATTCTTGAAAGCACCACCACCAAGCCAGCCCATGAACTCCAGATCACAAAACCAGACAGCAGCTTGCCAAGGAAAAGACGATTCTGCAACTTGCTTAGTTTAAAAGTGTTTGGCCGTAAGATCAATGGATGGCAGCTGATCAAATTCTCTGATTAATTCATCCACTGTCTTGTTCCATGTTTGCTGGTTTCATGCACGACAAAAACGAGTCCAGGAACTGTGTCACTCTGCAATGTTGCTATGCACTAGTCACCTCACCGTATCTTCCACCTCTACCCAAGAGATTCCCTTACTTTTTGCACACTCTAAATAGCAGGGGATGTGTATTGGCAGAAATGCCCCAGCTGTGCTGAGATCCATTGCTGCGTCGCACTACCATGTTTCCCCCATATCTCTGTCCATTTTATTTAAGCACTAAATTCAAGTATATGCACCACATTCCCATGAAGTCAATAGAAGTTGTGTTATGTACCTTGTGGGAGGATTTGCCTCTAGATTTGTCTTTACCTTTAATCGATTTCCTTTCATTCCAAATCTGATGTTCATGAGAAGTGAGAAAAACAGCTCACTAGTGAGTCAGAACAAAAGAGAGCCCCTTCCCTCGCAACAAAATGTTGTTTGTGTGCGGCGGAGTGGCGCCTTCAAAGCTTTCCCCTTTTCAGTCAAAGAGAGTGGGAATGCCTGAGAAGGAGAAGGCATGTCTCTGACAGCTGACCTTAACCAACAAGTTCAGACACTCTTTGGCAATCCCTCCTCCTCTTCACCTGCTGGCTGAAGCAGACATAATTTATATGGGATTGTGTACTTTCTTCCCTTTCTCGGAGCAAATCTGCACCCCAACCCCCTGCAGTCATTAAGTAGCTGTGGGATACATCTGCAATAACATTATGAATGCCCAGCATCCTGAACCAACTTCAAAACCTTATTAATAGACCTGGTTACGCAAGGAACCTGGTTGTCTGTAGCCATAGCTGATGTGCCCATTAACCACATTCAAGTTTTTTTTTGGGGGGGGGTGTTGCTCCAGAGAAGGCACATATGAGCCCACATCCCACTGCCAGTCTCTTAAATGCTGCTTAGAAATTTGTCTCTCAGTTACACATACATTGTCCACATTGCTACAATTTTCTGAAATGAAAATGATGCAAGTATCATTTAGCATTCTGTGACCAGATTGATAATATATTTTTGGAGTCATTTTGGGCTTGTTCCTAAAGGGTTTCTGTACTTTTGCAAATCTTGGGTGCATCTGAAGGCAGCCCTGTTTAGGGAAGCTTTTAATGTTTAATAGACTATTGTGTTTTAATATTTTGTTGGAAGCCACCCAGAGTAGCTGGGGAAACCCAGCCAGATGGGCGGGGTATAAACAAACAAACAAACAAACAATTATTATTATTATTATTATTATTATTATTATTATTATTATTAGGTTGCCCCCATGCCTACTGCACAGATTTTGGTTACGTAATAACTCAACAAACAACATCTCTATCACTTGGAAGAAAAAACAATCGGTGAGGGTGGGGGGTTGAGTGTTTAAAATAGCAGAGACAGACCAACATAACATTTTCTGGACACTTGGAGCACTTGTATCTGGTTCCAATTCAATGGATATAGTTGTTCTAAGAGAAACTGACATATGAATGGCATTCTTAACTTTTGGAGGGTTACAGGGGAAAAAATATCAATGCCACTGGCTCCATCAAACACTTAGTCAATCAGGATTCTTGTGGTTTTAACAATCTTCTCGCCCCTCTGAATCCTCTTGGAAACCAAGAGAAGTGGTGATGTCATAATGTTGAGCTTAGCTATGTGGTCAGAACCTACACCTAACTGCCTCCTGACACAGCTATGTGTGCACAAGATAAATGTTTACAACATGGGAATCATATGGTTCCCAGACATTCATAGAATCACAGAGTTGGAAGGGAGCCCCAAGGGTCATGAGTCCAACCACTGCAATGCAGGAATCTCAACTAAAGCACCCATGACAGATGACCATCCAACCTCTGATTGAAAACCTCCAATGAAGGGGAGTCCACAATCTCCCAAGAGAGTCCATTTCACTGTTGAACAGCTCTTGCCCTCAGATGGCCATCTAACATCTACTTAAAAACCTCTGGTAAAGGAGGGTCTGCCACCATCCGAGGGAGTCTGTTCCACTGCCAAACAGCTCTTACTGTCAGAAAGTTCTTGACATTTAATAAAATCTCCTTCCTTGTAACTTAAATCCATTGGTTCAAGTCCTACGCTCTAGAGCAGGAGAAAACAAGCTTGCTCCCTCTTCCATGTGACAGCCCTAGAGATGTTTGAAGACGGCTATCATATCTCCTCTCAGTCTCCTCTTTTCCAAGCTAAACATACCCAGCTCCTTCAACTGCTCCTAAGAAGTCTTGGTTTCCAGACCCTTAAGCATCTTGATCGCCCTCCTCTGCACATGTTCCAGCTTATCAACACCCTTCTTAAATTGTGACACCCAAACTGGACACAGAATAGAGTGATGCTATTACTTCCCTTGATCTGATTCAAACCCACTCAAGGGAAACTAGCACACATGGGCTGCTCATCCAGAAACAAGGGGGCACATGTAAGACATACTCCAAGTGACAGTATCCTACTTTAGCTACATGTAATTAGCATGATTTATCAATTTATGAACCACACAGATGCCAATCAAAGGTCAGTGGATGTTTATCTTGTGTTCTGTAATCTCATTCCTGATTAGAACAACTTGATTCAAATCCTCCCAATAATGCAATGCAATTGATATATTTCATACGTTTTCTAGTTTTTCCAATATTTAGCTTTTTTTTATCACCACATGAGTGCTGGAGCAATGGGAAAAAAGAAAGAAAGAGAGGCCCTGGAAGCTATCAAAACCCTGCCAGCTGTATAACAAGGTGCCTCAGGGGATAACATACTTTCCGTCCCAGGATTACAGAGATTCAAATTTAAAATATTCCTCTCACCATAAAAGAAGATGTGCCCACCTTTTAAATTCATTTTATTTTGACAGCCTAAGGCTCCATTTCTGTATACAGTTACTTGAGAGTAAACCCTATTAGGCTCAGTGTGGTTGGCTTCCTGGTTCGCAGTGCTGAATATAGGGGGAAGTAAGGCAGAATGTCAACAGACTTTGATGAAATTCTGTAACATATGGGGAAACACTATAAAAAAGAAGGAAATCCTTAACAGTTGGACAAACCAGCCTTGGATGCATTTCAGAGTAAAGAGCCCAAAAAGTGTGTGTGTGTGTGTGTGTACACATAACAGAAACCAATGTGTCTAACAGCTAAGCAGAAGGCCTTTAAAAGAATATTAGCAATCTGTTTAAAAAGCAAGAGCTCAAAATATACCCCCCCCAAAGGAGGGCTAATCAGGAAGAAAACTAGTATATGTGCAAGGCAATAATTATTTTCAAACAAAAAGGCAGAAAGAGATAACAAACACACTGAAATAAAACAAGACAAACTGCAAATTTCTAAAGGGTATGTTACGTACGTGGGACCTATGAAACATTTGAGAACAGCACATTTCTATCAAGTGGGTCTAGAAGGGGGGCAGGCACAACCCTGATTCCTGTTAGCTGCCCAAGATACCTTGAGCCAGTTGTTGAAAATATCCACCGCTAACATCAAGACTCACACAGGAAATCAGAAACATGAGCAACAGTCAGAGGTGATCTATATGAGGCAAGATCAAGCAGCTTGCCTAGACAGTGGCTTTTCGGGACAGTAAAGGTGGAGACAGACAGATCAGCAAATCAAAGTATCTGATTATTCATGTCTATCAAGCATTAACATCAAAGTGAAGAAAGGATCTAGTTTCTTGGCTGAAACTAAGCTATAGCCACTAAGATTTTCCTGCACTTGTGGCATTTGGGGAAATGTTCAACAGAAAGGGCATTTAAGCACAATTCTGCATGGTTTAGAATCACTGCAGTGGGGCTTGCATAGAAGTATCTCCCCAAATGAGTTTGTCTGCCAAGACTCTGAGGAGATGAAGGTAAGACTTTTGCTCCTCAATTACCCTGACTTTGGCTTGGACCCAGGCATTCAAAGAATCACATTCTCCCACGCAAACCTGCCCAAATGTTATGATCACTGTAAGATCATCTGAAGTCTACCTGAATACACAAACCTCAAATCACTTGAGGTTCACCTCCCTCCCTTGAGACTTTTTTCTCCCCTAAAAATATAAGGCAGCCCCATATAGGGAAGTTTTTAATGTTTTATGTTCTATTGTGTTTTATAATCTGTTGGAAGCTGACCAAAGTGGCTGGGGCAACCCAGTCAGATGGACGACTACTACTACTACTACTACTACTACTACTACTACTACTAAATGTCAGAGCTTATGGGGGCTTAGCCCAGCAACATCTGGAGGGCCACAGGTTCCTCACCCTTGGTTTAAAGGCACCTGAAACCACAACCTCTACACAGTACCTGTCAGGTAACTGTTGAGTTTCATGATTATAAAAAGGCAGGATATTTATGTATACAGGATATTGGGGACTGCCTACTACTACTACTACTAAGCTGCAGACTTCTTTCCTGGTCAATACTTTTTTTGTACTTATCTGAGACGATGGTCACATTCTGTCTAGATCTAATGCCGCTGCCACGACAAAATGGAAGAAATTTTTAAAAGATCCAGAAGCAGGAGCTTCAGAGAGATACTACTAAAGCGCACAGCTGCCAAGCAGCTGCTCCCAAGACTTCTACAAGTACAGATTTCATTAGTTTCATCTTTTCAAACAGTGCACCAAACAACTACATAAGGTTAATTTAATGTTTGCAGCAGGAGCATTAATACCGAGCAAAAACATAAATATGATTAATGAGACATATCTATTTCTACTGGAATCATACTAAAATTAGACTTAAATCTTTTATGCTTTTTAAGATTTCATTTGCCATTACAAAAGGCAAGAAACCCCCCCCCCCCCAGCTACCTTACCCTGTCTGTCATCCTGGAGGTTGTCATATCCACACATCGAGTTTTTATTTTTAACTTTGGAAGGGTTGGCTCTGATGGCAAACGGGGGCAAGGAGAGAACTTGCTACGGCTCCGCTTGTGCACAAACACAAGAATCAGGGGCTATCCTTTTACAGCTTGTTGCATTTTAGTCCACTCTTCCACCAGAGGCAGAAAAACATACCAGCATTTACCAACCTGGTGCCCTCCAGATGTTTTGGACTACAGCTCCCATCATTCCTGATCACTGGTCATGCTGGAAGAGACAGATGGAAGTGGTATTCCTAAAGCATCTGGTGGTCACCATGTTGATTTTCCTGTGTTGGGCTGCACTGACAAACAGTGTTTCAAGACAAGGGTGTTTCTCAGTCCAACCTGAAGCTGTCAGGGCCTGTCCCTCCCCTGCAACATTATTTTTGCCAAAATATTTGCATGGCTCTTGATGGGTTATATGCCTAAATCACATTTATATCTCAGCTTTCCCCCAAGGAGCTCAAGGCAGTGTATGCAATTCCACTCCTCATTTTCTCCTTAAAACAACCCTGTAAGACAAACTAGGTTGAAAGAGAAACTGGCTCAAAACCACCTAGCGAGCTGCATGGCCAAGAGAGTTTGAATCAGGATCCCCGCCAGTCCAATGAGCTTTACATCATATTAGCATATTGGGTAGCCATGATCTCAATTAGCAGAACTGAGAAAGGCCTTTCTCTCTGCCCCAAAGACTGATGCACAGTACAGTAGGCAACACTGAAGTAAATGGCCCAATGGCCCAAATCAGTTTAATTCAACTTGATGCTTTTGTCAAAAGTCTCTCAAAATGAATTCCTCATCTGAAAACAAGAGGTTATAACAACAACCTGTGGAGGAAATTGCCAAGAAACGGGACACTTTTACATACTGAAATTGCTACCTAAAACATTATTGATATGTCCATTGACAAATCCAGTAATTTATTCATATGGGACCAACTACATTACCAACATTAAAGGACAACCCACACTGACGTCTTATCACTCTGGGGGGCATTCCAGCACCTGTTTACATTGCTTCTATCTTTCATTTAGTGTGTGAACTCTCAGGACAGGAATAATTTCCAGTTCTTGTTCCAGCTCTAGCAACCCCAAAGACATAAATTCAGTGCCTTGTCTTAAGAGCAGCAAAACAACGGCTTTGCAAAGCTGGGGTGTGTGTGTGTTTCCAATTGCTCCCCAGAGCATGCAGCTGTCTCAATCAATGCTGATTGTCTGTTAATTAGTTCGGTTTTACAAGCTGATGGAACAGATGACTTCATCCCTCCCCCTCCCTGGCGGAATAATTCTTCCTACCAGATGCAGTCACCTACCATATGCAGAGGGCTGGACTGTGGCAGGAGGAGTAGGGGCAAGCCGTCTTTCCACAAAGGGCTCTTTTTCCCTGCAGCTCCTCAGGGCACCGTGGGGTCATGTTCTCAGAAAATGCTGCAACTCCCAAGGGTCAGTTTGCCACGAAAAACTCACACATGCTTCTAGGTTCTGGGTTAAAGGTTGTGTGAACAACTCTGCACAGCCAGAGCTAAGCAACATCTTTATTTTAATAGGTTTTTGCATCAGATTTAGCTCCTAGCATCAGATCTGTGGCTTCAAATAGGCCTTGTTCAACAGAAGAACACTTCGCTAGGACAGGACCTCCCCAAATGGATTTGTTTGCGGTGTATAAAAGGAAAATATCCTTGCATACAGAAGAGCTCATCCTCAATGTTTCTGTGTGTGAGACACTGTCTAGGGAATATCACCTGACTGGAAGGATATTTGGTCCAAGCCTTGATTAGTGTAGAGATGTGAAAGGTAGCCTCCTCTGTGGGTGGGTACTTTGGTTCCACAAGACCCTATTTAAATTTTTATTTCTTGTGACACATACTTCTTTCACATCACATCAGCATACCCTGGTACAGTTTGTGAATTCTTGACTAGGGGCGCTAACCAAACAGGGGAGGGAATTTTCCTCTTCCAAAGCACACACATCAAGCTAGCTTTCTGAGCACCCCTTGCTGGCTTCAAGGCAAGCATTAAGCCTCAGAGTGCAGTTTGTCTGCTGAGTGTGCATGGGGAGCCTGTTCCCCAATCTGCAGATGCTCATCGCAGCCGTACTAGGGCACACTTTGCAACTTTAAATATGTGCTTTCCTGAAATCTTTATATATTATTTGTTAGACTCATGTCCACCTTTTTTTTCCTGGAATCTTCAAAGCTGTCTTCAGCATTAATAAAACACAATTAGTTTCATTTAAAAAAAAAATGTACTTTAACATTAAAACCATGCAAGTAAAGGATCCATGAGGAAAAATACTGGTAGGCCTGTAAAGAAATTGGACTTTATCTCCCTGGGATACTTGTATGGATTGCTGCATATGATGAGATGTATAGTGTGTGTGTGTGTGTGTGTGTGTGTGTGTGTGTGTGTGTGTAAATAAAAAAAAAACACCTGTTTGTTCATTGGGGATTACAAGGTTAACTGAGAAAGCTAGCAATTGCCCTGAGGCTCAAATATCAAGGCCCTTCATTCTGGATGTTAGGAATGACACATCTCTTGTCTGGGGGCAAGAAAATTAAAAGCTCCCAACCTCCTTGATCTTGGAGCCTATGGGAAGAATATATGATGGACAAAGGGAAGTTATATAGACAGATGGGCAGCCGGGAGGTGAGCAGTTCAGGGTAGGGCTCAGCATGATAAGCAAAGGTTGCTACTCAAGAGATGATTCTTCTGAGAACCTGGTGAGTTAGGGATTGTAGAAGCCCAGGGATAGTGGATTGCATTTTAATTTACTTTGTTTTGTCATTCTGCTCCAAAGGAGAATATACTGGTTTTCTGTAACTTATGCATATGTTTCTCTTTGTAAATTTTAGAACTTGTTTCAAAAACTTATTTCAACATCCTCAAGCCTGGAAGTCAAAACCTATGCTACCTTGGGAGCCTTCAGGAGACTTTAGGAAGGTTATTATGCTGACTGATAAAGAAGCAGCCTTGCAGAGAAATTATATCCAGTGGTGGCAAATTAAGGGAGAAGGGTATGGCTGAGCAGGGGGAAACACTCTGTTAACCAGGAACACCCTCCCCTCGAAGGGCATCAGACCCAGGGTGACTGGGAGCTGGCTACCACAGAGCCAAAGAGAGGAAAACAAGTTGAAAATCAGAACATTTAAAGCTTGAATTGGGTTTAGAAATGAATGGCAGGGTGTATCTCCCAAAATGAAATATGGCAATAAATACATATTTAATGGAGTAACCAAACTCTTGTCAATTCTGAGTACATGTTTCTGGCTAGAATGTATGGGTGTATGTGCTTACTTCAAGTTGCACTGCTGACAATTATAACTCAAAAATTAATTGGGAGGAGTCAGGCTTGTCTGACAAAGTCAGAGCCTTTTGAAAAAGAAAGATGCAGAATAGATAAGGAGTACCACCAGAAGCAAAGGAAGACTGATGTGTGAAAGTGCATGTGGGCATCACAAGTAATGCTTATTTCAGCATTCTTCACATTTCCCCAAACACACATACTGTCTATCACTTGACTGATTAGAAAAAAGGGGAAATACCATCTCTCATTGATTTTGAACCTGTCCAATATAACAGCTACATGTCAATTTCTTAATCCAGCTGAACATCATCTGAAGAGGCATGGGCAGTATTTATAGTAAAGGTGTGAATAAGTCCCATACTAAAGAGATCCTTGTCTTGCCAAAGAAGAACACCTAAATGTAAAATATTCTTCATGAATCAAGGCGACACATTTTAAAACATCACATCAAGTTATGCTCCACGCTAGTTCTGTTGAATGCAAAAGAGAACACAAAATCAAGCTCATTCAAGTTCACATTTGCCTTGCTCCTTCAAACCATCTGCACTGAACTCTGCCAAGCTTTTCTTTTGTTCTGGGTCCAGGCTAAAAGGAAGAATCAAATTGTTTCTATTCTTTTCATGCTTGGTTTTCGCTCACACATGTACACAGTCTCTTAGAGACTGAAAACTGCTCTCATTTCCCAGCTCCTCCTTTACACATCAGTTTATATTGCACATCATCTTTCGGGTCTCCCAGGAAGCAGCCATGCCATCAAGTTTTCATAGCAATGTTTGCAGCAAGATTGCTCACCTTCTCCCCAGGAAAAAAAAAGTGGGAAAGCTTCAACAAAATTAACGAAGTCAAATCAACAGCATCAAACAAAACAATCCATAATAAAACTAATTCAAGCTTCAAGGAAAATATTTCAGATCCTTCTCTAAGTGATATTGTGCTTTCCACAGTCGCCAATCTAGCATCCAGAGATCTCCACATGGTTGCAGCTGGACCCGAACCAGTCACAAAATGTGCCTGGCGCCTGGCTAATTTCAAACACTGATTAAAAAGTCTGTATAGGAGAGGGAAGGTTTGGCAACTCTGAATGCAGCATGTCAGGTTTCCTGCAGACCACCTATCCAGTCTAAGTATAAAGGGGAATGGGCATATGTACAGAAAGACAACCCACATCATCGTCTGCATCTGCCAGTCTGTGAAATAAAAATGATGAAAGTAAAGTTATAAGCACCATTAGGCATATGCACGCATCAGTTTCTAAGATATACCTCAGGATGAGACTATGCAGACTAGCATGAGTGTGATCATTAAAGGGCCCTGTTAAATTCAAAAAAATAACCTACCCTCTGGGACACTATCAAGATAGTTTACAGCACTTATTTAGGGCTTGCAATGCTCCTCACTCGAAATACTGCCATCACACCAAGGGCAGAAAGCAGATTTAGCTCCATTATAGTAGTGCCCCCAAGTACTACTTGAATTTCCTCCACTCAAGGAAAAGTCGCCATTCAATCCTATGGGAGGAAAACAAAACAGTGCTCTTGTAGCAAGGACAAAATCTTATTTTGCAGTTCTAGCTGTACTGTTGTGAGGGGAAATCGTCAAGGTCTTGGTGGGGATAGAGTATGTATACAGAGCAAATAGATATGTATATAACCCCCTCACCCCCCCAAAAAAAACTTATGCGGTATACTTCTCATGGCACTGCCATCACCAACCATCATGACAACTAGCATTATACTTAGAAATAATTATCTTTACAAGTGATGTGTATGTATGTCACAATCTCCTGAAAAAGCTGATCATTTTAACTTTGCGTCACCCACTCCCAAGGTCAGCCATAGTCTATCTGCCAAACAGTTTTAACATTTCAAGTCAAGATTTTCTAGGCAGGAGAATCCAAGGTAACAACATTCTGCCATTTATTTGCTGTGTTCTCCACAGCAATTCAAGCTCCTAAGTTGAGAATATAACTCACACAAGCACCAAAACTTTTGAATATCCATGGGAAGATTTCATTTTTATAGGCAATAAACATTAAATCTAAAGGACTGGAACGTAAAAAGTGTTTTAATACCACATAAATCACTTTTCCCCAGACAGAGTAAACCTCTGACGTTTTTAAGAACTGTGATATAAATTTTTATGGCAAATTATCTGCATAGAAATTATCTGTCCAAGATGCACTTTTTAGTACCTATATCTCATTTCCATAATGCTACCAATCTTTGCAACTGCCAGATCCAATCCAAACTGAAAGCCAAAGACATCAACACTCTGGCTAAATTGGGCTCCTCTCTCCAATGGGAGCTTGCTGTCTTTTTCACCACCGGTAGAGCGTTATCCATTTCAGAAGTTCAACACTTTTTAAACTTTTGCTAGTACAAAAGAGGAAATAGGTAACTGTGTCATTTACAAATCACGCTAGTTCCAAACACACACTTCTTATTTTATGCCATAAGATTGTTTCCCACAAAACTCTTCATTTTAAGTTAATAAAATATTTTCTCTGGATAATGAAGCACCGATTTGTTTTTCTGCACTAGGTGATAACCCCTTAGACAGAAGATGGCATATATTAGCACCCTAATAGCACCCACTGCTGGGGCAGAAAACATCCCCTCTGGGGACACTTCCCTAGAGCCTACCACAAAATACTTGATTTCTAACATAAGGAAAGTGGAGGCTGACCTCTGACTCAGAAGACAATGGTCACATTCAGATGACTGATATCTCAAACCCTTGGCTCACACTCTCACTCTGCCCCTTTCTCCATGCACACAGTGGAAGGAGATGCTGCTTCTAGTTAGTGGCAAACCATAGTCTTCTGTTTTGTCCAAATGTGGCAAACCATGATTTATACAAACCAGAGTATTCCCTCAAACAAGTCTTCCAAACCACAACTTAATCCTGGCACAAGCACAAGTCATAATGTGCATGAACTATAGTTAGCCTCATCCAGATCAAATGGCAAATTATGGTTTGCCACTGCCCAGAAGCAGACGTTTCTCTGTCCCGTCATGTGAATCAGGAAAAGGAGTGTGTGTGCAAGCTGAAGGGAACGCATTCTTCTAACAAAACTGAGCAGCCGAAATAGGAGAGCAGGATCGAGAGCAATATAAAACAGAACAAGTTATACAGCTATTTTGTATAAATAAGCACCTTCTTCCCAGCATCTAAGGAAGCAGCTAAATACATGAACTATGTCAATATGAAACTATGATTGCAGTTTATAAATATCAGTATTTAAAAGCTTGGTAACTGCTTGCTGCAAGTAGCATTGCCATTTTCGGGCAGATTATCTTCCTTCCACATTGAAATACCTACCATAGTCATCACTCAGTCCTCAGAAACTATTATTATGGGCATTAATTACTCAAACATTAAGAGTATAAATTATCACAGTGCCAAGAAATGTTTTAATGAGACTGAGATGGAGAGGAAGTAAGTGCTACTTAAGACTGATTAAAATCTATGTAGATATGTGCATTACCCATGTTGAGAGAATGAACAATGACTGGGAAGCAGCTTCGCTCTCAAAGCAGAGCCACAATGCTCAAAGCCAAAACTACATTCAAAAACATGTCACTTCCATAATAGTTGAACTGTCATTTCTTCCCCCAACGAATCCTGAAAATGGTAGTTTGGTGAAGGCATGAAGCATTCTCAATATATCCTTAGCTCCCTGCTCCCCACCTGCTCCCTTTAGAGATCCCAGAATGCTGTGGAAAAGGGAAAAGCCATTAAACCAGTTTAAGCCTGTCAGGCAGATCTGCCCCAAGGCATCCTAAAAACAGAGGACAGGCTCCTGTGTTACTGGAAGGGATGAACAGGCGTCACAGAAGAAAGGTGCATAAGAAAAGCCACAGTTGTCATCAATGCATAACCCTAACCTAATGTAACATGCCCTTGCACCAATTATTCTCCTTATATCCCACCTTTTCCCAATGGAGCTCAAAGAAAGGCACGTATGAAGTCCCATGATCAGCACCAGAAGCTCCACCCTCTGGCTTGTCTTTAGCAAAGATCTGGTAGGGAGGCTCCACAGTTGCAGAATTCTCTTCCCAACAAGTCCTCTTTCTTTCTCATCTTTAGAAGAGTTCTGAAGACCTTTTTTATGAGTAAAGTTATGCTACTGCTCATATTGTGGGTGCAGCTGTGGTCTAAACCACTTAGCCTCTTGGGCTTGCCAATCGGAAGGTTGGCAGTTTGAATCCCCGCGATGAGGTGAGCTCCCATTCCTTGGTCCCAGCTTCTGCCAACCTAGCAGTTCGAAAGCGTGTCTAAGTGCAAGTAGATAAATAGGTACCACTCCGGCGGGAAGGTAAACGGCATTTCCATACACTGCTCTGGTTTGCCAGAAGCAGCTTAGTCATGCTGGCCACATGACCCGGAAGCTGTATGCCAGCTCCCTCTGCCAATAAAGCGAGATGAGCGCCGCAACTCCAGAGTCGTATCGGTCCAGGGTCCCTTTACCTTTTTACTGTTCATATATTTCAGTTTGATGTGTTTTTTGCTCGATTCCGCTTTATCCCTGATGAAATTTCATTCTTCAAAGGTGGGATATAAGTCAAAGGAAGAGAATGGCTAGTCTACCTTATCATCACTGTAACCCTGTTAGAAGTTAATGTAGAAGGACCATGCTCTTTTGTCTAGGACTAGATAAAGTTGCTTCTATATTCTGAACATCATGATGCTGCTAAAATAAGTGTTACAGAAGCAGTGATAATTTCAAATTGTATCTCAGAAATAATCAAACTAGAAAAAGTGAGATCATTTTTATTATTAATATACATTTATATCCCGCTTTTCCTCCAAGGAGTGCAAGGTGACATACATAATTCCCCCCCCCCAATTTTATCCTCATAAGAACCCAGTGAGCTTTATAGCTGAGTGGGTCCTAGTCCAACACTAACCATTACACAACATTTGTCTCTCATCACTTTCCTAGTTAGTACATGGATAGTGGCAGCTGCATCAATAAATGCTTCTCTGCCACTGAAGAAAGCATCTTCTGCACATCAGGCAGAAAGCCAAGCTAGGACCCTTCCTCTTGATATACAGGGGGGTGGCCTTTTGAGCAGGGGCAGATTGTGAGCAAACATTAAAACACACAACCCCTTCTTCCTACAGGCTTACAAACCAGACAGGGAGCTTTTCTACTTGATTCTGCAGATTATATAAACTAGCTCTATTAACTGTCAAATTCTATCACAACCCGCCCCCCCTTTAATTCATGGGTACCACATTTTTGTATTTGCATGTTCCCTATGCATTTCCCCACATGGAAAATATTTTACTCAGTTGAAGATACTTAAAAGGTGTAGGGGGCAGTGGGAGGAACGTGGAATTGTGGCTTCTCAATAATAATAATAAAAAAGTAATTCTAGCTGCTCCAGGGCATCATGGCCTGACAAAGATGACCTCATCTAACTCACCAAGTGAGAATCTGCTGAATGTGAGGTGAATCAAAGGGGGATGAAAAGAAACATGTGCTGAGCGTTTTTGTTGCCAAGTATTACAACAAGCCTCACAATTCCCCGAGATACAATAGTGCTGTTTCTCAAAACAGATCTCTAGCAAAATATTAAACTCTTCAGTCAGAAAAGCCCAGCCATGCATCTCTGTGCAATGCATTTCTATGAATCAACAGTTTGCAAAATGAATGCTTCCAACTCAGCAGTTTGCCAGACAGCCAAATGGCATTCTGTCATTTTAAGCCTTTAAATGTAGCTTTCCCACCCGTTCAAAGCAACTCACAAAAGGGGGGAAACAGCCACCCTAAGACTGCTCATATGCACTAAGCAGGATTTAAGGATGCCGCCCCAGATGAGCTTGACTCAAGCCAGGAACACAATATGATCTGGCCCATCATAAATCGGGTTACTAGCACTGTAGTCCAATTCACTCACACATCCCCATCACAACCAACAACTCTATACACACCATCACCCTCCAATTGGAGTGGTGCAAGCAAAGCACTCTCAAAACATTCCACAAGGGCACAAATGCACGCTAATTAGCCAACTTTATAAAGCAACCCAATGTCACGCACGTGGTGCAACCAAGGTACCAAGCATATGTATCTATGGCAGCAGAGACTCCACATATGCTTCCTCTGCCCTGGCCTTATAGCAGGAAGCAATGTGCACCAGGCGTTACGACAAGTAGGCAAGCAATGAATTCTATGGGTGACTAAACCAGAGGCCATGCGGCATGATCAGATTTCTGCAACGCAAGCAGAGTTTGATGCCAAGACCTGCCCTGCCCATTTCGGGCTGCAATCTCTACCCCGCACTGCAGGGACTCCAGGGGCAGAGAACCACATTTTGCCACAGTGCAGCCTCCGCTTTAGCGCTTGGTCTTTCATGGATAAATGGGAAGTTTTCAGTTTAAGAATCTTACGGTGATTGTAGATGGCTGTTGGTTTTGGTTGGAATGGTTAGCTGGTGTTTGCATTCGTAGAGCACCAAGAAGTACAACTTTTACCCTAGGTGGCACTACAGATCAACATCATTGCATTTTGTCTGTTTAATCATCCTCCATTTGTAAATGTAATTAAGCTTCAGTGTCTCATGTTTTTTTACCTGTAGGAATTGGAAGCCCATCAAATTATAAGTACATCCTCCATGTCCCTGCTTGTTTATTTCAAAAGAGATAAGAAAACTGTCTGCGTCTTCCTCTCTCATTCGGCTCCAGCACTGCCTTTAAGCTGCTTGGAATAACCCTTTCCAGAGACATCTTTCAACCAGAAGTCATTTCCATGTGACTTTCACATTTGCTCCCTGAAAACTGGTTAGAAAAGGAAGGAGTCAGCCTTGGAAAAACATCCTTCACCACTACTGCCTTTCCCTCCTGCAGCAAATTCACCTAGAGCTGTGGTTTTCAACCAATGTGCCATGGCACCCTGGGGTGCCTTGAATAATGGCCAAGGGTGCCGTGGGCTACACCAGCCTCTGTCTCTCTTTTCCTGCCTCCTCTGATGCCCTCTCGCGTCTCTGCCTCCCAAAGGTTTTGTGCAGCTGTTTGTTGCAGTAGCCCTGGCTACAAGCCCTCCAGGCAAATGGTGCCTCTGGGGCTGGCCAGGGGGTGCTGCTTGCCAGATGCTGAGGTGGCCTCAGAGAAAGAAAAAAATGGGTGAGGAAGCCCAGCCAGCCAGTCCACCAGCCTTTGCTGTTGGGAATGGACAGATAAGTGGGAGACCGGGCAGGCAGGCAGGCGGGCGCTGTGCTGGCCTTTCTTGTGCTTGCTGTGTGCAGGGCTTGCCTGGAAGCTGAGTGCCCAGTGCTGAAGGGGAGCCTTTACGCCATGCAGGCCCAGCAGCACCCGCTGCTGCCACTGCAGCCTCACAAGGTGAGGTGCCAGCCTCATGTTCATCTTTGGCCAGTTAGGCCACTAGGACTGGGGGCATCTTCTTCCAAGGCCCCTGTGGGGCAGTGTGAGGAGGCAGCTCAGAGACCAGGGGCAGAAGAAGCAGCTGCCCAGAGGACTCCCAAGGAGAGGGGAGAGGAGAGGAGGCTGAGGGAACCCTCCACAAGGAAGGGTGTTTGAAAAAGGGTGAGAGGCTGCCAGCTCTGCAGGCAAAGGGTGACATAACTGGTCTCCTGAACCCCACAGGGTGTCACAGAAAGAATATAGTTGGTCAAGAGAGCCGTGCACTTGAAAAGGTTGGAAACCTCTGCCCTAGAGCATTTATATCCTGCTTTATAGCCCGGAGAAGTTCTTAATGCAGTTTACAAAAATATTCTCAAAATAAAAATCACACTCAATCCTAGTACCCTGGCAGAATTTCCTGCCCCCAACCTAGTTCTTCCTTTGTGTCATACCAGGCAGGCACCAAAATCCTGTGAGGCTATGTAGCTGAACCTCACTCAAACTGCTAAGCAAGCGGTCTTCCAAACTTGCTGGCAATCTGCACTTCTTAAGTGAGAGGGTGGGGAGAGGGCTGTGGGGAGAAAGGAGTGTATCACCACCCAGACTTAGGGCTCATCTACAGTTACCTTTGCTCTGCATTTCTAGGCACAATCCGGGCTTTACAGCTCCCTGTCCAAGCACCATTATTATTATTATTATTATTATTATTATTATTACCCCAGGTGTTCCGTGCTAAAACCCACTCTTTACCAATGAATTGGAGCAAAAGGCATCCTGCAGAAAACCCGAATTGACTTCTGTTAGTGGGAAACAGTCCTTTTGCCTGCACCCACAAGTTGTGCTTTGCAAGCCAAGACCAAAATCTTCATATGCAATTCAAAAATTCCCTTGTGTGCCTGAGAAATAAGAGTGATTCAAATTATCCTATGAATGGGATTCGGAGGCCTCTACAGGAGGCCTGTTGGCTTCTGCAGGTTTTTGAAACTGCTCTTCAAATCATCGTGAATGCACTCCTGCAGGAGGTGATAAAATGGATCCAAAACTGTAAGCACATATCCCTCATTGCTTAACTTGGCTTCTGGATGTTATATAAGTGGCAAAGCTCCCTTCTCTGCATTAAGAGTCTGTAACAGGAATGACCGCTTTCAGGATGCCCTAAGCGACTCAATGTGCTCAAAGCCACCACTATTCAAGTTTATTGAGTGACAAGAACTTGTACCTGAACTCACAGTCCTTTTGCATGCCTACACTTATTCCTCCTTCCCATTTATGGAGAATCTTTTTTTTTTTAAAAAAAAAAAACAACCCAGAGAAAATCAAACCTGCTGCTATGTTTGTTTTTACAAAAGCATGCACATTAGCAGGCCAGCAGTAGTAAGGAAAACGATTCACTGTGATCAAGAACCTGCCAGCAAATGAAAAAAAGGAGGGAGAAATTAGATTGGAAGCCAACGATTTGCTTTTGATGCTGGAAAGGCTCCAGTAAAAACTGGTTTGTACATGGGAACATGGTGTCAGACTAAAAGAGAATCAGCTTGTCTGACTTGTGGTTTTCTTGACAACATTCATCTTCTCTTGGCCTGATAAAGAGCAATTAGTGCTCGTCAGTTGAATCATGTGTTATTAAGATCATCCAGGCATTCTTTAATTATGGTTAGCTAAACAGAGAGTGAATGAGAGCTTGGGCAACTCAACTTTACACTTCCTTTTCAATGAGAGCTCCCAATTCTCTCCTGGTTTTTTGTTGTTGTTTGTTACTGTTGTTATTTCCACAAGCAGATACATGTACCTTACCAGCATTTTCCCCTCCCCAATCTTAGGCTCCTGTCTTAAATCTTACCCCAATCTCTTTATGCAACCCTGCTGGAATAATGACAGTGAAGGAAAACTCCTTCAACTCTTGTGTAAACAAAACTGATAAAGCCAAGCCCCTCAGAAGCACAGAAGGTATTTCAAATGCTGCAAAGGATCTTATCAAGCAGCACTCAAGGTGCCCTATTTGCAGGGCTCTCTTTTCTGTGCTTACAGCCTGCAAAGGTCCAGGGACCAATTGCCTCTTGCTTTTAACTTGTGGAACTCACGGCCACAAAATATGCAGGGTTGCTGACCTACCTTGCTTTCTGAAAGAATTAGACAAATTCTTGGAGAAGATTATAATCAATAACCCATTGTTTCTGATAGTTCACTCAGGAAATTCAATGTTCAGAGGCTGTATGGACTAAATAACAGTAGAAGAGGGCAGTTGCCTTCACGCTCTGGCTTCTCAGAGACATCTGATTGGAACTACACTGCCAGACAGCAACATCTGTCAGCCCTACACAGCATGGCAAATAGTCAGGAATAGGGGAAGTGTAATCCAACAACATGTGGAAAGCACCCTAGGATAGACTATTGGTCTTATCTAGCCAGAAAATCCTTTTTCTTCTACTTGTTCAGAATTATTCCCAACAAGGAGAGTTTGAAACAGTGTATGATTAAATCATTCCACTTCTGAGGGGAACTGTGAGGAACACAGAATGCTTGGACCTGGCTGGAATTTCTAAATAAATGAGATTTAAAGTCTAATGCAAAGATAATAGGAATGTGTCCCTAAAAGCTTGGTTTATGACTTCCAAATGTTTGTTTTCCTCTTCTCTCCCTTACCAAATGTCCTCCCACCCAAATGGCTATGCTCCCCAAAGTCTCTGTACCCACTTTATACCTAAGAGTAGGGGCTAATATCACTTGAGAGCATTTCCTTTATAGGGCCAGCAAGGTGGTCAGGAAGAGAGCATTAATGATAAGGAGATGTTACTTTTTACTACATGAAAGATCAGAAAACATTTCTGGCTAAGGTTTACACAGGTATGTTGCAATCCCAAAATATTCCTCCGAAAGGCTTATGAATTTCAAAGCATTACCGGGGGGACGACCAGGAAAATCTTAACAAGCACATCTATTCAGACAGAATTCACATTTATGCATGCTCTGGGTTATATCCACCATAAGTCATATATAGAGCAGACCTACTGAAATTAATGGACATGAATAACTTAAGCCCATTAATTTCAGCAAGTCTACTCCAAGGAGAACTTCGTGGGATACAACCCTCTCCTGCTGCCTCCATGCCTGCCCACATGATTAAGACTAAAATACACTCATGGGAATTTGTCATAAGTCTTGGAATGTATCTAGCAGAAAAAACCTCAAAGACTTTTCCCATCCAAGTGTCACTGAAATTTAAGATGTTTAACAGGGAAATGGAGACAAAGCATTTGCCTGTCAGCCGTGTCTCTGCATCATAACCCAGTTCAATGAGGGTAAAACCAGGAAATGTTTATGAATGTGGGAACTGGCTTTCCCCTGATGACCATGGGCAGTGATTCACCAAATACAACAGAGAGGCAAGCTTTTCCAGCAGCCACTTCTGCCATAGGTGATTCACTCACTTTTCACACTGCTGTAGTGCATTGAAAATGAATTCAATACAACTTGCACAAAGCTAAATCGACAGTCACTGAATTGCTCCCTCTGACTGTGTACACATGAATACAAATGGAAGGGGAGTGTCAGTTTAGGGGTAAATGGATACTTGCACATGCTTTAAGTATATGACCTGCAACCCATCATGCTCCGAGCCTGCAGCACCTCCTGAACTGGAGTTCTGTGGAACATGCAGTGGGGAATCTGTCTATGCAACACCACACACAGAGGGGACAGAAGAAGGAACTGCAGAGAAACCCATCTCTTAAAAACCAACAGACTAAAACAGGTGTTTTCAGTGATCATCACTGCTTTCTATAAAAGCGGTTTTTAAACTCTGCAGCATGAGACCACCTCTGCCTCTGTCTTGCTTCTCTCCCCACCCCCACCACAAGTTTAACATTCTGTTAAACAAACAAAAGGCAAGTCATGTTCTTCAAAAATCACATGTGGGCACCCCACAGTTCTCCATTCTTGTGTCTCCAGCCTTTATTGTTTGCAAAGTTTGGATGATCTAATGGCTCCCATGCAGTGTAAGCAACTGCTAAAGGAAGTCAATGTGCATGGGAGGAAGGAGACCATCATCTCTATGATGGACATAGATGGGAAGGAATTGGGAAGAATCCACTTCCTCAAGCATCCAGAAGCAAAGAGCACAGCTTCCGATTCCATTGACCATGGCATCGTACTCTAGTCATTGCAAGCTATTGTTAGAACCAGATACACGTTTCCTTATCACCTGATACTACAAAACTCAATTGCTCAGCCCATTGTTACAGATTATAGATTTAAGCCACAATTTACATAAATACAAAAAAAGTTAGCATTGCTTGGGGTTTAACTGCATGAGGAATTCTGCAAAAATTGCTATGATTTCAAGGGAACTAATCACAGGATAAGGAACTGTGGGCACTCCGGTGATAGTCTGTACCAGAAGAACTTAGGGAGGAGATCAATTAAATTAGCTAAAGAAAATGGCCGCAAGACGTTTCCCTTACCCTGCAATCTTACATATATGCAGCACTTGTACTGCCTGCAAGAGAGACAGGATGTTCTCATAATGCCAGCATCTGTACTGTGTTGGCACAGCAGCCAGTATCCACTTTCCAAGCATGCTTCCTCGCTGAAACAGCAAAGTTTAAGAATGGCCCCATTAGACCTAGAACATAACTACAAAGGCGCTAACAGTTCATTTGTAACATTAAAGGAAAAGCCTACAGCAACTGCCTTGTAATCAAGTTCTGCCTGCAGAAAAACTAGCCTCCAGAACTACAAAATTGCACTCAGCTGCCCTTGAAGTGGCTTCCTGCAGGAGGCAGAAGAGGGCTGCTGGCTTTTCTGCAGGCCTGTTTGTGGATTTTCCAACCTCAGGATCTCTACCCACACCACCTTTCCACCCACGTTTTGTGACAAATATGCTGTAATCTCCCCTTTACCATAAAGGGAGGTTAGGTTGCCGAAGCTTGTAGAAGGGAGTGTGATCAGAGAAGATGTAGGAAAAGTTTAGGAAGGGCCAAAAAAAAAATCTCAGGCATCTGATCAGAAATACTTTTTTTCACAGCAAGGCAGGAAAGCAGGTCTGAAAGCCTGAAATATTCTTCCAACTGAATCCAGGAGACAACTCTGCCATTCAGAGCTGCACCATAGATGGTGCTTGCCCTGTGCAATAGGGAAGCAATGTGCACAATGCTTTTAAAAAGAAAAGAAAAAAAGCCTTTCACCTAGTCACTTGTGAGAAGTAAAAATTGTTTCCAGGTGAACAAACAAGGAAGGTTTTGCAGTTACTTAATTTTATACTACTGGTCTACTAAGGAATCTACAGTGGTACCTCTGGTTACGTACTTAATTCATTCCGGAGGTCCATTCTTAACCTGAAACTGTTCTTAACCTGAAGCACCACTTTAGCTAATGGGGCCTCCCACTGCTGCCGTGCGATTTCTGTTCTCATCCTGAAGCAAAGTTCGTAAGCCGAGGTAATATTTCTGGGTTAGCGGAGTCTGTAACCTGAAGCGTATGTAACCAGAGGTACCACTGTAATGTGTTTTGAGACATGGGTTAAACACACCGTATTACAAATAGACAACATAAAACTAAAACCTCTTCTAAAAGCAGTAAGATGGGGGACCTGTGGCCGTCTAGATATTGTTGGACTTCAACCACCATCAGTCCCAGCCAGCACATCCAATGATAAGGGATAATGAAAGTTGAAGTTTGACAACATCTGAAAGGCCCGCAGGTTCCCCATCCCATGGGTAACACGAACTATAACAGATTAGGAACTAAAACAGAATTTTGTGGGAGGGTACTTATGCACCACAATCAATCACCATAAACGTCTGATAGCAGAGTTGTATTTCCACTCAACTGTGTAAAAAAGAAAAACTATCCACATACAGAGCAGCACAACTCCTGGACGTCTACATGAGTTCTGCATGTACCCTCCAGAGCAGGAGGAGGCTGGCAGAGTAGTGACTCAGGCAAGACATCACATAGACAACTAGACACTAGGACAACTGAAGGATCCAGCCACAAGCACACAAAGGCACAGTATGCACGCACGCACGCAAGCAAGCATTGTTGGACATTTATAGCCTGCCCTTCACCATGCAGTCCCGGTGCATACAGGTCAATACAATTAAACCATGTAATGTCCTCCACTCACAAAGATCTGTACAAAAAGATGCATCTTGATCAGTCATCAAACTGTATACAATGGCGAAGCCAAACACACCACAGAGGGGAGGGCATTCCCAATCAAGCACTGCCACAGCAAGAATTCCACATGGCAGCAGATAGAAGTGAGCTCTTTAACACTTTGTTGCCAACAGAATACCTATTTATTCAGAGAAGCTTTTTGAAGAACTGTCTACCACCTGATTCACCTGGTGTTCATACGCTTTGCTTAGACATGGTGTTCATACGCTTCCCTTAGACATCTCCAACAGGGGCAGCAAGCAGCTCTTAATACATGTCTGTTGTTTCCAGCCTTTAATGTTTGTAATAGCAAATGGGTGCTGCAATTTCAAAAAGAGGCCCTCCAGTATGCTAGATTGCCAAATGTGTTCCTTCTCGCCATTCTGGACATTGCTCCAGGTCATAGTTTTGAAGTAACAGCATGCAATCAGGAGGACAGGAAGCTGGGATTGTGCAAAACCGGAGCAGAAAGTTTGCCAACATCACAAAGCAGCTGAACACAGTATTCAAAACTGGAAATTGCACTAATATTGCATGCAAGGGGAGGGGAGAATCTCTGCATAGCAACCCAGGAAGGTGGAAATACAGCCCCTAGGCCATAGAAGGTCCTCTACCCCTGGCAAGTCATAGGATCATAGAACTGCAGAGTTGGAAGGGACCACGATGGTCATCTGGTCCAACCTTCTTCAATGCAGGTATCTATACTAAAGCATCCATGGCAGATGGCCATCCAACCTCTGATTAAAAACCTCCAATGAAGGGGAGTCCACAATCTCCCAAGAGAGTCCTTTTCACTGTTGAACATTTCTTACCGTCAGAAAGTTATATAGCGTTTCAGAACTATAAAGTGTTTTTGGACCTAGAGATGTCTTTCAATCTGGCCTGTTCTTTAAGCTTCTCAAAACTTTGTGCTAGGCAGCATAAGTCACAAATTCCAATTACAAATGCCCCCTTTACTAAGTATGCTCTCTGACCACGAAGCAATAAATGTAATTTCATAGAGAACAGCTGCATTCCAAGCCCCATGCACGCCCTCCTTTTCTCTCACACTCAACTTAAAAATTTCCTTCCCAATTTCAGCAAACCATTGCATCTGAATCAGCAAACCATCATTTGAGCGAGCCCTCCAAACCAGAATTGAAACAGTGGGGGCTACTCCAATGCACATAACTCTATCCTGAGTTCTATTTCTTAGTAAGCATGAGAGATCTTGCAAAGTGGCTACACTTAACAGGTTCCTACAACTCCAATGTGAAAATGCAGCCATAGTATCTATATATTTTATCACTACCTATAGTACATGTCTGTGTTCTATACTTGTATTTACAAGACTACAGTTGACATTAATGTGCTGATTACAGATAATTGACTTTTATGCCTCTGTTTGTTGTTAAGAGTGGGGTGAGGGAAGGATTCACACATTTTCCAGAACTATGAATAATGTCTTTAATTTGAATATGTCCTCCACCCTAACCCTAAGGCTGTGTGCTTGTTTTATAGAAGCACACCAGCCTGGCTGAATAGGGGGAATAATTAATTACAGAAGAACAGATCTTCAGTACAGATTATTATTATTTTCCTTTTATGTCATTTTTGGCTCTTCTGTCTCCTCATGCAAAGACAAATTAATCAGGGGGGCTTAAAATCTAAAAATTCTTCAACCTGCAAAGATGCAACAATACAGAGCTGAGGCACATAACAATTCTGGACCCAGGAGAGTCTTAACTCTGTAACCTGTAAAAATAAAATATATTCACCTATGTTTCCTTGTTTTTAGGACTGCAACATCTAATCAATTGATTGGTTAGAGTGGCTGATTTAAAAAACAACAGAGCAACTAAAAGGTACCCCCGATTAAGTGGGCAAATTAGCTGCTTAGTTCTTATAATGCTGCCAATGACAGGCCCCATCTTAAAATAAGCATTCCCCATTTTCTTATGCACAGGAAAAACTTCCAATTCTAAGAACAAAAAAGTGTGATTTTGCTTCAGAACCATCCTTTTACACATTAGCAAAAAATATATAGTCTGAATCAACAAATTAGAAAGCTAAAACTATGGTTTCTTTGGTTTCTTAAGCACTGCTTAAGTCACACCAGTCTGCATCTGCAAGGGAGCAAGGAGCCACACAAGGCACAAAAATTATGTCCTCCCTGGGAATCCCATCTGGGATTGCACCAAATATTGGTCACCTTCCCTTTGCACCCTGAATGGGTGGAAACTGGCTTTTTCTTTTAAAGTTGTCTCATAATTTTAAAGTTTTGCTGATGGCAAAATACTGAAGCTCCCTTTAAGGGCTATTGTACCCAAGCGGCTGTTAATTATCATTATGTTTTTTTAAAAAATCAAGAAAAACAATATTATCAAAAAGGAAATAAAATGGTGTCCAGCAGTTGTAGCAAGGAGACACTGCTGTCACTCCACTCACAGCTCATGCTGCAATTGTGCAATGCGTTGTGGGCCAGGGTCCTGCCAAAAACCAGGGATGGATGCATCTTTCATTAGTCCAGCCACTTGCAAGAGAAACCTCACCCTTGTCTCTTGGCATACTTACAAGTACGCAATTAACATGATTTGCCTATTGTTCCCAATAATGTGGGACACACCAAACTACAGAGGGCACAGTGCACTGAAAACTCATGCAATATTCTCTTCTGAGCACTTCATTCATGTGTGTGTGTGTGTGTGTGTGTGTGTGTGTGTGTGTGTGTATTACAAATATAAACTTCTAAATTTTTTTAACATGTGGATTTATAACTGCTACATATGGATTTATAGCTGCTACATATGGATTTATAACTGCTACTTTGTTCTTGCATCCTAGGGTTTTTTTTGTACTTAATTTTCCAAAAGGTTTATCTAGAACCTTCTTGACTACAAACTTTGTTTAACTTTTTAAATAAAGAATAGAAATGGGGGCATTCAAGATTTTAGCAAAGACCCCATGACCAACACAAAAGTGCCTTTGGGGCAACAGGCATATAGTAACACACCTGTAGCAAAATAATCAAAGGTATAAACACATCCCCTGAGCTGGGTTGTTGTCAATTATATGACTGAACCTCTAGAAAAGCTCCGCAATTAATAGACGGTATATCAAGAAATATGAACATGACTATGTTTATGTGAGGGTTTCATTTTATTTTTTCCCTCTGGGTGTCCAGCCAAGTTTCCTGTAGCTATGCGAAAATGTACAATCTGAACTGGCATTTAAAATGCAACAGACAAAATCCTGCTCTGCTGCTACGTTAATTGCACTGTATTGTGAAATCCCTTTCGTTTCATTAAATCCACAGGTACAGTTCTTCAACAAGTATTTATTATGCCAGGGTGGACTGACTTAAAATCAAGCCTGTATAAAAAAGTGCTTTAAATTATTATATTCATTGCCAAAAAAGGGCAAATTTACATGCCACATGTACTTTCAAAAAATTTGAATACTTCCTTAAAGAGAAATGTTTGCTATAAGAATACATTCCTTGAAAACCGAATAAAGCTTTCATAAAACCTCGAAGGGATACACTATATTTCTTAAATATTCAACTTAGTAGTTTTCCATTTTAGAAAAATGTTATATAATACACTACATAATGTTCATGATAATCTCACATATCACACATACATCATGAGAACAGCACTCTGCACTCCCCGCCAAAAATAAACTCAACAATAAGCAAGGGCTGGAGTAGTTATTGGACAAATACATGTTCTTTAGTAGACAGAGCTATAAATATTTTCACTTATAATACTGACAGCCAGCTGCAGAGAACAAGTATTTATTAAGCATAAAACAGAAGCAAAAGGTCACCCACAGGTATTGGTGGGCAATGCCCACTGTGACTTGACCTAATATTAACCCTTAATACAAGCACATGAATGGCTGTGCTATGTAGCGATCAATAAGGTGTTAATGGTGTTACCTACAGTTCCTGCTTTTGCAAAGAAAAGCAAGCTTTCATAAGTCAGTTCTGGTGGCATTTTAAACCCTGAAAAACCAGGGTTCAAATCCCCACTTGGCTATGAAGCTCACTGGCTAACTTTGGGTCAGTCAACGCCTCTCAGCATAATCCCACCTCACAGGGTTGTTGTGAAGATTATATGAGGAACGGGGAGAACCATGTATGCCACCTTGAGCTCCCTGGAGACAAAGGTGGGATATTAATAATAATAATAATAATAATAATAATATCAATGCTGCTTTGTGCAAATTAAGCCCTCACATTTGCTTTCTCTCATCCTAAACTGCACAATAGGGCTGTTGTGATGATAAAGTGGGATAACCCCATGAACATATCCTTGAGCACCATGGAGGAAGAAAGAACTAAAAAGCAGGGTATGTTTTTCAACAGAATCTCATGGTACAGTCATTCGTGGACTGCATTACTTAAGTACTGCAGAATGAGGAAGCCAATGTTTAAAAGCTCCTCCACATACAAATCTTCCCTGGCTGTACAAAAGATAGTACATAGGGAAAGACTGATGGGATAAAATTAGGGGCCAGCTCAACCTGTTAAGATTACAGGGAGGAACATCCACAAGCGTAATCCACTGCCCGCACCTGTAATTCAAGTGCTTGACGTGCTTCAATCCATAAAAAGACCCTCCAACTACGTGATTTTGTCGAACGTTAACTCAGCCATCAGTAATTGTGTAAACCCAGATATGTACAAACATTTCTGACCTAAGTACAGCGCTAAAACCAAACCAAGCTCAGTGTGAATGCACTAAGATTCCCTAGAAAGGAGATTTACAAACACATTGCTAGCAGCACAAAATTCTTAAGAACTAGCTGTTGACAACATTGCATACATTGATGAGTTGTTGGGAAAGAGAATCTCGTTGGTAACAGGGGCAGGGCATGTGCAAATACACCCCCAGCTTCAAGAATATATATATTTAGTAAGGTCCAGTCGTGGCCGACTCTGGGGTTGCAGCGCTCATCTCGCTTTATTGGCCGAGGGAGCCAGCATACAGCTTCCGGGTCATGTGGCCAGCATGACTACGCCGCTTCTGGCGAACCAGAGCAGCGCACGGAAACGCCGGAGCGGTACCTATTGATCTACTTCCACTTTGACGTGCTTTCGAACTGCTAGGTTGACAGGAGCATGGACTGAGCAATGGGAGCTCACCTCATCATGGGGATTCGAACCGCCGACTTTCTGATCGGTAAGTCCTAGGCTCTGTGGTTTAACCCACAGCGCCACCCACGTCCCTAGATATATATATTTAGTGGGGGCTAAAAAGTACATATAGAGGTTGGAGGCAGTAATGCTTCTGAATACCATTTGCTAGAAACCACAGTGGTGGGGCAGGGGGTGTAGTGCTCTTGTGCTAGGTTCCTGCCTGCAGGTTTCCCACAGGCATCTGGTTGGCAACTGTGGGAACAGAATGCTGGACTAGATGCAACCAGGTTTAAGGTGATGGATGCCGACCTCTGGGCAAATGATTTAGTAACCTTGCAATTCACGGGAGGGAAAATATTGCTGCAAAATTATGAGGTCTTGGCACCAACTTTCACTTGCTACATATTGCTCTTCATCTCAGAAATGAAAGTACAGTGATACCTTGGTTTACAACCATAATCTGTTCCAGAGGTCCGGCTGTAAACCAAAACAGGTTGTAACCCAAGGCGCGCTTTCGCCAATGGGGCCTCCCCCCCCCCAAAAAAGGGTTGTAATAATAAAAAAGGGGATTGTAGTCCAAAAAAAGGGACACGCACTTCAGGGTTTGATGTGGTTGTAATCCAAAACAGTTGTAATCCCCAAGGTACCACAGTACAGCATGGCAGAAGAATCCCAAAAGGCTCTACATAAGAGAAAGAAGATAACCAGAAATCTACGAAGCTAAAGTGCTATTCTCAATTATTGGAGAAACTGCCCAGGGAACCTTATCTTTTCTGAACCTTCTACAGATGCTACCCACACTCCCCCACCGCCAACAGAATTGGGCAGCTTGAAACCTGATTTGACTGTTTTGAGCACATATGCAAGCTAGAACTCAGTGGAAGTTAAATTCTGAACTAGATATGCAGAATGCAGACCATTTCACATTTGCTCCCTGGACTGCTAACAAGCAACTGATACCACTGCTTGGATGCAACAGGAGAAACAAATCCACCACCTATTAATTTCTGCTGGCAACAAATCAACAGGCTGTGATGAATGCTGCACAAGGTACCTTGGCCTCAAGCCAAGCCGTTCCTCACCCCTCAAAGTAAGGTAGTCACTAGATCCTTTATGAAGAGAAAGAAAGCTATTTCAAACAGGGTTCTATTACTGACAGCTGCAGTGGTCATTACAGTTCCAGCCTGCGGGTGCAATCCAGTGCAGTTAAGTCCTGTTGCTTTCGGCAGGAATTCAACATGATTAACTCTGTTCTGGGATTTCAGTATCAGTAACCTCAACAGAATATTTGGTCTGGGAGAAGTCTGGGGATATTCTAAGTCAACAGTCTTCAGCCTTTTGAGATTCAGAGCCTTGATCCCAAACTGCAACAACGGTCTTGCTATTTATTACATATTACTCCATATCCTTTACTTCATCTGCTCTCTCTGCTACTCTCTCTATCATTTCCCCTCCATGCCTTTTCCTTCTTTTCTCTCCCACATACACACTAAAAGGTGGTTGGTGGCTTTCTCCAGGAATCTGCAGGACACAGCTAGGCACCATTATTCTAAAACCATACACGTTTAAGTACGGGTGTTAACTTACTAGTTAGACAGTGATTGTGTTCAGAAACCACAACACACTCTCCCAGCATAGCCTAAACCGTGGTTTATTTAAGCAAGCCTATTTTAAAAGCCACAGTTTGAAACTGCCTTATTGCAAATAAGCCATAGTTAATATTAACCACAGTTTGTCGGGTTTGAACAACATAAGCTGCAGTAAACTGAGAATTGAAGTGAAAACTTTCAAATTCCTCCTCATGGCCGTGGCAGAGAAGGAGGAGTGTGCAAGACTGTGGGGAAGCTAGACTTCTTCCTCTCGTGATAAATCATGCTTTACTGTAAAATCCAAATGTAGTTTGTGTGTCTGAGTTGACATGGGAGGGTGATACTGGGCTGGAGGGTTCAAAGGTCTAACTCAGTATAGTCTGACATGTTCAAAAGCTGACAAGCACATATTTCAGATGTAAGGGGCATGCCAGATATATATAAATCCCCACCTTCAATCGCAGATTATATCAGCATAGGTAAAGAAAGGAAACATTAATTCCCTAAACTCTTAGGTGTTTTTCATTACCAAGTCTTCCAGAGAAACAAAATCCAGATGACAAGGTTTGGCACAAAATATTATTTTTCCATCTGCACACAAATGTCTGTTAACACCATACCTCTTATTAACGTTATTCATTTGTTTGTGGAGCAATGCAGCAGACAGATTACCCATACCATCGCCATGATATATCAGTCATATGTCTATCATATGACAGGTCAGGCTACCTGTTTTTTGTTTCCATAAGAAAGGAGTGCATTTTCATGTGCTTCAAGCAGCAAGTCGTGTCTGGGCTGAAATACCATGTACAGAACATGCTGTACAGACATAGTCAAGTTATTATCTCTCAGCCCCTCTTTGGTAATACAGGGATAATAATACTGGTCTACTTTACAAGGTCACTGTAAACATTATAAAAGAATGCGGAGCATTTTAAACACACAGGTAAAAATTTTATAGGAATTACATTTTCATATTCTCATCCTTATTATTATTGTTGTTGTTTTGAATCAATTTAACCAATCAATCAAATCAATTTAGAGGCAGTAATGCTTCTGAAAACCAGTTGTTGAAAACCATGGGAGGGGAAAGTGCTCTTGTGCTCATATTCTGCTCTCTGCTTTCCCACAGGGAACTGGGCCACTGTGAGAACAGGATGCTGGACTTGAAGGGCAATTGGCCTGATCCAGCAACCTATTCTTCTCTTGCCCTTCTTCCATAAGGAGCCAGATGTGTTTAATGTATGCTCCTTCACCTTTTAAGAAGTAAAATAAAATCCCCTCTGTCTAAATAAACAGGCTCATTAGTACAGGATTGCTATCCTATGCAGATGACTCCATAGTAAGTGCTAATGAACTCAGTGTGACTTACTTCTGAATAGACATGCTCTAGGATTTTGTGGTGCGGCAGAAACAGTATCTATGTTCCTATAATGAAAAGAGCTAAGTGCATCCCCAATTAAGAATAAAATACACCATTCGAAATTTGAAACTATGCTAGGAAAGTAGGTAAATCAAGGCAGTTCCTCGTACCAATTATGTGGCCCAATTCTGCATCCCAGATTATGCATGAATTTTCTACTGATCAAAACAGGAGTTGGGGGGGAGGGTGTTAGGCACACCAGGGCCCAATTCCCGTAAGGCTCTTTGGCTCTAAGTAATCAGAGGTTACAATTAGGGGGGAAGTGTGCCTGCCAGTACAGCACGTAATGTTTCAAAATACTTGCCTCTTATCATCATTATATGCCAACAGGCAACAGTAACCAGAAATACAACTGCCTGCTCCTCCAACACACAACCCCAAAAGTATCCTTCGTAATCTCTCAGACAAAGGCCTTGGAGCTACGGGAGCTCAGCCAGGGAAACAAGAAACCAGAATAGCATGAACATGTAGTAACCTCAACGTACATGTTCTCTTCTTACCACATCCCCCCCACCCCGTCTCACCTTTTACTGTCTCCTGCCTTGTGTTCTTTTATCCAACTGTCTCCTGAATAATTTTTTTTCTGCCTGTGAGATGTCTCTGCTCTTTCCCTTCTATCCACCTTTTGCCAACACCGAGCCAAACCTTCACATTTCTCAGAACAGCCTTTGCCAATTTGGTGCCCGTCAGATGTTTTCTAGACCAGTTGTGATGGGTGGGGCTGATGGAAGTTGTAGTCCAAAACAGCTGCAGGGCACCAGGTTAGCAACGGCTGCATTGGCTGCCTTAGAACCTAAATCGGCCTACTCTCCTCCAATGCAGCTTCTCAGAGCACTGCCCACCATGAGCAGCTGTCCAAGCTCCCCCTTTGAACATTTCAGATAACTTTTTCTTGGTTTGGCTCACTCTTGCCATCCAAGGGGACCGTGTGCATGTAGGTACGGGGCTGGATCCTCCACCCACCCCTTGGCAGCATCACAAAAGTGGCTTTTTCATTGCTGCTTATTGTGTTGATGTCTCTCAGTTGAACAATACACTCCATCCTTCCATTCTTGCTGTTGTGCAGTTCCTTTTCCATACTGGGGGAAGCCGGAAAAGTCATATACTTTTCCCTTTTAAATGTTCCAGTTTATGGCTGTGTTAGGGTTAAATCCCAGACAATGCATGCAACTTTCTGGACGCTCCCTGCCTCTGGAGAGTGTTAGTACTGTATGTTTCCTTTCCCCGTTCCGGCAAATATGTATTTATTCCTCTTTTTCTCTCCCTGCCACCAACTTCAGCTCCTTCTGCTTGGTGTAAAATGATTTATTCCATGCACCCTTTCTCATTTGTTCATCCTCTGGGCTGGGGGCTCCCTGCATGTGATTTTCTCACCCCCTCCCTGAAAGCTGGTTGCCCCACGACCTCTGTGCACTCCCACTGTATATTAAAGTTGTTTTATGTAAAACAAGCAAATAAAAAACACTGCCAGCCAAATGCAGAAGGATCTCCAAATCTGGCTGGCAGTACTTTCCCAATAATGCACAAGTGAATCCATTTTTGACAATGCCCTAAACTGTAAGCTAGTGAAAAATGTCATATTCGGTTTGGGTTCTAGTGCAGCAGGGGAAGGAGCATCAATTTAGATGGCTATTGTTATTTTAAGCATTCTCCACATCTCATCATTAGCTGCTCAGCTATGTTTTGAATATTGCCCTATTTTTGTTTAACTTGCTGCCAGTTTATCTGTAAGGAAGAGGTAATTTTGTTATATTACCACAAAGTTTTTTCTGGTTATTTTTTTTTTTAAATGGTTATGACCAGTCTGTAACACCTGTGTCAGCTTTGCTCAGTTTACACAGGTCTCTAATTATATATTTAACTAGAACATGAATGACCTAATCCAGTCCGGCAATTGGCAAAGCTTGTGAAACAAAATGCATACATGAGACAGAACTCTGCCTGACCAGAGCTCTTTAAATCTGTCTTCTTCGCAACAGATTTCCCCTTTGCTTTGCCTCACTTTAGATTCTCTGTTCTGTTAAATCACAGCCTTTCTGCATCAGACTAGCTAGAGGTTCATATTGATGCTTTCTACACAGGGAAGCTGCACAGCCTCATGCCATATCACCAGTGTTGATAAAGAATTGCCTCCTGAAAACCAGAGTGGGAAGCATCACAAAATTTGTTACATTTAGGTGACAAATTATCAACAGAGATACAGTGGTATCTCGGTTTACGAACTTAATCCGTTCCGGAAGTCCGTTCTTAAACCAAAACTGTTCTTAAACTGAGGCGCACTTTCCCTGATGAGGCCTCCCACCACCGGTACTCTTCCACCGTTTGGCTTCCGTTCTTAGACCGAGGTAAAGTTCTAAAACCAAGACACTATTTCCGGTTTTGAGGAGTTTGTAAACCGAATCATTCTTCGAACAAGACTGTTCTTAAACCGAGGTACCACTGTATCCACGTACAGGCAGTCTAGTGAACAGATTGTAGACTTGTTTTTAAAATATCTGAAGAATTTATATCACTGTAACCTATAATCAGCAGATAACCTGTTGGCAGTGCCAATGCTGGGTGCTGCCCAGAGACGGGGCCTTCTCAGTGGCAGCTCTCCATTTGAGGAATGCCTTCACTGTCAAAGTATGTCTGTCTCCATCATTATTAACTTTCAGAAACATTCCTGTTTACCTAGTGATTTGATGGCTGAAAGATACTGTTCCTGCCAACGTTGATCCTAATTCGATGTGAGGATGATTATTTTTAAGTGTGTTTTGATTTTATTTTTAATTGTACCGTGTTATCACTTTTCTGCTGCCGCCCCAGATTCCTTAGCAGGAAGGTGGGACATAAAATTATCATCAACATCATCATATCCTACCTTTCAAGTTAAGGTTTCACAACATTATTATTATTTATTAAATTTGTATACTGCCCTTCATCTCAAGATCCCAGGGTGGTTATGACTAGCATGATCAATATTAATAATATAAAATCAGCAAACCTTTTAGAAAATTACCATTTCAGATATGTTTAGGATTGTAAATATAAACGTTTTTGACACGTTTGATTCATAACTTTAGTATGCCATATTCAGCTACTATTTGGCTATACAATTCCATTGACCGGGGAGAATCAGTGAATTTGAGAAAGGTATCCTCTGTTGCATTAGACCACCTAAGTATTTTATTATCCCCTCTGACACTAAACATTTTAGATGGTAAATGCACGAATTTAATCTTGATTTCTTTGGCAAGACCAGAGTCAGCTTGAGGGTGAGGTGGTCGCAGTCAGTTTGCTTTCCTATCTCAAAATTTAAGACAAGAATGCTCAAGTCACTGGAAATTTGAGTATGTCTGAACGCATTCACAGAAATAAACTCATGCCATTTATCCCCCATCCACGAAACATTTAAAATATACGGTCCATTTTGATTAGCAAATTTCAGCACACATTTCCCAGTGAAATTACAGTATGAGTATCTTTAGATTGTCGACAATACCCAGCCAGTTCCTCTACAGTATACTGCCTTCAGCCTGGAATAACACTCAGGGCTGTTTTGGGCTCAATTGCCAGTCCAAGCATTCAGATCATTTATAAGAATTGGAAATGCTAAAGGAGACTTGGCTCCAATCTTATTTAACCTATACTATATTTAACCTACAAATCTGAGCCCAGTATCTCCCCATCCTCCTAAACCAAGCACCACTCAAGTTTACATCTTCTTATATGCAGAGGATGTCATCTTAATCTCACAAACCTGGTTAGGACTTAGCATTACAGTACTTAATTTCTCTTCACAAAATGTAGTAATTTATGTTCCGGGAGCCATACAAGCATACACTACAAAAGTTATGAATCAGATTTTATATAAAGTTTCAATCTGGTTCCCTGGGCTTAAATTTTCTCTGTGAGACTGATACAGAGCAGACCTAAACATGTTGTTAGCACTGCTTTTAATCTTGAAGTTGAACCTAGTTCATTTATCATGGATATATGCCATTATTGGCTCCTAATCTGCTCCACTGCCTCTCCCAGTCTCCAGCATATCCCAATTCCCAGTTCTTTTTTGTCTCTGTGTAAATGAGAGTTAATGGGAAATATTTGTGTTGCTATTTTGTCCCCCTTTATATCTGCCAGCCTCAAACTCAGTGCAAGTCAAATCTATGGTTAAACAGGTAATAAAGGATATGGATGTGCAAGAGGTACATGCATCAGTTAATGGGCCATGTTCACTAGGCATGACTTGTTCACCATAGCTATATTTTCTAACAATACCTAAGTGCAGAACAGCAGCTGTGTTGGCATGTTTTAACATTTTAGCCTTCAATATCCTAGATGGCAGACTTGCTGAACTTGCTTTCAAGGATCAATGCTGTCCTTGCAGTCATTTAGAGCTTGATACTGTCACCTTTTGTTTTTCAACTGTAGGAGTTTGAGAACACATGATTTATTTTCTTATGAGGCAGTGTCCTGTTCAGTCCTTAATTCTGAGTATCTTCAAGGAGGTTTCTATTAATTAATAAACAGGTAGCAATATATCTGGATGTTGTAATATCTCTCAGTCCTGCTATTATTGTTAGTTCCTAGTCATTCATTTTTCTGAGGCTGTGATTTTGTATTTTTTTTATATATTTTGTACATCTTTAATGGTTGGTAGATCATAATAGGTTAGATTGATTGACTTAAGTCAATAAAAAGACAGAATATAAACGAAAATGTAATTAAGTGGGAGGAAAGCATACTAGCAGAATACAGAAACTACTCAGCCTTATACAGTCTCAAAAATTCTCTGATATTCTTAAGAGTGGCACATAAAAAGCCAATAATGTAACTAAAGAATCATTGGCATCAACACAGAAGGAGAAAAATATTGAACCGGCTAAAACACATGCCTAACTGACTTAAGATTTCTTGAACAAGGTGAAAGTCCCATTTCAGAGAACTATATCTGAATCTTCCAAGTAATCCTGACAACAATAAATGCATAGTATCGTTTCAATCAGAAAATTCTAAGTTTGCATTCAAAAATTTGTTGACGCCCTAGCAAGTCATCTAATTCCCCCCCCCAATACTGTTTACTGGTGTATTTAAAAAGAATTAAACTGCCAAGCTTGCCTAACACTGTAATTGCAATTGTGATCCATTCATTTTTACCAATGAGTTTATGAAACAGAACATTTTCTGTGGAAAAATAAAGCAGTGGAAAAATTGTCTGCAAAATTTTCCACTCCACATCACTGGTTAATAGGCACAGATATGCTTGAGTCTTGTAGTTGTGTACTCCATCCTCAAACCATTGTTTCAAAATCCTGGAAACTACAATTAATTGAAGACTTTCTGAGTTAATCACAGTGGGAGGGGAAGGAGTGGCAAAAGGACAGAACATACAGACCCAAGGCTTGTGAATCCAAGGTGTCCATGTCTAAATCGGGTCAGTTTTTCTTTATATTAAAATTTATCACTGGCCTTTCAAAAAATCAAGGACGTTCACAGATATTAAATACACAACAGTACATAGCACATTACATTTGTTTGTCACATTCAAAAAAGTCTCAAAGCAACTTAATAAAATAAAATACCAGCAAGCAAAATCAATCCCAAGCCGAAGGAAAAAGAAAACAAACAAAACTTTCTGAGTGGCTTACAATTAAAACACACACATAGATTACTTTTTGTCCCGGAATTCTAGGTGCATTTGCAAACAAGAGTTGGGCTAATATGAGACTAATACTAGCATTACACTGTCTGGATAAGCAAAAAGCTCTTCATGTCACAAAGCCAACACCAGGCAGGCCTTCCTGGGGAGAGCATTCTATAGACGTGATAAAAAAGAATACAGTTTCTCCAATCACCACTTGTCATAGTTCAAGTGGTGGAGGAACGAACAGAAAGGCATCAAGCAGGATTTAACACCTGGGCAGGTTAATGGAGAAGAATAGCCCTTATTCCCATACTAGAAATGGGGAGCTGAGACTAAGACACAGCCTGTGTTTGCACATAATGATAAACCAGGAACATTGATTAAATAAACAATATTATGCATGCACCAGCCAATACTATGCAAGCACCAGCTATGAGGTGGGTAAACAAACTAGGAAGAGGAGAGCTTAGCCTTTCGCCTGAACCTAGAATTGTTACTTATTTTTCCCTAACAAATCGCAACAGCTAGCCAACCTTAAACCATGGTTTGTTGTTGGATTACGATTCCTAGCTTGTTAGGGAGAAACTAACCATGATTCCAGTTCAGACAACACCTTCCTGGCTTTTTTAGCCACTTGCACGACAAGAGGAACGATGTGGGAGTGATTAAGCTGCATGCCTGATTCTTCACCCATGGTTCTTGGCTTATTGCTATGTCTGAACACAGCTTGAATTCTTGCCCAAATTTCACAGATTTTAAGTTTCCCAGCTCTGCCACAGGCCTTCAATAACTCTGAAAGTCATCAGAGCCTGTTTCCTAGGTCTTCAACCAGTGCTAAGCCTAATAAGCTGAAGACTTCAGTACAAAGTTGTGCCTGCATAGGGCAAGAAGGAATAGAAAAGTGATCCAGTCCCCTCTACTGAAAGAAAAACTGCTAACAGATTAGTCCTGCTATGTTGGACATCCTAGCCACAACAATCTGTATCAGAGCACTCCACAAAATTGTCAAAGACCAGCAGATTTCTTCCTCCGCAACACCCCCTAAAATCAAAACAGAACTACGCAAGAGACCTCTAATGCTATTACACTCTTTTAACCCACTCTTATAAAAGGCAAGTGCCCATGGCTATCGACCCCAAGGATCTCCGCTACTAAAGCACACACAGTACATATAGCAAAGGGCACTACTACTGCTTGTGATAAAGACACCCCTGAGCTCCATTTGCAAACAAACTGCCACCCCCAACACCCGTTTAGAACACCCTACTAAAAGCTGCCCTATTGTCCGCTGCAGGCTGTATTGACTAATTAGAGCTGAACAGGCTTGTGATAATGCTCAGCTCCTGATAAGAATTTCTCAAAGCTTCCTAGGTCGATTTCTTTGGCTCCCAGCCAGGCATGATTACATAGTCATTCCACTACACAGCCATACACAGCCATTCCACTACAGAGCAATGAAGCACCGCAAAGAAGATCAAGCAACCATGCCTGATCCAGAAGAACCCAAATGGTTTGCTTCTCCGCCGCCGCACACAAAGGCAAACCATCTCAGTTCAAATATTTTTAATCACAGGAGCAATCCTTGGTCAGAAAGCCTTTGCCTTAGGCTTGGCTGTCCGCCAGGATGATATAATCATTCTACATCCTGAGGGCTGTACAAAAAAGGAAGGTGCTTGAAACATAAGAACCTGCTAGGGTGACTTGTGCAGTGGAGACCAGAGCCAACTTTGATCTTTCTTGCATGAAACTACAATGACTTGTTCCTGATGAAGGGGCCTGTGGTGCCTACGGTTCTAAGAAAACTCAAGACACGTTAAAAAAAGAATCAGGATTTTCCTCTAAAATAAAAATTAGTTTTTCATCTGTCTCCACATTTGGTTAATAGACAGATGGAAGTCAGCAGGAACCACCTGCTGAGAGCAATGGTGAATTATAGCAATGTTGTATTCAGAAAAAATAGCTGAGCAGGAAAGTGCCCAGTTCAAATCTGATCTCAGTCTTGGCACACACGTAATGGCGCCTGATCAACTGGCCATAGCTGGTGATAGCTGACATTCTGAATCAACAGTGATATGGTTTGGCATTATGTGGATGAGCCTGTACTTCCACACATCCTTTCTCCTTCCTTATGCATTCTGATTCCACTTATTACTTCCAATTCACTGGCAGACCATAGTTTACATCAACCCTCCACCCAGAGCCCTCATGGGCTACCACTGCCAAAGAAAGAAAGAAATGCTCCATACTTTCATCAAAATATAACAAGGTGGAATACAACAGAAAAGAATAAAATCAAGAAAATAACCATGAAAACATAATTTAAAACATCTATAAATACTGAAAGATTTAAAAAGTAAGTTTATATTGTAAACACCTGTCTAAACAATAGTTTGCAAAAGATTTCTAAAAGAATGGGGGGAACTCTTTGTACTAGTAGGGAGTTCAACAGAGTAGGGCCCACCATATTCAAGGCTTGGTTCCTTGTGAATGTCCCAAGGCTCCATACCAAGCTCAAATGATCAGAGAATTATTGCTCCCAGTGACTTTTGAAAAAGGCCTGTATGTGTCCACAACAAAAACCTATTTTTCAAACCTTTAATATGCAAAGATTGCAGACAGAACTGTATGCACAAGTCACAGTTTCCATAAAACTGCCCTGGCAAGAGTGCAAGAGGCTCTCCAATCCAAGCCTGAAAGCTGCAAGCTCTCTATTTCAGATGTACCTGCAATAGCTCTATAAAGGTGGAGAGATGCAGCTGGGGGTGGAGAAGAGAAGGCGAAGTGGAACAGGGAGCAAGTCACCTGGTACTGACAAATAGGGGCAAAAACTATTGCACATCAAAGCTTACTAGGCACTATAAGTAACCTACCTAGGTATTGCCAAATACACTAAGGAACAGGTCGGTTTTGCCACACACACAAAAAATATCCATGCATGAATATATGCTATGAGTAAATGCTCTAACACAACAGAAGCAATTTTCTTTTGAGATATGCTCGCTATCTCACCAGCTTCAGTTTAATATAGTCATAAAATAAGCACTGCTCACATATGCAATGAAAAATGAGCATAATAAAAAGTTGCTTATGATCACAGCCCAAAAAGACATATACTCCGAGAGCCTCTAGTGATATTTCTCACTCCAACAGATCCCATTAGATGAAGAACTATCACTAACGACTCTAGAAGGGAGCCAGGGGTGGGGAAGGTCAGGAAGGATTTGGTGTTCCTACAGCATTTTAGAGGGTCCAAAGTGCTACACATACATTCCCCCAATACTGCTTGCAACAGCTCTGCAAGGTTCACGGAAAGCTGCCTAATAGTGTGGCAGAACCTAGCTCAGTTATCGTCTACACCCTAACTCATGGTGGCTCTCCTGGGTTTTAGGCAGGGGTCTCTCCCAGAGATGCCCAAAGCATGGAAAACATGTACACTACCACTGAATTATGACCCTTTCCCTGTCAAAAGCTGAAGAACCAGAACTCCCCACACTATAGGACTAGCCATCCACTCTTAACTACTGAGCTAACTACCAGTATGACTATCCATATATTGCAGGCAGGATCTGAGGCCAAGAGAGAGAGAATGGCTTGCCTAAGGCCATCTAGTGAGTTCATGGCTAAATTGAGATTTGACTCCAGAGATCTCCGCCTGATAGCAAACTCTGAGGCACTGTGCTACATCAGCTCTAAATGTGTGCTCAACCCCTCAAAGGTTACCCAATTGACCCCAAACTCTTCCTTGGACATTTTTTTCCAGCGCAAACAAGGAAGCAAGTAACTGCCCAGATTTGGTCATGTGTTTGTGGCATGCATACCAAGTGCATTCAGAAGGTGTTGTGGTACCTCTGGTTAAGACCTTAATTCGTTCCGGAGGTCCGTTCTTAACCTGAAACTATTCTTAACCTGAGGTACCACTTTAGCTAATGGGGCCTCCCGCTGCCACCACGCAATTTCTGTTCTCATCCTGAAGCAAAGTTCTTAACCCGAGGTACTATTTCTGGGTTAGCGGAGTCTGTAACCTGAAGCATATGTAACCTGAAGCATCTGTAACCCGAGGTACCACTGTACTTAACTGCCCTACTTCCCAAGCTTGGTGACGGATTATATGTTCACCCTACTAACACTGTGCTAACTAGAGGGAATTAAACCAAAAACATCACCTCTTGTTTTCATCAAGAAGAAGGGAAAAAAGAGGCCAGAAACCTTAATGAAGCTTTAGTTAGCATGCTAAAGGACACAGCAGGTTATCTCTTTCTGGATCTCTTCCTGGGCCACACTCCCTATTGCCAGGCTATAGCCCTTTCCAGGCTTGCTCTGTGTTCTCAGCAAGTGCTTTTGGATAGCTGGAATGTGTCCCTGAACTGAGATAGTTCCTCAATCGCCTGGATGAAGAGATGGGCTGGGGTGTAACCAACTTTACAAAGGTAAGTGTCACATTTTTGCCTCTCACCTCACCCACCACTAGTATGTGGTACCTGAAAGGGGGCCCATAAGGGAAGGGTTCCCTCGAACTGAAGAAGGTTCTCTATCCTGACATTTGGGCAGAACTAAACTTCCAAAAGTATTCCAGAATTTCTTTTAACGGAGAGCAAGATAACAAGTCACTGCCTGGATACTTGCTGACCAAATGTAGAATGCTGTGCAATTCTAATCCTTCAATTGCATACACAATATACTGCCTCAATTTCTGCCCTTGTTCGATCTAAATACAGCAGCAGAAAACCCATCAGCTTAAAAATAGTTGTGTGCAGCAAGTGTACACAAAATGGTCGGATCTTCTATAGAAAGGTTACCAGACTCAGATTCATTTCAAGCCAATTAAGGAACAGGAGTATGGAAACTTGACGTCAGAGTTATTCCTAATTACAGAACTCACTAAAGCACGGTCTGTACTTCTGCTAGAACCAAGAGTTACATGTTTATAGTAGCGTTCTAACCCCAAAGTCCATTCACCGGATCAAAACAGAGCATAATGTACACTGTAAGGGACTCTGCAGAGTTCACAATAGCATGAAAACAACTCACAAATGATTGGCATACTAATCGATTGCCAAGTCTACTGTTTGCCTTTCTTAACAAACAAACATCAAATATTCCATTGTCAATAAAATTTGCATATAGATTTGGGAGGGATGGGGGGGGGGAGAGCAAGGTACTGTGACACCTTAAAGACAAACAGACATTGTGGTATAAGATTTTGTGGGCTACAGCACATCCCTCACATCTGATGAAAAGAGCTCTAATAAATAAAAGCTTATATACCACAGTAAGTCTGTTCATCCTTAAGACAGTTCTTTTTGCTACAAAAGACCAACATAGCCACCCCGCTAGAATTTGTGCAGAGTGCTACTTTTACAAGATCATAGTGTAGTCCATTTTATATGTTCCTTTCCAGCTCTGGTGCTCAATTTCCCACAGCCTGTCAAATTGCCTTCTACGTTCTGCGAAAAGTGCGGACATGAAAAAATTAGCATGGAACAGTGCAATTCTGTCTTCAATAAAGGACTAAAGGGCTTGCTCACTAAATCCAGTAAGATTTTCCTGATAGCAATCAGATTTTCCTGTGTAAAAAAATGCACACCTCATCAAGTGAGAAAACACATCAAGCATGGTAAATAGGTGGCTTTAAAAGACACTCTTGTTACCAGAGCACCATCAACTGTCAGAAAAACAGAAAGCTTATATGTTGTCTGACTTTTGAGTTGATTCTGAGCCATATTCTGTAGCAACAGAGTGCCCTTTCCACCTTAAGAAAGGGGAAGAATACTTGCAAGAGAATCTGTTGTACTTCCTAAGAAGTGCACAAACACAGAAAAGGAACAGTGACTTAATATGAATGACAATGAAAATTCTTTCAGATTTTTGCCCTGCATACATCTTCTCTCCAAAAAAAGTTACAGACACTATTATTGCAACCTCACATTTGTGTATCTTATGCTATGTACTATAACTCCCAAAAGAACTTCCTATTAACTGCAAATTGAACATCTGACTCCTGCAGATGAAAATATTTGCAAAACCAATACTTGACTCTTAACTTTCAACCACAGAAGCTTCATAAACTTCCTGAATTAGCACCTCCATTATTAGTTCAAAGCAATCCCCCCCCCCCGGCCTCAAGTGTTATTTATTAAGATTTTCAAACCACTCCATCTACTATAGAGACAACAATAGCTGACCACCTAGCTATAGTAAAATTGTGCCCCATCCACAAAAACTCAATGGTAATAATTCAGACAGCAAGATGGTAGAAACAGGGCTGGGAAAATCACTGGTTTGCTTATTACCTCAAGCGTCTAAAATCCTAGCATAACACCTACATGCATAATGAAGCTATTCTTTGATTCTGAAGCTTTTAGCACACAGTGCCTCAAGCCTTTGTGGAACAGGTGGGTTAAACATTAAAATGGACAAATAAGACAGACAGAAACTACCAGTGGTAAGTTCCTCAGGGCAGGGACATGTCTAGGGGAAGAGGACTGGCGTATACAGTTCTGTGATACACCATGTACATTCCTGCCTGAAACCCCGGAGAGCTGCTGTCATTCAATGCAAACAACACTGAACCAAAGGGGCCAATGGTCTGACTCTGTATTAGGCAGTATCCTAAGTCCCTATTCATTTTCTCAAAAAAAGGGGGGGAGCTGCTAACACATTCAAATTTATTAATCTTAAACACCATCCACAACAAGAGTTCAACACCCACTAAGTATATTGCCTACCCTGCACACCCAATTTCAGATGTGTCTAAGCCCTTCATAGTTATTCAGAAAAGGTCAAACAATACTTTGCCAGATATACTGTAAAACTATATTCTCTGGGATAGGAAATCTAGATATTGTTTTAAGTTATCCCAAGGAGGAGCAGTTGTTCTCCGCTTGACCTACTATCGGATGGACTCTCAGCTCAGGGAACAACTAGATGCAAAACAGAAGGTCCCAGATTATGATCTTCTGTGTTTCTTTGTTTAAATTAACAGCAGCAGTCCGCCCAGGCAAATTGGGATCATGACTACAGTGCTAGGAATGGAAGGTAAATCCTGTGCCCTTTCCATTTAAAATCATGCAACATCTGTTAAGGTTTTCCCCAGGGCAAATAGTGTAATGTGAGGGGGGTCATGATACACAGGAAAATCCTGCCCCCAGTGCCAGAGTCGTAATCGAATGAGAGTGGCAGTTTTATTTAAATTTAATGGAGATTCTAACTCTGGATCACCCATATCACATTTAGTTAAGGCCAGTGTTTCCCTACCTTTTTCTCTCACTTGAAAATTACTGAGGGTCTTGGTGGACCACTTAATAATTGCTCTGCCTGTTATAGCACTTATAATATGCTATGCTGGATGCTGCATAGTTTAAAACTGTATTTTACAGACACGCTAAGGACCATCTGAACAAAGCTCACAGACCACTGGTGGTCCACAGACCCTGGTTTAGCCCTCAGAAGTTGCAACATGAGCATTAACCATTTTTTATACATGCCTGGCAGTTTTGATAGTAAGAAACAATATCTGCTTGCAGCATTAAATGTTGTGCCCTTAAGTATTACTGTATTCCAGACTTAAGCAGTTGTACATGCATCTTATAACAATGCCGTGGGTGGGGTAGGGAGGAATCAAAAGAAAAAAGAAAGGAAGCTTCACATACTATCCTCTAAAACAGCAAATTCTGCCATCACCTGATTTTTAGTCATAGTGCTTCAGTGTCAACACTGATAACAAGTTGCTTGCAACATCTTCTAACAGTCATTTGTTAACAACATGGAAACTATTGGCAGAAATTACAAAGATACCCTTTTCTCCTCCAAGGTATTCTCCCTTCCCACGCTTCCTCTGAAGCACTAGAGGTAGCCAAACATCACTCCAGGCCAGCTGTGGAATCCAGTGCTAAGGTGACATGGGAGAAATTCATCTCTTGAACCTCTGGTGGGCCAATGCAAAAAGCTCACAGTGTAATCCTATGCATGCCTGGTTAGAATTAAGCCCCACAGAATTCAATCAGATCTACTTCCCACTAAGTGTGCGTAAAACTGTAGACTTAATGTTCTTTTGAGAACTATATTGAGATAATGGAGACTGCACATCAGATCATTCCCAATATAACCACATCTGACTCTTGATTTAGAACCCAGCCCCATTTAAGAAACTAGTATTCAATGAAACACCATTTGTGTTAAAGTTTTATTGTACTATATGACTTATACCAGTTTTAGACTTTGAATAAAACACCGCGGTTCTTCTACCACATTTAAAACCCAAAACATTGCAGCCGTTTTAACTCAAAAGAGAATGAGAGAGAGAAGGCACCATACATAGGCCAGGGTTCAAATGCCTTAGGCCAGTCACACACCCAGCCTATTTTGGTGAAGATAAACTGAAAGGATTGCATGTAGATCACCTAGAGCGCCTTAGAAAAAGGGTGAAACACAACATCATCAATTAAATACAAAACAAGAGCAAACGAAGCATCAGACCAATGGTTCATCTAACTGCTCAATCTCCTTTTTTTCCATGGTGGCCAACCAGACAGTTCTGAGAAGCCCACAAACAGAAAGTGAAGATACATAAGAAAGAACCTTGAAATCAGAGAATAAAACCTATGGAGAAACAGCTAAGACTGCACACGCATTCTCCTGCTATCAAAGTAGTTAAAAAATACTATGTAGGAATAACTACACAAATACCACATTTCATGAGTTCCCTGTGAAAATCAACTAAAAGTATACCTTTATTCTTCTATCACTTTAGGCTGGATCACACATCCCTTTTTTCTTGCACACAGACACATGAAGCATCACAGCATGTGAACTGGTTAATAGAAGCAGGAGTAGTCCCTGAGATAGTAGCTGCTTGGGAAAAAATGTTATACCAAAAAGTTGCCAGTGACTATCTTCATGGACTTTGTACATTGTATTCCACGAGGGGAACAGAAGCACACTAGTGGCCAAAAACAAATCAGGAGTCAGGACTGCTCACAAGTAAGTGAAAAATATTGTTGTGCACCAACCTTTTAACCTCTGCTAGATGTAGGTGCAATTAATTGGTTACAAACTCAGTATTATTGGTCACAGAAATGGCCCCCAAGAGCGAATATTACATAGTGTATTATCAACACTATAAATCTATTTGAGTTTTTTACATTGAATATAAAGCATGTCTCTCCTCTGATAATCCTGGGGACTGTATTCAGATGTGAGGGTACTAAGAATTCTGTTAGTACCTTATCAAGTCACTCACAGAATTGCAGTTGCCCTGGTTCCCTGTGTAGATATGCTTTCATTGTTTTGCTCATGGAAGTAGTCAAACAGCATAAATTGGGCAAGTGAGAAGAGATTCTCTTTTACACCTAATAAATATTCATTCTGCATTTTAATAAGTTACAATGTTTTTCACTGCACAGGTAAGGTTGTCAACCTGCTTTTCTGCTTTCTTGTCAACTTCAAATATTTCACTTTTAGGTTTTGGCAGTATTCTGAACCTACAACATCCCAGCCCTTCCCCACCCACCTCATCTCCTCATGAACCTTTCCCTTTGGATTTGTTTTCCAACTGGCTTGCTTTTGCTGGATACAGCCATCTTTAAGTCCCCTTATTTTCCAGTAATGAGATATACTCGGAGAGAAGTACACTAGAGCAGTTAAGGTGGAAATGGTTGTGTGAACAAGGGCAAACATTCTTCTGTTCCAGGACCCCTGCAATTCCTACTGGCTCAGGGTTGGGGTGGCAGCTGCTGTCAGATGAGAAAGGAGGGTCTTGGCCCTGCTCCTTTGCCTCCTTTGCCAGAAAGGAGAGAAAGGAGGCTCCTTTGCCTCCTTTGCCAGAGGGGGGGGGGAGCAGTCCCACTGGCTCCTTCCCCTGCCCCATCGGTCCCACCTCCGCTATTGGCAGCAGACCCACACCCGTCAGAGAAGAGCACATATCCACATGCACCAGTCTTGTAGGGAGAAGTTGCATTGTTTGTGAGCATGCCATGTCTCACTTTTAAAAGCTGGCAGGAGGGGTGTGACCATTTGTAAAGAGGTCTTCATAGCTTTCATCCTACCTCAAACCCCTGATGCTATTCTTGAACTATGTAGCCATGCCTTTGGCGATGTGTGGCTTGACCTGTACTACTGAAGCCTTGAATACAGCTTCCTTACTTTCTCGGACATTAAAGAGATTCTGTTGTACTATTTGGGATGGAAGCCTTGACAGTCACTCCCACAAAGTTCTCTTATTAATCTTGTTAATTAGAGTTTGCCACTAAAGGTATTAATTTGTTAAAAATGGAGCACAGAGGAAGAAACAAAAAAACACAGATCGCATGAAGTTAATATCTGACTACCCGGAAGGAACTGAGAATTACCTGTTTTAGAAAGTAAATTCCCTGGGAGGAGAAACACCACCATTTTCTAACTCTTGACAACTAATGCCTTATTTCAGCACCTGTATCAAAAAGCGAACAAGAACCTCTGCAGCAGATGATAATATATCTATGCAAAATGAGAGCTGATGTAAAGGAATGGCCAAAGGCAACTCCACTCATGACAACTGCTGCAGGTAACAGTGCGAGACCAGTGTCTTCTTGTTACTCATTTGCTGCATCTGTGCACATGCATCTTTAAACACCCATGCACATGTTTCTGACATACCTAAGCTAATGAGGATCCCCAGACAGATATATAAAAGCATGTACAATGCCCTCACTTTATGGGTTCGCTGTGAGCAAGAAAACAAAACAAAAACTGACTGCAGTCTCCTGCAGCACATCTTCATGTGTAGAGTTACCCTAAGAGGTAGGATGTCCTTGGTTCCAGTTTCATCTCAGGTAGGAACTTGCTATAGATGGCCTTAAGCAATGCACTGTTCTCTCAGCCTAAGCCTGCCCCTCCTATCAGCAATGTAATACTGGGTTGCTATAAGGATTACTGAGGCAATCTACACAAAGCACTTTGAACATTCTGGGAAAGGACTATATAAATTTCAAGACTTAATTGTATCCAATTCTGGGCAAACTGCTTTAAAAAAATCCCAGGGGGAAAAATATCAAAACATTCCCCATTTCTCTGCATATGAAACACCCTACTTTTCTTGGGGAAGATAGTTCTGTTATATTGAAAGAAGAACTGGAATCTGTAGACTTCTTTCCAACTGCAGCAACATCAGGAACTAGAGACATCCTTGAGTGCCATGGCCCAGCATTTTAACTGTCCACTTAAGTATTTAAAAGCCAAGCTCATCACCATGGCATTCAAGTGCCTCCAGGGTTCTGCCTGCACTACCAGGTTTATTATTAATCCAATGACTACCCCCTCCAGCCGTTATTAAACACAATTTGGCAACCAGTTACTATGTCAGCAGTGTTCAATACCCAATTTAGAAAGTGCAATTGTCCTAGAGCAGAGCTGGTTGGCTATTGCTCACTGAACAGTTCTGGTTTCCAAGAGAAGGGATATGTTTCTCATCCTTGGCCCTTCAGTCTTCCTTTCCAACCCCACAGAAAATGCCTGTACAGAAAGGCTTGTTGAAGGCCTTTATTTCAACAAGCATATCCCCAAAAGAAAAGGTTTCCCACTCCTGTCCCAGAATGATGCTGAAAGTACCTTCCTCATGTAAAGAAAGGTTTGATCAAAAGTAAAAGGAACATTGAATATGTCAGGCCCAACAAGATGGTATGAATTAGCTGAAGAGCATCAGACAGGCAAAACGGGAAGGCCCTCACCATCCACAGGGCCATTTGCAGCCCACATAACTGAGCAAGCAACAACCAATCCACTGCTTCAGCATAAATGTTTACCAGCTCCCATCCTGAGAATAGAAATAAAATCAGACAAAGTTCTGCTTCAAATTAGTTCAGATTGGATAACTTAACTCCAGGAAAGACCACCTGTGTTGATGGAGAAAGCACATATTATTTGGACCCAGGTTCAAATTCCCACTCAAGTCACAAAGCTTAACGGACAGGCCTTAGGTAAGCCAAACTTCTCAGCCTAGCTCAGCCTATAGCACTGTGGGACTGTGGGAAGGCACGGAAGCCGTAAAGCTATTTATGTGCGTAGAACAGGATATAACTGTTCTGTTAACCACAAAGTTCCCACAGAAGCCATGATTCTTCCCTGAACCAAGGACACGATTCACATTCTTGGTAGCATCCAGATCCCCAGATGAAAATGCAACATACACAAGTACTTACATGAGGTTAAGAGGGAGATTACATACTATGAAGCAGTGTCTCTCCAACACCGGGGGTTGCCTGGAGGTGGCACTAAACAAATCCAGAGGTGAAATTTGTGACAAAAGGAAGAGGCGCTTGTGTACAAAATCATACTTTTAGAAGCTATTTCATATGAGGAATGGGCAACATGTGGCCCTCCAGATGCTGCTGGACTTCAACTCCCATCATTCCTAGCCATCATGGCCACTGGTCAGGGATGATGAATGCTGTAGTCTACCAACATCCAGAGGGTCATAGGTTGCCCACTTTTGCTATAGATCATCATAGCTGCAAGAAGGGTAAGGAATCCAGACAAGCAATCTCCTTAAGTATGGTCTCAAAGGTGACACCTGAGCTAAATTTGGGAATCCATTCCATCACTAAGGCACTCATATTGCCAAGTGCAAGGTGTGAGTCCATATACAGGATGCCATTCTGTAACAACTGGAAACAAGCAGAGAGGGGAGCACAGATAATAAAAGGACAGTCCAAAGTCTATGGCAGCAGGTTACCCATAAAACAACCATGCCTGAGGCTAATTCAGGCCCATCCATCTGTTCACCAGGGATTCAATAAATTTCCTGGTTTTCTTGGCAACCTGGAATAGCAAAAAAGAGGAATGAGAGAGGCATGTGAAAGAACCTGGCTGGCTAGTGAGCCCTATCAGGCTGGGTGGGACATGACTTACACAGGCCGGGCTATCCTGAATCGGGAGCTGGTAGAGCCCAAGAGATCTATGGAGCAACAAGGAAAGTTATGCAGCTTCCAAAGCTTTTTATGCTGACGGGGGCTTCTGCCACTACACCAACAGAGCTTACACCCCAATCTAACAGAGAAGCATCTGATAAGACCCTAAAATGTTTGAGAACTGCTTGTCTGGAATAGCTGTCTCATGAGTAAGCCTTTGCCGTTTTATAGCCCTGGCCAGGCTGACTCTCCCATAACAACGGTGAGCTCATGAAACGGAGAGCAAACAAGGATGTGTCAGTCCCACACTATGCTCTTGGCTTTTTAAAAATTCACGCTGATACGATCTTGAGTGTAGGAGCCTGGAGCTGTATATTACGATGTAGAAGGAGACTGAAGAGCTGCACACCTTCCTCTCGCTGCCAGGTATCTGGAGGAGCAGTTTCCAGTAGGCAGCCTGCATACCCATTCTAGTCTCTCAACAGAAAAGTTTCAGATTAATTCCTTATAGGTTTTCCCAGGATATAAAAAAGGGTGGAGTGGTGGTTTAGAACGAATATAGTCTTCTAGTTAGTTTCAAACTGCGGCTAGAGTCTCAGGAAAATTTCTACCTGACAGAGCACAAGTTGCAGTCAGCTACTTATAAACTTCACAAACTTCTGCAAATGGAATAGAGAAGGGGAGTGGGGAAAGACAGAGAGTGGACAATGACTTGCTAATGATTCCCTCTATGCAAGATTCCCTCCTGCATGAACTATGGTTTTATTAAAATCATCCAAATTTGAAATCAGATCCTCCAATATCTAAATCCCAACCAGATATTGTTTTTCCCTTCTAGTTCTTTAAGCCCTTAAAAGGAAATCTGAATGCCAATCCAGACAACTTGATAACTCAAGCCACTGAACTGACTGGATTTTTACTTCAGTGGAACTATCTCAGCATAAGAATAGCAAACTATGGTTTGTGTCATACACCAGCCTGTAACCGAGGCACCACATGTGCAAAGTCTTCCGTACGCCTATCGTGGCTACCAATTCTAACCACAATTGCAAGAGCCCCTTCATTTCAGCCATCCTGTTTCACTGTATTCAAACAATGAGAGACCTACCACCTCACTTGTGTGGGCAGACATATACCCCATTGCTGAGGGGTAAGAGTTGTGAGTGACAGAAGTAGATCAGGGTGAAGCAGCCAAGCCAAAGAACAAGGAAAGAAAAGTGCCTGGCAGCATTTATTTTCTTCTCCTGCTTCGGTTGCTCAAGAAAGACAGGTGTTGCCAGAAAGGTGTGTAGGGGGCAACAGCATTCTCTCCTTCACAGGGCAAGGAGAGGAGATGAAGGCAGCTAGCCAGGAGATAGACCATAAGAGGTTCTCAGAACCAATAGCCAATAGAAGGTCATAGAGGCTTCTGAGAATACTGTGACTTGTACAGAGGGTGGCAATTGTTTTCTATACAAGGTAATCAACAAAGTTTTATTCAGAGCAGAACGAACGAAATTTGTGGTCCTAACCGTCAGGTTCAGTAATTTCAGTGTATACTCTAAGTAAAACAAAGTTGGAAACTTAGTTGTCTGTCATTTCTACAGGTAGGACAGTAGCATCCCATCTTCCAGTGAGACAGCCAATTATGGAAAAAAGCCTGGATACACAACACCTAAGACAGATAAATACGAACCATTTTGTGTACAAATTTAATAATCAAACAGAACTCTCCGCCAGTATTGCCAGAAGGTTTCAAGAAAAACCCAGCACTACTGAGAACAGGGTCACATTTAGTTTGACAAAAACAAGATTGAAGTTTACACAAATGTGTCAAACCGAGTTTTACAGTAGGCACAGGAATTAAGTTGAGCTATTTTTTACAAAGCAAGAACAAAAACAATTTATCAATCTGCCATTTGGCTGCATTCTTTGCTAAAATTTCCATATGTTTAAACTTTGAGATGATCATTTTAATTTTTAATAGTAGTTCAAGCGTCATGATTTCCCCCTCCATGAAAACCATATTTCTATAACTACCTCTGCAGTAGCAAACAAAACATTTTGGGATAATTCTCATGGGATTTGCAAACTTTTCCATTCAGAACAATTACGACGCACACAGGCAAAAGTGAGCTCAGCTACAATTATAGTTGTCAGACCATGTTTAACTACATCTTAATCTAATCCATTTTATTTTATACAATCCTGCATCTGGATCTCATTTCCTGAATTCCTGTAGGTATTCTGGGTCACTCTTACAAACCCTTTCAAGTAGAGAAAGTTCAGCCAAGTCTACCTTAATCCAAAACTTTTCAAAAGATACATTGGAAGAAAAAGAGCAAAGCAAGGAGATATTTTACCCTATGTCCTAATCCTTCTGGAAATCAAATAGCACTAGTATTTTCCATCAGACAATGGACAGTAGTTAAACAGCACATTACATTTGTCACCCCCAGAGTACTTTTCAAGGGTTAAGCACTTCAGTTCTTGTAGAGCAACACAATCATCACCCCCCCACACACAGCTGCCCAAAGTTTTTCTATCATTTCTCAGTGCAATATACACCTCAATCCAGCACCCTGCCCTTCACACAAACACACACACACACACCACCTTTAACTCTACTTCAGCTATGCCAAACATCTCTGTAAGCATTACTTCCGGCTCCTTCAGCTCTCAGCTTCAACAGGGACATAGGCTGAGCAGACTACCCAGCAGGGGATAGAAGAAAGGGAGGGTAAAGACCAGCTTTCTAGCCAAATTAATTTTCACGTCAGGCACTTAAAGAGGCTGGACACAATTTCCCTGGTACAGATCAGCCAATCCATACTGCAAGAGAACTTTGATCGACAGGGAAGGCGCCTATTAATTTGGTGCTCTTCCTCCTTTGCCGTTCGTATTTATTTATATAAATATATAAATATTACACGCACACCTGAGCTGCTTTATGGAACAGTGCATCTGCAATCTCATCAGGGAAACACACACCCAAACAAGGCAAGAAATGTTTAGCATGTTTGTTCATTCTCTCCCTCACCCTTCTCCTAATATTACTCCTGAGCATGTTTTTTAAAAAAGGCAGAACAAGAGTTAACACACTGAAAAGTCTTGAGGTGAAAGGGTGAGGATGGATATTGTTGTGGAAATGGCCTTCCCATGGCCAGTCAGCCAGGCCTTGTCAACACCACTAAGGACTACAAAGAGATAAGGAGGTAACATCAGCATTTACAGCCCCCAAAACAAATCAGCATGGAGCCCAAATTCCATGCAGGATGACAGCAAACAAAGGAGTAACTACCATACATTCAGGTGTGGGGTTGCCTAAATACACTACAGGTAGCCAGGAGCTTCTACCCCATGTAAAATAAAAGTAAGTCATATCCCCAAGCAAACACAAAGCCAGAACTAGAGAGAGACTGGAACTTTGCATAAACACCTTCCCCAAGCCAGACAGGTCTTCTGGAAGACAAAGGACTTCCTGACATACCCACCACTGCCATCACTGACACCAAAAGCAGGTCTCTCACCCATCTCAACCAAGACTTAAAGGAGCACCTCCCCCTATCCTCCCTGGATGCCCAGCATCAGGTTCAAATCCACAAGAATGGGGAAAGAGGGGTGGGATGTAAACGAAGGGGAGGAAGAGTTTGGGGAAATGGGGAAATGGGCAAACACACACACACACACACACACACACACACTTACAGATGTAAAATGTCTGAAGGGGAAGAAAGAAAAAAAGAAGGCCATGCCTGACCAGGTGTGAGTGACACAGAATCCCTTTCTCCAAACTACAAAAGGGAACACCAAGACAGTACAAGTCCCTTTAGAAATGGAAAGGGGAGCCTGTGTGTGAGGAAAGCAATTCACAAGAACACACACACAACATCAACAACCCCTACATTTGAGGGAAATGGAAAGCAAATGGGAACAGCGCACCACCGGCCCAAAAACGGGAGGACTCAACAGGAAGTGTATGGGACTAAGAAGCTCTCATGATGACACAAGCATCTCCTTCTCCCTGCAAAACCTTAGATGACAGAAAAGCATGGGGGGTGGGTTTCCAGATCAACCCTTCAGGCCTCAGCAAATAAATGGGGTTGAAAAGGGGTGCCACCCCATCCTCAAAGACAACCTACATAGCAGCAGGAAGGTGGTTCCTTCAAGAGAGACTGAAAGGATCCCCACTCCATCACCTTCAGGATGGTGGTGGTGGGATCCAGTTAGATGAGTTTGATGGGATAAGAGTTCTTCCGTCCTACCCTCATTCAGATCCATCAAGTATGGAGGGAAGAAGCAAAGGATCCCCCTAAGGAAGCTGACAGGATTAAACAAGTCTTCCCCTGACCTTGGATGCTCTCCATTCCCTCACATGAGAACAAGGGAGGAAGAATTTTACCACCCACCCTATCTTTTTTTAAAAAAAGCTTCCCCCAACTATGTGGGTGGGAACAAATAACGAGAGCAGACATCCCTATGAGGCTTGTGAACCCCCTTTTAAAACAAAACTGGGGGATAAGACTGAAAAGGGAGCCTCACAAACACAGTAATTAGCATTAAGCAATGTATACCCCTTTTAAAAACCTACATAATTTGTAAGAGACAGGCCTAGTTTCTTCAAGAAGGAAGCCAATTAATTCACAGCCTCAGTACCCTCCCATCTGGAAGAATTGGGGGGAGGGAGAAACATGAAATCCTAGAGCCCAATTTGATAATGGGGGGGGGGGGAGAAGAGAGAAATTGACTGAGTGAAGTAGCTAAATCTATCATTAGATAAACCTCACTCCTTTCCAGTCACACGCACTAGCCTAAATATAATCAGAAAATGATGATGTGGGGGAGGGACGTTGTTGGTCAGTCTCAACCATAGAGGCAAATGAGAAATGGGGTTCCCCACCCACTGCAGCCCCCAGTTACTGATATGGGGGGGGGAGCTCTTTTCCTCCACCCCTCATTTTCCTCCTTTCCCAAGCCAGGATCAAAAGTCCTGCAAAGTTTCCCACTAGCTTCAAATTTTGTGCGCACATGCAGTGGGGGGGGGGGGGAGAGGGCAAAAAAGATTCAGAACAGAAGCAGAAATATTTTGCGGGGGGGGGGGCGAGAAACACACAGCACAGGACACACATGCAGACACGGTCCTTTTCTGCAACATTCTCCCTGGCTCCATGAAACTGGGTGACTGGCTAGGGAGGAGGGGGAATTGGGGGGTAGAAAAGGAGGAGGGGGTGTTGGTGCAGAAAGAGAGAGGAACAAGGGAAATCCACACCATTTTTGGGGTTATTTTTACATCCCTCCTTAAAGAACTGGGGAACTCTCAAAAAAGGTTGGGGTTTATTATTAGTGCTGGTTGAGTTTTATGGTGGAGGGGTACACAAAAGCATAAAAAACCTCAGGAGGGGACACACATACATTTCCATGCATGCACACTTATTTTGATGATTTCTTGCATGTCTCAGTCCCTCTGTATAAAACTAAGGAGCTGGTAGAGGGGGAGCATTACTGAACGTGGGATGGATTTTTGTTTTTGTGGGGAGCAAGATTTTAAAATGATAAACAGCAGACATCCATATGCACAAACGCACATATTTCCCTCTCCTTTACTCTTTATAAAACAGTTAAGCAGGTATGGAAGAAGGGGAGAGATTAAAAACAAAACAAGAGAGCCCACACACAAAACTTAAACCAGCTAACACTTCTCCCCCCTTTTCGAAACTGTTCAAAAAGATAGAGAGGGAGGAAGAATTAAAGAAGAGTGTTGTTAGCGGAGGGGGGGTTGCAAAAACAATTAAGAACCGGGGAGAATGGCACGCATACATACACCAGCCTATTACGATGATCTTTCCTCTTTCTAAAACTAAGAGACTGTTCAAAGAGACTAATGGCAGGCACGGAGGGGGGGTTCCGCTGGAGGTGTATGGTTGCGGAGCGGGGTGCGCGCAAAAATCATTAAGGATCAATAAAGGAGCACATACAAGTTACTGTTATTTAGTCCTCATTCTCCTAAAAGTAGAAGGCTTGTCACAGAGAGACTTAGTAGCAACAGAAGTGGGGAAAGTGTTAGGAAGTAGAGGGGGGTATTTTTCTTTGGCGGGGGGGGGGAGGTTGCAAAACGAATTAAGAAACAAGAGAGTTATCCCTCCTTACAGTTTCCAAAACTGTTCAAAAAGAGGTGGTGGCCCAAAGTGGGGGATGTTTTTCTTTTTTTCTATAAAAAAAAAAAAGTGTGGGCTTTTTTCTTTCTTTTTTAGAAAGGAGAGGGTTAGAAAACAACTAGCCCCTTCGGCGTCCAAAGCAACCCTAAGCCTTCCCACCCACCCCTCAAATTATAATAAAAAACCCACCATCCTCATTTTTTGTACTCTTGTTTATAAAACTGGGGCGAGAGAGAGAGAGAGACGGGGGGAAAGAGGACCCTAAAGAGGAAGAGCGCGGCTCTGTTCCGAGGAGGGGGGCCTTTGGGGTTGGGGGTCCGTGTGCCACAGGGCAAGGGGGCTGCGACGGCGAGGGGTGGGGGGTCCGGCGGCCCAAGACCGGGGCTCCCCCATCCCGGGACAAGCCGCCCCCCGAGGAGGAGGAGGCGGCGGCGGCGGCGCCATCTTGTTGGGATCGATGAATTGAACAAAGAGGATCAATTTCCGATCGCGGCGGCGGCGGCGGCGCCGGGCTTATCGATGGGAGGGAGGCGGCAGGCGGCGGGCGGCGGGCGGCGGGCGGCGGGGAAGCGGGCAGGGGCGGCCGGGCGGGAACCAGCCTTCCTCTGAGGGGGGCGGCGGGGAAAGAAGGGGAGCCCAGGGGAGACGGAGAAGCCGACGCCGCTTCTTGCCGGGACATTTAGGTTTCAATTTTTTTAAAAGGGGGGGGGGAGGCAGGTTTCCTTTTCTTCTAAAGGAAAAAGGGGAAATGGGGGGGGGAGGGTGTCTGAGGGAAGAAGAAGAAAAAGGGGGACACGCAAACACACCACACGCACCCCAAGGGGAAAGCGGGGGAAGGGGCGGATGGGGGGCAGAGATATGGAGGGGGGCGAGGGTGGGGTGGGGGGCCCGGACGGGAGAGACCCACCCGCGAGCGGACCCCGGAGCCTGACCTGCAGCTGCTGTAAATCAAAGCGCTTCCAATATTGAAACATCGATCCCACATTGGCCGCCATCTTGAGACATATTGAGACAGAAGTGAGCGGCGGATCGAGCGAGGGAGAGAGAGAGGAGAGAGAGAGGCGAGGGAGGGAGAGAGGGAGGGAGGGAGGGAGGGAGGGAGAGGGGGCTGGAGAGCGCACGAGGAGGAGGAGGAGGAGGGAGCCGGAGAGAGAGACAGGCAGGCAGGCAGGCAGGCAGGGGGAGAGAAGAGGGGAGGGAGGGAGCGATACACACAGAGAGAGAGAGAGAGAAAAAAAAAGGAGGGAGGGAGGCCGGCAGCAAAGCGGAACGAGGCGAGGGCGGGCGGAAAACCCGGACAGGAGCGGCAGCGGCCACTCGAGGCTCGCGGAATGGCCGACCCGGCGGCTGGCATAAGGGAAGAGGATAAAATAGGCACACACTCATATATATATATGGTTTCATTGTAATGGTAACGGTACAGAGAAAACGAAACTTGGTGACAAAAGAGCGTTTACGACGATATAGATTGGGTTTTTTTTAAATGTATATATTATTTGATTTTAATAATAACGATGCAGAGAAAACGAAACTTACAAGTTGGAAGACATATATGTAGATATAATTTAATTTTAATAATAACGGCGCACGCAAAACGAAACTTACAAGTTGGAAGAGTGTGTGTGTGTGTGTGTGTGTGTGTGTGTGTGTATATATATATATATAATGTATATATTTCTGTATTTGATTTTAATAATAACCGTGCAGAGAAAATGAAACTTAGATAACTTAGAAGACACACATATATATGATTTTAAGCATAATGGTGCAAATTAGGATTCACTAGGACTATAAGAAAATATTTTTTATTTGATTAATAAAGCCACAGAAAAACAAAACTTAACTGAAGTACCCCCCCACAAAGGCACACACCAATTTATTTTTATTTTTATTATATTTATGTGATTTTAATAATAATGGTATTATAACAGTGACACATTAGAATTCACAGGGGTTTGTTCTACTTATATTATTTTTACATTTTGTTGTAGGCTAGTTTCTTTCCATTTTTTTTCCTTTGCAGAAGAGCTGCTGCAGCATGCTCTGTATTTGTACATGCTCTGTACGGTAAAGTTTCTTCTGGGCTTTTTTTCTTCTTCTGTAGACTTTTAAATGCTGTTATTTGCATCTTACGCAAAAAAAGAGATACACATGTGGATAATATACAAGTAATATGCAGAGAGAAAAATGCCTGTGACATGCGGGTAATAATGTTGTGTCGATCAAACTATCAAGCTTATCAGCCAGCCCAGATAAAGGTTATAGTCAAAAATAATAGGTAATGTTTTTATCAGCGCAGTCCTAGACATGTCTCCTCTCCTCAGATCCATAATGACCAGACGCCTTCGTCTGCCACAGCTGCAGTAAAACATGTCTCTCCTGTATTGGTCTCTACAGCCACAGCAGATGCTGCAACTCTTCAAAGGTTTGGCTGATAGCATACTCCATTGTCTCTTGAGACAGACAGATGGCAACAATAACTTCCAGGTAAATGTTTGTGCATATGTAGTATGTCAGCCTCAGTCCTGGGAGACCAGGGTTCAAATCCCCGCTAAGCCATGAAGCTCTCAGCCTAACTTACCTCACAGGATTGTTGTGGGGAATAGATGAGGAGAGGGGGAGAACCACATTCACTACCTTCAGTTTTATGTCTGATAATGGATAAGAGCTATAGTTACCTTAGTCGTGGTTGTGCAATCCTGTTCCCAAATACCTGCAGATAAGGCTACATACGTGCCATATATTTAAAGCACACACCCCCAAAAAATATTGGGAAGCACATTTGGTTAAGGGTGCCTGGAAGTGGAGTTAAACTACAGTTCCCAATCATCTTTGCAAGGGGTGGGCTTTGAATGTAAGGTGTGCCTGCAGCTTAAGTCTTGTTGAGTTTGATGGGATTTGCTTCTATATAAGCAGGTATAGGATTATTACTCTTAACACGCAACCTTGAAGTAGTCCTCCCAGCGATATTCTGATAATGGTGGGTAGGAGAAAAAGTTATAGAATATAATGACCATGATGAGCCAGGAATGTATATTTTCATTAAGTTATGGCAAGGCAAACTAAACAAGGGGCAAGGGAACTAGGGTCACATAGGGTCTGGACCACTTCAGAATGTGTGTAAGAAATCACATGGCATCACAGCATTTTATAATTGGATGGAAACTTGGAAGTCCTTTAGTTCAGGGCAGTAGTGTTGTGGCAAATTCAGGATCCCTTCATGATAGACACAGGCCCTCACAATCACACCCCCTTCTAAAATTATGCAACCTTCTATACAACAGTCTTAGAATTATGCAATAATAACATTTGAGGATGCATTGCAAGGATCAGTGCAGATCGCCATGTGTTTGCCTTTTAGCTGGATCTACCATTTTCTGGGACGCGGGTGGCGCTGTGGGTTAAACCACAGAGCCTAGGACTTGCCGATAAGAAGGTCGGCGGTTCGAATGCCCGCAACGGGGTGAGCTCCCGTTGCTCGGTCCCTGCTCCTGCCAACCTAGCAGTTCGAAAGCATGTCAAAGTGCAAATAGATAAATAGGTACCACTCTGGTGGGAAGGTAAACAGTGTTTCCGTATGCTGCTCTGGTTCGCCAGAAGTGGCTTAGTCATGCTGGCCACATGACCCTGAAGCTGTACGCCGGCTCCCTCGGCCAATAAAGTGAGATGAGCACAGCAACCCCAGAGTCGGTCACGACTGGACCTAATGGTCAGAGGTCCTTTTACCTTTACCTACCATTTTCTGGGCATGTTCATGTGCAAGTGTTTCGGAGAGCTCTGATATCTTATTTCTGAGTCACTTGAGGTTATGTTTTCCCTTAAGTTCCATTGTACGCCACAAAGCTTGCACCCCATTCTCTTGAAACTGAAGCTCCTTGTGCTTTCTGTGTTCCTAAATGCTTAGTTTTAGAGCATACAGAACATCTCCTTGGTGCTCTTCCTGCACTCCTTCTCCAGAGTGACCCTGGGAGCCTGTCTCCTCACCTCCTTTCATTCCGATTGGCTTCAGTCAGCACAAAGGGTGAGAAGACCTCCTGTGGCTAAAATGCTCCCCTTCCATGCTGATTGGGTGGCTCTGAAGATTGGGATCCTGCTGCAGAAATAGCAGTAGGTCTTCAGCTCCCCACAACCCCAGACCACTCCATCTCTGGTCCAGGGACCTCTAGATGTTGGATACAACTCCCATCATCCTTGACCACCAGCCCTTGCAGTTGCTAGCTGAAGCTGATGAGAGTTGGAGCTCAACAAAAACTGGAGAGCCACAGCTCTCAATCCAAATTCCTCCTCAGTGCAGGAATTTCCTTCTATGCAGAAGCTCCCACGTTCAGTCCTGGGCATCTGCAGCAAGGGGTGGGAGAGATCTTGGTCTGGTATCCTGGATCGCTGCTGCCAGTCAGGTTCAATGATGCTGAGCTAGATAGATCAGTGGTCTGACTCGGTATAAGGCAGTTTCCTGTGTCCCTATGCCCCTAAAGCAGGGGTCAGCAACCTTTTTCAGCCATGGGGCGGTCCACCGTCCCTCAGACCACATGGTGCACCGGACTATATTTTGGAAAATAAATGAAAGAATTCCTATGCCCCACAAATAATGCATTTTAATAAAAGCACATATTCTACTCATGTAAAAGCACTAAGCAGGCCCCACAAATAACCCAGAGATGCATTTTAAATAAAAGGACACATTCTACTCATGTAAAAACACGCTGATTCCCGGACCATCCACGGGCCGGATTGAGAAGGTGCATGGGCCACATCTGGGCCTTAGGTTACCTACCCCTGCCTTAAAGCTAAGCTCATATTCACCTCCCTTTTTGACATGGGGAGCCTCCTACAATGCAAGTGTTCAGCAGATTTCAGGAGTGCTAAAGGAGGGCTATGCCCCAGGATTCTTCTACCTTATTAAGCAACAGCATAGATCCATGACCAATACTGGGAAATGCTTTGGGGCTGTATAAGGATGTTGAGCAATGGAACATATCCAGGAAAAATTGCAGGATCTGTTTTCCTGGAGGCTTTTAAGATGAGACAGGATGATCATCTATCAAATATTCCTAAATTCTGGGAATTATCTAATTGCAAGCAGTGAGATCTCTCAATGTGATTCAGACCTGAAAGTCATGAAACCTAAGGAATGAAGAGAAATCAGTTAAAGACAGAAGTAGGATGTTGTTATCTGATTGCAACCTGGGGGAAAACAACAACAACAACACCCCACTATCATCTCTGCATTTATAAAGAGGCAACTGGGTCTGAGATTTGGGCGAGGATTCTTTTCTAACTGATAGACCTTCAGTCTAGATCAAGAAACACTTAAAAGTACAAGAGACTGCAACACACAGAGTAGGGTGACAGGTTAGGAGCAGGGAGAACAAGTTAAAGTGCAGCGTTTTATGCTAAACAACACGATCTTATGCACATTTTCCTGGGAGTAATATACCATGTGAATTTATCGGGGCTTGCTTGTGGGTCACAGTGCGCAGAATCAGTTTGAAAATGAATTAACATTTTAAAGCCATTATTGTATTACTTTGCATTTAACGGTGCTTTTTTAAAACAACAACAATCTAATAATATATTCTTGACAATTTTGAACAAAATCCTTGAACAACATAAAATATCAGCACACAGGAAGGCAGCACACAGCAGTGTTCTATCCGACAAGGGTAGTTTTAAAAGCCCCACAAGAACTCCACGATCAATTTCCCAGAACCAGGAAAGTAATTTTTTTCTGGAAGTCTAGGACAATGATAATAAGGTAATATGTACAGATGTCAGAAGTCTTTTATACATATACTGAGTGTTTGTGGGCCTGCACTGTGATTTAGAAGGGATCCTGAGTGTCATCCAGTCCAACCCCCTGGAATGCAGGAATCTTAACTGAGGCATCCATGGCAGATGGCCATCCAACCTCTGCTTAAAAACCTCCATGGAAGGAGAGTCCACCAGCTTTTGTGGGAGTCTGGTCCACTGTTGAACAGCTCCACCAGAAAGTTCTTCTTGATGTTTAGTTGGACTCTCCTTTCGTGTAACTTGAAGCCATTGGTTCAGGTCCTACCCTCCGGAGCAGGAGAAAACAAACTTGCTCCATCTTCCATTTTGCATCCTTGAGATATTTGAAGGTGGCTATCATATCTCCTCTCAGTCTCCTCTTTTCCAGGCGAAACATGCCCAGCTTCCTCAGCCGTTCCTAATGCTTGGTTTCCAGGCTCTTGATCACCTTGGTTGCCCTCCTCTTCCCTAAGAACAAGAAAGTTACAGGATTTTGATGATTTGCAGTTCTGAAAAATGTGTATGTTTTGTAAGTGTGGGTTGTGTGGTGTAGTGGATAGAGCATCTAAACCCCACCCCAAAGTGGCCAGAACCAGACTGCAGACAATCACACAATCTTAACACGCAATAAGGCACCCAAGCATCCCAACACCACTTAACACCCACCCACACATGTGCATATTTAACACATGCATTCAAGCATCCTCCCTGATTTATACTGGGGATGATGTGGCTCTGCAGATGTTTTGGACTCCAACTTCCTCCATCAACCCCAGTCAGCATGGTCAATAATTGGGGACAATGAGAGATGCAATCCAGCAACATCTGGATGTAAACAGATGGCACTCTGTAAATAAAATAAATACAGTGGTACCTCAGGTTACATATGCTTCAGATTACATACGCTTCAGGTTACAGACTCCGCTAACCTAGAAATAGTGCTTCAGGTTAAGAACTTTGCTTCAGGATAAGAACAGAATCATGCTCCAGTGGCGCGGCAGCAGCAGGAAGCCCCATTAGCTAAAGTGGTGCTTCAGGTTAAGAACAGTTTCAGGTTAAGTACGGACCTCCGGAACGAATTAAGTACTTAACCTGAGGTACCACTGTATTTGTTGTGAGGTCCTGGGACTGGGTGGGCTATAAGAGAAATAAATATGGTTCATTGACTTCCACAGGACAAACTCTGTAGGATTATATTTTGAAGTGTGTTGTGTGCTGAAGAATTTATGTACAGTGGTGCCCCGCAAGACGAATGCCTCGCAAGACGGAAAACCCGCTGGACGAAAGGGTTTTCCGTTTTGGAGGCGCTTCGCTAAACGAATTTCTCTATGGGGTTGCTTCGCAAGACGAAAAAATCTTGCGATTTCCCGCGGGGTTTTTTCGCTCCCCCCCCCTTTCCTAAGCCGCTAAGCCGCTTATCAGCTGTTCCGCTGATAAGCCGCTTAACAGCTGATCGCTAAAAGCCGCTAGACCGCTAATAGCGCTAATCCGCTAAGCTGTCAATGGGCTTGCTTCGCAAGACGAAAAAAACGCTAGACAAAGAGAATCGTGGAACGGATTCTTTTCGTCTTGCGAGGCACCACTGTACTTATTTGTGTAAAGGAAACTCCAGGGAAGTGAGGATTGAGCAGTAGCCTCATATATATTTATATATATTTAATGTATGGACCACCCCCATTCCCACCCCATCCGGTCTTTGCTCTAAGCCTTGCCTCAAAGAAAATGTATAAATAGGCACTCCAGCAAATTCAAGCCCTCTGCTTTTTATTTAGGCAACTTTCAAAAAGAGATTATTCATACACATTGCTAGTGAAATCAATACCAACCTTTCCGCCGAATCAGTGCGTTTAAAATCATGGCAAAGGTTTCTGCAGCTGTATATCAAACTCCATTACTAAGGCACTGTGTTCAGCCTCCATCGCCGGCTTCCTTCATGCTAAATCTGCTAAGTAAACAGAGCAGGGATGGGGAACCCGTGGCCTTCCCCATGCGGTTAGACTCCAACTCCCATCACTCACAGCCAGCATGGCCAATGGTCTGAGATGATGGAATTAAATGCTAACAACATCTGGAGGGAAACAGGTAGGCCACCCCTGGACCACAGCCATAGGTGTGTGTATGTGTGTGTGTGTGTGTGTGTGTGTGTGTGTGTGTGTATATATGCAGTGATAGGTTTGTTGATGATACTAAATTGTTCAGGGCACTTAAATGAAAAGAGGATTGCAAAGAGCTCCAAGATGTTCAAGGGTCCGGAAACCAAGCCTTATGAGGAACGGTTGAGGGAGCTGGGTATGTTTAGCCTGGAAAAGAGGAGACTGAGAGGAGATAGGATACCTAAAGGGCTGCCACATGGAATATGGAGCAAGCTTGTTTTCTCCTGCTCTGAAGGGTAAGACAAAATGGATTCAAATTATAAGGAAGGCGATTCCGACTAAACATCAGGAAGAACTTTCTGACAGTAGGAGCTGTTGAACAGTGGAACAGACTCCCTCGGGAGGTGGTGGACTCTCCCTCCTTGGAGGTTTTTAAGCAGAGGCTGGATGGCCATCTGTCATGGATGCTTTCGTTGAGATTCCTGCATTCCAGTGGTTGGACTTGATGACCCTTCGAGATCCCTTCCAACTTTACAATTCTGTGTTTCTGTGTTTCCAAAAGGAGGTCATTGGGAAAGGCCCAGGAATGGGCAACCAAAATGATCAAGGGGATGTAGCTGATCTCACAGCTCGAGGGTGCCAGAGGTTGGGTCCCTGCTGCAGAAATAGTAAGGGGTATTTGGCTCTGTGGGGGGGGCACTGCATAAGTGGAGCCCGTATCCTAGGATGCAAAGATTAAACTTCCAATAAATCATAGCCTTATCCAAAGTACATGAAAGTGTTTAGGGATGCTTCTTTAGTGAGCCAGAGATATCAATGGAAATATCGGGGAAGGCTTTGCAGTTCACAGATTGACAGGCCTTCTCCAATACAAGATAAGTCATACCTTAGAAGTCAAACAGAATCCATTCTGGAAGTCCATTCAACTTCCAAAACGTTCGGAAACCAAAGCGCGGTAGCCATGGAAGCCCCGTCGGGCATTTGGCTTCCAAAAATAGTTTGCAAACCAGAACAGTCACTTCCAGGTTTGCGGCGTTTGGGAGGCAAAACGTTTGAGAACTAAGCTGTTCGAAACCAAGGTATGACTGTATAAGTTTGGTACACACCACCAATCTAGACATAGGGTAGGTACCCCTGGAGAGCCTGCAAATCACTGGAGCACCCTTGATGTAGATTTCCTCTCCCAACATCCCCCCTGCCCTGTTAGGCCTGTTGGATCCGGGTTGTTAAGAATGGGATCACGCAGTCTTAAGCCTAATACATTGTGTGGCAATGTTCCAATTTTAACAGCGAGAGAACAAGGAGGAAAAAATTTAAAAAAAACCAGAAGAAGATGTCTGTCTAGCCTGAGCCAACTTGCTGGAAACACATCTGGTTAAAATTCAAGGTTTTAAATCTGCAGTAATATTTTAGAAATACATTTGGTAAGTATTAAATTGCTATGTTGTAGCTGGTAATATTTACGATTGCAATGTGTTAAGCAGAGGTTTAGATCTGTCAAGAGAAAGGAATGATTGTCATATGGCCTAACAAATGGGCCGAGGATATAAATTACATTTTATTGTATTTTTAAAAACTTTATTGTAATCTTGTTCAAAAGAGCTATGTCTTTGTCAAGTCGTTGCCTGTTCAGAATAAAAGAAGGGGTTTTTATGTGCCTCTGTTACAGCAGCCTCAAGTGCTACCTTCAGCGTGGGAAGGAAACGGAAGGGCCTCATTGTGGTGAGCACTCGGCAATTTAATCTCAAACGGAAGATGGATCATATATTCTGAGGAGAAGATGAGCAATGTTGCATTCCTGGAGGATAGCTCTATTGATGTCTATTAGCCGAGATAGGAAAATGGAGCCCCTGTTTTGCACCTCCAACTTACAGACACCCGAGTCTGGCCCTATTGTTAGGCAGAGTGAGGAGACTGGCTCAGGCGGTCAATACTGAGGGGTAGTGGAATGCCACATGTGCTCTTTTCACCTAGCCTGAAGAGAGAAACCCTTTTAGTTCATTAATACTTTTTTTAAAAAATGATTTATATAATCAATTAAGGCTGCAATCCTATGCACTTTCAGTGCACCTTACCTCTGAGCAAACATATACAGTGGTACCTCGGTTTATGAACTTAATCCGTTCCGGAAGTCCGTTCTTCAACTGAAACTGTTCTTAAACTGAGGTGCACTTTCCCTAATGAGGCCTCCTGCCGCCGGTGCCCTTCCACCAACCGGCTTCTGTTCTTAGACCAAGGTAAAGTTCGCAAACCGGGACACTACTTCCGGTTTTGTGGAGTTCGTAAACCGAATAGTTCATAAACAGGGCTGTTCTTAAACCGAGGTACCACTGTACAGTGGTACCTTGGGTTACGAACTTAATTCGTTCCGGAGGTCCGTTCTTAACCCAAAACCGTTCTTAACCTGAGGTGCACTTTCGTTAATGGGGCTTCCTACTGCCGGTGTGCTGCCAGCGCACGATTTCCATTCTCATCCTGGGTCAAAGTTCGCAACCTGGAGCAACTACTTCCAGGTTAGCGGAGTTTGTAACCCAAAACGTTTGTAACCCAAGGTACCACTGTATACGATTGCACTGTACAGCTTCCAGCCTTCATTGCTATTAGTTACTGATAATATGACCTCAGATAGCGAGGCTCCGTTGGGCTTATTAATTAATAGCAAAGCCATATTATGTACTAAGCAATGCTAATTTGCTAGACAGTCTTAAGCAGCAATTTTATTCCAACAGCTTCTCTTCTCTCCAGGGTTCTACACAGAAACACGACGCTGGGGCATCTTTTAATAGTTTAAAAACAAAACCTTTCCCCACAAATGTCTTAATGAGGAATTTATTTTATAATTACTTCCCCATCTTCTGTGGCCTCTCTCCCCCTTACTTAGCTGTCCAAAGTTAATATATCAACAAATATTGTTTATTGACTGAAGATCATTAATTACCAAGCAATACTTCATCTTGTTTTTTGCTTGAGCCTGACCTTAAGGTCGAAAACCATCTGCTAAGGTCATAAAGATATGTGTTGTCAGAAGGAATACATTTCATTCCATGCTGAGAGATAGAAGCAAACAGACAATATATTTTCTAGGGAAAATATGTTCTTCTGTAGTCCTTTTTTGTTGTTGTTGTTTCTTCTTGTTTGCATACCCTAACTTATTTATTTTTCGTCTTTCAAGTCTCTCAGGCTTTTCACTGCTAAGAAATGGTTTGTGCTGATAGAATTAGCACTTAAAAATGAGGAGCAAAGAAGTCACAGAAAATCTGCATGTTTCAATTTATACATATAGGTGGAAATTCGCAACTAAAATATGAACACAATCCATTTCACCATTGCAGGAATGATCATAACCATGTGAGCTCTGTTGCCTGCTCAGCTGGCTGTCCAGTTGCTAACTCCTTCACTCTTCCTTAGCTGTGACTCCTGCACTGCACGGGTTTGGACTTCGGTTCCTTCTCAACTCAACAGTTCTTAAGAGTTTTCATCTTCATCGTTAAACTACCTTTGGACTGGACAGCCCTTCCAACAGAGGATTGTCCTCTATTGTCCTAAGGGAACTCAGGGGTAGAGCATCTTCTTTTCTGTGAGCGTGCCCGTAGCAGAGAGGCAGGAGGAACCACCCGCGGCAGTGGCAGGACATGCCCATAGCAGAGATGGTGGCAGGGGTGTGGCGGCAGTGGGTGGCGCACTCCTGAGGCCCATATATGCCACCTGAGGTGACCGCCTCACCTTGCCTCATGGGCGGGCCGGCCCTGTTCCTATGCAGCCCTGCAACAAGAAGTCTGTAAAGTAAGGCAGTCTCATGGGCTTCTTCAGGTTCTTCAGAGACAGACAGACAGACAGACAGACAGACAGACAGACAGATATAATTTAGAATATGCATGTAAACATCCTTAAAATATCAGTGACTTCCCTTCTTCTCTTTCCATGGCTCATTTTGCATCTCACAAATCCCTGCATATTTTACAAAAACCAAACCATTCAGTATTCCATCATTCCATCCATCAAAACTTAATCACACTGTTGAATTTATCTTAATGCTGCCAACGTTTTCAAGTGTACACGATCCCCCCCCCAACATATATACAATAAATGTTTTCCAATCTTCTCATCTTGGTTCTTTATCCTGAAACTGGACTTGGGTCAGGGGTGGAGATCCAAGGGGGTAAAAGCAGTATTTGAATTTTGACTGCTAAGTAAAATAGCTAAGCAAAATAATAATAAAAAATAAAGCATATCATACATGGCGGCAGCATGTATGGAACAGCTTTTCCCCAACACTTCCTCTTTCACCTCTGTGGCTTTCGTTCCCTTGGATGGGAAACGAACGTCTTAGTTTTGCTGTCTGCAGCAGCCTAAAGGCTGCTGGCTTTAAGTCATCAAGGACTGACAGGGGAGAAAGGGAGCGACAGGAACGAACAGACCGATCCTTCGCATAATTACTCAGAAGCACAAACATTTCACAATGGTCAGCCCATTGTATTACTTTGTGACTACAATGGCTTTTAAGCAAATAAACCGAACTGAAGTGACTGATACTAAATCTCTTGAATCTAAGGTTCGCTTCCATGCCACAGAGTACCTTCCATCAGCTTCGGCTGGTGGCCCAGCTATACCCCTATCTGGACAGGGATAGTCCAACTTCTGTCTGGGCTCTGGTAACCTCCAGGCTGGATTACTGCAATGCATTTTATGTGGGGCTGCCTCTGAAGACTTCAGCTGTGCAGAATTCTCCAGCCGGGTTGCTCACGGGGGCAAGATGGTTTGAGCATATTACGCCAATCCTGGCCCGACTGCACTGGCTGCCAATTACCGTATTTTTCGCTCTATAACACGCACCCGACCATAACACGCACATAGTTTTTAGAGGAGGAAAATCCGTAGGCATGCCACCCGTAGGCATTCCCTCCATAAGACGCACAGACATTTCCCCTTACTTTTTAGGAGGAAAAAAGTGAGTGTTATGGTGCAAAAAATACGGTAGTTTCTGGGCTCAATTCAAAGTGCTGGTTTGGACCTATAAAGCCTTAAATGGCTCCAGACCGCAGTACCTCAAAGGCCACTGCTGTCCACAGGAAGCATCCTAGACCCTGCAGCCATCATTTGAGACCCTTCTTCACAAGCCCTTTCCATGAGAGGTATGGAGGGTGGCAACACAAGAACAGGGTATTTTCTGTAGTGGCTCCCCATTTGTGGAATGCTCTCCCCAGGCAGGTTCGCCCGGCAGCCTTCATTAACATATATTTAGGCTCCAGGCAAAAACATTCCTCTTCCCCCCAGGCCACTCTGTGATCCTCAGATGAAAGCTGGTTTGTACCTTCAATAAAATAGAATCAAACATTTTGTTTAAAAAGTTGAAAAGCCCTGACATATAGAGGAATATGCAGGAGAGAAATAAAACCTTGAAAGGTGATAGTTGGTTCCACGCTAGATCTGTTCTACAATTTGTAAAGGTAGGTTAGTATCTTGCTGTTCCCTAACTCAAGGGTGAGGAAGCTTCTTCAGCCTGAGGGCCTCATTCTGAGCAGCCTTCCAGGGGGCCACTTCCCAATGGTGGGCGGGGCCAGAGGCGAAAGTGGGCGGAGCAACAAATGTAAATTTTACATTTGCATAGCAGGCTAGTTTTTTCACCCTCTCTAGCCTCTATCCAAGCAAACAAGGAGCATTATCGGGCACCTATTCCAGCTCAGCAAAAACACTCAAGGAGGGTGCAAAGTAGGGTTGGTGAGGCCTGTGGCCTGGGAAGATTCTGAAGGGCCAAGTAGAGAGTCTCAAAGGGCCACATTGTCTCCTGGGCTTGAGACAGCAATGGACGAATCTCATTTCCCCAATTTTATGTTCAGTTTCCAGCGTTTCCACATCTGTGCAATTTTTAAAGAAGAAATTCTCCTGACAATTCACAAGAATTGTAGTATAAATTTATCCTGGAAATGAACGTTTCCATGCAATTTCCCCCAATATTCACAAATTTGGAAAGCACTATTCCCCTCATATATGCTATTTTCACTAATATATGCATTTAGTACAGTATATACACTTTTGTACATGCTGGAGAATTGCATTGCAAAATTCAGAAAAGCACAGATTTTGCAGGCTGGCTGTGTTTCAGTTCTTGCATTGTTTTGGAAAGTACAAATTGGGAGGGTTCATAATTAAACGAGAACTGAAATAAATCCCTCCCCATCCCTAGCCAGAGGCTCCCCGTGCTCGATTTACGGCTTACTGCGATGTGCAAATGTGGCCAGTGAGCCTGCAGCAAAAGGCACACTGCCCTGGCTCTCACTGGAGGATGAAGAACTCAGACTTGGAATACCAGTTTGGTGCAGTGGTTGGTTATAGCGCTGGAATAAGACCTGGGAGAACAGAGTTTGAATCCCCACTTGGCCATGAAGCTCACTAGTTGTGACCATTGCCAGCCTCTCCACCTAGCCTGTCTCACATGATGGTTGTGTGAGGATAAAACACACGGGGGGGGGGGGGCGAACTACATACTCCACCTTGAACTTCTTGCAGGAAAGGTGGGATGCGAATGCAATAAATCCAATCAAGAGCTTTAATCGTCAAATCAGTACGGTGCACAAGGTAAAGGTAAAGGGACCCCTGACCATTAGGTCCAGTCGTGGCCAACTCTGGGGTTGCGGCACTCATTCGCTTTATTGGCCGAGGGAGCCGGCATACAGCTTCTGGGTCGTGTGGCCAGCATGACTAAGCCGCTTCTGGCAAACCAGAGCAGCGCACAAAAACGCTGTTTACCTTCCCACTGGAGTGGTACCTATTTATCTACTTGCACTTTGACGTGCTTTTGAACTGCTAGGTTGGCGGGAGCAGGGACTGAGCAACGGGAGCTCACCCCGTCGCGGGGATTCGAACCGCCGACCTTCTTATCGGCAAGTCCTAGGCTCTGTGGTTTAACCCACAGTGCCACCCGTGTCCCAGTATGGTGCACAGCTGGGTTCAAATGCACAAGAGGGGCTGTGCGTGGCTAGGCAAGGTAAGATGTTGATCCAAGAAGCCACATGCCCCCTTGGAGTCTGTTTTGTGGGAATGGGGACGGCACAACTCCAGCATGACAAGTGGGCCTGCCCTTTCGACTGGGCAAGCAAACGGGAACTCCTTCTGGAGGGCTGGACCTGAGCTGTCTGTTGGCGTCTGCACTGGGAGCTCTGTGACCTAGGTGACAGAGGTGGCTCAAAACCAGACCGAGTGGCAATCTCCTCCTGTGAGGATGGGCTGGAGTGGGCGGTGGCAGCGCCGGAGTGGATGCTGCAACCGGGTGGCATGGGAGCCAGGGATGCAGTGGGCACAGAGCTCCTAGATGATGCAAGATGGGACAGAGTAGAGTATGGTGGAGCTATGCAGCTGGGACCTTCCCTGGCTCCTCCCAGGGTGACTCCTCTGGTTCTCGAGGCCCTGATCCAGGCCGTCCCAATCCTCCGGGCCCCTCCCTAGGGTTGAATTTTATTATTTCAGTCACAGACCAGTTCCAGCCCACATACAAGATCAAGGAAGTCATAAAACATGATAGGGATACATTTGGATTTGCAGTTAGGTATAACAGGGACAATACAGATATAGCAACAGTTAAAAAATATATAAATTAAAACTTAGTCACTAACATATAACCTAAAATTATCATTTAAGACCTTAATCATTATGATAGCACAGCTTGTTCCCTAAGTTTTATGGCAATCGCACAGAATTTGGCTACTCTTAATATGATCTCAGGATCCTTATCCTCTACCAGGGATTTTAGACACTGAAGTTTGGATTCATTTGGAGATTTTTGCATAGCAGGAGTAATAAATACTGAGCGTATATCCCCATAGAAGCAGCAGCCGTAACAAGGCATGAGAGACAGTTTCTACCTCCATCAAGCCGCAGGGGCAGACTCGTTCCTGACCCTAACCCTAACCCTCCCTAGGGTTGTCAAGTGGGAACTCCTCTAGCTCCTCGTCCTGGTTCAACCATCCTCTCCACAATGTCCCGTCAAGGCACTAACCACCACCAGGGTCCTGCTGACGTACACAGCACATTCAAAGCACTCCCCCCACAAGAATCCCAGGAGCTCTAGTTTGTTAGGGGGGGGTGCTGGGAATTGTAGTTCTGTGAGGGGAAGGCCACAGTTCCCAGGCTTCTTGGGGTGTGTGTGTGCCTTAAAGCTACGGTGTGCTGGCAACTGAGGGAAACCAGGTATGGCTTGTCTGCTGATGTCAATAGAAGCTCAAGAGGGTTAAATAAACTTGTTCATAGTTGCCCTGCACCCTGTTTTATATAGTCGAACTCAGGGATCATACAAATGTTTAACAAGGAAAGCGTTCATATAAAATTCACACATAATTTTTTCTAATGAAATATGTGAAACGCATTTTCTTTTTATAGGTGCTCTATAAAACACTTGTCATAAAGCCTTGCCTTCCTGCTTCTTTTTGTGCTGCTCTGCTCTTTTCTCCCCCCTTCTTTTCATTCTTTCTTTTAATTTTTTTTAATATGGGGCACTACCTAGAGGAGTGGGGGGTGGGTGGTTCCCTAGCCCCAGTTAGCAGCTTGGTCAGCACTTAAAATTGACCCACAGATAGATCAGAACTGGGCGGTGCGAGAACTTGCATTGGGCTTCTTGAATTTATCCTTTTGACCACAGCCATGCTACATATGTAAAACTGATTTGATAATCACTCCTTCCCAGGGACTCCTGGGAATTATAATGCTTGGAGGCAAGGCTAGGAGCGTCAAACAGACAGTTCCCAGAATACGTTTCACAGGATTAGAAGGAGCCACCCATGACACCCATGCTATAAAACTTACCTGAAGTCACATCCGCACCATACCTTTAAAATGCTGTTATGCCACTTTAACAGTCATGGTGTCCCCCAAAGCACCCTGGTAGTTTGTTAAGGGTTCTGTGATTACAGCAATACGCTCTACGTGGGGCTACCTTTGAAGGTGACACAGAAACTACAATTAATCCAGAATGCAGCAGGTAGACTGGTGACTGGGAGCGGCCGCCGAGACCACATAACACCGGTCGTGAAAGACCTTCATTGGCTCCCAGTACGTTTCCAAGCACAATTCGAAGTGTTGGTGCTGATCTTTAAAGCCCTAAATGGCCTCGGCACAGTGTACCTGAAGGAGCGTCTCCACCCCCATCATTCTGCCCAGACAGTGAGGTCCAGCTCCAAGGGCCTTCTGGCACTTTCCTCACTGCGAGAAGTGAGGTTGCAAGGAACCAGGCAGAGGGCCTTCTCAGTGGTGGCACCCACCCTGTGGAATGCCCCCCATCAGATGCCAAGGGAATAAACAACAATCTGACTTTTAGAAGACATCTGAAGGGAGCCCTGTTTAGGGAAGTTTTTAATGTTTGATGTTTTATTATGTTTTTAATATTCTGTTGGGAGCCGCCCAGAGTGCCTGGGGAAACCCAGCCAGATGGGCAGGGTATAAATAATAAATTATTATTGTTATTATTATATTATTGCTAGGAGATTCTCATTCCCCTTGCAGAGCTGCAATTCCCTGCGTGGTCAGTCCCTCTTCACAGGGAAGTCTGAGAATTGTGGCTCTGTGAGAGCAATTATAGCTCTGTGCAGGGAATGAAGGGGGCTAAATCCATAGAATCATAGAATTGTAGTTGGAAGGGACCAAATGGCCCTCTAGTCTAGGTCTGTGCCATGCAGGAATCACAGCTAAAGAATCTCTGAAGGACGGCCTTCCAACCTCTGTTGAAAAACCTCTAGGGAAGGAGAGTCCACCATCTTCCAAGGTAGTCCATTCCACTGTCGAGCAGCTTCTACCATCAGAAAGTTCTTCCAGATCTCCTTTCTTGTGATTTGAATCCATCTGTTCAGGTCCTTCCTTCTAGAGAACCAGAAAACAAGCTTGCTCCATCTTCCATGTAGCAGCCCTTTTAAGATGGCTATCATGTCACCTTTTAGTCTTCTCTAGGCTAAACATGCCCAACTTATTCAACTGCTCCTCATAAGGAACAGCACCATCAGCCACGGGGGACATTTGAGGGCCACTTGAGAGACCCACGAGGGCCACAGATTTTCCATGGGTGGTTTACACCAATCCCAAATTGTGAAGGAACATGACCATCTAACTAAATTGAAGGGAAGGAGCTGGATAAGAACTGATCAGAGGATGGCACCCTCTTGATTATTCATCCAGCAATGATGAATTTCAAGTTCTGAGTAAAGAACGGCAACTGCACCCTGCTCATAAATCTCTCATTCCGGGATTTCGCTGTTCTATTCTCACAATTTACAGCTTCACCCCACATTGCATCATAGGATTCTGCCACACTGTCCTGGCTGGGCTGAATTCTTTCGACATGCTGAGGTCTGAGTGGAAAGGCGAAGTCGCAATGCAAGTATTGATCAGAGTTGGCCAACTTCTACGGAGCTTCTTTCATCTCTTCAAAGGCCATGAGCAAACCAGTTATGGCCAACCCGATGTTCTCCAGATGTTTTAGGTGATGAGTCCCATCAGTCCTATCAGTACCCTCTCTGAGATCTCAGCAGCCATAGGGCTGAAAGGCTTGGCTCTCCTGTTAAAGTTATTAGATTCTCACATAAGCTGAATTTCTGAGCTCCTGTGGAAGTAGAACGGTGGCTTCCATATAGTAAAAACAAAACAAAAAACCAATTATTTGCACATGTTAGTTTAAATGTATAGATGTAAATTTAGAAATCATTGCTGTAATTTAAATAGAAATATTGTTGCAGGCTCTCCAATCTCTGAGCAGCAAGAGACTCTGGGGTTTTCTTCTCTTTCCTGGAATGAAAGCCAGTGGAGATAGTGATGTCCTTAGGGTATATGGTTTTATTTACACATATAAAGGTAAAGGTAAAGGGACCCCTGACCATTAGGTCCAGTCGTGGCCGACTCTGGAGTTGCGGCACTCATCTCGCTTTATTGGCCGAGGGAGCCGGTGTACAGCTTCCGGGTCATGTGGCCAGCATGACTAAGCCACTTCTGGTGAACCAGAGTAGTGCACGGAAACGCCGTTTATCTTCCCACCAGAGCGGTACCTATTTATCTACTTGCACTTTGACGTGCTTTTGAACTGCTAGGTTGGCAGGAGCAGGGACCGAGCAATGGGAGCTCTCCCCGTTGTGGGGATTCAAACCGCCGACCTTCTGATCAGCAAGTCCTAGGCTCTGTGGTTTAACCCACAGTGCCACCCACGCCCCACATATTTACACATATAGAATCATAGAAATGTAGAGGCAGAAGGGACCACGAGGTCATCTGGTCCAAGCCCTTGCAATGCTGAAATCCTTTTGCCCAACATGGGGCTCAAACTCACGGTCCTGAGATTAAGAGTCTCAAGCTCCACTGACTGAACTAATCTATACAACTTGAGCACAGGACGGAGAGACTCTCAGCATCAACACACCAACAGATCTTTCTTCCTCATTAGGTTTCCAGGGAAGCTCCAAGCCACAGCTCTTGGATCCAGCACAGAGCAAGGCAAGCCTCAGAGTCTCCAGCTTCTGGCCTTAGCTAGCATCAGATAAAACACTCTCTCACACAACAAACACAGAAGCCCCTTGACTTCTTGTTCTCCATCCTGGGATGATGGATCATCCCGCAAGGTAAAGCAGGTGGGGAATGAGTGCCTGGAGGCGGTTGGAGGATGGATGGCGGCTAATGGATTGAGGTTGAATCCTGACAAGACAGAAGTACTGTTTTTGGGGGACAGGGGGCGGGCTGGTGTGGAGGACTCCCTGGTCCTGAATAGGGTAACTGTGCCCCGAAGGACCAGGTGCGCAGCCTGGGAGTCATTTTGGACTCACAGCTGTCCATGGAGGCGCAGGTCAATTCTGTATCCAGGGCAGCTGTCTACCAACTCCACCTGGTACGTAGGCTGAGACCCTATCTGCCTGCGGACTGTCTCGCCAGAGTGGTGCATGCTCTGGTTATCTCCCGCTTGGACTACTGCAATGCGCTCTACGTGGGGCTACCTTTGAAGGTGACTCGGAAACTACAACTAATCCAGAATGCGGCAGCTGGACTGGTGACTGGGAGCGGCCGCCGAGACCACATAACACTGGTCTTGAAAGACCTACATTAGCTCCCAGTACGTTTCCGAGCACAATTCAAAGTGCTGGTGTTGACCTTTAAAGCCCTAAACGGCCCCGGCCCAGTATACCTGAAGGAGCGTCTCCACCCCCATCGTTCTGCCCGGACGCTGAGGTCTAGCGCCGAGGGCCTTCTGGCGGTTCCCTCATTGCGAGAAGCAAAGCTACAGGGAACCAGGCAGAGGACCTTCTCGGTAGTGGCGCCTGCCATGTGGAATGCCCTCCCATCAGATGTCAAAGCGATAAATAACTACCTGACATTCAGAAGACATCTTAAGGCAGCCCTGTTCAGGGAAGTTTTTAATCTGTGATATTTTAGTGTATTTTTGGTTTTTATGGAAGCCGCCCAGAGTGGCTGGGGAAACCCAGCCAGATGGGCGGGGTACAAATAATAAATTATTATTATTATTATTATTATTATTATTATTATTATTATTATTATTTTCCCCTACTCCAGAGGGTAGGACTCGAACCGTTGACTTCAAGTTACAAGAAAGGAGATTCCGACTAAACGTATGGAAAAACCTTCTGGCAGTAACAGGTGTTAGAAAGTGGGACAGTCTCCCTTGGGAGACTGTGGACTCTCCTTCCTTGGAGGCCCAGAAGGAGCATCTCCATTCCCATCATTCTACCCAGACACTGAGGTCCAGCTCCAAGGGCCTTCTGGCGGTTCCCTCACTGTGAAAATTGAAGCTACAGGGAATCAGGCAGAGGGCCTTCTCAGTAGTGGTGCCCGCCCTGTGGAACGCCCTCCCATCAAATATCAAGGAAATAAACCACTACCTGACTTTAGAAGACATCTGAAGGCAGCCCTGTTTAGGGAAGTTTTTAATGTTTGATATTTTATCTACTACTACTGCTACTACTACTACTACTAATATTTTATTTGTAACCTGCCTTCCCCTGCCAAAGCCGCGCTCAGAGCTAACAACAGGTAAAAATACCACAGTGTACATAAAATTGCACAATCAATTAATTAAAATACATTCTAGAATCAGTTCAGACTCAAATTAATGGCAACCATCGGGTTAGAGTTTTATGAGGATTACAGAAGGAAAGAGGGGGTCAGACTGTGTCTTGGCAGAACAGCTCTGTCTTGCAGGCCCTGCGGAAAGATGTCAAGTCTTCTTCTTCTTCTTCTTCTTCTTCTTCTTCTTCTTCTTCTTCTTCTTCTTCTTCTTCTTCTTCTTATGTTGGGAGCTGCCCAGAGTGGCTGGGGCTGGGGAAACCCAGCCAGATGCAGGGGTTTAATAATAATAATAATAATAATAATAATAATAATAATAATAATAATAATAATTGGTTTTAAAGCAGAGGTTGGATGGTCATATGTCATGGATGCTTTAGCTGGGATACGATTCTATGATTTAATTCCCACAACAGCCCTGTGAGGTAGGTTAGGCTGAGAGAGGCAGTGACCGGCCCAGGGTCACACAAAGTGAGCTTTGTGGTCGAGTGGGGATTTGAACCCTAGTCTCCCAGGCCCTAGTCTGACATTTTAACCACTACTCCACTCTGGCTCCTTATATAACACGCTCAAAACACCGCTCCCACCCCCAGTTCTCTGATCCTCCAGTAATGGAAATCAGAGGTTATTATCATTCCATTTGCTTTCTCTCCAAACATGCCGGTGGATTCTTAAGCAAACTACAAGGCAGCCAAAATGCAGCTGTGAGCAGGGACACCTGTCACTCGGAGGGAGAAAACGTCTATTGATTGTTATTAATGGTTCAGCATTTAGCTGCTCGGCCCCAAACCAGCCAAAGACGGTGGAGACAAGCTGTCTGGGACTCCCTGTGATGTTGTAAAATGACAGCAAGGCAAACCGCCCGGAGAAAAGGTGTAACCAGGATTTTAAAACTTCATCCCCACCTCAAATGTTCCTCTCTGGCATATCACAACAAAACGCTTGGGAATGATGTCAAAAAGGGTGGCATGCTCCTCAGCAGAGGTTTATGAACTGGCAAGAGAACACTGCTTCCCCCCACAACACGTAAGACAAAAGACAGATCTACACTGGATTTTCAAAGCAGATTCAGCCCACATTTGAAACATTTGGAGTTATTTCCTCCAAAGAATCCCAGGGACTGTAGTCCCCCCACCCCCACCCCACAGAGCTGCCATTGCCAGCACCTTTCACAAACTACAGTTCCCAAGATTTGCATGGGGTGGGGTGCTTTAAATGTGCACTAAATATTCTTTAAATGCATGGTGTGGATCTGCAGAAAAACATAAAAGACTTGCGTTCTGTAAATGCTTACAGTCTATGCATGCAACATGAGCTGGTTCCAGGTCTGGAGGGCAAAGTGTTCCCAGTGGGTTCATGTCAGGGGTGCCAACTGGGGGAGGCCAAGGGGGCCCCCCCAATTTTTTTCAAGGGCCTCATCAATATTCCATGGTCTGCCGAGCCCCATCAGGTCTTCCTGCAGCTAGCAGAAGGCTTCTCCGGCCTGCATGGTGTCAGGAGATGTGCGTGACATCACATGTTGCCAGTGCGATGTCACACGTGCCCCTTAAAGCTTGGGGACAACCCAGTGCCTGTGGTTCATGTCCTTCCTAACCTGCTTTGCCGCTTGCGTATCTCTCCCTTTGAGCCCCTCCCTAATACCTCCATGAGAAAGGACCAGAGCTCAAGCGGCAGGGCATCTACTTTGCATGCAGAAAGTTGCAGGTTCAGTCCCTGGCAGCGTTCCCGGGAAGGTCTGGGAACATGGGAGCCAACTTGAATAAAATATTTGGAGGCCCAGGTAAGCCCCACCCTGCATAATCAATCACATGATGCTGTGCACACACACCTTTGAATGAGAATGTCCATCAACTTTTGGGGGCGGCAGCCGCCTCAAATATTTTGCTGGGGGCCCCCGAAGACCTCTTGGCCGCTAGGAGTTGGCTGTGTAGGCAATACTGAGTAGGCTGGACCAATAGACTGACTCCGTGTGGTGTAGTGGTTAAGAGGAGTAGATTTGTAATCTGGTGAACCAGGTTCGCATCTCCGCTCCTCCATATGCAGCTGCTGGGTGACCTTGGGCTAGTCACACTTCTCTGAAGTCTCTCAGCCCCACTCACCTCACAGAGTGTTTGTTGTTGGGGAGGAAGGGAAAGGAGATTGTGAGCCGCTTCGAGACTCCTTAGGGTAGTGATAAAGCGGGATATCAAAGCCAAACTCTTCTTCTCTAAGGCAGCTTCCTGTTTGCATCAGCTGTGTTTGTAGCTCAGTGGCGGAAGATTTGCTTTCCGCACAAAATGTCCTAGGTCCAACTCCTGGTGTCTCTCGGACCCTCCAAGTGTCCCTGTTTTCAAGGGACAGTCCCAGATATACAGAAGCTGTCCCAGTTTCTGATTTGATCCCAGAATGTCCCATTTTCCCTTAAGATGTCCCTATTTTCATCAGAGAAATGTTGAGGGGCATGGTAGGCTGTCCCTATTTTCATCAGAAGGTATGGAGTTATGTGCCCCCCCCCCACACAGCCAAGGAAATAAGTACCTATGCAACCTTTAGAAGACACCTGAAGGCAGCCCTGCATAGGGGAGGTTTTTTTTTTTAATGTTTAATGCTGGGGCAACCCAGTCAAGATGGGTGGGGTATAAATAATAAATTATTATTATTACGGAATATCCCATCCCTTTTTTTAATCTGACAGATGTTGGAGGGAATGGTCTCCTGTCCTCCCACTTGGTTATACCAGCTTTTGGAAGCAGATTTCTTCCTTGGCTATTATACCTCTGTGCTAGCCAATATGCTCCAGTAACTGCCTCGCCCCTACAGCTGATTTACAAGAAGAATCTCCACTGGCACCACATGACTGTAATTGGCAGGCCCACAGCCAGTTGGGTTAGAACCTGTTGGCCAGGATCCTGACAGTGGGTGAGGAGGAAAGTGGCTTAAACGTTGCCTGGCTACTGTCAAGAGTGTAATCTGAATCTGCCTCTTGGAAGGGTGTTATGTGTGAAGAAAAATAAAAACTAAACCCTGCATCCAGAGAAGAGATCAAACACCAAATTTTGGGGGGGACGGACGGACGGACAGACGGACACACACACCAGCCACCAGCTCTTGGATTTAGTACAAAGCTGGTCAGTCTCTTTAGAGGCAAATGCTTCGTTTTTCTTTTTTAAGGCTGTAGCTATGAATAAAGTCCCAGTTTCAATCCCCAGGTAGGATTGGGAAAGCAAACCCCTGGAAGCATGGGCCACTTATGCATCACTGAAAATGTGGACAAAAGAAGACCCAGATTTGCACGTGCTATTTAATATGTTTAAGAGCATGAGTAGGCAAACTAAGGCCCGGGGCCTGGATCCGGCCCAATCACCTTCTCAATCTGGCCCGTGGATGATCAGGGAATTAGCGTGTTTTTACCTGAGTAGAATGTGTCCTTTTATTTTAAATGCATCTCTGGGTTATTTGTGGGGCATAGGAATTCATTCATTTCCCCCCCCAAAAAATATAGTCCGGCCCCCCACAAGGTCTGAGGGACAGTGGACCGGCCCCCTGCTGAAAAAGTTTGCTGACCCCTGTTTAAGAGCATATGAGGGGCCTGTTGATCGCCCATGTAGTCAAGCATCTGCCTCTCACAGTGGCCAACAAGATACCTCTGGGAAACTCAGAAGCAGGATGTGAGCACAACAGCCCTGTGACTTCCAGAAACTGGTAACAGAAGCATAACTGCCTCTGATTATGGAGGCAGAGAACTGCCATCATGGCTAAGCAGCCATGGATAGCTTTCTCTTCCATGGATATCTCTCAATCTCTTTTAAAGCCATCCAATTTGGAGGCCATCGCCACCTACTATGGGAACGAGTTCCATCGTTTAACTAGGTTCTGAGTGAAGAAGACTTTTCTTTTAGCTGCCCTCAATATTCCAGCATTCCGCTTCATGGGATTCGCAGGCGAGTTCTCGTGTTAGGAGACAGGGGGAACAGCTTTTCTCTACGCACTTTCTCCATGCGATTTTTTAAAAAAAACTGTTGTGTTGACACCTCTTTTCTCTAAACTAAAAAGTCCCAAACACTGCAACCTTCAATCAATCAATCATTTATTTGTAAGCTGCCTTTCCGAAGTTCACGCCATGCGCAAGGTGGCTTACAACATATTTTTTTAAAAAAATCGCACAACTGCAAACGCAACAAAAGCAGTCATGAACAATAAACAAAACATTTTTAAAAGTATACAACCAAACTGAAAAAGTTCCACAGAAATCATAAGATCCAAAATGAAGATATGAAAAATTAACATTGACGACAGCAACAACCCACAACTAAAAAATACTCAAACAATACCCCAAGCTTTCCTCACAGGGAAGTTGCTTCTTCCCCTCAGATGCAGACTTAGAAAAGCAATTGCTTTAATTAAATAAGATAACAGTCCCTCTCACCCTAATGGGGAGCCTGTTTCACCAGGTGGCCTGAAAGCCTGCTGAGTTGCTGGGCAACATCAAGGTCTCTCCTACTTCCTTTCCTGGGTTCTTTAGATTTAAGCTGGACTTGGTCCAGGCAGCCCTTCCAACAGAGAACTGGAAAATATAACACAGGGACACACTAAATAGCTATGAATGGAACAAATCGCTCTTCCCTGTGGAAGGGCTGTAACTCAGTATTGCTTTATACAGCAGTGGGGCTGGTGCCCATTGAGACTGGTAGGGCAGAAAGCAGGGAGCCCATCAGTAGGAGGAGCTGGAGACAATGAGAGGCGGAGCTAACTTATTCAAGCTTTGTTGTTAGTCTGCTCTTCCCTGCTGAGTTCTGCAAGGGGCAACATGGAGATAAGGAGGAAGCCGATTGGCAGGGTCACCCCCAGGACTCTAGCTGAGGACAGAATGAGGTTGGTGGGACATTGCCGCATTGGCCCGAATGGGATCAGCCTCCACGGGGAATATATACTTTGCGAGCAGAAAGTCCTATGTGCCATACCTGGAGATACCAGGAAAGCTGGGGAAAGCTCTTACCTGAAACCCTGGAAAGCCACTGCCAGTCAGTGTAGACACTATTGAGCTAGGTGGACTGATGGTCTGGCTTGGTGTAAGGCTGCTCCCACATTTCTTTTGGATCCTGCTCCAGTTCCCAGGGTCGGGGGAGGGGAAGACGGCTTCCCTGCCTGCTAACTTTGGGTCTGTCACACATGGTCAGGAAGAAGACTGGGATGAGTCCAGGCACAGCTGTGGGTTCCTTGACTGAGCTGTGCTGGACTGGCTTTTAACCCACCAAGCTGAACGCAGCATGCCAGCCATGGATGGTAGCCCATCAAGGATCTGAAAAACCACTTGCTTCTCCTGCCTGCCTGCAGCTAAAAAATAAAACTGGGTGATTTGCTAGGCACAAGGTCCTTTTGGCTGGCCAAATTGGGCAGCATGGTTCTGGAGCTTACTGGGACATCAAACTGGGAAATGTCCAGACCTCAAACTTTGCAGAACTCTGATTCTAGTAAAGGCCTCAGAGGAAGGACAGTGACAGTTTTACTGTTTGTCTCAGCTTTGGTGCTGGCACCTTGTCATACCTTGACCAAACCTCACTATTTTTGAAAAGGCCTTCTGCTAAGCTACCCACTTTTCCATAGTGTGCTTTATCTACGTGAGATCCTGCAGGCTTGAATCTGTTCTCCTCAACTTCCATGCACATTGTTTTTAACACTGAAAATGCAAGCTTTTCTCTGGAGGCTTAGAAAATAAATAATCTTCCTTTGAGAACGGGCACATATTCTCAGGAGAGAAGGGGCGCACAAGAGATTTGTGTCCCAAATATCTGATTTCCTCTAGGATATCCCTCTCTCTGTGTATCATCTGTGAAAGACTGGGCAAGCTGGCAGTGAGGAAGGGCGTAACCTGTATCATAGGCTAATAAAAAGAAAGAAAATGTAATTATACTTCTTTCTGATGTAGCTCTGATCTTCCCAGTCAAGGCAGCCTCATATTGGGCAAGCTTAATCTCCATTCAGGATTTTTTGGTTGTGCAGCCAAATTTGCCTAAGCTTCTACAGGACTAGAAATGTGTCAGTTCTCTGAAAAGAAAGATTCTTTAAGAAAAAGATGACTGGCCTGTAGGATGTGAAATGTCAGGATATCCCAGGTCACAGAGAGACTAAAGAGTGTGGTCCTAAGCATGCTGACTCAGAACAAAACATAGGACAGATATGCAGGTAGACTGCCTTGCAAAAGTGTAGCAGCTTTCCAGTGTGTTGCACAGTTTGTTGTATGTCTGAGTATTATCGGGCTGCTGGATAAAAGTCACGGCTGTGTGTCCTTGGTACGATTTGCTCCTGGCTGTGAGAAACAAGTTGATTCTCTTAAGGCCAAGATCTGGAGATGTGGAGAGGGCCAGAGAGATTGGTGGACAAGGCCTTGGGGGATGATGTAGCTGTGTCCCATTCCCAGAACGACAGCTACCCTGCTGTCACAGAGAAGGAGGGTTTTGAGGAGGGAGGGCATTGCTTGGAGGAAAAGGGAAATGATCCCTTGGAGTGGAACGCATTGCTTGGAAAATGAGCAGTTATCATATCGGCGCACCTCTACAGGTGGGGGAATTTTTGTAGTGGGTGATTCAATCATTAGGAACACAGATAGGAGTGGGGTGGGGATATGGGGGTCTGGGGGTTATGGGTGCATGGACTGCAAGGTGAATTGCCTGCCTGGTGCAAAGGAGAGCCAATGTGGTGTAGTGGTTAAGAGTGGTAGACTCGTAATCTGATGAACTGGGTTCGCGTCTCCGCTCCTCCACATGCAGCTGCTGGCTGACCTTGGGCTAGTCACACTTCTCTGAAGTCTCTCAGCCCCACTCACCTCACAGAGTGTTTGTTGTGGGGGAGGAAGGGGAAGGAGAACATTAGCCGCTTTGAGACTTCTTCGGGTAGTGATAAAGCAGGATATCAAATCCAAAATCCTCCTCCTCTTCTTCTTCATGTGCAGCGGCAGAGGAACCCTCTCTGGCACCTGGGGCAGACTGCCGAGGGGCGGGGTGAACCACCCAGTGGCACACGCGCAATGTCCGTACGGACTGTGCATGCTCAGCATCTCGTATAGAGTGCACATATGTGGCATCCCGTATGGAGTGCACATGCGCAGCAGCCCATGGTCACCATGCGAGATGCAGCCTGTACAGACGCCTGTATGGACGCCGCATGAGAGCGGCAGCCCATACAGACGCCATGCGAGTGGTGCCCATACTGACTGTGCATGCCCTTGGAAGCTCTACAGCTGTGGGGAGGCAGGGGCCATCTTGTCACACACACCCCATAGTGGCACCCGGGATGGACAGCCCCCTCCGCCCCCCACTTTATATGCCCCTGGTCACGTGTCATCCTGGAAACAACAGGCTGGTTAGCTTAACGTCTGCTCCAAGAAAACCGGTGGAAAGCCTTGTTAACAATAGAATTGCAAAGCATATAGGAGTCTTTCTGAAGCAGAACCAGCATTTCTTCTGCAAGGTTAATTCCTGACTGTCTAACCTATTAAGGGTTCTTGGAGAGTGTCAACAAGCATATAAACCTTAGTGTAAATGGCCAGTAAGAAGTCGAAGAAATTTTCATCATTGTCAATAATGATAGTGCTGACATTGTGTGCTTAGAGTTTCAAAAAGGCTTTGACAAAGTACCTCACCAAAGACTTCTAAGTAAGTTTTAAGGGTTATGGAAACAGAGGGGAGGATCCCCTTGTGGATAAGTAACATAGTTAAGGAGCAAGAAGCAGAATGTAGGAATAAACTGACAGTTTTCCCAATGGAGGAATGTAGAAATTGAAGTGCCACAAGCAATGGTATTGGGACCTGTGCTTCTTAACTTGTTCCTAAATTAGAGTTAGAGGTAAACTGTGAGGTAGCCAAGTTTGCTGACGTTACCAAATTGTTCAGGCTGGTTAAAACAAAAAGGTATTGTGAAGAGTTCTGAAAGGATCTCTCTAAACTGGGTGAGTAAAATGGCAAATGCAATTTAATGTAAACAAGTGCAAAGTGATGCATGTTGGGCCAAATATTTTCAAATTTCACATCTATGCTTATGGAGTCTTACCAGGAATGAGATCTTGGTGTCACCACAGCAGCTGTGAAAAAGGCAAAGTCCATGCAAGAGATAATTAGGAAAGATACTGAATCTAAAAAAGCTGATATATTTGTTTGATGATGCCATTAAACAAATATATGGGTGCGACCTCACTTGGAATATTGTGTACAGTTCTGGCCGCCACACTTCAAGAAGAACACAAGTTGGAAAAGTTTCAAAAAAAGAAAAGAAAAGAAAAAGGGCAACCGAAAAAGATCAAGGGATGGAACAACTCCCCAATGAGAAAAGATTACAGCATTTGAGGGTTTTTAATTTAGAGGAAAGGTGAGTAACAGAAGATACAGAAGGTAGAGACAATTATGCCTGGTGTGGAGAAACAGACAGTGAAAACCTTTTCTCCCTCTCATAATACAGTAACCTCGGGTTAAGTACTTAATTCATTCCGGAGGCCTGTTCTTAACTTGAAACTGTTCTTAACCTGAGGTACCACTTTAGCTAATGGGGCCTCCTGCTGCTGCCGCCACACGATTTCTGTTCTCATCCTGAGGTAAAGCTCTTCACATGAGGTACTATTTCTGGGTTAGTGGAGTCTGTAACCTGAAGCGTCTGTAATCTGAAGCGTATGTAACCCGAGGTACCACTGTACTACAATTTAGGGACATCCTATGAAGCTGAATGTTGGAAGATTCAGGGCAGGTAAAAGAAAGGTAAACTAGTTAAACTATGGAGTCCCCTCCCACAGGAGGCAGTGATGGCCATGGACTTGGATGGCTTTAAAAGAGGAATGGACAAATTCCTGGATGATAAGGCTATCAGTGTCCACGAGTCCTCATGGGTGTGTTCTGCCTTCTGCATACTGAGCTAGATAGACTGAATCTGACTCATTATAAGTCAGCCCCCTGTGCTTCTAGGTGTAAAAATATTTAGAACTGGCTCTGAGCCCAGACCAGCATGGCAGCCGCCCAGTGCTGCAAATGAACCACATGGTCAAACTTGGCTTCCCATGTTCCTAGGAAACTGGATCATGGAAATGAGCCTCAATTGAGTATAGGATTGCACTGTAGGTAGGCTAGAACGGCAGGATCCTGCTCAGGAGCTCCAGTGTTGGGACTGAAGAGGCCCTAATTTTATCTGCATGTAAATCTCGTGGTGCGTGTTTTGCCAGTTGCTGTGATGTCATGGAATGTCCAGGAAATGTTAGAATCAGGCTATTAGCAGGGCCAGCCGTAGGGTAAGTGCCTTCACACCCTTTCCTAGCTCTGTTCCACACACTACTTGAGTGCTTTTTGCCCGGCTGGAATCTGTCGAACTGTCCTAATGCCTCTTGCTTGTGGGGTTTGTGTGTTTGCCCAGTGGAAACATGACCTACTGTACGGCGTTGCATCTGTTGCTCTTCCTGCTTTTAGCTGTTTTTAAACCGTGTGCAAAATCTATAGTTGCTTAATATTGTGCCCTGGCTGCCAGATACGTATAGTGCAATAATTTAAACCAAAGCAAGCCAAGGTTCAAGTCCTGCCAGCTCCAGGAGGAGCATGTTGACTGCTAGCAGCAAAAGGTCGGTCACGGAATGTTGCTGAACAACACTACTTCTGGTAGGAAAGTGAAAGGGTGGCTTTGTGGTAGCCCAAAAGTGGTTTAAGCAGGGGTTGTTTTGCTATTGGCAAAAAGGGGTGCGGGGAGGCAGTAGCGTTAAGGGTGCAGGAGGCAAACAGGCCTGCCAGACACGGGAGAGGCTCAAACTGATTCAGAGTAATCACCTAAATATTTAGAACAGATCTTTAGTGCACATTATTTATGTCGCGGCCGTCATATCCTTGCTTTTTACCTGGAGGGGCAGGTGGGCATTTGCTTGAATGCTACTCTAGATAATGAGGAAGCTTTCTGAGATGGCTGGGAGGAGGATTGGGGTGGGGGGAGGAAGTGTGTCAAATACTAATTCCTGTAAACAAGGTTTCAGCAAGAAGCAAACAAGCAGTTAATTTCTACTGAGATGAGATGGTTGATAATGCTTTTCTAGCTTAGGAACGCTCCTTAGGTCTGTCCCCTGGGTGCTGCCATGCCAAAGGCGGGGGGGGGGTAGGTTTTCCATGGAGAGACTACCAGTTTAGGGTGGCATGTGTCCTATTTTACAGAGGATAGATCTTCCTTGGATGAGTCTTCTGTCTGGTCCAACTCCAGATCCCCAAGAACAGAGGTTGGTTGGCCATCTGTCAGTGATTCTTTAGCTTAGATTCCTGCATTGCAGGGGGTTTGACTAGATGATCCTTGGGGTCTCTTCTAGCTCTGCAGTTCTTCAAGGGGGAGCAGGAGGGGTCTTGAAGTTGCCCAATAACAGTGAACATCTGGACAGCAGACTCAGCAGGCAGGCACTGAGCTTGCTCCACCAGAGTCTTCTCTGCAATGTGTGTGTGTGTGTGTTTGTTTGTTTGTGTGTGTTGTGTTTCTTTTTAAATTACAGTAACCATTTATAAACTTGCATTCGAACATACCAATTAACATGCACTGAAATTAATGAACTTATTTTAGCCATGTCCATTAGTTTCAGTAGGTCTGCCCAGAGCATGATGCATGTTGAATACAACCCTTTGGGGAAATTGATGTCTTTTTGTTTGTTTGTTAAGGGTGCTGGGAATTGTAGTTCTGTGAGGGTTAAACTACAGTTCCCAGGATTCTTGGGGGGAAACTCATGCGCTTTAAATGTGTGGTGTGGATCAGCCCTAAGAAAGAAGAAAAGACGTTAGCATCACTCCTGAACACAGCCTGAAGTGAAAAGGAAGATTCCACCTCACTAGAATTTTATCTACACTTCATTTTTGGAAAAAAAATATTGACCCAATCTACTGTGTTACAATCTATTTATTAAAAAATAAATAAATTATGTCTCCTGTTATGGAACCCTCAAGGTGGTTTGCAATAAAATCCATTAACAAAATTAAGAACAAAATAAATCTAGCAGAATTAACAATCAGTACAAAATCTAACTTGTCTGGAATCAGGAATTTTCACCACGTGCCAAAGTTACATCACCATCACCACATGCATGGAGCAGGGAGGGAGTATTTCAAAAATTGGGAGCCACAACAGAAAAGGCCCTGTTCCTGGTTGCAGATGACCTTGGTGACCGGACAGGTCTGCAGAATAAAAGGTGTTCCCTTGGATAACCTGGTCCCAAGTTGTTTAGGGCTCTGTGGCTCAATACCAAAGCCTTAAACAGGGTCACAGTTTTGCATGTCATTAAGAACAGAAGAAGAGCCTGCTGGATCAGGCCAATGGCCCATCTAATCCAGTATCCTGTTCTCGCAGTGGCCAACCAAATGCCCGCAAGAAACCTGCAAGTGGGAGCCAAATACAGTCAGAAGCAAAAAATACTTCTGAACAGTAGTTGTTGTCCTGGGGTCTTGCTTGTGGACTCCCATAATAGGAAGCATCTGGTTGGCCACTGTGATAGCAGGAGGCTGGACCAAGTGGGCCATTGGCCTGATCCAGCAGCCTCTTCTTATGTCCATACATAACAAGCAACAGAGATTGAGGGATGGAAAGGGAGAAGCACATGAAGCTGTCCTGTGTTAGAAGGAAGGACGAGAAGTTAAACAGGGTGGTGAGATCAAGTTGATGGATTCTGCTGAAATGGCTAAAACGACTGGAAGAGTCAGAAATCAGGAAGACCAAAATTTTAATAATGGGGAAAATTTACAACTTATCTTAAAAACCACTGTAAACAGTTAAAATGGTTAGTAGGATTGGAATATCACTTGTAGCTTAATTGTGACTTTTGGATACAGTTTTGGAGATGTAAAAGATTTGGATTATTGTAAAAGATGCAGGAGGAAGTGATTAACAATAGGACCCACAAAGGGCAGGAAGGAAGTCCAGGAGATTCCTTGGAATCCTGTTTTTTATGTTGTGACTGTAAAATTTTAATCTGAAAAACCAAATAAATGTAAATTTATATAAAAAAGAAGTTAAACAGATCCTAAATCCCTTTGTTGCATCACCCCATCACTCCACACAGATGCCTGAAAAAGGGATCTGGCCACTGGGATCTGGCACCTTTGCAGGATGGGCAGCTGATTGCGTTCTCTGACCCAGCATTTGTTCTCTCCATTTCTAACTGTCCTCACGGCGTCCTTTCCTTACAAACTGACAACTTAAATCCAGGGAGCATTTCTGCCTGGCTTTCATCTGATTTCACAAAAGGAGAGGGGAACATACAACAGTGCTGACATCAAACATTTGAAGATTTGCCAAAACGTTAAATGTAGCAAAATTTTTGTTTTAATCTTAACATTACTTGGGGGCACCTGCTACACGCATTTAAGTTGAATAGATGCTTGAAGGTTGTGGTGTTGGTGTGGGGGGGGGAGAGAAGTCCCACAGAACCTAAACGGGGAGGCTCTCTCTTTCTTGATTAATTAATAAGGTTTGATGAGGTATTTAAAATTACCTTTAATCACCGTACTTAACAGGGTGGGGCGGCAATTTTGTGCTGAGGCAGATCGTCTATATTTTCAGAACTGTTTGCTTAACGCCGAAGGTTACGAAGGGAAGGGATAGCATCTTCATTTAAAATGCAGCGTTGCCTTGATAAATCGGGAAAGTGGGGCAAGATAACAAAGGGGCAAAATCCAACAAAAGATAAAGTTAGGGTGGCAACACGCAGGAAAAGATAAATCAAAAGCGGGAAAGGAAAAAATGATGGAACTGCTGTAGACTGAATGGAGCAGGAGCAGCATTAATTAGGGACATAACAAATGCCAGTTTGGGAGGAAGAAATGTATAGAGCCTGAGACAGATGCATTAAAAATAACAATCATTCAATATGGCAGTTACAGGGAACCAGGCAGAGGGCCTTCTTGGTAGTGGCCCCCTCCCTGTGGAACGCCCTCCCTTCAGATGTCAAAGAGAAGAACAACTACCAGACTTTTAGAAGACATCTGAAGGCAGCCCTATTTAGGGAAGCTTTTAATGTTTGATGCATTACTGTATTTTAATATTTTGTTGGGGGCCACCCAGGGTGGTTGGGGAAGCCCAGCCAGATGGGCGGGGTATAAATTATTATTATTATTATTATTATTATGATGATGACATGCCTAGATGCTACATTTGCCATGGATGCTTTAGCTGAGATTCTTGCATTGCAGAGGGTTGGTCTGGATGACCCTTGGGGTCCCTTCCAACTCCACAACAATATGATTCTATGGTTCTCTCCCTCTGCATTTTCTCCTCACAGCCACCTTGTGAAGGAGGTTAGGCTGAGAGTGAGTGCCTGCTCAAGGTAACCTAATGAGCTTCATGGCTGAGTGGAGGATTCGAACCCTGGTTCCCCAGGTCCTAGTCCGACACTCTAACCACTACACCACACTGTCTTTCATTTTGTTCAAGTAAACATCACCGTCATTCCCTCCGGGCTGGCTCTGGAGGGTGGCACAGCCTAGCCCTGGCCTTTTGGAGCTCAACGTTTGTTGTTGGAAAACCGGAATATGAATATCGAATCAAAACCAAAACAAATCCCAGGTTGCAACCCCAAACACACTGTCTAGGGATTAAGTCTCATTTAGGGTGAACTCTTACGCATCACCAAAAAGAAAAGAGAAAAGAGGACACAGACTTACATGTGCTAAATTGTATATAGTACTTTAGAAATAATTACTATAATTTAAAATGGAATACAGGGTTGTATCCAATATTAGTCATACTTAGAGTAGACCTATTGAAACTAGAGGACATGAGTAACCTAGGCACATAAACCCCAAGGGGTCTATTATGAGTAGAATCTAGTTGGATCTATCCCACCATAGCAGGGGAGCCTCGACCGGGTACCACCTGACCTTCCTACGCCTCTGCCAGATGGGCCAGTGATCTGATGTTTTGTACCAAAGTTGGCAATGAGCATTAAGGGTGGCTAATAGCTCTGTGCATTTAAATGGCTTTGATTTCAAAGGGAAAAATCAAGACAACAGCGATCTTATAATGATGGGTGTGGCCAAGGGTTATGGAGCCTCAACATGGGAGCCAGGCACTTGTGGGTTTTGATCTTGACTCCCGGCCTCAGGCAGAGGAGCATAGCTTTGGGCTGTGGGTCATCTCCCTCTGACAGAAGAATTAACGATGCCAGCAACTGATATTCAGGATGATTACTGCCTCCAACTGTGGGGCCAGAGCATAGCCCTGAGGACCAGCTCTGAGGGCCTTCTGGTGGATAACTCACTGAGAGAATCGAACCAGGCAGAGGGCCTTCTCGGTGGTGGCGCCCACCCTGTGGAATGCCCTCCTGGCAAATAAGAGATAAACAATTATTTGACCTTTCATCTGAAGGCAGCCCTGTACAGTGGTACCTTGGGTTAAGTACTTAATTCGTTCCAGAGGTCCGTTTTTAACCTGAAACTGTTCTTAACCTGAAGCACCACTTTAGCTAATGGGGCCTCCTGCTGCCGCCACGCCGCCGGAGCACAATTTCTGTTCTTATCCTGAAGCAAAGTTCTTAACCTGAAGCACTATTTCTGGGTTAGTGGAGTCTGTAACCTGAAGCGTATGTAACCTGAAGCGTATGTAACCCGAGGCACTGTATAGGGAAGTTTTAAATGTTTTTTATTGTGTTCTTATATCTGTTGGAAGCTGCCCAGAGTGGCTGGGGCAACCCAGTCAGATGGACGGGGTACAAATAATAAAATTATTATTATTATTATTATTATTATTATTATTATTATTAGCCATCATGGTAAGCAGTCATCATAAGCCTTCTCCTCCATGGGAGCGTCCCAATTTGTGCAAATGCAGGCAAGGCTTGTTCAGAAACCAGAATCTTTTGCCTGCTCATTTCCAGTCATCTAAATGTATCCTTGACTAATGTTCTCAAGGGTTTTTTTTCAGTCGCCCTTGAACAACTAGGACTAGCAACTTGTCCTTTTAAAACAACAACAACTAGCCCAAAGGATTTGGGTTCCTGACATAGGCATCTGTTTTTGTCTGTTATGACTTTAATCTCCTCATAGCCACACAGGTTTATGGTTCTCTTCCCACCGTTCCAGGGACTAGGCAGAAAATGTATTCCTAAGCTTATATTTCCCAGAAGGAGGGCAACCCTTTGCCCAGTGCCGTGAGATGTCGTGAGGATGGCATCGCTTCATCTTGTGCTCTTAAAATACTTTGAAGATTAAAGACCTTCGTGCTCCAGGCATTGCCAACTGTTTTATATGGCAATGATTATCAAAGTGCTTGGAATGCATTGAGAAAGATCCAACGTTTATAAGTCACAATTACTTGTGCTAGGGTTTAATATGAACACAGGGATTAGCCATTTCTCATGGAAAGAAGGCAAGAAAAGGCCCATTGCTGTGTACCTGTTAAGTTATTGATTTGAACCTGAGGACAGTTTCACATGAACCCTCCAAAATCCCCTCGGAGTTGCTGGAACTGGGGCTGAGTTGTCACCCAGAAGGGCTCTCAGCTTGTTTGCAGAATTCTCTTGTGGTACACACATAGCTGTCAACGTTCCCCCCCCCTTTTTAAGGGAAATTCCCTTATTCCGAATAGGATTCCTTACAAGAAGAGGGAAAAGTTGACAGCTATGGACACATCAGGCTAACTGATAACTATGAGGCTGAAAACTTTAGCGGAGAGATAATCAACAAGAGCTTCGGTTGATTAATCAGTGTGTATCGGTTAACATTCCAGAGACGAACGCCACAGGGACACAGGGACACTTGGAACACCATGATTCTCATAGCAAGTAACATTGTCTGTGGCCTGTTAGGCATTGTGGCAAGGTTTACTCTGCCTCCTGTGAGCCGTAGTTGCTTTCTCTGCAATTCTAACCCCATTTACCTGGCAATAAGCCCCGCCAAATCCTGTCGAACTCACTCCTGAGCTGGCATAGTTAGGATTACACTGTTACTCTGCAATGACTGATCCTCCGCCGATTTAAAAGTCAAGATCACATTTGTGCTTTGGGTTTAAGTAGCAATGGGAGGGGGAGAGGGCAGTTATCCTGTGCTGTATATTACAAATCTCTGTAGCACATGAGCTAGAAGCCCATGCACAATGCATAGTGGCTGAGCATTCATAGGCATCCATGTGTGCTGGAGTCCAGAGGTTCCCGCCAAAAGACTATGGGAAGCTGAACCCTGGTAGAGCCATGCTAACAGATTTTAGCAAGGCATCTAACCAAAGGGGAAAATAGGGACTGAAACTGAAAGCCACATTACTGCAGTGACTACAGCCACATACCCTCTGACATTTCTCTGATGAAAATAGGGATGTCCAAGTCTTCTTCTTCTTCTTCTTCTTCTTCTTCTTCTTCTTCTTCTTCTTCATACCCTACCCATCTAACTGGGTTGCCCCAGCCATTCTGGGCAGCTACCAAAATATATAAAAACATAATAAAACAGGAGCCATTAAAAACATCCCTTTACAGGGCTGGCTTCAGGTGTCTTCTAAAGGTTGTATGGTTACTTATCTCCTTGGCTCGGGGGGTCGCATAACTCTGTACCCTCCAATGATTCTCCAATGGAAATAGGAACATCCTAAGGAAAGGTGGGACATTCCGGGATCAAACCAGAAACCCGGTTGGCTTCTGTAAATCTGGGGCTGTCCCTGGAAAATAGAGACACTTGGAGGGTCTGCAGCTGCCTTTGCCAACTGAGTGCTCTCAAGATGTTTTGGACTACAATTCCCACCAGCCTGAGTCAGCACTCAGGACCTCAACACAACAGCAGTTTCCCCCACTTGTGATTCCTAGCAACTGGTATTCAGAGACACTGTTGCTTCTGACAGTAGAGTTAGAACTTAGCTATCGGTGGCTAGAAGCCGTTAGTAGCTTCATCCTCCATGGGCTTCTCTTAATCCTCTCTCAAAGCCATCCGAGTTGGTGGCCACCCCTAAATTTGTGGGAACAGATTCCATAGTTCAAATGGCACCCCTTTGGGCTTGCCGCACCAGAGAAAAACAGGTGAGTCATCTCTCGGTTTAGGAGAGCCTGCAATTTTGATTAATGAGCAGTGCAATCTATTCACACCTGGAGAAGTGACTTCATTTCCTCGACAGCAACATGCAGTTAAAAATTTCCATCTGCAGTTTTCTTGGTTTCCTACCAATTGACTTCTCCACGGCTTCTCTTCCTAGGTTCCAGTGATTTCCTTAGCTGATATGGTTTTTCTCATCTCATGGGCTTTTTGTGATTCTTAATACAAACACAAGTCAAAATATCTTTCCCAAGGATTTGAATTTGGAGAGCAATTTCTTTTTTGTCACTTGAAATGTTCCCAGATTCGCCAGGGTTGGCAGATAGGACGTATCCAATCTCATGGGCCCATCTTTATTTTTGCCGTAGCATTGTTGATGCTGGATGTCTTAGGGCTTAGCTCTCTCTAACTTGAATATTAGTCACTTTGCCACATCTTTGATGTGGCTCTTTGCAGTGTAGAGGGAGCAGAAAAATCAAGTCCGCTTGAAACAAGAGGAGTGGAGGAATTGTGTTCTTCATAAAGATGTAAATCTCTTTTCTATACTATCACAAAAAGTAGGGTTAGGTATCATGGAAGTTCCATGTATATGCCCTCAGTTTTGTTCATATCATGTGTTATACAAGGTGTGACTGGAAAGTTCAGTGAATGGTCACAAAAATCGGACAGCGAGAAATATTCAAACATACAATCGGCATTGGAAACCCATGAAATGCTCACAATTGTGTACAGAGATGAAGCTGTAATTTGAAATACAGTGTATGAGTGATTTAAGAGTTTCTGTCCGTCCGAATGATGGCGGAAGAATTGCATATTCCACGTGAAATCATTACTGAGTTGTCCCACCCTCCATATTCTCCCAGTCTGGCCCCAGCGGATTTCTTTCCTTTTCTAAAACTGAAATCTACACTGAAAGGGCACAGATTTTCCAACATTCCACACGTCCAAGCTGTAACAAGGGAACTGAAAGCAGTACGAAAAAGGACTTCTCCAAAAGTTTCCAACAGTTCTACAAACGTTGTCAGTGGTACACTGTATGAGAGGGGGCCTACTTTGAAGGCCTGTAAGGTATGTATGTTCAAATATTTCTCGCTGTCCAATTTCTGTGACCATTCACTGAACTTTCCGGTCACATCTTGTATAAATGCTCAACAAGTGGGTACAATCACATTTGCTGGACACATCCTCTGAGGCAGATGTGGCCTCTGGCTATATCCTTTGCAGCTGCACGCTCACGGAAGGACAACCCTTCACAGGTCTAATACTCTTAGAAATTGCTGACCCTGCCTTGTGTGGGGATACACATAAATGCTGCTTCTCAGGGAAGAACCTTCTAGATGTACACAGGCTCTGCCCATCACACCAGCCATTGGTTCCTCCTGGGCAGTAAGGAGTAAAAGGAGGCTTCGTGGCCAAGTGGTGCTCCACTTGCAAGATCTAACTGAACTCTGGATTTCATGTTTTTGGACTTGTGCTTTGTCTCCAATTCCTGACTTGCCCTCTGATGCTAATTACTCTTTGGCCCTGACTCTTGGCTTCTGCCAAGACTTGTTAAAAGAGGACGATGTATAAGAAGGGAGATCAGGGGTCTTCAAGTTGACCATCCATGGTTAGCATCCCTGAGGCTGATCAACCACAGATAGCATCCTTGAAGCTCATTCACGTTCTTTCTGAATTTACATCTATGCATATTTCAAACAGTGAAAATCCAGATAGAAAAGTTGTTGAGCTTTTATTCTGCTCTGTTCTGTTTTTTTTGGGTCAAAATCACAAAATAAATTGCTGCTTTTGAGCTGTTTTTATGGAAAATCACCCAAAACGGCACTGCTAATATGGGTTGCCGTATACATCTGGATTTTCCCGGACTTTTTCAATTTCCACCCGGACACTGCTGCCAAATGCAGTATTCCAGATATGTCCAGGAAATTCCATACATATGATAACCCTATCTATACGTATCAGTGAGTATATGCATATTTTATGCAGATCTGTTTCCTCTTTTATCCTTTCTTGGGTGATGGATTTTCTCTTTGTTGTTGTTCTTGTTGTTGTGCTACTGGATCAGTTTTTGTGCTGACAACCAGTCCTGAATTTCAGCTCTTTAGCAGTTGATAGCACTGTGGAATAAAGTTTCATGGAGGTGGGGGGAAATGCTGTCCTTTTTCACCCCCCCTGAATCTTCCTGCCATCCCTTAGAACATCTAACACTGCTAGCAGATTCCTGTCGCAGGAAGCTGGAGACATGAAGGCTTGTCTTGTTTTGTGCTGGACCCCAGGCTATGACTTGGGGATCTCCCTTAGAACCTGTCAGGGAACTGCCATCGGAGCTCAGGGTGGTGGAGAGGCTCTCGGATGCTGGGAGACCCTCGGATGCTGAGGAGGGAACCAGCAGGGGGAGAGGGAGAGTTTCCACTGAAGAAGGAGGGAAGGAGGAGACAGTGTTGGAGGTGAGGCGCAGAGACGCTTCAAGCGAGACCAGTGGTGAGAGCTCGGGACCTCCCCTTGGGACGCCCACTCTGCGCAGAAAGCTGTCGCGCAGAGAATCAAGGCGGAGACTTTCTGTCAAAGAACTTTTATGTTGGAAGAAATTCAGGAAACGCCCACTGACGGATTCTGCCAGTGATTAAGGCAGCCTTATGGCTGTCCGGTTAGGGAGAGTTTAAAACTGACCACAAAAACTGGGAGCGTTTTAGCGCTTACGCACAAGCAACCCCTTATCCCATTACAGAACCTAATGGAAAGGCAAGATCTGCTGAAGTGTTGATGCTGTGAGCCCCTCCATCCTACGCTCAGGTTACGCATATATATTTAAATAAAGCCTTATAGCCTAAAGACACTACAGTCTCACTTGATCTTCATTCTAAGGAAACTGAACCCCGAGTAAGCACTGGAACCCCTGAAGTCTCTTGCTGTTTGGAGACTTGGGTGCATGTAACACTGGTGTCCGTAGTGGGACTGTGTTTCCTAGAGGAGGAATTGTGAAGCCCTCCACCCTGTGTTCAGGCTGTATATACAGTGGTACCTTGGTTTACAACCATAATCCATTCTGGAGGTCCGGTTGTAAACCAAAACAGGTTGTAACCAAAGGCACGCTTTCGCTAATGGGGCCTCCCCCCAAAAAATGGTTGTAATAAAAAAACGGGTTATAATCCAAAAAAAGGGACACACACTTCCAGGTTTGACGTGGTTGTAATCCAAAGCGGTTGCAAACCAAGGTACCACTGTATGTGTAAATAAAATGCTATACCCTAAAGGCACCACAGTCTCTGTTCACCTTCATTCCAAGGAAACTAAACCCCGGATAAAGCACTTGGAACCCCTGGAATCACTTGCTGCTTTGAGATTCAGGGGTCTGCAACAATATGGAAGCAGGAACATTTCTTAATGGAACTGATGGAAGTTCTGTTTGTTTGGCTTCAAACGATCATTTTATTTTTTTTGCAGGAAATTGGTTTGCATTCTGATCCACCAGAGGATGCATTTTAAGCCAGGGCTGCCATTCCTGGGTAATCTAAATGGACATGAATGATTATGGATGGCGAAGGTGGCCGGGAGAGACAAGGAACGAAATCCGAAGGCTGGGCAATTGCCATTCTCTCTGTGGCAGGATGACACCTACCTGTAAGCCCCTCTTTGATCTTAATGCGAGAGGATGAATCCTGCCAGAGAATATTTAGACTCAGATTGGCAGAGAGGTTGTGACAAGGAGGGGGCAGTGGAAGGAGAGGGAGAGATGCCCCCACGAGACCCTTTGGAATGATAAATAACATGTCAAGTGGATGCCTCTCCCCCCTCCCCATTAGCCTTTCAAATGGTTCACGCACTACAACTCCCCCTTCATTCTGGAGCCACAGTTCTCATGAGAATATTTGTAACTTCTCGACGAGGGACAGAAAACGGTCTAAAGGGGATGATTAAGGACCAAGAAAAGAACTAAAACTGAGGAACGTAAAACATTTCCCTGCTAACGTTCGAAGGAAACTAAAATGTTATTCTGTCGTGTCAAGCGCAGATAGAACCCACCTCCAGGCTTTTGGTTAGTTCTCAGCGATGGATCTTTCTTCTAAATAGGAAGCCAGCGGCTAGAAGATGCCTATGCTTAAATGAGCATTGATGGCTGGTGGCTATCGGGCGATGCACATGCGTGGGAAGTGGAGGCGTGGAGAGAAGCAGAGGGACGGGTTGAATGTCACCAGGGAAAGAAACAGGAGTTTCTTTCCAGCTTGCTGGGGGCGCCAAGGATTTGCTCCGAGACCCCCAATTGTTGTTGTTTCAAAGAATAGCACCGAAAACTAGAGTTCTTGCCACCCCCTCACACTCAGCTTGTTTCATTGCTTGTTTTATTTCTGGAAATTCATGATAATAATGCACAACAGAATCATAGAATTGTAAGCATGCAAGGGACCCCAAGTGTTATCTAATCCAACCCCCTGCAATGCAGGAATCTTTTGCCCAACATGGGGCTCAAACCCACGACCCTGAGATTAAGAGTCTTATGATCTACTGACTGAGCTATTCTAGCAGGATGAACTACATCAGGTATTCATAAATGTATATATATGAACCTTGTATTCCACCATGGAATATATATTATGGTTTTTTTTTTTAAGTTCTATTTTTTATCTTGTATTTTTACACTCCTTGCCTTTATGACTGTTTTTATGATGTATCTTAGTTTGATCTAAGTGTTGAGCTTGGCGGCAATGCTAGGGTCAGGAAGGCAGAGCATCTCCTGCCACACAGTTCTTCCCTTGGATAGCATGATAGGCTGCTTTGATATAATTTCTTTTATTCTTGAGATCCTGGGCTGCATTTTGTATTTTTAGTGGATCTGTAATCTGCGTGGAGTTGTATGGGAGTTACGCAAATGCAGTCACTCAATAAACAAATAGAATTAGTGCCTCATCTTGTCCATTCCTGGATGGCTGCCATTAAACTGGATGGTGAAAGAGAGAGAGAGGCCATATTTGCACTGTGCATTTAAAGCTCTGTGATCCCTCTTGGAACAGTCATGGTTTGCCCCAAAGAATTCTGGGAGCTGTAGTTTGCTGAGGATGCTGAGAGTTCTTCGGAGGTTTCTATTCCCCTCAGAGATTCCTCCTTCTGTGTCCTTCTAATGAAATTTCCCTGTGCCAGGGAATGTTTCCGTCAATCCATGAACACTGTTGCATAAACAAAAAATCTGTGGGCAGGAAGAGGAAGTTTATACAGCAACAACGAAGGTCAGGAACCAATCCCATGCCCTGCAGCAATTCACTAAAGAAACTAGGGACATGCTTCCAACTAGAGGTGGAGAAGTTTGATTCCGTATGCTTTTAAAAGCTGAATCTACCCAATTCGAACTTTCTGAAGCACTAGGCAAACTGAAACACAGCCATCCTTTAAAATTCGCATCCAGCTGAATTTTGCGAAATGGTTTCCCATCCAAACAGTGTTAACAAAAATGGATATATTGTCTAAAAGTGTGTGTTGAAATTAACACATTAGTGGGAATACCACACAAAGGTGCATTGTGTTAGGAGAAATGGCTTGGGAAAATGTGTTACGTTGGTCAAAACTGCATGCAAAAATGTGCTTATTGGGAGAAATGTGGGGTATAGATGTGATAAATAAAATAAGGAGAACCAAAGCAAAGAAAGCTAAATGGGAAAATGCAGGGGTTCTTTGCTGAAGGCATAGGAGCATTTTGCCGCCCCCCCCAATATTCTTGGTGCTTTCAATTGGCATTTTTGCAAAATTAATCACCATCTTTGCAAACATAAGGATTACCACATTTTAAATTCCTCTTCTATGTCTTACAAACAAGGTGTTGCGAGTCTTCTCCTCCCAACACCTATGTTTTTAAAACATCATCTTGATCTGCACACATTAACAGGGGAGTGATATTTATATCAGGACTTCAAAACCAGTGCTTCTCCTAATATTGCTGGACTACAATTCCCATCATCCCTGGCCATTGGCTGCTCTGACTGGGGCTGATGGAGATGAGGTCCCCCAAAACATCTGGAGGGCCACATGTTCCCCATCCCTGCACTGTATGTTCGGTATTCTTCTCATCTCCCAAGGCTAGACTATATATTGGACAGGCTTCTCTAGTGCTCGAAGTACCCTCTTGACCACAAAGGACGTTGGAACAAAAGGAGCGAGTGTCACGTCGCAGGAAATGACGCCTCTATCCTGCTGCCTCCAACCTCTTTAAAACAAAAGCACAAATTGAAGCCAAGCTGTTCGTTTGCTTCTTTCATCTCCATCTTCGCTTCAGCACCTCTTTTATTTTGGAGAGAAATGAACCAACTGACAACAGGCTGACAAAACAGGCTGCGACCGTTGTTTAAAAAATGCACCATCCATTAGAACCACTGCTAAATCCAAGTTGCAACCTTTTTCGCTGGGAGTCCCAGTGCCAAGTGGGAGAATGTACAGCCCCGCGCCCGCCACCCCCACATAAAGTCTGGGTCAACGGCCTGCTTCTTTCATTTGCGTTTCCACCACACCTCATAGATCCACTTCTCCTTGGGCACTGCTGTTATCACGCCTTTCTCTCGCCTTGATTTATTAACTGTGGAGCTGTCGAATTATGAAAACCAAGGCCCGAGGAATAATTATTAATGTTCAAGGAATTCATTTCACACTTGAACACTTCCCCCTCTTTCTAACAATTTGCTGAGGGCCTCCTCATTTGGGTTGATGGGGCAGTGAAACAAGGGAACTTGCATTATGTGCAATTAGCCCAGGTAGATGGTAAAGGTAAAGGGATCCCTGACCATTAGGTCCAGTCGTGGCCGACTCTGGGGTTGTGGCGCTCATCTCGCTTTATTGCCCAAGGGAGCAATACAGCTTCCGGGTCATGTGGCCAGCATGACTAAGCCACTTCTGGCGAACCAGAGCAGCGCATGGAAATGCCATTTACCTGCCCTTTGATGTGCTTTCGAACTGCTAGGTTGGCAGGAGCAGGGACCGAACAACGGGAGCTCACCCCGTCGCGGGGATTCAAACTGCCAACCTTCTGATCAGCAAGTCCTAGGCTCTGTGGTTTAACCCACAGCGCCACCCACGTCCCTTTTCAGGTAGATGGAGGAAGATGCAAAAGACCCATATCAGGACTTCCTTAGTGTGGACAGTCTCTCTTCAGACCCTCCAATTTCCCCTATTTTCCAGGGACAGTCCCAGATTTACAAAAGCCATCCTGGTTTCTGATTTGATCCCAGAATGTCCTGCTTTCCCTTAGGACGTCCCTATTTTCATCGGAGAAATGTTGGAGCCTATGGTATTATGGGAACCCTGAGCCCATGCGATAGTAACTATACAGTGGTACCTCTGGTTATGATCTTAATTCGTTCTGGAGGTCCGTTCTTAACCTGAAACCATTCTTAACCTGAGGTACCACTTTAGCTCAGTGTTTCCCAACCTTGGGTCTCCAGCTGTTTTTGGACTACAACTCCCATCATACTTAGCGAGCAAGACCAGTGGTTAGGGATGATGGGAAGTGTAGTCCAAAAACAGCTAGCGACCAAAGGTTGGGAAACACTGCTTTAGCTAATGGGGCCTCCTGCTGCTGCCGCTGCACGATTTCTGTTCTCTTCCTGAGGTAAAGTTCTTCACCTGAGGTACTACTTCTGGATTAGCGTAGTCTGAATCCCAAAGTGTTTGTAACCCGAGGTGTTTGTAACCAGAGGTACCACCGTACAACCTTTCGAATACATCTGAAGGCAGACCTGTATAGGGAAGTTTTTAAACGTTTAATGTTCTATAATGTTTTTATAAATGTTGGAAGCCGCCCAGAGTGGCTGGGGCAACCCAGTCAGATGGGCAGGGCATAAATAATACAATTATTATCCTTATTGAATAGGATGTCCCTGTTTTCATCAGAGAAATGTTGGAGGGCATGCCTCTCTTCTACAATTAGTGGAAAGAGAAGACAAGGCTGAGAAGCTTGTTTTCTGCTGCTCCAGAGGGGAGGCTCTGAACCAATGGATTCAAATGACAAGGAAGGATATGCCAACTGAACATCAGGAAGAAGTTTCTGAGGGTAAGAGCTGTTTGGCTCTGGGACAGGCTCTCTTGGAAGGCAGTGGACTCTCCTTCACTGGAGGTTTTTAAACAGAAGTTGGATGGCCAGGGATTCGTAGTGGTTAAGAGCAGTGGACTCATAATCTGGGGAACCGGGTTCGCTTCCCCACTCCTCCACATGCAGCTGCTGGGTGACCTTGGGCCAGTCACACTTCTTTGAAGTCTCTCAGCCCCACTCACCTCACAGAGTGTTTGTTGTGGGGGAGGAAGGGAAAGGAGAATGTTAGCCGCTTTGAGACTTCTTAGGGTAGTGATAAAGCGGGATATCAAATCCAAACTCCTCCTCCTCCTCCTCCTCTTCTTCTTCTTCTTCTTTAGCTGTGATTCTTGCATGGCAAGGGGTTTGGACTAGAAGAGCCTTGGGGTCCCTTCCAACGGTTCTAAGATTCTATGGTTCTTCGAAAGACCAGAGGAATTTCTGAAATGTCCTTTGGAGGAGAGAAGCCAGGGGACATTGAAAAAAGAGAAAGCATCGGAAGTCAAACAGGCATCAGGGATGTTTGTTTCAGTCCATTTTGCCCTTGTGTGCTCCTGCTGGAGGTCCACCCATACTGGAACATGGGGGAGACAACGAATCACCATTTTGCTTTAGAATACCTCTGCACTGCGTTATGTTAAAACTTCGCCATCTTTTCCAAGAAGCAAGTACCTTATTTTATTTCATTATTTTCTTTAAGGCAATTTTAATGCTACACAATTGCACTCCCTCCATGTTATTTTTCAACTACCAATTCCCTGGAGGTCAAGGCAACGAATGCTTTTAGTTTGTTTGGTTGTTTGCACGAAAACAAAATGCAACGGCGCTCAGTGTAAATGGCATATTTTGTGTTGCAAAATGATAGACGCAGATCTGTAAATGATGAGGAAGGAAGGAAATAATTCATCGTTCACCTGATTTCTCAAGAAGCAGGGTGTGCTCATTTCAGTAGGCAGAGCTGTCAGTTTGCATACGCACACGCATTAAAAGGAATGTAAGATGAGTGATTAATGCGCACAATAAGCAGTCATTGCGCACATTCACCAGGGCCTCATGGGGAATGTGCACATAATCCAGCCATGAAAAGAGAATTTTGCACATTTCCCAGTCAATAGGCCTTGGGAAATTTGCAAGTATCAACTGAATTTGTGTATAATCCGGCCATTATGCATAATCCCCAATGGGCTTTGAGGAACCTGGGTATCTTGATTGCATTTTGTACATTCTCCAGACAATATGCACATTCCCCAGTCAGTATGCAGGGTCTCCAAGAAACATGCCCTTCCCACCTTCATTTAGAAGTGCACAGTTTGCACAAGACTGCTTCTGACCCTCTTCCAAATTGAACATGGCCCACAGCACACCCTCTTGCTAAACAGCTGGAAGAAAGGTTCAGATAAAGATTTAACTGGTACCGAATGTACAGAATTCAGCACATGCAATTTATATACAGATTGATCTTTATTCTACAAATGTCTCCCTATGAGTGATGCTAGTCTACTCTCCAGCCAAATTCATAAGCTGCATGCTGCTTACCAAAAGTGCAATATTACCTACTAACTACTTGCACCCACAAAAAATACTGCTAACTTCAGTTTTCCAAAACAGATGTGCTGTAGAAAAAGAAAAGCACAAAACTTGAGTACAAAAACCTTTCATTATATTTCTCAAATGCAATAGAAAACATTTTAGCACCCAAATCATTTTGAATAACCTTGCAAATGGTGAGGTTAAAATTTAAGCCTCTTAAAAGTTTCATTATCAAGCACATCAACATCTCATTTTGCATGCCTTTTCCTCAGCAGATTTTGTCTTAAGTTCCTTCAGGTCAAGTGCTTACGCTTGGGCATGTTCAATTGATATAGTTGCCAAGCCAACTAGTCTCTTTACAACATGGTTGAGCGTATGCAAGTTTTTATAAGGTTGAGCTTTCAGAAACTGATTTCAGCACTTGCCACTGACACCGAGTGTGTGGGAAGGATCCTTAGAGGAACAGAAACATTAGGCACTTTATCAAACGTAATCCGTTCAGGAAGCCCATTTGGCTTCCGAAATATTAGACAACTGAGGCGCGGCTTCTGATTGGTTGCAGGAGCTTCCTGCACTCAAGCGGAAGCCATGTTAGACGTTCGGCTTCCGTATAACGTTCAAAAACAGGAACACTTACTTCTGGGTTTTCGGAGTCCGGGAGCCAAAATGTTCGAAAATGGAGGTGTTTGGGATCCGAGGTTTGACTGTAGTATGAAGAAAAGTACTCCTTTGAGGAGGCATAGACTTTGGAATTCTTCAAGCTGTTGCTATAAGTTCACAGCACAGATCTTCAGCATCAATATGTTTGTTTCCTTTGAAGATGTCCCAGAAGGTTGTGGAGGTTTAGGATCAGAGTTTTTCTTCTCCTAGACGGGCTACCTTCCCAGGTTGATGAGCCCCATCTGCCCCTCACTTCCCTCTATAGCACGTACAGAAACTTGACCACTGACCTTCTTGACCACTGGACCGTTGGTCTATCTGTTTCATAGAATCATAGAATTGGAGAGTTGGAAGGGACTTGAAGAGTCATCTAGTTCCAACCCCCTGCAATGCAGGAATCTCAACAAAAGCATCCATGACAGTTGGCCATCCAACCTCTGCTTAAAAACCTCCAAGGAAGGAGAGTCCACAACCTCCTGAAGGTGACCATTCACTGTCGAACAGCTCTTACCCTCAGAAAGATTTTTCCTGAATCTCCTTTCTTGTAACTGGAAGCCATTGCTTTGAGTTCTACCCTACAGGAGATATTTGAAGGTGGCTATCATACCATATGGCTATCATATCATATATTTCATATATACATAAAAAACAACTCTAATACTTCAAAAATGATAAAATCCTTCAAAATATAAAATAAAAGTAAAATATTATTGGAAATGTAGAAGATATAACATAAGACTAATCTGTATAAAACTGTGCACCTCAAAGATACAGTCATACCTTGGTTTTCGAACAGCCTAGTTTTTGAACGTTTTGGCTCCCGAACGATCGAAACCCGGAAGTGACTGTTACGGTTTTCGAACGTTCTTTTGGAGGCCAAACGTCCAGTGGGGCTTCCAATTGGCTGCAGGAGCTTTCTGCAGCCAATCAGAAGCTGCGCTTTGGTTTTCGAATGCTTTGGAAGTCAAACAGACTTCTGGAATGGATTCCATTTGACTTACAAGGTACAACTGTACTGCACCCCTCTGAGGTCTGTGCCCCAGGCAGCTGCCTAGTTGGCCTAATGAGAGCATCAGCCCTGCCAACCAGTTTTAGGGAATGTTTTCCCTCAACCCAGAGCCAAGCCCCCCCCTTTCCGCTGGTAGACAGTCATCTCATTGTGGTTTGGGGAACCCTCTCCTGGATGGCTAAATCCATCATTCTCCCAAATACACAAAACTGTAGCACGTACCACTGCTTGTGCAAAAAGACAGGTGTCTCAGGCCATGCATCTTTTAAAAAGTCCCAGGCACCCTCCGATTTGTGATATGAGCCACGCAAGCCCCTCACGAAAATTGAGTAATGGCAATTATTTCTCAAGGCTGTATTTTCGTGAATGGCACACTTATTTTCTCAGGGATGCATTTGTTTTCCCAGCTGTGCCACATGGGTGGCGTTAATTTGTGAGGCAAGGCTCGGCTTGAGAAAAGCAACAGTTTCGCTCCTCTCCCTCCCCCCCCACCGCCCTGCAAGTCTCTGGCAATTACTTTCCAAGACTTGGTACCCGCAAAGTTCTTGCAGAACCAAGGTTCTAGCAGAGGGGAAGGCCCCAGGGAGTCTGGGGGAAAGAAGACAGGTAAGTGCAGAGTTTCTAGAGCAGGGGTGAGGGCAGGTGTGGCCCCCAAAGATGTTGCCAGACTGCAACTTGCAGCATCCCTGAGCGTCACCCGAGCCAGGGCTAGGGGGGAGAATTGGGTTTGCTTCCCATTTTAATGCCAATCTAGCTAATTCACATCTCTCAAAACAATACATGCAGTGAGGCCCTGCTTTCCTTCAAAATTATCCAAATTCTGAGGGGCAGTCCTCCAACCCTAAGGTGTATATATTAGTGAGAATAGCAAACCAAAAATGTGTTATATTAGGGAAAATGTGTATATTAGTACATAGAATCATAGAATATGCAGGAATATGCAGCTGTCCCTTACAGGGATGGAACCTGCAACCTTGATGTTCTCGGTACCATGCTCCAGCTACCCTAGCCAGTAATTATTTTTTGCATTTAAAAATGTGCACACCAAGATGCTGACCAATTTCTGCGAGGACTTTTTCAAAGGGTTTTTTTTTTTTCCAAACTGATGCCAGGGAGCAACGCTTAAAAGAGTGGAAAAATGAGAATCTGAAAGGAAGTGAAATGGAGAGATTCCTCCACCCCTTGTTGTGGGAGATGGAGCTGGCAACATCTGGAGGGCCACAGATGTTCCCCTTCCCGGTCCTAGATAATGGGAAGATTCTAGAGTCATACGATGGAAGGGAAACACTGGAGGCAAGGGACTGGGGGGTTGCCAGCTAATTGAGCAAAAAACCACACTGCTCCTGTGCTCTGACTGTGATCTGCCCATGTCCTAGCCTTGACAGGTCCTGAGATTCAGAGGCGGAGCCCTGGAGTTAAGGGGTGGAGCTTGGTGTCACAGGGCAAGGCGTTGTAGCACCTGGAACATTTGCGGGAAGAGCCCAAAGGGTTAGAGATGGACAAGTTGGGCTGGTAATAGCAAGAACAAATGAAATTACAGTGGTACCTCGGGTTACATACGCTTCAGGTTACATACGCTTCAGGTTACAGATTCTGCTAACCCAGAAATACTGCTTCAGGTTAAGAACTTTGCTTCGGGATGAGAACAGAAATCGTGCAGCGGCAGCAGGAGGCCCCATTAGCTAAAGTGGTGCTTCAGATGGCCGAAATATTGGGAGATAATACAACAGGATGGAGACACATGGAGATTGCAGAGCTTTGAGAAGCTAAAAGACAGAGTGCGAGACTGGTTACATTATTATCAAATCAGAGAGGTTTTTAACATGGACAAGAAAATAGGTTTCCAGGTGGAAAAATCGAAATTAGAAACGGAATTGTTAGAACCTAAAACTAAGACACTGTCAAGAATGTATAACTTGCTGTTAAAATGGAACACTCAGGATGAAATGGTTAAATCAGCTATGATTAAGTGGGCACAAGACATTGGTTATAACATTATGTTTGCTGACTGGGAACGGTTATGGACCACTGGTATGAAATTTACGGCATGCAATGCCTTGAAAGAAAATATTATGAAAATGATTTACAGGTGGTACATGACACCAGTCAAGCTTGCAAAGATATATCATTTGCCTGATAATAAATGTTGGAAATGTAAGGAAACTGAGGGAACATTCTTTCACCTCTGGTGGACGTGCCCAAGGGTAAAGGCGTTCTGGGAAATGATCTATAATGAGTTGAAAAAGGTATTTAGGTATACCTTCCTTAAGAAACCAGAGGCCTTCCTTCTGGGCATTGTCGGTCAGAAGGTGCTAAAGAAGGATAGAACTTTTTTTATGTATGCAACAACAGCAGCAAGAATACTCATCGCAAAGTATTGGAAGTCATAAGATTTGCCCACCCTGGAAGAATGGCAGACACAATTGATAGACTATATGGACCTAGCAGAAATGACTGGCAGAATCCGAGATACGGGAGAAGAACAAATAGAAGAAGAATGGAAGAAATTCAAAGATTATCTGCAAAAACATTGTAAATTATATGAATGTTAATGTGTTGCAGGATATTGAGACAATGTGGCATTAGTGACAAAGCTGAAAGGAATGTGCAAAGATGTTTTATAAGTAACAAGTAAAAGAATTACAGTTTAGTTAACCTAAGGATGGGAGATTAGAAGATGAGTGGATAGTAGTAGGAATGGTTAACTTAAAAGAAATTAAGATACACTAAATTAGTTAAAATAGAGGAAAAATCTGCTGAAACTAAATTGGAAATTTGAATACAGAAAAGGGAGATGTGAGGAAGTCCAGAAAGAAAGCTGTATGAAACTAAGAATTGAACTTTTTAATTTTGTTTGATCTTTGTTTTTTATTGTTTATTGTTTGTTGTTGTGTTGTTTTGTTTTCTGTGTTATTATAAAATTTGTTGAAACTTTAATAAAAATTACTATAAAAAAATAAATAAAGTGGTGCTTCAGGTCAAGAAAAGGTTTCAGGTTAAGAACGGACCTCCGGAACGAATTAAGTACTTAAACTGAGGTACCACTGTAGCAACAAAAAAAATCACTCTTCATCTTGAGGTTAAGGTAAGAAGATCATAAGGAGCAGGTCAATGGCCCGTCTGGTTCACCATCCTGTTCTCACAAGGGCTGACCAGAAACTAGCAAGCAGGACCTGAGGACCTCTCCCCTCCTGCAGTTGCCAGCAACTGGGGTTCAGAAGCACTACAGTGGTACCTCAGGTTAAGAACTTAATTCATTCCGGAGGTCCGTTCTTAACCTGAAACTGTTCTTAATCTGAGCTACCACTTTAGCTAATGGGGCCTCCTGCTGTCACTGCGCCGCCAGAGCATGTTTTCTGTTCTCATCCTGAAGCAAAGTTCTTAACCCGAGGCACTATTTCTGGGTTAGTGGAGTCTGTAACCTGAAGCATCTGTAACCCGAGGTACCACTGTACTGCCTCCAACCATGAAGGCAGAGCACTACCGTCGTGGTTAGTAGCTATTTATAGCCTTCTCCTCCTCCACGAATTCGTCCAATCCTCTTTTAAAGCCATCCCGTTTGACAGCCATCGCTGCCTCCTGTGGCAGGGAGTTCCGCAGTTTAACGGTACATTGCATGAATAAGTGCTTTCTTTTCTCTTTCCCGGATTTCCCAACATTCAGCTTCATTGGATGTCCGCGAGTTGAGTTGTCACGTTATGAGAATTATAGGCAATTAGGCTGAACTCCTTCCCACAGAGATCCTGAAAAGGAAGTTAAAAGTTTGGAAATTCAGGTCAAATTGCAAGTCTCAGCAGTCCCACCCATGACTATCTTGACTTTAGAAGTGACTGGGCCACCTGGACTCTGTTACCATTAATAATCCTTCCTACCCGGCGTCTTAGGGGTGAATAAATACTAGCAACATCTTGTTTACCTGTTGGATTTGTCGATGAGCAGCCTGAGCGAGCAGCAACATCCTTGAAGGGAAGGCCATGTCAGGCTTTTGGCACATCGATCCAAAAACCTTGTCAGAAAGATCCCCCCCCCCCCGCTTCTTCCTGTGTTGTGAGCCCAAGACTCACTTTCCCTTTTTAAAAATAAATAAACAAACTGCCATGCTCTTTTATTCCGTCTTTGAAGCAGCAAAACGAGGAACCAGGCCTTCTCCTTTCTCCCCCCGCCCTTTTGCCTGTCATCTGTCCAATGAGCGTCTCATAAAACAAATTGAGAGGTTTAAATCTCGGAGACAAAAATCAATATGGGAGATAAGTAAAGAATAGGAGGAAGTCAGGCGGCTGAGATTTATTTCCCTGGAAATGTTTTTTCAATGGATTTACTAATAAATCTAAAGTGGCCGTTGCTCGGGCCTTTGATATGCAATCTCTCCCTTTACTTAGATGAAAGGCTCACATGAAAAAGGAAGCCTCGCTTATTGATTTTAAAAAGGGCATAAATCACGGAAGTCCCACATGTTATCACTCCCGGCATGTGCGCTCGCTCAGAGTTGGGAGAGACAGAGCCCCGTCCAACACACACACACACACACACACACACACACACACACACGGGGGGGGGGGGGAGAGAGAGAGAATTGTTCCTGCTTCCTCTTCTTCCTCGCCCACTCTTTAACTGATCACAACTTCTTCTAACTGGCCAGACTGATGCTGCCGCAGGCACTGGCTCAGAATGTTCCAACTATAGACTGATGGTGGTCTCGTAACAACCTAAGAGTAGCTCCTGGATCAGGCCCATCTTGTCCAGCATCCTGTTCCCACCAGATGCAAACCAGATGCAAGCAGGATTCGAACACAAGACCCCTCTCCCCTCCTGTGGCTTCAAGCAACTGGGATTCAGAAGCATTGCTGCCTCCAACTGCGGAGGCAGAGCAGAGCCATCCTGGTTAGTAAGCCACCGATAGCCTTGTCTTCCGTGAATCTGTCCAATCCTCTTTTTAAAACTTCCAAGTTGGTGACCATCTCTGCCTCCTGTGGTAGTGAGTTCCATGGTTTACGCTGCATGAACAAGTCCCATCGTCCATTATCTACGATTCCCCTCCCAGAGCTACAATCCCCACAGTTCCTTGTGAAGAGGGGTTGACTGTTAAACTACTTCGGGAATTATAGTTCTGGGAGCAAGATAGGGAGTTCCTAACAACTTTCAGCACCCTTGACTACAGATCCCAGGATGAGATGGATTGTATTTATGTAAAACTCAGCACACACAAATCTGTGTGTTCTTTTCTCACCAATGTTGAGTGAGCACCTAAACGTCAGTCTCTAATGTATGTAATATATATTCTGTATATACCGGTATATATACTGTGTGTGTGTGTGTGTATATATATATATGAGTCGGACACGACTAAAGGACTAAACAACAACAACAACAACAATATATATATATATATATATATATATATATATATATATAATGCAAGTTCTGAAGTCAAGGTGAATGCAAATTTAAAAAAAAAAGCGTATACGCAAATAAATGCAGAGCATGCATTTTCAAAATACAACAAACTTAATTCTTTCCCATTTTTTCTTCTTTTTTAAACTAGTCATAAATCTGTCTAGGCATCCTCAAAGCAATTTCTCCAACGGCATCTCCTAAGCTCTTGCACAAATCACCCGGACCAGGTCTTCACTCCCTCAATTGTATCGTATAAATCAATGTTAACATTCTTTCAGGAGCCCACGTTTTAGATAGCCAGAGTTCAATAACAGGACAGAGTCTTTATTTTCTCATTATGAACAATAGGCATTTTGATCATAGCAAAGGGATTAACGCCAACTTCTTTGGCACAGTGACCGGCAAGCTTCCACGCTGCCTACGTGCGTCCTCTTCCACGATGTGCCTTAGTTCTCCAAGGGGGCTTGTTAAAGAGGGACGTTTAGGAACATAGAAAGTAGTTTCTAATTCGGTCAGACCATTGGGTGCTTTAGCTTGGTGTTGCCAACACTGACTGGCGGGGACTCTCCACTGTTTCACAGAATTGTAGAGCTAGAAGAGACCCCAGGGGTCATGTAGTTGAACCCCCTGCAGTTCAGGAATCTCAGCTAAAGCATCCATGACTGATGGCCCTCCAACCTCTGCTTAAAAACCTCCAAGGAAGGAGAGTCCACCACCTTCAGAGGGAGATCGTTCCACTGCCAAACAGCTCTTATAGTTTCCCCAGTAGTGATGTACGGAAGTGAGAGCTGGACCATCAAGAAGGCTGATCGCCGAAGAATTGATGCTTTTGAATTATGGTGCTGGAGGAGACTCTTGAGAGTCCCATGGACTGCAAGAAGATCAAACCGATCCATTCTTAAGGAAATCAGCCCTGAGTGCTCACTGGAAGGACAGATCCTGAAGCTGAGGCTCCAATACTTTGGCCACCTCATGAGAAGAGAAGACTCCCTGGAAAAGACCCTGATGTTGGGAAAGATGGAGGGCACAAGGAGAAGGGGACAACAGAGAAAGAGATGGTTGGACAGTGTTCTTGAAGCCTCAAACATGAGCCTGACCAAAGTGCAGGAGGTAGTGGAAGACAGGAGTGCCTGGCGTGCTCTGGTCCAGGGGGTCACGAAGAGTCGGACACGACTAAACAACAACAGTTGGAATCTCCTTTATGGTGACTTGAACCCATTGGTTTGGGTCCTACCCTCCAGGGCAGGAGGAAACAAGCTTGCTCCATCTTCCATGCGACAGCCCTTCAGAGATTTGAAGGTGGCTATTGTATCTCCTCTCAGTTTCCTAATCATGCCTCACCAGGCTTCATTTCCAGACCCTTTCAGGCACAAGACTTTCTCAGCCATACCTGGAGATGCCAGGATTGAACCTGAGACTTTCTGGAGCAAAGCAAGTGCTCAACAACTGGGATTTAACTCCAGTGTTAAATGTTTGAAAAAAGTCAGAAGCCCAAGGCAGAATAAGTTCCTCAACTACGTTTATTCACCATTGTCAGTGGCAATGGCTCACTCATAGGAAAACAAAACCCGAACTCACAGGACTACACAATAAAAACCCCAACAAGAACTGACTGTTGACAGTTGACAGTTTGATAATTTGAAGGGGCCAGCAGGATCCCACAGTCAGGTAACTAGAAAGACGTACAGTGGTACCTCAGGTTAAGAACTTTATTTGTTCTGGAGGTCTGTTCTTAACCTGAAGCACCACTTTAGCTAATGGGGCCTCCAGCTGCTGCCGTGCGATTTCTGTTCTCATCCTGAAGCAAAGTTCTTAACCCGAGGTAATATTTCTGGGTTAGCGGAGTCTGTAACCTGAAGCATCTGTAACCCAAGGTACCACTGTATAAGCTTGTTTTTATAGTTCTATAAACACATAGTCTTTGCGTCTCCATATTATCAGTGCTTTTTTTTTCAGGGTACGCAGGACCGGCACCTCTTTTTTTGTTGTTAAAAAGTGTGGCACTTACTATAATAATTTCATGGTGAGTATCGACACCTATTTTTCCTAGGAAAAAAAAAGCACTGCATATTTTTCACCCTTAATGAAGCATTTGCCAGAAGTCATCATCTTTTCCTTTTTGTATCTGTTATTACCTGTATTTATTTCAAACTAAGCAATTTTATTTAGGGCCAAATTCAGATGTGGCCAACCTTCCGATGGATGGGGGGTTGAAGATATAGCAAATGATAGGAATGAAGAAAGAAAAATTGAAATAGAATTCCCTCTAGTGTAATGAATGAAAATAAAAATTAAAGAAAAAAAAGGGCCTCCGGTGCAATGCAATAAAATGGTCTACACACCCTGTTCACCTTGTAGCTGTGATTAAAATCCTCTCTTTCAGGGGACCTGGGGCTTCCTTCCTAGCGTGGAACCGGATTGTGAACTCCCTACAACAGCCTTGCTGTGTATACCAAGGCTGGTCAGGCCTGAGACACACTGCGCAGAATCTTTTATTTGCAAAAGGAGAAGGCAGGGATACCAGGATAAACAACCAGAGCGAAAAATGGAGGTTCAAAGCTTTGTTACCTAAGCAAGTATTACACAGATCAGGACTTTATCTCCCTTCCTCCCCTCCACCTCGCTTGCTTAATTTGTGATCCTCGACCCGCACAGGCAGGCAGCAATTTGGAGACACAATAACTGAGCAGGCAGAGGATTGTAGTGTTATGAAGGTTGCACAGCACCTCGAGTCTCTGCCGAGTGGAAGCAAGATCCCGGGGGGTTCCAGGGTTGTGTTTACGTTGGGAAAATCGAGGCACAGTGGAGGAGAGTGCCTTTAAGAAACGTGGTTTATTACGCTTGGTGTCTTCAATGGACGGGGTGCAGAACATTATGCCCCAAGAACATCCTTTTCAATTCACTGCATATCAAAATAATGTTCAAAATAACTTTTATTAAAAAAACCCCCAGAAGCCTTTCTTTTGGGAATTACAGTGGTACCTCTGGTTACGTACTTAATTTGTTCTGGAGGTCTGTTCTTAACCTGAAACTGTTCTTAACCTGAAGCACCACTTTAGCTAATGGGGCCTCCCACTGGCGCGCGATTTCTGTTCTCATCCTGAAGCAATGTTCTTAACCCAAGGTACTATTTCTGGGTTAGCAGAGTCTGTAACCTGAAGCGTCTGTAACCTGAAGTCTATGTAACACGAGGTACCACTGTATAGGGACAGAACTACCTAAATTGTATAGAAATTTATTTATGCATGCTACTACAGCAGCAGCAAGAATGCTACTTGCCCCAAAGTGGAAAGAAGCAGAAGTCCCAGCAAAGGAAGAATGGATACAAAAACTTATGGAATATGGAATATTCTTTCTTACCGGAAGAATAAGAAATCAAGATAACAAACTTAATGGTTTGGTTAGCCGAACCAGATTGGTTTGCATGCGCTAACCCAGGAATTTCTTGTCTGGCATGGTTCTGCAGCTTGTAGTTCCTCCTCATATCTGAAATATTATATAAATACTATGGTTTATTAATTTCTTCCATTCACTAATGGACTCTGGTGCCCTAGATCTATGACAATATTAACTCAGGAGAGATCTTCTGGTTGTTAGGAAACAAGAAGATTGCTCCCGAGTCAGAGAGGTGCAAAATTCGGACAGTGCCTCTGTTCAGATCAGAAGCTGGTCAGTGGAGACTGGTGCCCATTGGCACTGGTCAATAGTGTAGTGCAAAATTCAGAAGTGCAGGGCCCTTTCATGATAGTCACAGTCACACCCATTCACAGCCACACCCCTTCTAAGGTTATGAAACTTTCCAAGTTTATGCAATAACCTTGTAATTATATAAAATTTTGCAACGATCGATGCAGATCTCCGTGTGGTGCCTTTCTGCCAGCGCCACTGTTGTCTGTGCACCTACATGGGCAAATGATTTGGAGTACTTCATTCAGAGCGACTTAAGTTGTGTTTTCCCTGAAGTTCCTTTCTGTAGAACAGGAATCACAAACCGTTCTCCTGAAACGGAAGCGCCTTATGTTTTCGGTGTTCCTAAATGCTCAGCTTGGGAGCAAACAAAACAACTGCTTGGTGTTCTTCCGGCGTTCCTTTCTCCAGAGTGGCCCTAGGAGCCAATCCTTATTGGCTGATTTCCCTCCTTTCATTCTGATTGGCTACAATCAGCACAAAGGATGGCAAGACTTCTCAGTGTCTAGAAAGCTCCCCTTTCATGCTGATTGGATGATTCTAGGATGCTAGAGACTGAGGCCCTGTGGAGATATACAGTAGCAGTGGATCTTCCATCTCCCCCCGCTCCTGTGATCCGGGACCACTATATCACTGGGACTGGCACATACATACATATACAGTGGTACCTCAGGTTACGTATGCTTCAGGTTACATACGCTTCAGGTTACAGACTCCGCTAACCCAAAAAATATTACCTCGCATTAAGAACTTTGCTTCAGGATGAGAACAGAAATCGTGCTCTGGCAGTGTGGCGGCAGCAGGAGGCCCCATTAGCTAAAGTGGTGCTTCAGGTTAAGAACAATTCCAAGTTAAGTACAGACCTCCAGAACGAATTAAGTACTTAACCCGAGGTACCACTGTATCCATAAAATTCCAAGAATCATAGAGTTTTAAGGGTCCCAGAGAATCATCTAGTCCAATTCCCTGCAATGCAGGAATATCCAGTTGCCACATACGGGGATCAAACCTGCAACCTTGGCATTATGAGCACCACAGTCTTAACCAACTGAGCTATGTACATAATTTTATTTGCATGCCGTCTTTCCATAGCCAAAACCATGCTCAAGGCGACTTGCAACATGGAAAAGGTACATTATTACAAACATAACAAAAGCAGTCATAAACGGACTGAACGTAAACTGAACAGTTTCCATGTGAACCATGACGAGACCCAAAACCATGATACAAAAAATGAACATCAGTAACAGCAACAACATAACCCCCTAAACAATACCCCTGCCCAAGAGTCTTGCTCAGCAGCCTCAGATTTTGTAGCTGGAGTCAGTCCAGGCCCTGCCCTCCCAGGTGGCCTGATTCACCAGGTTTTTCTTATGTTCGTAAACAACAAACATATAACAAAATTTTAAGCAGAGGTGGGATGGCCTTCTGTCACGGAATATTTTTGCTGAGATTCCTGCATTGCAGGGAGTGAACTGGCTTTCAGAATCCTCAGTGTTCTGCAAACGGAGTGAATATTACGGGAATTCCTTTCCATCGCTAAGCTTTTCATCTTTCGCTTGTAAATGTTGTTAGGTGTGTTCCCCTGCCCCCCTGTCTTTAATGTAAAGAGCAATTCTCCACTGGTGTCAGTTAAGGGGTCAGGGGGGGAGAGAGAGGGGGGGGAGAGGGAGGGAGGGAGGGAGAGCCGACCCAAAAATAGACCTTTTCCATAAACAAAAAATGCATTCTGTTTTACTAGCATAAACAGACAGCTGTGTTAAAGGATTTTGCCACCCAGGCCTTGACTCGAAGAAGGGAAAAGGAAGCGACGTTGAAGAAAGTGATTCACCACCACAATTAGGAGGAAGAGGAGGAGGAGGAGAAAGAGGGGTGTGGTAGGACAGGGTCATGGCTGACACAGACTCCTGGGAGATGCCTCCGGGGGAAGGATTACTTCGGAGCAGCTGAACTGCACATTACAGACCCACAGGCTGTACGCACCAGGGAGCCAGTCTGTGGCAGCAGGTGTGTGAAGTCTTGCTGCCCTCTTTTGCAGGGGGACAGGTGTCCTCTGCCCTTACACGGCCTCCAAAAATTGAGCAGGTACCGTATTTTTCGCTCCATAAGACACACTTAGTTTTTAGAGGGGGAAATGCAAGAAAGAAAATATTCTTTAAAGGAGTGCTGAGCAGAGCCTGTATGCATCCCAGGCTCTGCTCATCGCTCCCTTTCACGAGCTGCATGGAGCATGTGTGGCGCTTGCAGGCTTTGCTGATTGGCTGCCCTTTTACTGCCCGTTACTGATGGGCTGCCCTTCTCCCTGCTCAGGGAAAAGCCCCCTAGAGCCACACACACACTCCGCGCGGCTCTTTACAGGGAGTGTGGCTATTGGGGGCTTTTCCGGAAGGTGGGGGAAGGGACTGAGGGGCTGCCCTCTGTCCTTTCCCCCACCTCCCAGAAAAGCCAGCAAGAGCCACTGCACAGCTATCCCAAAAGCCACACGAAGCCTCTTCAGGGCAGCGGGATGAAGGCTCCCACTGCCCTGAGGAGGCTTCATGCGGCTAAGCCAGAAGCTAGAACAGCGAGAGGTCGCACTGCACAGCGATCCCTCTTGCTGTTCTGGCTTCTGAGATAGCTGCACAGCCTGCATTCGCTCCATAAGACGCACACACATTTCCCCTTACTTTTTAGGAGGGAAAAAGTACGTCTTATAGAGCGAAAAATACGGTAGCTCTTTCCCCAAACACCATTCCATATTCCAGGAGCAGAAAGGCTGGTTCCATTTCTGCACGCTAGAGATGGATAGTGACTTTGTAAGATGCCCACGGTTGGGTCCCTCTCGCTTCCTTACTTCTCCCTGGGAGACATCCCTAGGTGTGTCTCTGCCTCTGAACTCTTTCAGTAACCAAACAAACCTCTGTGTTGCAAAGAGAACGTCAGCAATGTCTAGGCAACACGATGACCATGTACCGGTACATACGCAACAGACAATCTTGATAGAATTCATTCATCAGCGTGTACTATAATTTTTGTAAAGTGATATGTGCATGCAGGTCATCGTCTGTAAAATTTTATTTTCAGTTTATGAAGCAATCCTATATCCTCCCACCACGCTGACAAAGAATTCTACGAAACAGTAGTCGATATCCGGAATCACTGTTCAGTGTTGGACATCCTATTTGCCGAATGCACAAAGCTTCACAGCTTTTCTTTCATCGTACAAAGTCTGGTACCTCGCTTCATTTAAAGATTTTCAGAGACTTTGAGGCTAAAGAATTCATTTTGTACTTGTTATGGTTTGAAGGAATTCTATAAAGACTGTCTATTGCGTCTGAACTCTTTCAGCCACACCAGGCTGAGTCCCTGAACCCCCACCATCCTCCAAAGGCTGAGAAGATGGCAGCCCCTGGGTCTCCCACCTCATCAGGTCCAGGTGTGTCTGGGGACAGTGGGGCAGAGGGCTTCATCAAGTGGACGGTGCCTTATGGTCAGTGCCAGAGGGCTCAGAGGAAGCCATGCCACTAACCTAATGCAGGACAGGTGTGGTCTTCAGATGGCGGCCCATCAATGCAGGAAACAGAACAGTTGAACTTCAGAGAGATGGTGGCCTCATTGGTCTCCTTGGGGTTCCCAGGAGCATGGTGGTGCCTCCCCTTACTTCCCCATTTTGGGCTTTGTTTTCATCAGCACGCACCCCCCACATTTTCATTGGTCTTCCCATTTTCTTTTCTCTCTGTTCTTTCCATCTGCCTTCTCTTCCAATGAAGCTGAATGTTGGAACAGCTCGAAGAAGAGACTTCTTCGTGCAGTGTAAAGTTAAGCCACGGAACTCTTTGACACAGGAGACATTTTGATGCCCACTTAACACTCGTGACAAAAGAAAACACAGATTTGTGTGCGCTGAGTTTTACACAGATACAATCCATCTCATTCTGGGATCTGTACAGTGGTACCTCTGGTTGCAAATGGGATCCGTTCTGGAGGCCTGTTTGCAACATGAAAAGAGCGCAGCCTGAAGCGCCGTATCTGCATGGGTGCGTGGTGTGATTTAGTGCTTCTGCACATGCGTGAGCAGCGAAACCCGGAAGTAACTCTTTCCAGTACTTCCAGGTCACCGCGGGATATAACCTGAAAGAACGTAACATGAAGCAAATATAACATGAGCTATGACTGTAGTCAAGGTGCTGAGAATTGTTAGGAGCTCCCTATCCTGCTCACTGGAAGGAGGTGAGGCTCCAGTACTTTGGACCCCTCATGAGAAGAGAAGACTCCTTGGAAAAGACCCTGATGTTGGGAAAGATTAAGGGCAAAGGAGAAGGGGACGACAGAGGACGAGATGGTTGGACAGTGTTCTTGAAGCTACCAGCATGGAGTTTGACCAAACTGCGGGAGGCAGTGGAAGACAGGAGTGCCTGGCGTGCTCTGGTCCATGGGGTCACGAAGAGTCGGACACGACTAAACGACTAAACAACAACAACATCCTGCTCCCAGAACTATAATTCCTGAAGTAGTTTACCAGTCAACCCCTCTTCACAAGGATCTGTGGGGATTGTAGCTCTGGGAGGGGAATCGTAGGTATGGGAAGAAGGGACTTGTTCATGCAGCATAAACCATGGAACTCACTGCCAAAGGAGGCAGAGATAGCCACCGTTTTTTAAAGAGGATTGGGCAGATTCATGGAAGACAAGGCTTTCGGTGGCTTACTAGCCAGTTGGAGGCAGCAATGCTTCTGAATCTGAGTTGCTTGAAGCCACAGGAGGGGAGAGGGGTCTTGCGTTCGAATCCTGCTTGCTGGTTTCCCGCAGGCATCTGGCCACTGTGAGAACGGGATGTTGAACTAGACGAGGCCTTGGCCTGATCCAGCAGGCTCTTCTTATGTTCTTTACTCAGACTGTGTGGGGCAGGAGCCCTAAAGCAAGCAAAGCCCAAAGTTGGTGTGGCCACCTCTTTTCTCTGACTACTTCTATTTTCTTTCAATCACCCCCCTCTCTCTGCCACCCCCATTCTTCCTCCTTGCCACCCACATGAAATCGCATGGATTCCTGTGCTCCCTGACCCACACAGATTGAACAATTTGGCTCCCAGATAGTGTGAAATAATTTCATTGAACTTAAAAAAAAATAAAAATGCACACACCTTGTAGCAAATGCACAGCTCTTTTCGTACCTGATAATAGATGGTGAAAGCACTGCAGACATTAATTATTGCTTTTAATTGCTGTTTATTATGATCAGAATCTTACTTTTATCTAAATGGGTTTGCTCCTCCCGACTTAATAATAGCAATCTGCATTTCAACAGAGCTGGCATCCCAAGATCATGATGTACTTTGTAACCAGACTGTCTCCCAACATCCCTGGAAGGTAGGAAAACCAGTTTTCCTTTTCCCCTGCAAGATATATTGGAGCCGCCCTCCCCCACTTGCTCCCTCCCCGCCCCTGCTATCTTGAATGGAGGCGATGGGAAAATGTTTTGAAATCTCCCATTATTTTGATCTCTGGCTTTCAGCAACAATTGGCGGTTTAACTTTCCTGCATGCTTATTGGGAAAGCTGGGGATGCCTTTATTAACAAGAAGAACTGGGCTCCCAAACAGGAATAGGGAAAGCTGCGTCTCTTCAGACAGCATGACCAATGGTCAGCGACGATGGCAGCTGGGAGTCCAGCAATTTCTGGAGGGCCTCTCTCTTGCCCCAAGTATTCACAGTCCCTGGGTTAATTCCTGCCTGCTTGCTTAAAAGAAAGCCAACCAAGAAAATATGGAATTAAAGGGATCTGCGCTGAATGCATATGAGCATTTATTTTATTTTAAATTTATTATTTTTTTGCAAAATTCTTGATGCTCGTAATTGCCGCCTTTGCAAAACCAATCACCACCTTTGCAAACAAAAGGGATGACCACATTTTTTAGTTTCTCTTCTATGTCTTACAAATAAGGTCATAGGGTTTTCCTCTCTCCCCCCTGCAACAAGTACACTTTTTTTAGGGGGGGGGAATGGGAATAATATTTGTTTCAGGGCTAGGGAGCATCTGTTCCTTCAGAAGTTGCTGGACTGCAAACCCCATTATCGCTGCCCATAGTGGTTGGGGCTTGATGGGAGCTGAAGTCCAACATCTGGGGGTTTGGAAGAAAGGCTAAATTAAATAGGAATGTAGAAAGCTGCTTTTTACTGTCAGACCATCGGCCCATCGAGCTCAGCATTGTCTGGACTGACTAGCACTGTCTCTCCAGGGTCTTAGGCAGGGCATTTCAAGCAGGTGCCCAGAGGTGCCAAGGATGGCATTCTGCATGCAGAGCAATGCCTTCTTTCTAAGGAATATGCCACGTACTGAATCAGTCCATTATTTGATTTACACATAACATTTGCAAATTCCCCTTCCAGCTTTCTGATGCACCCAGGGCAATATGGAAAGTACAAAGACATAAAGCATCCACAAAAAGAAAAATAATGATGGGGGCGTTGGAAAATAATGCTTTTTTAAAAAATGTAGGGTTGTTTTTTTTCTTGGAATAAAATGCCCTTTTAAAAATTGATGGATGCTGTTATTCAACTACCTGGCTTTGCTTGAAGGATGGGTTGCGAGAGAGCAGCCAAAATCTATTTTCTTTGGATCTACAAATGTTGGCAAATGTGCCCGATAATAGCATTTTCCCAGGTTATCACAGAAGACAACTTAATTGCTGAAGGACAGACAATCTGTCTCCACTCTTCAACCGCCTAGGGATCCGCGAGGACTCCCTTCCTTGGGCCTGCCAGTTTGGTCTCGTTGGTTTCTAGAACTTGCCCCTGAAGAAGGTAATGTCTACTTCTGCAAGTCCCTTCTGTTGAGCTCCTCATTAGCCACTGAGATTATTAAAGGCTCCAATTGCCTCTTGCTAGCACCTTTCATGTTGTTTTGGCTAAAGCAAGCCAGCTGCAGGAGTGCGAGGATGGATTTTTTCTGCAGAGTAAGGGGTAATTTGCACTGCATTAATTTTTTTTAACTGCTTGTTTATCTTTTACCAGTAGTACAGAATGAGAGAAGGGGGAAAAGGAAGTGACCCCCTGCCCAACAGTTATAAAAGAATCTACAGCAAAAAGAAATAATATATAATAATAATACTTTATTATTTATAGGCTGCCCATCTGACTGGGTTGCCCCAGCCACTCTGGGAGGCTCCCAACAAAAAATAGTAAAAACACATGTTGTTGAGCTTTTTAAAGTTTTCCCCAAAGTTGTTGGCCAACTTCCGACATGGGTTGCCATCCGTCCGGATTTTCCCTGGCATTCCACTTGGATACTGTTTGCGACAGCCTAATCCTGACTATATCCTGGAAATTCTGGCTGTACGGCAATCCTATAAAAATAGCATTGGGTCTCATATCAAGCATTACATAAATGTGTTGCAGGAATCCTCAACCCGTGTTCTGTTGTTGCAACATATGAAATAAAATCAAACCATCGCTTCTGAAAGGTGTCTTGCCTTTTCGTTGGTTTTATGTTCCCACATTTTATGAGTTGATTTGTCCACCAGAGCTAAGTTCCATATTTGTGCCAGCCACATTTTGCTCAGAGTTTCTTCTCCTTTTTTTGCAGTGGTAAGCTGAGCTGTGGTTACACTGCTTTTGAAATAGTACAGCCGATGACACTCTCTCTCTCTCTCTCTCTCTCTCTCTCTCTCTCTCTCTCTCTCTCTGTGTGTGTGTGTGTGTGTGTGTGTGTGCACAAGGCACCAGCTAGAAAGTTGGCAGCATGCTAACAGGTACAGCGGGCTTAACAAAACCAAGATATGCAAATAAACCCCCATGTAGTCCACATTGCACCCACCCTCAAAAGGATTTTCATTTAAGGATATCTATAGTTAAATGTTTCCTGCTTTGGCTCAGTGAGTATTCCAAGGGCAGTGACATTAGATCAGGCATAGGCAAACTTGGCCCTCCAGATGTTTTGGACTACAACTCCCATCATCCCTAGCTAACAGACCAGTAGTCAGGGATGATGGGAATTGTAGTCTCAAAGCACCTGGAGGGCTGAGTTTGCCTATGCCTGCATTAGATGACAGAGCATCCAAGCATTCCTACCTCACAGGGTTGTTGTGGGGATTAAATTAAGGTTACCAGATTTTTTTCAATGAATCCGGGGACACTTCACTGAAATGAGTCAGAATGATAGGATTTTGTGAGGGGACTGATTTGTAAATCTGGGGACTGTTTCTGGGAAATGGGGACACCTGGTAACCTTAGATTAAATGAGGATGGGGAGAACCATGTACACTGGCCTTGAGCTCCTTGGAGAAAAAGGTAGGATATAAACACCCAGGGACAGCCTGGATAGCTCAGTTGGTTAGAGTGTGATGATGATAATGCCAAGGTTGCAGGTTCGATTCCTTTATGGGACAGCGGCATATTCCAGCAGGGTTGGACTAGATGATCATCAGGGTCCCTTCCAACTCTATGATTCTATGATTTTAAATGCAATAAATAAATAAGATATTGACAGGCTTCAGGGATTCTGATCCTTCCCACGGTGGCAGCCAAGAAGAAGATAACAAGAAGACTTCTCACCAATTCTTTTATTCAACATTCACTGAGAGAGAACATAGAAATACCGTCTCTTAGATAATGGCGTTGCTCTGAGTGAAGTCCCACCCCCTCAGTGTCTCCTATTCGATGTCACCCTTGCGGCGACTGATCTGTGCTTTCTGCCTCTACACTTTCTGTTCTCCTACTCTCAATGCCTGCCGAGTCCTGGGAGAAGGAGGGTCAGGAATGCTTTCAAGAGACACTGAGTCTGTCAGCTGTCTCTCCCCAATGGTGCTTCTTCTTCTTGCTGCTCGTCTCCCAATATTTCCCAGCTTCTCCCCCCTGCAGCCTCTGAACTATGCCCTTCTGCAAACCACTGTTCTAAGTCTATACTGTCCTCCGCTTCTCGGAAAGTTTCAGGAGGCGGCGGCGGCTGTCCCCACCATTCCTCCTCAGTCCAGTCCCTGACAATAATGGAGGCAAACATACTTCACAAACAGGTAGCAAAACCTGCCTCCGATTCTGAGAGGGAGAGATTTATGCAACCTCCCAAACCCCAAGGCTGCCAGCTACCCCAGTTCTAGCGAACTCCAGCCGGAAACTTCTATCAAGGGTGGCCACATGTCTTTACAAGAAGATGAAAAAGAGTTTGGATTTGATATCCCGCTTTATCACTACCCTAAGGATTCTCAAAGCGGCTAACATTCTCCTTTCCCTTCCTTCCCCACAACAAACACACTGAGGTGAGTGAGGCTGAGAGACTTCAGAGAAGTGTGACTAGCCCAAGGTTACCCAGTAGATGTATGTGGAGGAGTGGGGAAGCGAACCCGGTTCACCAGATTACGAGACAACCGCTCTTAACCACTACACCACACTGGCTCTCTATTTGAAGGTGTCCTCTGTTTTAAGGACTGTTCATTCCAAGCCTAGTTTTAACATAAATAGCTCTTAGAACGGGCCTTGAAGTTGTACCTCAGCAATGAGCACCTGCACAGCAGACCTAGAAGGCTTATAGCTCCCCCGGTCACAGTCTTTCCCAGAGTGGTCAGATAGATTGCATTTCTATTTAATTACTGTAATTTTTTCTAAAGGCACACATCAATTAGAACATGCACATTTTGTGCAGCACCGTGTCCTCTTTTTGGATTGTGTATGTATGTGTGTAATGCATTGCCGGGTTTTGGGGGAGTAATGGGTCAACAAGCCGCCAACAAAATTTTCATGAAAATTCAAACTTCAGAATGGATTCCAGAATGTTCTTCTGTTTCCTCTCACCAGCTGGATGCATCTCTAAGGAGAATTTCCTGCAACTGGGGCTCTTCTGCCTAGATGACCCCTTGTCTGAGAGCCACCCATCTCACGTCAGACGGGGGGAGCAGCGGGGGGCGTTCTGCTGAAGGAACACAAAGAAGTTCACATAGAGATGGAAAATACTTCATGTGCCCTGATCCTAAATCATAAAAGGCTTTGTTGTTGTTTAATCGTTTAGTCGTGTCCGACTCTTCGTGACCCCATAGACCAGAGCACGCCAGGCACTCCTGTCTTCCACTATCTCCCACAGTTTGGTGAAACTCATGCTGGTATCTTCAAGAACACTGTCCAGCCATCTCATTCTCTGTCGTCCCCTTCTCCTAGTGCCCTCTATCTTTCCCAACATCAGGGCCTTTTCCAGGGAGTCTTCTCTTCTCATGAGGTGGCCAAAGTATTGGAGCCTCAGCTTCATGATCTGTCCTTCCAGTGAGCACTCAGGGCTGATTTCCTTCAGAATGGATCGGTTTGATCTTCTTGCAGTCCATGGGACTCTCAAGAGTCTCCTCCAGCACCATAATTCAAAAGCATCAATTCTTCAGCGATCAGCCTTGTTTATGGTCCAGCTCTCACTTCCGTACATCACTACTGGGAAAACCATAGCTTTAACTATGGCTTTAGCCGAACAATTAAATAAATAAATAAATAAAAACCCACGTCGTCGTCCCCCCCAAACCTCAAGTTCCCGTTTCAACCAAACCAAAGGTTTAAAAAGGAGTGGGACTGCTTTAAAGAGTACCTGGAAAAAACATTGTTCTCAGACAACATCTCTGATGTGTTTCGATCAAATTTTGCAAAGTAAATAACAGATAGGTAACATATACTATGGAAGAGAAGTGAAATAAGGAAAAACGACACAGTTAAAAAGATAAGGAAGAAGTAAGGAGCCACAATGAGGTGGCAGGGAGTCACATGCGAAGAAGTATTGATTTATTTTAGTTTACATTTGTGTATAAGTTAACATATTTTGAGGAAGGAATGGAAAATGTATATAATTAATGTAAAACTCAATAAAGAATAATAACACAAAAAAAAGATAATGAAAAACTGTAATAAACAACAACGTGGCTGCAACGCTTTTAGGGTTCATCCAGATTTCCTTTTGTGGTCCACGCTTTACAGGTCCATGTCCGAGCATTGGTTTTTTTTAAATTATTTTTTGGTCCCAGCACTTTCCCTGGGAAAACCTATGTTTCACTGCTGAATGAGAACAAATGACAATCTGCAGAAAAGTCATTTGCCGTTTCTGCTCTAATTCAGCACTAAAATCCCAGAGAAACTGAAGAGCCAAACAAACAAATTTCTTGGACGCACAGTTTTAAAGTGTGGATCTGCTCCTGGAAAAGCATGGCTTAAAAAGAAATACAGTGATACCTCCGTTTACAAATCCATTCTGGAGGCCTGGCTGCATCCCGAAAACTTCGTAACCGGAGGCATGATTGAGTGCTTTCTGCGTATGCGTGTAGTGCGCAGAGCGCTTCTGCACATGCGTGCATGGCAAAACCCAGAAGTATACACTTTCGGGAGTTCCGCATTCGCAACCCGAGGATTACGTTACCCGAAAGTAACGTAACCCGAGGGTCCACTGTATAGTGGTCCCTCGGGTTAAGTACTTAATTCATTCCGGAGGTCCGTACTTAACCTGAAACTGTTCTTAACCTAAAGCACCACTTTAGCTAATGGGGCCTCCTGCTGCTGCCGCGCCGCCAGAGCACAATTTCTGTTCTCATCCTGAAGCAAAGTTCTTAACCTGAAGCACTATTTCTGGGTTAGTGGAATCTGTAACCTGAAGCATATGTAACCTGAAGCGTATGTAACCTGAGGTACCACTGTACTGATGAATCCTAGATTGCAGGAGGGTAGAACTCGAACCCATGGCTTCGAGTCACAAAAAAGGAGATTCTGATTAAATACCAGGAAGAACTTTCTGGCAGGAAGAGCTGTTTGACAGTGGAATGGTCACCCTCGGGAAGTGGTGGATTCAAGCAGAGGTTGGACGGCCATCTGTCATGGAAGCTTCAGCTGAGATTCCTGCATTGCAGGGGGCTGGACTAGACGACCCTTGGGGTCCCTTCCAACTGTATGATTCTATGCAGAAATGCTGTCCCTGTCCAAGTGGGGCTGAGGGGGCGGGACGTAGAGCTGGAACAGGATTGACCTTTATTCAAGGCAGTGCCTGGATAGAATCTTGTGACTCAGAAGCACAGGAAGACACCATCCTTGGATTGGGTAGAATCTGACGTTTACTGGATTTTCAGGTTCCAGAACTGCTTAACTGACAGAAGATGCATTTTATTTCCTGGATCAGGGAAACATTGCATTGTTACCAGTTCTGGCCTCTATATGAATTATCCCATTCGCAATCCATTCACAACCCCTGGTTTCACGGTCTATATCGTTTATAAAAACAAAACTTCTGCCTCCATGGAGCAGCGTGTAATCTGAGAGATGGTGATTTGCTTTAGTTCACTAGTGACCGGGCAAGGATTTGAACTCAGGACTACCTGAGTGACCTTGAGCACATGAAGGCACTGTGCTGACTTCATAGCCAGTTATTCCATCCAACTGCCACAGAGGGAGAGAAGGGAAGTCTGGCCCTTTCCATTGGCTTCACAGGGAGAACAACTCCGTCGCACTTCTCTCTCCCTCAATGGTCAACTGGAAGCAGCCATTCTATCATGATACAGCAGAGAGGAAAATGGGAAGCAGGACCGTTCCATCGGTTCTGCTAAGTAATGAGCTTTTGCTCAAACGTGCATAAGGTAAAGGTAAAGGAACCCCTGACCATTAGGTCCAGTCGCGGACGGCTCTGGGGTTGCGGCGCTCATCTTGCTTTATTGGCTGAGGGAGCCAGCGTACAGCTTCCGGGTCATGACTAAGCCGCTTCTGGCGAACCAGCACAGCGCACGGAAACGCTGTTTACCTTGCCGCTGGAGCGGTACCTATTTATCTACTTGCACTTTGATGTGCTTTCGAACTGCTGGGTTGGCAGGAGCAGGGACCAAGCAATGGGAGCTCACCCCGTCGCGGGGATTCGAACCGCCGACCTTCTGACCGGCAAGTCCTAGGCTCTGTGGTTTAATCCACAGTGCCACCCGCGTCCCTCAAGGCCCCCAATCACATGAACTTGCATGCCAGTATATGCTGCCCGAACATCATGGGGCAATGAGCACAGGGACTTTGGGATCAGGACAGGCATAACCTGGAGCACTCTGGCCTCCTTTCCATGGATACAGGGTTCACATGTTCAGGTGAATGCCTGACCATGCCTTCTGTAACACGAGGAACAGAGTTTTGAGTTTACTTATTTTTTCTTCTTCCCTCCTCATCCGTTTTTCTTCTTGTGCTATGTCTTCTAGTTTGTAACCATGCAGACAGGGGTTTTTTTATGCACTATTGATCATAAGGAAGCTGATCTGGGAATCTTTCTTTTTAAAATATAAATGCACACATAAAACAAACTTACTTTTATAACAATAAATTCTTCACTTCTTTGGACTCCCTCACGTCCCCCTCTCCCATTTACATCATTAAAAAAAAATTTTTCCAAACAAATTATCAACTTGTTTACAATCTCATGTCCACACATTCCAATATGATTTAACACTTTTTCCAAATAAAATTTTTATATTTTCTTTAGTCTCACTTATCATCAAATTTAAATCTAGTTTAGTGGTGGCCAGTTTTTTATAATCTAGCATCCTTCTTAACATTCAAACAAATTACAATGTTTTTGTAGATACATCTTGAATTTCTCCCAGTCTTCCTCCATCTTTTCTTCTCCCAGGTCTCGGATTCTGCCAGTCAGGATCTGGGAATCTTTCCAGCCAAAGAGCAGCGGTTAATAATAATAATAATAATAATAATAATAATAATAATGCTTAAAAAATCTAGTTTTAGATGGTCTACCCATCAAACAAGTCTTTTGCAACTGTAGGGTCTCCTACAGTTAATAATAATAATAATAATAATAATAATAATAATAATAATAATAATGCTTTAAAAATCTAGTTTTAGATGGTCTACCCATCAAACAAGTCTTTTGCAACTGTAGGGTCTCCATACTAACACTGTTTTATGTGGCCTGAGTCCCACCTTGCCGCATGCCCTGCATATCTCCATTTAAACTTTGCGGTCTTTTGCGCTACATCCACAACTTTCTAACTTTGTTGTATCCAATTATTTGTTCTTCTGTCTTTTAACGATATTCCTTACGTTGCATGTTGTGCTGTTCTTAAGTTGTTCATGTTTCTGTCCTCCACTCTGTAACACATCACTGGTGATATGTACTTATTGAACAGTATTATTACACCCATTTTGCAGATGGGAGACTGAGGCTGAAAGAGCAACAGCTTGCCTAAAGCCTCGTGGCCGAAGCAAGAGTTGAAACAGGGACTTCTCTGCTTATGGCTTTAATAGTCATCATACTGCGGCACAGAAGCACAGTATTGTAGATTTAGGAGTGATCCAAAAGGGCCATCTAGTCCAACCCCTTTCAATGCAGGAAATTACACCAGCTCTCTAGCTTGTTTTAGAGCAGATGAAAAGAGCTTCTTCTTCTGCTTCTGCTTCTTCTTCTTCTTCTTCTTCTTCTTCTTCTTCTTCTTCTCCTTCTCCTTCTCCTTCTCCTTCTCCTTCTCCTTCTCCTTCTCCTTCTTCTCCACAGCCTCTTCATCCCATTCCCAGGTAATGAGTTTTCATGTCTGGATTCTTCTGTGCTTCAATCACGCGCAGGAAACGCTGGAGAAATGCACTTCTGCCGCAGGAATCACAGCTGACTGGATGTCACGGAAGGAATGAGTGATTAAGCCACGTCTTGCAGGGGCTGCTTTTGCTGAGGCCGGTTCAAATCTCCATTTCCTGCGGCCGCCGTTATCTCACAGGCACCATCTCGTCTGTGAGGCCTCTCCGCTCATATTTTTTGCCAGAGAAGGAGATTCCAGAGGAGCATGTGGCAAATGTTCTCCTGAGAGGAAGGAGCGAAAGACGCAGAGAACGAGAACCGTACCTGCCACGCTGACTGCGCTACTGCCTGGAGGTCATCAGGGGCCTCTCCCCAGGCTACATGTCCCTCATTTCCCCTGCTTATCACCCTCTTTGAGAATTTTTGCCTGGCTGGAATATGTCTAGCAAAGGCCACACCATGCATTGAAAGCACTCTGATACCACTTTAAAGAGCCATGTCCTTCCCCCAGAGAATTCTGGGAGCTGTAGTTTAGCAAGGGTCTGAGAGATAGGTGTTCGCAGAGTTCCTTGGGGGAAAGGCATTGATCGATAAAGCACTCTGGGAACTGTAGCCCCGTGTGGGGAATAGGGGCCTCCGAACAGCTCTCAGCCACCCTCAACAAATGACAACTCCCAGAATTCTTTGGGGGAAGCCATGACTGTTTAAAGTGGTACCATAGCACCATTTTCCACTACAGTGGTACCTCGGTTTAAGAATAGTCCGGTTTAAGAATGATTTGGTTTACAAACTCCACAAAACCAGAAATAGTGTCTTGGTTTGATAACTTTACCTCGGTCTAAGAACGGAATCTGAACGGTGGAAGGGCTCTGGCGGCAGGAGGCCTCATTAGGGAAAGCACGCCTCGGTTTAAGAATGGTTTTGGTTTAAGAATGGACTTCTGGAACGGATTAAGTTTGAGAACCAAGGTACCAATGTATATAACACAGGAACTGGAAAAAATGTCGAAAAAGAAAGAAAATGGATTTTCTCTTCTGGGCCCCCCTCCCATCCACATGTAAAAATTAGAACTTGGACTCTGCCTGTTTAAAACATTTGCCTTCTCTTTGTTTGGGAGAGGAACGTGTGTCTGTCATGGTTTAATTGATGGGGTGCACCGAAGCTGACTTTTCTTTGCATTCTTCAAGTGAAGGGATGATGGAACTTGTTTCGGGGAATGAGAAAGTCGCTCTGCTCAAACGGCAAGCCCTGGGTTGTCGGAGAAACTCATATATTACCTATCTGACAAATCATGAGGAAAGCTCTCTATTTATCATAAGGGCAGGACGAAAGACGGAATGTATCTAAAATGAAGGGAGGAAGATTTAGGTTTACCAGGGTGCTTGGGGTTACTAACTTGGGCTGTCCAAAATATCCCACCCTCCTGCCACCAGACAGGATCAGGGGGCACAACCAGGATGAAATATGGCGAGTTGGAGGTGGACCAAAGATGGTCATGGGTGCGGCTTGGTAGACAAAGGTGGATCACAAGTGGGAACTCTTGGCAGAGTTCAGTATCTCACAAGACCACAATACTGTCTGCCTGTCAAGACCATTGTTTTATTGCCTGGGCAAGTAAAAGCACATCCAGGCAACCTATTTATTCAGCATTCATTCTGAGCTGTTTCCGTAAAGCTTAAGAGGAGGTTAGAGTAAATCTGCTCCAGTGTTATTTTTCTAGAAAAATAGGTGCTGGGACTTACCATGAACGCCTCACTTGTTCTTCTATAATGGAAAGGCTGCCCACCTGAGAAAGGTGCCATATCTGAGTTCCGGAGAGTTCCGGCTGAAAAAATGCCCTGACTTGCACCCTGATTTGTCCTCTCTCTCTCCCTCTCTCCACGGTTTCTGCCTGAAAATGGCTGTTGTTGACCAACGAAGCATAAACAAGGAAGGAAGCTTGCAAACTCCAGCCGTTCGGGTTTGTGAACCATCTGTGTGTGCAACAAAGTTTGTGTATAATTCTTTGTGTGTGCATAAGTGAATTGCCATATAACAAGTGGGTGGATAACGGGACCTGCATATGTGTGTGTGTACACACACACACACACACACACACACACACAGTGTTGCATGCCACCCTCTGTCTCTGAGTGGTGTGCGATTGCAGGGTTCTTGTTTACTTTTGGAATGAGGCACAGGGGAGACTGTGGTGTCTTTAGGATATATGGTTTATTTACACGTATATGCAATCTGAGCTTATAATAGAGGGGATCACATCAACATCACCACCCCAGATTTTTCTCACAGCCTTGGGTTCGAGCAGAAATCAAACATTGCTCTTGCTCTGCCTTGTTGCTACTTTGCTTCTAGTTCATATCACAGAAAAGCTCAACTCTTGCCTTTGTCTTTTTCTAACTACCAGCCATTTGAGACCTCATTTGCTGTCCCACACATCCACTTCCCCTTAATGGCCCATCGCCCAGGCGATCACCTCATCAGTCTGGCTAATATTTTAACACTTGCTGGATTCAGGGGTTAGAAGGGTCTCGGTGTACCCCCAATCCCTGCAAACTCATAACAATATATTTGATGACATTCTTGCCCACCAGGAGATTTAGGCCCTCCCTGCCCCCCCCCCCCCACCTGTGGGAGGTCATGCAATCCTTGAGGCTTCAGGCCAGCCCTGGGGGCTCGCAGCACTCTAGTCCAAGTGCCATAATCACAATTTGCAGCTTTCAGGGGACCTGAAACCTGCTGGAACTTCAGCAAGCCTAGCAGGCTGGGTTGCTAGGAAAAGGTTCGGTTGTGGTTGGCACTGGAGGCTGAAATGGCAATAATAATAATAACGAAGCAATAATAATAATAATAAGCAGCAGCAGCAGCAGGGCATTAATAAAATAATAATAATAATAATAATAATAATAATAATAATAATAATAATGGCGTAGATTAAATAGGTTTCTCAGTTCCTTAAAAGCTCCCGGGCGTGATCTTAGGGCCTGGATGATTCACAAATAAAAATTATAGACTTATGCAGGTGTGTGCAGGCACTTGGGTGGGGCTTCGGCAAACAAAGAAGTCTAGTGCGGCAATAAAAATTCAGCATGTGGTATTAGCAAAGTTTAACAAGACAAGAGGTGGCCTTTATTTATCCGATAAGGGCCAAGAGGATACAGAGCTGGTGCCTCATCTGCTAAAAGGCACACGGCTGATTCAGCAAGTGGGTGCTGGGAGCTCTGGGCTGGGTACAGGAACCCCAAAACTGAAACCTGCAGCTTAGGCTGAGGCAGATGGGGTTGGCTGGGTGTGCGAAGCCCTCTTCAATGCACAGCAGGGACCAGGCAGAAACTCTGGGCCTCTCCGCAGAGGCTAAGTTGTGCTGGCCAGACATCACTGAACTACATCTCCCATCATCCCTGACAATTGGCCACCCTGGCCGGGGCTGATGGAAGTTGTAGTCCAGCAACAGCTGGCGGGTACCATGTTGATTACCCCAATCTACTTACTATCTATATCTATCTATCTATCATCTATCTATCTATCTATCTATCTATCTATCTATCTATCTATTTATCATCTATCTATCAATCAATCAATCAATCAATCATCTATCTATCATCTATCTGTCTATCTATCTATCTATCTATCTATCTATCTATCTATCATCTATCTATCATCTGTCTATCTATATCTATCTATCTATCTATCTATCTATCTATCTATCTATCTATCTATCTATCTATCATCTATCTATCTTCCCCTCCTTTCTCCCAAGCTGGGATTCAAAGTGGCTCACAACATTTAAAAATATCTTTATAAGATAATGCGAAAGTACACTTTGGTTGGCTGCATCTCAAAATTTGGGAAAGCTTGAATGGCAAAGGATAGCCGTGTTTTGGTTTGTCTACTAGGTTGGGAAGCATGGGTTAGAATGCAAACAAAACCCATTCTCCCCCCCCCCCCATCTCTACCCTGAACAAGTCGACGGGTGGCTGGGGCCCGGTACTTTGCTGGGGTTGCCAGACCTCTGGGGCTGAGTCGAAGTTTCCACATTTGCCTGGCCCCTCCAAATGGCAGTGGGAGGTCTTTAATCTCTAGGTGGGCAAGAGTGCCTTTAATTTTAAGAGGGGAGAAATCAAGAAGATTATGTGTGCAGCCTACAGGCTTCAGAGTAGCTGCAGACGGCTGCAAATTGTTGCATAAGGCTCTGTGTTGAGTGGGGGGTGGGAATGGTCATTGCCTGTCCTCCTCTGCTCCCCAATGAACCTCCGTCTCCAGGGCTCATTAGTGGTTGGTGGAAGAAGACCCTCCAGGGCCCGTTCCTTGTGATATCACCAGGGATGTGAAAATCTCAGGGTCTGGGATGCTTCAGACTTGGCAACCCTGCACTTTAGGCTCATAGAATTGTAGAGTTCATCTATTCCACAACCCTGAGATTAAGAGTCTCATGCTCTACCATTGCTGCCCTGTAAGCAAAGGGAAGTAAAACAAATAAGTAAAAAAATGTAATGGTTTTAAAGGTTTTTCTTTCTTTCTTTCTTTTTTAAAAAAAGGAAGGAAATGAAGCAAGATAGCCTGGGACTCAGACCTCCTGGGATACCAACTCACCACACCCATTATATTATGCCACATCTGGGGGGATATAAAAAATTCTTCCTTTCTAGGGTAACTTTTTTGGCTGCCAGAAGCTGGGTGACATTCTGTCCTTTGGGATGACGTAGCATTTCTCAGAAGAAGAAGAAGAGAAGAAGAAAAGAGGTTTACAGGCTCCGGATGGGTTTGATTAATTGTATATGTGTGCAGCTATTAGCAAAAGGGCGAAGCTGGGTGTGGATCCATTTAAATACCTGAGAGAAAACAGAGGAGCCTGAAGCTGCCGTAGGGAGGGAGCCAGGATAATGGGGCTGTAAGATCTTGGGAGGGACAGACGGAATAAGAACTGGGAGGGTTGTGAGCTTAGTTAACCACATGCCAGCCAACTTTCTTAAAAAATAAAAAAATATAGGAGAGAAATTTATTCCGTCTCTCAGCACTTAAGAGCCGCGATCAAAGTAGTAGGCCCATGATGAAAACCTGGATATATCTGTGCCAGTTCTGAGGGTTCTGTCAAACTTGAGAGCAGGGAACCCTTCCTTGACCCTGTTTTTTGTGCTCTTCGCCACAACAAATTGGTTAGTCTTTAAGGTGCCAGAAGACCTATTTGGTGTGTTCCTTATTTTGGAGAAGGGGAGGTCCGCTTTTCGGAAACCTCACCAGGGCTCCCAACCCATCATAGGAGCATAGAATTGCAGAGTTGGAAGGGACCTCAAGGACAATCGAGTCCAACCCCCTGCAATACAGCTAAAGTATCTCTGACAGAAGATAATAATAATAATAATAATAATAATAATAATAATAATAATAATTTATTTGTACCCTGCCCATCTGGCTGGGTTTCCCCAGCCACTCTGGGCGGCTTCCAACAAGATTAAAAATACATTAAAATGTCACACATTAAAAATTTCCCTGAACAGGGCTGCCTTCAGATGTCTTCTAAATGTCAGGTAATTGTTTATCTCTTTAACATCTGGTGGGAGGGCGTTCCACAGGGCGGGCGCCACTACCGAGAAGGCCCTCTGCCTGGTTCCCTGTAGCTTTGCTTCTCGCAGTGAGGGAACCACCAGAAGGCCCTCGGAGCTGGACCTCAGTGTCTGGGCAGAACGATGGGGGTGGAGATGCTCCTTCAGGTATACTGGGCCGAGGCCGTTTAGGGCTTTAAAGGTCAGCACCAACACTCTGAACTGTGCTCGGAAACATACTGGCCCACCCAACCTCTGCTTAGAAACCTCCAAGGAAGGAGAGCCCACCACCTTCCAAGGAAGTCCATTCCACTGCCAAGCAGCTCTTACCATCAGAAAGTTCTTTCTAGTGTTTAGTTAGAATGTCATTTCTTGTCATTTGAATCCATTGGTTCGGGTCCTGCCCTCATGTAGAAGAACACGTTTGCTCCCTGTGACAGCCCTCCAAGTATTTGAAGATGGCTCTCATATCACCTCTCAGCCTTATGTTCTGCAGGCTAAACATACCCAGCTCCTTCAACCATTCCTCATCAGGCTTGGTTTGCAGACCCTTGATCGTCTTGGTCACCCTCCTCTGCACACATTCCAGCTTGTCAATGTCCTTCTTAAACTGTGGTGCCCAGAACTGGACATGGTACTCCAGGTGGAATCTAGATGCTGGTATAGACTCCACAGTTGCAGCAGAGTAGAATGTGTTCATTCCCCTCTCTGCCAAGGCTTTTTGGAACAGGGTGTGGAAGGGCTGTTTTACAAGATTAAAAACATGATTATGCACATACAGAAGTAAGAGATACCATCCGTGTCAATCAACTGGAAGCAAATGAGATGCAACCCAGCAAGGTCAATAAGGCCCATAGATCAATCTGGGTTCGGGCACACCTAGCCCTTACAGGCTAGTGATCAATTTGCATGTCTTCGTATGTTAAATAATTATCTCTGCTCAGCCTAGTGAGAAGAAAATTGCATCAGATCTGTCCATGTTCAGTGCTGATGTATCTGATGGGAGGCTGCTGAGCAGGACTTTTCAATATGCATGGGTACGTTCTGGAACCAAACACGTTTTTGGCTCAGGTGCTGCTCAACTGGTACCACCCACAAGGTTCCTGGATCTCAATGCTGCTGGCACATTAGAATAAGGAAGTGGTTGTGAAACCTTTCCCATATTAACGTATGCATCCGAGGCTGGTCTTTCAAGATGGAGAAAGGGAAGGTAAACAGGATATTTCCCAGTGTTTCCCAAACTTGGGATTCTGGCTGTTTTTCAGACTACAGTTCCCATCATCCTTGACCATTGGATAGGTAGGGATGATGGCAGTTGTAGTCCAAAAACAGCTGATTTAAGCAATGCACATTATATGGGGCTGCCTTTGGGCTTGGTCAGGAAGCTCTGTTGTTGTTGTTGTTGTTTAGTCGTTTAGTCGTGTCCAACTCTTTGTGACCCCATGGACCAGAGCAGGCCAGGCACTCCTGTCTTCCACTGCCTCCCGCAGTTCAGTCAAACTCATGCTAATAGCTTCGAGAACACTATCCAACCATCTCGTCCTCTGTCGTCCCCTTCTCCTTGTGCCCTCCATCTTTCCCAACATCAGGGTCTTTTCCAGGGAGTCTTTTCTTCTCATGAGGTGGCCAAAGTATTGTAGCCTCAGCTTCACGATCTGTCCTTCCAGTGAGCACTCAGGGCTGATTTCCTTCAGAATGGAGAGGTTTGATCTTCTTGCAGTCCATGGGACTCTCAAGATCTCCTCCAGCACCATAATTCAAGAAGCTCTATCTGGTGGAAGCTTTACCTGGTGCCAAATGCAGCGGCCAGACTGTTGATAGGGGCATCTGGCTGAGAACATGTGTCACCAATGTTGAAACATTTTCCCTGGCTGCCCACCAACTACCAAGCCAGATCCAAGGTCTTTAATTTACAAAGTCCTGAACAACATTGTTCCAGGCTGCCTTATATTTGGACATTCCAACCCCTGCACCACACAGGCTCTCAGTGTTGCCTGTGGAGTGATGTGGATGATGCTTTCTGCATCCATGGAACTTGGGGGTTGCTACCATCAAGTGATGAATGAGCAAACCATCCTTACTCCATATCTTCTACCGTATACATGCTCTATGATCCGCAATGACAACTGCACAGTCTACCATTGTCTTTGTTTATTAAACAATTATTGAAGAAGCAGAATCCCAACAATCTCTCAGTTTAGTTCCAGGGAGCTCATGGGACATTTGCTAAGGCCAAAACAGAGAGAGGGAAAGAGAGTCAGCAGAAAACTCCAATAAATTAAGAGATGGTTGGGCAGGCAGAGGACAGGGAAGGGGGAGAAATCTCATCATCTATTTCACCTTACTTCACATCAGAGAAAATCAAAAAAGATTACTCACATAATACAATGATGACTTTCTCCCCCGGGGTGTTGAGTTCCTTTCTTCTCAACTTCTCTCAGTGCTTTTAAGATTGCCACATTTCTTCTTAGATCTGGACCTCGTTCCAGGCTAAAGTTGATGCAACCCTGGGTGATTAGGGATCGCAGGAAGGCCTATGGTACGAGGAGAAATCTTCAGATGGCTTTTCTTTCTCAGTCTCTTGATCAACCGCTTCACAAGTCACCGTCGAAGTTGCACAGGGTGATGAGTAAGTTGGTCCCAGGTCTCAGCTCCCCGGAGGGTGTCCTTGGGCTTTGCCTTGGGCCTGGTGACTTGGAATAGAGGGGATGTTCCACAGATTTGCATATGACATCAAACCAGGAGGGGTAACTAATATCTCAGAAGACAGAATCAAGATTCAAGATGACCTTAACAGATTGGAGACCAGGTGCACAAAAATAGGATGGATGACACTTAGCTTGACAGTAGTACAGTGGTACCTCGGGTTACATACGCTTCAGGTTACAGACTCCGCTAACCCAGAAATATTACCTCAGGTTAAGAACTTTGCTTCAGGATGAGAACAGAAATTCTGCGCAGCGGCAGCTGGAGGCCCCATTAGCTAAAGTGGTGCTTCAGGTTAAGAACAGTTTCAGGTTAAGAACGGACCTCCGGAACGAATGAAGTACTTAACCTGAGGTACCACTGTACATGTGAAAAGGATTTAGGGGTTTTTTCAGAGCAGAAGCTTAGTAGCCATTATCCTCCATGAATTTATCTACATAAAAGTTGTTAGGAGACCCTCTCTCCCAAATTCCCTTCACAGAACTACAGTTCCCAGAATGGTTTAACAATCAGTGCCTTTCCCCAGCAAACTGTGGGAATTGTCGCTGTGTGAGGGGAGTTCTGAGGAGTCCTCCTAATACCTCTCAGCACCCTTAATAAACTACAGCTCCCAAGATTCTTGGGGGGAAACCGCAACTGTTTAAAGTGACATCATATTGCTTTTAAATGTGTGGTGTGAATTTGGTCTGAGTATTTTTCCCCATGGTGCCCCACTTCCTTTCCCCAACCACAGATAGGATGGAGAATTATGATAGACGATTTGCAGACAACACCAGTCAGAACTGCTGGGATCACACGGAATCAGGCCACTGATCTACCTCCAGTGCAGTATATCCTACTCTGACTGGCAGCAGCTCTCTTACGAACAGGTCCATTTCCAATTCTGCTGAGATCCTTTTAAAACAACTAAAAAACTGGTCGTGTAATATATTGAGCATGGGGTATTCAAACTACCTTATGCCAGTTTAGACCGTTTGTCCATCTAGCCTAGTGTTGTCTGCTCAGACTGGCAGCAGCTGACCAGGGTGGTCTCAGGCAGAGACAGGTCTTTCCCATCCCCTGCAACCTGTTCCTTCTAACCTGAGTTGCCAGGGATTGTTTGTATGCCAAGCTGGTTCCCTGGAACTGTCCCTGTATATATTCCTGCCCCATGTTCCCAACTTTCTGGGGACACACATGGACTCCCCCCAATATCAGCCATCTTGGACCCTACGGCTGGCATAGGAGGTGCTCTGGCTGCTGCCCACTTGGCACTGGTCTGTGACAGAGCCTTTTTGGTGACGGCTCCCCATTTGTGGAACACTGTTCCTAGTGAGATGTGACGGTCTCCCTCATTACTGATCTTCAGAAGAAATGTAAAGACATTCCTATTTACCCACGCATTTGATGGCTGAGAGATACCGGCTGTGGCAACAGTAAAATTGAACACTGTGAGGGTCTGTTATTTCCACATACATCCAGATGTTCTCATTTTTATTTTAAGTTCCAGGTGGTTTTAAATGAATGCATTTTTTATTTGATTTCATATTGTTTATTTTATTTTTAACATGTTGCTGTCTGCTGCCCTGGGCTGGATGCAAATTTAATAAATACAGAAATGAATAATCGAAGGTGTGGGTTTATTTTCGCTTGGCGAAGCTTGAACCCAGACTCTTGTCTCCTGTATTTCGAGCCTTCTCCTGGGCTCAGCTGCAGATGCAGGCAAACGAGGGAGAGGAAAATATTATTGAAAGAAACACTCTCAGCACAGAATAGGACATCTGGTGAAATTCAGAAGATAAAGGGAGCAGGAACTGTTCCCACTAGACGCTGTGTGATGCTTGGTGGTACAAGGTGTCCTTGATTACTGTAAAAAACGTTCCACGCCAGCATGCAGGGAAGGTATCAGTTTTTATTGGTCAACTCTAGGTGTTTTGAGTTACTCAATGTATTCCCATGCTGTTCCAAGGCCAGTTGTTGAGACTTTGAGCTCCCAACCAAAACACTTTCTTTGTCAGGGAGGTGCCACCTAGTGTTGAACTTGAGTACTGGTGTGGAATGTAAGTTATTAAGAACTGGGGAAGATGAGAAACTAAGAAAGAAAAAGAAAAGAGGTCACAATTTCACTTTCAGCAGACGTTTTATGAATGGTGAAATGAAGTAGACAGCTACCAGACAACATCAATTGCAAAAATGAGGGCTTTGTCCTGGAGATATAGAAACGTTTGTCCTGGGGAGATATAGAAACGCTGCTGGCATCAAGAGAGGCAGCGTGGTGTAGTGGTTAGAGTGTTGGACCTGGGAAACCAGGGTTCAAATCCCCACTCAGTCGTGTAGCTCATTGGGTGACTTTGGGTGCAACAGAGCTTTCCCCAAAACAATATATGAGCTGAAACAAAGCCGTCCTTTGAATTTTGCCAAGGTATGAATTGTCAGTGGATGCCTTTCTGTCCACCGGAGTCTACTTTGAATCATCCACTAAGGAATAAAAATGCTCAGCTTATCATAACATATCAGAGTCCTTTTGTGTATCCTTCCTCTGCAGATCTTATGATAGCTTTAAATTTTGTGTAGTTTTTACACTTCTTATAAACGCTTTTATTCCACATACATTCTTGCGGTTCTTAGTTTTATGCCTGCTGGAGTTTTTGTTTTCAGTTGTTTTTTTTTAATTCATTGCTGATTATAGCCGATGAGCTTAAACAAGCAAGACTTATTCATGGCCGTTGTTAATAGCCAATAGTCACACAAGGCTGAATAGAGGCATAAATTAAACCAGGCATTTTAGCATCCTGATGCCACAAGTGCCAGATACACACAGCAACTCCCGGCCCACTGATCAGGCAAGGTGAGGCATCCGCCTTGAGCCGCAAAGCCCAAGAGGGAACACCCACATCACCTCCACTGTCACTGGAGAAGCAGCGCTGGCAGTGGGACCAGTTTCTGGTGAGATCTGGTGAGATCTCATTGAAATCTCACAAGGTCTCTTGATATTTCAGCACTATCCCTCCAGAAGTTGGTGCTGCTGCTGCTTTGTGGGTAAAGGTAAAGGTAAAGGGACCCCTGACCATTAGGTCCAGTCGTGGTCAGCTCTGGGGTTGCGGCGCTCATCTCGCTTTATTGGACGAGGGAGCCAGTGTACAGCTTCTGGGTCATGTGGCCAGCATGACTAAGCTGCTTCTGGTGAACCAGAGCAGCACACCGAAACGCCGTTTACCTTCCCGCTGGAGCACTACCTATTTATCTACTTGCACTTTGACGTGCTTTCAAACTGCTAGGTTGGCAGGAGCAGGGACCGAGCAACGGGAGCTCACCCCGTCGCGGTGATTCGAACTGCTGACCTTCTGATCAGCAAGTCCTAGCCTCTGTGGTTTAACCCACAGCGCCACCCTTTTGCTTTGTGGGTGCTGCCACCAAATACAAGTAAGAGAGGCATGGCACTGCAGGCTGTTTTGGCAGTGTGAAATTTATTTCTAGCCACCTGTGTGGTAATAACTAAGTGGCCATTAATAATATGAGTCACTAGCTGGAGTAACAGGACTGCCCTGCAGGGAGAGAATGTCATCTGCTACTTAGCTCAAGCTTACACTGCAGATGGACTTTTAACACAGTTCAGAGCTGCGGAGAATCTCCTTCCCAGGAAACGCTGATTCTACCAGCCTAACAAAGCCTGTGCTCAGTTTATCTATCTCTATCACACACACCCTAGTACTGAGCACAAGTGGACTCAAACTGACCACTCAGGACTCAGACTGGAACAACTGAGAAACAAGAGGCTGGCAACTGCAGAAGAACAATATACACACAGTGCCTGGGAGCAATGTTGCCACTGATTATGTTCTTGTTTTGTTTGCAAAGTGAAGGAGGAATATGTACGTAGAGGTGCAGACACAGAGAAGCAGAGCCTAAAGCAAAAACGGTGCTATGTATCAGCCCTCAGAACACTCTTTCGGGAACCCCTGCCACATTTTATTTCTATTAAAATCATTTCTAAATTTACACTCATACATATAAATTGCCATATGCAAATTTCTTCTGTTTTCGATTTTGTGGTTTTTTTGGCAATGCATGACTGGCCATCCTCTTTGGGGGCGGGTAAAGACAGGTGTTATTTACCGAGTTGAATAGGATCTAAAATGCAGCAGTCTGATTGGTCCTAGAACAATAGGATTCAGACTGCAGCATTTTGGATCCTATTGTTCTAGGACCAATCAGACTGCTGCATTTTGGATCCTATTCAACTCAGTACATAACACCCCTCCCCTCTAAGTTCCAGTCCTGCCTGGGAGGTTGCATTCATAGTCCTCAAGGTACGCTGGCTGCCTACGTGTGTGTTGCGGCCTGGGGTGTTCCCTGGTCTAGGGTTCTGGCTCATGTTCTGAGGATGCTGGCTGTGATGGGGCCATTTGGTCTAGCGCAACCGGCTCGCTCAGTCATGGCTCTGATTCCGGTGTCCTTTCGGCCTCACGGGTCCTCTCTGTATTTACTGATTCTGCCAGCTTTTTTTGGAATGGGGAAAGAGGCAGAGACAGTATGGGTGTAGGAAGCCAGGGATTAAAAACCCTGCTTCTCATGAGAGGTGGACCAACAGCTCATTTGCGAACCTGGCCCAATAGTTCTTGCCTCTAGAGTTTTAATTGAATCCTGATTCCTTTCAAAACCCACTAGAAACCTCTAAGTTTATATCTTCACATATACATAAAGGCTGTCGTCATGCAGACCCCATTAGAAAATGTGTAGGCGCATAAGAATCCTGGATTTCCATGAAGGAAAACCCAACAGGTTAAGAACAGTGAGCTTAGTAGCTGCACGGGGTGGGAAGGAGATCAGATGGTGACAGCAGTCATGAAATTAAAAGACGCCTGCTCCTTGGGAGAAAGGCGATGACAAACCTAGACAGCATCTTAAAAAGCAGAGACATCACCTTGCCAACAAAGGTCCGTATAGTTAAAGCCATGGTTTTCCCAGTAGTGATGTATGGAAGTGAGAGCTGGACCATAAAGAAGGCTGATTGCCGAAGAATTTATGCTTTCGAATTATGGTGCTGGAGGAGACTCTTGAGAGTCCCACGGACTGCAAGAAGATCAAATTCTTAAGGAAATCAGCCCTGAGTGCTCACTGGAAGGACAGATCGTTTTGTTTGTGAGGCTCCAAGACTTTGGCCACTTCATGAGAAGAGAAGACTCCCTGGAGAAGACTCTGATGTTGGGAAAGATGGAGGGCACAAGGAGAAGGGGACGACAGAGGATGAGATGGTTGGACAGTGTTCTCGAAGCTACCAGCATGAGTTTGACCAAACTGTGGGAGGCAGTGGAAGACAGGAGGGCCTGGCATGCTCTGGTCCATGGGGTCACGAAGAGTCGGACACGACTAAACGACAAAACAACAACAATGAGGGGAATGGCAGGTGGTTGATAAGCAGGGGATGCAGCCCCTAATAATATCTATATCTCTCCAAAGCTGTTTAGTGCAACTTTGCTATTGATTATTCAGCATTGCTTGCTGGCTTTACAAATGTTTGTCTCCCTCCTTCCCCATCCTTCTTCTCTTCTCTGCGCTGTGTTCCCCCCACTTTTGTTTGCAAATAACTGGGGCACTCTGTTTCCCCAATTGGAACAAGCGTGTTGTTTGATTTATCTGACGGAGAGCCTAAAACTAATTCTGAAGAATAAGGAAGGGGCGGTGGGGTGGGTGGGAGAAGGGAGAAAAGATCTAGAAGCCGGCTGTGAGCTTTTGACTGGTGTCGTTTGTCATTTTCCTTTACGGAGGTGAGCAGGGACAGTTTTATGGTGTCAGGCTGTGGAGTGACAAAGCTGCCCGCCATTTGACACAACCGTGTCCAGGTTTCCTTTACAGCCTCTTGCCTTTCTCCTGATATTATTTTATTTTATTATTTATTCTGCACCCAATTCAGTTAAAGCACAAGATTTGGAAGGGGGATGTGGTGGAACTTTATGCAACAGTCATGGAATGGTTAGGATCCTGCCTGTACTTTAACATTAATCAATGTTTCCAAAAGTCTCCTTGACCGCAATCCAAATTGCTCTCCGGGCGCTGCTGCTGCAGAAGAGCAGGTGACAACCTGTCACTGAATAGGGATGAATGCACTAGGAAGACTCCCATTTTATATTTACAAATGTTATTATGCAAAATGGTCTGCACGCCAATTCTGGAGGTTTCAGGGATGGGCAAAAACCCTCCTGCAGGAAGGTGTAGTGGATGTCCTGATGGGGGAATGCACTTATACGTAGGGACAGGGGTGGCGCTGTGGTCTAAACCACTGAGCCTCTTGGGCTTGCCGATCAGAAGGTCAGCTGTTCAAATCCCCACAACTGAGTAAGCTCCTGTTGCTCTGTCCCAGTTCCTGCTATCCTAGCAGTTCAAAAGCACGCCAGTGCAAGTAGATAAATAGGAACTGCTGCGGCGGGAAGGTAAATGGCGTTTCTGTGCACTCTGGCACTCGTTCCGGTCCTCCGTGCTCCAGAAGCGGTTTAGTCATGCTGCCCACATGACCTGGAAAGCTGTCTGCGGACAAACACCGGCTCCCTCGGCCTGAAAGCGAGATGAGCACCGCAACCCCATAGCCACCTTTGACTGGACTTAACCATCCAGGGGTCCTTTGCCTTTTACCTTACCTGCACTTATACTTACGAGGTGCCCCATGGGCTTTTAAAATACAGTGGTACCTCTGGTTGCGAACGGGATCCATTCTGGAGGCCCATTCGCAACATGAAAAGGCCGCAACCTGAAGCGCCATATCTGCGCAGATGCGCTGCATGATTTGGTGCTTCTGCACATGCGCGAGTGGCAAAACCCAGAAGTAACCCTTTCTGGTACTTCTGGGTCACCGTGGGACACCGTGGGAAGCTGAAAAAACGTAACATGAGATATGACTTCAACCTTTTATCCATGTTTAAAAGAGAATTTTTCCAAGCAGGCAGGGAAGTGGGCTTCGATGCCCCTTGATGTGGCACTGAAAGGAACAGCATCACCACCAAATCAAGTGGACAAAAGAAAACACAGATTTGTGTAAAAACAGTACAGTACATGCTACTTTTTATATGTGCAGGGGCAAAAACAGCCCATCTCACTCTTGCAGGGAAGGTGTTGACCCTGGCTATTATCAGAGGAAGCCTTGGTGGAACAATGCCACTGGTTTCCCACAACTGAAGAATCCCTGACAGGTGACCATCCAACTTCATGTGCTCTTGTTTTTTTTGGTTTTTCCCCAGGAGCCGCCTCTTGAGAGGACTTCTGAAAGGAGCCCTCCTTCTCTCGATGTCTTCAGAGCCTTCCCTTGAGGTGGGGGAAGGGGGCTGGAGTTGAGTCCCGGGACTTGCCAGAAGCCTTGTAGGAAGCGTGGCTGCAAAATCTTTCTTCTTGGATCTTGCATGAAGCGATCGTTACACGGTTATCACCGCCAATTTCATAGGGTGCCTTCAGCTGTTATGTCCACAGAGTCATATCAAGGCAACAAGTTTAAGAAGAAGTCAAGGGCAGGCCATGCCAGAGGACCCCCCAGGCATCCATTCTGCAGAACATAAGAAGAGATGGCTGGATCAGGCCCAGGGTCCGTCTAGTCCAGCGTCCTGTTCTCACGGCGGCCACCCAGATGCCTGTGGGAAACCCGCAAGCGGGACCCGTGCCCTCCTGCAATTTCCAGCAATGGGTATTCAGAAGCATTGCTGCCTCTGGCCATCCTGGCTAATAGCCATTGATAGCCATATCCTGTTTGAATCTCATCCTCCTTTAAAGTCATCAAGATTTGTAGTCATCACGGGCCCCTGTGGGAGTGAGTTCCATAGGCCCTTTCTTTTCCTCTTTCCCAAATCTTCCGTCATTCAGCTTCGTTGGATGTGCACAAGTTCTAGTGCAATGAGAGAAGTGGGGAACCTTTCTCTGCCCACTTTTTTCTATCCTGTTGCTTCTTTCTCTAAACTAAGGATTCTCAAATGGTTCCAGCTTTCCTCATGGCTCTGCTCTCTTCAATCCTCTGTGTGTTCTGAGAGACCAGAGGGAGAGGAGCTGGTTGCAGCAGGAGGGGGGGACTCACTGGCTTCTTCAGCAGGTGTCAGGGGCTGGACTGAGGAGGAACGGTGAGGACAGCCGCCTCCTCCTCCTGAATCTTTCCAAGGAGTGGAGGACAGTATAGATTTAGAACAGTGGTTTGCAGAAGGGCATAATTCAGAGGCTGCAGAGGGGAGAAGCTGGGAAATACTGGGAGAGGAGCAGCAGGAAGAAGAAGATGCACCAGGGGAGAGACGGGTGACAAACTCAGTGTCTCTTGAAAGCATTCCTGACCCTCCTTTTCCCAGGACCCGGCAGGCATTGAGAATAGGAGAACAGAAAGCTCAGAGGCGCAAGGGTGACGTAGAATAGGAGGGACTGAGGGGGGTGGGGCTTACTCAGAGCAAAGCCATTATCTGAGATAGACAGCATTTCTACATTCTCTCTCTGTGAAAATTGAATAAAATAATTGGTAAGAATTCTTCTTGTTTACCTGCTTCTTGACATCTCACTGTGGGGTGGATACGATTCCCTGAAACCTGACAGCAGGCTTATTCCTCCCAGTCTGCTCCCTCTTCTCCCTCTGACCCCTCATGGTTGTCCTACCACCAGTCCCCTGGCTCTGAGCCTTCTTCCCTTGGGGTTTCCCTTTGGGGTTCCCCAGCTGGTGCCCCCCCCCACTCCTCTGCATCCAGAGGATGTCATACTTGCATTCCTATCCTACCTTTCCTCCAAGGAGTTCAAGGTGACTTACACAGTTTTCCTCCACCCCATGTTATCTTCACAACAACCCTGTGAGGTAGGTTAGGCTGAGAGGCAGTGACTGGCCCACAGTGGCCCAGTGAGCTTACTTTTTTCAATAATAATTTTTATTGGTTTTTCCAGATATTTTCCATCAAAACATCCATCTTATATACAAAATATAAAACCATTTGGCTATTACAGCCTGAGACTTACCTCCTCCTCGGCTAATGGTTTTCCAAATAAATCTCAAATATGCATTTTATTCTTAATGATATTACTTTTAAATCCTAGCCTTAAAAAAAAGCTATAAATTTCCTTTTAGCAATAAATGATAAATTTAACCTACAAAGCTTCTTGTAACCCTACTAGCGATTGCCCAGTGAGCTTCCTGTCTGAATGTGGATTCAAATCCTCAGGTCTCCCAGGCCCAAGTCTGACAGTCTAACCCAGAGCCTTCCAAACCCTGTGTAGTGACACATCAGTGTGTCGGCAGCAGTGGGCAGGTATGTTGTGCAAATGCTCCCTATGCTCCTCCTGAGGCTGGAAAGGGGTTAGTTTAACCTCTGGTTTGCTAGTCAACCTGTGTCATGAAATGGTGCATGTCTAAAAAGTGTGTCACCAACATGCAAAGTTTGGAAAGCTCTGGTCTATTCCCCTCCCCCCAGTAGAATAAAAATTAAAACTTTACACCCGTTCATTGGCCCTTCTGCTCCTGCTTAATTTAACATGTAGCCCCCTTTAAAATTAGTTCTCAGACCTGCCAAGGAAAATAAAGAACTTATTTATGTATGCTACAAAAGCGGCAAGAGTCTTGATAGCACAAGGATGGAAGAATGAAGAAACCCCGACAAAAGAACAGTGGCAAGAGAAACTGATGAACTATGCAGAACTGGCGAAACTGACATACAAATTGCGAGATAAGGACAACTGTGACTTTAAAGAAGAATGGGAACTTTTTACAAATTATTTAAAAAGACAACAAAATGAACTGGACTCCGTGGCAGGTTTTGAATAAACATACACAAATTTATTGAGGGTTAATATAGTAGACAGATAATAAAAGGATATACAGTGGTACCTCGGGTTAAGTACTTAATTCGTTCCGGAGGTCCGTTCTTAACCTGAAACTGTTCTTAACCTGAAGCACCACTTTAGCTAATGGGGTCTCCTGCTGCTGCTGCGCCGCCGGAGCACGATTTCTGTTCTCATCCTGAAGCAAAGTTCTTAACCTGAAGCACTATTTCTGGGTTAGCGGAGTCTGTAACCTGAAGCGTATGTAACCTGAAGCGTATGTAACCCGAGGTACCACTGTATACAATTTTACAGTATGTAGAGAATAACATGAGTTGAGAAATTAGAGAGAGGAGCTGAGGGAAGTCTTGGAGGGGAGGGAGGGTTCTTTGGGGATGGGGGAGGGGGAAAAGGGGGAAAATAATGAAGATGTTTTGTTTTGATATTTTGTTATGTTGAAATTGTTAATAATAATAAAAAAGAATAAAAATTAGTTCTCAATCAGGTCATAGCAGACGGTGGGGTGGTGGGGTGACATTCCCCTGACCCACAGTGGCTTTTGTCGCTAGAGATATGGAAGGGGAGGCATTGGCGAGGTCAGCAGGGTGCAAAGGCTTTGGCAGGAGCACCAGATACCATGCCGACCTCGCAGCCCCCTCTCCTAGGATGCAGCAGCGATGCAGGTAGCCGGAGGTCAGGTAAGAGCTGCTGGCCCACTGTAGGGATAACTCTGCCTCTTTCATATTCCTCTTGAGACCGAAAATAGCAACCACCTGTTCTCCATCTGCAGCCAGAGAATAGAGAGGTCCCGTTATATCCAGGCAACTCTGGCTCACCAAAGCTATGGCGTTGGTTGAGTCATGATCTGTGAGTACGAAGCTGTCAAGCGGCTTTCTCGCAAAGTCCTAGGGATCAGTTGCCTTCATTTGACACTGGGAGGGATCTGATTGTGAAAGGTCAATGTATTATAGATCCATGTTTAATTGAAGCGCAGGCCAGCCGTTTGACCGGCAATCACTGCTTTGCATTAAGATTCTTCTCCCAATCTGTATTTGTCACCGGGGCGAATTTATCTTCCAGGGGCCTCCTCATCAATTTTCCCCATGACAGCTGCAACCTTCTGTCTTAGCCAGTAGGCTTAGGGGGTATGACATGATGGTCTGATTTTGTACACACACACACACACACACACACACACACACACAGACACCAGCTATTTTCGCAGCCTGCTGGAAACAGGGCGAAGGCTTTGGCCACTCGAGGATTACACCCTGAACAGATGGCAAGAGAAAACCTAGCAGCGGACCGAAGAAATCTTAACAGTGGAAAATTGGAAAGATAACATTCTCATGCAGAGGTCTCCAAGTTCTGCACCAGAGCATTAAAACCACGTGAAGGCTGAGCAGCGTTTTTCTGCATATTTGGTGGTTAAGGAAAATTGGATTGCAATTAAACAATGCTCACCTCCGTATAGCAGGATACCAGTGGAAGATGGATCCAATTGCCTCTCTGTTCTCCCCTTCTAAAGGACTTCAACAGATTTATTCATTTATTTCCATTTGTGAATCTCTTCCCATAAAATATCTCGGCACAATTACACAATAAGAACATCGGCAGGGGAAAAACAACAATTAAGTTGTGAACTGGCCTGTGATCTTCAGCTGAAGGGTGGTGCCTGGTCACAGTAGTTCATGCATTGGTTATTTCAAGACTGGATTACTGCGATGCTCTCTATGTGGGGCTTCCCTTGTGCTTGATCTGGAAACTGCCGTTAGCGCAAGATGCTGCAGCACGATTGCTGACAGGAGTGGGGCATTGTCAGCATAGAGCACCTGTGCTCAGAGACCTTCACCGGTTGCCGATTTGCTACCAGGCCAAGTTCAAGGTGTTAGTATATTCCAGGCTTCCTCAAACTCAGCCCTCCAGCTGTTTTTGGCCTACAACTCCCATTATCCCTAGCTAGCAGGACCAGTGGTCAGGGATGATGGGAACTGTAGTCTCAAAACATCTGGAGGGCCGAGGTTGAGGAAGCCTGGTATATTCAGTGCTTTTTTTTCTGGGGGGAATGCAGAGGTACACATACCCATAACATTTTGTGATTCTAAGTTTGGCCTCTTTGAGAGGCAGTATTTCAATATGAGTAGGAAAATGAGAGTATGCTTAAACATTTTTTTTTAGGAAAAAAAGCACTGAGTATATTAGTATATAAAGCCCTTGACAACTTGGGACCAGTTTACCTACGAGATCGCCTTATCCCATAAATGTCCACTTGACCACTTTGATCAGCAGAACTGGAATTGTTGCAGGTGCCACATAATTAACCCATTCTGCATTTGCAAGAACTCAGACTTTTAGTGTAGCAGCAACTATACTTTGGAACTCTTTCCAGCACCTGCAAAAAAACCCCCACCTTTTTTATTTAGATGCTATGAAGAACCTTGATGTGGATTTTAATCAGTAGTTAGTTTATTGATGAATTTAATTTTTTTAAAAAAATCAATCACCGTTTTAACTTTTTTTGCTGATCACTTTGTTGTTTTATTCTTTAATGCTGTTGTTTTTATTACAGTCAAGCATGTGTATAAATTTTATGAAATAAAAATCAATAAACTACAGAGATTCTTGGGATGCCTACACACACACACACACACACACACACACACACACACACACACAAAGTTGCATGTTGCATAGCCACAAGGCAGGAAAATCTAGTAGTAAGCATGCCATGCCATAGGACCTACTGCCTGAACACTGTTGGGTGACCCCCATACTCATACGGGGACACACCAGCCCTGATCAAACCTTCATGTCCAAATGGAACATTTAATCAATGAAAAATTAAAGCATTCACAACTAAATAAATTCATTTTAGCAGTAATTTTTAGACAAATCACGTGGGTATTGTGGTAAAGTGATTTGCTTTTGAGGGGCAGAGACAGCTTCTTACCAAGGCTGGAAAGGACCCTAGGTTAAAGGAATGGATAAAATTAGATAATACGGAGTTGTTTGATTTAGAAGGATTTGATAATAGATTTGGGTGGCACGCATATTTATGGTCTGGAAAGAAGAAAGGTCATTTAGGCTTTGAGAACCACATTTTCCGAAGATCGTTGAAAGAAGTTTGGGATAGGTATAAAAACCTACTCGAGCCAAAAAACCCACACTGGTTGTCTCCATTAGAGGTTATGAGTGTTAAAAAAACTAATATGAGGAAAAATTGGATTACATATGGAGAGTTAATTGTTAAGGAAGGGGGGAGGTGGAAAATGAAACCTTATGAAGAGGTAAAAGAGTATGTATATGATTGGTTGCATTACTTACAAACAAATGAAATGTTTAAGAAGGACTTTAAAGAATATGGTTACGCAGAGAAAGAGTCAAAATTTCAAACAGAAATAATAAACAACGAATATAAAATATTATCCAAAATGTATAAAATTTTGCTGGAATGGCATACAAAAGATGAGGAAGTTAAATCGGTTATGATAAAATGGGCCAGGGATTTCGGATATAATATACAAATGGACGATTGGATTAAATTATGGAATGAAAATATGAAATTTACTGCATGTACAGCGTTAAAAGAAAATATTATGAAACTGATGTATAGATGGTACATTACCCCGGTAAAACTTGCAAAAATGTATAAGACATGTAAGAAATGTTGGAAATGTAAAGAAAAGGATGGTACTTTCTATCATATGTGGTGGGAATGTAAAAAAGTGAAGAGCTTCTGGGAATTGATTTATAATGAACTGAAGAAAATGTTGAAATATACATTTGTTAAGAAACCAGAGGCTTTCCTTTTAGGAATTATAGGAAATGAAATAAATAGAAAGGATTGTAAACTTTTTCAATATGCAGTAACAGCGGCGAGAATATTACTGGCCCAGAATTGGAAACAAGAACAAGTACCAACATTAGAGGAGTGGAGAATAAAGCTGATGGACTATGCAGAACTGGACAAACTGACAGGAAAGATTAGATATCTACGAGACCAAAAGTTTATCGAGGACTGGGGAAAGTTGGTGGACTATTGGGAAGGCATAAGTGATAGAGAAATAACATTAGTGGCATTTAAAGAAGCTCCGTAAAAGTCAAAGAAATATTGCAAAAAAGAAAAACAGGTTTCAAAGGGTATATTGAAAGGCAATAGTGAATTTAAGAAATGTGTATTTAAAAATTAAATTTGGATGATTATCAGAGAGGCTGAAGGAAGTCCAAAAGTGAAAAATTTGTTAAAGTTGAAATGTGATGTGATATGTATTTTTTATTTGGAAATTAATAAAAAATTATATATATAAAGGAAAGGACCCTAGGTAAGCCTCTGCTTCCAGGGGCCACAATGCAGAAGGCCCTGCCCCCATGACAGTTTTAAGTGTCAGACTAGGTGCATGGAGAGCAAAGTTCAAGCCCTACCCAGCCAAGAAACTCACTGGGTGATTTTGGGCCAATTGGAATACCTCTTGCCTTAACCTGCTTCTCAGGCTTGTCATGGGAAGTGAAATGAGAGCGCGGATATGTCCCTAAATAAATCAAGGAGGGGCAGGAATGCTTGCAAAAATGAGTTTCAGGGGAAATTACATGCAAAATTATCTTTGAGTTTTCATGCAGACTTTAAAAAAAAAAGTTGCAGAAATGGGGTGAACTGCACTTAATTGTGGGGGAAATGCAAGAATCTGAAACAGATGGATTTGTTTATCCCTGCCAAGTTGCTGGAAGGGATACCCTTGTTAAATCTATGGCCCTTTATTCTGTCTCTAGATCAGATTCTACTAAAGCAGGGGTCAGCAAACTTTTTCAGCAGGGGGGCCAGTCCACTATCCTGCAGACCTTGTGGGGGCCGGACTATATTTTTTTTGGGGGGGGGAATGGACAAATTACTATGCCCCACAAATAACCAAGAGATGCATTTTAAATAAAAGGACACATTCTACTCATGTAAAAACACACTGGTTCCAGGACTGTCCGGGGGCCGGATTTAGAAGGTGATTGGGCCGGATCCGGCCCATGGGCCTTAGTTTGCCTACCCATGTACTAAAGCCTATCCCAGGCCTATCTTGCTCCGAGATTTGTGTAGCAGTTTGCAGTTGGGTTAAATCAGTGTGAGTGATATATAGCTGGCCTCCATGCCCTGTGACCATGTTCGGTGTTATGTTAAGGTGCCCTTCAGAAGATGCAGCTGCCTCTAAGGTCAAACAAGACTAAGGGCTTTATATCGGCAAAGAACAATAGAGACCAAGCAGCTGTCAAATAGTTGCTTTGCTCTCTCGGGTGGTGGTCTGGCAAAAAATAAAAAAAGGAACTAAAATAAAAATGGGATCTGATTTCATTGTTTCCTCCTACACTTTTAAAAGGGGGCTGGTAGTTATTTCAGCCATATTAAATACTGGCATCCTGTTACGTGTGGCTGCCGGGAACATTTTTTGGGATCAAAGCAGGAACACAACATCTGTGCTAAAGATTAGTGGGTGTAAGAGAAGGCAATATGCTGGCTTTGATGGGTTTGTGCCCCCTCCCAAAGCATGCCTGCGTGCCATCTTAGAATACAGTTGGTAAAAGAAACCACTAAGATTTCTTTTTGGAGTGTGTGCCTTCACTGTCCTCTTTTCAGTGCCTGCTAAAAACATTTTTTGTTTAGACAAAAGCTTATCCAGATATGTAGAATGTTGACTTTTGCTTTCATCTGTTTTTGGTTTATAGCTGATCTTCTTTTTTTCCTTTTCCTTTTAAAATGTTTTGAATAGTTCTTTTCATCAATAATTTTATTAGAATCATGGAATCAAAGAATTGTAGAGTTGGAAGGGCTCCTGTGGGTCATTCAATCTCACCCCCTGCAATGCAGGAATCGCAACTGAAGCATCCATGGCAGATGGCCAACCAACCTCTGCTTTAAAACCTTCAAGGAAGGAGGGTCTACAACCTCCCAAGAGAGTCCATTTCACTGTTGAACAGCTCTTAACATCTGAAAGATCTTCCTACTGTCTAGTCGGAATCTACTTGTTACGTACTGAAGTTCTCACCCTGGGCCAGCAGGGAGATACTGTAGGTAGTTTTCACTCAGGTCCACATATGCAAATAAGGAATTGAAAGTGACGTTCAGTGATTGGATAGTTACAGAAAGTTGTTGCATTGTAGTGGAGCTCTATATAAGCAGGTTGGCTGAACCCTTCAGTTCTGTTCTGGCCTGTGAATAAACAAGAGCTGTTTGAAGAATGGCTGTGTCGTCTGATATGTTCACCCACAACTTCACACCACTTGCTTGTAACTTGAATCCATTGGTTCAGGTCCTACTGTCCTCAGCAGGAGAAAACAAGTTTGCTCCACCATCCAAGGCACAGCCCTGTGAAGAAGCTTGGCTTCCAGACCCTTGATCATCTTGGCCAACCTCTGCAGCACAAGTTCCAGCTTGTCCACATCCTTCTTAAACTGTGGTGCCCAGAACTGGACACAGTATTCCAGGTGTGGTTTGGTCAAAGCAGAATAGAGCGGTCCTATGACTTCCTTTGATCTGGACACTACACTTCTGTTGAAGCAGCCTAGAATTGCATTAGCCTTTTTTTGGTTTTGCTGCAGCACCACACTGTTGACTTATGTAAACCACTTTGAGTGTTTTTACAATCAAGCAGTGTATACATTTTTGTGAGATAAAATTGATCTAAAATCTAAAAGTTTAATCCATATGTATGTAAGAATGGGTACTTTAAAAAAAAATCACTTCAAACGTAACAGGAAAACAGAAAGAAATATTGTCATCGGACAGTAACAGTTAAAGTACAGTCATACCTTGGAAGTCGAACGGAATCCGTTCCAGAAGCCCGTTTGACTTTCTAAATGTTCAAAAACCAAAGCACGGCTCTTGATTGGCTGCAGGAAGCTCCTGCAGCCAATCGGAAGCTGTCGAAGCCCCGTTGGACATTCGGCTTCCAAAAATTGTTCAAAAACTGGAACAGTCACTTCTGGGTTTCGATCGTTCGGGAGCTGATTTGTTTGAGAGCCATGGCGTTCAAGATCCAAGGTATGACTGTATTCCAGTGATCCGGACCTAAATCAATAAATTAATATAGGCAGCCCATGTGTCCAAATGCAGAAAGGCTGTGAGATCTTCCAACTGCTGAGTAGTTTTCCAGCCTCCCATTCTCTTTGCAACCACAAATCTTTGCTGGGTCCACTTTCGTTGTCCATCTGTTCTTCCCCACACCACAGGGTTATAATCTAAGACTGCCTGCACATCTGCAGTATTAAGGGCTTTTTCCAAAACAAAGTTAATATGAATAATAATTTCTGACCAGAAAGAGGACTTCATTGGACACGCCCACATCATATGCCTCAAAGAAGCACGAGAATGGGATTTGTGGAAGAGCCCGGCCATCCCGTTCTTTGAAACAGGACTTTTGCAAAAGAATTTAACCCATGGATTGGGCTCTGATGCACTGCCCTTGGGATAAGTCAACCGGGATCTACACCAAGTTACCTTCTGAAGGAAGCAAAGCCAAATGAGGTGGCCCTTGTAAGTCTGCATACATTATATGCAGACTAAGCACACATCTGTTAGATTTTTCATAGTTCATTCTGCTTTTTCGTATGCAGACAGCGATTGATGCCCACCAGAGCTAGTAGAACAGGTTGCCGTTACCTGAAGAAGAGAGGAGAAGGAAGCTCAAGCTTTTGCTAGATGGGTGGGCTATTATTATTATTATTATTATTATTATTATTATTATTATTATTATATTTCTGGATAGGGTTGCCAGCTCAGGAGCATCCAAGAAGCTTTGATTTGAGGGTCCAAACCTGAGACCTAGGGTCGGCCCTGGGTGATGTCACAAGAGGAGGTCCCTGGTGAGTCTTCCTCTGCCCTCCCTGCCACCATTGAGCCCTGGAGATGGAAGTTAATTGGGAGAAGGGAGGAGGGTGCAGAGGAGAGAAGGCTCCCCCACCGGTAGCCTATGCAAGAATTTGCAGCTGGCTGCATGCATAGTTGTATGCATAGCCATAAGAATGGTAATAGTCAAGTCCTCCCCCTGCCACCTGGAAGGGGCCAGGCAAACCTGGATTCAGGTCAGCGCTGGAAGTATGCCAGCCCTATTGCTGGAGGGTTGGAATCCCCTCTCCCTCTTAGCAAAGGGAAGACCAGGCTGGCTCCCTCCTGGGAGCAGCTGCAGGGAGCTTGCTTCCCTCTTTCCTGCCAACAAAAGTAGAAGAAGTCTTGGCTCTATATGCCAGGGGAGCACACTTTGGACCCTCCATCAGCCGGCTCAGGAGCATCCAAGAAACTTTGATTTCAGGGTCCAAACCTGAGACCTAGGGCTGGCCCTGGGTGATGTCACAAGAGGAGGTCCCTGGTGAGTCTTCCTCTGCCTTCCCTGCCACTATTGAGCCCTGGAGATGGAAGTTAATTGGGAGAAGGGTGGAGGGAGCAGAGGAGGAAAGACTCCCTCACCAGTAGCCTGCATCCTCTGCTTCCTAGGAAGAACATCATGAGATGGGGAAGAGCAGCCTGGACCCATCAATTGTTTGATTGTAATTTAGTGGCTGATTTGTGATTGTAACAATTCAAGTTGATTGATTGATTGATTGATTGATTCAATTACATAAAAAGTTGTCCATTTTTTCTTTTCCTTTCATCACTTTTAAGTTATGGGTTATTTTCTCAGGGATAGCAAATTGCCAGACATTTAATTGAAAGCTTTTCATTTCGCCTTCCCAAATTAGCCTGCTTTATTTCCGCGGTTTTTAATTCTTGCTTCTCAAATGTTTTATTTATCGTCTGCACGACGTTTTATATTCTGTTCCCACGCACCGCTAGCGCGTCCTCTCGTACAGCCGTTTGTAAATTCTGAAATACATACAATAAAATAAATAAACAAATAAGTAAATTTGGAGCGCACGGGCTTTGATGGCTTTCATCAAGCGATGGTGCTGCTTTAAGCTCCCTTCAGTGGCTGATTGATCTTCTGTGTTAAAAAACAGAGGCATCTGAGATTGTTATCCCACTGGGTGAAACCAATTAGCACTCAATGTGTGTGTGCAGTGAGCTGCTAATTTGGACTCTGCCATTGCCACTGGACAATCAATACGGAGCGATCAATATGGAGACCTGAGCAATCCTTACCTCCCTTGGAGGTGTCTTGCAAAGGGATGGAAAGATCAGCTTCTCTTCCATGCCACATCAGTCTCACATGTGTTCAGTCATGCTGAATCGTAGAACTCTATGATTCTCTGCTTCTAGAAGCTAGAGCAGGGGTCAGCAACCTTTTCCAGCCGTGGGCCGGTCCACCATCCCTCAAACCATGTGGTGGGCCGGGCTATACAGTGGTACCTCGGGTTAAGTACTTAATTCGTTCTGGAGGTCTGTTCTTAACCTGAAACTGTTCTTAACCTGAAGCACCATTTTAGCTAATGGGGCCTCCTGCTGCTGCTGCCGCACCACCGGAGCACGATTTCTGTTCTCATCCTGAAGCAAAGTTCTTAACCTGAAGCACTATTTCTGGGTTAGCGGAGTCTGTAACCTGAAGCGTATGTAACCTGAGGTACCACTGTCTTTTGGAAAAAAATATGAACAAATTCCTATGCCCCACAAATAACCCAGAGATGCATTTTAAATAAAAGCACACATTCTACTTATGTAAAAACACGCTGATTCCCGGACCGTCCGCAGGCCAGATTTAGAAGGCAGTTGGGCTGGATCCGGCCCATGGGCCGTAGGTTGCCTACCCCTCAGCTAGAGCTACCTTCCTCTTCTTGTGGACATCATTGCTCCCGACTCTTCTGTCCTTTGGACTAGACCATAATTGTTCATTTCAGGCATCCTTGAGGACACTCTCCCTCCATCTCATCTGTCACCAACTGATGTGCAGCAATGTGTGTGTGTGTGTGTATCCCATCTTAGAAAGAAAAGAATTATGGCCCTGCTAATGCTCCTTGACTTTAATTAGCATGGCAGACATGAATCCTATCCAGAACAAGATTATGGCAAAGACATAGAGTGAGCATCAAGTCGTCCACGAGACATTCCTAAAGGAAGGAGATACTTGTGCCTTTACTTCTGCAGACGGATATGGTGTTCCTAACTCCTACCCCGGTCTATCCATATGTAGCTGGGGCACCAGCCTAAAATGGGCACAAACTATTGTTATACCCCAATTCTGAGCAGTGAGATACTCCAGGCACTTACCCAGGGTTCAGTTTCCTTTGAATGGAGGCCAGCAGAGACTGTGGGGTCTTTATGATACAAGGCTTTATTTACACATATACACAACCTAGACAGCATCTTAAAAAGCAGAGACATCACCTTGCCAACAAAGGTCCGTATAGTTAAAGCTATGGTTTCCCCAGTTGCGATGTATGGAAGTGAGAGCTGGACCGTAAAGAAGGCTGATCGCCAAAGAATTGATGCTTTTGAATTATGGTGCTGGAGGAGACTCTTGAGAGTCCCATGGACTGCAAGAAGATCAGAACAATCCATTCTTAAGGAAATCAGCCCTGAGTGCTCACTGGAAGGACAGATCCTGAAGCTGAGGCTCCAATACTTTGGCCACCTCATGAGAAGAGAAGACTCCCTGGAAAAGACCCTGATGTTGGGAAAGATGGAGGGCACAAGGAGAAGGGGACGACAGAGGACGAGATGGTTGGATAGTGTTCTTGAAGCTACCAGCATGAGTATGACCAAACTGCGGGAGGCAGGGGAAGACAGGAGTGCCTGGCGTGCTCAGGTCCAGGGGGTCACGAAGTCGGGCACAACTAAAAAACTAAACAACAACACACGCAACCTGGGCATAAGATGGAAGATCTCGCAGCACCCAGGCCCAGGCAGAGAGGTGGGTGTGCCAGGTACACTTGCCCCAGGCCTCAGACCATTAAGCGTCCGGGGATCCCTGCCAGGGACTGGCTGCTTTTTTTGTTTGCGTTTATAACATTATTCTTACTAGAGTCCTGCTCCAGGCCTCAGACAAGCTCTGCATGGGTCTGTGAACAACCCAACAGATTCTGCTTCTTGATTGGTTGCAGCTTTCAGTCCAGCACAGAGCAAGCAGACCTCTGTGTCTCCAGCTTCCAGCCTGCTTCCAGCCCAGCTTTCTCTCTCTCTCTCTCTCTCTCTCTCTCTCTCTCTCTCTCTCTCTCTCTCTCTCTTGTACTCCTAGCTAGCAGCAAGGTTTGCAGGGTGGGAGGTGGCCCACCAATTTGTTCTATGGCACAGAGCAACACCTTTGGTTATGGTAATTGTGTTACTTAACTAGTCTCCCCAAAACTATTATCTAGACAAAGGGGCTGGGTTTGGCAAGCTAGCTGTTATACAGTGGTACCTCGGGTTACAGATGCTTCAGGTTACAGACTCCGCTAACCCAGAAATAGTACCTCGGGTTAAGAACTTTGCTTCAGGATGAGAACAAAAATTGTGCTCTGGTGGCGTGGCGCCAGCGGGAGGCACCATTACCTAAAGTGGTACCTCAGGTTAAGAACAGTTTCAGGTTAAGAACAGACCTCCGGAACGAATTAAGTTCTTAACCCGAGGTACCACTGTACATTTTACCTTCACAGAGACAAGATCTCAAGAACTGGTGGGGACTCAGGGCATCATCTAGACTGACCCACCAAGCCCCCGACAATAAGTAAGTGAGGAGCAAACCAGGAGCACTTTGATACATGGAGGATATTTTTGAAAGGTAGCTCTGCAGCAGCCATTGTGTCCATGAATGGACACAAAAAGAAGAAGGTAGGCGGGGGAACAAACTGTAACCTAGTGGTAGAGTACAGTGGTACCTCAGGTTAAGTACTTAATTCGTTCCGGAGGTCCGTTCTTAACCTGAAACTGTTCTTAACCTGAGGTACTACTTTAGCTAATGGGGCCTCCTGCTGCTGCCACACTGCTGGAGCACGATTTTTGTTCTCATCCTGAAGCAAAGTTCTTAACCTGAAGCACTATTTCTGGGTTAGCGGAGTCTGTAAGCTGAAGAGTATGTAACCCGAAGAGTATGTAACCCGAGGTATCACTGTAACTGCTTTGCACTCAGGAGTTCAATTCCCGGCATCTCCTGGTAGGGCTGGGGGAATGTCTGCTGCCTGAAACCATAGAGAGCTGCTGCCAATCAGTGTAGACGATACTGAACTAGATGGACCACCGGTCTGAGTCGGGATGAGGACAGCTTCCCATTTCACTCAGCACTGGACGGTCTTGCTTCCTACGTTTCTAACACACACACCCCGTAGCCAACGCTCTGTGCTTATTGTAGAAAAATAGATACCAAATGGAAATGCACATCGTGGACATAACAAGGCATTCCTCCACAGCCACATCAGATTATGTCACCTGCCCCCCACGCTTGTTTGGATTAGTCTGCTTCTCATTCATGACAGATTATCCCTCTTGACGCAGTGCGACAAGCTGTAAGTAACAGAAAGTGACCTTGGAGGATGAAAGGGAGCACCATATTTGTCAGATTAGATACTGACTCTACAGGCTCAGCGGAAGAGACAGCCACAAGCCTGCGCTTGGCTGTTGCGCCATTGTAAGTCACGACCCAAAAGTCACGACGGTAGTTATGGGGGGGGGGGAGCATCCGGGACTTGCCACAAACGGATATAAACACTTGAAGCCACACTTTCATAAGTGGACCTCTGCTGGATCTGGCCAGTGGGCCACCTGGTCCAGCAAGCTGGTCCCACAGCAGCCAACCAAATGTCTACAGGAAACCCCCAAGCAGGACTTGAGCCCAAGAGTCCTCCTCTCCCCTCCTGCTGGCTCCAGCAGCTGGTATTCAGAAGCAGAGCATAACCATTGGGGTTGGAAGCCATCGCTATCCCCATAACCTCTACTGTGCTCTCTTCATCAGGTCTTTACTGTTTGATGAAGAGAGCACAGCAGAGGTTATATTTTCTCAGAATCCTCTGGAAATATAATCTCTCAAAGGACCTGTTGATGGCATTTTACCATTGTACTGTTGAGAGTGTATTAACTTACGGTCTCTGTGTGTGGTTTGGGAGCTGCACAGTCAGGGAAAAAACAATGCTGTCCAGGGTTGTCAAGACTGCAGAGAGAATAATTGGTGTCATAAGAAAGCTGCAGAGATAGCGCAGGATATTACGCACCCCGGAAATGATTTCTTTCAGCTTCTGCCTTCTGGAAGAAGGTACAGGGTTATAAAGACTAGGACTAGCCGCCTGAGAAACAGTTTCTATCCAAATGTGATTTTGGTTTTAAACGCAGTGTAAGGACGCGGGTGGCGCTGTGGGTAAAAGCCTCAGCGCCTAGGATTTGCCGATCGAAAGGTTGGCGGTTCGAATCCCCGCGGCGGGGTGCGCTCCCGTCGTTCGGTCCCAGCGCCTGCCAACCTAGCAGTTCGAAAGCACCCACAAGTGCAAGTAGATAAATAGGGACCGCTTACTAGCGGGAAGGTAAACGGTGTTCCGTGTGCTGCGCTGGCTCACCAGATGCAGCTTGTCACGCTGGCCACGTGACCCGGAAGTGTCTGCGGACAGCGCTGGCTCCCGGCCTCTAGAGTGAGATGAGCGCACAACCCTAGAGTCTGTCAAGACTGGCCCGTATGGGCAGGGGTACCTTTACCTTTACCTAAGGTAGTCTCTGTGGGAGTATATTGTATTTAATTATGGGGTATCAGAGTTTTTAGGGGGTTAACCAGGCTGGGATAGCTGGGATAGCAGGCTTGTTGGTTTTTGAATGTCTGATGTAGATTTTTTCAATTTCGTTGTTCTGTATGGGACAATGACAATAAAGATTATCATATCATATCCTTCATGAATTTGACTCGTCTACTTTTTTTTAAATGTAGTTGTCAGGGCTGCCTCTAGGTCCCAGCTCACAGAGAACCAACGCCAGGCTGATATTATGTACAAAAGTCTTTATTGAAGTATAGTTTCCATTTTAAAGCCAGAGCGTGCAACCCTACGTCTAGACTCTAGATCGGCGAAGTCCTATCTGAATCACTTCCCCTTCCGCACCAGTTTAAGATCCTAGCCCTGCTCCACCTCCTGCGCTGCTCTCTCCTCCTCTGGGTCCTCCTGCCCTCTGGGGCATTGCCCTTCCTGGACTCTTCCGACGCTGAGTCGCTTAGCTCCTCCCCTTGCCTCCGGCGTGCTTTAGGACCCGGTTCCCAATCCTCACTCTCTGCTGTCTCGCGCTCCTGTACATTTGAACTTGCTTCTCGCGCCAACCCAGTGACCTTTCTCCTAACCGTTACACTGCTTCTATCACTGCTTCCCTCTTCCGTGACACTGGCCGGATCTGACCTCCCCTCCGTTGTACGACTCTCCGAGGAAGGCGTGGTCAGCTCTGCCTCGTCTTCTCTCCCTGGTGGGGGAAGTACTGGTCCCGATGCCTGGGACCCTTCCCCCCCACTCTGCTCTGGTGGGGAAGCTGGTCCTGATCTCCAACTACTACTCTGGGAGTCCCTGCTCCCCCCTTGCTCCTGGGGCGTTCCCCTTGGGACCCCCCTACCCCTGGCCACTGGCGCTCCCTTCTGTGAATCTTCCGATTCGCTGGAGAGGCTTATGGAATCCCTCGGACCACTGTCTCCTCCTACACTGCCCTCTGATTCCTCGCCCTCACTCTCCATCTCCCATCTTCCCTGTGCCTCTGCTCCTGAGCCCCTGACAGTAGTTTTATTAAATCTTACCCATATAACCCAAATAACAAAATAGAACTTAATTTGTCTTATCCACTTTGAAAGTCATTCCCGCTGGTGACCATCCATCACTGCTTCCTGCAGGAGTCTGTTCCACAGAGTAACCATGCGCCACATTAAGAATTTCCTTCTGTTCTCTGCCCTGACTCTTCAGACGTTCAGCTCCATGGGATGTTCACAAGTTCTAGTCTCATGAGAGGGGTGTGTGTGTGTGTGTGTGTGTGTGAGAGAGAGAGAGCTTTCCTCTACCCACTTCCTCCATGCCACACATATTTTTATGAACTTCTTATTCGCCTTTTTATCTAAGCTAAAAAGTCCCAAATGCCCCCATCTTTCCGGGAATTGCTCCATCCTTTTGATTATCTGACTTGCCCTTTTCTGAACCTTTTCCGACTCTACAATATCCTTTTTTGAGATAAGGTGACACAGCACTCCAAGTGAAGCCACACCATAGATTTGTAGGATTACTGGCATTTTTATTGTCAGTTCCTTTCCTAAATGGGATTTGCCTTTTCCACAGCTGCCACACACGTTATCTAACTATCCACTACGACCTGAAAGTGCTGCTCCTGATCAGTCAGCACCAGTTCAGACTCCATGACCGTATATGTGAAATTAGGGTTTATTTTATTTTTTTGCCCCAATATGCATCACTTTACACTTGTTTGTGCTGAATTGCATTGCCATTTTACAGCCCATTGACTCAATTTGGAGAGATCCCTTTGGAGCTTTTTCACAACCCCTTTTGTGTTTTAACCGCCCTGAACGATTTCGTCTCGTCAGCAAACATGGCCCCTTCATCACTCATCCCTAACTCAAGATTGCTTACGAGCAAGTTAAAAAGCACAGGTCCCAACACCTTCTTCTTCTTCTTTGGCGATCACTCGTAGCCGAGTAAGATTGTCTTCCATAAAGACGGTTTTAACAATGAGTCCATAAGTGACTGTGGGGGCCAATTCTGGATCCACACGTGCTTCCACAGTGGGGACATTGGTTCCCGGGCGGGAGCTGATCATGGTGTGGATTTGCCAAGCGTGCCTTCCTCTTAGCACGTTTCTCCTTTGCGTCCTGAGTTCGAGTGTCTTCAAAGCCCATGACACCTTTGGTAAAGGCTGTTCTCCAACTGAAGTGCTCGCAGGCCAGTGTTTCCCAGTTGTCAGTATTTATACTACATTTTTTTAGATTTGCCTTGAGACAGTCTTTAAACCTCTTTTGTTGACCACCAGCATTACCGTTTTTAAGTTCGGAATAGAGTCCTTGGGGGAACTCCACTTTCTCCATTGGGATAATGGTCCATTTATTCCTACTCCCTTCTTCCTGTTTCTTAACCAGGTTCTGATCCACTAGAGGATCAGTGTTGTACACGAAAACACCCCTCCCCATCCTTTTCTCTCCCAAAGATCTTGCCCATGTGGAATTTCACTTTTGCAACTGCTCTTGTCACTTCTCTCCGGAAAGAGTTATCTGCCAGGTGTTAATTCTATGGAAGCAAGGCTACCAGTTGGGACGAAATGTCTGGAATGGCAGTGTGGTCTGGTTGCTGCCCTTCTCCAGTCTCACATCTATTGTCTAAACTTGGGCTGAGCATATTTTTACTCCCAAATGCTGCTATATATAGAGGGACAATAGTCATTGTGTCGTTTGGCTGGTGGATTGATAGCAGCGGTGAAGAACTCCAATATGGTAGGTTCCTTCCTCCCTCCTTCCCTTCCCTAGGAGGCAAAGCAAATTCATCCTTATATTTAATCTTGCGCAACCCATGTCTTCTTTGTGCAATCAGTTCCTTCCTTCTTTATTTCCTCCTTGGTGCTGTGGCCAAAAATTTGTCCTGTTTTTTTTTGTTTTTTTTTTTTAAAAAAACCATTCTCCTTCAATTACTAAGAAACAAAAAAATTGCATTTCAAAATTATCAAAGGGAAAAGAACATTTTAGTGATGTTCTTGGGGGTGGGGGGGGGCAGGGGTTTCATTGCTTTCCAGGTGGCCAGGGGAGGCTTTTATTTCATGCCGCAAATCATCGTTCTGGCAGCCTGCGCTCTGCAGCCTCCTTGGGTGCCCAGGTTTCCTGAAAACCTCATGGATATCCTCAGCTGGGTTTTCTATTGGAAGGTGGGGAGGCTGGCTGCTCTGTGCCTGACAGTCGTTTACCATTCTTTTTTTAAAGTGAAGTGGGTTTTTTAAAAGTCAGTTTTAAAGAAATCAGTTCTGAAAGGGGTGGGGTTTTTTTTAGCTATAAGGAAAGATTTCCCTTAAGAAGAAATCCATGACGGTGCCAGTCTCAGGTGCTCAGAAGGCAGCCACCCCAGCTTCAATAAGGAACATATGGAACTGCCTTATATTGAGTCAGAGCATTGGTCCATGTAGCCCAGTATTGTCTACACTGAATGGTAGCTGCTCTCCAGGGTTTTAGGCAGGGTTCTCTTCCAGCCCTATCTGGAGATACTAAGGATTGTACTTGGGACCTAAGGGAAATGCTCTATCACTGACCCATAGCCTTTCCCCTGAAAATAATGCTCAGGGGAAGATATTAGGAAGTAACTACTCCCATGGGGATTTTTCAGATCAGGGAGATTAACACAAAACAGGCTTACAGATAGTCTAAAATGCTAAGCCGTCTGCAACTGTTTTTCAGTAAACAAAGATAAATAAGTGCAGGCAGCTAGGGAGGCTGCAGGGTGCTGGATTAATGTTTAATAGAAAACTGGGGGAGCCTTCTGGATGCTTTGCAAGATGCTCACCTCTCTATGATAAGATACCTTCAAGGGTTAACCCACCAAAATTCTGGAGGAAGAAAAAAATGGGAGGCTCTTTCACAGGAGAAGAAATGTTTTGAGAAGTGGAAGTTTTGGGTACAGCACTATTCCAGCCTTCTACCCTTCACTGGATGCTTTTAAGCAGAGGATGGATGACCATCTGCCTGGGGTTCTTTAGCTGCATTTTCTGCATTAGGGGTGGATTGGATGACCCCTGGGGTCCCTTCCAACTCTACAATTCTATGATTCTCTCCAAGCATAGCTGTCACGTTTCCCTTTTTTTAAGGGAAATTCCCTTATTCTGAATAGGATTCCTCGCAAGAAAAGGGAAAAGTTGACAGCTATGTCTCCAAGTCCTGTGAAGGCCTGTTCCCCTTCTTATCATTGTGGTTATTTTGCATTGTAAGCAGCTTTGCGTTCATTTTTTAAAATGGAAAGAGGGATGGGATTAATAATAATAATAATAATAATAAATAAATAAAAATTGTGCTTTAAAAAATACTTTCTGAAGCACACAGAGTCTCAAGGAAGCATCAAACATGTTCAAAATGGCAAAAAGGGTAGAGGGGGGAATCCATTCCTATCACAAGTAATGATGGTAATATTCTTAATGAAAGCAACCCGAGGACGTCTATACATAAGGAAACGATCATTTTTTATTAATCAGAGAGAAATGTACATGTAATTATGCCAAATGAGCTCTGCAGGGAGGCTTTCCGCCCCCACCCCCACCCCACCCCCCGCTGCCCCCTCCCCACCTCTCACACTTTACGATGTCTTAAAAGGATTTATAAATATTACTGGGGTTTTATAGCATCGTAAAGTTTCAGCTCTTTCTGTAATGCTACTTTCAAACGATTACTGGGAGACAAATCTCTGTTGTCAGAAGTAAGACAATAATCACTGCAAGGCGGGGAACTGCGGCGGCCCTGAATCTCAAGGGTTGGGGAAGGGGAATCCTAGAATAGCAGCTATTCAGTCCTTCCCCTCTTCTCACTTTCTCCTCACAACATCCCTGTGAGGTAGATTAGGTTGGGAGATAAGGGCTGGCCCCAAGATCAACCAGTAAGCTTCATGGCTGAACGGGCCCTAGCCCAACATGTCGCCACACGGTGTCTACCACTTCATTCTGAAGTATGCAATTTGTGCAAATTTAGAAACAGTTCCCATTGTGGTTAAAAAGCAATCCTTCTTCCCATGGAAGCTGTAGCTGTGAGGGAAAAAAGGCTCTCTTAACAACTCTAGCACCCTCAATGAACTGCGGTTCCCAGGATCCGCCATGACTGTTTAATAATAATAATAATAATAATAATAATAATAATAATAATAATAATTTATTATTTATACCCCGCCCATCTGGCTGGGTTTCCCCAGCCACTCTGGGCGGCTTCCAACAAAACACTAAAATACAATAGCCTGTTAAACATTAAAAGCTTCCCTAAACAGGGCTGCCTTCAGATGTCTTCTAAAAGTTTGGTAGTTATTTTTCTCTTTGACATCTGGTGGCAGGGCGTTCCACAGGGCAGGTGCCACTACCGAGAAGGCCCTCTGCCTGGTTCCCTGTAACTTGGCTTCTCGCAGGGAGGGAACTGCCAGAAGGCCCTCGGCGCTGTGGTGTCCGGGCAGAACGATGGGGGTGGAGACGCTCCTTCAGGTATACTGGACCGAGGCCTTTTAGGGCTTTACAGCGGTTTACAGCGGTTATCGTAGTACTTTAAATGGGTGAACATGGAGTTCATCTTTTGGTAGCCGGTTCCTCAGTGGGTTCGTTGCAGAGGGAGCTGCCTCCCTGTTCTCTGTCCTGAATCATCCACTTTGCTTGGAGGATCTCCAAGTTCAAGTCTTGTGAGGAGGAGACAAACTTCCTCCCTGTCTACTTTCATGCGCTAGTTTCTCTTCAGACCCTACAAATCTTCCCTCTGCCTTTTCTCCCTCTCCTGCTAATCAACATCCTTGGATGACCCCACTGGGTTGTGGTGCTATGAGAGAGAGAAAAAAACTTCATTTCCTCTCCCCCGCCTCCATGCATAATTTTATAGATTTCTGTTATCCCCCCCCCCCTCGCCTTTCCCCCCATACTAAAAAGCCTCTAATGTTATAACCCTTCCATGAAGGGAAGTCTTTTTCAGATTATTTAAAGAAATACTATAGTATGATGGATTCACGAGCTGGATTTGAACCATGAGGAACAGGAGGAATGAGAGAGCGTTGTATTGTCGTTGTGGTGAGAGAAGATAGGGTGCAGCAAGGGGGAGAAATAAAAAAAACACCATGGAAAATGGGGTGGGAAGTTGACAAAACCAAAGGAAAAAATCATTATGTATTGGAGTACGTATGGGATTGTTTTGAAAATTTAATAAAATATAACTGGGCTGCCATACATCCAGGATTTCCCAGACATATCTGGGATTGTTTGTCAGAAATGTTATCTGGACAGAACCCCCCCCCCCACCTCAGGAAAAGCTCAACAATTTTGCCAAAAAATATTTTTTGTGTCCGGATTTTCAATTTTTGAAATATGGCAATCCTGTGGGGGAAATGTTATAACCCTTCCTCATAGGGGAAGTTATTTCCCTATTCCCTGGGAGAAGGCTACTGCCTTCCAACCCTGCTTTCCCGAATGACCTGAATGCAGGACTAGGCAAACCTTTTGTAAAACTCTGCAACATTTTCCAGCTGGAAATTGCGGTGTGTGTCTTTTGGTGCTGCGCTGCCACGTAATTCAGCTGACTGCCTCCCCTGCCCCTGAGTTAGTTGACTGCCTCCCCTGCCACAACTTCTCCCTGGCAGATGCTCACTCCCTCTCCTCCTTGCTCGCTTCCTCTGCCTACGCCAAACCTCACGCCACCATGACAGTGGTGGCAGCTTTGGTGGCAGCAGAGAGAAGCCAGGAAGAAGAAGAAGAAAAGGAGGAGGAGGAGGAGGAGTTTGGATTTGATATCCCGCTTTATCACTACCCGAAGGAGTCTCAAAGCGGCTAACATTCTCCTTTCCCTTCCTCCCCCACAACAAACACTCTGTGAGGTGAGTGGGGCTGAGAGACTTCAGAGAAGTGTGACTGGCCCAAGGTCACCCAGCAGCTGCATGTGGAGGAGCGGAGACGCGAACCCGGTTCACCAGATTACGAGTGCACCGCTCTTAACCACTACACCACACTGGCTCTCAGTGTGAGCAAGAGCGCACATCCACCACCTCTGCTCCGGAGGGGAAATGTTTCCCCCATGTGCAAGGGTTCAGCTTCAGGAGGTTTCCATCGATAAGCGCAAGCACCGGCTTCTCCTCCTCCTCCTCCCGTGCTCGGGGGCAGTGCTGGAAGGGGGAAAACGGGACACTTCTGGATGAAACCAGAAGCCTGGATAGCTTCTGTAATTCCCCGATTGTCCCAGGAAAATAGGGACACTTGACGGGTATGTTTGTGCGACCTATCAGTCAGGGATGTTCTTATTCAAAGAGGATCGGGAGGTTGGGTTAATAATAGTAGTAATAATAATAATAATAATAATAATAATATATTTATACCCTGCCCATCTGGCTGGGTTTCCCCAGCCACTCTGGGCAGCTTCCAACAAAGTATTAAAATACAGTAGTCTTATTAAAATACAGTAGTCATGCCTATAGGACAGGATGGCTAAATGGAACTTCCTTGTTCAGAGGAAGTCTATCTCTGGACACCAGGTGCTGGGGACAGAAAACTGGGGGATGCCATCAGATTTAAGCCTTGTTTGTGGGCATCCATTTGGCCACCGTGGGGAAGAGTATGTCTGATGTGGGAGAGTTGTTGCCATGGGCTCTTGCGGTCCGCTTTCCTCCAGGGGAGATAATGAACTTCCTTGTTTATTTCACGAAATGTACATGCCATAGCATGATTGAATTGTGGAGTTGGAAGGGATCCCCAAGGGCCATCTAGTCCACCCCCACCCCCCGCAGTGCAGGAATCACGGCTAAGTAATCCCCACCACTTTCTGAGCTTCTATCCTGGCAGGCAGTTGCCTGCTGCCTGAAATTGAAGTTGAAATTGAAATTGCGTGCAAAGAATCCCCCTTTCCTCCCACTGTCCCTATGAATTTATTTTCTTTCTTTTTTAAATCGGAACACAAAACTCTCTTTTCCATTCTTGGATCCCCCTAAACGTCACCTCGCCGGCATCTCTGCCGTGACACCGTGAACCGAGGCATAAGCCTGGATTAGATTTATCATCTAATTATAGCTAGAACTGGAAAAGGAGGAATAAAAAAAATAATAATGATCAGAGGTATGGAATGCCGTCCATAAAAGGAGAGGATCAAAAGATCGCAGCACACCGGATCCAAATGGAATCCCGGGGGAGGGAAACAGAGATGACAGCAGGACTCTCCAGGGGACTTCCAGCTCTTTCTACGAGACCAGGGTCCCATCTAGTCCAGCGTCCTGTTCTCACAGTGGCCAACAAGATGCCCCCATTGGAAGCCCAGAGGCAGGATTCGAACACAAGAGCCCTCTCCCCTCCTGAGGTTTCCAGCCACTGCTGTTCAGAAGCTTTGCTGCCTTCCACCATGCTGCCACTGACAGCGATGTCCTCCACAAATTTCTCCAGCCCCCCTCTTTTTATAAAGCCATCCAAGTTTGTGGCCATCCCTGCCTCCTGTGGTAGGGAGTTCCATAGTTTAACTATGTACTGCATGAAGAAGTCCTTTATTTCCCCCCCTCGCCCCGAATCTTCCGACATGCAGCTTCATTGGCTGCCTGCAAGTTTGTTTGTTTATTTCCTTTATATCCCACCTTTTCCTCCCAGAAGTTCAAGGTGGCGTACATGCGTCTCCCCCTCCTCATTTAATTCCCACAACGACCCTGTGAGGTAGGTCAGACCGAGGGGCAGGGACTAGTAAGCTTCATGGCCAAGTGAAGATTTGAACCCCGGTTTCCTAGGTCCCAGTTCAGCGCTCTAACCACTGCTCCACTCTGCCTCTGGTTCTGGTCTTAGTTTAGCCCCCTCTCTGCTGACACACACACACACACACACACACACACACACACAGTCTCTGTCCTGTCTCAGTCCCTGGATGGCAAGGGTGATTGACACAGTCTGCTCAACTGCGTCAGTCCATTGCTCTCATTTCTCTCCTCACTTCCTAACCCCGGCAGCCAGGAGAAATGTAAAGAATTACAGTGGTACCTTGGGTTACATACGCTTCAGGTTACATACACTTCAGGTTACACACTCCGCTAACCCAGAAATAGTGCTTCAGGTTAAGAACTTTGCTTCAGGATGAGAACAGAAATCGTGCAGCGGTGGCGCGGCAGCAGCGGGAGGCCCCATTAGCTAAAGTGGTGCTTCAGGTTAAGAACAGTTTCAGTTTAAGAACGGACCTCCGGAACAAATTAAATACTTAACCTGAGGTACCACTGTATTGCAGAGAAAATCTTTAGCGAGGATAATGCATCTTCGCATCAGCCTCTGGTTTTATCTTTGCACACTGTTTCATTTATTTTCAAGTATTTATTTTAAAGTGTGGGTTTTTTTTTTTTAACTCTTTGTTTTTCTTAAATTTAAAAATGACAGCATTGCAGAATCCTCAAAAATCCAGATCCGTTATTATGACACTTGTAACTTTTTTTGGGGGGGGGGTGAAAGTGTGGCAGAAAAAGAGCAGGGAAGAAGGGTCCTATCCCACTCTAGCTCCAGCCTTGCCCCCCTTTTTACTGTGGTCCCAGGTACAACTCCTCTGAACACCCTGACAGATAACCAAGGAAAGGAAACAGAAAAAGGATTTAGATAAGAACTTTGTCGTCTCTCTCAAAACAAAAGCAGCAACAAGAAACTCCTGACTCCACCTGTTATAATTAGATGGAGTTGGCTCCTAGGGGCTGATGTCCCTTTGCCCCCCCAAAAAATATTTGAGGGGGCTGGGTGTCCCCAAATTTGATGGGCATTGCTATTCAAATGGTGCGCGTGAGCCGTGTCTCATCATCAATAGTCAGGACTTACCTGGGCCCCCCAATATTACATTTAAACTGGCACCCCGATTAGGTCTCTCGCCACCTAGTGTCTAAACTATATAATGACGCTATCCACACAAAGTTCCTTCTCCTTTTAAGGAGCACTTCCTCGTCGCATACAAATTCTCTGCATTCAGAGCAAACTGGGAGATCTTATGTGCAGAAACATTTGTGGGTTTCGTATGTTGTCGTAAGTGAATGCCATGTGAATGCAACAAAGTTGTTGCATGATACAAATTGTGTTGCGTTACATATACAAGTTTAATGTGTACATTTAGTCCAGCTATGATTGTGTGGGTGCTTACCTTATTGATATTTGTCATTAAGGTCTTAATATCTCAACAAGTACAAATATTATCATTTCTATTATTAAAGTAAAAATGAGATCATGTATTCATTTTTTTTCCTGTGTCAATATTTTTTGCTGGTCTACCCTTGCTGGGGGGCCTGGCCCAAGGGAAAGGGAAATCACTGGGGTGGATTGTAGTCTGTAATGCTGCTGGACTCCAAAGTTGAATTCATTTCATTCTGAATTCTCATCAGGACCAGAGTCACGCTCTGCCTGGGTGCCTGGGTATAGTCCCCCTCCCAGGATTATTCTCAGGACCACAATACCTCAAGGACTGCCTCTTTCCATATGAACCTACCTGGACCGATATCATCTTCTGAGGCCCTCCTTTGTGTGCCTCCTCCTCGAGAGGTCTGGAGGGTGGCAACACGAGAACGGGGCCTTCTCTGCAGTGGCTCCCCGTCTGTGGAATGCTCTCCCCAGGGAAGTTCACCTGGTGCCTTCATTATACACCTTTAAGTGCCAGGCAATAACGTTCCTTTTTAACCAGGCCTTTGTTTGATCTGATTTACATCCTATAGCCTTTTAAAATGTGGTGGGGTTTTTTTTGGTGGGGGGCTATTGGGTTGTTGATTTTATTTTTATTAGGTATTTTGTGGTTTTATAACTTGACTTTATTCTGTGAACCATCCTGAGACCCTTGGGTATAGGGCAGTATATAAATTAAATAAATAATAATAATAATAATAATAATAATAATAATAATAATATTCTCATTCTTAATTTGCAGGCACCCAAAATGGCCAGACACAAGAAGGAAGGAGGTGGCTCCAATGTATTCTCTATGTTTGATCAAAGCCAAATCCAAGAATTTAAAGAGGTAAGTTCTCCCTAAGGCTGTGCAAAACACTTGACCTTGGGATGTGTGAGGATTTCATTTGGTCTGTGTTTTTAAGCAAAGCAACCTGATTTGCACTTGCTCAACTAATACATGGACCACAATGAAGTTAGCCTTTAATAATAATAATAATAATAATAATAATAATAATTTATACCCCACCCATCTGGCTGGACTTCCCCAGCCACTCTGGGCGGCTTCCAACAAAATATTAAAATACAATGGTCTGTCAAACATTAAAAGCTTCCCTAAACAGGGCTGCCTTCAGATGTCTTCTGAAAGTCCGGTAGTTGTTTTTCTCTTTGACATCTGGTGGGAGCGCATTCCACAGGGCGGGCACCACTACCGAGAAGGCCCTCTGCCTGGTTCCCTGTAACTTGGCTTCTCGCAGTGAGGGAACCGCCAGAAGGTCCTCGGTGCGGGACCTCAGTGTCTGGGCAGAACGATGGAGGTGGAGACGCTCCTTCAGGTATACTGGACCGAGGTCGTTTAGGGCTTTCAAGGTCAGCACCAACACTTTGAATTGTGCTCAGAAATGTACCGGGAGCCAGTGTAGGTCTTATGTGATTTCGGCGGCCGCTCCCAGTCACCAGTCTAGCTGCCGCATTCTGGATTAATTGTGGTTTCCGGGTCCCCTTCAAAGGTAGCCCCACATAGAGTGCATTGCAGTAGTCCAAGCGGGAGATGACCAGAGCATGCACCACTCTGGTGAGACAGTCCGCGGGCAGGTAGGGTCTCAGCCTGCGTACCAGATGGAGCTAATAAACAGCTGCCCTGGACACAGAATTGACCTGCGCCTCCATGGACAGCTGTAAGTCCAGAATGACTCCCACCTGGTCCTTCAGGGGCACAGTTACCCCATTCAGGACCAGGGAGTCCTCCACACTTGCCCGCCTCCTGTCCCCCAAAAAGAGTACTTCTGCCTTGTCAGGATTCAACCTCAATCTGTTAGCTGCCATCCATCCTCCAACCGCCTCAGACACTTCTCCAAATTTCGTCATATTGTTCTTGGCTCAAAAAAAGTAACGAAGTGCATATGAAATGTGTATTTTAGTTTTGAAAGCATACCCAAATTGTTGAATCCATTCACGTTTTACTTACTGCAGACGTGTTGAAATTAATGGACCCAAGTTAGCCGTTTACGAAATGCTGGAGGCTACAGAGGGTTTTTCGCCTCGTTGTAAGCAATATCCCCCACCGCCAATCTCTCACTCTTTGTATTTTGCAATAGGCCTTCACAATCATGGATCAGAACCGAGATGGCTTCATTGACAAGGCTGACTTGAGAGACACCTTTGCTGCATTGGGTAAAAAGCACAAACTTTTTTGTGTACTGGCATCTAATATGTATTTTGGAAAGTTGTTTGTTTGCTGTGCGTTTGGACGTCTCTTAGGATATTGGTAACCACATTATTTTGATTTTAATCCGATTTTAAGCTGTATTTCAGCCAATTGCTGAATTTTATGTCTTAATGTATTATATATTTTGATGTTAGCCACCCTGAACCCGATTCTGCCTGGGGAAGGTGGGATATAAATAAAAATTATTATTATTATTATTATTATTATTATTATTATTATTATTATTCACGATGGTTCCTGAGATAGGTTTTCATCTATGTTTTGATCAAATTGGATACCATTTTGAATCAAGATGGAAGACTGAACCTTCTTGTGTTAGTTGGTTTATCCTAGCCAATCAGAGACGACACAGAAAATGGGATGGCACGATTTGTGCATGAAGTGTTGAATAAACACTCCCAAGTACTTCAGTTTATTTCACCATATGGTAAACCCAGCCAACCTGGGTCTGCAATTTTGCACCAATGGTTTAACATTGTTTCTAATTCCAGCTTATTTATTTTTACACCTGCCACTCCACCAAACCAATAAATTTCTGCCAAAACCTCAGGTGCTGCCACTTCTGGGATCATTAGTTAGAAGGCAATAACATCTGCCAATAAACTGATTTTCCCTTCACCCATAACTCTTGTAATTTGGAGTCATTCTATAGCCTGTGGCCTTCTTCTTGTCCTGACAATTCTTGAGTTTTCCACAGTGTCCCCAGGTTCAAAATATGAGCAGTGATTTTGTTCTCTTAAGGTTTTTACACTTTGCTGCAAGCTCTATTCAAATATGAAGAAAAGACAATATTAGGTTAGAGATTTTGGAGCGGTGGTTTGCGTATCATTCATTCAGGTGCATGTGCAGATCCCTGGATGATGTCACACACCTACAACTATATAATTCTTCATGGCTGATTGCCACCATTTCCATTTACTGTCACATGACAAGAACGTTGTTCTATCATAGGTCGCATGAATGTCAAGAATGAAGAGTTAGAAGAAATGATCAAGGAAGCTCCAGGGGCCATTAACTTCACCGTCTTCCTTACTATGTTTGGTGAGAAGCTCAAAGGTAAGCAGAAACCAGTGGTCAAATGGTGTGCGCGAATCTCTGTTTACAAACAGTTCCCAGAATCCTTTGCATGGGGCAGAGCCATGGCAGTTTAACTGGCTCAATGGCAGAGCACATGTTGCATATGCAGAGGTCCTAGGTTCATTCCTTGGCCCTCCAGTCAGAAGGACCCGATAGCAGGTGACATGGAAAAATTGTCAAGAGCTCGTCCTACGCTCAAGTAAGACTCTGGTAGAGTCACATGCCTGACTGGCATGTTCTCTCCCTCCTGGTCATTCGTTCAAGAGCTTCAAAAGCTTTCTTCAGCCCAAACATCACAGTGACCCATGCCAACAGACCTCGGCACACTTAGGGATCCACAGAGTCTTTGCAGGTCGCGTGACAGACCTCAGCAACTCAGCATTTTGGCTAATCTACTTTATTTACATATAAACACACATGGAGCACTGCAACATGGCTCCCTCTCTCTCTAGCATCACACAGCAAAAAAGAAAAAGGAAAAAAAGAACAAAGGACATTAGTCCCACTTCACGGAACACAGTAATAGAAACATCCTGTCTATGTCACTTCCCACTCTGTGGAGTCAAAACATACACCGTCGTCATGTGATAGACAACAATCCCATGACTGCAATCACGGAGCAGGAATTCTAACAAAAATGACTTGTTTGAACCAACAGAGTAATGAGCACCAGGATAGATGGACAAAAAGTCTGACCCTAGAGAAGGCAGCTGCTGGTGTTGGTATGAATCCGAGGTATGCTTGAAGTGTAGTTTTGCAACCTGCATTTTTTTGTTCATGGAGCGATGGTTCAGGTATACATGCCAATGTCATGGACTGGTTGAATTCAGAGGAATGGTGGGAGGAGTCAGCTGGGGAGCAGTGGCGGAGCAAGCTGTTCGGGCGCCTGTGGCGGTGCGCATGCCTTGCACCCAGGGGCAGGGCCAGCCACCCGTGGGGTGAGCCGGGGCAGGACTCTCCGGAGGGCCTCCGAGGAGTCTGGCTGCCTCCTCCCACTCAGCCACCCTACAACTGTGAGGGAGGCAGTGGGCAGACCATTTGGGGCAGCGAGGAGCCTGCAGGTGCCCAAGCCACTGCGTCACTCCCAGGAGAGACCTGTAGCTTGGGCACACTGCAGGCCCTGTGGTGAGTGCTCAAGGCATTTTGCCACACACCCCTCAGTGGTGACACCCAGGGCGACTCGCCCCCCCGCCTCCCTTCCTCTGCCCCTGCTGGGCAGCCCCCCAAGGGAAGAAGGCTCAGAGCTGGGGAATTGGTGGTGGGACGACAATTAGCGGTCAGAGGGAGAAATGGGAGAAGACTGGGGAGAAGTGGTGTCAGAAGCTGAAGAGGTAACAGGGCTTAGTGAGCGGGGAGAATCTGTGGCAGAGAGAAGACCAGAAGCGGAGGCAGAAGCAGAGGCTGGAGAGGAGGGAGGCCAAGAGGGAGAGATGAGTCTGGCTAGTGAAGAGGCACGGGTGTCTCCCTCTCCTTCCGCGACCAGCTCCCCTCCCCCATGGTCTCCCAGGACAAGAAGTGGTATGAAATGAGAAGAGCAAAGACAGGCATGCAGGCTTGGTCTCAGATTGCTTGGGGAAAACCCTGGAGGTGAGGATCTTCAGTCTCTGCAACTGCTTCATGGGGGCAAGACCTATGAAATAAGAGTTGCTGTGCTCCTTAGGCCTGACCCTCCAGTGCAGATCCTGTTTTTTTTCTAATAAAAAGTTAAGTCCACTTACTTTGTACTGGTGGCTGGCTCGCTTGGGACAGCACACACTTTTGCATATAAGCGCCGTCCCTGGAACGTAACCCCAATGCAAGACGCAATTGTACTGTACTGAACAGGATGGACCAATGGTATGACTCAGTAGAAGTCCACTTCCTCTGCTCCTGTTTTGCTCTGCCTAGCCAGTTTGGTATCTCTCAAATTTGTTTAAAAAATAATCAGAGTTGTGGCGGTGTCTTCCCTCCCATACTGTCTTTGGGTGAAAAAAAATAAAAGAAGCAGTTTGTAGTCTGTAATCCTACTGGACTCTTGAGCTTTGAAGTGGAATTTTGCGGCAAGCATTCCCTATTGATTAGCTGGTGCACAAAGTGGTCTCTTTGAGGACAGCGCGGCATCTCTGCGTGGTATACAAATTGCATTTCCTCCAACTCTTTGTGGAGCAGAGGCCCATGTGGCTGACATTAACACAGAATGCTTTCGGGAGGGTGGGTGTGTTTGCTGCTCATCTGGCAGTGGGATATATATCACTAACCAAAGTTTCCAGCTTCTTCCTAGAGTTCCAGCTCTCTCTCCCCTTGCTCCTGCACTGACAATGCTTTGATGGCTTTAACAGATTTCTAGCACAGCTAATTGTATAAATCATTGTCATCATCATCAGTAATTACCTGCCCTTCCCTCAAAGGTCCTTGGATGCATTACAATGTTAAAACACAATATTAAAAACAGTTGAAAGCCATTTACAATCCCTACGGTGTCATCGTGTCTACAGACCTGGGATAGCTCAGTCGGTAAAGCATGAGGCTCTTAATCTTAGGGTCATGGGTTCTAGCCTCATGCTGGGCAAAAGATTCCTGCATTGCAGGGGGTTGGACTGGATGACCTTTGGGGTCCCATCCAACTCTACAATTCTATGATTCTAAAGTGACTTGTGCTGGGCTTATGTTCCAGGAATTTGAAAAAAATGTACATAGCCAAACCACCCTCGTATGGCCATCCTTAGCTTTCAAGCAAGGCAGAGAGCTTTTAAGAGTTGCTTACTGGGCTCTGGTAGGCTCTTGTGCAGGCTCTTGGAGGACCGTTTGAGTCCCCACAATATCTCACAAGAGCCTCCCAGAGCCTGATAAGCAAGTATGAGAACTTAACAAGCTCTTTCTGCAGCAGGAGAACCCGGCTCAAAGGAGTTTTCAAGCTCTCTGCCTTGCAAGCAATTAATTTGCGGGGTTTCAAATTTGTTGTTGTTTAGTCGTTTAGTCGTGTCCGACTCTTTGTGACCCCCTGGACCAGAGCACACCAGGCACTCCTGTCTTCCACTGCCTCCTGCACTTTGGTCAGGCTCATGTTTGTAGCTTCGAGAACACTGTCCAACCATCTCGTCCTCTGTCATCCCCTTCTGTTTGTGCCCTCCATCTTTCTCAACATCAGGGTCTTTTCCAGGGAGTCTTCTCTTCTCATGAGGTAGCCAAAGTATTGGAGTCTCTGCTTCAGGATCTGTCCTTCCAGTGAGCACTCAGGGCTGATTTCCTCAAGAATGGATAGGCTTGTTCTTCTTGCAGTCCATGGGACTCTCAAGAGTCTCCTCCAGCACCATAATTCAAAAGCATCAATTCTTTGGCGATCAGCCTTCTTTATGGTCCAGCTCTCACTTCCATACATCACTACTGGGAAAACCATAGCTTTTACTATACGGACCTTTGTTGGCAAGGTGATGTCTCTACTTTTTAAGATGCTTTCTAGGTTTGTCATTGCTTTTCTCCCAAGAGGCAGGCGTCTTTTAATTTCGTGGCTGCTGTCACCATCTGCAGTGATCATGGAGCCCAAGAAAGTAAAATCTCTCAGTGCCTCCATTTCTTCCCCTTCTATTTGCCAGGAGGTGATGGGACCAGTAGCCATGATCTTCGTTTTTATTTTGATGTTGAGCTTCAGACCATATTTTGCGCTCTCCTCTTTCACCCTCAATAAAAGGTTCTTTAATTCCTCCTCACTTTCTGCCATCAAGGTTGTGTCATCTGCGTATCTGAGGTTGTTGATATTTCTTCCGGCAATCTTAATTCCAGCTAGAGATTCCTTCTACTCCACACTTATTAAAAGCACGGGATCCATAGCTGTCAACTTTTCCCTTTACTTGCAAGGAATCCTATTTGGAATAAGGGAATTTCCCTTAAAAAAGGGGAAACGTTGACAGCTATGACAGCATCTTTGTTCTCCTTTGCACCTGACAAAGTGGAAGGTGTGCAAAGGAGGGCAGCCTGGAAACCTAGCCTTATGAAGAATGGTTGAGGGAGTTGGGGATGTTTAGCCTGGAGAAGAGAAGACAGAGAAGTGACTTGATAGCCATCTTCAAATACCTGAAGGGCTGTCCCATGGAAGATGGAGCAACCTTGTTTTCTGCTGCTCCAGGGCGTAGGAGCCAAACCAATGGTTTAAGTTACAAGAAAGGAGATTCTGACTAAGCATCAGGAAGAACGTTCTGGCAGTAGGAGCTGTTCAGCAGTGGAACAGACTGCTTATAGTGATTTCCCCATATATTCATATTTCTCCCTTCCCGCTATATATTTAATACTTTACACTGCTAACTTTACACTAACCCTGCTAAAGTTTTAACCAGATTAACCTGATTCTTCAGCTATTCTCCAAACATTTCCCACTCTTCCTTAAATACTCCATCTTCCTGATCTATTATTCTATTAGATAAATTTGCTAATTCTACATATTCTACATCTCCTGTGTTGCTATTGTTCTCTTGGTTGCCCAGTTTCTTTGTAGGACTGAGATGGGACTGTTGCTGGCTTAAGTGTTAGTTCTGTTCTCTGTAAAGGTAAAGGTACCCCTGGCCGTTAGGTCCAGTCGTGGCCGACTCTGGGGTTGTGGCGCTCATCTCGCTCTATAGGCCGAGGGAGCCGGCGTACAGCTTCTGGGTCATGTGGCCAGCATGACTAAGCCGCTTCTGGTGAAACCAGAGCAGCACACAGAAATGCCGTTTACCTTCCCGCCGGAGCGGTACCTATTTATCTACTTGCACTTTGACATGCTTTCGAACTACTAGGTGGGCAGGAGCAGGGACTGAACAACGGGAGCTCACCCCGTCGCAGGGATTCGAACAGCCAACCTTCTGATCAGCAAGCCCTAGGCTCAGTGGTTTAGACCACAGCACCACCCACGTTCTCCATAGGCGACTGTGAATGTTGATATAGGGATCATTTTCTAGGATAATGCAGAAATTAACGGTCTTTTCTTCTTCTGTAAGCAGCACAGGAGGTTGCGGTATGATGAGGGTGATAGATTGCGTATGTATGTGTGCACGCATGTATGTGACAATATTCGTGGGAAGCCCTAATGTGATAAGTGGTAAAAGTTGGCTCTTTAGTTACACAGATGATTGGAAAATGGAGATCATTTGTTTACTGTTAGCATGTGACTTGCTGGGCTTGCATGAGTTGTCTGGGCTACCAACAATGCAGTGCTCTGTACTGGAGTATGTTCACTGAGTGGAGTGAAATCAGATTATGTTCATTTGTGGTGTGAACCAGCAGATACATGCGTGCACAGAAGTATTGGAAATATAAATCTCTGCTTGTTCCCCTTATAGGCACAGATCCGGAAGAGATCATTCTGAATGCTTTCAGGGTTTTCGACAGAGAAGGAAAAGGTCATGTGAAAGCAGATTAGTAAGTTTTCACTTCATTTTGAATCTCTTCTCCATGTTAATTTCGCTTCTGTCAAGTTTGTGACTCATTGCCAGTCTGTTGTATTGCACTGCCCAATGGCTGGATCCCTGCCCTGTGGAATGCCAGATTCTGTGAGCAGTCATCGAAACATCAAATCATGGAATGGTAGAGTTGGAAGTGACCCCAACGGTCATCTAGTCCAACCCCCTTCAATGCAGAAATCCCAGCTAAAGCATTCATGACAGATAGCCATCCAACCTCTGCTTAAAAACCTCCAGGGAGGGAGTGTTCATCACCTCCCAAGGGAGACCGTTTGCTGTTACCAATAAAGGTCTGGGCCAGTTTTAACCCAGCTTCAGCCTCTATTTGCTCCCATGCACGCTACTCTGTGCTGCAGACACAAATTAATCCCCATGTAAACAAGAGTCTCCTCCAGCACCATAATTCAAAAGCATCAATTCTTCGGCGATCAGCCTTCTTTTTGTGAGAGCTGGACCATAAAGAAAGCTGATCGCCGAAGAATTGATGCTTTTGAATTATGGTGCTGGAGGAGACTCTTGAGAGTCCCATGGACTGCAAGAAGATCAAACCTCTCCATTCTGAAGGAAATCAGCCCTGAGTGCTCACTGGAAGGACAGATCCTGAAGCTGAGGCTCCAATACTTTGGCCACCTCATGAGAAGAGAAGACTCCCTGGAAAAGACCCTGATGTTGAGAAAGATGGAGGGCACAAGGAGAAGGGGACGACAGAGGACGAGATGGTTGGACGTGCTCTGGTCCATGGGGTCACGAAGAGTCGGACACGACTAAACGACTAAACAACAACAAAAACAAACAAAAACAAAAACTGTCCCTGCATGTAGAGAACTAGCACATCAGGGAAAGTGTTGAAGGGGCTGAAGCGGCTCTAGCCACTACCCAATGCTCCCCCTCCTACTTTACCTGCACCCACACAGTTAATGCCACCTCTAGTCTTATCCTGGGAGAGGAGGATCAATTGGCACCCACAATTTCATAATACAAAGTGGAATATACCGTATTTTTCGCCCTATAGGACGCACTTTTTCCCCTCCAAAAATGAAGGGGAAATCTGGGTGCGTCCTATGGGGCGAATGCAGGCTTTCGCTGAAGCTTGGAGAGCAAGAGTGGTCGATGCACACCGACCCCTCTTGCTCTCCAGGCTTCAGGAAGACATCCGCAGCTTAGGCAGCCCTGCGGGAGTTCCCGCAGGGATGTCTAGGCTGCGGATAGCAGCCTGCTTCCCGGAGCGCCGGGCGCCCTGAAGCAGAGCGCCCCGCGCACCGGACAGACATCCGCAGTGTGGGGAGCCCTGCAGGAGTTCCCTGCAGGGCTCCCCACGCTGCAGATAGCAGCCTGCTGCCCGGCGCGCGGAGCGCCCTGAAGCAGAGCGCCCCATGCGCCGGGCAGACATCCGCAGTGTGGGGAGCCCTGCAGGAGTTCCCCGCAGGGCTCCCCACGCTGCGGATAGCAGCCTGCCGCCTGAGGCAGACATCGGCCAGCCCCATAAGCTCGGGGGACAGCAGGGAGGCGCAGTGCCGTTCCTCGACCTGGTTCGGTTTCCCCGACCTGCTTTTGGGGGGAAAATAAAGGAAATTTTTCCCCCTTTATTTCCCCCCCAAAAAACTAGGTGCGTCCTATGGGACGAAAAATACGGTAAATGCGTAATACATAGCTGCAGGGTTTTTCTTGCTGGAAAAGGACACCCATAACACCCCACCAAAAATGGTCCCTGCCCAACCTAGCCAAAGTCACAAGACAATTTCATTAGCTCATCACCACACAACAGAACTTACTGTTTTCTTATTAGACCCAAGGGTAATGTCAATCATTACATAACAAACCATTAAATCAATCCCATGGCTGCATTTGATGCTCAGCCTCATTTCACATAATTCCAGCATTTAGACATTTGACTCTAATAATTTTTTTAGCGTGGCTCACACATCCCTTTGAAAGTCTTTCCGCTTTCAAGGCGATGGTTGCTATTCATTAATAGCATTTCTCCATGTGAAGAAGGAAAGACAACAGCAGAATCCTCCCCGCCCCCACTCCATTGGCGGTGACTGACCTTTTAATAAGAACCTTCATCTAATTAACATCCTTTTGGGGCATTTCATTTTTTCCACTGCGTGTTTTCACCTCTCACTTGGAAAATCGTGACTCATTTGGGAGTTTTGGAACTGATTTTGAATGTGATGGCAAAGATATGTGATATCTATATTGCCTTAAACACCGTACTCTTACCACACAGAGGGATAGAGAGATGAGAAAGAGATTGGGCACACCGTCCTTTGCGATGTTGAAGCTCAACAACAGGCAACAGCCTCCTTCCAAGGTGGGCAAACAAAACAAAAACTGGCATGGCGTTTGGAAAAGTTTGGCGATTCAGGTTGCAAAGTTCCCTTGACGTTTATGAGGTTTACTCACAAGCAAGAAAGCACAGCGTTGCGATTATGCTTCCCACAGCTGTCCAATAACAGTCTTGTTGATACCAAACAGCACTCCACAAATTTGCACCAACTTAGACCATGACGGAAATTAGCTGTATTTAAAGTGTGGCCAACCACCTTCTCCAAAGTCCACATTTTCAAAGCCCAGAATATCCCATTTCCCTCCCCGCTTGTTTGCGAGGAATGTGCGTATGTGAGAGACCTGCGCATACATGACGCCAGAGCCCTCTCCTTCCTTCCATATCCTGTTTGCAGAAACAACGCTCTGTTTCCTGAGCAATGCAGGAAGTCATTGTGGATCCAACCTCACATCCACAAGTGAGCTCACAGACTGGAATAGAAGGCAGGCACTTCCAATTGCATGCCCTTCTAGGACTGCAAGTGTCCCTGTTTCCCAGGGACAGTCCTGGATTTACAGAAGCCATCCCAGTTTCTGATTTGATCCAAGAATGTCCACTTTTCTTTAGAACATCCCTTTTTCATCAGAGAAGTGTTAGAGGGTATGGCATTTGTTGTTGTTTAGTCGTTTAGTCGTGTCTGACTCTTTGTGACCCCATGGACCAGAGCACGCCAGGCCCTCCTGTCTTCCACTGCCTCCCGCAGTTTGGTCAAACACATGCTGGTAGCTTCAAGAACACTGTCCAACCATCTCGTCCTCTGTCATCCCCTTCTCCTTGTGCCCTCCATCTTTCCCAACATCAGGGTCTTTTCCAGAGAGTCTTCTCTTCTCGTGAGGTGGCCAAAGTATTGGAGTCTCAACTTCATGATCTGTCCTTCCAGTGAGCACTCAGGGCTGATTTCCTTAAGAATGGAGAGGTTTGATCTTCTTGCAGTCCATGGGACTCTCAAGAGTCTCCTCCAGCACCATAATTCAAAAGCATCAATTCTTTGGCGATCAGCCTTCTTTACGGTCCAACTCTCACTTCCATACATCACTACTGGGAAAACCATAGCTTTAACTATACGGACCTTTGTTGGCAAGGTGATGTCTCTGCTTTTTAAGATGCTGTCTAGGTTTGTCATAATAGGACATCCTTATTTTCATCAGAGAAATGTTGGAGGATATGGGATTGGGAGTTCAGTTGCCTCTCCTCTTTCGACTTACTTGTCAATCCTCAACCAACAATCAAAGGAGGTTTCTAGCATGTGAACTTAAGGGTGTAATAGGCCAGTTTTCAGTTCAATTCTGTGTTGCAGTGGCCTTCAGATACTCTTTGTCCCAAGAGAGAATTTTCTGTTCCTCCCTTTTTCAAATGAAGAGGGTTGTTCTCCATAATTACAGAGTCCACTCAGGGGCGGAGGAAGGGGTGTGTGGTGGGGGCGGCATGCCCCGGGTGTCACCACTGAGGGGGTGACAAAATGCCGAGTGGCACTCACCGCAGGGCCTACAGCGCCTGAGTCACGTGTCTCTCTCTGCGCTGCCCCAAGTGGTCCGCCCAGCGCCTCCCCCTCAGCTGTAGGGTGGCTGAGGAGGAGGAGGCAGGAAAACTCCCTGGAGGCTCTGCGGAGCGTCCTGCCCTGGCTGGCCCCGCCCCTGGGCACAAGACACGCCCACCGCCCCAGCCGCCCAATCGGCTTCCTCCGCCGTTGAGTCCACTAGATTAGAAAGATCAGAATTAGGTGCCTAAGGAACTTACACTTTCCTTTTGTTTAAGTGCAAAGAGTAGGAAGATCCAGTTGTGAGTCTCAATTGTTTCTTCCCCAAGACTGCAGGAGACAGTCTGATGGAGCCACAGAAGGATCAAATCCTTCTTGGATCTTCATCCAGACATCACTGGTGCTGCCCACAGCCCCACCGACCTCTTCTTGAGGCTACAATGTGTGCCAGATTATCTCAATTAACGCACAACTTGTTCCGTGCCATTTCTTTTTTGGGGAAAAAAAAGAAAGAAAGCGCAGCTCTCTGTGACTTACTAGGAAACCAAATATTGGGACTGAAAATATTGGAACGAGCTGAAACTGGCCGCGACAGATACCATCAGGACCCCAGGGCAGGCGCTGTTTTTATAAACCCTGTTTGTTTCTATGTGTCTGATTTTGGGGGTTGTTGTCTCCTCCCTCCCCGCAAAGAAACAAGTAATATGGAAAACAACAACTGCAGGGAAGCTGACGGCTTCTTAGTTAGGAAAATCTGAGTCTTTGTTTCTCTATAAAATAAATAATGGAAACTGTGGGGTTCTTTACTCAGTCCTTCTTATGTGTAATGGTGCCAGAGGCTGCCGTGCTGTGCTTCTGAAGCTCGAAATTGTATTTGATCCTCCTCCTTCGCCACCACCACCTCAGCCACCCCCGCCACCCTCAATCTGGCCTCACATTCTTTCCAAAAACACTGGATGCATGTGAACAGAAGATGCCAAGTGACATTGGTTGCTTTCTGAAAGAGAGAGAGAGAGAGAGAGAGAGAGAGAGAGAGAGAGAGAGAGAGGACTGAGCCTCTTTGGAAACCAAATCAATAGAAGAGTCTTGCGGCATAAGATTTCATGGACTGGAGTCAACAGATTTAGGACAGTTGCCAGATACAGACAGGTGGACACAGAGGAGGAAAAATGGAAACAGTGGAAACAGGGAGACCAAAAGTGGCCCATTTTGTCCAGCATCCAATTTCTCTTGGTGGCAAACCAGATTATTGGTGCTTGGGAAGTCTGTCTTCAAAGAGGATCAGTTCCAGTTCCAGTTCTCCCCTTCCAAAACAGGATTAGTTCCAGTGCGAGTTCACCCCCTCCAAAATGGAACAACTTCTGCTCCAGTTCAATTTTCACAGTTCAATTCAAAATTCATTCCCATGGCGATTTTTTTCAGTCTTCAGAGTTTCACTAGCTGCTCACCTGAAGGATAAAATGTACTTAAGAACACTAAGGCAACATCGAAAGGCACATGCAATACAACAGGAACAGTTGTTTTGTCTATTTCCTAAGCTTAAACAGGAACATCCCTTTTACAGATAAGGGGGGGGGGGAGGAATGATGACTGCAATGAAACACAATGAATGTAATGAAGTGTGTGTGTGTGTGTGTGTGTGTGTGTGTGTGTGTGTGAATTAAAAAGCGGCCTCCAAAAAATCAGCACAAAAGTAACTTAATTCCTGTTCGGTTCACCCGGACATTGCAGAAACTACTTTCAGATGTGACTCAGAGCTTTCCGAATTAATTCCGAATTAATCCATCTGTTCCAAGCACCGCCAGTTACACCCTTAGACATACTGACCTGGCTCTATTCACGTGCAGTTGCTTCTCTAGCACGAGGCGGATACAATGGGACACAGTGGATCTGTGATTCCTGCATTGTAGAAGGCTGGAATGGGATCCCTTCCAACTCTACAGTTCTATGATTCCACCCCTTCAGCCATAATGGCGCCAGCACTGCATTCGTCCTGCTACGTACTCCTGTTAGGTTTGAGCACAGTGCAGGTTGCAAATGTGGCCTCCTCCGTGGCCCTTAAATAGATTTGCTTTATTTCAAACAGCATGAAGGAAATGCTCATGACACAGGCAGACCGGTTTACTGAAGAGGAGGTAAGATTCCTTACATGCTGCACTCCCTTTATTCCCTGAAAATGTGAAGATTTTTCTATTTGATAAGAACAATTTCCAATTTTTTTGTTTCGTTCCAGATTTGATGGTTGAGATGGCATCATGAGATTGCCAGGGGTAGTCCTTGGGAGTCTGGTTATCTTGAGATAAATGGGGGAAAGAGCTGGTCTGGGATGGATAGATTGATGGTCCTTTAGAGGGGGAACTTCTAACCTTCCCAGTTTCTCTATTTATTTCCTTTATATCCCATTTCCCCTCCAAGGAGTTCAAGGTGGCACAAATGGTTCCATGCGCGGAGCCATGGATTTTTGTTTGTGGGGGGCAGACAAAGTTGTTCAGCTTTTTTTGGGAAATCCACCAAAGTTGTTGAGCTCTTTTTAGGAGATTGCCCCCAAAAGTTGGGGAAGTCACAGGTAAAAAGTAAAAATACCCCCAAGAGCAGGACTTTTGGGGGAGCAGGCTTTGGTTGGGGGGCAGGCTGATGCTAGGGGAGGCATAACCTCAGTTTATTGAGTACTTTCTTTTTTGTACATAATTTAAATTAAGTTTTGTGTTTTACAATTAAAGACACTCATTTTACATCCTTAACATATAAATGACTTCCCTTCTTCTCTTTCCGTGGTTCATTTTACATATCATAAATCCCTGCATATTTTACAAAAACTATACCGTTCAGTATTCCATTATTGCATCCAACAAAACTTTACACTGTTGAATTTATCTTAATGCTGCCAGTGTTTTCAGCTGTACACAATTATTTCCCATATATTCAATAAACGTTTTCCAATATTCTTTATTGAGTACTTTCAATGCTTTTCAATAATTCTTGTGCTCCCCCATGCATAGTTCTGCTCCTTCTCCATTTTATCCTGACAGGTAAGTTAAGCTGAGAGACTGTGACTAGGTCAGCCAATGAGCTTCATTGCCAAATCCTGGTCTCCCAGTGCCACACTCTTAACCCTACACCACACTAGCTCTCAATGTTGTTGTTTGACACCAGCTCCCTATGGAAGGTTCCACATCAGCATAGAGTGGAGTGTGGTCCATTTGTGGAACCTTGAGCTGCAGCCAGCTCTCTGAGAAATATGGCTCCAGCATGATTACAGTGGTTCTCTTCAATGGTACCAACTAACGGGTAGAGCAGGGGTAGGCAATCAGTCTTTGAACTGTGTGATTGCCGACTAGCATGCTCCTGTGACAGTTGAGATGCAATTCCCATCCTGTCCTTTCCAATATTTATTTCCTTCTTCTGTTTCTCAGATGAAACAGACGTTCACCGCATTCCCTCCAGATCCTGCCGGCAACCTGGACTACAAGAACCTTGTTTACGTTATCACTCATGGTGAAGAGAAGGACTAGAAGATGCTGAGATGATCCATTGAGAGAAGGCTATTCACTGTTGCCTCAGAAGAAGCCGAGTGAGACGAAAACCATTATATTTCACCAGGCTTCAACAACCTGGGGCCCTCCTCATGCTTTGGAGTACAACTGCCATCAGACGTAGAAAACAACTGGGGAGCAGCAGATTGTTGAAGGCCGTGCTAGATAATCTTGGGCATTTTTATAAATAAAAGCAGAAGATACCATTTTGTATCTATCTCCCTGTTTGGTTTTCTGTGTATTCTTGTTTTTTGTTGTCATCAGCAATGTAGAAACGGGATGTTCTCGATGTTGGGAAGTGTAATGTAGCTCCACCTCTTCCCCTTCCCTTTATTAAACACCAGGAGATATGTGAAAAAGACAAGGGATGGAGGGAATCTTTGTGAAACAGGGATGGGTTCTTTTTATAACCCTCCAATCTGGCTTAATGTGAGCAGGAGATGAGTACTGGAACCTGTTTTAAATCTGAAGACCCAACCGAGGAACCTGCTTGTTGGAATAACACAAAGGTGTCTTTGGTTCCCTGCTCAAAATGGCCACATAAAGTGTGAAGGCTTCAGGGAATCCTATCCCTCCCATGGTGGGATGCAAAGAAGCAGAAAAACAAGAAGAGTTCTTACCAGGTACAGTGGTACTTCTGGTTACAAACTTAATTCATTCCGTAGGTCCGTTCTTAACCTGAAACTGTTCTTAACCTGAAGTACCACTTTAGCTAATGGGGCCTCTTGCTGCTGCTGTGCCGCCGGTGCACAATTTCTGTTCTCATCCTGAGGTAAAGTTCTTAACCCGAAGTACTACTTCCGGGTTAGCGGAGTCTGTAACCCGAGGTGTTTGTAACCCGAGGTGTTTGTAACCCGAGGTGTTTGTAACCCGAGGTATCCCTGTAGTTTATTCAATATTCACAGAGGTAGGAGAAGGAAAGCAGTCTCTCTTAGATAATGGCGTTGTTCCAAGTAAAGTCCCACCCCCTCAGTCTCTCCTATTCTACGTCACCCTTGTGCCAGCTGATCTGTGCTTTCTGACTCTGAGCTTTCTGTTCTCCTACTCTCAATGCACGCTGGGTCCTGGGAGAGGGAGGGTCAGGAATTCTTTCAAGAGGCACTGAGTCTGTCAGCTGTCTCTCCCCTGGTGCATCTTCTTCTTCCTGCTGCTCCTCTCCCAAAATTTCCCAGCTTCTCCCCTCTGCACCCTCTGAACTATGACCTTCTGCAAACCACTGTTCTAAATCTATACTGTCCTCCTCTTCTCCAGGAAGTGTAGGAGGAGGGGCGAGGGCAGACTCCACCATTCCTCCTTTTCGGACCAGTCCCTGACATCGAGATTCTTGGAGAATACTAGTACCAATCGCTTGCTTTAGGGCCGAAGTATACAATACATTTATAGTATATTCCATGGACGTTTATAGGGCATGACTTCCCCCAAAGAATCCTGGGAACTGTAGTTCCCCATTATAAAGCTACCAGTTGCAGCACCTTTAACAAACTACCGTTTACAACAACTTACAATCGCAAAAATAAAGTGGGTCCTAAAAATATACACCCAGTGTCAAAAGGTCAAAGGGATGCTGTATAATGAAGACGCCAGACATAGTTCTGTGGGGAGGGGGTTCCACAATTTAGGGAATGCCATGGAGAGGGCCCTTTCCTGGGCTGCCACCCCCGAGTCTCTGTGGGAAGAGGAATTACCAAGAGGGCTCCCTCTGCCAATCTTAAATGTAACGGTACCCCTGACCATTAGGTCCAGTCACGAACGACTCGGGGGTTGCTGCGCTCATCTCACTCTATAGGCCGAGGGAGCAGGCGTTTGTCCACAGACAGCTTCCAGGTCATGTGGCCAGCATGACTAAGCCATTTCTGGTGAACCAGAGCAGCACACGGAAACGCCGTTTACCTTCCCGCTGGAGTGGTACCTATTTATCTACTTGCACTTTGATGTGCTTTCAAACTTCTAGGTGGGCCGGAGCAGGGACCGAGCAACGGGAGCTCACCCCGTCGCGGGGATTCGAACCACCAACCTTCTGATTGGCAAGCCCTCGTCTCTGTGGTTTAGACCACAGTGCCAATCTTAGCACCCAATAAAATCTGTAGGGAAGGAGGTGGTCCTTCAGGTATTTGGAGCCTATCAATTATGGCTTTAAACACAAACGTGAGCACCTTGAATTAGGCCCAGAAACAAACTGGCAACTGGTATATTCTGTAGGTCTGATGAATCAATTTCAGATGGCCACATAAATTAAATAATAATAATAACAACAACATGAAAAGGGAGATATAGCCATCACTCATAAATTGCTGGTTTCTGCATTTTCAGACGAGAACACCTTGGCCAACTTAAATATTGTTCCAAAACTCTTTTTAGTGACTTGGTTATTTATAGTATTTTTAAACCATCAGTTCACATTTCATTGGTGGTGAAAGCTAGAAATAAATACGCCATGTGCTTACATGCAGTTCCAGAGAATACTGGGTTTGATGCCACCATCGTCAGAGGCAGCAGTGCTTCTGAATCCCAGTTCTGGAAGCTGCAAGAGGGGAGAAGGCTCCTCTGCTCAGGTCCAGCTTGCGGGTTTCCTACAAGCATCTGGTTGGCCACTGTGAGAACAGGACTAGATGGGCCACTGGCCAAGGTTAATTTGGCTTTCATTTAAAAGAACAATAGGTAAATAAAAAAGAGAATTCCCTAGATGCCTAAGATCCAGGTTTAGGGCAAGTACTCTTTGGTGAGAGAACCCCAGCAGAGATTTAAAATCACAAAATATTCAGAAAAGTAAATCATGGAAATATAGGCTGTTAGACTTTTACAATATACCCCTTCCAAGTTGCTTTCAAAGTTCCCCTTTTCCCTTAGCATAGAAAGAGACACCACATTTGGCAACTTAAAAATGGTTTACTTACAAACACTTCAAAGGTCAGATCCATGTGTTTTTCCATACAGCAGTTAAAAAACACAGGCAGTACAATCCTGTATCCATTTTTTTATGGCTTCCCCCAAATAATATTGGGAACTGTGGTAAATCTGGTGAAAGTGCTCATTATCAGAGTGGCCTGATGGAAAGAGAGGAAAGGGCTTCTGAAACTTTAATAGCTGGATGGAAGAGAGAATTTCAGCAATGACAAAGTTCACTTGCTGAAGCCCCCTCTGAGAAGTGTAGTTCTGTGCAAGGAATCAGGGCATCCTAACAACTCTCAGCATCCTTAACAAACTACAGCTCCCATAATGCTTTGGGGTTAGCCATGTCTGTTTAAAGCACTACCATAGTGCTTTGAATGGAATCATAGTGCTTTAAATATGAATGTGGCCCTAAAGTCCGATAAGATCTGGGGGCCACCATCTCAACCACCCCGGCCTCAGATTGCTCGGCAGTGATTTTTGAAACATACACGCATACACCCCTCTGCCTTTAAGGTTGCAGGGAGCCAGTCTTTTGCAGGAGTGGGCGTGCATAAACACTGCTACATCGCTATCATAAACACTGGCTGGATGGTGGTGGGAAATAATTAAGTACCAATAATGGAAATGCTGACATCAGACCTTACCGTAACAGGGGTGGGCTGTCATTCAGTTGTAGCCTGCAAAGTGCTTTCTTTGGAACGTGAAACATTATAAGGTACCTAGGTTTAATTGGCTAACTCAAAGGTTCACCAGACAGGCTTCAGAATCAGTCACCTTGGTCCACCTAAATACTCTGAATTCTGTGCTGTTTCAGATGCTTCAGTGGTTCCCAAACTTTTTTTGGACACGCCCCCCCCCCTTTGTTCCATAAACTCATCCCCAGCGCCCCCTTTCCCAACCCTATAAACAGCTTTATTCAGAACAGTGGTTTGTACAACCCACTAAGGAGGACAACAACATTCGAGACAATAGCAGTTTATTGCACATTTATTCAAAACCCTGTTAAAACTACAGTGGTACCTTGGGTTACATATGCTTCAGGTTACAGACGCTTCAGGTTACAGACTCCGCTAACCCAGAAATAGTACCTCGGGTTAAGAACTTTGCTTCAGGATGAGAACAGAAATCGCACGGTGGCAGCGGGAGGCCCCATTAGCTAAAGTGGTGCTTCAGGTTAAGAACAGTTTCAGTTTAAGAACTGACCTCCAGAACAAATTAAGTTCTTAACCCGAGGTACCACTGTATTGAGTTTAATTAATTCAACAAAATTGACAAACTTGATCCTGTGATGCCAGCTTTTCAAAGCCTGATAGTTATTTACATCTCCAACAGCCCCCTATTGCCCCCTTACCTCTTATTGCCCCTCTAGCTAATCCCACCCCCAGGGGGCGCTACTGCTCCCATTGGGAAGCCCTGCCTTAGTCCATGTCTGGTTGTTCTACCTGCAAAGGAAGAATACTTCATGATTCGCCACACGTTCAGATTTATTTATCCGTATCTACTCATTGGGTTGTCACAAAACAAGAGTTTAACAACAGGATCTACATATTCATATAAACTAAAGGTGTGGATATCCTTCGCACCCCCCTTGAATTTGTCCTATTCAACTTTAACTGAATTGAGGCCAAGGTGTTAAGTGCCCCTCTCTCCTCTGCAGCGGATAAACTGCATCATCCAAAAGGATACCAAATGCAAGGGGACCAATGGATGAATGAACGGACTAATTCATTCCAAAGGTTGAACAATGCTCCATGGAGAATAAACAAAACTTGAATCGGAAGAGGGTACATTGTCTTACAAAGATTTTGATTTATTTTTTTTAAGCGCAGCAAAAAGGCAAATGCTCCAATTAAAATGAAAGAGGAAGTTTCCAGAGAGAAACACTTTTTGCAATCAAAGCATTGCACATCTGGAACCAATCGTCAAGTGTTTAGAAACCATCAAAGCAAATGTTATTAATAAATGCAAGGAGACATTAGCAGACAGGCAAGGAGAGCAGACTAAGGACAGAGGTGGGGCTGACATGAACCCTCAACACAAGCAGACTCATTAGCCTAAAAGGACTTTGTCTCCTGCCTTCGCAACTCCACATTCCTTTTCATCACGTCCTTGCGGTACTTACAAAGATTTTTTTGGCATCAAGACTACTTTAGGTAGGAGACAGCCCATCCAGACGGCACCTCCCATATGCTCAGCTCTCCCCCTAAGAAATCAATGCAAGCAGAAAATGCATAGGCAATTATTAGGCAAGAGATTGAGAAGAAAATAGACAGCACCGTAATGACTTTTTGTCCATTTAGGGTGTAGCCCAAGGGAAGCCAAAGTGGTGCCTTCCATCAGCCACAGCCAGCAGAGGTGGAAGTCCAATGACATGTGGAGGGATGCAGTTCTTCCATCTCTGCTTTAGAGCCTTCCAGAGGGTACCGGAGTGATATTTTTGGGGAGGCGGAAGCAGAGAGAGCAGTAATGAAATGCTGAAAAAGACTGACCTGAACACAGTGAAAACAGAGTGAAACAAAATGAAGACAGAGTCAAACAAAGTGAAGACAGAGTGACCTGGACAGAGTGAAGACAGGGTGAAGACAGTGTGAAACAAAGTGACCTGAAGTAATATTTCTAGGGAGCAGGGGAGCAGAGAGAGCAGTTTTCTTAACAAAATGCTGACATGGAAAGTATGCTGCAGTGCAGAAATTGAGAGGGTCTTGTTCACCCCCTATTTTCTTTGGCCTCTGTTGCCCCATATCCTGCCTCTGTTTAATAGGATAATTTAATTAACTTCTCAAGTTTGGTATCATTTGCTTGGTCCACCTTTTTTCTTCTTAAAACCAGCTGAATAGATGGAGAGAGTATACATTTCAAAGCTTTCCTGCATTAAGATAATGAAATAAAATATACTGCAGCCTCCTGGATTTTGTTCTCTCTTTCTGTGTGTATTGGATGGAGGAATGGATGGTCGACTTATACAATTGGAACCTGGGGATGGGAAAACAATCTATTCACTCAGATGTGTCCCCCCTTCCAAGTATGTCTTAACCTTGAAAAAACAAACAGCCCCAAAAACATACACACAGAGGTTGGAACATAGAAAGCTGCCATACTTTTCTCCCACTCTCGTAACATCCAATGAAACTGAGTGTTGGGAGATTCAGAACAGAGAAAATAAAGTACTTATTCACACACAGCTGAAAATTTGTAAAAGGTGATACGATTTGATAATATTGTCAAAAAATTGGAAAATTAATTTTAAAAAATTATTTAAAAAGGTACCTATTCATACACAGCACATGGCTAAACTATGGAGCTCACTTGCACAGTTTGGAGGCAGTATTGGTTCTGAATACCGATTGCTAGAAACTGCAAGAAGGGATAGCTCTCTCCACATAATAAATGCTTATTTCCTATCTTCTCTGCTGTTGGCAGTGCAAGCTCCCAATAGCTGACAGCCCTGGTGAGGAACTGTTGGCAGTGCAAGCTCCCAATAGCTGACAGCCTTGGTGAGGAACAAGGAAAGAAGAAAAGGTCTTCTGTAGGTTTGCTGTGTAATACCAACGCAAGGCACAGCACACAGGCAGTTAGCTGAGCAGAGTTACGAGAACGCCAGCGAGATGTTTGGGGTGGGAAACATATCAAAAGATTGGTAGTGAAGGCTGCTTGCAAGCTATTGCATGCAAACAGGAGATGGGTTTCTGTGCGAGCGTGATAACTTTAGCCACACTCTTCTCGCTTTTAATGAGCTTTTTAATAAACCTTCCTTACACCATCATTGTTAAGTTGTGGGTTGACATAGCAGACGACACAGCGATTTCTCCAAAGCAGCTCTTTATTTTGTAAGCTGGAACAGAACTGAACTGAGGAGCTCAGTCAGCCTGCTTATATAGAGCTACAGAACAATTGTAACTGTTGCAATGTTCTAAAACTATCCAATCACTGAACGTCACTTTTCGATCCTTCATTTGCATACAAAACTATCCAATCACTAAACGTCACTTTCGATCCTTCATTATAACTATCTACAGTATCCCCCTGCTGGCCCAGGGTGAGAACTTCAGTACATAACAATCATCATCTTTCCCACTTGTCAAACCCCCAACCACCATGACTGTGAAGGCAGGGTGGAAATTACCACCCAAAATGGGGCAGTAATAACAGAGCATGCTCAGCATCCATGGACTTGTCTGTTGGGAAACGAGAGCAGAAAACTGGGGAACGATGGAATGGCATGTTAGAGGAGGGTATGGCTGGCAAGAACTCTCCCATTAGGGTGTGAGGATACACTGCAATGTTTTGTTGGTGATCCCTCTTGTAAGAATTTAAAGGTCAAGTACATGCAGTGCTGGATTCACATATAAGCTAAACAAGCTATAGCTTAGGGCCCCACTCTCTTGGCCCCCCCACCAAAAAAAATTCACTATTAATATACTTCTTCTTAATTGTATTTCAGTTCAACAATTACTTAGATAAAATACATATTTTGTTATATGCAAATAGCTTTAGATACCTATTAGGTCCATAAATTACCATATAGCATATATTCAACACAAAAAAGTGACAATTTGTTGTTGACAAAGGACAGCTGGACATATAAAGGACACATAAAGGGCCCCATTACCTTCAGTAGCTTAGGGCCTCATCAAACCTAAATGAGTACATCAGAATGTTCTCAATCGAGCTGTTTAAGCTTTGCACCTAGCCATTGCGCCCAGAATCTGTGACACACATCTAAAGATACACAGTTTGAGTTTTTGCAGAAAACTGGCAAGATCTCTGTTTCCAGCTTAAGCCATCTCCGTGTGATTTACAGCCAAGGCATTTCTGTAGGTGTGGCTGATCTTCTTTTGGCATGGCTAGACTAGAATGCCGTGGCTGAGTGCCACGCAAATAAGGCTTGGACGTGGGTTAACGGTGGGTCAGTGAGACAGTGGGAAGAATGTGATTTTGGGAAAACTTTCTCAGACATGAAAAAAGACAGCTTCTGTGGTTGGTGTCTTCAGTTTCCTGTTAGAGTCCCACAGCTGTACAGTGGTACCTCGGGTTAAGAACTTAATTCGTTCTGGAGGTCCATTCTTAACCTAAAAATGTTCTTAACCTGAAGCACCACCCCAGCTAATGGGGCCTCCTGCTGCCACTGCGCTGCCGCCGCACGATTTCTGTTCTCATCCTGAAGCAAAGTTCTTAACCCGAGGTACTATTTCTGGGTTAGCGGAGTCTGTAACCTGAAGCGTCTGTAACCTGAGGTGCCACTGTAGTCTTCACTCTTTTTAAAAATAAAAAATAGAAGTTTTATTGAAGTTTTCCAAGTAATACAGTGAAGTCCATGCAACACACACAATACTATAAAACAAAAGCTTTGCAAAGAAAAGGAAGAAATCTACAAAATAATACCATACAATGGACAATTGTTATCAGCCCTCACATTAATATGATTATAGTAGATGCAATCTTAGGTAAAAGAGCTGAACTTTTCCCTGACAACCAGTTATGCTCCCTAGTGTTTGGGTGGGGCTAGGGTTAACCTACCCCACCCCATCGACTACACAAGACCTTTGGCTTTCAGGAAACTGTTGGATAAATCTTTAAAATTGGCCTCTCAGCTGAAACAGTCGCTTTTGATGCAAAGCTTCCGGCAAGCTCTGATTTCTAAATCATCAGCATAAATCACCGGTCCTCAAATTATTTCCTCTTGAATTGTGCCAGAATTGGTTTTGCAAGAGCTATTTCTGGTTTCAACCGGTTCCAGTAATGTTTACGGGCCAAGAGTCGTAATCTCAGCAAGATGGACCACTGGTGAGATATCAGATTGGCCAGATTTGTTGTCCTCACCATATCCTTTGCAGAGTAGCTAGTTTAACGGGTTGTGTCTTGACCTTGATAAATATTTCCCTTTATCATGTCTTGGCTCAAGGTATTTAGGGCTAGATATTGTTACACACTACCCCAAATCTGAGCGGTGAGATATTCCAGGGTCCCTGGAGTTTACACAGGGTTCAGTTTCCTTGGAAAGAGGCACAGCAGAGACTGCCGTTTCTTGGGATATATGCTTTATTTACACATATATACAACCTGAGCCTAGGATGGAGGAGCTCACAGCATCAACACCCCAGAAGGCCCCGCTTCTCCACTGGTTGCTGCCTTGGTTTCTAGCGGAAATCAAGCACGTCTCTCTCCCAGCTTCTGCCTGCTGCCTCTGAAGACAGTTCAGAAACTTCAGCTAGTGCAGAATTCAGCAGCCAGGTTGTTCACCAGGGCAAGACAGTTTGAGCATATTACACTGAACCTGGTCCGACCACTGGCTACCAATCAGTTTCTGGGCCCAATTCAAAGTGCTGGTTTTGACCTATAAAGCCTTAAATGGCTCAGGTCCACAATAACTCAAGGAACGCCTCTTTCCATATGAACCTACCCTGAGATCATCTTCTGAGGTCTTCTTCCTTATCTGCTTCCTCCATGAGAGGTCCGGTTGACGACAACACAAGAACGGGCCTTTTCTGCAGTGGCTGTCTGTTTGTGGAACGCTCTTCCCAGGGAGGTTTGGCTAGTGCCTTCATTATACGCCTTTCCTCTTTAACCAGGCCTTTGGCTGATTGGCATCCAATACTCTTTTTAAATGTGGTGGGGGTAGGGTTATTGAGTGTTTTTTTAAAAAAATATTATGATGTATTTTGTGTTTTTATATTGTGATTTTATGTTGTAATCGCCCTGAGCCCTGGAGGTATAGGTTGTTGTTGTTGTTTAGTCGTTTAGTCGTGTCCGACTCTTCGTGACCTCATGGACCAGAGCACGCCAGGCACTCCTGTCCTCCACCGCCTTCCACAGCCTGGTCAAACTCATGCTGGTAGCTTTGAGAACACTGTCCTACCATCTTGTCCTCTGTCGTCCCCTTCTCCTTGTGCCCTCAATCTTTCCCAACATCAGGGTCTTTTCCAGGGAGTCTTCTCTTCTCATGAGGTGGCCAAAGTATATGAAATAATAATAATATAGTGGACGCTCGGGTTGGGAATGTGATCAGTGCAGGAGGCACGTTCGCAACCTACAGCATTCACAACCCACCAAAAACACGTCTGCGCATGCGCAGGTTGCAATTCGGCGCTTCTGCGCAAGTGCCAAAACCCGGAGGTAACTCGTTCCGGTACTTCCAGGTTCGGTGCAGTGCGCAACCCGAAATCGTGCAACTTGAAGTGTCCGTAACCCGAGACATGACTGTAATAATAATAATAATAATAATAATAATAATAATACCCACCCATTTGCCCTCTGGCACAGGGCAACTTCTTTTGCTACACTAATTATGGTACTTAGGTGGCAACTATGGCCATTATCACTAATAATAATAATAATAATAATAATAATAATAATAATAATAATTTATTATTTATACCCCGCCCATCTGGCTGGGCCTCCCCAGCCACTCTGGGCGGCTTCCATAAAAAGCAAAAATACAGTAAAATATCACACGTTAAAAACTTCCCTGAACAGGGCTGCCTTCAGATGTCTTCTGAATGTCAGGTAGTTGTTTATCGCTTTGACATCTGATGGGAGGGCGTTCCACAGGGCGGGCGCCACTACCGAGAAGGCCCTCTGCCTGGTTCCCTGTAGCTTTGCTTCTCGCAATGAGGGAACTGCCAGAAGGCCCTCGGCGCTGGACCTCAGCGTCCGGGCAGAATGATGGGGGTGGAGACGCTCCTTCAGCTATACTGGACACAGAGAAACTTGCCTCACTAGTTCAACAATTGAATCCTCCATCAGACATTTCTGGGTCCAGGACCCCAGGAATTAGAAGGGACACAGACATCATGTAGACTGACACCCTGACCAAGCTCACAATGATATCTTCTGCGCCAGGGACAAGAACACCATACTTGATGGTCTTCCTCCATATGTAAAGTCTGCCCAGTCCTTTGCATAAGGACCACACAACCGTTGTCTCCTGTCGAGCATCTGGAATGCTGAAGAGAGGAAATGATTAAATAGTTCCTCTCTTGAAATTAACCAGCTGCGATGTACATACTGGAAATGCCTCCCTCTCAAATCCCATTAAATTGCCCATCCGGAGGGGTTTTTGTATTCAATAATGATCTTCTGCTGGAATATCGCTGTCATCTTCATCACGGACCATTTAATTTCTTTAGATGATTTGACAAGTAGTCCCTGACCTTTAGGTGACAGCGGCTCTGGGGCATTTGACCTTTCAGGAAAGAGCTAGTTGGCATGTTCATAATGAGGTCATGCGTCCCATAGGTTCTGACTGTACTTCCACTAGCCTGGGCACACACAAACACCCCTCTACCTCCTCGGTCCAGAAGAGCATGTATTTGGCACCCTCTGTTGATCTCTTTAGTCGCTAGTGCAAGCATACAGTCCAAACGTCCTTACAGAATAAAATAGAATAGAATCACAGAGTGGGAAGGGACCCTGAGGATCATCTAGTCCAACTCCCTGAAATGCAGGAATATGCAGCTGTCTCTTACGGGGATCGAACCTGCAACCTTGGCATTATCAGCACTGCGCTCTAACCAACTGAGCTGTCCAGCTGATACCAGGGGCAGTTTGGGCCTGTTCATACACATGTTCATTTCAACACTGGTGGAACGCTCTGCCTCATGAGACCAGGGCCCTGCAGGATCTGATTTCTTTCCGCAGGGCCTGTAAGACAGAGTTGTTCAGCCTGGCTTTTGGCTTGAAATTAACTTTATCCCCTCCCCCTCTTTCTTTTTTTCCTTTTTCCTTCTGTGGTGGAACTACTACTTGGGGACTTCCCTGGCTTTTTTCTGGCCCACGTAGGACCAGGCTGGATAGTTAGCCTTGGTGAAGACTTGACGTTTTCATCCCCAAAAAAGTTTTTGTGTTTCTGCTGAAATGAGGCTGCATTTTAATGTTGTATTTTAATCTTCTTTTTTAAGTTGTATTTCAATCAATTGTTTTATATCTGGTGTTAGCCGCCCTGAGCCTGGTCTTGGCTGGGGAGGGCGGGGTATAAATAAATTATTATTATTATTATTATTATTATTATTATTATTATTATTATTATTATTTCTTTGTTGGAATAGCACAATTTCGCCTAATGGAAGTTCCTGGCAATGTGTTTTAGGAATGTCCCTCCTGTAAACTGACGGAGATGCACCCTTTTGCAGTGTTGTTCTCCAACACACCCTATGGAACCACAGTGAGACTTCCTGCCCAGTAGATGTTCACAGGATTGCACCGCACAGTGCGTAAGGACTGGGTGCTTTCAGAATGGGCTTCTCCCTGATGAACCTGTCCAAATGCTGAGATCAATATCAGGGGCTCTGGCTGGTGTTCCTCTGTCGTGGCAGGGCAGGGCAGGTGGGAGTGAGGGACAAGCGCTCCCCCTCCCCCGTGGCTCCAAGTCTCTTCCAAAGGAGGCACATACCTGGTCTACCCAAAGGCAGTCCATGGCTGGTCTCCTAGCCATGATGTCTATGCTCTGGGAACCAGTTGCTGGAAACCTCAGGAGGCGAGAGTGCTCTTGCTCTTGTTTCTGGAGTCTTGCTTGCAGGTTTCCCAAAGAACGAGTGAGCTCTGTTAGCCACAGAAGCAAAGAGATGGGTCTTTTCGCTCTTCCCGCTTCACCTGGCTGCATGCCGCTTCATCTAGGAGGAAGAAAAACAGAAAATATGGTGCTGTACAGTGGTACCTCAGGTTAAGAACTTAATTCGTTTTGGAGGTCCGTTCTTAACCTGAAACTGTTCTTAACCTGAGGTATCACTTTAGCTAATGGGGCCTCCCACTGCTGCCGCACGATTTCTGTTCTCATCCTGAAGCAAAGTTTTTAACCCAGGTACTATTTCTGGGTTAGCGGAGTCTGTAACCTGAAGAGTCTGTAACCTGAAGCGTCTGTAACCTGAGGTACCACTGTACATGAGGTTTGGCTGATGCTGGAAGAAGAGTGTGGATTTGATATCCCGCTTTATCACTACCCGAAGGAGTCTCAAAGCGGCTAACATTCTCCTTTCCCTTTCTCTCCCACAATAAACACTCTGTGAGGTGAGTGGGGCTGAGAGACTTCAGAGAAGTGTGACTGGCCCAAGGTCACCCAGCAGCTGCAGCTGCAGGTGGAGGAGCGGGGACGCGAACCCGGTTCACCAGATTACGAGTCCACCGCTCTTAACCACTACACCAGAAACAGAGGCTGGTCTTGCTCAGTGCCAGACCCAATGTCAGGCTGCTGCCAGCAACACTCACGGCCGGTTGCCCAGGAACGTACAAAGACAAGGAATGTTCATACCGTCCGCTTTTTATTCAGTATTTACAGAGAGGGGCTATAGAACCCAGCCTCTTGTGTAGTGGTGTTGTCTCAAGTGAATCTCCACTCCTGTCTCTCCCATTTCCTCATTCGTCATCTTCACCACCTCCTCTACATGCACTGATAAGTGCTCTTGGCCTTTGAGCTCTTTGCTCTCCTACTTTCAAGTCTTGCCAGGTCCTGGGAGAGGGGGATCTGGAATGCTTTCGAAAGACATTGTGTCCATCAGCTGTGGCTCCCCCCCCCCGCTGCTTCCTCTTCCTCCTCCTCCTCTCCCATTATTTCCCAACTTTCCCCTCATCTGCCTCTGAGCAACACCTGTTGTAATTCTGAACTGTCTTCCTCTTCTCTGGAATGGTCAGGCTTGGGAGACGGCCTCCACCATTTCTCCTCTGCCCAGTCCCTGACACCCAAGAGCTGTGAGCCTGGAGCTTCCCTGGAACACAATGGAACACAAAATCTATCAGAATGGTGATGATTCAAGCCCCTTCTATCCTATGCTCAAGTTGTAAATATGTGTCAGTGAAACCATCCATCCTAAGGGCACCATGGTCTCCACCAACCTTCATTCTAAGGAAACCAAAGCCCTGATATAAGCACAGGCACTCTTGGAATCTCTTGTTGTTCAGGATGCAAAAACAGGAGCATTATTATTAGTTTGGGTGTTTTTAAAAGAAGTAAATGTTTTAACCTAAAGAACAAGCTTGCTCTCAATTTTTAAATCAGTAGGGACAGGTTATTGCAAAGGAAGTGAATGTAGAAGCTCGCAAGAAGGGGAGAATCTTTAACCTTTTTTTTTTTAGCAACACAGGAGGGATCAGCGCAGATCAGTTGATGTGTGATTGGGGATGTTTCAGGTATGCAAGTGTCCCTGCTTTCCCCTGCAAAATGTTGGGGGGATGTGCAGGAACACAGAGCGCCAGCTCTCAGAGACCGGAGCTGTGAGGTGCCCCTAAATGGATGTGTCCCACAGAGAGCCCAGATCCGAAGCTTTTAAAGGTATGTGCATTATTGATTTTGCAAAATGGGAACTTCGTGTTCTGCTGTGAACGCTCTTTACTTATTCATCCAGGTGCCAGTGTCCATCTTGCAACAGCGCCCCCAAGGGGCCCACCATGGGAACAGTTCACTTGTAATGTATTTATTAATGACCTCAAACAAAGAGGTGCATGTATGTGGGGTGGAAAAGAGTGTGGTGCCAGGAAATTATAGATGGCATAGAATTTGTTCACCGTAATGGAAATCACATAGGAAAGAGCTTTCAGAGAGAGCGAGGCTGCCGACATCAGGGCCTCTGCTAAGTAATCCATGATGTTGATTCATCTGATTACTGAACCCCCGGGGGGGGGGGCTGGTTCACACATTCGCGTTCTCAATCAGTATCCTCTTCCAGTAGTCCGGTTACCTCCTGCTTTGATTACGGCAATGCATCTTTTGTGAGACTGCCCTTGAAGACTGTTTAGAATTTTCAGCTAGTGCAGAAAGTCTGTCTGCAGGGACTTTATTTAAGCCTATCTTAGATCCAAACTAGACATAGAATCACAGAACTGCAGAGCTGGAAGGGACCCCAGGCTCATTTAGTCGTCGTCCCCTCCCCGCAATGCTTTGTGTTAATTGCATCATTGCAATCACTAGGTCTAGTTTAAAATTTTGGAAGAGCAGCTGTAAGTCCCTCCTGCTAACCTAGCAGTTCGAAAGCACGTCAAAGTGCAAGTAGATAAATAGGTACCGCTCTGGCGGGAAGGTAAACAGCGTTCGTTCGCCAGAAGCAGCTTAGTCCTGCTGGCCACATGACCTGGAAGCTGTACGCTGGCTCCCTTGGCCAATAAAGCGAGATGAGCGCCGCAACCGCAGAGTCGGACACAACTGGATCTAATGGTCAGGGGTCCCTTTACCTTTACCTTTTAGCTGTAAGTCCGTCTGGGACCGAGAACGCGCAGGATGCCAGGTTTAACAGTTTCCCTCTAAATGAGTTTCTCTCCATGTGACCCCAGTGTAATAAATGAAGTTATTAGTCCTGGTAGCTATAGGGGACAGGCTGCAGCTCAGGGGAAGAGAATCTGTTTTGCATGCAGAAGATGCCAGATTCAATTCCCAGCACCTCCAGATAGGACTGAGAAATATTCCATGCCTAAAACCCTGGAGAGCTGCAGCCAGTCAGTGTGGACAACCTTGGGCCAGGTGGACCAATGGTCTGACTCTGTAAAAGGCAGCTTCTTGTGTTCCGGTATTTGGGAGGAAAGGGGTGAACCCCACTTAACCAATGGCGCCCTGGTGAAATTCCAGCCTTTGGGGAAATAGCTCGCTGGTTTGTTTTTTTTCCTTTCCCCCCTTTCCTTCTTCAATTTGAAAATTGTTGGATTGGAGAGTGGCTGCTCCCTGGTTTACCGACACTGCCGTGTAATTGTCGAAAATGTTTTGAAATACGTCTCTCAAGAAGAGACGTTTAGTGCCGTAATTAATAGTTTGTCTCTTGGAATCGCCCGGAGAAAAGTAACTAATGCATTTGACAGCAAACATGAATAAGCTTGTAAAAATTTAGGGGGAATTACTGAGCCTGTGCAAACTTGATCAGCGCGAGACAAACCTCAGGGAGGGAAGGGCTGTCAGAGGAGTCCCAGGGAAAGGACTTTGCTCCGGCTGGTTTTCCTGACCCTAATCATCCAAGAGGCCTTCGAGAAGCAGAATCAGGGGGGTACACCCCCAATGTGGCTGTAGGGTAGCCTGCGCCACGCAGGTGGGGCCTGCCGCTTCTGAACTGGTGTGTAGGAATGAGTGCATTTTTATTTTTTTTAAAGCATCCCTCTCCCTCCTGTGTTAATGTTATCCTTCCAGGGGTTTTTGCTTCGTTGTTTTGATGAAATTCTTTGCTTTTAATGCAGTGACAGATCTAGAGGCGGTCGTAGCTCAGTGGCAGAAGGTCTTCTTTGGAAGCAGAAGGTCTCAAGTCCAACCCCCAACATCATCTCCAGGTGAGGCTGGGAGAGCCCCTCACCTGGGCTTCACAAAATCGGAAGGGACCCCAAGGGTCATCCAGTCCAACCCCCTGCAATGCTCCAGACAGGGAATGTCTCCCGGATATACCATTGGGGAATGAACCTGAGGCCTTCTGCGTGCAAGAAGCTCTACCACTGACCTATGGCCCTTTCCCCCTTCACACTGCAGGGAAGACTGTGAGCCTACAGTTCACATGCTAAGTGTGGATGGGCTTCAAGGTGTCTCTTGATATCTCTTTTGATGGTTCTTTATCTTGAAACCTGACTTGGACTGGACAGCCCTTTGGATTAGGGTTGCCAGACCTCCAGGGCTGACCTGAAGGCTCTAGGATTGCCTGGTTCACCTCAGAATTTCCACCTTGACAAAACTGCCTTTAAAAAATTAAGAAGGCTATGCAGGCAGCTTGCAGCCTTCAGCCCAGAAGGAGCTAGCTGTATATTATTGCATAGAACTGCTCTCTCCTCCTGTCTCCCAATTAACCTCCATCTCCGGGTCTTAGTGATGGGAGCGCAGAAGAAGAATCACCAGAGACCGTCCCTGGGTCTCAAGTTTGGGCTCTGAAATCTCAGAGGCTGTGATGCTCCTGACCTGGCAACCCAACTTCAGATAGAAGTTCTCCTTTGACACTTCAAATAAAGAGCTGCCCTCTGTAATGTAGGACATATGGCCAACATACTGGAACCTAGACTGTTTCACCAATTGCCAGGGCCCAGAATACTTCGCTATGCAAACATCGCTTTCACAAATTACGACTTTTTGTGACTTTGAACTGGAAGCTGCTCTGGGATCCAAACTTGGCCGAAAAGCAGGTTATGAAGCATAGAAAATCAGCCAATGAATAAAATCCACCTTGAGCAATAAGCTGTTGTTCGGTGGCTGTGGAAGACCAACCAGTCCCAGGATAGTTGCAAAATCCTGCCAAGCTGTGATCATTTTTTCCATCGGGCAAATGCCAACGACGTCTCTGTAATTATGCACCAGCAATTAAACGGAGGCTTACACAAAACACAAGGTGTGAATAGCGAAAGATGAAATCTCCCCCTCCAGTTAACTCTTCTCAGAAGCTATAACCAATTCTCTTTGCTCGCCTTTGATATTTAATTAAGATTACCCGAGATGCAATCCTGATGCAGAGTCCCAGGCAGGGTGAAAGTGCTCTTGTGTTGCTCTTCCATGGATGGGGTAACACCAAGCATAGCTCTTTTGGTATGCATTGAGGGGAACGCCATTATCACTAAAGACAGCCACCAGCAGCATCTTCAGGGCTGGAGTCAACGCAGGTCAGTGCGAAAGATGCAGGGCTCCGTCGACAGTGAAGTTAACTCTGTTCAAGGAAATGGAATACAACACAGCAACACTTCCCATCAGGTCTTGCCCCAGGAATGAAGGTCACTGCCTTCCACACTTTTTCAGTCTCCTCCTCTTCCAGATGTTTCCCAGCAGTCTCAAACTGCATCTGCACACCGCTGGTTTCTCCTCTGCCCTCCTCATTATTCCCTGCGTTCTTGGGGACTGGGGGGAGAGGAGCTTGTCTCAGCAGGAGAGAGAGATTCCCTGGGTTCTTCAGCAGCCTTTGGACCCTCCCCTCTGCTTCAGCCTCAGAGTCTGTTCCTGCTCATCCTGCTCGCTAAGCCCTGCTGCCCCTTCAGCATCCAGCCCCTCCTCCCAATCTTCTCCCTCTGATCTCTCCTCAGTGTCCCACCACCAATCCCTTGGCTCTGAGGCTTCCTCCTCTGGGGGGGGGTGTTCCCTCGGGGGTTCCCCTGCTGGTGCCTCCCAGCATTCCTCTTTGTCCAGCCAGTCTCTGAGAAGCATAGACATGGTTTCGTGGATCTCTCAAGGGACCGTGGTAGTTAAGATGTAACCTCCACACTCACCCACTTCACCTGATATCTTTGAATATCAATAGTTGGAATATGGGTAGGACTTCCTGTCTTGCTCATGGGCTTCCTGAAAATATCAGGCTAGCCATTGGGAACAGGATGCTTGGCTGGCTAAACCCTTGGTCTGATCCTGCAGGATTCTCCTTAAGTTGGGAGCTGCCTATTAGACTTTGCAAGCACCAGCACCTGAACTTTCAGATTCTGATTCAGGGAGGTGAGCAGTCTTTTGCTATCGAAAGCAGACTCTAAAAAAGAGGAGACAAACCCAACTTTTATTTTAAAAAAATGTAACTTACAAACTACTTCTGGGGAAAAGCCACGAAATAAAACAAAACAAATGTGATGTCCAGTGATGAAAGAAGGTAACCAAACATTTTGAGTAAAGTCTTCACTCGGAGGGGAAGTCTCTGGGAACAAGAGACCACCTGTGGTTCTGAGGACTCCTGAGGCAGGAATAAGAACAGAAGAAGAGTTTGCTGGATCAGGCCAATGGCCCACCTAGTCCAGCATCCTCATCTCACAGATGCCTTGGGAAACCTTGCAAGCCGGATCCAAGCACAAGAGCCCTCTCCCCTCCTGTGGTTTCCAACAACTGGTATTCAGATGCACTGCTGCCTCCAGCTGTGGAGACAGAGCAAAGTCATCGATAGACCTGCATGCATGCATTCTTCATATATGCTTGTGTTTGAGTGTGAGCGTGTGATAATGAATTAACTCCGGATTAGTGCTTGGTAGCCTATTGAGAAACCACCCTAGACAAAATGTACCGTTCATATCCATCGTATCTCCAAGGCTGCAGAGTTATTGGCCCCCTGCCTTCGCCCACGCTCCCACTAACCCCGCAGACATAAATGCCACCTTATCTCGTGGCATAGTCTGCAGTGACGCCAGAGAACCTGAAAAAACCTGTCTGGCTCCCGTCGGAGACAGAGAAGTTGGAGCTCATTTGGCCTTGAGTTACCTGCCTGCTAGCGAATGGGCGTTGAGGGAAGTGAGGCTTTAATCATTTTTAAGCACCAGGCAGATCAGCCAACTACCAAACCACAACTCTGGAAAACCTGTTTGCTTCTTGTCAAGTTCCTCATCTCCACCCCCTCGCTGTATTCCCTTCCTGGCCCTCCTCCTTTTCGTACGGCCTTCCCCTCACCCCCCGGCCCAGCCTTCACATGCAATCATTGCACCCCGCAAACTGGCACTAGGAAGAGGAGACACTGCTTTATTCCAAATCAAAGCATCTATCTAGCTCAAGGTTGTCTATGCTGATTGCCAACAGAACTCCAGGCATTCGGGCAGGAGCCGCGACTGAGCTGCAGTTGCCAGAGTGGTTTAACAATCAATTCCTCTTCGCAGGGAACTCTGGGAATTGTAGCTCTCTGAGGGGAACAGGGGTCTCCTCACACAACTCTCAGGACCCATAACGAACCACAGCTCCCAGAATTCTTTGCAGGAAGGCATGGCTGCTTAAGATTAACATCTTCCATTTGGGCCACAGTGCTTTCAGTGTACGGTGTGAATGAGGCCCCAGTCCAGGGTTTCACAAATAAATAAAAGTTTATTTGGTTTCCCAAACTTTGGTCTCCAGCTGTTTTTGGACTACAACTACCATCATCCCTAGCAGGAGTGCCAACTTGGCCCCACAACTGTGGGTGCCCTAGCACCAAAATATGTGAGTGCCTGGCCCGTTCATGGGGAATTTAGTGGGTACTTGGGCACCCAGGGCCCCAGGGAGTTGGCACCTATGATCCCTAGCTAGCAGGACCAATGGTCGGGGAAGGTGGGAATTGCCGTCCCAAAACTGCTGCAGACCCAAGTTTGGGAAACCTTGCCTTGTGAGAAGCAGGATGTTGGAGTGGATGGGCCATTGACTCGATCCAGCAGGGTTCGCCTGACCCCCTTACGGATTGCATTCATTATCGATTTACGCACACTGTCTGCCAACATCTCCACCAACCCCCCTCTGAGCATTGGACCAAAACGTCGCTGAGAATGATTTGCGCTTATCCAAACATCCACTCATCAAAGGGTTTTACAAGGCTCTGCTTGGGCAGCTGCCCTGTTTTTCCATGCGGGTAACGCCTGGAAAAGACTCTGCAGGAACGGCACAATTCTTGAATAGCTCCCCTTGTTCTTCCCAAGCCTCCGGAGCGTCACGGCAAGTTGAAAGTGATGGCAGCATCATAAAATATGTACAGCAGCAACTGTAAAACCAACGATGGTGTAACCTTGTTGAGAGGACCTGCCTTTTCCAGGTTCTTGTGTGCACATGTGCCGGAAAGGATTTTTGTGCCGTGCTCAGGAGAATAGTACATTTTGATTGTTTGTTTGTTTTAAAAAGTTGGAATCTAGTCTGGCTGCTGACTAAATGCAGAAATCCCTCACCTACAGCATCCTTGGCACATGGCCACTCAAGACACTTCCTCCAGCGAAAGCAGAGTCCAACACCACCTGAGGCAGCCTCTTTTGCTATCGTACATCTCTTCCCATTGTGAAGTTCCTCCCGAGGCTTCGCTGAAATCTTCTCCCATGCAAATTCCACCCACTGGCTCTAGTCTTGGAGCCTTCTGAAGCCACAGAGAGCAACTCTGCTCCATTGTCTGGGTGACATCCCTTCAGCTATCTGAAGGCCATTTTTGCACCTCGCCTTAATTTAAGCAAAACGGATGGATCCTCATACTAGGGTTGCCAGGCCAGCAGCATCCCAGCTCCAGAGTCTTCAGGGCCCAAATTGAAGACGTGGGGCAGCCCCTGGAGATTTCATGGAGGCAGGGCCTGGAGACGGAGGTTAATTAGGAGAGGGGGTGAAGGAGGGCAGACTCCAACCCAGAATTTCTATGCTATAATTTGCAGCCAGCTCCTGGGAGGCTGAAGCTTGCAAGCTGCACGCACAGTCTTCTTAATATTTTTATATTATCATTATTATTGTTGTTGTTGTGTTGTTACTTCAGGTCAGACTTGGAGGTCTGGCAACCCTACCCTTCTGGCCTAGCTGCACTGTTACATCTACCAAGTGCCCCTGGGGAAAACAAGACATCGGGTGCGAGATTGCAGCAGCCATTTTCTGTGCCGCAATCTTAAACTGTGCTCTCAGTCTTGTGCAGCCCCCCAAAACGTGTGTTTTGGGGGGCACAGCACAAGATCTTGCTCCAAAAAATAGCTTTTTTCAGGGCAAAGGCAAGATGTGGGTCTTGTGACTCGCCCGGGAGTAAATCCTGGAGAGAATTCGGGGGGGGGGGGGATGACTGTTTAAAGTAAGGTTGACATATTTCAAAAAGTGACAATCCAGACACAAAGTTGTTGAGTTTTTTCTGCAAAATCTCTTTCCCATTTTTAACCTATTTTTTTAGGGAAATCGCCTCAAAAACAACACTTCTGATATGGGCTGCCATATGCCCGGGTTTTCCTGGACATTCTGGCCGCTTTCCGAAACTTCCGCCCAGATGTCATTTTCGACAGGCAAATCCCAGCACTGTCAGCGAAAATGCAGACACGTGGCAGCCCTAGTTTAAAGTGGAACCATGGTGCTTTAAATGTAGATTTTAAAACCCGAGCAGATTGGCAAGAGGGGGGAGGCATTGTTTTGGATTTTTGGGGCCTAGGTAGTTCAGGGCCCCCAAAAGTCAAGATTAACATCTTCCATTTGGGCCAGAAAATAATTTATTATCATAATGCCGGTTAGTAGATCAGCTGCCATAATCTGTACGAACGGCTGTTTCTGTAGGCAGCGCCATACAGAGCACATCGCAGCAGCCTAGTCTGGAGATTTACCAGCGCATGGATTGACCTTTTCCCACCCCCAACTCAGAGCTTGGGTACCCAATAGATGTGCCATGTTTATTGAAAAGTGTCAGCCATCTTTGAAACTGCCCATTGATCCAGTGTTTAGTTTCCGCATGCATAGCGCCCTAAGCTGGTGATCACGGAGCAGAACAGAAGTGGCGAATTAGCACCTTAGATCAAACACCATGTCCAGCCCATCAGGTGCAAGCAATTGAGCAACGTTGCTTGAAGAGTTCCCCTGCTCCGAAGAATGAACCGCTGCCTCCCCCTGGTGGTGGAAGACTGAATTGCACCAAGGGATTGAATGGCACCAGCTTTTGCCATTGCGTTAAGTCTATCGAGAATGGAAGTAACGCCCGTCGGATATAGGACTCCTACATGCATGCAGCTTGAGCGCAAAGATTTCAGGTGGACACTGGGTTTACCTGGCCAGCCTATGCACAGTCCTAAGGCAATCTCCCCTTCCCATTTGCCTTATCTTGTAATCTGCGGCAAGCTCTATAACCTGTGTGATTTGGCATTGGTGGTATAATTCAAACAAATTAGAAGCGCACAGGAGTGATGTGGGGGCTGATTAAAAGAGCATCCCACAATCAGGGTTTGAGGCCTACTGGCCAGTGGCCATATTGGATTATTATTACTCCCCAGGAGCAAGACTGAGAGGCAGGAACCTTGAGCTCTAAAGTCTGCTCAGTGTTGTGCCTGTCAAATGACTCACACGTTTATAGCCTCAGACCAGATAGGTAACCGTGTCCTTAAGGGCAGATTTCCACCTTCCACAAATGTGTCCGATCCCATTTTAAAGCTCTCCAATTTGGTTACCATCGCTGCTGCCTGTGGGAGCAAGTTCAACATTTCTCTATCCACTTTACCCATGCCGTATGTAGTTTTGTAAATTTCTATCCTGTCATCTATCCTTACATGCCTTTTCACTCTAAACTTATAAAGTCCCCACCCCGGACGGCAAGCTTCATTCGCAGGGGAGTCACGCCAACCCGTTGATCATCTTGGTAAGGTAAAGGTAAAGGGACCCCTGACCATTAGGTCCAGTCGTGGCTGACTCTGGGTTTGCGGCACTCCTCTCGCTTTATTGGCTGAGGGAGCCAGTGTGCAGCTTCCGGGTCATGTGGCCAGCATGACTAAGCCACTTCTGGCGAAGCAGAGCAGCGCATGAAAACGCTGTTTACCTTCCTGCCGGAGCGGTACCTATTTATCTACTTGCACTTTGACGTGCTTTCGAACTGCTAGGTTGGCAGGAGCAGGGACTGAGGCTCACCCCGTTGCAGGGATTTGAACCGCCGACCTTCTGATCGGCAAACCCTAGGCTCAGTGGTTTAACCCACAGCACCACCCGCGTTCCTTGATCGTCTTTGTAGCCTTAAATAAAATACCCAAGGCATATTCTCCCCCCCCCCCCGCCGCCCTGATTCAGGATCCTTTCAGCAGAGGAATTTGGTCTTAGGTGACCCATAGGGGGAATTTTTTGCTATAACCAAGAAGTAGCATTAAGCTTTAAGCTGAACCTAAGAAAAACCTACGGCCTGTCTAGTCCAGCATCCTATTCTCACAGCTCCCGCAGGAAACTCTCCAAGCACAAGAGCATCTCTTCCCTTCTGTAGTTTCCAGCAACTGGTATTCAGACCCGTTGCCGCCTCCGACTGTGGAGGCAGCCATCATGGCTAGCAGCCATCAAAAGCCTTCTCCTCCTCCATGAATGTGTCTAATCCTCTTTTGAAGTCGTCTAAGTTGGTGGCCTCCTGTGGGAGCAAGTTCCATGGTTTAGCTGTGTGCTACGGAGCAAATGAAATTAGGAGCAACAGCTCTTCAAGCTGGCTTCCATGCGAGATGCTTCCCTCTCCCTCCCTCCCTGCCGCCAGTGTCCCCCCCCCCACCCTAAAAAAGTTCCTTGAAACCCAGGTCCTAGTCAAGGAAACAGGAGCCACGTCAAGTATTTTGGCACTTGCTGAGCAACACACCTATATTACCAGCTAATTATCTGATCAATCATTAGAGCTGTCAGATCTGTCTGAGATAAGAATGGCTGCCTGCCAAGGTACTGAATCCAGGACGACTGTTTGATGTTATCGTGCTACAATTAGGCTACAAGCACAGCTTCGTGATGGAGGCCAAGAGAAAGACGTTTAATGAAAAGGGGGGGGGGGGTTCCTGGGCCCAGAAGCAGCTAGGATTGGTCAGATCAGCAGGAATAAAACACTCCACCTCTTTACCAAGGACAGTTCCTGTTATTAAACACCACCCCAATCTCTTAGTGGGGAGAGACCTCAGGGGTTCCAAGCGCTTAGCCAGGTTTGTTTTTCTTGGAACGATGATCAGCGGAGACTGTGGTGTCTTTAGTATGTATGGTTTGATTTACACATATATGGAACCTGAGCATAAGACGAAGGGGCTCACAGCATCAGCATCCCAACCGATCTTGCTTCTCCATTAGTCACAGGTCTCTGTGTCTCCAGCTCCCAGCCCGTTTCTAGCTCACCTCTCACTCTCTCACAAACACACTATCATAGGGTGCGAACTCCTAGGGGCCCCAGGTCACTTCGGGGGCCCCAATATATTTTTTTGAGGAGGCTGGGCTCCCCCCCAAATGGATGGGTGTTGCTGCCTTCCTTTCTTTTCCACATTTGGACTTCATTTCCCAGCAGGCCCTGTAAAGGAACTTGTAAAAGGGTTGCTGGGATTGGACAAAAACCTCTGGCATCATTTCTTACTGCCCTTGCAATTGGAACTATATAAATTGTATATAAATTCAATAAGCAGCAGCAGCAGCAACAACAACAACAAGAAGTGTGCACAGGGATAGCAGCAAAGGGGCAGAAGAAATCCTGGCACCTCAATGTTCCAAACAAAAAGAGGAAACTGAGATTTGCATTCTCTGGCTACTTCTGCAACGTGTGTGTGTGTGTGTTGGTTGCAAAGTCCACTGGCCACACGTACTTCCAACAGCAAGAGAAGCTCCCATTGTCAGTCCCAGCTGCAGGCGCCTCTAAACAAAATCCCTTCCAGACTAGCAACTGCAACTACAGAAGGTGCACTGTAATTGGAGTGGGAGAAGGGGAGGGACATTGCCCAGAGCTTTGTCATTTACATTGGTACCTTGGTTCTCAAATGTAATCCATTCCAGAAGTCCGTTCGACTTCCAAAACATTCGAAAACCAAGGCGTGGCTTCCAATTGGCGCAAGTGCCCCAGAAACAATAGCCGACAGCAGCATCAGACATTCAGCTTCTGAAAAATGTTTGAAAACTGGAACACTTACAGTGGTACCTCAGGTTACATACGCTTCAGGTTACAGACTCCGCTAACCCAGAAATAGTACCTCAGGTTAAGAACTTTGCATCAGGATGAGAACAGAAATCATGCTCGGGCGGCATGGCGGCAGCAGGAGGCCCCATTAGCTGAAGTGCTTCAGGTTAAGAACAGTTTCAAGTTAAGAACAGACCTCCAGAACGAATTAAGTACTTAACCCGAGGTACCACTGTACTTCCGGGTTTTCGCCATTCGGGAGTCGATTTGTTCATCAACTAAGCCGTTTGAGAACCAAGGTTCCACTGTACTTTCAAGTTTCTTTTCTGCCATCCCTTCTCCCTCCCTGCCATATCACTATCCTTGTCTGCCCCCACCCCCAATATTTTCTCCAGGTTGGTGCCGTTGCTCAGTATTGTTTTTGCACCTAATAGCTACAGGTGGGAGGGATAGAGGAAAGACCCCAGCCATTAGTGTCTCCAGCTTCCAGCCTCCAATGGAGAGCCCACCACTTTCCATGAGAGTCCTTTCCACTGTCAATCAGCTGTTGCGGCCATATAGTTCTTCCCAAAGTTTAGTCAGAATCTCCCCACTTGGTCATTTGGGCCCAACACTCTGGAGCAGTAGAAAACAAACTTGCTCCATCTTCCACATGAAAAAATGCTTTTTTGAGGGAGAATTGCATGAGATAATGGTGTCCAGAATGGCTGTCATGATTTCGCTCAAGAGACATGGGGAAATGGCGTCCCAGATTATGTCCTGGATTTTGCCGTTGATGTCTTGGAGGGTTTGAAACTGTGCAAATCTTGATAGGACTATATTCTTCTATCCAAACTTTTTCTGTAACTGCTATACTATATAATTTTTTTTTAAGTGTCTTTATTTCCATCAGTTAAATGATGGAGCACACAGAGACCAAGGGTGTGTATGTGTGCATTGGGATAGTTTTAAACCTGTGCATTATATTTATTTATTGTTCCTCACAGACACACCCCATTAGAAGTTAGATAAGAGAGAAAAAGAGAAGATTATCTGAGCCCTTGAGGGCTTATATTGGGGTGTACGAAAAAGAAGAAAGCTAAAGAAACTGTTATTCTCCAGCTGAATAAAATGCCAGGTGTAACATTTCACTAATTATGGCACTGGTTTTTTTACAGCAGGGTTCTTAAAAGCTTTTTTTTATTTTTCCAGAAAGAGAAGAGGGGGGAAATCAAAGGGGAAAGATTGACAAAAACACAGAGGAGAAGGTATAAAACAAGATTTATATCTACATAATTTCCTGTAATTGCTGATAGAAGATGTTAATATTCCTTTTGATGCTCTGTACTTAACGCCTGGGGTCTTTGGCGTAACTGCCAGGAATGGCAAGGAGTCAATGGGGATTAAATCAGAGGTTCCTTGGTGCAGTAGTAAAAAAAAAAACTTTAGGAATTGGTTGGGGGAGGAGTAAGAAGTGTTTAACTCAAAGTCAGATTATGTCCTCATGCCCCACTTCCTCCCATCACCAGAAAAACTACAAAAGCATATTAAGTAAGACAAGAATCACATTCTGAATAAGAACGTAAGAACTGCTGGATCAGGCCTGCATCCTGTTCTTAGTGACCAGTCCGGTGCCTCTAGAAAACCTGAGCTTTTCCCCAAAGTTTCCACATTGCATCCCCACTTCTGTCTTGGAGCGCTACCTTCACATATCCGACACGCTGCAACCTGGCCCGATCCAACAAGCAATTCTCATGTTCTTAAACCCCCTCAGATGAATGGGCCCATGTCAGTTAGGTCCATCAATTTCCAGGGATCTACTATGAGCAAGACTAATATTGTGTGTGTTTTCTTTTATATATATATATAAATTTTTATTAGTTTTTTTAACATGCCATTTTCAACAGTAATTAAACATATTTTCACATCTTATTCAATTTTTTTGACTTCCATCAGTCCTGTCTGAAAATTTTCCAATCTAATCTCTCAGCATACATTTCTTATTTTCCCTGTTACATTTAATACTCATAACCAATATCTCTGTTCTTTATCTACTTTGTAGCACTTCATATATTCCTCCTTACAAAACTTATTGCAGTCCTACCAGCATAATTTGTTGGTTACAATTGCTTTTCAAATCGTTCATATACTTCTTTCAATCTTCTGTATATCTCTGGTCCCGCAGGTTTCGAATCCTTCCTGTCGTTTTGTCCAGTTCTGCAAAGTCCATTATTTTCGTCTGCCATTCTTCTTTCGTCGGAATTTCTTCTAATATTGTGTGTGCTTTCAGCTTGAGCGTACCGTAGCACAGTTCTGGCTCCTCTCAGGTGGGCGCCATTGTGGGCCAGCACTCGCCTTGCCCGCTTCGTGCCTCTACGTACTTTCGAGAAGCCCCAAAACAAACATTTCAAGTCAAAATGGAAGCTGGCCAACGTGTGCAAGTCTACACTTTTAAAAAAAGATCTATGTCTACACCTAGCTCCTAGCCACGATTGTTCAAGCTCCAGAGTCGGGCCAATACTCATTTTCTTCAATCCATCTCCCATATAGCGATGGAGGCCTTTAAGCTTTCCAACCAGGTCTCTACTGTTACACGCACGAACATTTGTGCGAGGGCCCTTCCAAGCTGCCCTAGCCATCTGCCTGGATCTAAGAGAACGAGGAAGGCAGAGGTGCGTTTATGTGACCTATACCAGAACCAGGGGCAACCCCCAAACCAGATAGGGAGGCAGCTTGCCATAGTTTTCCCTCTGCAGGCGGTGAATGCAGCTGTTGTCCAACCGAAATCTGGGCTGCCCTGAGTCGCCTGGCAACTTACTGTGACAACTTCCTAGTGAGTTCCTAAGCACTGGCTATGACTAATATGGCGGCAGAGGATGGATTTTGATGATGATGTGAGAGTTAACAGGAGAAGCGGGGCAGCAGTGGAGTAAAATGCCACTGGCAGCACCCCAAATTGTTGCTAGTGTTAGACACATCCCCAATCTTCAAGTGGAGGCTTCAGGAGTTCCAGGCACTTACCCAGGGTTTAGTTTCCTTGGGATGAAGGGCAGTGGAGACTGTGATATATGAAGGATATATGGCTTCATTTACACATATCTACAACCTGAGCATAAGGGACGCAGGTAGCGCTGTGGGTTAAACCACAGAGCCTAGGACCTGCCGATCAGAAAGTCGGCGGTTCGAATCCTCGCGACGGGGTGAGCTCCTGTTGTTCAGTCCCAGGTCCTGCCAACCTAGCAGTTCGAAAGCACATCATAGTGCAAGTAGATAAATAGGTACCACTCTGGCAGGAAGGTAAACAGCGTTTCCGTGCGCTGCTCTGGTTCGCCAGAAGCGGCTTAGTCATGCTGGCCACATGACCCGGAAGCTGTATGCTGGCTGCCTCGGCCAATAAAGCAAGATGAGTGCCACAACCCCAGAGTTGGCCACGACTGGACCTAATGGTCAGGGGTCCCTTTACCTTTACCTTTTACAACCTGAGCATAGGATGGAGGGGCTCACAGCATATAATAATAATAATATTTATACCCCGTCCATCTGACTGGGCTTCCCCAGCCACTCCAGGTGGCTTCCAACCAAATATTAAAATACATCAAACATTAAAAGCTTCCCTAATCTTGCTTCTCCATTAGTCACAGTTTTGGATCCAGCACAGAGCAAGCAGATCTCTGTGTCTCCGGCTCCCAGGCTGCTTCCAGCTTAGCTTGCTAACACACCACAGGCTATTGCTCTCCTTTCTAGCAGCTGGGTGTGAGGGTGGAGGAAAGGCCCGCCCATGAGTGCAGAGGGCACCCTCACTTTGTTGCAACCTGGCTCGTTCTTTTGGGGTGCTGATGAGGACACTTAAGTGGCCAGCTCAGGTCATCGCCGTGCAAAGAAAGTCCTCTGACCTGTTCAACAACCTCCTCCTTTCTTAGATTCTAGCCCTCACTGGGTACCAGACCCTAAGAGTTAGAAGCAACTCAGTGCAGCATCCAGACTGACCCACAACGATATTATAGCAGCACGAAATCACAGCACGAAGCAAACAAGCCCTCCGGGGAGCAGTGCTGTGCTGATGACTAAGCTGTGAATGCCATCCGCACAAATTGACAGCCATACAATAAAACCCAACCACAATGAACACGCTATATGCTTAGAATGATTAAGTATAAATTACGCACCAAAGCTTCCAAAATGAATCAGCGGAGAGAGAGAGAGAGAGAGAGAGAGAGAGAGAGAGAGAGAGAGAGAGAGAGAGACGGACGAAGACCTGCACGTGGTTAGAGATGGGGAAGAAATTCAGCTCACTTTGCTTTCAGTGGTGAACTCCTGCACTTTCAACAACAAGAACAACAACAATTTATTATTTATACCCCGCCCATCTGGCTGGGTTTCCCCAGCCACTCTGGGCGGCTCCCAATCGAATATTAAAAACACAATGCAGCATTAAACAATAGAATTGAAACAGAGCCCACTTTTGAAAGCCAGACTTTCCTGAATTTTGCAATGCAGTTCTACAGCTGAGTAATGCGCACTCTAATGATGTAAGGTGAGCACAGCAATATTGGTGAAAACAACATGCTAAATGCCATTATATCAAGGGAAATTGCCTTGCAAAAATTGCTTTGCATCTGGCAAAATTTCATCAAAACGTGTGTATTCACACCAAAATGATGAAGGAAGACTTTAAGAAAATAATAATACAATACAATCGCATCTTACCCAGTGGTTCGGTTCCAAGGGATCCACATATACTAAAAAATGTGTATATTCAAACCCTTGGAACTGCCCCTCCACAAGCAACCTGAGACTTCTGGAGCATGGAGAGAGCTTTGCTTCCCAAGTATGGCAGAGAGCTTAAAAGCTCTTTTTTGCAAGGTTTATCCATTCCCCTCACAGAGCTACAATTCCAGAGAGGTTCAACAACCAATCCCTCTTTCCCATAGAACTCTGGCAATTGTAGCTCTGCAATTGGGAGATATAGGGGTATCTTAAGAATTCTCAGCACCCTTAAGAAATGTATTCCTGTTGTATTTTATGATTTTCCTGATACTGTAAGTAAGCCAGAACTGGTCTGTGACCATAGTAATAAAATTCAATTCAATTCAAACATCCCAGGATTCTTTGGGGGAAGCAGTTAAAAATGTTTAAAGTGGCACAGCACTGCTTAAAATGTATGGTGCAGCTGTGGCCCAAATCTTCCCTGGCATTTCTCGGTGACCTGGTGTTTCTATAGTGAATCTTTCACTAACTTGCAGTGACACACAAATATTTAAAGTGTGCCATTATATGCAAGACCTTTCCATTCTTTCTATTCCCGAGGCAAATATTCCACGCTAACACATTTGCACCCACAACACGAGGAGGGTGGCAAGGCAAAATGTTCAGGCTTTTAACTCCTTTCATAATTAAGGTGCCATTTTAAATCCCCGGTGTTTTTAGTAATGGCTTATTTTAGGCAAGTTGTGCCAATGAATGATTGTGGGGATGTATTATTCACCAAGCCCATGTCTAGTAAGAAATACTTTGACGGGTTAATGACTTTTGGTGGGGAGACATTTGCGCTTTTATTAACTTTGGATACGATACCCCAAGGATACAAAGCGGCCAATTTTGTAGTTAAAAGTGTTTGGGTTTCTTTTCTTAATGGCAATTTAATTGAAGTCACAATGCATTAAATACAATTGTGTTCATTCAGGTGCAGAAAGGAAGCAGGGGGGTCTAGTTAGATGAGCAGATACGTGCAACCAGAGCCAGTGGCAGATTTGTGGCCTGTGGTCTACAGAGTCATAGATATCTCCAAATATATGGTAGAACTAAATGTATAATAATGTGTCACTGATTAACATGGGCTATAAGTTGTTGTTGTTGTTGTTGTTAGGTTTACTTCTGTATCAACATATTTCTTCTCTCCTTGGCCTTGGTGCTAGCAGTTGTGGACCCTGACTTCATTGTACTAAGCCAGGCATAGGCAAACTCGGCCCTCCAGATGTTTTTGGGGACTACAACTCCCATCATCCCTGACCACTGGTCCTGCTAGCTAGGGATGATGGGAGATGTAGTCCCAAAACATCTGGAGGGCCGAGTTTGCCTATGCCTGTACAGTGGTACCTCGGGTTACATACACTTCAGGTTACATACGCTTCAGGTTACAGACTCCGCTAACCCAGAAATAGTACCTCAGGTTAAGAACTTTGCTTTAGGATGAGAACAGAAATCGTGCTCCAGCAGTGCGGCGGCAGTGGGAGGCCCCATTAGCTAAAGTGGTGCTTCAGGTTAAGAACAGTTTCAGGTTAAGAACGGACCTCCGGAACAAATTAAGACTTAACCCGAGGTACCATTGTACTAAGCATTGGTCGGGGCATATTCCTGCCCCCTTGTGACTCAACACTAGTCTCCTACCCCTGTGGAATCTGGTGGATAAGTTTGGATCCTTTTTCAGTGAATACTTACCTGGGACCCTTTCCTATGTCTTCTAGTTGGGCAGAAGAGAAGTGCAAAAAAACCCAGTCCAGGATAGTCCAACTTCTCATACCAAGTTGTCCGCAATAGTACTTTTTTCAGATTTCTTTTTCTTTTAAGATTCGAAGTTACATTTTAACACTCAACAGTTATCATCCTTACTCTACAATACTAACAACTTCCTGGTCACCCATCCTCAATGTTTTTATGATCACAATTACATACAATCGCATCTTCAAAGCCCATCATACCCAATTTCATCCTCTTTAACGGGTTTCTTGAGATGTGCTGCTATTTTTTCTTGAACTTCAAACCCCGCTGTGGACTTTGCACATAGGAAATGATTTCTTAAATAAATTCGAAAAGGTTTCCAGTCCTCCTTGAAAGTTTCTAAATTTGTGTCTCTTATCAGCACCATCAGTTTTGCCATCTCTGCATATTCCGTTATCTTCACCACCCCATTCTTGCTTTGAGGATATTCTTCCCTCCTTCCGCTTCTGTGCATAAATATTCCTTGCCATTGTGGTTCCACACATAAATACAGTTAAAGCTTTCTTTGGAATTTCACTGTCCAGTATCCCCAGCAGGAAGACTTATGGAGTATTGCAGGAGTATTGCATCTAGATCAAGGGAAGTCATAGTGCCACTGCATTCTCCTCTGGTCAGACCTCACCTGGAGTACTGTGTCCAGTTCTGGGCACCACAGTTCAAGAAGGACACTGACAAACTGGAACGTGTCCAGAGGAGGGCAACCAAAATGGTCAAAGGCCTGGAAACGATGCCTTATGAAGAACGGCTAAGGGAGCTGGGCATGTTTAGCCTGGAGAAGAGGAGGTTAAGGGGTGATATGATAGCCATGTTCAAATATATAAAAGGATGTCACATAGAGGAGGGAGAAAGGTTGTTTTCTGCTGCTCCAGAGAAGCGGACACGGAGCAATGGTTCCAAACTACAAGAAAAAAGATTCCACCTAAACATTAGGAAGAACTTCTTAACAGTAAGAGCTGTTCGACAGTGGAATTTGCTGCCAAGGAGTGTGGTGGAGTCTCCTTCTTTGGAGGTCTTTAAGCAGAGGCTTGACAACCATATGTCAGGAGTGCTCTGATGGTGTTTCCTGCTTGGCAGGGGGTTGGACTCGATGGCCCTTGTGGTCTCTTCCAACTCTATGATTCTATGATTCTATGATTCTTGGGTGGAAAGGGCTGCAAGAGTACTTTGACACGCAACTTGCAGGCCAAAATTTGCTGCCCCCCAGTCCCCAGCTCTCATGCTGCCTCCCAAAGTGGGCATTGGGCTTTGGGAAGGAGCCACGAGTCTCTGGCAGGGTCCTAGAGCCCTCCCATCTCCTTCCCAAAGCTGGGAAAGAGATAACTAGGCTTTGGGGTGGAGGATGTAGGACTCTCAGACCCTGTCAGAGCCCTCATGCCTCCTTGCCAAAGCCCAGCATCTCTCCTACCTGGCTTTGGGAAGGCAGCAGGGGGGCAGGGCATCAAATGTTACCAAGGGCTGCCAAAATGGCCTTGAGGGCCATGTGGTGGACTACACTGCCCCAGACCCCCAGAAACCTGTTGCTAAGACACCTCTTATACTGAATAATCCATAGTCAAGATGATTTGGGAGGTGTCCATCAGGGCTGGGCAATATCTGGTTTTCAACTTTGTGATACATCATCAGCTAAACATCGCAATATACTGATAAATCACAGTGTCTGAATTAAGGATGGAGCAATGTAGAGGCACTGGCTGGCTTCACAGTTTTTCCCACATTGTGATTTTTGCATAGCACACATACACACACACATCATGATTTGCAATATATTGCCAGGTCAAAAATTATGAAACCAATATCATGATATGGACTTGAAACTGGCTTTGGACGATATATCACTCAGCCCCAACACAAACCATGATTCACGATATACTGCCGAATCAAAAACTACTACACTGATATCACGAAATGGACTTCAAACCGGTTTTGGTTGTTATATTGATATATCGACCAGCATCCCTGAATCGCTGCCACTTCAAATTACTAACAGTGTTATATACAGGTTTGTGTTTCATGCTATTGCTTGAGTGATAATAATTGCTTGAGTAATATGTGAAAAACTTGAGAAAACATTTCCTTTCCTTTTACAGTCGTTTTTAATTGTCATTTTCAAGAACCACCATGAAAAACGTAGAAGAGTGTCACTCTTTAGAAGATTAACTATAGAAACACCAGAAGCCACTCCTGATTTAGGTTCCCTGCTTAATACCAGAGTGTGAAATAATTGTTTCTTTCCTTCGTCCTTTAGGCAGTAGCTGCAGTTAAAGGAGCAAAGTCAATATAATTAGAAGGCGTTGCCGTTTGGATTGAGTTGGAGCCTGCCTGGGTGGGGAGAAAGCAGCCCTGTTAAATCCAGGCACATCCATTGTTCCCGGAGATTACATCTAATGCTTCCTGTTACCACCCATCTTGAAGAAATTAGCAGGTGGGCAAGTTCGGTATTGTAGGATGAGCGGCTGCAGTGCAGTTCGCCTGCTTCTCAAAGTGTGCGACACATGCCGAAAAATGGTTGCTTGCAGGAATGTGTTGTAAAGGAAGACATACCTATTGTTTCAGCAATCAGTACAAATTTGGACAAAAAAATATTGAATCACACTAAAGGCAATTTGTGGGTTCCTGCTTGAGGGCAGGAAGATGAATTTTGATAAGACTGTCACAATTTCTCCCAGGAGAGGGCAGTTCTCAAGCCAAGACCTTGTAGGCGAGTAGTTTGCAATTGCCTGTTCTGAACAGGGTTGCATTCAATCTGAAGGAACAATTGATATCAAATATCCTTTATTAGGCATAGCAAACCACACATTATCAAACAGACACCGTATACAAATTGTGCAAAATGCAAGCTCAGCATAACAAGGTTTGTCCCAATCAGATCTTTAACTCCAGAGAAAATCAATTTGCATAAATAGTACAATACAACACTACCACATCACCGATCAATTAAGAACCACTAAATCTCTTTATAATGGCCCAGTCTTTCTACATGGACAGCACTCAAAAAATCAGCCACTATTAAAGTGATTTGATCATTCCTGTCCGAAAGCAGGTCCTGAACCGTTGGTATCATAGAAATCAGCCTATTGAGTTGTAAGGCCTCTAATAATTGTCTTCTGGCATAAATGCCAAAATCACAAGAAAAGAAAATATGCTCCAAAGTATCAGGTTCCTGCTTACTACATTTGCAGAGATGCTCTGATTCTGGGAGAGCTAAATAGCTTCCTCTCACTATCATTGAGGGAAACATATAAAATCTGGCTAACATAAACAGCCTGCACAATTCATGATTCCTGAAGGAACAATTAAGTAACCTGGAGGGGTTCCTGGGACTATGTTTGTCATATGAAGCCCAAGTGACCCCCTCTGTGGCTCAGAGTGCCCAGTACCAACTTTGGTTGGTACAACAATTACACCCTTTCCTGGATAGGATTAGCTTAGCTAGTGTGGTTTTTTTCTTCAATTATTTGTATACCTTTCATAAAGCTGACATTGCATGGAAATCCCAATGGAAAACTGTAGAGAACCACTCTCCGGAGAGGTAGACAGCTGGAATTTGAGAACTTGCTTTAGCTAATAATAATAATAATGCAGCAGAGTAATCCAAAGGGTATTGAAAAGAGATACCGTATTTTTCGCCCTATAGGACGCACTTTTTCCCCTCCAAAAATGAAGGGGAAATGTGTGTGCATCCTATGGGGCGAATGCAGGCTTTCGCTGAAGCCTGGAGAGCGAGAGGGGTCGGTGCGCACCGACCCCTCTCGCTCTCCAGGCTTCGCGCAGCTCTCCACAAGCCGTGGGAGCCCGCGTGGGCTCCGGGCTCCCAAGGCTTGCAGAGAGTTGCCTGTTCTGGGGGCTGGGGTCAGGGGAAGCTCGGGTTTCCCCCGCCCCCGCCCCCGCCCCACGCCTGGGGGGGGAAATAATTTTTTCCCCTTTATTTCCCTCCAGAAAGACTAGGTGCGCCTTATGGGACGGTGTGTCCTATAGGGCGAAAAATACGGTAACTTCAATTTTGTGTGGTTCCCTTCGCTCTTTTAAAGGTAAAGGGACCCCTGACCATTAGGTCCGGTCGTGGCCAACTCTGGGGTTGCAGCGCTCATCTCGCTTTATTGGCCAAGGGAGCCAGCGTACAGCTTCCAGGTCATGTGGCCAGCATGACTAAGCCGCTTCTGGCAAACCAGAGCAGCACACGGAAATGCCGTTTACCTTCCCGCCGGAGCGGTACCCATTTATCTACTTGCACTTTGACTTGCTTTCATACTGCTAGGTTGGCAGGAGCCAGGACCGAGCAACGGGAGCTCACCCCGTCGCAGGGATTCGAACCGCTGACCTTCTTATCAGCAAGTCCTAGGCTCTGTGGTTTAACCCACAGCGCCACCCACGTCCCTTTTTGCTATCTTATATCAATGCTATCATCCCTCCCACCCCCAATCACTCAACCCCTTACGGAGAGGTTCCGTAAGAAGGCCAGTCTGGTACAATGGTTAGGGTGTCAGACTAGAACCTGAGAGACAAGGGTTCAAATCCCCACTTGGCCATGAAGCTCACTGGGAACAACTGTCATGGATTGGCTGGATGCAGAGGAGAGGTGGGAGGCGCCAGCTGGGGAACCCCAAAGGGAACCCCCAGGGGAAGAAAGGTCAGAACCAGGGGTATGGGATGATGATGAGCGGTCAGAAGGAGAAGATGGAGAAGACTGGGAGGAGGAGGTGTCTGAAGCTGAAGAGGCAACAGGGTTTAGGGAGCAAGAAGAGTCTGTGGCAGAGAGCAGTCCAGACTCAGCGGCAGCAGTAGAGAAGGGCCAAGAGGCAGAGGAGAGGCAGGCTGCTGAGGAAGCCAGCTCCCCTCACCTCTAGTCCCCCAGAACACACAGAGAAGTGAAAAGAGCAGAGGAGAGATTGGTTACATGCAGATGGCAGTCTCTGGTTGCTTGGGGGGGGAAACCCTGAAGAGAACTTAGGCATCTCTGGGAAGGCAGGAACTTTCAGTCCCCACAACTGCCTCATTAGAGCAAGACCTACGGGGAAGAATTGTTGTGATCACTAGGCCTGTGCTGTTTTGGTTTCTTTGAATAAGGAGTTAACTTCGGCAAACACTGTTTGCTTATTGCTGATCTACACCTGACTCTGGCTCCTGACAGCGACCTTGGGCCATTCACTGTCTCTCAGCCTACCCTACCCCACAAGGTTGTTGTGCGGATTAAATGAGGGGGGGGGGAGCAGCATACGCCATCTTGAGCTTTTGGGGGAAGAAAGGTGGGATAGAAATGCAAGGCAATAAAATAAATAAGATGTTGTGAACTAAATGTCTTTCAAATATTTACTCTCAGCAATTTCAGAATACAAATGTTGTAATGTATTTGCACACTTTGCTTTGAGTAATTAACAACCATTGTACTCCGGTTCTGTATTTGTTTTTCTCATACTTACCTAAAACAAAAAAATGCATTTGCAAAAAGAGAAGCAAACAGAAGGTACCAGCAGTGCACAACAGAGAAAGCTGTGGTTCTTGGTGCAAGAATTGTAACGGAACGCCAAACACAACCCATTTGGGTTTATGAAAAGCTGAGGGGCTGTGGAGTCTGCTGTAGTTCAAGTGGGCTTGTTAGTGCCATCTAGCGGTTCCCGGTTTTTGGTTTCTGACAGCACAAAGCTGAAAATTCCCAAAGTTCAGGGAGCTTCAACGGTATCTGCCAGTGTCTGTGCTTTTCTTTCCTTTGAAAAATGTCCATTGGCGTGAGAGCCAGGCATTCTAGACCAGGGGTCAGCAACCTTTTTCAGCCGTGGACCGGTCCACCGTCCCTTAGACTATGTAGGGGGCCGGACTATATTTTGAAAAAAATAATAATGAACGAATTCCTATGCCCCACAAATAACCCAGAGATGCATTTTAAATAAAAGCACACATTCTGCTCATGTAAAAACACCAAACAAATGAAATACCGTGAAAATCCCTGAAACGAGAAGTAATCGACTAGAGATATTATCTTATAAAATTAAACTAAATAACAAACATCAAAAAGCTTACGGGAAAAAATGAGAAAAACCTAGAATTTAACAAAGCCTTAATGGGATGCCGGCTACAAACCTCGTTTCACTGAACTATTCAGTTTCCTCAGAAGGAAATAGAGAAATCATAAACCTTAAATGACCATTCTACACACTGATTCATGGACCGTCCGCAGGCCGGATTGAGAAGGCGATTGGGCCGCATTCAGCCTCCAGGCCTTAGTTTGCCTACCCCTGTTCTAGACTCCTAGGTGGAAAGAGACACGTTGCTATCTTGATGATCAGAGCAGTGAGGAGCATAAAAGGGCAGTTTGGGCCAATTCATACACACCCTTGCAAAAAAGTGAACTACATCATTAGAGTCGGAGGATCTCAAACCTCTTGACAGCAACGCTGGATGTGGCCATGACTCTGCTGCAGAAGGAACAGCGTTAAGAACCTCCCTGCTTTTCCTCCAAGCTTCTGGGATCATGACCAGTTCTCCACAAGCCCTGCGAAGCTTGCGGCTGCCATGATGTGCTTTGCTTTTCAAAACAATTACAGGCCGAGGAAAGCAAATGAGATCAGAGCGGTGTTGTCAGAAGGCATCGAGGCAGAGGACATCTCCAAGGGGACTGAGCTTGACAGAGACTTTTTCTTCCCTCCCTTATCATCGGCTGCTGAGACATTAGCGCTCTCCCTGTTCCCATTGCCCTGGCTGAGGGTGAATCAAGTGTTGTCAGTGTCAGACCTCTTTGTTGAAAAAGGGAATTAAAAGGGAGGGAAGAGGGCAAGATTGGAGGGGTTGCAGGAGAATAGGGGAACACTGGTTTGGAAAACCATTTTTGACTCCAAGATCTACCAAGCTAAGTTCTCTTTATTTGTGGAAATATCTTCTTCCCATCTACTGAATGTCACAAGTGTCAACCAGCTGTGCATGTCTTTTTTCTTTTTTGGCAATGTTCTCCCCTATCCCACGATAGGTCCCATAATACCCACAGTTAGACCAGATTCAATATGGAACATGTGGGAAAACTCTACCTGGGAAGTGGGGTTAATATCATACAATGGGTGCATTGTCAATTATACTGATGTCCAATTCAGTGAACTCAAGTTTTCATGGCACTCACTAGACTGGGAGGGGGGAAACCTCCAGACTGCAGGCCCATCTTGTCCCCCAAGTTTGGCCCACAAGGCCATTTCCCCCAAGCCATGACCCTTTGTCAATCAGCTGACACCATTGTGATGTCAGCTGATGGGTGGGGCTGAATTCTAGGTCACTTGTCAAATCTGGCCCACAAGGCGAATCCTGCTAAGGGCTAGATGATCCTTGGGATCCTTCCCAATACTACAGTTCCATGCCTTCCAACATTTCTCCAGTAAAAATAGGGACACCCTATTCCATAATGGGACTTGAGAAGAAGATCAAACCTATCCATTCTGAAGGAAATCAGCCCTGAGTGCTCACTGGAAGGACAGATCCTGAAGCTGAGGCTCTAATACTTTGGCCACCTCATGAGAAGAGAAGACTCTCTGGAAAAGACCCTGATGCTGGGAAAGATTGAGGGCATAAGGAGAAGGGGACAACAGAGGAAGAGATGGCTGGACAGTGTTCTCAAAGCTACCAGCATGAGTTTGACCAAACTACAGGAGGCAGTGGAAGACAGGAGTGCCTGGTGTGCTCTGGTCCATGGGGTCACGAAGAGTCGGACACGACTAAACAACTAAACAACAACAACAACATTTCATAATAATAATAATAATTCTAGTATTTATACCCTGCCCATTTGATTGAGTTGCCCCAGCCACTCTGGGTGGCTAGCAACATACCCTGTAGATAAAAACATAATAAAACATTAAACATTTTAAAACTTCCCTATATTCCCCTGTGTCCAACCAGTCCATGACAAGGGGGAACGATCTGGGTTCAACCTCCAGTATCCGCAAGCTGGGCTTGGAACGTTCCTTGACTGCAACCCTGGAGAGCAACTGCAGGTCAGTGTTGGCAATACTAACCTTGATGAACAATGTCCGGGATCAGTATTTATTTACTATTTCATAAAATTCATATGCCTCTTGATCGTAACAAACCTCAAAGCAGTGTAGTGCTTCCTGGTTTGATCCAGCACGACTCTGTGCTAAGAAACCCCCACATTGTGTAGTTATATTTTGTGGTGCAACTTTTGGCCAAAAAGCTGGGCCTAATAGAGAAATAAAGGACAGAAGGCTCCACTTTTCGCTTACAGTATGTTTTATTTCTCAGTGCATTAAATAAGAAAGTTTTGGTATCTATGGGTTCTTTAATAGTGTCTCCAATAGTACAAAACATTTCATACACAGTAATGAAACCCATAGCAAATTGGGAGGGTGGGAGAAGATACAATTAACAGCTGGCAGGTCTGAACAGTAATGATGCACGATCTGTAGGCAAAAGCTTTCTTTTCCCTTTAGGGGAACTATTTCCCTTTAGGGGTCAGCAAGTGGAAGCCTCCAGGCTGAACCAGGTTTCAAAACTGCCCTGCCCACATCAGGTTTCCACATCTCAGACCCAAAGCAAGGTCTGCAGGAAGATGCAACACGAACTTTTGAAAGCAGGCTGCTTTGCGATGGAGAGACCCAAGCTGGCTTCAGTGTCTGCCTGAAATCTAGCTGCCTAACCGGATATCGCTGCTCTATAGCCTGATAAACCAATAGAGCTCATGAAACAGGGCGAAAGCTCGATGAACCTTGGTAGCTGAACATCAGCGAGACCACACAACCAGTTGCGAAGGCAAGGAGTTTATAACAAGACGAGATATTTGCGAACATTTAAAACCACACAGAGATCCGGCCTAAACCGTCTTGCATAGCTCAAAACAGCTCAGAACGAGCTTTGCGGAAATTAATAGCACCTTTCCCGTTCGTTTGATTCCACAGCAAACGGCGGGTTTTGTGGACATCCCTGTAAACACTAAAGCAGAAGGGCAGGTGGCTGTCCGCTCCGTCAAAAAGGATATTGCAGAGAGGGAAACGTTTGCGAAAATGTTGAGCAAAATGACCAAGGGGCCGGAACAACTCCCCGATATGAGGAAAGCTCACTTTATTTATGACTTTTAGTTTAGGGGGAAAGGGGAGTACGAAGTGAGGTTATAGAGATGCTTTTTAAAAAATATACATGGTGTGGAGAGGTATTAGTGCAGTGAAGTGTTTAGTTCGTTGAACATGGGAGAGCCGGGTTCAAATTTCCACTCACCCATGTAGTTCACTGGCTGGGACCTAAGACCAGTCACTGCCTCTCAGCCCAAGCTATCTTACAGTGGGTGGGGATTATATGAGAGGGAGAACCATGTACACCATCTTGAGCTCCTGGAGAACCAGCTAGGATCTGAATGCAACAAATGTAAGTCTTAGGACAGGCATAAACATAAAGAATGGTATTGACAGCCACAAGAGATGAGATGGCCGCCATCTTGGACGGCTTTGAAAGAGGATTAAACCCTTAAAATGGCTTTTCTTATCTTCTTCTTGCACGCTGGGAGCAAGCCTATATACATACTTGCAGAGGCAAAGAAGAGTGTAGGAATCCCCAGTTATTACTTTTCTCCTACAAAGTGGCATGAGATGGGGGAGGATTTCTGATTTATAGCAGAGATCAGGCTTTTTAACCCCTGCCCTGGGAGTTATCTTACGGGTTGGAATGCAGCTTTGAGTTCTCAGCTCAAAGAAAGGACCCGAATGTTTAAAATAACCGCATTACTAACAGGGGTAGTCAGTCTTTTAACAGGGTGTGGGTAAACTCTGGCAGAACCAGTTCCTTATTGGCCTTGCATCCTGAGAGAATGCACTTAGGATCATAGAATTGTAGCCTTGGGAGGGTCCCAGAGGGTCCCAACTGCCTGCAATCACTTTTATTGGTTGTGGACTAGTAAATACTGTTGGTTGATAAGCCTAGCTGAAACCGATGAACCAGAATTCCCCTGGTAGGCTCTTTTCACTAGTGCATGCATTTGTAGGTGCACTTTCTCCCAATAGATGCATTTATTTATTTTTTGTAAACACTGGTGGATGAGAGAACTGCCCTGCAGAGTATGGATATGTGTGAATTTTGTAGGATGGTTGTGTTTCGCTTCTCATGCTGTGCAACATCGATAAATTCTCTTTGCAATTTCTCCCCCATCCTGAATGGAGAGAGAGAGAACTGTGCAAGAAGGAATAGAGCAATCTGTTTAGTGTGCATGAATTCTCTGGGACTGTACCCTTGCTCATATCTGGAACTCCAATCACCACCACTGCTCTCCTGGAAAAGCTGAAATGTCTCCTTCCTTTGTTTCTTCATATACTTACATGGCTGTGTTTCATTTTTTCCCCTTTCGAGTTTGCAGGAAGCCTGTTGGGCTGCCTTTCAAACAAACTTCCTGCTAGATCTGTGATTTGTTCTGAAGTCTGTCAGGTCTGTCCTGTACTAGTTCCCCGATCAAACGTTTTGGTACCTAATGAAAAACCCACCTAAAAATTAAATTGGTACAATAGCCACATCCAGCATGAATTCACAGAATCACAGCTAAATATTTGGAATATTCCAGAATGCAGGCGGATTCCACTGCAGACACAAAAGGGTACCTCGGCAAGCAGGGGTCGATGCAAAGACTTCCATGAAGGTGGAAAATTTGGGCAGCTCTTGCATCAAGAGACCCTCTAAGAAGTGTCTTTATCACACGTGGCCTTTGGGGTTTCTGGGCATGACGGTGGTCATCTGAGATGGACACTGACACAGGGGCAGAGATAGGGCAATGTAGTAACTGTGAAGTATACATTTTAAAGGTCAAAGAGAGTTCAAGGAATGCCTTCCTATTCCGACGGGTTGATTCATCCTCCTGTCCTGCAGGGACCTCTGTGCCTAAATCTCTGGAAGATCTTCAGCCCTCGCTGTTGGACCTATCAATAAAAAGCTCATTACAGTGGGACGCCTCCCAGATGTGGAAAAAAAATACACATGTTGCAATTTTGTCTGACCTCGGCCCCTGCACAATTTTATTTCCAAAGAGGAAACTTTCCTCCTTGAGATTGTTTCGTTCAGCCTGGACACCAAAATTCACCTCTGAGGGCCTTCTGGCAGTTCCCTCCCTGCGAGAAGTGAAGTGACAGGGAACCAGGCACAGGGCCTTCTTGGTGGTGGCGCCTGCCCTGTAGAACTATTTGACTTTTTGTATATGCTGGAAGCCGCCCAGAGTGGTTGGGGGCAACCCAGTCAGATGGGTGGATGTCATTTGAAGCAAAATGGTGATGGAAGCTGTACTGATCCAATCAGTGCAAAGAAAGCCTTCTATGCAAAGCAGACCCACAAAATCAAGTACCCTGGAGGAAAAGGGTTTGAATAAACGGAAACTTTAAACTAGCAGGGTCCACCCTGATCTAGCAGCAGATCTCCAGGGATCCAGGACAGAGTCCTTCCCAGCCCTCACTGGAGCTGCTGGAGTTTGAGCCTGGGATGTTCTGCATATAAAACAACGGGAGTTAAGGCATGACCAACTTGTCCCCTTGATTTCAATGCGGTCAAGGCATGGCCAGCCAAAGCTCAATGAGCACATGACGCAACTCAGCTCCCTTATAACCTGGCAATGGAAACGTCACAGTCTTTCCCAGTAGCGCCACTGAGGATTGAACCTGCGGCCTTCTGCAAGGCAAATCAGGCGCTCAGCCCCTGAGCTACAAGCCCTTCCCCAGCACAGCCTCTGCATGCAATTTGTCATTGTGGTTAGACACAATGGATCAGGGCCCTTACTGGTGTCCTATTTCCTTCGGCTCCTTTTCCCTTTGCTCTCACTGCCGTCCAAAAGCGAGGAAAGAATCTGGTTGGAGTGATGCCGCTTGGTTTTCACGTTTGCGCGGAGAGGGGCGCCCAGGATCACGTCTTGTCCCGAGCCTGGTTCAACGGAAGACAAAGAATCTGAAAACAAAGGAAAGCCAGGGACAGGGAGAGGCAGTCAGGCCTGGGGGCCAGATGTGGCCCTCAGGATCTCTCAATGCGGCCCTGGGGATTCTCCCCGGGGCCACCCCCCCCTCACTGGCCCCAATCTATCCCTTCCACAGGCGCTAATGCCTGGCTGGAATGCATCTCTGAACTATGGCAATGCCTCAATGGAGAGAGATGTGATGTGGCAGGAACTGGGAGAAAGAAACCTCTTTTGCACAGTTGCAGAAGCTTACTGTACTGAAGGTAAGCATCATAGCCTTTGCATATCATCCACTTTTACTTCTAGCCCTGCCCACCCTCTGCATGCAGTTTTCCCCACCCCCCAGCATGGGAAATATTATTATCATTATTTATCATTACTATTTATCAATTACATTTCTATACTACCCTTCACCCAATGATTGGAAATGTGTTTGTATTTATTTATTTATTTATTTATTTATTTATTTATTTATTTATATCCCTTCTTTTTTCCTGGCCTGGGACTCAAGACAGCTTATGCAAATTAAAACAAGGCAGAAAGCTAAAAACATATCAAATATCATGCTTAAAAACGTGATTAAGCTGTATCAGGATTAAAACAATAGAAAAACAAATCTATGAAAATACAGATAACAAAAACAGCACAGCACTATTGAAAGCCCTTTCCTTAAAAAAACAGTCTACTACCAAAGCATGTCGGAATAAAACAGTCTTCACTTGTCGGTGGAAGAATAAGGAGGGAGCCTGTCTGGCGTCTCTAGGGAGGGAGTTGCAGAGTCTGGGAGCGGCCACCGAGAAGTCTTGCTTACCGTGATCTGTAAGCTACTCAGGGAGCCTTTTTTGATGGAAGAGCTGCATAAATATTATTCAGTCAAAGGCGCCTCCTCTCTCCCCATAAGGCAAAGCTGAGCAGAACATTTCCCCATCACTCACCATGGATTCCAATCATATGCTCTAAAATTAACACCCTCTCTGCTAAAATCTTCAGGGCCTCCCGAAGCTGTTGGACACCTTCGCCCTACAAAGGAGAAGAGGTCTGGGTTGCTGGAGGCAAGGCATTGGTTCATGCATTCAAGGGACACCCGTTCCTTAGGGAAATTGCAACCACCCTGCTTAGGCTTCTTCCTTCCTTACTAAAACAGCCAACTTATATCTGGACTGTACCACTGCAGACGGGGGGGGGGGCGTCACGTGGTAGAATATATATAGATGGTTGATAATCTATATATCCATGCACACTAGGGAGAAGGGAAGGCTGCCTTCGGTATAGGTCTCTAGAATATGTCCTTAGGACTCACTCATTCCCGTCTGCACAACTCTCAGTTAACAATGGTTAATTAACAACTAGCAGCCTGAAACCTGGCATTGCATGGAAATTGCAGTTTTGAAAGGTTCCGACTGTCACCTTGACTCAAAATGGCACTCAAATGCGTCCAAGCATAGGTGAAAACCTGTTCACCCATGGTTCAAAATTTGGTCATGATATCTTAGGTCAGTGTTTCCCAACCTTTTTTGGGCAAAGGCACACTTGTTTCATGAAAAAAATCTCGAGGCACACCACCATTAGAAAATGTTTAAAAAATTAACTCTGTGCCTATATTGACTATATATAAAGTAACTCTCTTTAATAGGAATCAAATAAACACAAAGAAAGTATTTTATAATTACTTTATTATGAAATAGTAAGTACCGTATTTTTCGTCCCATAGGACGCTCCGTCCCATAGGACGCACCTACTTTTTTGAGGGGGGAAATAAAGGAAAAAATTTTTTCCTTTATTTCCCCCCAAAAAAACCAGGTCGGGGAACAGTGGGATGGCGGTGCTGCGCCTCCCCGCTGTCCCCCGAGCTTGTGGGGCTGGCCCATGTCTGCCTGGCGCGAGGGGCGCTCTGCTTCAGGGCGCCCCGCGCGTCCGGCGGCAGGCTACAGTCCGCAGCATGGGGAACCCTCTGTTTCAGGGCGCCCCATGCGCCCCCCAGGTGCGCAAGGCTTGCCAACACGAGCGCGGAGCACGGGGCGTCCTCCGAAGGGCGCCCCGTGCTCCGCGCTGCCAGCTGACGCCCGCAAGCCTTGCGCTCCCGGGGAGAGATCCCCCGGGTGCGCAAGGCTGGCCGACACCAGCGCGGAGCACGGGGCGTCCTCCGAAGGGCGCCCCGTGCTCCGCGCTGCCAGCTGACGCCCGCAAGCCTTGCGCTCCCGGGGAGAGATCCCCCGGGTGCGCAAGGCTGGCCGACACCAGCGCGGAGCACGGGGCGTCCTCCGAAGGGCGCCCCGTGCTCCGCGCTGCCAGCTGACGCCCGCAAGCCTTGCGCTCCCGGGGAGAGATCCCCCGGGTGCGCAAGGCTTGCGGACACCTGCGTGGAGCACGGGGCGTCCTCTGGAGGGCGCCCCGTGCTCCGCGCTGCAGGCTGCTGCCCGCAAGCCTTGCGCTCCCGGGGGGAGATCCCCCGGGTGCGCAAGGCTTGCGGACACCTGCGTGGAGCACGGGGCGTCCTCCGGAGGGCGCCCCGTGCTCCGCGCTGCAGGCTGCTGCCCGCAAGCCTTGCGCTCCCGGGGGGAGATCCCCCGGGTGCGCACGGCTTGCGGACACCTGCGTGGAGCACGGGGCGTCCTCCGGAGGGCGCCCCGTGCTCCGCGCTGCAGGCTGCTGCCCGCAAGCCTTGCGCTCCCGGGGGGAGATCCCCCGGGTGCGCAAGGCTGGCCGACACCAGCGCGGAGCACGGGGCGTCCTCTGGAGGGCGCCCCGTGCTCCGCGCTGCAGGCTGCTGCCCGCAAGCCTTGCGCTCCCAGGGGGAGATCCCCCGGGTGCGCAAGGCTGGCCGACACCAGCGCAGAGCACGGGGCGTCCTCTGGAGGGCGCCCCGTGCTCCGCGCTGCAGGCTGCTGCCCGCAAGCCTTGCGCTCCCGGGGGGAGATCCCCCGGGTGCGCAAGGCTTGCGGACACCAGCGCGGAGCACGGGGCGATGGGATGTGGGAGGGAGCTCGCTCCCCGCCCCGCGTGTGCTCGCCGCCGCCGCCCCGCCTCTCGCCGCCCGACTCGCCCGCCTCCCTCCCACGGCACACCAGCCGACGTCCCGCGGCACACTAGTGTGCCGCGGAATACCGGTTGGGAAACACTGTCTTAGGTAAAGGTAAAGGGACCCCTGACCATTAGGTCCAGTGGTGGCCGACTCTGGGGTTGAGGCCCTCATCTCGCTTTATTGGCTGAGGGAGCCGGTGTACAGCTTCCGGGTCATGTGGCCAGCATGTCTAAGCTGCTTCTGGCAAAACAGAGCAGCGCACGGAAATGCCATTTACCTTCCTGCCAGAGTGGTACCTATTTATCTACTTGCACTTTGACGTGCTTTCGAACTGCTAGGTGGGCAGGATCAGAGACTGAGCAACGGGAGCTCACCCCATCGCGGGGATTTGAACCGCCGACCTTCTGATCGGCAAGTCCTAGGCTCTGTGGTTTAACCCACAGCGCCACCCGCGTCCCCGTGATATCTTAAGAAGCATCCAAATGCATAGAGAACAAGCAACTTTCCAAAATCTACAGCAGATTATTGGGTGGTTGTTGTTTTTTAATATTGCCATTTTCAGAGAGTTAGTGTTGCCTGGCCATTCCAGATTCTTATGTTTTCGGCCATTAAAACGTATCTCTTCTGGGATCTATTTTAGCTGCAAGGCACCTCGCAGGGACTTTGCAGACACAATACATGAAGGACCACAAGGCAAATCCTACGATATTAAGGAGCCTTCGTCAACGTGGTGCCCTCTGGAGGTTGGCTCCCATTGGCGACAGCCAGCAACAGCACAGTTGCACGGCCTGATGGAAGTTGTAGTCCACAATCTCTGGAGAGCATCAGGCTGGCGAAGGCAGATCTTAAATACCTACTAGCAAGGGAAGGGGGGAGAGTGTAGCAACAATAAAGAACTGGTTGTGCTCTTACATCTGCACCTTTGTCTCCTTCATCACCTTTTTTACCAGGTTCCCCCTAAAAAAACAAAGAACACCAGGAAAGTATGAGGAACAGAAGCAGAAGAAGAATCCCAATCGCTAACTAGGGGTGTTTCAAACAATCTGTTTACTGAACATTGAGCCTGATTTGTTTGCAAGGGGAACTGATGGTGTTGGCTGTTTGGCTGAGTTTTTACTTTGATTTGTTGGTGGGGAGGCTAGCAAGTTATCCCGCGCTCCCAAACCAGATTTCATTGCAACTGGATCCCACTGGGAAATAGTGATAGTTTACATGCGTTGCCACAAGGGAACCCCTTGACTTTCATAGAACTTCCTTTGGAGCAAATGGTTGTGGGTTGCAGATTTTGCACAGGGATAGCTGATACTAACTTGTTCCCCCAGGAGGCAGTGATGACCAGCAACTTGGATGGACTGGACAAATTCTGAGGTGGAGGGTGGGGGATAAGGCTATCTGTGGCTACTAGCCAGGATGGCTATGCTCTGCCTCCATGGTTAGAAGATATTAGAAATATGCTGGAGATATAGTGAAGTAGAGAGTACGTTTTATCATATGTGGTAGACTTGTAAAGGGTAAAAGAGTATTAGGAAATGATATATAATGAATTGAAAAAAATGTTTAAAAGTACCTTTCCAAAAAAAACCCACAGAGTCCTTTTCATTGGGGATAATTCAGAGGGAAATTCCCAGGTGTCAAAAAAGACTATTTTTGTATGCTACTACAGCGTCCCGTGTTTCGCTAGCTCAGAAATGGAATACGAGTGAAATCCCAACCAAAGAAGAATGGCAACTTCAACTAATGGAACAAGCGCAGCTTGCAGATTTAACATATAGCATAAGAGAAGAAGAAGAATATACGTTTAAAGAAGACTGGAAAATGTTTACTGGTTATATGGGTGAAAATTGTGTGCATTTAAAAATGCTGGTAGCATAAATTGAACAGTGTAAATAAGTTTTGATGGTGTAACAATGGATTACTGAATGGCTTAATTTGTTTAAAATATCTGCGATCAAAGAAGGACTAGATGGGCCACTGGTCTGATCCAGCAGGGATCTTCTTAGGTTCTTATCATCCCTGATCATTGGTCATGCTGGCTGGGGCTGATGGGAACGAAAACTGGGGGGCCCAAAGTTCTCCACCCCTGATTTCCTTGCAGTTGCCAAGCAAGGCCACCCAAATACATGAATGAAGGAGGCACCAGGTGATTTGCCATGCATGGACTTGAAGGTGAACTCACCCTTTCTCCTCGATCTCCTTTGGAGCCTTTTGATCCAGGCTGTCCAGGAGAACCAGGCATGCCCTGCAGGGAAGAAAGAGAAGAGGGTAGCTGGCGAGTGTAGGAATGCTTTGCTTCTGTACAATATCTTGTGCGGTGGAACAAGACCTTGATCTGGGAGCAGGTAGAACCTCAGAAAAAGCAGCCCTCTCTTGAAAGGCATCTTCTGTTTATTAGGCAGACTTGCCCCACATCTGATATCACGTGGGAAATCAACGAGGGGCAGGTGGGCGTGGTTCAGCCTGGTGGGCCAAAGGAGGGGAGAGAACCATGGGCTGGAGGTTGCCAACCCCGGAGATAAGACCTTGGGCCTTTGGGAATGGGGGAAGGTGTGAGTAGGGTTGAGGCAGGAGAAATAAGGGGGTTAGAAGATTGCCACCGTTTTCATCTGTGAGAGAGCTGGTTTGCCTACCTGCAGCCCAGGTGCGCCAATAGGTCCCAGGGCCCCTTTGGGACCTGAAGATCCAGGTGGCCCTAGTTGGGGGGAGAAAATAGATCATCTGAGAATATTAGGAGCTAGTCTGGATTATCAGCACAAGAAAGTATAGGATATGGCCTTACTTGAACAACTGGCATTTGGATTAAGAGTCCTTAGAGGCCAAAGCAAAAAAGATAAATTCTATTTTGGTATGGCATGGCACTCCTTTTGTTCTTAAAAGACATTGGGTTATAGCCAATGCTAGTCGTACCCAGAGCAGACCCACTGAAATCGATGGGTACAACTATTCTAGGTCTATTAATCTCAGTGAATGAAATCTACTCTGAATGGAACATACAGTGGTATCTCGAGTTACAAACACCTCGGGTTACAAACACTTCAGGTTACAGACTCCGCTAACCCAGAAGTAATAATAATAATAATAATATTTTTTTATTTATACCCCACCCTTCCTGGTTCAAAAAACCGGGCTCAGGGTGGCTAACAACAAATTTAAAACACTTAATTGATGCAACAAAAAACAGCATAGCACTATAAAATGTGAATAACAATAAATTCAGAATTCCAAAATCAATTTAGGGGGGAAATTCATCCAATAAACATTAGATGATCACCAGGGCTAGCTGGCTAAATTAGTCCTATCTGGGCCAGTGAGGAGACCAGGGGAGAATTAGCTGTGGGATCCCACAGCGAGTAATCTTCATAAAAAGGGGAGGTGGAGGAAAGGAAGGGGAATAAAAGATCAGTAGTACCTTGGGTTAAGAATTTTACCTCAGGATGAGAACAGAAATCACGCAGCGACAGCTGGAGGCCCCATTAGCTAAAGTGGTACCTCAGGTTAAGAAAGGTTTCAGGTTAAGAACAGACCTCTGGAACGAATTAAGTTCTTAACCTGAGGTACCACTGTAGTTGGATAGAACCCAAAGCGCTCTAAGTAGAGGAGAATAGCCAATGGCCTATCTAGCCCAGCATCCTGTTCTCACAGTGACCAGCCATCATGACTAGTAGCCATTGAAGAAAGCCGGCTTCCTGGATACTTCCTGGATAATACTTTACACATGGACAGCAACACCCGGCTAACCCTCTCGCATTCATCTCTGGAAATCTGCACAACCCACCAATTTTATTTTATTTTTGCTTTGGCCTTTGACCTTTCCCAGCTCCAGAATCGGAGGTTTGCAACTCTGGGTGAGAGATTCTCTCCGTGTGTCTTTTTTTTCTAACAAGAAAGCGTTTTATTTTTTTTAAGAGCATCTTCCTGGCATGGAGCTGAAGTGCTTGGCAGAATGAGAACACTCATTTGAACATATCTACTTGTTATGCGGCATTGTTAAGGAGATGTCTCCTAATGGCTTTATCCCACTTAGGGAGTGTGTGGGTGGGGGGATTATAATTTCTTCCAGACGCCGACTATTAATTACACTTGCAGTTCGTCGGGGAGAGGGTGGGGGGGACGGATGAGGACTCCTTCCAAACTCAGCTTTTAATTGTTTCGGATGAGACCCCCACAAGCATCAGGCACCCACCAGGGCAATTGAATCAGCCTCCATAATTAATGCAGCCCTCATATATCAAAGTCAGGGATGAAATGAAATGAAGTCTAAATGGATGAATGTGGTAATAAGAACGGGGGGGGGGCTGGGGGCCCTCTTTCGCTCTTGACGGGAGGTCATTTCTGAGTGCCTCTCATGCAAAACCACTTAAGACTTTTTCCTTCTTCTTTAAATCAACATTTTTTTAAAAAAAAGGAAGTGCACACTCAAGTCTAATAGCTGGGATTCTTTGTAGAATTGTAGAGTTGGAAGGAATCCCATGGAGTAATCTAGTCCAAGTTCTTACAATGCAGGAATCTCGGCTAAAGAATCCATGGCAGTGCCTGGTTTCGTGGTTCCGGCTGCTGTCCCTGTAGTTTCCCACTCCCTGAGCCCACCTCTTCAACCAGATCTATTTACCTGGAAGTCCAACGGGCCCAGGTGCGCCACGAGGCCCAGGCAAACCAGCCAGGATGGTGTCAATCACGGTGGATGCCAGCTGTGGCTCCCCATCTGCGTTAGAGAAAATCAAGGAGAGGAAACTGCTGTAATTGAGGAGCGCAGGAATTTGGTGAATGTTTCCCATCGTTTGGTGACATCGTAGTGATTTGGAGCTCGTCCCCGCTTCCACTAGCCCCATGGAGGGGTTCCAGCAATTTTCGCCATGTCTTGTTCCTTTCCTAGGAAAAACCTGGCCTTTAGCGATAAATCGGAACAAACAGCATTCTGCAGGAAAACCCTCGAATTGCCATTTGCTCCAACTGAGCGCTAAATAGAGGCTTCCCCCCTGGGGAAAGCAGCGGAACAAGAGCAGAACTAACCCTTTGTTAGCTGCCTTGAGCAAGTCAGTGAAAAATTATTACACTGGTACCTTGTTTCTCAAATGCCTTGGTACTCAAACAACTTGAAACTCAAACACAGCAAACCTGGAAGTAAGTGTTCCGGTTTAGGAACTTTTTTCAGAAGCCGAACGTGCTCCGTTTTGAGTGTTACACCTCCAATTTGAGTGCCATACTTCCGTTTTGAGTGTTACACTGAGGTCTGTCTGTTTTTGCTATTTATTTTGCATTTTTGTGGCTCTTTTTGTTTTGTTTTTGTGACTGTGTGGAACCCAGTTCAGCTACTGATTGATTGATTGTGTGACTGCAGTACATTGTTTATTGCTTTCATTTTATGAATCAATGGTCCCGTTAGATAGTAAAATCAATGTTAAATTGCTGTTTTAGGGGTTGTTTTTAAAAGTCTGGAACGGATTAATTCATTCTGCATTACTTTCTGTGGGAAAGTATGCCTTGGTTTTGGAATACTTTGGTTTTGGAATGGACTTGTGGAATGGATTAAGTTTGAGAACCAAGGTACCACTGTACAGAAGGCTAATAATAATACTAGCTGGAAAGTAATATACAAAATCAGGTCTGTTAAAACAGAGATAGATTAAAAACAGTACAGCACTATTTAAAAGTGGGACCTAACCTAACTGCTTCAGTAATCGGCATGTATGGATGCTTCCCCACCCTTTTTCTGGAAGGTCCATCAATTGGATCCATGTGAGGCTAAGAGATCATAGTTACAGCTTGCTCCAGAATGGAGCCTGCTTTCTTTACCACGGATGGCTGAAAAAGTGACAGGCAATTGCTGACAGCAGGAAGCTCTGGTGCACTGAAAGCATGCTGGATTGTCACAATCAGGCACACCCACACCCAAAAATACCCCAAATAGGTCTGTTCTTCCCATAATTGTTTTGGGAGTGTGTGTCGTCCGTAAGCAGGGCTCTACTTCCCTCTGCTGTTGGCAGTTTGGAATCCCATGTCATCGGTTTTTGGGTGTGCTGCATTATGCAAAGGAATCTTTTATGCATTAGGTCTCCACAGCTTGAAGAACCGGCGTTTCCAGCCAGCCTAAAGGGAAGGAAACTTGCACAAAAGCCAATAAACAAAACTAGCCAAGCTCCGATGTTTGCAAGTGCAAGGCCAGCTTTGATACAAGGCAGTATAGATCCCTGCAGGATCTGAACCAAGGACCATCTAGTCCAGTGTTTCCCGAATTCGGGTCTCCTGCTGTTTTGGACAACAACTCCCATTATCTAGCCAGGCCAGTGGTCAGGGATGATGGGAACTGTAGTCCAAAAACATCTGGAGACCCACGTTTGGGAAACCTTGATCTAGTCCAACATCCTGTTTTCCAAAGTGGCCAAACGGATACCGTATTTTTCGCTCTATAGGACGCACCCGACCATAGGACGCACCTTGATTTAGAGGGGGAGAACAAGAAAAAAAATTCTCCCCCTCTCTGCTCAGCGCCCCTTCAGTGAAGCGGCAGGAGAAACGGAGCCCCTTCCATTTCTCCTCCCGCTTCGCTGAAGGGGCGCTGCACAGCTCTCCCTCTCTGCTGAAGCCAGGTGAGTCTTGCTCTCCCGGCTTCAGCAAAAGGAAGCCGAAGCCTTCGGAGCGCAGCGTGAGTTCCTGCTGCGCTCCAAAGGCTGCAGGTGGCTATCCCTGAAGCCTGGAGAGCGAGAGAGGTCGGTGCGCACCGACCGCTCTCGCTGTCCAGGCTTCAGCGAAAGCAAAGCGTAGCCTCCGGAGCGCGGTGGGAGCGCTCCCTCTGCGCTTCGGAGGCTTCGTGTTGCTATCCCTGAAGCCAAGGAGCCTGCATTCACCCCATAGGACGCATACACATTTCCCCTTAATTTTTGGAGGGGGGAAAGTGTGTCCTATAGAGTGAAAAATACGGTACTTATTGTGAAGCGCATGAGCAGGATGTGAGGACAACAGCATTTCTCCACATTGCTGGTGTTCCAGCAAGTAAAATTCAAAGATATCTCATCTCAAAGATATCTCATCCATGGCTGGAGGCAGCAACACTTCTGAATACCACAGGAAGGGAGAGGACTCTTGTGTTCAAATCCTGCTTGAGTGTTTGCCATGGGGTCATCTGGTTGGCCACAGTGAGAACAGGACGCTGGACCGGTCATTGGCCATTGGCCTGATCCAGCAGGCTCTTAAGTTCTGATGAGAGCAAGCTATGTAGAGGCTGCTTGGTGCGTCACACTTGCTTTATATATTTATTCTAAAAATGCACATTCCCGAATTCTCAAAAGAAACCCAAGGCAGCTTGCAAGCCCAAACATCACACACTGCTGAACTATATTGCTATCCCCGTGCCAAGTCCCAATCATATTGTCACCAAACACCAAGCTAAGAATTAGTGCCTGAGCGTGCTTTCCCCGTCTCCACAACTCCCAGGGTTGTGCCTCTTAGATTTGTGAGCCTGAGAACAGGAGACCTCGCAGGGTCTTCTCACCGATCGTTGTAAACCACTCTGAGAACCTTTCTGGGATGATCAGTTCCAGCCAGCATGACCAGTGGCCAAGCACGTTGTCCTAAAACATCTGGATGCAGCCAGATTGACCGCTGCCCAAGGATGGAGAAATATGTCAGACTCTTCCCTTCACGTTTGGTTTAAGAAGGCCTTAAAGGTAAAGGTACCCTTGACCATTAGGTCCAGTCGTGGACGACTCTGGAGTTGCGCGCTCATCTCGCTTTATTGGCCGAGGGAGCCGGCGTACAGCTTCTGGGTCATGTGGCCAGCATGACTAAGCCGCTTCTGGCAAACCAGAGCAGCGCACGGAACCAGAGCAGCAGCGTTTACCTTCCCACCGGAGCGATACCTATTTATCTACTTGCACTTTGACGTGCTTTTGAACTGCTAAGTTGGCAGGAGCAGGGACCGAGCAACAGGAGCTCACCCCGTTGCTGGGATTCGAACCGCTGACCTTCTGATCGGCAAGCCCTAGGCTCTGTGGTTTAGACCACAGTGCCACCTGCGTCCCTAAGAAGGCCTTACATATCATAATTTCAGAAAAGTTTGCTAATGTATTTCCTAGCAATACAAAAAATTGGCATGAGCAGATTTTTATTCTGAAAGTGTGTCCCAGAGAAAAAGGTTTGAGGGCCACTGAGTGAAGTAGATGATTGGCTCCTCTTCGAAATGGAAGGAGACCTACTTTCTTTCTCAGCGTTGGGCTGCAGTGAGTACAGAACTCCTTGCTGGAAGGTTAATGGGAAGCCAGGAGATGCTGGGGGTCCTGGGGGTCCCGGAGGGCCAGGAATGCCGGTTTCGCCTGGATATCCCCTGGGTCCTGGAGGTCCAAGCAGCCCTGCGAACCAGAACAAAGAGAAGTCAGGGATTACCCAGGCATTTGGAGAATGCTAGCACTGCATGCACTTGAGATAGCAAGGTCCTGTTCCGGGTGCCAAGGTGTCACCCTGGAACACGAGGAGCACTGATTGAGAGCTTCTCCCCCAGCACCAAAGCCTGGCTGGACATGCACTGCTGTTCCATCGCCAAGTCACAGCCGCGCCACAGCTGGAACATCAAGCACCATGTGTTTACATGCAAGTTCCAGATGTTCCAGGAGGCAGTCATGGTAGATCAAGGAGCAAGATATCCTCCGTGTGTCAGCTTTGAGCCTCGGACAGGAGTCTGAGTTGAGCTGGGGACCAGGAACGGTGACTACGAAGCCAGAAGTCAAGACCAGCCAGCAAGGAGAGAGCCACACCATAAATTTAAAGCACATCCAACACACATTGAAAGCACATGGTTTCTACCAAAGAATCCGGGGAAGCTGTCATTTGTTAAGGGTTCTTGGGAATGGTTGTTGTTGTGGTTATTGTTGTTGATTTCTACCCCACCCATTTGACTGGCTTGCCCCAGCCACTCTTGGGCGGCTTCCAACAAAATATACAAAGACACAACAGAGCATTGCACATTAAAAAAAACTTCCCGATACAGGGTTGCCTTCAGATGTCTTCTAAAAGTTGAATGGTTCTTTATCTCCTTGACATCTGATGGGAGGGTGTACCACAGTGTGGGCACCACTACCAAAATGGCCCTCTTCTTGGTTCCCCGCAACTTCCCTTCTTGCTGTGAGGAAACTGCCAGACGGTCATCAGAGCAGGACCTCAGTGTCTGGGCTGAACGGTGGGGGTGGAGACACACCTTCAGGTATCCAGGGCCAAGGCTGGTTAGGGCTTTAAAAGTCAGCACCTGTCAGGGGCTGGGCAGAGGAGGAGGAAAGTTGGAGACCACCTCCCGATCCTGACCCTTCCAGGGAGGAGGAAGAGGAAGACCGTATAGACTTATAACAGTGGTTTGAGGGAGGTCAAAGCTCAGGGGCAGATGAGGGGGAAAGTTGGGAAATAATGGGAGAGGGGGAGCAGGCAGAGCCAGACCAGCAGCTGGCTGACATGTTGTCATTTGAAAGCATCCCAGGCCCACCATCTCCCAGAACCTGGCGAGCCTTAAAAGTAGGAGAGCAAAGAGCTTGGAGACAGAAGGCGTCACATGTAGAGGAGGTGATGATGATGACGAATGAGGAAGCAGGAGAGAAGGGGATGGAGATTCACTCAGGACAATGTCATTATCCAAGAGGCTGGGTTCTATAGCCTCTCTCTGTAAAGTTTGAAATAAAAAAGGACTGCAAGAAACTTTTCCTTGTCTTTATACTTTCCTGGGCAACCAACTGGGGGGGGGGGGCGCTGACAGCATCCTGACAGCACCGACACTTTGAATTGTGCTCGGAAATGTACTGGGAGCCAATGTAGATCTTTCAGGACTGGTATGATATGGTCCCAACAGCCACTCCCAGACACCAGTGTGACAGTTGTGTTCTGGATTAGTTGTAGTTTCTGAGTCACCTTCAAGGGTAGCCCCACAATAGAGCACATTGCAGCAGTCCAAGTGGGAGATAACCAGGGCTTGTACCACTCTGGGGAGACAGTGCAGAGGCAGGTAGGGTCTCAGCTGGTGTACCAGATGCAGCTGGTAGACAGCCACCTATAGGTCTGTGAGGGGGAAACTACATCCCTGCCTGGAGATGCTGGGGTTTGAACCCGGGATATTCTGCTTGCAAGGAAGACACTCTACTACAGAGCTGTGGCCCTTCCTCCCGAGACTCACCTGGTGGTCCAGACGGGCCCCTCTCACCAGTCTCTCCCTTTTCACCTTTCGGGCCTTGCGGTCCTGGTTTCCCAGCTGGCCCCGGTAATCCTGAAAACATTGAGGGCACAAACAGTTTGGCAGAAAAGACAAGAAGCTGCACCCCTTTGCAAAACAAATATGTAACATGGAAGAGAGCACCTTGAGCAACAGCAGAGTGCAATTGGGCTTGGGTGGAGAGATGAGCCAGTAGGATTCAAAATGAAAACACACACAAACATACAATGGCAGACTCTGCAAGAAAATGCCTTCTCGGTGAATTATTATTATTATTATTATTATTATTATTATTATTATTATTCATACCCCACCCTCCCCAGCCAAGGCCAGGCTCAGGGCGGCTAACAACCAATAATAAAAACAAGTTGAATGAATACAGCTTAAAAACAAGATTAAAATACAACATTAAAACATTAAAATGCAGCCTCATCACAGGAGGAGAAAGGAAAAAAAGAAAGAGGGGGGAGGAAATCAAATTGGCTCCAAGCCAAAGGCCAGGCGGAACGACTCTGTCTTACAGGCCCTGCAGAAAGAAATCAGATCCTGCAGGGCCCTGGTCTCATGAGGCAGAGTGTTCCACCAGGCCGGGGCCAGTGGCTCTGGACCCTGGCTCTGGTTGAAGCTAATCTAACTTCCTTAGGGCCTGGGACCTCTAGGGTGTTGCTATTTATGGACCTTAAGGTCCTCCATGGGGCACAGGTCTGAAAATGTCATCAAACACCATCAAAAATGGGAAGAGGCTCTCTCCTGTCTCTGGGGAAGGAGGGTGAGCTCCAGTGCTAGCCATACCAGGGACTCAGCTATACAGCTGCAAATAGAATATTTTAAGTGCGTTTTAAGTGCATTATACAAATGTAACACTAGATGGCACTGATGAGCTAATGGCAAATTCCATATACAGTGGTACGTGTTTGCACACATTTTGGATTACAAACACGGCAAACCCGGAATTGGGTGTCCCGGTTTGCAACCTTTATTTGGACTACAACCCATATTTTTTTTGGGGGGGGGGATTAAGAATTTTTTTTGGGAGGCCCCATTGGCGAAAGTGCGCCTTGGGTTACAACCTGTTTTGGTTTACAAACGGACCTCCGGAATAGATTATGGTTGTAAACCAAGGTACCACTGTACTATATATTTTACAACTTAAAAAAAAAAAAAAAACCACACACATTTTCACAGTGTTTTTTTCTATCTGTTTAGATTCAGCCAAGGGCTGTTTGTTGCCTCTGTAACTTACTGGTCCGCTACTACAGTAAACAATATATTGGACTCAATGGCCCTCTGTTGATTAATCAGAGCTTTCCCTGTGGTCTAACTTGGGCGACAACCCCATGAGAAAAATGTTAACCAATTAAATTAATTTATTGGACTAAGAGCAGCTATTGCAAACCAGCCGGGTATAAATGCTGCAAGTGAATAAATGAAATAAAGCCCTGTAATTCAGAAGTGGGATGGAACGGACTTGGGCTGCAAGTAAAAAAATAAAATTACAGATAATCGCATGCAAAAGCGACACAAGTCAGGCTGCAATCTGACCGGCTCCTCCTTCGCACAGTGTGATGGGCTGGGAAAGGATTCTCTGCAGTTGGCTCACCAATGGGTCCTGTTGCTTTCCTCAAGATGGTCCCTGGATTGGCCAGGGGAATGGCATCTGGCACCAAGTCGTCGTACCACGTGGGGACTGTCGTCTTTGCCATCGGCAGGTCGTTTTCCGACGGCGGAGCCTGCTCTGCAGCCTCGAGCAGAAGGATCTGGATTCAAGTCATAACAATCAACCGGAGCCCCAAACAGCTTGAGCGACCAGTTTAACCGTGAGGTCATCTTACCTTGCAAATGCCCACTCCAACCAATTTGACCTGCAGAACTGGGACTGTTACAGAGGCCACATGATACTCGTTCAGCCAAACCCCTCAGCTTCTTACAGCAGCCCTATCACTATTCAAAGCCCTATAGTTGTTTAAAACCACCATTTAAAAGCCTGCCTTCTCTTTTTGCTCCTGACTTCAAAAGCACCAACTTCTGAAAAAGATTGCAGGGACCTGACGCAACTTCCTGACATCATCATCATCATCATATACTTATACCCCACCCATCTGGCCTGGCCTCCCCAGCCACTCTGGGTGGCTCCCCACAGAATATAAAAAATACGATGAAACATCAAACATTAAAAACTTCCCTAAACAGGGCTGCCTTCAGATGTCTCCTAAAAGTCAAATAGTGTTCCTTGACATCTGATGGGAGGGCATTCCACAGGGCGGGTGCCACCACCGAGAAGGCCCTCTGCCTGGTTCCCTGTAACCTCACAGTGGGGGAACCGCCAGAAGGCCCTCAGCGCTGGACCTCAGTGTCCGGGCAGAACGATGTGGGTGGAGACGCTCCTTCACGACATCATGAGGAGCCAGGCGTGGACCCTAACACAGTGGCAGCATGGCCCCACAGGCCAGCGGCATCCACTCCCCCTGCCTCGCAAGTGAAAGATGGGGGAAGTAATCGTTGGCCAGTGGTGGCGGCAGCAGCAGCAGGAGCCGCCAGCCACCGAAGCCAAGCCACACTCAGCTCCGTGTTTGCCCTCTTCCACCCTCTGAATAATGGGAATGGTGGCCTCCTCATAAAAAGGCCCCAAAGTGCCTTGGCCTTAGGAGTTGTTGCCTATGCCTGTCTTCATGCAAATCAAGGACTGTGATGAGCCAATCCTCCAATAAGGGCTGCGTGATGACGGCCTTACATTTGTATGTATATAGGAAGAAAAGAATTCCTTTTTTCCATTTTGGAACCCATTGAAAAACCGGGACTGCATTATAGGAAACTACAGCCATGCAGAAATGATGCGGGTCATTCTATCAATCCCATGCGGAATCAATCGTATCTATGATGTGTGTCATGTTATTTTGTGACGTTCCAATCATCCTGGCCTGCTTCTTGCACTGGACTGGGGGACACCAGCTCAGGTCAAATACTGGAAGGTTTGAGACGGAGTGCCTGGAAGCTGGGATTTATAGCAGACATTTAATCCGCATTCTGGAGGGTTTTTGTTAAAATATGTGGGCGGGTTTCACAGGCTAGGGAATGTGGTCATGCGAGAAATCTAGTCATTAAATGGGGATTCAAAAAGTGTGTGTGGATCAGGGCTGTCCTCATAGCCAAATGAACGACACTCGCCATCTGCATGCAAAGCCACGGAGAAGGATGCATCAGGTGCAGAGTGGCTAAGGGAGAATCTTGTCCAAAAACAGAGGAGATGCATCACCAAAAGGAAGAGGTGAAAGAGGACCCAGGTTTGCACATGCTAATTTGTAGGTAGATCACTGCAGATGGTGACAGCAGCCACGAAATTAAAAGACGCCTGCTTCTTGGGAGAAAAGCAATGACAAACCTAGACAGCATCTTAAAAAGCAGAGACATCACCTTGCCAACAAAGGTCCGTATAGTTAAAGCTATGGTTTTCCCAGTAGTGATGTATGGAAGTGAGAGCTGGATCATAAAGAAGGCTGATCGCCGAAGAATTGATGCTTTTGAATTATGGTGCTGGAGGAGACTCTTGAGAGTCCCATGGACTGCAAGTAGATCAAACCTATCCATTCTGAAGGAAATCAGCCCTAAATGCTCACTGGAAGGACAGATTGTGAAGCTGAGGCTCCAATACTTTGGCCACCTCATGAGAAGACTCGACTCCCTGGAAAAGACCCTGATGTTGGGAAAGATGGAGGGCACAAGGAGAAGGGGAGGGCAGAGGACGAGATGGTTGGACAGTGTTCTCGAAGCTACCAGCATGAGTTTGACCAAACTGTGGGAGGCAGTGGAAGACAGGAGAGCCTGGCGTGCTCTGGTCCATGGGGTCACGAAGAGTCGGACACAACTAAACGACTAAACAACAACAAATTTGTAGGTACAGGTGCAAATTTGGAAAAAAATACTAGAACTGCCTATCTCACTAAACACAGAATCTTCAAATATCTTAGGTCACTCTGCCCAACAAGGTGATTCTGGGGATCCTACCAGCAGGACCTGAGTCCAGTAGCCTTTGCCTCCTCATGTTCCACAGAAACTGGGCCTCTGGGTGGACACTGTACAGCAGGAATGGGGAGAGCCTGCAGCCCTCCAGATGATGATGGACTCGCCCAACACCCATCAGCCTCACCTGACATAGTCACCAGGGAGGGAGGATGGAAGTTGTAGTCCAATAACATCTGGAAAGCTACCAGGTTTGGGGGAAGCTGGTCTAAAAAATAGGAAGCCCACCCTACAAGATTGAACAGAATCTTGCTGGCTGTATGGAGCTAGCTTTGAATGTTTAGCCTGCAAAAGAGGAGACTAAGAGGAGGTATGATAGCCAGCTTCAGATATCTACAGACCCATCACATGGAAGAGAGAGCAAGCTTGTTTTCTCCTGCTCCCGAGGGGAGGACCTGAACCAATGGTTTCAAGTGAGAAGAAAGGAGATTCCGACTAAACATTAGGAAGAACTTTCTGACATCAAGAGCTGTTTGATAATGGAATGGAGTCCCTTGGAAGGTGGTGGACTCTCCTTCACTGGAGATTTCTAAACAGGGGTTGGATGGCCATTCTTGGGCTGTGACTCCATCATTGCAGGGGGTTGGACTAGATGACCCCTGGGGTCCCTTCCAATTCTAAGATTCTATGATTCTAGGGCATAAGAGCCCTTAGCCTATCCAACTCTTCCTTGAGAAGCTTATTGTTTTAAACTGTTTCAAATATAGTGTAATATTGTATTTTAATATTACTGTAATGTGTTTTAATTGTTGTATCCCACAGTGGGACCTTGGGGTGAAGGGCAGGTAATAGATAGTAGTGATAGTAGTAGTAGTAGTAGTAGTAGTAGTAGTAGATGACGCAGGTGGCGCTGTGGGTTAAACCACAGAGCCTAGGGCTTTGCTGATCAGAAGGTCGGCAGTTCGAATCCCCGCGGCGGGGTGAGCTTCCGTTGCTCGGTCCCTGCTCCTGCCAGTTAGAAAGCACTCAGTACAAGTAGATAAATAGGTACTGCTCCGGTGGGAAGGTAAATGGCGTTCCCGTGTGCTGCTCTTGTTCGCCAGAAGCAGCTTAGTCATACTGGCCACATGACCCGGAAGCTGTCTGCGGACAAACGTCGGCTCCGTCAGCCTATAGAGCGAGATGAGCACCGCAACTCCAGAGTCGTCCACGACTGGACCTAATAGTCAGGCGTCCCTTTACCTTTTAGTAGTAGTAGTAATAGAAATAATAATAATACTTTACCTTGGCTTCAAGGGTGTTCAGCCTCTCAGTCATATCTGTGAGCCTCGTGCAATTCATACATTCTAAAAAGGGGGACAGGGCAAACACAGTTAAAAAGAAATTAACAATATTTTGAAATATTTGCCATTCTTTTTATTTTCATATGGTATGTATTAACATTTATTGTTTGCTTCTGCCCCACTGTTCAGGCAAAAAAGACTTTCTGAGTGGAGGATTCTAACAAGTTATTTGTATTTGGCACAACTAAATGTCAAGAAAAACCCTCTTTCCTAGGATGAATATGAAAATAAATAAGCAGTTAGCTTCAAGATGCCATTGCCTTCCCCTCAGGGGGAATTGTAAGGGGGAGGGGAGAAACATGGGGCTGCCATGTTTTTTCTCTATACAGTTCCCCCTGACAGCAACAGAATGTCTTCAAGGCTACATTTGCACCATAAATTTAAAGCACTATGACACAACTTTAAACAGTCATGACTTCCCCCAAAGAATTCTGGGAGCTGTAGTTTGTTACGGATGCTGAGAGTTGTTAGGAGGTTGGTTGTCAAATCACAATGAGAGTTGCAAAGAACCACCAGCGTATCTGGGGACTGTCAGCCATAATTTTTCAGCAGCTATTGGTTAAGAAGAAAGTCATTTTGTGGGGGGAAACATCTCCATTCCCAATTCCCATCATTCAGTGAACTATTTTATTAGATCAACTATAGATAAATGAAATCTCCTCTAGGGACAAATATTTATACAAAGAAGCAAAAATACACAAAAAGATCCTTCACGGTGCGTATTGATCTCCAAACCAAGGAACGTCGTTTTCTTTCATTACAGATTAGTCGCAAGATTCTCAGCAGTTTTAGCAAATAACGCTTTTCAAACACATTGCAGCAATCAGGCAAGAAAGCTAATTTTTCTGACCTTCTGTAAAGTTGGATCATTTATTAATAAGTCGGTGCACAGATCTCTCTCTCAGATTGATTGATCTATCGATAAATCAATCAATCAATCAATCAATCAATCAATCAATCAATTAATACCCAAGAGTGTAGCTTGGAAATGTGGAGCAGAATTCTCTTAGTGACATTTGTTGCTAGTGGCCATTCTTGTAAATTGCAGGACCGACTGAGAGCAGCCTGCCGCCCTCCAGGTTCAATAATGGGCATCCAAAATGATTATGGGACTCTCTTATGAGGAAATCTTGCCATGTTGTGGACTTTTTCAATTATAAAAAGGCCAGTAAGAGGCGACATGAGAGAAGTCTATAAAATGATGCATGGCATGGAGAAAGTAGGTAGAAAGAGAAAGTTTGTCTCCCTCTTTCAAAACACTAGAATTCATGGACACATCCAATGAAACTGAATGTTGGGAGATTCAGGACATAATTAAAACTATTGAACTCACTCCTCAAGAGGCAGTGATGGTCACTAACTTGGATGGCTTTAAAAGAGGATTGGACAAACCAGAGTCCTTCCTGCTGGGGATAATTCAGACAGAAATTCCCAGGGGTCAAAAAGGTTATTTATGAAAGCCACTGCTGTGGTCTGTGTTTTGTTAGCCCAAAAATGAAAAATGAGCGAGGTCCCAACCAAAGAAGAATGGCAGCTTAAGTTGACAAAATATGTGAAGCTTGCAGACTTAACATATAGAACAAGAGAACAAGAAGAACATACGTTTAGAGAAGATTAGAAAACGTTTATTGAAAATATGGGAAATAACTGTGTACAGCTGAAAACGCTGGCAGCATTAAGATAAATTTGACAGTGTAAATAAGTTTTGACAGATGTAATAACGGAATACTGAATGGTATGGCTTTTGTAAAACACGCAGGGATTTATGATATGTAAAATGAACCATGGAAAGAGAAGAAGGGAAGTCATCGATATCTTAAGGATGTAAAAATGAGTACTTTAAATTGTAAAACAGAACATTTAATAAAAAATTATATGAAGAAAAAAAGAGAGAGGATTGGGCAAATTCGTGGAGAATTCGTGGTTGCACCTGTAGAAGAAAAGGCATCTATTTGTAAAAAAAAGTTGAGCAAATTTAACATTTTCAGGAGGGGAGGGGGGCAAAATTGGGCCAAACCTGCTAGTGAAGCTGGTGGCACTTGCTAGCAAACATTTCCTCCCAGAAGTCCCCTAGGAATGTAATAGGAATGTACTTCTGTATCTTCTTGGGATTCCCCCAGGTATGCAACAACTTCTCATCTTTCTCGTGACAGCCCCACTTTTGTTTCCAAGCTGACACCAATTTTGTTATTCAAGGGGTTTCTAGTTGGGCTTCTCAAACACCGGTAGCCATGTGAGCAGGGATGCTAGAGGGGTTTTATTTCTGTGAATCCCAATGCCAACTTCTCTGATCTGCAGCTCCTGGGCTCACGCATGGATCATAGAATCATAGAATGGCAGAGTCGGAAGGGACCCCAAGGGTCATCTAGTTCAACCCAATGAAATGCAGGAATATTTTGCGCAACATGGGGCTCAAATTCACGTCCCTGAGATTAAGCGTCTCATGCTCTTATCGACTGATAATCCTTCTGTTTTCACACTTCTCCAAATTTAGCAGTGCAGTTCTCTATCTAAGAATCATACTGGATATAAGAGTGTGTTTTTAGGACATTTTTGATATGCAATTAAATTTGCGTTCAAATATGAATTTTCATGCAAAGTTGTTTTAAAAAAATCATTTGCAGACAAAGGCAGAAACAGGATGGAACGGAATTATGCATGAACACAAATAAATACCGACTGCACAAAGTTTCATCCATCCCACAGTAAGGGCCGCTGCTTGTGGACTCACACATTTTATGAAATTAGCCGCTTGGACCAAGGCAATAGCAACGATGCTATATATCAAGCCACTAGATGGCAGCATTGGCAAAGCTACGGCCACAGTGTAGGCCATCCTTCTCCACCCTGTGCTGGTTTGAGGCTGATGGGAATTGTAGTGCAAAGGAGCGGGGGTGGGGGTAGGACAACAGGTTGGAGGAGAATATACCAGAGAAGAAAAAGAGGACGGGGTTAAGGTGAGCCTCCTATGGCAGGTTCTTCAGCAGCAATGTTTTAAACGGCAGCAACAAATCGTTCTCTCTCATTAATGCCCAAACTCATGGTCATTCAATGAAAAGGAATGGAGGAAGGTTCAGCAAACCTAGAACAAAGAATTCCTTCAGGGCAGGGCATGGTTAATCTACGGAACTCCCTCCCACAGGATTGTCACTGTTGCCAGAGCATGCTGGTCAGTAACCACACTGTTCAAAGTTGAACTCTTTACAGTCATACCTCGGGTTACATACCGCTTCAGGTTGCGTTTTTTTGGGTTACACACCTGCCGAAACCCAAAAGTACTAGAATGGGTTATTTCTGGGTTTCGGCGGTCGCGCATGTACAGAAACGCTAAATCGCGCTTTGCACATGCGCAGAAGCGCCGGATCGCAATCCGTGCGTGCGCAGACGCGCTGCTGCGGGTTGCGAACATGCATCCCTTACAGATCACGTTCGCAACCCAGGCGTCCACTGTATTAGCAAAAACACGAACCCCACAAATTTGGTTGAGTGTCAGGCCTAATGAGCAGAGCAGCTTATTTCCAGTGGTCTTACTTCACGAAAATCAGTTGCCAAGACTGAAAGTCCCTCGTTTCCAGGGCTTTTCACTAGCAATCAGTCATGTGACGCTGGACCAGAAGAACCCTCCCAGACCCCCGGACTACTTGAAAATTGTTTGGTGTCTTGGCAGACCACTTAATGATTTCTCTGAACGCTGCAGCCATCGTAACACACTGTGCTAGGGGCTGTATGATATCAAGCTGTGTTTTTACACCAAGTTTCTTTTTATTGTAGTGTTTTATCAAGGTGTGTTTCATGCCCATCAGGACTTTAGTGGGAGGAAAACGTGAATGAACTGTAAGCTGTGGCAAACCTCCACGCAGCACCTTCTATGACTGCAAACTGAAGAAATATGGGCCAATGGAGGGTTTCTAAGGCATTGGTTTCACTCTGGAAAGTCAGGTAATTCCATATGCCCCCTCAAAAAACCAAAAAAAACAACAACCCCACACGTTTAAAAACAGTTCTTCCAAAATTCTCTTCATTGCAAATTTCAGAAAGATTCTGAGAGACTCCCTGCAAGTAGAAAACCAGATCTTCAGGGAGAGAACTTCTAATCCAGTCATTTGACTGGTTTTCTACTTGCAGGGATTTAAAAAAAGGAGGCATTCCAATGTGCCTTTGATTCTTATATCTTATATCTGTGTTGCCCAGATTTCAGGACAGAGAACTTACCAGAGAGTTCCCCTTTTGTGCTTTCTTTAACAGCCTTTGCAAAAACCCCAACAGCAGCTCTCAAGGAGTTCATCTAGCAACCAGAGGATCTATCACTAACGGTTTCTTTCTGCCTACCCATTCCTTTGTGACGGCTATCATTGGTGCCATTTCCACATGGGACCCCAGAGGCCTGATTTTGCAGGAGGCCCAGCCACACAAGCTTGCCATTTCAAGATAAATACAGTGGTACCTTGGTTCTCAAACTTAATCTGTTCCAGAAATCAGTTCCAAAACCAAAGTGTTCCAAAACCAAGGTGCGCTTTCCCATAGAAAGTAATGCAAAATGGATTAATCTGTTCCAGACTTTTAAAAACAACCCCTAACAATTTAACATGAATTTTACTTTCTAACGAGACCATCGATCCATAAAACCAAAGCAATAATCAATGTACTGTACTATAAAATAAATAAGACAGTATTGTAGATGATAAAAATCAAAATTTAAATTTTTTTTGCAGTCACACAATCAATCTATCAGTAGCTGAACTGGGTTCTACACAGTCACAAAAACAAATGAACCGAAAAAGCCTCAGAAACAAAAACGCAAAATAAATAGCAAAAATAAAAGCCACAAACCTAATCCGTTCCGGAAGTCCGCTTGACTTCCGAAATGTTTGAAAATCAAGGCACAGCTTCCGAATGGTGCAGGCACCCCAGAAACAATAGCTGACTGCCGCATCAGACATTCAGCTTCTGAAAAGCATTCAAAAACCGGAACACTTATTCCTGGGTTTTCGGTGTTTGAGAACCAAGGCATTTGAGTACCAAGGCGTTTAAGATCCAAGGTACCACTGTATCTTCTTTGTAGAGGCAGGTCCATCCCAAGGAGCCCAGGCCTTGAACCTCCACTTTCCTTCAGCACTGCATCCCATCTGCTGCTGTGAGACTCCTCTGGAGTAAATGGCATGTGTGCACACCACAGGGGGGCTTCAGTTCCTTCCAAACCTGCTTTATCCCCTTTCCCTGCTTTTTTTTCAAGAGTGGCAAAAGGCAGGCATCCAAATTTCCCTCTCCCCAGATGTGCCTTGCTGCCATCACAAAAGCCCCTCTTGTTGTGCACTTTTAGGTAGCTCATCTGCCGAGCAGATGTGCGGCTCCCAGAGCTCCCAAGGCTTTCCCTTACAACAAATCTGCAGATGTTAATCGAGGTACAAAGCTGCTTCCTAAGCAACCTTTTACCTCCTCTGGAAGTCCCCGGAGGTTCCTGATTAGCCTTCGCAGGAGACCTGAAATCTATTTTCAAATCTGAGCTCAGATTCTTCTCTTTTTTCTTTCTTTTTTTAGTGTGTGCACACCGAAGCAATTTCCAACTGCATGCATTTACCAACTTGGGAAAAGCAAGTGTTTCACAGTCCAGAGGGAAGAGGAACAGAATGCTACGGCTTTGGTAATATGGGTTGGCGGTGTTATGAGAATTTAAGGCAGGGGTCAGCAAACTTTTTCAGCAGGGGGCCGGTCCACTGTCCCTCAGACCTTAATGGGGGGCCGGACTATATTTTGAAAAAAAAAAAATATGAACGAATTCCTATGCCCCACAAATAACCCAGAGATTCATTTTAAATAAAAGCACACATTCTACTCATGTAAAAACACGCTGATTCCAGGACCATCCACGGGCCGGATTTAGAAGGCGTGGGCCGGATCTGGCCCCTGGGCCTTAGTTTGCCTACTCATGATTAAAGGTCTCAAATATAAAAAGCAGAGACATCACCTTGCCAACAAAGGTCCGTATAGTTAAAGCTATGGTTTTTCCCAGTAGTGATGTATGTGAGAGCTGGACCATAAAGAAGGCTGATTGCCAAAGAATTGATGCTTTTGAATTATGGTGCTGGAGGAGACTCTTGAGAGTCCCATGGACTGCAAGAAGATCAAACCTATCCATTCTGTGGGAAGTCAGGGACCCTCAGTCTCCACAGCTGCCTCATAGAGGGCAGACCTACCGAGATTAAGAGTTGCTGTGCTCAATAGGCCTGCAACTCCTGAGCAGGCCTGGTTTCTTCTAATAAACAGTTAACTTGACTTACTCCTTGGGATTTATTGCTGGCCCACTCCTGACAACGTGCCAACGTTCTACCTATCTAGGTAGGCTTGAAACAGAAATACAGTCATACCTCATGTTACGTTTGCTTCATGTTATGTTATTTCAGATTACTTCCGGGTTTTGCCGCTTGCGCATGTGCAGAAGCGCAAAATGATGTCACGCCCATGCGCAGAAGCGCCGAATCACAGACGCGCCGGTGTGGGCTGCACTCTTTTCATGTTGCGAACGGGCCTCCGGAACGGATCCCGTTTGCAACCAGAGGTATCACTGTATTTTCAGCGGGCAGCAAAAAGAGTGCAGTGTTGTCAATAGGCAGAGAGTTTCAAAGTGTGCGTTCTGACAGATTAAATGGGTATTGTGGGTATTATGTGGCGCCTGTTAACTGTGCCAGTTCTACAAATGAAAGCGACCGAGTGCGCCTCTCTAGGGTAAGGTGATCATAGAATCATAGAACCATAGAGTTGGAAGGGACCCCAGGGTCATCTAGTCCAACCCCCTGCAATGCAGGAATCTCAGCTGAAGCATCCATGACAGATGGCCACCCAACCTCTGCTTAAAAACCTCCAAGGAAGGAGAGTCCAAAACCTCCGGAGGGAGACTTCTCCGTTGTCAAACAGCTCTCACTGTCAGAATATTTTTACCAAATGTTTAGTCAGAATCTCCTTTCTTGTAACTTGAAGCCAGAGCAGGAGAAAACAGGCATGTTCCCTCTTCCATGTGACAGACCTTGAGATATTTGAGGAAGGCTCTCATATCTCCTCTCAGTCTCCTCTTTTCCAGGCTAAACATAGTCAGCTCCTTCAAGCGCTCCTCCTAAGGCTTAGTTTCCCGATTCTTGATCATCTTGGTTGCCCTCCTCTGCAGTTTTCTTGCAGGAAAACTGGTCCCAAGTTGTTAAACTGGTCCCAAGTTACAGTGGTACCTTGGGTTACATACGCTTCAGGTTACAGACTCCGCTAACCCAGAAATAGTACCTCGGGTTAAGAACTTTGCTTCAGGATGAGAACAGAAACGTGCTCCAGCGGCGCGGCGGCAGCAGGAGGCCCCATTAGCTAAAGTGGTGCTTCAGGTTAAGAACAGTTTCAGGTCAAGAATGGACCTCCGGAACGAGTACTTAACCCGAGGTACCACTGTATTTTAATTGTGATGACTTGTTCTGGAATATACTCCTCTGCCATTGGCTCCCCTCCCTTTTTTGTACATTGACATTTTTACTTTTCTCATGTGGCCCCTGTAAGCCTGCCCAGGAGGGAACATGGCCCCCGAGCTGAAAAAGAGCAGCAAAGAGTTCTTACTCTCCCCATTGGGGACTGTGCTGTAATGTAAGCAATGTGTATTCCGCAAGGAGGACATTTCTGCAAAGATTCCTGTAAAAAAACCAAAAAACCCTCTCCGTCCAGCTTCCTATGGCTCAGAGAAAACTACGCTTGGCAAGGAATCTAGAAAGCTGGTTGGAAAGAAGGACTTATGTTTTATACGTTTCATAAATATTTCCTTTTTTAAAAAAAGAAAAAGAAAGAGCCTTGGATTATGAGAGAATCCTGTAGGGCGAGTGCCAAAGTAGAAATATGTTTTTACATGGAAACAGAGGTTCCACCTGCTTGGGACGAGGACTTTTTAAATCCTTGATTTATATGACTTTCTGGGCCAAATACAATATATTTAGAGGCAGACAATTAATGCAGGTTGATCTAATTTAACCTGAAGGATTCATGCAGAGCTGCTTCCAGGGAGTATATCTCGGGGGCGGGGAAGGATAGCAATATTTATCTGTTTATTTTTCTATCTGTCCATGTTGCTCAGGGGTAACATATTGGGCGTTATCCCCATTTTAACCTCGCAAATGACCCCACTATTCCCTCCAAGGAATTCAAGGTGGGGTACATGGCTCTGTTCCCATATCCGCTCACAGCTGCCCTGTTAGGCAAGCAGTTTATTTATTTATTTTGTGACTGCATTTCTAGCCATCTTCCTCCTGGCTAAGGAGCTCAAGGTGGGGTGCACAATTCTCCCTCTCCTCGTTTAATCCACACAACAACCCCCAGAACTTCCAAAGGTCCCTGTTTTCTGGATTTACAGGAGCTATCCTGGTTTCTGATTTGATCCCAGAATGTTCCACTTTTCTTTAGTAAAGGTAAAGGGGAGCCCTGACCATTAGGTCCAGTCGTGGCCGACTCTGGGGTTGCGGCGCTCATCTCGCTTTATTGGCCGAGGGAGCTGGCATACAGCTTCCGGGTCATGTGGCCAGCATGACTAAGCCGCTTCTGGCGAACCAGAGCAGCGCACGGAAACGCCATTTACCTTCCCGCCAGAGCGGTATCTATTTATCTACTTGCACTCTGACATGCTTTCGAACTGCTAGGTTGGCAGGAGCAGGGACTGAGCAACGGGAGCTCACCCCGTTGCGGGGATTCAAACTGCCGACCTTCTGATCGGCAAGTCCTAGGCTCTGTGGTTTAACCCACAGCACCACCTGCCACTCTTTCCCTTAGGACACCCCTATTTTAATCAGATAAATGTTGGAGGGTATCTTCCCCAAGCCAAGCTTTAGAGTACATCTGAAGGCAGCCCCGTATAGGAAAGGTTTTTTTAAAAAAATGTTAAATGGTTTATTATGTTTTTATATATGTTGGAAGTTGCCAAGATTGGCCATGGCAATCCAGTCAGATTGGTGAGGTGGTATTATTATTATTATTATTATTATTATTATTATTATTATTATTATTAAAAAGGACGTCCCTATTTTAAATGGATAAATGTTAGAGGGTATGCAACCCTGTGAGGTGGGTTAGGGTTGAGTTTGTAACTGGCTCAGTCCATAGCTGTCAACGTTCCCCTTTTTTAAAAGGAAATTCCCTTATTCCGAATAGGATTCCTTGCAGGAAAAGGGAAAAGTGGACAGCTATGGCCCACTCTCACCCAGTAAGTTTCGTGGCAGAACAAAGTCTTAGCCCAATGCTCCATCCGCTAAAACTCTTCACCACAGTGGTTAATAGAGTTTCCCACTCATTATAAGGACTGAATTGATGACACCACAGTCTGTGCCTTCTTGCTTGTTTCTTGCATTTACACCCCACCCCAAGGAGCTCAAGGTGGCGGACATAGTTCTCCCCCTCTTCATATAACCCCCAGAAGAGCCACCTTGTGAGTTTGGGCTGAGAGGCAGTGATGGGCCTCCAAGATCACCCAGTGAGCCTCATGGCTGAGTGCGAGATTTGAACCCTGGTCTCCCAGGTCCTAGTCCAAAACAGTAACCACTGCACCACACTGGCAGCCAGAGCACCTTCAGAGTATAGATCCTTCCATTCTGGACAATGATTTGTCGAGAGATTACCCAAACATCTTGTTCCAATTTCACAACAGCTTTGTTTACTAAATCTATGGGACAATCAGCTGAAAGGTTTCAGCTCTCGGCAACTCTTGACGGGGACGGCGGTGGTTGCCAGAACCTCAAAATTGCCCCAAAATGGAAAACCTTACAGAACTTGAAACTTTCACTTTTGTATTCTTTTTAAAATGTGGAGTTTAGCATTGGCTGGGGGGGAGGGACAACAACTTGTACATTATGTGTTGCCAAAAGCTTGGAGTACCCCGAAACATTATACGCTTTTTGGGTAGGGTTTTGTTTTATATACAACAAATGCAGACCCACAGGACTCCCTCTCTACAGCACAACATGACATTTGGCATTCCTCGTGGTCTTAAGCTCTCTACCAACCTAATATTAAGTTTTTTTCTGGATATACTGCACTGCTTTTTTGTACCTCCCTTATTTTTATTGCATCAATTTGTTTGATTCGCTGCAATGAAATATATATATATATTAAAAAACCCAAACCTTTCCCCAGCATAGATGCAGGTTCCCAAGCCCAATTCCACATTTGCAACCCCTTGCTCGAGTCTGGAGGCATTTGCAAAAAAACAACAACTCCAAAACAAGTGCAAACAAATGAAATGAAAATTGAGTTCTATGTACAGTAGCCATATAGGCTGCATCTTCAGGTCAATGAGAGGTTGGCTCCATTGGGTTCCTGCTGGGGCCCCTGGTTTGGCCAAACCTTGCTGCCTGCTGGCCTTTCTGCAGCCTCTCCTATTCCTCCTTGTTGCGGCTGCCTGTTCAACCTGCCCTCTCTGCTAGAAGCCTCTAGCAATTGGCTCCTATGTTTGGAACAAACCTGAACTTTTTTGCACCCCATGGATTATCCCGTCTATTGCTGGAAACAGAATACTAGACTAGAGATTCAGTTTGATCTGGCCAGGCAGTTCTTATTGGGCTCCTCTTGCTACTAAGCACACAGACGCATAGCTGTCAACTTTTCCCTTTTTTAAAGGGAAATTCCCCTATTCCGAATAGGATTCCTCGCAAGAAAAGGGAAAAGTTGGCAGCTACGCACAGAGGTGAGATGCAACGCTAGCACAAGTGGGTTTTTTAATTTAAAAAACAAAACAAAACCAGAATATCGCCTTCCTCCTCTTTAGTCATTGGGAGTTGCCTTATAATCTTCACTCAGACAACTTATCTCTCTTTTTGCTTCTGTGCTGCTGCCAGTTCGGATCCTGCTGTCAGCCTGCATCACTCCTAGCAGGCTAACAAGCCTGCAAGAGGCAGCTAGATAAGCCTCAGCCAAATCCTTGAGAAAGGATGCACGAAGATAGGAATCAAATGCCAGCCGCTAAAATGCAGAGGGATGCTGCCTAATCTAATCTCCCATTGCCAAATGCCTCTTCTTATCTTCTTAAATTATTATTATTATCTTCTTAAGTAACGTGGCTAAATCTAAGAATCTCTGCAAAATAAAACGATGTCCGCTCGCTTCTTTATCCGAAAGACTGATGGGCTCGTTCCACAAACTTCTGTGCCCATGATGCTTTCCTAGCTAATGCAGATCCACAGCATCAGATGTCTATCTGCTTCTGATAAAATATTAGCTGCTCGCTATCACCCTCCAATCTTACAGGAAGCCATGTTCAAGAAGACGTATTGTCTGCTTTCGGGGGTTGTTGTTGTTTTATTGAAACCATATGAGCACAGAGTCTCAGGTCCTGGCCTGCAGCCAAAACACATCAGCAGAAAATTATGAGAGTGTAAAATGGTGAACTGGATTAAAGAAATAAAGGAGGAGGGTGTTAGCTTTAAATAGGAGGCAGAAATCTGCCTTACGCCACCAGATCATTGGTGCTTCTAGCTCAGTGTTGTCTACACCAGGCATAAGCAAACTCGGCCCTCCAGATGTTTTTGGCCTACAACTCCCATGATCCCTAGCTAACAGGACCAGTGGTCAGGGATGATGGGAGTTGTAGACCCAAAACATCTGGAGGGCCGAGTTTGCCTATGCCGGGTGTACACAATGACTGGCATTGGCTCTCCAAGGTTTCAGGCATTCTCAGCACCACCTAGGGATGCCAGGAATTGAACTCAGGGCTTTCTACATGCAAGCCAAATGTTCCAGCATGGCCCTTCCCCAGCAGAATTTTAATCGACGGGTGGATTAAAATAAAATCTGGGATAGCTGGGATAGTCCATTCAGTAGAGCATGAGATTCTTAATCTCAGGGTTGTGGTTCAAGCCCCACTTTGGGCAAAAGATTCCTGCAATGCAGGGGGATGGTCCTCAGGGTCACTTCCAACTCTACAGTTTTATGATTCTATGAAAATATTTCTACCTTACCACCCAACCAAAGACTGGCCCAAAGATGTTTCATGGAAACTCATGGATTGTCTCACAATTGAGCATCCTAGAGTTGGGCTTGTCCCCAGCAAACAAGCTCTTTCCGTGCCAGGTAACCCCATGCAGATGTGGCACGAAACAGCTTTTAAGTTCTTTTGCACAATTTGAATTGGCCTCTCTTCAACAGAGGGACGTGGGTGGCGCTGTGGGTTAAACCACAGAGCCTAGGACTTGGCGATCAGAAGGTCGGTAGTTCGAATCCCCGCAAAGGGGTGAGCTCCCATTGCTCGGTCCCTGCTCCTGCCAACCTAGCAGTTCGAAAGCACGTCAAAGTGCAAGTAGATAAATAGGTACTGCTCCAGCGGGAAGGTAAACGGCGTTTCCATGTGCTGCTCTGGTTTGCCAGAAGCGGCTTAGTCGTGCTGGCCACATGACCCGGAAGCTGTACGCTGGCTCCCTCGGCCAATAAAGCGAGATGAGCACCGCAACCCCAGAGTCAGCCATGACTGGACTTAATGGTCAGGGGTCCCTTTACCTTTACCCTTCTTCAACAGCTTGCAGCCAAAACCGCACAAGTTAAATGTGTGTAAGCTGTGATCGCCCTGTGCTTTTTATTATTGTTGTTGTTAAAAGTGCATGTTTAAGATTGTAGGTTAAATTCTGTCATTATTAAGCACAAAGGAAGACGCCTTTTCTAAGTAGGCCAGTGGTCCATTGAGCTCACCAATGCCTACATTCAATGGCACTGGCTTTCCAGGGCTTCAGATAAAGAATTTCACCCAGCCCTATGTGGAAACATCAGGGATTTAATCTAGGACCGTCTACATCAGGCTTCCTCAACCTCGGCCCCCCAAATGTTTTGAGACTACAATTCCCATTATCCCTGACCACTGGTCCTGCTAGCTAGGGATCATGGGAGTTGTAGGCCAAAAACATCTGGAGGGCCGAGGTTGAGGAAGCCTGGTCTACATACAAATCAGCTTCTCTGCCCACTGAGCCACATTGTACAACAGGCAGTGAGCTGAATGCAGAATACAGTACAATAGTACTTCGGGTTAAGTACTTAATTCGTTCCGGAAACCTGAAACCGTTCTTAACCTGAAGCACCACTTTAGCTAATGGGGCCTCCTGTTACCACTGCACCGCCGGAGCACGATTTCTGTTCTCGTCCTGAAGCAAAGTTCTTAAACTGAAGTACTAATTCTGGGATAGCGGAGTCTGTAACCTGAAGCGTATGTAACCTGAAGCGCATGTAACCTGAAGCGTATGTAACCCCAGGTACCACTGTACTGTATCTGCAAAAGTAGAGCCCTTAGGTTTCACATTGTCCCCAGGGAAAAGTAGCCAAGATTGCTTTCTAAAAATAAAACGAAAGACTGTCTAGGGCTTCCACAGCACAACCCGCCATTTGCTTTAAACTTTTACGGATGCCTGAGTCCCCCACTTCCCTTCCCAGGGCCTATAATCTTTTTTACGGGCAAGCTGGAGTTACTGAAGTGCTTTGCACTTAACTATGTCATCCCGGGAGGAGCTGGTGGCTCTCGGCTCAAAGTACACACAGCCACATTCTCTCAGGAGGTGCCTGCCCTTTGCAACAAGAAAGGAAAAGGAAAGGATGGAAGTGCACTCAGGAGGATCGCACCGCAAACTTGGGAGCGGAGGGGCTGCCTTGACGTTGAGTGACTAAGATAAATTACAACCTTTGTGTTATTGCTCAGCCTTCAAACAGGAAACTCCAAAGTCGGTGAACCCTAGGAAAGAACAACACACGCAAGATGTGCTCTGTAATTTGCTCTGGATGCTACCCGCTCCCAAATCCCACTCCCCTCTCCCATTGTTTTTGGAAGGACAACTGCATTTCCGCCCACGTTCAACCCTTCTCTCCAACGCAGAGCCCGGCACTCTAATCACAGAATCACAATGTAGGATGGGACCCCCAATGGTCATCTAGTCCAACCCCCTGCGATGATGGACTCACAGCCAAAGAATCCCTGGCATACCTAGGTTATATGTGCTTCTCAAATCTAGCTTGGTGAAAAATTCTGGAGGTGATTCTTTGTGAGCCCTGGCATCAAAGGGAGGGGGCAGCGGTTGGGCACAGTGAGGAGGTTGAGATCACAGACGGCGAGTTAATTCGGCCGAGATTTCAATGTTTAGAAGACATCTGAAGGCAGCCCTGTTTAGGGAAGTTTGTAATGTTTTAACGTATTTTTAATCTTTTGTTGGAAGCTGCCCAGAGTGGCTGGGGAAACCCAGCCAGACGGGTGGGGGTATAAATTATTATTATTATTATTATTATTATTATTATTATTATTATTATTATTATTATCCAAAGCCTCCTATTAGTTATGTGGATGATCCCAGCTAACTAGGGACGACAAGTGAGTGCTAGATAGCCAATAAATGAAGGTAAATTTTGGCAACAGAGAAAGAGAAAGAGAGAGAAAGAGGAAGGAAGGAAGGAAGGAAGGAAGGAAGGAAGGAAGGAAGGAAGGGAGAGAGAGAAATGCAAATAGACTGGCAAATGCTTCTGGAAAGCAAACAATCGTTGAAAACCTTGGGGCGGATTTTAGACACGGCTGAAAATGTTCCCAGTGAGCAGCAGGTGATTTTGTCTCAGTTGTGATCAGAACAGTGTATCAAATGATAACTGAAGATTAATAGCATGAAACAAGAACCACCAGCCCAAGTGGAGTAACATATGTGAAGTTAATCTCCTTTCTCCCTCCCACTGCCCCTCTCCCACCCGCAATGGTGGTATCTGAAAGGGAGTGCCATCTTTCTCCTCTGCCAAAATTCCCCAGAATTCCCACTGGCTAACTCTGGGAGGATGGAAATCCCTTAAGCGGAGCTAAAACGGTTACACATTTTCCTTCGACTGAACTTCCACATCTCAGCTGTGGCAGCAGAGCCATCCCCGGGAACAGTTTTCAACAGGATACTGTTTTAACTCAACTTTGCAGGTTGCCCAGAAATGGTTTTCCCTGCTGGTGTCTTTGCTTGTCAAGGGCAAAATAAACTTACTGCATTTGTTGTTTTGCTAGAACATAAAGAGGTGCATCTTCAGGATTCGCTGACAGCTGAAGATGCAAGACACACCTTTGCAAGGAGGGAGTTCCACAACTTAGGAGCTTTTAAGGATGGTGGGACAACCAAGAGCCACCCCCCAGGCATATCTTAGCACCCAAGAAGGCCTGTAGGAAAGGAGGCAGTCTTTCAGGTATTTGGGCCCAAATTGCTTAAGACTTTAAACATTAACGTGAGCAACTTGGAACAGGTCTGGAAACAAACTGGCAGCCTGTGGGTGCAAGATCTCTGCTCTATATGTCTATAATCCTTGTTTCTTCATGTGTCAGTCGCTGGGAGGGCAAACAGCCTGTCATGACCCCAGAGTCTAACAGCAACCAAGATTCAGCATGAGAGACAGCAGAATCCCCAGCTATAAATCCAGATCAAGTTCAGGCGCTGAATATACAATGAATTGAAGAAAATGTTCCATTTAACATTTGTTTAAAAACCTGAAGCATTTTTATTAGGGATTGTAGGGAAAGATCTGCCAAAAAAGCTGAAAAACATCTTCATGTATGCGACAACGGCCGCGAGAGTTTTAATAGCACAAGGATGGAAGACTAAAGAATCGTGGCAAGAAAAATTGATGGACTATGCAGAACTGGCAAAACTGACATACAAGCTACGGGACAAGGATAACTGTGACTTTAAAGATGAATGGGAACCTTTTACAAAGTATTTGAAGACACAACAAAGCGAACTGGACACCTTGGCTGGTTTTGAATAAACATTCACAAACTTTTTATTGATAATAATCAGCTAAATAGTTTGAGGATCTATACAACTGTGTAACCTGCAGAAAACAGCATTTTTAGAGAAATCAAAAACTGGAACTGAGGGAAGTTGGGGGTGGGTGGGTTTTATGGGGGGAGGGAAGGGGAGGGAGGAAAAATGGGGGGGAAATAAGGATGATATGTTTCTGGGTAATATGTTTTGTTTTAATTTTGAATAAAAAAGTTATTTAAAAAAAGAATAACAGGAGACACACACACACACAAAGTTCAGGGGCTGAACTTGGGAGGTCCCTGAGCTCAAGGCTGACAGGAGCCCATAGAGCAATCTCCTATACCGCCAGGCCTGTAGGGGCACAGCTGGGATCACCTTTATCTGTTTGGTTGTTGACACTCTCAAATAACTTTGATAGGTCAGTGAGACAGAGCTCACCTTCGCTGAAGCCATGCTGACTCAGTGTCAGCAAGGCTTGTTCTTCCCTAACACACACCTTCCTGTAAGCATGGGGAACCCAATGCCTCCCAAGGCACCCGGTGGTACAGGGAGCATACCAGGACAGAAGAGGAGTGCCTGTCTTCAGGCCACAGGGTTGGGCTTTTAGGACTCTAAAGTTATCCACAAGAGGGCAGAGCCTGGGAAAGGCAATCTGCAAGCAGAGACTTTTCAAAGGCTCAGTTGGCTCTCTGCCTTCATTAGAGCAAGTTGCTCACTTGGAGCTATCCATGGTCCTGACCACTACTAGCACCCTGGATCCCCATGGGAGACAGAATCAGATCTGAACACAACGCAGCCAGTGGCTAATCCTGCTCAGAGTAGGCCCACCAAAATCAATGAAGCTAAGTTAGTCATGTCCATCACTTCCAATAGGTCTACTCTGAGCAGGACTAGAGTTGAATGTTACCCTTTGCTTTGAAACAGTCGCCGAAATGGTGCCCCAACAAACGTCTCAGGCATCTTTTTGTGTGCACACAATGTTGAGGTTTTATAACAATCAAGCACTATATGAATGTTGTGAAATAAAAAAATAAAATAAAATAAATTCTTGCTCCTACCTACCACGACACCTGTCAGAAGGAAGTCACTTCACCCTGCCATAGCAGGCTCAATATTCTTTAAGTGTTTAAATCTACTGGGCATGGCTCATTTAAAAACTGTTTGCTTTTCCGGCCAAATATAGAGGAGTTAAAAATAGGTGGGGAGCACAATCTGCTATATATTATTTGAACACCACTTCAGATATCATAGCCAAATTTTACATTATGGTTTTCATCTGTGATTCGATAGATGCCATCTTGATTCAGACTGATATTTTTCAAAACTGCACTGGCTTCAACTGAATTTCTCATGGTACTTCCCGAGATCAAGGAGCAGTCCCACCCCCCACCCCAAGTTTGGAAACATTTGAATACCATTTTGGATCAAGATTGTGGATTGAACCTTTCACAACTGCACTGGTTTTAAACACTACTTTCAAAACTGATTTTGTTTTGTTTTGTTTTGTTTCTTAGAATACCCAAACAAAGCCAGGCAGCAATGAAAAACTGAACAGCTGTTTAAAATCCAGGGCATCGTTATGCACCTTCAAGTCGATGTTTGGCATCCCCAATGAATGGGTCAGCCAGTTAATGCATCGTGCTCCTCATTCCCCACTTCTGACACCATGTAACGTTTCTGGGTCCAATAACAGGTACCAAGAATGAGGAATAGTTTATTCAGAGCTTTATTCAGAGGAGGCTCTAAGGCCCTCTGCTAAAACTCAAAACTAAAAGCCTAAGAAACTGCCCAGGTCATGTGACTCAAGGCATAACACTAAAGGAATATCAGTAAATGACAGACTCGGTCTTTATAGATGGTGCCCTCTGGGTTGGTTTTTATTTTAATGAAACATTTTCCATTTCAAAATCTGGGAAAACGCACACACACACACACACACACACACACTCCAATTGTTTTCCCACCCACCGGACCTCAAACACACAAAATCATACTCTAGCCAGCAACTGCAAGGAATAATATTTGCCTGGTGTATCGGATTTCCAGCTGACAAACATATAGCCATGGAAGAGGAAGTAAAGATTTAATTCCCTTTTTATGCTCCCCACCGTAGAACATTATTTTAAGCAGATGTTTATGACTTGGGCCATGAACTAGACCTTATGAACCATCTGGGTGTATCTGTTTTGTCTCAGTGAATGCCCCCTCTCCCCCTCCCGGACTCATGTTGTATCCCAACACATTTGAAGTATATGGTAAGTATAACAATGGAACAATAACCATTCGACCTCTCATCATCCACTGTAAGATGTCCCGTGTTTTAGGGATAGACAGATCAGGTCAGAGGCAGTGTGGTTTAGTGGTTAGAGTGTCAAACTACGACCTGGGAAACCAAGGTTCAAATCCCCAGTCAGCCACAAAACTCATTGGGTGACCTTAGGGGGCCTGTCACTGCCTCTCAGCCTAACCTACCTCAATGGGTTGTTGTGGGGATTAGGGAGAGAACCACTAACGTCACCTTGAGCTCCTTTGTAGGAAAAGGTGGTCTATAAATAGAAGGAATGAATGAATGAATATTTCCGATCTGTGTCTTTCCAAAGTGCCATTCTGCCTCATTTCCCCATAAATCTGGGATGATGCATTTTTATCACAAAGCACCCTCCCAAAACTCTAACCACTAAACCCCGCTGCCTCTCTCAAACCCCTATTTCCCCATCCCTCTCCTCCACTTCTATGAATCCTCTCTGCTGTACTTCCACTTCTTCCAATCCCGTTTCCCAATTCCATCCCCTAACTAAAAATAGGTAAAGGTAAAGGGACTCCTGGCCATTAGGTCCAGTCATGGCCAACTCTGGGGTTGCGGCGCTCATCTCGCTTTATTGGCCGAGGGAGCTGGCGTACAGCTTCCGGGTCATGTGGCCAGCATGACTAAGCCGCTTCTGGAGAACCAGAGCAGCGCACGGAAACGCCATTTACCTTCCCACCGGAGTGGTACCTATTTATCTACTTTGACGTGCTTTCGAACTGCTAGGTTGGCAGGAGCAGGGACTGAGCAATGGGAGCTCACCCCGTCATGGGGATTCGAACTGCTGACCTTCTGATCGGCAAGTCCTAGGCTCTGTAGTTTAACCCACAGCGCCACCCGCGTCCCTAAAATACGCCCCTATTATACCTGTGGATTCCTGTAGAATGCATTCAGTGCATTCTAAGAGTAGATGTACAATGGCCTCAAGCACACTTGAAAAATACATTTTCTTGTCCTTGAGTACAGATAAATTTCTTCACCTCTGGGAAGAGGAAGTGGGAGGCAGAGGTGGCCCTTTGCAGGATGCAGGCAAACAGAATTCTGCTTGCAGGCTGTAAGCAAGGCTGTGCATGCTCCCATCCTGATATTTTGCATCCCTGATAGCATGTTCAAGGCATAACCGTTCTACATATTTCAAGGAATCCAGCTAGACATCCATCTCTCATGACAGCAGATACAGTGGTACCTCGGGTTACATACGCTTCAGGTTACATACGTTTCAGGTTACAGACTCTGCTAACCCAGAAATGGTCTTCAGGTTAAGAACTTTGCTTCAGGATGAGAACAGAAACCATGCTCCGGAAGTGCATCAGGAGCTGGAGGCCCCATTAGCTAAAGTGGTGCTTCAGGTTAAGAACGGTTTCAGGTTAAGTACGGACCTCTGGAACGAATTAAGTACTTAACCCGAGGTACCACTGTACATGTTTCTCAAAGTCATGAGAAATGCGGCAAAACCCAAGAATCCATGGGTGTCAGCTGAGATGTTTTTGGACTTATGTCATGGTTGGCGGGTGAGCTGGGTGATGACCAAATGTTGAGGGCAGCAAAGCCGGGAGGGGCCGTTATGGCTAAGGTTACCTGCGGTTACTGTGGAAATCTCAACCAAGTTTCCATTGTGGATGCAGACAACCTTGTAGGACTGCGGCTAGAGATAGGAAAGCCTGTCCATTTCAGTCTCTCTCAGAGAGGAGCAACCAAAATGATTGAGGGGAATGGCACAACTTCCCTCTGAGGAAATGTTGCAGCATTTGTGGAGTTTATCAGCTTAGAGAAATGGCGCGTGAGAGACAATGTAATAGAAATTGATAAAATTACCATATTTTTCGCTCCAAAAGATGCACCAGACCATAAGGCGCACTTAGTTTTGGGAGGAGGAAAACAAGAAAAAATTATTCTGAATCCCAGAAGCCAGAACAGCAAGAGGGATCTGGCTTCTGGGATACCGTGTGGCTGTTCTGGCTTCTGGGATAACCGTGCCAAGCCTCTTCAGGACAGCGAAATGAAGGCTCCCCCTGCCCGAAGAGGCTGTGCAGGGCTAAGGCAGAAGCCAGGATGGCGTGTCGCTGAAGGAGCGCTGCGCAGAGAGGGAGAAGGTGAAACACCCCTTCAGTGAAGCTGGAGAAGGAGGTGTTATGTACTGAAGTTCTCACCCTGGGCCAGCAGGGGGATACAGTAAATAGTTATGCAAATGAAGGATTGAAAGTGACGTTCAGTGATTGGATAGTTTGTATGCAAATGAAGGATTGAAAGTGATGTTCAGTGATTGGATAGTTTTAGAAAATGGCAACAGTTACATTGTTCTGGAGCTCTATATAAGCAGGCTGACTGAGCTCCTCAGTTCAGTTCTGTTCCAGCTTACAAATAAAGAGCTGCTTTGGAAGAATCACTGTGTCGTCTGATATGTTAGCCCAAAACTTAACAGGAACAGTTCTCTCTCTCAGGAGAGGCGCTGCACGGAGAGGGAGAAGGCGCAGCACCCCTTCAGCGAAGCTGGAGAAGGAACAGAAGGAGACCCTTCCCTTCCTCCTCCCGCTTCGCTGAAGGGGCACTGTGCAGCTCTACCTCTCTGTGCAGCACCATTCACTCCATAAGACACACTCACATTTCCCCTTACTTTTTAGGAGGAAAAAAGTGTGTCTAATGGAACGAAAAATACGGTATGCTTGGCATGGAGAGAGAAAGGGTTTTCTCCCTCTCTCGGGATGCTAGAACTTGTGGCCATCCGACAAAGCTGAATGTTGGAAGATTCAGGATAAAGGAGTTTCTTCACACAGGGCATAGTTAAACTGTGGAACTCACTGCCACAGGAGGCTGTGATGGGAACCAATATGATGCTAGTAGAACTTGTGTCCCTCCAATGAAGCTGAATGTTGGAAAGTTCGGGATAAAGGAGCTTCTTCACACAGTGCATAGTTAAAACATGGAGGGGAGAGGGCTCCTTGCGCTTGAATCCTGCTGTTGGTTTCCCTCAGGCATCTGCTTGGCCACTGTGAGAACAGGATGCTGGGCAAGATAGGCCATTGGCCTGATCCAACAGGCTTTTCCTGTGTTATTATGCTCTTAAAAGATGTAGGGTTGTACCACCAGGTTCTGAAGCATAGTCTTCTAAGGCTCCCTTCCAGGTTTAGAGATGGGAGTTCATGCTCTTGGCTAATCGGGCATCTCTTGGCCCACCCAGGACTTTAATGAACTTGTTCCTTTGCTATCTGCCCGGGGCTGAAAAAAAGCAAAGGAGTCGATCGACCCCCAGCAGGCCATAAAAAATATGTAGTGAATTGATTTTGGCATGGTGGTTCCCATGGTGCGCTGGCTTGGAGCAGAACCTCCCCTACATGCAACACACCAAATCTCGACACACACGGAATGCCAACAAACATTTCCAAGTCTGACCGCCGAACAAGGAAACATAACATGGAAATTACAGAAGAGCAAATTCTAAACAGACCTCTGGGAGCTCGCTCCAGTTTCCATCCCAAAAGCAATACATGTGAGAAGCACTTAGTAGCATATTATCCCAACGCAAAGAGCTTGATTCAGCAAATTGTTGTAATGATGGCAATGGTTTCTGGGGGTCATCGGAGAGGGAATCAGATGCTATTTTGAAACCAATGGCTTCTTTTCTTTAAAAAAAAAAATAGAGTTAAAAAATAAATGGCTCCCTTTTTTTGGTCAGGTGCCTCTTCTCCTCATTTGATTATTCAGTGCAATTGCATCTTAGAATCATAGAGTTGGAAGCATAGCTGTCAACTTTTCCATTTTTTAAGGGAAATTCCCTTATTCCAAATAGGATTCCTCGCAAGAAAAGGGGAAAGTTGACAACTATGGTTGGAAGGGACCTCAAGGGCCATCTAGTCAAACCCCCTGCAATGAAGGGATATTTGCACTTCTTCACGTGCAAGTTTCCAATGTGTGTACACATTAGGAGGAAGCGTATAGAAGAATGCATTTGTTCACGAAAATAATGTACATCATTGCACAACATTGAGGAAGCTTGTTTGCAAAAATGTGTCTATCTGGCAACACTGCATGCAAAAAGAAGAGAAATGGAGACTAAAATGCTGGTGAATTTTCTCCATGGACCTTAAAAAAACAAAACAAAACTGCAAACTGATACGGAAATGTGGTGCACCGAGCTCGAGACTGGAAAAACGAGAAACCCAAATTGACAGATTTGTCTATCCCCAGGTGCAGATGTATCCTTGCACACAGCTGGGATGGCCATTCGAAAGTGACGTCCCTTCCCGAAGCAACTGGGATTGGAAAGTTATGGCTTCTTCCTTCTGAACCAGACAGAGGTCAAAGATTCCTCTCAAACACGCTGAGTCAACGTCAAGCGTGAACCCGGGGTTGATATACTGTCCAGACATCTGGGGTGATCTGCCGTCCGCATTCTCTTGTCTTGAAAGCATTAAGGAAAGGGGGAAACAGCAAGACCATAACCCTCCTCCCTGGTCCAACTAGCACAAAGTCTGCATTCATTTCAGACACCTGGATCCAGGGCTCCGCATTCTGGATATATGTCAAGAGCGCTCCAGAGGGGGGTGTGGGGTGGGAAGCAAGGGGGTGGGAGGAAACCAGCAGGAAGAGGCAGCTGGATATTCTCTAAGTGCTTTCAGTCTTTTGCTCCAGGATTTTGTGAAGCAGGGCCTGCCCAAGATATTTTGCCACCTGAGGCAAAAGAGAAGACCCTTATTCCATGCTCTGAAGCTGACCGGACTAGTCACAATGCACATTTTTTGTTTCGTTTGCAAAAAGCTACATATGCTCCTCTGGGTGTGATTCTTCTTCCTCGAACGCAATTAGGCTGACATTTGCTTGGACTGTTTCATAGGAGACAGGGAACCAACTCCTATGAAGTTGGGGCCGAGGAGTCTTCAGACCCCCCCAATAAAATATTTGAAGGACCCCCGCAAAGATAATGGGTATTGCCATTCAAATGGTGTGCATGCACCATGCCATGTGATCAATTATGGAGTTTGGGGCTTACCTGGCTAACTTTGGGGGAGTCTGGCCCCCCTTTATTGGGGGGCCAGAAGGGACCTCAGGCCCCAGGAGTTGCCTCCTATGCAGGGGACACAGCCATGGCTTGTTCTTTGCAACATAACACACAGTTCTCTCTGGTTCATCTTGACTTCTCTGCATAGAACACCATGCCAAACGGCAGAGAAACCACTTTTCATTTACCCAAAGCAGAGAGAATCAGATCCAGATGAGAGCATGAACACAGGCCAGCCAGGCTTCCATAAGTCCCACACTCCTTCCAGCATATCCCAATAAAAGAGCTTTGATTTAGGGAGGAGGTAAGGCCCTCCAAACTGCCGGATCCAGCATTTGTCTCCTTTCTTTAAAATATTGTTTGCTGAGGTGCGTCACAGCAGAGAGCTGAAAAGCCAGCCCCGTTAAATCAAGACTGCTAAACAATTCAGAGACCGTGAGATGTAAACCTCAAAGTGGACAGAAGAAACAGACGCTGGTGGAAAAGAGTTATTTGAAGCGTAGTGAGGAATGGTCGTGGTTCTAGGTCTAGTTGGTTGACATTCATTAACCCATGGGAGGAATTCCCCAGCAATGGCGCAAAAATAAGGTACATGAAGATTTATGGGAAGGAGCTACTGCTCAGTGGCAGAGTTCATGCTTAGAATCACAGAATTGTAGAGTTGGAAGGGACCCTGAGGGACAACGAGTCCAACCACCTCCAATGCAGGCATCTCAACCATGACAGATGGCCATCCAACCTCTGCTTAAAAACCTCCAGGGAAGGAGAGTCCACCACCTCCCAAGGTAGTCCGTTCTACTGTCAGGACTGCAATACCTCAAGGACAGCCTCTCCTGCTATGAACTGACCCGGACCCTGCAATCATCATGTGAGGCCCTTCTTCATGTGACTCCTCCATGAGAACGGGCCTTTTCTGTGGTGGCTCCCCGCTTGTGGAATGCACTCCCCAGGGAGACTCACCTGGCACCTTCACTGCACATCTTTAGGCACCAGGCAAAAACAGTCCTCTTCTCCCAGGCTTTTGGCTAATTAACTCACCTATGGGCCTGTGGCCAGGGGGTTGTTTTTGTTTGTTATTATGGTGTGTATTTTTGTGGTTTTACATTGTAAACCTTCCTGTGATCTTTGGATGAAGGGCGCTCTTGAAATTTTAAAAATAATTGTAATAAATAATAAAACACGCAGGCAAGATTTGAGGACAGGAGCCCTCTCCTCTGCTGTGGTTTCCGGCGACTGTGGAAGCAGAGCAAAACCTCTGGCAAATTGGGGAGCGGGTGGAACGGCCACATCAGATAGTTTGAAAAACACTGAGTGCAGCCAATAATGAGACAGGTGGACTAATGGTCTAACTCAGGCCATTTTCCTATGTCCCTGGGTTGAATTGCATTGCTCTGAGGGTGCTGGAAAAAGTTATACATTTGTGTTATTAAGAGCATGTCTGTTCTCTGGCTAGTGGCCAGAATGCCTTCTTCCACCTCTTTAAACAAAACAACAACAATGAAAGCTCTGAACCATTAGCGAAAGAGTAACCTCACACAAACACACAACCTCGCCCCACACATCATTTTCTAATGTGGTTTTCAGCTTTTAGGTTTCCTTGTTATGCATAGCAGGATTTGGAATTTAGGGGTGGGGGGGGTTAAAAATATCCCATGCCAAGAACATGTGCTTACAATATGTTTGCAACGTTTCAACAGCAAAAATAAAAATACAAACAGGCCGAAAAAGGACATGAGATCCATGGGTGCCCTCAGCCAGCGTGCTTGACCCACCTCAAGCATGAAGCATGGAGGAAGCATTACGTCAAATGGTACCTGGGCCAAAAGTTCCATGTGCAACCACTTTGGTGAATGATGCCCATAAAAGAGCAAGAAATGTCACATGAAAATGTCTTGTCACCTTTCTCCTTTACTGCTCTCAAGAACCACCACCCCCCACTCCATGACACAGCTACTGCATAAAATTCTCAGCTTTCTTTCTTTTTATAGTCAGTTGATCAACCGTACCTGTTTTATAGTTTTATAGTCAGTTGATCAGTCCTACCTGTTTAAGTTGTCCAATTACATCTGCGTATGTTGGCAATTCAGCAATGCTACTTAACCCGGGGGGCAGGGGAGAATTCTTAACACATGCAGATGTCACTGCAGGTAAAACAGTGGTACCTTGGTTCTCGAACGTAATCCGTTCCGGAAGGCCGTTTGACTTCCGAAAATGTTCAAAAACCAAAGCACGGCTTCCGATTGGCTGCAGGAACTTCCGGCACTCAATCGGAAGCCACGGAAGCCGCGTTGGACATCGAGTTCCAAAGAACGTTCGAAAACCAGAACACTTACTTCCAGGTTTTCGGCATTCGGGAGCCAAAACGTATGAGTACCAAGGCGTTTGAGAACCAAGCTACGACAGTACTTCCAATGATGTGACCCTTTGTGGGAGTGAAGAGGGAACATCTCTTCTAAGACAGGAATATAACTTCTAAGAAGGTGCAGATCATTTATGGTCTTGTAATTCTTTTTTTTCTAAAGTATTTTTTATCGATTTTCAGATAAGTTAGCAAAGGATTTAAAAAGCAGAAAAGAAAGGGAAACCTCAGAAATTGAGAAAAATTATCAAAGATAATAGATAGAATGGACATCTGAAACACATCAAACTTTTCACAGTTTGTGTAAAAGCTTATAGGTAGAGAAGTTAGCATTGATATCAGGGGAGATAGTAGGTGCCCCCCTCCAAAAAAAAAGGTGAGAAAATGTTTCTGGAAGGGCAGGTCTTTGAGAAATTTTGGCTCAGTTATACATCTTCCTATACACATAAAAACGCAAGTCTGTCATCACGCAGTCCACATTTGAACGTTTGTAGTGCTACATCTTGAAGCTGAGACTCCAGTACTTTGGCCACCTCATGAGAAGAGAAGACTCCCTGGAAAAGACCCTGATGTTGGGAATGATGGAGGGCACAAGGAGAAGGGGACGACAGAGGACGAGATGGTTGGACAGTGTTCTCAAAGCTACCAGCATGAGTTTGACCAGGCTGTGGAAGGCGGTGGAGGACAGGAGTGCCTGGCGTGCTCTGGTCCATGGGGTCACGAAGAGTCGGACATGACTAAACGACTAAACAACAACAACAACAAGTGCTACATCACAATCCTGGATTTTAATGATGTCAGAAAGCAGCTCTTAACAACAGCAAAGATTTGAATGAAGCAGGGATGAGCTGTACAGATATTTGGGGGGGGGGCTCTACAGAGCTGGGAGGGGATGAGGGGTTGGGTGAGTTGTAAAGGGTTAGCAAGATAGGGGAAGGGGTGGGAGAGGGTGGGAGAAGGTTTGGTTGGCCAGCTGTGCAAGCAGGGGTGGCAGCCCCTTGTATATATAATCAGATTTATTGAAAATAATTCCTCATTAAAAACCTAACCAACGAATGAACTGAACACTGCAGCCCCAGTTCTGTGGGTGGATCTGAGTAGCTCAGCAACACATGTCAAAGCTCTGGACCTGTTCACCTCGAGAAGAACAGGTCCACTGTTTACCCACCCAAAGCTATGGAGTGTCAGGAGCATGGAACAAAACGCCCTTTCCTCACACCTCTCCCACATCAGCAGAGCCATGGAACAGATACAACTTTGCTGATGTTTTTATTATTCTGGTTTGGCGATAAATTCATGAGCTGCCAGAGAGGATCAGAAGGGGAAACACCCCATGAATCAGCCAGGGTGTAGCTGAAGGGGAAGTGGGCTCCCTTCCTTGGCCACCGAGTTGACACAGGATCAGCATCTCGTTTCCAATGATCTCTGGCCAAGCTGACACTTCAGATTGCACAAGAGAGCCTTTGTCCTTCCAGGTGCGGGAAGAGGGGGTGCGGGAAACAGTTTCCAAGCAAAGGACAGGAAGGCCGGTCGTTTGCAGGTGAGTTAGGATGGAGCCACATAGAATCGCCACGGTCACACCTGGAAGGTGATCTGCCCACTCTAGGTTCTGCAGTACAGGATGTGACCGATCATGTAGTGTTTCAGAGTGGCGGCCCGTTGGAGGCCCGTTAATATTTCTGCAGCAGGGTCTCAAAGGGCTTCCTGTCTCCAGAGTCCTGGAGTTGCCCCATGAGCATGAAAAAGGAGCGGTTTACAAAAAAGATAAAAGAGTAAAATTAGCACTAAGAGAAATAATCTAAGCCTTTCAAAAAGTTGAATTAACAAAAGACTAAAAACAGATTAAAACTTGCGTCAGCTTTCTAAACATCTGGGTTTTAAACAAGTGCCGGAAAGACTGCAGTGAAGGCACCCGCCTACTATCCATCGGCAGGGAGTTCCAAAGGATGTGTGCTGCCACACCGAAAAGTCACTTTCTTGCAATCACGGAATGGATATTAGGTGGCATCTGTAAGAGTGCAAATTATAAAATTGTTGTGTAATCAAGGAAGGTGGTATAATCTTATGGGATGCAGGATGGCTGTGATTATCATGAAGTCTTATGGACTTTAGCATGACAGCATTCTTGACAAATGGCACACTCAGTCCTTCCTTAAACACCTCCAGCAAGGGTGAGGCAGCAGGCAGTCCAACTCACAAACAGATCAGAAATTTCTCCTAACTTTGGCTGGGAAAGAGGGAGAAAAAGATGGCAACCCTGTCTGAGCCTGGTTGTGTTGTTGCTGTTGTTTAGTCGTGTCCGACTCTTCGTGACCCCATGGACCAGAGCATGCCAGGCCCTCCTGTCTTCCACTGCCTCCCGCAGTTTGGTCAGGCTCATGTTTGTAGCTTCGAGAACACTGTCCAACCATCTCGTCCTCTGTCATCCCCTTCTCCTTGTGCCCTCCATCTTTCCCAACATCAGGGGCTTTTCCAGAGAGTCTTCTCTTCTCATGAGGTGGCCAAAGTATTGGAGCCTCAGCTTCAGGATCTGTCCTTCCAGTGAGCACTCAGGGCTGATTTCCTTCAGAATGGAGAGGTTTGATCTTCTTGCAGTCCATGGGACTCTCAAGAGCCTGGTTGTAGGATGAGTAAATTCCCTGTTTGTATCCAAGTGAAGTATGTCCCTGCCCACCATTTTATTTGCCATTTGATAGAGGGCAAATTGCCCTGTCCTGCAAACTGAGGATCATCCTGACATATTTCCACAGCTGCTGCTGCGTTTCTGATATCACAGGGAGCCAAGAGAGTTGCTTTGGAAGCAAGGAAGGGGGTCGCAATTGCCTGTGTCCTGAGTCACGCAGCAGTTGCTATGGCACTGCAAGTATTTTTCTGTTTTCCTATGACTATTTAATCTACCGTTAGTAACGATGATTAAACCACACATTGAATTACTCCCAGGGAGGGCTTAAATTACCAAAGAGGCTTTCTGGAGAACTTAACGAAGCTTTACACTATAAAAAGGCTAGAGAAAGAAAGAGAGAGAGCGCAGAATTTGCATTTTAAGGAACAGGCCTGTTGCCCATTCTGAATGCAATTCTAGGCTTCAAATACCTGAAGGGCTGCAAAAATGGAAGAGGGAGCAAGCTTGCTTTCTGCTGCTCCAGCGGGGAGGACTCAAACCAATGGATTCAAACTATTAAAAAAGGAGATTCTGGCTAAACATCGGGAAGAACTTTCTGACAGGAAGAGCTGTTCAACAGCAGAACGGACTCCCTCAGAAGGTGGTGGACTCTCCTTCCATGGAGGTTTCCAAGCAAAGGTTGAATGGTGTAAGGAGGTCCAGGGCTGCTCAGACCACAACCGCCCCCCTTTGCCTTGCGGATGTGGTCTAAAGGAAAGCAGAGGAATACGTTTGGCACCAGCTTGGTTGAAGAAGTTCCCGGAAGGAGGCATACAAGGCACCTTCCAACCATCTTAGGGACTCTACTCCGGATTTGTACAGTGGTACCTCGGGGTAAAAGAGGCTCAGGTTACAGATGCTTCAGGTTACAGACTCCGCTAACCCAAAAATAGTACCTCAGGTTAAGAACTTTGCTTCAGGATGAGAACAGAAATCACGCGGCAGCAGCAGGAGGCCCCATTAGCTAAAGTGGTACCTCAGGTTAGGAACAGTTTTAGGTTAAGAATGGACCTCTGGAACAAATTAAGTTCTTAACCCGAGGTAACACTGTATAGGGTTTACTCCTTAGCCTTTTCTTCTCTTGAAGATATCCTGCAAGGCAGCGGAGCTTTAGGATTGGAGTTTTCCTTCTCCTGTATTGTATTGTATTGTATTGTATTGTATTGTATTGTATTGTATTGTATTGTATTGTATTGTATTGTATTGTATTGTATTGTATTGTACTGGATTGGATTGGATTGGATTATTTATAAATTAAATCTATTAACTGTTAACTACTTCCTTAGCCTGTTTTTCTGCTGCTGTGTAATATGACAAAGACTATAATACTTGGAACCATCAAGACTATTAGTTTCTGCAGGTGGGGAGCAGTTGCCTATTTGCTGTTGTCTTTTAAATTTTCAAGGGCGGAATTAAGTTACTGTAAAGAAAGCGTGGAAGGGAAGAGGGTGGCGCTGTGGGTTAAACCACAGAGCCTGGAACTTGCCGATCAGAAGGTCGGCGGTTCGAATCCCCACAACGGGGTGAGCTCCCGTTGCTCGGTCCTTGTTCCTGCCAACCTAGCAGTTCGAAAGCACATCAAAGTGCAAGTAGATAAATAGGTACCGCTCTGGTACCTATTACTGAACAAGCGCATTCCTCTATGTGAATAGGTTTCTTTTTTTGGTACAGAAAATAAAAATAAATATAAATAGTTTAAAATTTAAAAAAGGCATGCAGTTCCATAGTTTGGGTGCTGCTGCACTAAAAGGTGGTTGTTGTAGCTGCACAAAAGCAGAATGGGCTTTATTGCTGTAACAGAAGCACAGAGGTCCTATAGAAAGACATTGTTGTGCTCAATATCTAACAAGCCATCCATTTTAATCAAAAAGGAAGGATAGCAATTGCCAGCTACCTTTCACTTTCTGCCCCCGCCAACCTATTTTTACCACCGCGCAGTCAAATGAAAATAAAAGGTATTATTCGAATTTCACTCTCCGCTGCGTTTTGGCACCAGCACCAGCTGCCAATAGGTTACATACCAAAAAGCTAAACATTAATGTTTAAGCCAATTAACTCAACCCCATCACAAGGTGCCTGGGCATATAGACAGTCATAGGGTCCATGAGCACAGCTAATGATGTCTGATGGAAGAGCAAAGCCAGTGGGGAAGTTATAGCTTGCTGGATAGAGAATGTGCCCCACGTGCAAAAAATAATAAAAAAATAAATAAATAAGGTCCCAGGCTCAATCCTCAGCAACTCCAATTGGATTGCAGCCTGAGAGACCTTGGAGAGCAGCCACTGGTCAGAGGCAAAGGCGTGAGACCATCACCTTGCTTTTCCCAATACTATGGCCAGCCCTGTGGCTGCAGACTGTCTTGCCATGGTGGTGCATGCTCTGGTTATCTCCCGCTTGGATTACTGCAATACGCTCTACCTTTGAAGGTGACTTGGAAACTACAACTAATCCAGAACGCAGCAGCTAGACTGGTGACTTGGAGTGGTGGCTGAGACCATATAACACCGGTCCTGAAAGACCTACATTGGCTCCCAGTACGTTTTCCACCACAATTCAAAGTGCTGGTGCTAACTTTTAAAGCCCTAAAATGGCCTCGGCCCAGTATACCTGAAGAAGCGTCTCCACCCCTATCATTCTGCCTGGACACTGAGGTCCAGCTCCGAGGGCCTTCTGGTGGTTCCCTCACTGCAACAACTAATGTTACAGGGAACCAGGGCCTTCCTGTTAGTGGCACCCACCCTGTGGAATGCCCTCCAATCAGTTGCCAAGGAAATAAACCACTATCTGACTTTTAGAAGACATCTGAAGGCAGCCCTGTTTAGGGAAATTTTTAATGTTTGATGGGTGGGGTCCAAATTATATTATTATTATTATTATTATTATTATTATGATGATGATGAAAGCACCACATTGGGGAAGTCTGGCAGTCTGGCAGGGGACTGGAGGAACTGCCCATTGACAACTCTGGGGAGGAATACGCTGTGTTGGGGCACTGGGGGAGGAGGGTGTTACAGGAGAGGAGCCAAATCTTGAGGTGGGTACACTGCGCCAGATCCTCCTCGTGTCACCCAGAGGTGCTGCATCCACTTTCCCACATCTTTTTTTGTGCCAGCTTCACCTCAAATCTTGGTACTCCCTGCCGCAGCCCGCCCCAGCCCATCCTCTCAAATTCACATCAAAAGAATCCTGGGCAGGTGGCCTTCTAAAAACCTCCAACACAAGAGTCTTCTGAGGCAGCCTGTTCCATCATCAAGCGGCTGCTAACTGCCTGAAAGTTCTCCATAAGGTTCAGTCAAAATCTCCTTTATTGTCATTTGAATCAGCTCAGGTGGTTACAGCATGGTGCTGATAAGGCCAAGGCTTGATCCCTGTATGGGTGCATGGCTCCTGCATGGTAGATGATCCATGGGGTCCCTTCTGACTCTATGATTCTATCAATCCATTGGTTCAGGTTCTGCAATCTGGAGCAGCTGAGAAGCTTCCTTGCTCCATCTTTCATGCAGCAGACCTTCAGATATTTGAAGCTGGTTCTCATTCCACCTCTCATTCTTCTCTTCTCTAGGTTGAACATACCCAGCTCCCTCAACTGTTCCTTAGAAAGCTTGGTTTCCAGGCCCCTGATCATTTTGGCTGTCCCTGAACATATTTTTATTTTATTGTCAGAAACGACCATCAAGCACCACCTGCCCAAGAAGTCAAGGTAAATAGAAACCACAATCAATTCCTCACGAAACAATAAACAAGAAATTAAACCACCCTGTGATCTAATTACGCTACTCAGCCTCCCATTTTATACACAGGCTCCCCTCCACAAAAGGAAACATTTCCATTTCTACAGAAGAACTGGTGCCAGAGCCTTTAACCGAGGTTGTGCGTACACTGTTTATCTTTTGACATGACACCTTCAATTCAATTAAGCTCAGAGATTAACTCACTTCTAAACTATTAAGCCAAGTAACAAACTGGTGCCAGGGCAATGCGTCACACCAGTCTCCTAGTTCTGAGTCTTTAAATCCTTTTAATTGCCGAGCAAAGTTTTGCACACTCAATGGCAGATGATGGGAAACAAATTTGGCATGTGTGGCAAAGGTCTTCTGTCTGAGGTTCAAACTATACATTACACAGAACGGTTGTGATTCATTCTTCTGTTTGCTTTCTAGCTACATTACACACACACACACACACACACACACACACACACACACCAGACACAGGCAGGCAGCATCTGAGTAAATGAGCAGACAGAGGCCAGCAGGGCTGGGTGAAGGGGCAGCTTTGCCATTCTAACCAACAATCCGCCCCCCACCTGCCTTGCACATAGGAAGTTTGGATTGCATCCTAAAATTATTTCTGAGGGGCCATCAAAGCCCACTGCCAGCCAGTGTAAGCAGTACTGAACTGGGTGGGCCAACTGTATGACATTTTGTAAGGCGGTTTCCTATGTTCCTATGTCTTCTTATCTTAACATGAGGTTGCTAGGGTTTCCCCTCACCTTTTTAATTTTTAAAAAATGCTACATCTTAAGGGGGGGAAAGATGGCTGCTCCTGATCTGAACGGGGGGGGGGGTGTTTACATTGCACCCCCAATCCCCATAAAATGATGGAGAAAGCATGAGCACTGTGTGTGTGTATGTGCGAGCGTGCGTTTAGGTAAGTGGTTTGTCTGTCCATCTGTTCTCTATGCATTTGGATGACTCTTCGGATATCATCGCCTAATTTGGCATGACAGTGCCTGAGATGGAAGAAAAGGGTTTCTTCTATGTTTTCAGACCATCAGACGCCATTTGGAATCAAGATGGCGGACCAAAGCGTTCAGAACTGTACTGATTTTAATACTGCACTTGTTTCTTAGATTTCCCAAGCAACGCCAGACACCCTTCTCTCTCTCTCGTATACAGACACATATGTCTTCATAGTTAACTTAGCAACGAAAAGTCTCTGTGGCTTCTTTAGTTGGCAAATTCTCCAAAACGCTGGCCAGATGAACACGCACTGATTGAGCAGAAGCCTTTTATGTCAGGGATATAGCGCCGTTATCTGCCTCAACTCAAAAAAACAACCCAACAACTCAAAAACCCTGTATATCCTTCTTTCAGACAGGGCCTGTTCGCCAGAGACATCTGAACACAAGGAAAAAATAAATATAACATTATGTCAAACCTAATAATTCACTAGTCTGGGTTTATCCAGCCTAACTGAGTCAGCAGTTTATTTGATTAGGGCTATTCCCAGATGTCTAACATCATAGTAACCGTTAGCAACCAGTTCACGAACTCCATTGAGAGATCAAATGTAAAAAGTTTTTCGGGTTGTCGGCTGAAGTTGCGACTTTAAAGAGGAGGAACAGAGGGAGTGGGTGGGGTTGAGGCTTTAAACTCTTATTAACAAATAAAAAGCCGCAAAATGGGGTGGAGGGGGTTGCTTAACATCCAACCCTGTTTTCCCATCAGTTTTTTTTCTTCCTGCCTGCCCCTCAGTTCTCCCCAATGGCTTGAACCCACACCCAGCAGGTGGAGAAGGAAGAGTAACAGCGTGAGGTAAATTAAGTTGCATTATGCAGCTCCCTTCAAGATGAAAAGGCAGGGGAAGCAAAAGGAATAAAGGTTGTACAAATCGGGAGGAAGAGGCGAGATGGCTATAAATCTGTCAGATGTTTCTAGAACAGAATCAATAAACTGTTGGGCCCCTTTACATGATACATTAATATTTTTTCTTTAAAATGGGGAGAGGGAGGTAGACAGTGTAGTACCTTCCAGATGTTGTCGAACTATTTATTTATTTATTAATTAAATTCACATCCTACCTTGTTTCTCCAAGGAGTTCAAGATGGGCATACATCATGGGTAAGCAAACTAAGACCCGGGGGCCGGATCCAGCCCAATTGCCTTCAAATCTGGCCTGTGGATTGTCCAGGAATCAGCGTGTTTTTACATGAGTAGAATGTGTGCTTTTATTTAAAATGCATCTCTGGGTTATTTGTGGAGCATAGGAATTCGTTCATTTCCCCCCCCCCTTCAAAATATAGTCCAGCCCCCCACAAGTTCTGAGGGACAGTGGACCAGCCCCCTGCCGAAAAAGTTTGCTGACCCCTGGCATACATGGTTGTCCCTCTCCTCACTGACTTCCCACCACAACCCTGTGAGGTAGGTTAAACTGAGAAGCAGCAACTGGCCCGGTGGGGATGCGAACCCCGGTCTCCCAAGTTCTAGTCCAACACTCTAACCACTACACCACACTGGCTGTCTCCCTCCATGCATGGCAGCCATCATGGGCAATGGTCAGGACCGATGACAGAATGGCAAGCAGGCAGGCAGGCAAGCAAGCGAGCAAGCAGCGTGGGTGGCAGGCAGCCCAGGCAAGATGTTTAATGATGGAGAGGAGGTGCTATAGAAAGCAGTTTGTCAAAGCGCTCTCCAAAGCTCCTCCCAACCTCCTTTAAAAGGGGAACAAGCTTGGAGACAACTGTGAAAGGATAGGCAAGGGCATGGGGCAGCTGTAAAGGGTGGGGAGGGTCTGGTCAGATGTAAAGAGAGCAGCAGTTAGCTAGGTGTGAAGGACAGGAAGCCACCAAAGAAGTTGTCAGGTAGGCAGGTTTGGTACATGGAGTGAATGTGGGGTGTAATCCACTGGGAGCAGTCAAATACAACATTCCTTGTTTTCCTAGAGTGGACATGCAAGGGAATGTTTGATTCCAGCCAGTCGAAACTTCCTGTTCCTCCTGGTCTGGAACATCCTTCCTTGCATGTGACTAGTAGGTGGGCATGACCTTTCCAGACCTGGTGAAAGGACAAGGCATGCTGCCACTCTTCTCTTCTCCATCTTCTTTTCGTCCTGCAAACTTCCTGGAATGAACTGCTGGTTGCCAGCCAAGCGGTCCCTGAGGTCATCTCCCTTATAGGGTAAACCTGTTAGTATAAGTTTGTAACTTTAAGCCTAAAAGCCTGCCTTCAGGGATCACACTGCACTCTGCTTGAGTAAACTTTCTTTTTATTACTTGTGACTAAGACTGTGGTGTCTTTATTCTTTTAGGGGGGATTCAAGGGGTCTTACCAGGAAAATATTAGAACACATTTCAATCTGGACAAGCCAGGTTGAATTGCATATTGTATTAAGAAACTCACACGGGTTGGCAACTAATTTTCTGCTGTGTAAAGGGGAATGCACTCAGCTAAGTAATAGAACTTGCCAGTGCAAGTTAGGAAGGATATGAATAAACAATATATCCTCTCCTGCCACCCTGAACATTCCCACAGTGAACAGGGGTGGCAGCCCCTAGTACAGTGGTACCTTGGGTTACATACGCTTCAGGTTACAGACTCCGCTAACCCAGAAAGAGTACTTCAGTTTAAGAACTTTGCTTCAGGATGAGAACAGAAATCGTGCTCCGGCGGTGCAGTGGTAGCAGGAGGCCCCATTAGCTGGGGTGGTGCTTCAGGTTAAGAACAGTTTCAGGTTAAGAACAGACCTCCGGAACGAATTAAGTACTTAACCTGAGGTACCACTGTACTGCTGTTTGTAAGACGTGACATGAAGGTTGGCAACATTGACCCTTCCCATGTGGGAATCCCTTACAGACGACTGCAGTGCCTGGAGACAGTCAATCTGTGCATTCACAGCAGTGACCGGAGGAGAAATGACTGCTAGAAGAAGCACAACAGGACACCTTCCTCTGCTCAGCTGCAGCAAAACATGTCTCTCCCAATTCGGTCTCTACAGTCACTGCAGGCGCTGCAACCATCCAACAGTTTGACCTCAACCCCAAAGGCACACTCCTCCATTGTCTCCCAAGGCAGACAGATGCCAATAGCATCCCTAGATGGCATACCTGTTCCTTCAGAGGAGTCCAACACAGTCCAGATACAGTGGTGCCTCGCAAGATGAAAAGAATCCATTCCGCGATTCTCTTCGTATAGCGTTTTTTTTGTCTTGCGAAGCAAGCCCATTGACAGCTTAGTGGATTAGCGCTATTAGCGGTCTAGCGGCTTTTAGCGATCAGTTGAGAAGCGGCATATCAGCAGAACAGCTGATAAGCAGCTTAGCGGCTTAGGAAAAGGGCGGAAAAAGCGGAAAAAAACCCGTGGGAACTCGCAAGACATCTTCGTCTTGCGAAGCAATCCCATAGAGAAATTCATTTAGTGAAGCGCCTCCAAAACGGAAAACCCTTTCGTCTAGCGGGTTTTCCGTCTTGCGAGGCGTTCGTCTTGCGGGGCATCACTGTATGTTATAATTGCTGTCATTACAAGTGTTCAGGCGGATGTCCTTAATGGGCTAGACCCAGAGAAACTAGCAGGTATTTCCAGATTTATTTGACATCTCTTGAAATCGGGATACACCACTGAACTAGGTGTGGGCTGTCTAAGCTATTGGTGATATGTGTTGTTGACTCAGGGAACATCGTCTGACTCTCAGTTATGAAACGAAGTGTTGAAGCAACAGTGCTGGTTAAATGACAGGTACAAATTCATAATTCTCCTCTTATGCATCTAACTTTGGGGTGCCTTATGTCCTCTGCCGCAACTGGGGATGGGCAGAATTGGATTTGGTTTGCATTTGAAGGGAACTCTAAAAACCTGCGGTTTCCAAAAACATAGGAAAACAGAATCACAGCCATCCTTTAAAGGTTATAGTCTGAATTCTGTGGTACATTTCTCCAACCGAACAATGTTTGCAGAAATGCATATATTAGGGGAAAGCTTGCATATAAATTAATACATTAGAGAAAATAACATACACAACTGTGTTATGTTAGGAGATACTGCTTGAGGAAAGTATGTACATTCCTCAAAACTGCATACAAAAATGTGTTTATTGGGATAAATTCAATGCTGGAGAATTTCCATGAGGATTTTTTTAATGCAAAATTGTTGCAGAAATGTGGAGACCTGAATTTAAGACCCTCCATCTGACCCTCCATCTGACTTCATTTCCCCAACTTTGGCAACCTCCCCCAACATAATGCCCAGTCTATTTGGGCATTATGGACTACAATGCCCATCAGCCACTGCTTGCATAGCCGTGGATGATGGGAGTTGTAGTCCAGAACATATGGGGGGTACAATGTTGTAGAAGGCTGTCCTAGAAGCAGAATCAATATTGGGGGGGTGAGGAGTGAAGTTGGAGGGAGTTGAATATACAGAATTCTTGTCCGTAACAGCAATGCAGTTGTTTTAGATTAACGTATAAATAGACATTAGTGTAATACATCTGTTGTTAATCCACGTCTTGGTGGAAGAAGGATGCCAACACTTCATTTATTAGACCCGTCGATCCTATAACATCCTTCCCTGTGTTCCTTTTGTCTTTTTCTCAGAGAGTATAATAGGTTCCAGGATGTCTTTTATTTCACTATATAGACCGTGTTTCCTCCTGTCGAACAAGAGCAAGACATAATGGATTCCAGGATGTAATTTATGCGGGCTTTTTGGAATCGGACACTATCCCATTAATTCTGAAACTTTCTGACAGTGAGCTGATTCTCTTGTGCTACCCTTACTTGTTAGCTGTTAAGCACCAGGGAGGTTGTGAGGGGAAAATTAGGAGAGGGGGAAGCAATCAAGTCTAAGATTGTAGTCCAAGGCATTTTGCCTGCCTGTCACCCATTTCAGTCTTCCTGGGAAAGGATGGTTAAGAAAACCACTTCCCCTCTTAAGCAGCAAAATCTTAAGAAGAACTCTAATATGGCCCCATCTGCACTATAGATTTAAAGCACACCACATTAAGCAATCGTGGCTTCTCCTAATCCTGGGAACTATGATTTGTAAAGGGTGCTGAGAGTTGTTGGGAGACCCCTATTTCCCTCACTGAGCCATGATGGCTATGCTCTGCCGCCACTGTCAGGGGCAGTACATCTCTGAATGCCAGTTTCTAGGAACCGTAAGTGTCAATCAGACAAAGAAAGTTAGAAAGCAAAATGTGGAGGCAAAATTCTAAAGCTTAATAGGCAGCTATGATGGGAAACAGGATGCTAGGGTGATGGACCTTTGCTCAGACTTAGGAACCATCTGCATTATACATTTAAAGCAGTGTCATGCCCCTTTAACCAGTCATGGCGTCCCTCAAAGAATCCTGGAACATGTAGGTGCTGAGAATTGGTAGGAAATCCATTCCCCTCACAAAGCTATAATTCTCAAAGTTTCCTGGGAAGAGAAATTGGTCGTTAAACCACTCTGGGAATTTTAGAATTTTAGTTTTTAGAAAGTAGACCTCATAGAGAGTGTATATAGATACAGTGGTGCCTCGCAAGATGAAAATAATTCGTTCCGCGAGTCTCTTCGTCTTGCGGTTTTTTCGTCTTGCGAAGCACCCCTCTTAGCGGCTTAGCGGATTAGCGCTATTAGCGGCTTAGCGGCTAAGCGGCTATTAGCGGCTTAGAAAAAGGGGGGGAGGGAAAAAACTCGCAAGACTCGCAAGACATTTTCGTCTTGCGAAGCAAGCCCATAGGGAAATTCGTCTTGCGAAGCACCTCGAAAAACGGAAAACGTCTAGCGGGTTTTTCGTCTTGCGAGGCATTCGTCTTGCGGGGCACCACTGTATATAAAACTCAAATTAAATCGCAGTGTGAGTGAGTCTACACATCTTTAGTACACATAAATGCAAATGTGTGTGCATGAACACAAGGTACACAGCTTGCCAATTTTGTGTGTGTTTACTGTATATATTGCAGCTGGTGAGACATATTTTGCACTGAAATGAAATGTTAGAGTGGGCAAGTCAACATATATTTAGTGTGAAAATGCAGGTACTTGAACCCTAAGGCGCCACAACCGCTGATCTATCTATCTATCTATCATCTATCTATCTATTATCTATCTACCAACACTTCAGCTGTTGGTATTTCAGTTGATAACCTATTTCAGGGCAGCCATGCTTTTCTAAAATACTGTCATTTACATGTCGAAAGAGGTTGCCACAGAGATAAATGGGTGGGCTGGAGGATGGAGACCAACAGGCCAAGAAGGGGTGAGTATTGCTGGATGCTAGAAGCTGGAGACACAGAGACATGGCTTGCTCTGTGCTGAAACCAAGAGCTGTGGTTTGCGGCTTCCCTGGAAACCCAACGGGGAAGCAAGATCTGTTGGGGTGTTAAAGCTGTGAGCACCTCTATCTTATACTGATGTTGTATATATGGGTAAACAAAACCATGTATCATAACGACACCATAGTCTCCATTTTTTTTTATTCCAAGGAAACCAAACGCTGCGAAAGCGCAGGAGATTGAGTGCCCTTCTGGCGTCTAAACTGATAGGCCACAGGGCAAAACTTGTAGCTTTCCTGCGCTGGTGCCTCAACTCTTTTCAATTCAGTTGCCTCATTCTATGCCTTCTCCCAACAACTTTTGGGGATGGGACATACACAGCAAATTGGCAGAATCCCCTGTGCAGAGCATTCCAAGGCAAATAGTCCATCTGTACTCCCCAAGTGCCCTTCAGACTCTCTGACAGAGTTAACGAATCAGGCTTTAGAACAGGGGTCAACAAACTTTTTCCACAGGGGGCCGGTCCATTGTCCCTCAGATCTTGTGGGGGGCTGGACTATATTTTTTGGGGTGGAATCCCCCAACTCTCCTCTCCCTTCTCCACAGCACAGGACGAGCCCCAGTGGCTGCTTACCTGTGCCTTGAGAGCGGCTGGGGCTGGTGGCAGCGGCGGGATGATGAGCGTCATGAAAGGGCTGGCTCCAGAGAGGGGCTGCTTAAAATGGTGCTCAGCCAACTGTGGCTCAACAAAGCTCAGCCCCCTTCCTCCTCTAGGCAGGGCAGGGAGAAGCCAGGAGGAGGGAGGGAGGGAGGAGGCGCTGACGCGGTGTGTGTCAGGGAGGGAGAGGGGGGAAATGGCACAGCCCAAACCATCAGAATCCCCACGCCAATCCACGCAGCAATTTTCGGACTGTCTGCGGGCTGGATCCAGAAGGCAATTGGGCTGGATCTGGCCCCTGGGCCTTAGTTTGCCAACCCATGCTTTAAAAACAACCAGCGCTTATTTTGCATCTGGAAACAGAAGCATTAGTCCCTAAAGCACAAAAGCTCTAAAAATAAAAATAAAAACACAGAGGGAAAAGGTATTAAATTCCTTCTTGGGGGCCACTGGTCCATCCTGCAATGCAATCTCCTTCCCACACTCCTTTCCTCAGAGTTCTCCTAGAAGGATACCAGCAGATAGCTAAAAATGTGATGTAGGAAACTGGAGGATGAACTGTGGTGATAGAACTGACTAGGTCCCTTTTGCAGCAAGTGCATTTAAGATGGTAATAATAATAATAATTGTAATAGTAATAATACCCAAATAAGAGTGCCAATAAAAGCTGGGGAGGCTGGAAGGGTGATGTTGTTGCTTGGGGATCTAAATTGTTTAGGGCAGTATTTCTCAAGGTGGGTGGTACCATCCCTGGGGTGGGGGGGGGGCAGCAGGAAGACACTGGATCTGAAAATGAAGATCAGACTTTGGAAAGCTGGTATCACTGGATCGGGTTCACAGATTTTGTTGAAATAATTAAACTAAAGAGCTGTAACTGGATTTCGAATATATGTGCAATTGTTATCATTTTGGATTTTATTGTGTTGTTATCTTCCTTAGTGGATTATGCAGTGGGTGTTGTTTTTTATAGGGTAGGGGGGCACTGGCGGTGAGTTTATGAAACCAAAGGGGCAGTGCCTCGCCCCAAAGGGAAGTGCTGGTAGAGGACTGTCTTCTGAAGTAAAGCAACAGGGAACCAGGCAGAGGGCCTTCTCGGTGGTGGCACCCGCCCTGTGGAACACCCTCCCATCAGATGTCAAAGAGATAAACAACTATCTGACATTTAGAAGACATCTGAAGGCAGCCCTGTTTAGGGAAGTTTTTAATGTGTGACATTTTAATGTATTTTTAATCTTTGTTGGAAGCTGCCCAGAGTGGCTGGGGAGACCCAGCCAGATGGGCAGGGTACAAATAATTAATAATAATAATAATAATGATAATGATGATGATGATAATAATAATAATAATAATAATAATAATAATAATAATAATAATAATAATTTGACCACTTCCTTCCGGCTTATAGAAGATTCAGCCCACCTTCATATACACAGGTGTCTCATGCCCCCACCCCACCCCAAAACTCTGTACTAACAGGAAATGAGACAGGGTTATTTCGGCAGGGAGGAGGAAAAAAACAGAGGAAGAACTCTCCAATTTCACAAAGTCAACTCTCATTGTCAAACCAAGAGGCAGCTGAGAATTCTCCCAGTCCAAAGGCACGGTACGGCGTTCGAGAGACGACACACAAGAGAAACACAAAAATATCTCGTTAACTTTTTTTTTTACAATTCTAACCACTGAACAAGCTACTCCCCCCCCTTCTCTCTCAATAATTTATACCTGAATGGCTCGTCTAGACATGACATCATTTTAAGGTATGCCTGGTGTTCTGTGGTCCATTTACAATAACCAGGATGTATAATTGCCTTCGTTCAGGTCAGCAAAAGGGGCGATTAGTGGGCTGGGAAGCGGAGGGGGGCAGTGGCAGTGGTGGAGGAGCAGAGGGGGAATATCACAAAGGCCTTTCTCTCCGCAGCTGTTCTGGAGAGCGGTTTTTATAGCCTGTTGTTTTCTGCCAAGGAAACGGAGCCCTAACAATGCTCTTGAATCCACACTGAACCGCTATCCCTTGCAGGGAAGCAAAAGGGAGAGTGCGGGAGAACGACACATACCGCAGATAATCTCCGATTCGCAAATGGTTTCGGTGTGAACAGTTCCTATTAAAGCCATGAAGGGAAACCAGCTGTGGATGGTGGCCTGGATCTACTCACATGGGTGAAGGCTGAAAGGCAAGACCCTTGATTCCTTCGCAAAACAGTTTGTGGAGCTTGATTCCTTTGCAAAACAGTTTGTGGAGCTGCACCCTTGGATCCTGAAGATCCTTTGAATAAGGTACCACCCCTTGAAAAATAACCAGATTTATTCAGGATGTCTCTGCAAAACAGTTTGTGGAGCTTGATTCCTTTGCAAAACAGTTTGTGGAGCTGCTGTGGGACTTGAGCAAAAGGCTCCCTCTATTAAATGGACAACCCTCTTATAAAGGACAACTGCTATAAAAGTTCAATCACATCTTGTGCGTGGGATCGGTTCCAAGGATTCCACATACAGTCATACCTTGGTTTTTGAACAGCCTAGTTCTCGAACATTTTGGCTCCTGAACAATTGAAACCCGGAAGTGACTGTTCCAGTTTTCGAATGTTCTTTTGGAAGCCAAACGCCCAGCAGGGCTTCCGCAGCTTCTGATTGGCTGCAGGAGCTTCCTGCAGCCAATCAGAAGCTGCGCTTTGGTTTCTGAACGTTTTGGAAGTCGAACGGACTTCTGGAACAGATTCTGTTCAACTCCCAAGGTACGACTGTATACACAAAAATGCATTTGCTCAGTGCTATTTTTCTAGAAAAAGAGGTGCCAGAATTCACCTTCAACGCCTCCCTTGTTCTCTTTTAATTGCAATGATGCCCACCTGAGAGGTGCCGGAACTGAGTTCCAGCGAGTTCTGGCTGGGGGGAAAAACCTTGGATATACTCAAACCCTTGGAGTCACCCCCCCCCCCCACAAACATCTCAAGGCTTCTGGAGGTGGCATGCAGAGATTTTCTTGCCCCACCTCCCCAGCCTCAGCAAGGGAAAGAGCTTAAAGACTCTTTTTCTGCTGTGCTTTCCCAGCATGAAAAAAAAATCTTTTGAACTTTTTGCCTTACTTGCATTTAACTTGCAGGATTTCAACCAGTGGCCTCCAAACTCATATGGTTGAAATCGTGCAAGCGAAATGCATGTACGATGCATCCGTACTGTATCTAATTTGTGCCCACTGTTACCTTTGAAGGATTTCAAACTTTTAAAAATTTAGTCATACCAGCTGATAGCCTTCCAGGTTTAGTTCCTAACCTCAGAGGGTTTGCAGAAGTTAAATCTCAGGCGCAAACTACGTGCTACAGGAAACATGTGTACATGCGTGAGATGTGCATGCATGATTATGCAGGCCATTTTTATTTTGAAGGAAAAACAGCTGGCCAGGCTCTATATCAGCCTTCCAATCAAGAGCAGGGTCCAGCATTGGGTTTCCTGCCAAAAAATCACCCCCCGCTGCCCCCAAAGGCGCAGTAGAAAGCATATTTAGGGGTCAAATAGCAGTTGGGAGGTGGGCAGGAAATCAGGGGCCCACACAGCTGCATTTCATTCAAAATAAGAGTAGTTAGGTGGCTTTAAAAGTGGGGGGGGGAGTTAATATAATGTACTTCTTGCTCCTTAACGTATGATGGGAAGATCTGTAGCTCTCCTCCAGATGCTGACGGACTCCAAATCCCATCGGCTCCAGCCAGCATGGCCAATGGTTTCCTGTCCCTGTAAGCTAATCCCGAGAAACCTGCAGTTAAGATAGAGTTTAATCTTCCCTTTCAGCCCTTCCTCAGCAGGCCAACCAGATGATTTTAAGATCATGTAGCTGCTGGATGATGCAGGTAAGTATATCAGCCATAGGGTAGCGTCATCTGTGTTTGCTGCAGAAAAGGTAGGATAAGCCTTTCTGAACTGTGCAAGTGCTAAAAGTTAGGGTAGCTTGAATGTTTTAAATCCTGTTGCTTTGAATTCACTTAAGGGACGTGGGTGGCGCAAAGGACGTGGGTGGGTTAAACCACAGAGCCTAGGACTTGCCAATCAGAAGGTTGGCAGTTCGAATCCCCGTGACGGGGTGAGCTCCCGTTGCTCGGTCCCTGCTCCTGCCAACCTAGCAGTTCGAAAGCACATCAAAGTGCAAGTAGATAAATAGGTAAATTCTGGCGGGAAGGTAAATGGTGTTTCTGTGCGCTGCTCTGGTTTTCCAGAAGCGGCTTAGTCATGCTGGCCACATGACCCAGAAGCTGTACGCCAGCTCCCTCGGCCAATAAAGTGAGATGAGCGCCGCAACCCCAGAGTCGGCCATGACTGGACCTTTTTATTCCCAACTTATTGGTTTGATGATCCTTTAGCTCCCCCGTTTGTTTGTTTGTTTGTTTGTTTGTTTGTTTGTTTACACATTAGTGTTTTGCACTTATATCGTAATGCCCTTCAGCCATCATCATCATCATCACCATCATCATCATTTATTTATAGCCCACCCATCTGGCTGGGTTTCCCCGGCCACTCTGGGAAGCTCCCAACAACAAATTAAAAACACACTAAAACATCAAACATTAAAAACTTCCCTAAACGGGGCTGCCTTCAGGTATCTTCTAAATGTCAGATAGTTGTTAGATGGTAGATCTTGAACAAGGCCTGTATAATTTGTGACACTGTCTGCCTTTTTAAACATATACCACCTAAGGTGTCTTACTCCTCCATCCCCATTCTTCCAGTGGCACATTTTGATATTTGAAGACCTGAAAAGCCACCTCCTTCCTTCCCTACAGACTCTTTTGGGTGCTGAAATTGGCAGAATTGGCCCTCAGAGGCTGGGGGGGCACAGACAGGGCCTTCCCTGTGGTTGCCCCTAAGTTGTGCAGCTCCCTCCCCACAGAGGTATGCCTGGCACCTTCATTGCACAGCTTCCGGAAAATGCTGAAGACTCACCCCTTTACCTCAGTTTCTGGCACATGCAGTGCAAATCTATAGGAACCATCTTATTTTGATAATTTTAAATTGTTTTAAGCTGCTTTTAACATTGTGCTTTAATGTTGTAACACACCCTGGGACCTTAGGGTAGAGGATGGGAAACAAACAAACAAACAAACATTTCCCACTGCCATTAACTTACAAGAACAAATCCTTCCTACTGCGACTAACTTACAAATCCATACCACATGTTTAAAACAGATGGCTCTCCCCACCCCAATAATCCTGTGCACTGTAGTTTTCTAAGGGTGCTGGGAATTGTAGTTTTGTGTGGAATAAACTACATTGTCCAGTATTCTTTTGTGGGGAGGGTAGCATTCTGCTTTAAATGTATGATGTGCATATAACAAAAGTAAATTTAGCCTGGAGTAGGAACACCTGGGTAAACCTATGAGATGCTGCCGTTTCTTAAGATTTCACCCCCATAAAACGCTGCTTCTTTTTTTGAGCTTGAGAAATACAGCGTATTTCTCTTCTTCCTACAGTCCCTGCCCCACCCCCACACCAATCTCTTGGTAGTCCCAAGCAGAGAGCAATTGTGTGCTTTTGGCTAAAAACACAGCATTTGAGAAACCAGATCTTGCTCCAATATAAAGGGAAAACTCCTGGATCATTTTTGGAAGTTGTACAGACAAAGGAAGCCCATCTCTTGGGGAGCTGGATTACCAAATGCATTCAGGGCCTCTTGCAGAAATAAATCTGGTGTTGTTCAGCTCAGTCTTCCCAAGCGGACTGCTCTTTGTGGGTTTGAGGAGGGGGGGGGAATGCCAGGGGGTAGCCTGGAAATGTAAATGGTTTTATTTAAGAGCAAAACGCAGAGAATGGTCCATTTGATAGACGATGCCTTTAAGAACCAGTAAAAGGAAACATTAAAAGAAATTATAGTAAAGCAAAAGGAGATTTTTGAAGTGGCTTTTTCAGATGTATTGCTTTCTTTAAGATACAGGCATTTTCTTTGCCTCGAAATCAAACGGGTTCTTCAGGTTTTTTGAAACATCGCAAAACCTGCAAGGCCTGTTTGACCAGCAATGATCCAAGTCCATTTCAAACTAATGAAACAAACCAACACCAACAGCCTAACTCAGTATAAAGCAGCTACCTCTGTTCCTATGTTCCTCACTATGATGTGATGGATTGAGCTTCTGTTCAAATCCGCCATTCTTTTTCTAAATTTGCATTAACACATTAAAATATGAAAATCATATGCAAATCTGTGTCTTCGACACAAAGGGTTGATAGTTGTTTTCATTGTTTATTATCAATTTTATTTTTTGTTGTTTATAATGAGGTAAACTGCCCTGGGACTTTTGGTGAAAAGCAGGTCATATATACGCTAAACAAGATAAATAAAGATAAGCGGCTACCCTAACTTGAGCACCGCTCCCCCTACACCTGAGAAAACTCCCTCCCCTCCCAATTGTAGACAGAAATACTGAATTTCTGAAGGCATTCTGAGAGCCCTTCTGCCTAAATGGTGGGATTTAAATGCCTTACAGAAACAAACAAAGGGGGAACAAGGAAAAAAAATGAGGTAAACCTCCTTGGAATTCCTGCCAAATGCACATTCTCAGCTTGTCATTACTGACGTTCAACAAATGAAAAAGAAAGGAAATGAATGAATGTGAGAATCGGCATTGTCAGCAAGGGGTTACTTGATCCCAGACCAGAAGCAGCTCCCTTTCCCATATAGCTTGCACCCTTTGACTTGTATCTCTGTGGTGTTGTTTTTTAAATAAGGCTTTCTAAAAAGAAACGAGAGCTGAAAAATTCAGAGAGAAGGCCTAGTTCGTTTCAGGAGCCAGGAGTCTCATCTCGCCTCCTTTGGTGGGGAACCAAACAAACTACAATTCCCAGAATGCTTTGGGAGAAGCCACGGCAGTTGAAGCTGTTTTGTGTAACCAAGGAAGCAGACAAATCCTTCACAGCAGAGAGCCGGGGAGAGACGAAAATGAACCAGACACAAAGTATGCTGATAGACGGCCTCACTCAGACCAAGCATGTTGCCAACGCCGCTCTCATCAGAATAACGGACGGCAACATCCTGGCAACGACTCCGGGCTTCAACATCCAAAGCCAAGCCCTGGTCTTCCTCCAAGCCTTTTTTAAGGAGCTGCTCCAAGTCAGAAGGGACGGGCTTTACTTCAAAGACCGGTACTACAAATGTGTCAGAGCAGACGACCACTCCATCTACCTCAAAGGGAAAGACAACGGGGTGATTTTAGCCAAAACTGGGACCTTCATCGTGGTCGGCACTTACGCCCAAGGCATGTACCCCAGCGTGTGTGTGGAAGCCGTGGAGAAGCTGGCAGACTACTTCAGAGCAAAGGGAAACTGAAAAGGCTGTGGAGATGGAGCCATTTTACTCGGAGACCCAGCGCAGCCCAGCCCAGCCCAGCAAGAGAACGGATCGCTATCGGCAAGAGAGGGCAGCTGATGCAAGGACCACAAATCCTTTTCACAAGCATCCTACTTGTGGGGTTGGAGGGGAGAAAAATTAAATGCACGAGAAGTAAAATCTTGATGCTTGATTGATATATGTGTATAGTTTCAGGTTCTCCCTGGCCTGAAGCCTTGATTGGCTGCAATTCCTGGCTGGGGAAGTTGTGGCCCTCTCTGCCTGGCCCTCAAGAGTTTCCACACTCCAGGCCATGCCTTCACCCCAGGACACAACCACCAGCAGCCCTGCTCCCGACCCTCTCTCAAGTGTTGGGATAGTGGTTCTTGCTTTCCTGGGTGGAGGGGTGTAGACAGTGTTAGAAATTCCCCAGGTGCCAGGTACATTTTGTGACTGGCGCGAGTCTAGTTGTGACCACATGGAGCTCTCTGAATGTCAGGCTGGTGACTGACAACTGACGGCCTCCAGCTTTCTTAAGCCGGTAAGCAAAAGAGCTTATTTACTGCATTTATATCCCACCTTTTCCTCCAAGGAGTACATGGTTCACTCCTTGGTTAAATCCTACAATGACCCTGTGAGGGAAGTTAGGAGGCTGTGAGTGATTCCAAGGTCACCCAGTGAGCTTCCTGACTGAGTGGGGATTTGAACCCTGAACTCCCAGGTCCTAGTCCGGCACTCTAACCACTACACCACACTTCCTAGAGTCCTTCTGCTATGGGGCAGCTCTATAAATTAAGCAGGTAAATAAATATGGGGAAAGCAAAATGTTACTTGGAGAAGGATCTGAACTATTTCCCTTGAAGCCTGAATGTGATTTATTCTGGGTTGTTTAATTTGATGTTTTAATGTGTTATAAACTGCTTTGAGATTTCCCCCCCTTTAAAATATAAAGAGGTATAGAAATGAAAATCATCATCTTCAATTTCATGGGGGGGGGGGGAATGGCACCTAGACATTCCATTGTGGCAACCGTAACCCAGGTTTAAGGTACCATTTGATGATTAGCTTATATATCCGAGTTTCTGACACTGGTGTGGGCACAGAAATTTGGGGTAGACTGGAAGGTGTACTACAGAACAAAGGTAAGAGTCATCATATCCATTGCTCCACCAATCTTTATCTCTGGGCCCACACACTTTTGACTCTGAGCATGCCCACCACTGGCATGTGAACCCCAAAAGATTCCCCATGAGGGAATGTAGCCCTCGGGGCTAAATATTTACCCCTCTGTTCTAGAACATTCTGTGTAAGAGATTGGCAAGGTATATATAACTTGATTCAGTTCTCCTTTAAAAGCAAACTGATCTAATTTATACTTACTGTTTTTTATTATTTCTACAATTTATATACCGCTTATATTTTTTTTAAAGAAAACAAAACTCTAAGCGGATTACAAAACAGATCAAAACATCAAAATAAAAAGTAATAATGATGGGCTTGGTCTTCTGGCAACAATGACTGGGACAAATCTGTAGTTTTTTAAGGGTTCTATCTTATGTCATAAATAGGTCATCTAGTGATCCTCTCTCTGGAAAAGAAACATTTCACCACTTCTCCTTCCTTGTACCCATATGGCTTATTTCTCCAAAATGTACACCTGTGCATGCGTATGGTGTTAAAAAAAAGAGATCGATGAAATTCAGAACTTATCAGAAGTTAGGGGAAACACAACTCAGAACTTATCAGAAGTTAGGGGAAACACAGATTCAATCAGCTGGGAGGCGCAATGTTCTGAATCGGTCCAGGAACCCACCTGTCACCCCTGGCCCTAACAGTTCCCCTACAAAAAAAATTCATTGCATGCTACTGCCTGCAACCCTAGAAAGCTGCTGCCAGCCAGCGTTAACAATACTGAGATGGAAATCTCAGTGGTCTGCCTTGGTCTAAGGATGATTCCTATGCGCCTAAATCAGAATGCATTACACAACCATAAAGACACGAGACGCTTTTTTTTAACAATGTGAGTCGTAGGAACAGAGTTTCTACACTGCGACAGAATCACAGCATGCAAACTGCCCCTCCCGTTATCAGCCAGGCGGAGGGGGTAATTTTATTTCCCGGATTTGCAGCGTTCCGTTTGAAGAAAAGAAAACTTGGGTCTAAAGACGGGAGAAGAGAGAGATGACGTCTGATATTAGCAAAAGTAAAACAAGGTTGTCATTTTCTGGCTGCCCTCAAATTGGCGCCAAGTTTCCCGGGTTGGTGGGGGACACACATTTGCCTCCCAGGAGAGGGTCCCTGGGCTTTGAACTTTGAAGTGTATGAGAGGAGGGGAAAGAGGCTAGTTGGAGGTGCCAGCATCATCTTGGATTGAAATCAATCAGACTGATGCATGATTGCAATAACTAGCCCACATCACCTCTGCGCTGCCCCTTTCCATATGGTCTTTATATCAGGATTCCGCAGGCTGGGTGGCTCATTTCCTGCTGCAGCTAAAAAAATCCCCCTCGCTCCAAAAAGAAAGAAAACAAAGCAAAGCGAGACTGATCGTCCAGCAGAACTGTTTGACTAAAGTCCCTCCAAAGCTGAAGCAACAGCTCCGATTAAGTTCTTTGTTATCTTATCAACTTAGCTAGATGCAGAGAGAAGCCCAAACAAGGCAGGAATTAACTTAAGACTCACTCCAAATGTCAGGGAATCTGACATGCTCCATCACTTGGGGTTTACCTGAGACTTCTTTGGGCCTAGGGAGACATAGGAATAAAACCAGAAAGCACTGGAGGCCTCAGAACAGAAGCATACCCTCCAACATTTCTCCTCTCCAATGAAAACAGGGACAACCGATTCTATTAGTATTAGTATTATTAGTATTAGTACAGTGGACACTCAGGTTGTGAACGTGATCCATGCAGGATGCACGTTCGCAACCCGAAGTGCTTGCAACCCGCAGCGGCACGTCTACGCATGCGGGGGTTGCGATTCAGTGCTTCTGCGCATGCGCCTTCTGCACATGTGCGACCGCCAAAACCTGGAACTAACCTGTTCCAGTACTTCCGGGTTTCGGCGGCTCTGTAACCCAAAAAAACACAACCTGAAGCATCTGTAATCCGAGGTATGACTGTATTAGTATTAGTATCACCCTGCCCATCTGACTGGGTTGCCCCAGTCATTCTGGGCTACTTCCAACATATATAAAAACATAACAAAACATTACACATTAAAAAAACTTCCCTGTACAGGCCTGCCTTCAGATGTCTTCTAAAGGTTGTGGAGTTACTTACATCCTTGGCTCAGGGGTCGCATAACTACATACGCTCCAACATTTCTCTGATGGAAATGGGGACGTTCGAAGGACGTTCCAGGATCAAATCAGAAACCAGTACAGCTTCTGTAATTCTGGGACTGTCCCCAGAAAATAGGAACACTTGGAAGTTTGCAGTAGCCAGACCCAAATTTAATCACTGCTTGGGGCCTGCACAAGACATTCTGCTGCCCGGAATGAAGATAGTGTCCCCACCAGAGAACGGCTGCACTGGCAACTGAATCTTGCAGCAACTCTGGTGATGGCATAGAGCCCTCTGCTGCACCTGAGAGTTGCAGCCCAGCTTAGGGAGTTCAGGGCCAACCCTTGATGTTGGACCATATCAGGTGAGCAAGTGTTCAAAGTTCAAGGACACATTCCAGCCAAGGAAGGTGTGAAGCAGGGCCTGGTGAGGGTGGCCTGGGAAAGGGCCTTCTCTGTGGCAGCCCCTCAGTTGTGAAACTCCCATGCCACCTTCATTATACAGCTTCTGGCAAATTCTGAAGAGACGCCTCTTCGCCCTACCCTTTCAACGCTTGAGGTATTTTTAGGACTCGCCCTATTTCTCTAATTGAAAGACGTTTTACACTGTTTTTAATATTTAGTTGCATGGTTGTGCTTTAATGTCATAACCTGCCCTGGGACCCAATAATAAATCATAAATAATTCCACTCAGAACATATCAGAAGCATTACATCTCATGCAGGGAAGCCTGCGGTTCGGATGCGAGGATCCCAGACGGTGCTTCCCGGGGAGCACAAACGGTCTCCAAATTCCCCATGTAAACACAGCCGTGGTGCATATCAAATGACAGACAGCCCGTGAAGAAGGCAAGCCGTTTTCTTCCAAAAGATAAAATCTAAAAGCGAAGATTTAAAGCCCGCAATATTGCACAGCGGAGTTTAGCTAGCTGCCAGCAAGACTTCCTCGCAGGCTGGAGACCTTCCTCGTCGGCTGCCTGGTTAAGAGTTAAAATTCCTCAGATAATTCTAATTTAAACAATCTGTAGCCATCAGCACTAAGGAGGTGCCCGCCAGCTGGTGATGGTTAAGTGGTTCCTTTTTTTTTCTCTTCCAGAAACCTGAACCTATTAGCAAAGGGTCAAGACGTTCTGTTATACTCCGTAGCAAGTTTCAACAATGGTTGAAACCCTCTCGTAGAATGCAAGAGTCTTCCAGGGATGGGGAGAGAGAGAAGATTTCATTTCAAGAGAAGGTTGGGAAAGGAACTCCCACAGATCTGTATTTCCATATTTGAACAGTGCAACTGGAAGATCCTGCAAACTCAGGGTATGGGGAGGACGGGAAGGAAGCTCTACACACTTTCATTCACAGATGCTTACCTTCCTCGCAGTTCCTTCCCGTGAAGCCAGGACAGCATCGCCATTCCAGGGCAGTCAGTGTTCTGTAAGAGATCTTGTACATGGGTCTGATGAGAGTCCTGTAACTAACACAAGCAAGAGGTCACGCAGATGGCTCTGCCCCAAACCTGCCAACCTTGCAAATATCAAAAGCTGCACATTTGCAAGTAAGCTCAGGTATGCTTTAATGCAAGGCTGACACAGCACAAAACACAAAACACTCACCCACACTTCCCACTGGTCCTAGGCCTAGGAAGCATGGGTCCATGCAGTTTCCTACTTGTCCTGCTCCTTTTCCAGGGAAAATCCACTCTTTAGTGCTAAATAAGAGCAGAAGCTTCCCAGGCTTTGGGGAGGAGGGTCAGGCTTCAATACTCTTAATTTAACCTGAACATTTAGTGGACAGTCTAATCCACTGACTGCACACCACTGCTGTTTATTCTGACAGACTGTGTGCTAAAAAACAGTTTTCCCCAAGGGGAAAGTGAAAGTTTGGGAGAAGAGGAAGTGTGGATGAACTCTAACAAGGGTACAGACTCCCAGGTAAGCGAGTACAGGTGCAGCCTCACGGCAGTTTCATGGGAACATAAGACCCTCCTACTGTACAAGGCCATGCTTTCTCCCTCTTCCATGTGACAGCCCTCTAGATATTTGAAGATGGCTATCCTATCGCCTCTCAGTCTTCTCTCCTCCAAGCTAAACCTGCCTAATTCCCTCAACTGTCAACACACACAAATGGACTCAAAAGCGCCCCAGATGTACCTGTCAACTTTCTGCCGGCACAATCGAGAAAGGAGACTTGCAAGTTGGATCCCAGTCTACAAGGCAATTGTGTACTCAAATGGCTTCTTTGCAAAACTGATATGCATTGCAGGGCAAATGCTTTAAACACACAGGAGGAAGACATTTCCTGTGTACTCCATTTGGGTCCCAGGATGCTATAAGCCATATCTCTACCCCTCCCCAATCCCCCCCCCCAAAAATATTGTCCTGACCAGTTTCCGGTCTTGAAAGTGTACTTGTTTCTGAAGAATTAGTCTTTGGTGCCAAATGTGGAATCTGATGTTCTGCATTTGGAATCGTTGCATGCTTGAAATCCTCTTAAAACAAACAACTCTCCCCGCCCCCAAAAAGTGAAGTTCAAACACTCCAGCCGTGACTATTTACCAGTGACAGTTTCGATTTCTTGGTCCCTGGTGATTCCTTGCCCTTACCTTTGCCTTGTTAAAATGCCTTGTTAAAATCAGTATGAGTTGCTAGATGCTAACCTATAGCTATCTGGTTAGCCTCTATGAGAACTGGAAAATGGATTTTAGCTGTGATTCCTGCATTGCAAAGGGTTGTACTAGATGACCCTTTGGGTCTCTTCCAATTCTATGATTCTGCTTTTTAACATGTTGGGAGGGCAGACAGAAAAGAACACTGCCCCCCCTCACAGAAAAAGAAGAAATCATAATCTGATCCAAGCTTGCACGTACCATCCCCAACAACCACCTTGGCACACCTTGGTAAAAGCTGGAGGCTGATCCTGACACTAGCTTGCCTAATACCCTCTTAAAGCCATCTAAACCCGTCATCCCCGCATTGTGTGGCCAGTGAAATTTGCAGAGTTAATTATCTGTTGCCTGAAAAAGCACTTCCTTCTGTCAGTCCAGTAAACCGATTGCCAAACAGTTCCACTGGGTGAAACAGAGTTTATCCTTTATCCTTCCCTTTAAGTCGTCTTCTGTTTCATGACAAAAAAGCCCCAAGTGTTTCATCCTCCCTTTATCAGAAAGATGGAACAGTTCCTTAATATATTTTTTTAAAAAAATCATAGACTCATGAGAGTTTGAAGTGGCCTCAAAAGTCATGTAGCCTAAGCCCGCCCACTTCCGATACAGCCTATTCAAGATCGTGCACCGTCCTTAAAAGCTCTTCCAAATCCCCAACTGAAATGCCCTTCCTTGCAATTTGGACTCTGGAGCAAAAGAAAGAAAATTTGCTCCATCGTCTATTTGACAGCCCCTCAGGATATTTAAAGGTGGCCATTGTGTGGCCTCTTGATCATTTCCCCTGCTTGGCCCATTGTGTTTGCCCTGTCTGCACCCTCTCCTTTTTAACTCTGTGTCCTTCTTTCCTTGCCTGCTGCCTCCAGATGTTTTGGATGCCTACTCCCACCATTCCTGAATCTCAATCTTTAGCTGCAATCCCTGCATTGCAGGGCATTAAGACTAGATGACCCCTGAGGTCCTTTCCAGCTCTACAGTTCTGTGATTCTATGATGCGGCATGTACACTCAACATGCCATGTCGGGCCTGCTTTCTTATCCACTTCTACAGCGCACAGGTAAACTGCGGCATTCATTCCCACAGGATGGGGCGAGGACCCACCCACCATCTTGAATGGCTTTAAAAGATCAGACAAATCTGTGCCTGTCAGTGGGTACCGTCAGGGCTGGAGTCAGACACTGGTCAGAATGAAAGACGTGGGGCTCCGTTGTCAGTGCAGTTAACTCTGTATTCTGCCGGGTTTCATAAATGGAGAGAGCGCTGCTGCTTGTGGGCTTCCAGTGTGAGAATGGCCTTTGGTCTGAACTAAAGGTAAAGGTGCCCCTGACAGTGAGGTCCAGTCGTGGACGACTCTGGGGTTGCGGCACTCATCTCGCTTTACTGGCCGAGGGAGCCAGCGTTTGTCCACAAACAGCTTCTGGGTCATGTGGCCAGCATGACTAAGCTGCTTCTGGCGAACCAGAGCAGCGCACGGAAACACCGTTTACCTACCTGCCAGAGTGGTACCTATTTATCTACTTGCACTTCATACTTTCAAATTGCTAGGTTCGCAGGAGCACGGACCGAGCAATGGGAGCTCACCCTGTCGCGGGGATTCGAACCGCTGGCCTTCTGATTAGCAAGCCCTAGGCTGTGTGGTTTAGACCTGAACTAGCAGGCCTGAACTAGCAGGTATTTTTATACACTCTTAACTTCTTCACTCCCTTCAGAACCACTTTTTTTTATTATTACTACTATAATTAATTTATTAATTGCCTTCCAAACCACCATCTCAAGGCAATTTGGGTATAAGATGATCAAAAATAGGGGGGGGGGCAAACCAATACATTGAAAACTAAAACTAAAACTTTAACAAATGGACACTTGTAGTAAAGATGCCTTTATCCAGTTGGGAAAGACCGTCAAAACAACAAAGTCTCCAACTGTTTCCAGAAAGTGCAGCTAGGGAGCGACTATCATATCTCGACAGGGATGCGATTCCACAGGACAGGGGCAGCCACCCTGAAGGCCCTGCTCTGAGCTCCTGCAGAGAGGGCTTCTGAGATATTTGCAGGAGAAACTCTCCCACAGACTGCAGTGATCTGGTGGGCGTACAAGGCAGTCTCTCAACTACTTGGGTCCTTCTCTTTGACGGTGAGCAGCCTGCCCCTACAACCCTGAGCAGAAAATCCAGCATTCCAACCAAGCCAGGAGAAGTTATTCAGACAGCGGTTACCTCACTAAGTTGGCACAAGGTCCCGGCCACCGGCAGCTTTGATAAACCCTCTGGATCACAGTCTCCGAGCCATTCTGCACCTGGCAGGAAACAGTCCGGGTGACCGTGTGTTGACACCAGTGCCTGCAGAGAGGAACAGAAGGCAAACTCGATGTCATTAAGGCCAAATCACTGACTGCTGCAAATCAAGAAGGTGGAATAACTAGCACAGAACAGAGGGGGACTAGATATTATTAAAAATTCCAGTACTGGCTGGCCCACTAGGGCTGCTTCTGGGACAGAGCCCTCTCAAGGAGTCCAGCGCAGAGACCATAGCTAAGCCACAGCCATCCCTGCACTGCCAGAACGCATGGCTCCTGAAATAGTCTGGACCCCTTTAAGAGCAGAGGCTCCGCCCATTAGGGAGGAGCTAGATGCTCAAAGGAAGCTGGAGGTCCAATTTAAGGCTCTGCCTAAGTTTTCTGGTTGTTAGAAGGACATTCAAGCCTGCCTTGTCTCACTGCAAGTGTAGGTTCCCCTTGGGGCTGTCCAAGGTGCTACCTTACCATGCTTTTCACTGCAAGAAGTAAAGTTATGGGGAAGCAAGCAGAGGGCATTCTCTCTCTCTCTTTCTCTCTCTGCAATGCTTTTTATTAGTTTCATAATACTACTAATAATAATAATTTATTATTTATACCCCGCCCATCTGGCTGGGTCCCCCCAGCCACTCTGGGCAGCTTCCAACAAAACACTAAAATACAATAACCTATTAAACATTAAAAGCTTCCCTAAACAGGGCTGCCTTTAGATGTCTTCTAAAAGTTTGGCAGTTATTTTTCTCTTTGACATCTGGTGAGAGGGCATTCCACAGGGCGGGTGCTACTACCAAGAAGGCCCTCTGCCTGGTTCCCTGTAACTTGGCTTCTCGCAGTGAGGGAACCGCCAGAAGGCCCTTGGCGCTGGACCTCAGTGTCTGGGCAGAACGATGGGGGTGGAGACGCTCCTTCAGGTATACTGGACTGAGGCCATTTAGGGCTTTAAAGGTCAGCACCAACTCTTTGAATTGTGCTTGGAAACGTACTGGGAGCCAGTGCAGGTCTTTCAAGACCGGTGTTATATGGTCTTGGGGGCCGCTCCCAGTCACCAGTCTAGCTGCCGCATTAGATATTACAAGTATTCCATTCATCTTCAAAACAACACAAGGTACACAAAATACAAAAAAAAAAAAAGAGATCATGAAGAAACACCCACAGTTAATGGTTCAACACCATATGTATCCAGGATTTTACATCATGATTAGATAGTCTTCTGCTTTTTAAAGGTGACTTCCATCTACCTCACTGCGAGTCTTTTTTCCCCTTTTTCCAGGCAGAGGGCCTTCTCAGTAGTGGCACCCACCCTGTGGAATGCCCTCCCATCAAAGAGATAAATTACACAAGCTTCTGTAGACACCTGAAGGCAGCCCTGTATCAGGAAGTTTTTAATGTATGGTGTTTTACTGTGTTCTGTTGGAAGCCACCCAGAGTGGCTGGGGCAACCCAGTCAGATGGGTCGGGTACAAATAATAAAATTATTATTGTTGTTGCTGTTGTTGTTATTAAAGGTGTCACATGTTCTCATCCTGAAGGCCCCCTCAGCAATCTGGCTGCCACATTCTGCACCAGCTGGAGCTTCTGAACCAGGTCAAAGGGCAGCCCCACAAAGACTGCATTTGGGAAACAAGCTTGTTTCAGTTCTCCCTGGAGATAGGATGAGCATCCAAATAAATATAATGTTGGCCAGCCCCTGTTTCAGATGCTAGAGAATGCACAGAGCTACTGGGAGGAAACCACAGAACCGACGTCTAGCACTACCTCTACTGAGAGGGTAGCTATCATTTTTGTGCCAATGAACCTGGAGGAAAGGAAACAAGGTGGAACATCATCTAAGCACAATTAAACTCCATGAAAAGATTTACCGCTGGAGGGGACGGCACTCAAGCATTGTTTACATTGCCCAATGCACTTCAAAGCCTGCATCCCAGGATGAAGGATTTCCTAGCAATAAAGCAAGCCACCTAATTAAAAAGCTCTTCTCAGTCTGTCAGATGCACCCTCTAATCTTTATGGGAGTAACATGGCTTTGACCAGACAGAGCTGTAATTTTAAGACTAAGAGAGAGGCTTTTTTTTTTTTTTAACAACAACAACAACTTTCAAGTGAATAATGGAGTCTGCTGAATTTTCACAAAACACATGGAAGAAGCATCCTTTATGTTGGATTTTTGTGTGCCCCAGATGTTCCTGTGTGATTCTGAGAGTCCTATCTAAGCACACACGCAAACCTGGACGCTTCCGGTCAGACCTGGAGTTCAGGCAACTCTAATCAATGTCCAGGATTCCAAGGAGCCATGGATATGGAAGTTCCCATGACTCTCAGGGTCTGTGCATGATACCATGGTTCCCTACCTACCTATGGCCTGATTTTTGCATCCTGGTAAGTAAGAGGGAAAGAGCGGGATTTCACAGTGGAGTCTCAACATGCAGCCCATCCAATTTTGGACCTGTATTGTTTTTCAATATCTGGAGTGTGCTTGGCATACCTTCTTGGGGTTCTTTAAACCAGACAGCCTTACAGATAGAAAACCCCTACACAGAGAGAACTTGTCCTTTGCATAGTAGGACACAACTCACAGTCGTACTATCAGGAGCAGTGTAGACTTAACGCATTATAAGCAAGTATTCTTCATGCACTCATGATTCTGGCATACCCGACAAAACAACAACAGGGAGACTGCCACTGGGTAGAGAAAATGAGACTGTTTAATTCAGCTAAGAGCTACTCAAATCTTTGTTGTGTCACCTCACCTCAAAAAGGATATTGAAGAGTTCAAAAAGGTTGAGAAAAGAGCAGCTCAAATGATAAAGGGAATGAAGTGACAGTCCTATGAGGAAAGATTGCAGGTGTCGACGACTTCTTAGTTTAGAGAAAAGACAAGAAGAAAGAGATGACATGATAAAAGTTTATAAAATGATGTATGGCATGGAGAAAGTGGATAGAGAAAATGTTTCTCCTTCTCTCATAACACTAGGACTGTGCTGGGCCCAGGGGTAACCCATGAAACATGGTCCAGGTCCAGTCCAGAATCCGAAGGTTCCACTGGGAGTCAGTCCGACAGGGCCAAGGCAGGACACGAGGCAGGAAACCAGGCAAGGATAGGTACAGGATCTCAGGCAGGATCTAGCATACAGCAATGTTCTTCCCTGGGGTGGGGTCCTACAGCCTTTTATCTTTGTCGGGGTAGTGTCCAGTCCTGATCCCCCAGTGACTCACCTCCCTGTTTCGCCCGAAGGCAAGCACTCCTTCTGCGAGTACTCAGGTCTCTCCTTCTCTCAGACCTTAGTCTCTGCAGCTCAGGAGACATCGGTGGGTTACTGGACCCAGGGGCCTCCCCTGACCCAACCGGTAGTGGAGCAGGTGTAAGAGGTGGCCCAGCTGAAGGCAACAAGGTAATCCCTACATCTGGAGCCAGGGCAGGCTCAGGACCCTAACTCGGCCCAACTGGCGTTTGTTGCAGGGGAACCTGTGCAGACAGGGACTCTTCAGGATCAGGCCCCAGACTTGGTTCAGATGATGCCTGAGGCAGACCACGTCTCCTCTGGTTCCGAGTCCGAGCCCAAGTCCCAGGTCATCACAAGGACTTGTGGACATCCAAAGAAGTTAGAATGATTCGGGACAAGTTAAGAAAAAGGGACTTCTTCATGCAGCACATAGTTAAACTATGGAACTCCCTCCCACAGGAGACAGGGATGGTCACCACCTTGAATGGTTTTTAAAGCCAGATTAGACAGATTCATGGAGGATAAGGCTACTGGCGGCTCTTAGCCCTGACGGCTATGCTCTAACCTCCACAGTTGGAGACAATAATGCTTCTGAATACCAGCAGCTGAAAACCACGGGAGGCCAGAGAGTGCTCTTTAGCTTGAATCCTGCTTGCATGTTTCCCACAGGCATCTGTGAGAACAGAATGGCGGACGATATGGACCACTGGCCTGACCTAGAAGGCTCTTCCTATGTTCTTATACAGTGGTACCTCAGGTTACATACGCTTCAGGTTAAATACGCTTCAGGTTACATACGCTTCAGGTTACAGACTCTGCTAACCCAGAAATAGTGCTTCAGGTTAAGAACTTTGCTTCAGGATGAGAACAGAAATCATGCTCCGGAGGTGCGGCGGCAGCAGGAGGCCCCATTAACTAAAGTGGTGCTTCAGGTTAAGAACAGTTTCAGGTTAAGAACGGACCTCCGGAACGAATTAAGTACTTAACCTGAGGTACCACTGTAATGGACTTTGGGTCAAGATGATGCAGCTATACATCTGAATAATCCCGCTTACAGCCCATCCAAAAGATACCTAGTTGTAGGGGAAGGGAGAAGGGTTTGAGTTCTCAGTGGCAGCTAGCTTTCTATATGCAAGGAATCTTTTTTTTTCTGGAGTGGGAGGAATGGTGCAGTTCACAACCACATGAGCTACACAGTCTGAAGTGGTACAGGCAAGATACTGGTTGACGTCTGTGAGTTGGGGGGGCGGGAATTCTCCTTTCCTTTAAACCAATATCTTAAAACAGGCCCACTGATGTGCAAAAGCGTTCCAAAGCCCTAAGACGAAACGGTAATGAAAAGACCTCCATCTTAGGTTTTAGAGATTATAGATGCCCCCCACCCCCGTCAACTATATTACATACAGATGTACTGGTGCAAGAAAGTTAGGAACGCAGCTGGCCCCAGCCCAGGATAGCAACAGATACGCTGAGCAAAATGTAACAGCTCAGATTTCAACTCCCCAAGTGCACAAGCCTGCTGTGTCTTTCAAAACTATGTCCATCAGCAACTGATTTAACAAAAGCTTTACAAAAAAATGCCTTACAGGGTTCACTCTCTGCTCAGTGTTTATATTTATGGACCGGGCTACTTCAGTATAAGTGGGAGGGCTGCCAGGGTTTTTTGGGGGGGGTCTCAGTACCATGCCCCCCTGGGGGTTCTCTGCTTCACCTGGGCCACTGCAGGAGCAGGGGAAGGAATTCAGTCCAGTTCACATTTAAAGGCAAATCTGCCTCATTTACTTTTCCAGAAACAATTCACGAACCAAAGCGTGGCCAAAATTCACCCCTTTTCCAAATTTTACAGTGCAGTTCTCCGATCAAGCAATGTGCACTGAAATGCTTACACTAGGGTAAAGCGTTATTACAATTAAATGCATTGTTATTGCTGTTTTTATTGTTAAATCATGTGGTAAATCACTGGTAGAGAGCATTTGTGTGATAAGCAGACATATGAGCCACTTCCTGCAAAAGGAAAAGTCCCAAAGCAATTCAAAACAAGAGTGATATACTGTTCTAGGGATGGTGGGAGGTCGTCTGGATGATATCTTGTGTCCCTTCCAAACCTGTGACCCTGTAACAGAGGATAGGATCTACAAGAGGAAGCTGGTGAATCGGTCATAGAATCATAGAGTTGGAAGAGACCACAAGGGCCATTGAGTCCAACCCCCTGCCAAGCAGGAAACACCATCAGAGCACTCCTGACATATGGTGGTCAAGCCTCTGCTTAAAAATCTCCAAAGAAGGAGACTCCACCACACTCCTTGGCAGCAAATTCCACTGCCGAACAGCTCTTACTGTCAGGAAGTTCTTCCTAATGTTTAGGTGGAATCTTCTTTCTTGTAGTTTGGATCCATTGCTCCGTGTCCGTTAAAGGTATGGAGTGATGGGGATGGGGGGACAGTATACCACAAGCAGGGGGCCACCACCGAAAAGGCCTGTTCTCATATTGCCACCCTCCAGACCTCCCGTGGAGGGGGCACACAGAGATTCTGGGCCTCAGTTGCAGAGCGTGTTGGGTCCAGAATTGGGTCTGTAAACGGTACAATGAGAATAGGTCTGTTCCATCAAGCAGATGGAGTGATGGGGATGCAGGACCACCCCATCCAAGCAAGGTAAAGATCCTTGGAATAAATGGAAAGATAAATAATATCAGGATCTGTTGCTCAAAGAAACACAGTTCTGTGCCTCTGCATGGCTGGAATGGATCTCAGAGCTGTCGGCTGCCTTTAAAGCTTTTGTTATCAGCTCAAACAACTGCACCGAATTATCTCCCTGTTTTCATAAGGAGGAAAGGTCTCTGTGCGATATTTAATGGAGATCAGCTCTGAGGGCACAGAAAATAGTGGGAGTGTTTTGATAAGGAGAGGGTCTCCCCCCCCCCCCCACAACCACACCCAAGCTTCTCCATAGTGTTTCATTCCAGAGAGATCTCATTTCCCTTCAAGAGGGGAGAGGAATTTCAATAAAAACTCAAAGGTCATTGCTTCTGAGAGGGGAAAGGGGGCTGGCTGAATTCAACAAAGACGTTTTGAACTTTTGCTTTAAAAATGCAGGGTGGGGGGGAATGGGAATATGGAGCTAGTGGTGGGATCACAGATTGTGCAGCTCAACAGGCTTGCACTACACCCAGCTTAATATCCTTGGTCCTTTAAATGCAAGAAAGTTAAGTACAGCAGTCTTTTCGCCCTTTCTTAAATTGTGGCAGTAGTTGGGTGTGCAGATAGATAGGAGGATACAGATTGGTGTAAAAGATGACAGCTCTTGCAGTGATATTGCACTTGAACTATCTTGCTGGACGAAAAATCTGTGCAAACCACACACACACACCCAGCAGTGGTTCTCTTTTTTTTTTTTAAGTAAATTTTTATTGTTTTCCTTACATATTCTTTTCCAACAAATTGTAATAACACCATACATTCCCTTTGACTCTGCCGAGTCACGACCCCCCTCCCTCCCCACAACTGGTATATTTCCCCAGCAGTGGTTCTCAGTGAGTGGTACCGCCTTCTGGGAATGGTGGGATTACCTAGGTGGCGCTGGAGGTATAAGTGACTATCAGACTTTGAAAAACTGGCAGTGCTTTTTTTGTCTAGGGGTACTCCCATTTTCCTACTCATACTGAAATACTGCCAGAAGAAGAAGAGGAGGAGGAGGAGGAGGAGGAGGAGGAGGAGGAGGAGGAGGAGTTTGGATTTGATATCCCGCTTTATAACTACCCAAAGGAGTCTCAAAGTGGCTAACATTGTCCTTTCCCTTCCTCCCCCACAACAAACACTCTGTGAGGTGAGTGAGGCTGAGAGACTTCAGAGAAGTGTGACTGGCCCAAGGTCACCCAGCAGCTGCATGTGGAGGAGCGGAGACGCGAACCCGGTTCACCAGGTTACGAATCCACCGCTCTTAACCACTACACCACACTGGCCAAACTGAGATTCACAACATGTTTAGGGGTATGCATGCCCCTGCGTCTCCCCAGAAAAAAAAGCATTGAAAACTGGTATCACCGGATCACATTCATTGATTTTGTTGAATTAATTCAAACAAATTGAATCGGACTTTATATAAGTGTGCAATTAATTGTTCCTGTTCTGAATTTTATTACTATCTTCCTTAAAATGGGTGGTGCAAATCGCTTCCTGGATAATGCTTTTCATAGGATAGGGTAGATATTGCTAGAGAATGCACAGACATTGGAGATGAGTTTATGGAACCAAAGGAGCAGTGGCCCAGAAAAGTTTGGGGACCACTGCTTTAAATAAACAAACAAACCATCTAAGCCAGTGGCTATTGCTATCCTGCTGAAACAACCAAGAGAGCCCTTTATTCTTTTAAAATCCCTGGTCACAAGGCATGACCACACTCCCCTTCACACTCACCACAAGGTAACAAAGAGGAATAAGGCCGAATGGAAAAGCATGCCACACACTAGCACAACACACTGGAATGCACCCACAAACACACATACAGACAGGCATCATAGGAAGAAGAACCCTTGCCAAAAAGCAGCGGTTCTTGCCAAAGTGAGGAGGGAGGGATGGCAGGCCCCACAATTGTTTCTCGCAATATCCGAGACACACCAGGGAATGCAGCACTTGTGCTAAAAGCAAGTGTTTTATTTCAGACATCGAGTGCTAGTGAAGGTGTGCGTGAGTGTATGGGAGAAGTTACAGCCTCTCAAAAAGGCCCTAGGTAATAATAATAAAGTAAAGATCTTAAAGCTGGGAAAAGGGGCAGAAAGAGGCAATCAAAAATATCAGGTGGGCAGGGGCAGTGGATACCTGTTTTAGTTTAGGAAGAAAAATCTGCCAAATTTGTTTAGTCCAAAAAAAATAATAATCAGGCATTGTGGGGAAGAGGAATATTTTCGCCTTCCCTTTCCAAACACTAAGCCAGGCATAGCCAGGGTAGATGCCCCCAGATATCGCTGAATTGGAGGCAGCAAAGCTTCTGAATACCAGTTGCTGGAAACCTCAGGAGCTTAAATGATGCTTATGGGTTTCCTCCAGGCATTTGGTTGGCTAATGTGAGAACAGGATGCTGGACTAGGTGAGCCATTGGCCTGATCCAGCAGACTCATCTTAGGGACATGGATTCCAACTCCCATCATGCTTGAATGCTGGTCGTGTTGGCAGAGGCTGGCTGGAGCTGGGAGACCAACAACATCTGGGAGGGGGGGTACAATATTGCCTATCTGTCTCCAAGAACTTGGGATCACACACTTAAATCCATTAGAAGTAGATTTAAGAGAGGCAAGGGGAAAGCTCTGGGAGTTCTTTTTACTACACAGACTAGATGTGGTGTAGTGGTTAGAGTGTCCGACTCAGAGTGGGGAGACCCAGTTTGAAATCCTTGCTCAGCCATTAAACACACCCTGTGACGTTGCAGCCAATCACAATTTATCAGATGGAAATACCTCACAGGGTTATTGCAAGCCCCGTATTCCCAGGCAGTCTCCCATCCAAGTACTAACCAAGCGTGACTCTGCTTAGCTTCCGAGATCTGACAAGAGCAGGAGCATTCAGAACAGTATGGCCGTAGACACCTGTGACGAGCATGAAATAGGGCCGGAGAGGAAAGCCATTCAGAAACAATTCTGCCTCCGGTCCAACACCAGAGAAAGACTGTCACCATTGTGGCTAATAGTAGCCATTGGGAAACCTTGCCCTCCATAAATTTGCCCAATCCTCTTTCAAAGCCATCCAAACTGATGGCCATTGCCACTTCCTGTGGGAGGGAGTTCCATAGTTTAGTTATACGCTGCGTGAAGAAGTAATTTCATTTCTCTGTCCTGAATCTTCCAACATTCAGCTTCATGAGACGTCCACTTGTTCTTAGTATTATGAGAAAGAAAGAGAAACTTTTATCTGCCCACTTCCTCCGTGCCATGCAAAATTGGATAAGCTTCTATCATATCACTTCTTACCGTACTCACTAAGCTAAAAAGCCCCCAAATCTACAACTTTTCCTCCAGGGGGAGTGGCTCCGTCCCCTTGACAATTTTGGTTGCCCTTTTCTGAAACTTTTTCCAATTCTTCAATACCCTTTTTGAGGTGAGTTCATTGTTAGGAAGGTGGGGCGGAAATCAAACAAGCAGATAATACTGGCTTTCAAAGAGGATTTGACATGTTCGTGGGAGAGGACAGATCTATCAAGCCAGCACCAGTAGTGAAATGAAACCTCCATAGTCTGAGGCACTGTACCTCTGAATACCGTTTGCTGCATAGCAACAGCAGGGGAGCACCAAAATCATTCCCCAGGTTTCTTGTGGAGGGAAACCTCTTTCCCATTCCCTGCAGTCCTGACAAAAATCAGGGTCTCCTAGCAGCTGTTTATAGTTGTAAAGGAAAAAAGAGGAGATACAGCACTTTCTGAAGGAGACTGTGATTTTACCAGGAATGGATTGCAAAACATAAGAGATGTTTGGATCAAATACGATGAGACTTTTTGTTAAAGTGCTATTTTATATTCCTGGTTCTATATTGGGTGAAGACCCTGCCATCTGGCTCTGATGCCTGCTTAGCTGGGAGTAAGCACCACCAAACTCTAAGCAAAGACTTCTAAGCAGGAATGTATAGGATTCCACAGTGATTTTTGTTTTTCAGGACATTTTATACAGAACCAGGAAACAGCATTCCTTCACAGTGCCCAGGAGTTCCCAACTCCTAAAGCTGGACGGATTCAGAAGCCAAGTTCGTTTGTATGCTGCCCTTCCGATAATTTGCTTTTTGGCTCAGCCTGAGCAACTGATCCATTTAACTTGGCTCATGGTCCAGTTGAAAGTGTGTCTCCATGCAGCTCTTTTTTGTAAAAAATAATAATAAATGAATCCCAGGGTGTCGCGGGGAAGGTGCTGTATTTCTTCAAACAGTTGCTCCCCTCGCTTTTTCTTCTTGGCCTGGCTTACTCAAATGCTGTCCAGCCCACATTTCTGCACTATGTAATAAATGCATTTTTTAAAGAAAAAGAAATAAAGGTTTGCTCGGAGCTTACGGGCAATCAAGAGCAGCTTATCTCTGTAAATGTGAAGTAAGAGGCACTGGCTTGTGTAAAAGCAAGTTCCCATCCTGTATTTCTTCATGCTGCTGAGTTATGAGGTGATTTGGTTCACAAGTTCATGGCATCTCTGAGGTTAAGCGCTTGGGTTAAAACCGCATCTGCCTATTCTGCTCTGCTTCTCCCATCTACTGAGTCCTGCTCAGGACAAACTTCTTAAAACAAAAACTCCCAGTTAACAGAATAAAAGGCCTACACCAGGGGTGCCATTGGGGGGGAGGAGCTAAAGACCCCCCAACAAAATTCAAGGAGAGGGCCAGGCCTCCTCCATATTCTGCGGCCTGCGGCAGGCCGCCCCGCAGGTGTGCCAGGCCTTGCCGGACCTACCCGTAGCTGTGGCAGGCCCTGCCAGACCTCCTCCTAATGCATGACATCAAATGTGTGTGCCGTGCACATGACATCACACGCGCATGCTGCCCCCCCCCAAAAAAGTTGGGCAGAGTGTGGTCCACACCTTATGGCCCACATCTTATGCTCTCCTTATGCCTCAGCTACACATAGGTCTCTGAAATATGGAGATGGCAATACTAGTCTATCTTGAACAGCGTTTGTAAAAGTGAAAACAAAGCTGTACTTGAAAAGAGTTCTGGGTGCTCAAAAGCATTATCTAAAGGCTATGTTTTCACCCTCTTTAGGACACAGCTGTATTACTAATGGGGCATTTAATATTGAATGCATTGTTTGTTTGTTTGTTTGTTTGTTTGTTTGTTTGTTTGTTTGCTTGGTGCATTTATATCTCAGATTTCCTCCAAGAAGCTTAAAGCAATCTACAGTACATGGTTCTCCCCTTCCCCTTCCCATTTTGTCATCACAACAACCTTGTGAGGTGTTGTATGTTGGGATGAGAGACAGCGGGGGGGGGGGTCCAAGGTCACTGAGTGAGCTGCATAATTTAAGAGGAACTAGAACCCTAGTTTCTCAGGTCTTAGTCCAACACCTCAACCATTACACCACACTGGATCTCTTTATATATTTTTTAAAATTTACTTTTAATACGTAATTTACTTTTAATACAGAATGTTGTGCGCCTGGAGGCAGTTAGGGTTGCCAAACCAGCAGGGCTGAGCTGAAATATCCAGCATCGCCTGGCCCCCTCCAGGTGGCAGGGGGAGGGCTTGACTCTCCAGGTGAGCAAGAATGCCTTTAATTAATTCACATTTTAATGAAGAAGACTATACGTGCAGCTTGCAAGCTTCAGCCCGGCAGAAGCTGGCTGCAGACTTTTGCATAGGCTCCTTAGAAGGTCTGCTTTCCTCTGCTCCCTCCTCCCAATTAACCCCCATCTCCAAGGCTCAGTGGTGGGAGGGGGAAGAATCACAGGGGCCACCCCTGTGGCATCAACAGGGCTCATCCCTAAATCTCAGGTTTGGGCCCTGAAATCTGAGGGTCTGGTATGTTCCTGACCTGGCAACCCCAGAGGCAGAAACACTTCTTGCTGGAAACCATGGGAAAGTAGAGGACTCTCCCACTTGTGGGTTGGCCACTTGGAGAATAGGACACTGGGCTAAAATGGGCCTGATCCAGCAGGGCTCATCTTCCATACCCTCCAACATTTCTCTGATGAAAATAGGGGCATCCTAAGGGAAAGCAGGACATTCCAGGATCAATTCAGAAACTGGGGCGGCCTCCATAAATCCGGGACTGTCCCCTGAAAATAGGGATATTTGGAGAGTTTGCATTTTATAGTGTTTTCCTATTACGTTAATGACTTGAGAGGGATGCAGGAAAATCAGCAGATTGGCAGAACCCCGACATGACAAATTCCCAGGATAAAGCCGCCCAGGAGGCCGAGCCACTGCTTCCCATCAGGTCCGTGCAGCCACCGCGCCCGTTTAGACAGAGCCGCCCCCCAAAAGCGGCAGCTCCTAATGTTTCCCTCGCTGCCCCCCCCGACCTCCCTCTCCATCTCCTGACATGCTCAGCTTGACCCACTAACTCAAGCCAACTGTGGAAAGGTCAAATGCAAAGACTGACTCCCAGAAGGGAGAAACCACATCAAGGAACTGGGAAGGAAAGGAGGGAAGGCGGGGGGGGGGGGGAGAAAAGGAAAGAAACAGCAGGTCTCTCCCCCAGGCCCACCACCCCGCAAGCCTTCAAGTCTGGCAGGCGCAGATGGGGGGAGAAGGAAACGAGGCGAGCTTTACGTTTATTTATTCTGGAGCCAGACCTGAACAGGAGCCAAGCCGTCCCGTGCCAGCATATAATAAGAGCTCTGAATTGGGTAGGTGGGTCTCTCACACACAGACACACGCTAACTTTTTGTCAAAAAGTATAATGTTTCTAGACCTTTTGGTTATGAGATTTCTGGCAGGGACCATTCCCCCCCCCCCCCCCCCCGGGATAGTCAAGTGGTTTTCTTCCTTTTTTTATTTTTAGGGGAGTTCTTAGGAAAAACCCCTATTCTCCTCATAGGGTTCCAATTCCCAGAATTCCCTGTGAAGAGGGATTGACTGCTTAAACCGCTCCAGGAATGATAGCTTTGGGAGGGGAATAGGGGGTCTCTGCGCAACTCTCAGCACCGTCGACAAACGACAGCTCCCAGAATTCTTTGGGGGAAGCCATGACTGTTTAAAGTGGGTGGAAGAGTGATGTAAATGTGTGGTTCTGATGTGGACAATGGCACAAAATCCTTGGCATGCGCTCGCCAGCTTCTCCCTTCCCTCCGGTGATACAGGCCACATTTGCATTTAAAGATTTAAAGGTGGAAGATTCGTACGTTTGTACAATCAGTCTGTACTTTCGATTCTCGTCTTTTCCTCCCAACGTGGCTCAGCCTTAGGACTGATTTCTACGGGGCTTCCTCAGCTCCAGGTCATTGACAACTTTAGGCTGGTTCATTTAGGCTGGGGAACTTAGATCTCTTCGGAAGCAAGGTATGGGGTCCAGATTCACAGCTGTTCTCCGAAATGTTGGTAATGCTTGTTCTGGAAATTAGAGGTGCTCCCTCTACTGGAAGAAATGATATTCCAGGCTTGTGACTTCCACTACAGCGAGGTCCACATTTTCCACCTTGGAGAAACTCTTTCCAGCTCACATTCAGGCAGGTGACAACACCCAGCACCCCCGAATGCACCTCACAAAGGCCCATCAGTATTGAAAACTGCCCACCATCCAGCAGATGGCTATAAGCCACCATTTTAAAATTCCCATAATGCCTTGGGACAATGGCACACTGAGAAACATAGAAAGAAATACTTGAGTGAGTGACTGAGTAATCAATCATATATAATTGTGGAGTTGGAAGGGACCCAAATGTGTGAGTAGTATATAAATCTGTATAAATATAATACTTATAAATATATAAATTACAGTCTTCGTCAATGTGTTGCCCTTCAGCTGTTTTGGACTACAACTCCCATCAGTCCCAAAATACCTGGAGGGCACCAGGTTGGCAAAGGCTGCCCTAACAGATTGAAAGTCACTGATCTAAAGGAAAGAGCCTGTATGCAGAACTGTTATTGGTGGGTCTGGCTGATTGATTCCCTGTGTTTTAAAACAGAAGCTGCCCCCATGCTTGGCACTAATAGGCCAGGAACAATGACATTACTAACCTCCTCTGTCCCTCCTAGCTGAGAGTTTTAAAGTTGGTTTTTTTACATTTTTATTCTCCTTTAAAAAGGAGGTGGTGACACAAATGTATTTCATATTAATTTATATATACAGTGGTACCTCGGGTTAAGTACTTAATTCGCTCCGGGGGTCTGTTCTTAACCTGAAACTGTTCTTAACCTGAAGCACCACTTTAGCTAATGGGGCCTCCTGCTGCCACCATGTTGCCAAAGCACTATTTCTGTTCTTACCCTGAAGCAAAGTTCTTCAGGGTGAAGCACTATTTCTGGGTTAGCGGAGTCTGTAACCTGAAGCGTATGTAACCTGAAGCGTCTGTAACCTGAGGTACCACTGTGTATATTTATTAAATTAATGACCCTGTGCGTTAGGGCATGTTATTTTAGTGAGTGAAATTTCATTTTTGCAAATTTCTTTGGTGAGGGGTCTTAATAATTTGTTTTTTGGGTGTGAGGATTTCAAATATGCTATTATTTTTTGTGAATGGACAACAGTTAGCTTGGGACAACATTTAGCTTGGTAAGACTACATTTCATGAAGATGCACATAGACTGCTTTTGGAAAACCAAAGATTTTACCTTCTGAAAATGTCAGGTAATGCTAAATAATAATAATAAACAATAAAAATAATTAATAATTAATTAATAATATATTAATTAATATATAACTGTAAGTACTTGGCAATCACTTTTAATGATTTCTATGTAATTTTACAGACGTTTTACTTACCAAGGAAAACTATAACCAAAATATCTTTTGAATTCCTAAGTCATGTTACAACTTCTTAGCACCCCTCATTTTTGGAAGCTGCAAGCTCAAAAACTCAACATACCCTACTGTGTGTATGAACTTTTATTGGTCTGTTGCCTTAATCATAAAATCATAGAATCATAGATTTGGAATGGACCCCAATGGTCATCTAGTCCAACCCCCTGCAATGCAGGAATCACAGCTAAACAATTCCTGACAGATGACCATTCAACAAACTCTGCTTAAAGACCTACAATGAAGGAGAACCCACCACCTTCCAAGGGAGTCTGTTCTGCCATTGAGAGCCAGTGTGGTGTAGTGGTTAAGAGCGGTGGACTCCTAATCTGGGGAACCGGGTTCGCTTCCCCGCTCCTCCACCTGCAGCTGCTGGGTGACCTTGGCCCACTCACACTTCTCTGAAGTCTCTCAGCCCCACTCACCTCACAGAGTGTTTGTTGTGGGGGAGGAAGGGAAAGGACAATGTTAGCCACTTTGAGACTCCTTCGGGTAGTGATAAAGCAGGATATCAAATCCAGACTCTTCTTCTTCTCTTCTTCTTAGCATCAGAAATTCTTCATAATGTTTAGTCAGAATATCCTTGTAACCTGAATTCAGTGGTTCAGGCATATTTGTTAAAATACAACAACAACTCAACAACTTTTGGGTTTCCCTTTAAAAAGCTGATAATGTAATTATTAGTTTTTCTGCCTGCTGCCACTACCCCGAACAACCAATTACAGTATATCCAAATAAAATACATATCCCTCATCTTCAACCTCAGAAACCACCATGCCAAATTTGGGGGTGGTCTATTCAGAGGTGTCCAAGCCAGCACAATTTGGTGCCCCATCTTGATTCAAAATGGCCTCCAGTGGTTTCCAAATGTAGAGCAAGAATCACGTGATCTTGGGGACCATCGTGCCAAATTGGGCAACCATACCTTCAGAGGTGTCCAAATCAGTGCTGTTTGAAATGGTTCAGTAAGCCATTTTGATTCAGAATGGCCCCCATTGGTAACCTAACATAGATGAAAACCAGTTCCTCCAACTTGGGAAATGCCACACCAAAATAGGCACCACAAAGTGTTCAAATGCATAGCAAACAAACACGTGGATAACTATTATTATATTTATTTATTTATTTATTTATTTATTTATACCCCACCCATCTGGCTGGGTTTCCCCAGCTACTCTGGGCAGCTCCCAACAGAATATTAAAAACACGATAAAACATCAAACATTAAAAACCTCCTTAAACAGGACTGCCTTCAGATGTCTTCTAAAAGTCAGATAGTTGTTTATTTCCTTGACATCTGATGGGAGGGCATTCCACAGGGCGGGCGCCACTACCGAGAAGGCCCTCTGCCTGGTTCCCTGTAACCTCACTTCTTGCAGTGAGGGAACCACCAGAAGGCCCTCGGAGCTGGACCTCAGTGTCCGGGCAGAACGATGGGGGTGGAGACGCTCCTTCAGGTATACTGGACCGAGACAATGCACAGACAAAGCATATGTCTGCAACCAGCAAGATTCCATCCTGCTCAGTTTGACTGTGCACATGTGTTACCCTGCTGGGAACAGGCACACACAGCCAAAGTACAGTGCAGGGTTGTTTGAAAGTCCTCTTGGCACCTGACCAGGAATAATCTGGGGCTGTCTCGACCCCACTTGGTCAGAGCCTGGATCCACTTGACCCATTTTGTTTTGGGAATCAGGCTTGGGCTGAATCCAGTGCACAACCCTATTCATTTGCTGCCATATCTGCTTAAAATCAAAATGGCGTTTGACGGTATCCTAGCCCACAACCTGCTCCTCTGTCTCAGGAACTGTCACGCCAAACTGAGTGGCAGTATCTTCAGAGGTGTCCCAAACCGCACAGGTTGGAACAGTTTCGTCCACCATATTGATCTAACACGGCACCCGATGATTTCCAAACATAGGACAAAACCCACTCCTCTATCTATTTTCAGAAACCTCCTGAGCAGCACAATTTGGAATGGTATGGTCCACCATCTTGATTCAAAATGGTGCCCAATGAAATCCAAAGTTAAGACTGGCTCCCCCATCTCAAGCACTGTTGGGCCAAGTTTGGGGGTGATATTTCAAGAGGCCTTGGACTGCATAGAGAGCAGATGAGCAGGCAGACCAGTTTCCAAAATGAGGATAGGGGTGGAGGAGAAACTTGACCCATATCAAGATTTCAAGGAGAATCTATTTAATCTGCCATTTCCAAAAGGTTATGCGAACCAAAACCCAGCCATCCTCCAAAATTCATGCTTCTCCAGTCAAACATGTATATACCATGAAACAGTGTGCACAAAAATACTGTACAGTGGTACCTCGGGTTAAGTACTTAATTTGTTCTGGAGGTCCATTCTTAACCTGAAACTGTTCTTAACCTGAAGCACCACTTTAGCTAATGGGGCCTCCTGCTGCCTTCGCGCCTCCGGAGCACGATTTCTGTCCTCATCCTGAAGCAAGGTTCTTAACCCGAGGTAATATTTCTGGGTTAGCGGAGTCTGTAACCTGAAGTGTATGTAACCTGAAGCATATGTAACCCGAGGTACCACTGTACATGCATTTGTGTAAATAACATTTTAAAATCCATTGGATTCCTGCATTGCAGGGGGGTTGGACTAGATGTCCCTTGAGGTCCCTTCCAACTCTACAGTGCTATGATTCTGTGATTATATAAGGGGAAATTGTTCTGTGAAAATAGGCAAAATTGTATCTAAAAATGTGTGTGTTGGGAGAAATTAATACTAACAAACTGATGAATTCTTTATGAGGACTTCAAAAATAATAATCACAGACTGATGCAGAAATGGAAAGGACTTGAATTTAGGACTGGAAAACAGAGAAACTGAGATAATCAAAAATAGACATAGCCACCCATGCCTAATAAATAATGACCAGACCCTTAAAACATGGCTTCATTCACACTTTTTACAGCACAAAAATAACTCCACCTCTACTGCTCTCAGCCAATCGAAGGTCACCTGCTCCTATAAAAACCCCACCCATTCTCCTTTGTCACTCCCTGTGCCTGGAACTCCCCACTATTTCCTCCAGGAATTGAAATGAATGAGTGGAGGGGGTCAAATGATCATGTAGGTAAGACCTGGACGCCTTTGCTCTTGACAAAGATGGACACTGGTGGTGGTTCAATACAGAGACTCACAAAGCAACAACAGCATCCCCATCCCGGATTGAGCAGTTTAGGAGCAAAGCCTTCTTTATGATCTATTTGAATTGAGCGTAAGATTCACAACACAACCCCCTTCAGGTTTATTGAGAGACAGCGTGGTGTAGTGGTTAGAGTGCCAGACAGACTAGGAACACTGGGAGAGGAGAATTCGTATCCTGCTTTCTCTCAGAGCCAGAAAGCTCACTGGGTGATCTTGGGCCTATCAGTGCCTCTCAGTCCAGTCTACCTCAAAGGGTTGTTGCAAGAATTAAAATGGAGAGAACCGCTGGATAATTAACAACAACAATGCAGCTCAGTTTATCTACTGCAGGCTTGTCCAACTGACTATATACATGGGGTTTTTTCTGCAAAAGTTTTTATTCTCATGGTTTTGCTAGTTTTCAAAACAACCTCCCCCCCCCCCCGCAAGGCTGTCTCTTCATCACCAAAAGAAAAGTCACCATGAATATGTGTGTGTGTGTGTGTGTGTGTGTGTGTGTCTGCTCAGAAGTAAGTCGCACTTCAATGGAGTTCTGGAGCTTACTCCTCGGTAAACTAGAATAGCAGCCTCCCATCCCCAGCGGTGCTCCTGAACTTCGCCTTTCCTCGCTCCTACAGACCACCCTGGGATTTGCTGGGAAGGGAAGCTTGAGTCACTCACCGGCGATTGGCAAAGCCATTGCCCGACGGCCCTCCGGAACTCGGCTCCGGGTAGTTGTGCTGCAAGGCCGACGCTGGGAACTGGTAGAGGAATCCCGTCCCGAGGGTACATCCCCAAAAGGAGAAGCAGAAGCAGCACCAAAAGAACGCCAGCGGCATTTTGGGAAGGGCCGCTCGGCTTGGAGAAGCGCTTTGGACGGCTGCAACCTGGGCGCGCAAAAGCGGCGAGGGGGTCTCCCAAAACCGAGCCACTCAGAGGCGCATCGTCCCCAGGCTGCGGAGGGCCCCGCGCAGGAACGGGGCTGAGAGAGAAAGAGACCAGAGACAGCAGAGGGATTTGCCGTCGGGGGCTCTTGGTTATTTGGGGGAGCAGCCGGAGAAGAGACGGAGGCTTCCCAGTGGCCAAAGCGCGAGCTCCGTGCGCCCTGGGCGCACAAGCAGCCTGCGGGTGCGTTTTCAAACCAGAGCGAGGTTGCTTCGCAGCGGCTCTCTCCGAAAGGGGCGGGAGGTGGGGACGTGAGTGGGGGGGCTTCGGATTAACCCTTCAAGGGCGTCGTCGTCGTCGCGGCTGCTCCAGCAGCAGCTGTCTTGGAACAAGCCAGGAGTGGCGAGGCGGCACAGCAGCTCCGGGAAACTTTGGAATGAACCTTGCCTGAAGGCGCAAGTCAAGTCTCTTGCTCCTTTAGGGGGAGGATGGCCTTTCCCCCTCTCGCCTGTATGTAAATACTGTTCTTCTGCCACTCAGTAACCTCAGAGTAGCTGACAGTCAATCATTAATAATATGTCCCCCAAGTGCAAAACAGATCCATTAATATAGTGCCTTGAAAATTGCACTTATTTTGAGATGTCCACAAGGAGCAGAACCTCTAAGTGCTTTTTATATGATTTGGCATTTGTTGATTACATATACAGTGGAAGCATCATTTTCATCACATGCCTGGCAAATCTGGAAGTACACCTGATTATCAAATAACACACACATTCCTTGTTGATGTGTAGAAAACTTTTATTCTCGCTTTTCCCCTTTCACAACTTGGACTTTGTTACTTAACCCATATGGAACTGTACTTTGCTTGTGTCTTTTGGGGTTTTGTTTTTCATATTTTAATTTTCATCTGTTGCTACAATTGTTCTCTCTGTTTTATGTGCCTTATAAAACGGAATACAAATTTTTTACAAAAAGCAATAAAGTTACGTTGCAGGGGGTTGGACTAGATGGCCTTCAGGGTCCCTTCCAACTTTAGAATTCTATGATTCTATGACTAACTTCCATAATAAAACAGCAACCAAAATTTAGAAGAAAAGAATCGAAGCAGGGGATCATTAAGCAATACATCTAAAAGCAAGGAGCCTTGTGGCACCTTAAAGCAGAGCTTTCCAAACTTTTCCTGTTGGTAACACACTTTTTAGACCGGCATTGTTTCTCAATGCAGTAATTCAGTTTTACTAGCAAACTATAAGTTAAACTAACCCCTTTCCAGCCCTGGGTGGAGCGCAGGCAGCATTCACGTGACACACACACTGCAGCCGACACACTGACAGGTCGCGACACACAGTTTGGAAAGCTCTGCCTTCAAGACTAACAAATTCCTGATGGCCTTCCTTCAAGGGCCGGCCCACCCATGAAGCAGGGTGAAGCAGACACCTCAGGTGGTGGAAGCCCCCGAGATGGCCCTCCCACCCACACCACTAGCAGAGAAGCGACATTGGCACCCACTTTCTGCAAGATCTCACGAGATTTCATGGAGTGCATGAGAACTTGTGAGATTTCAGTGACATCTCATTGAGATCTCACAAGAAGTTGGCATCAATGCCAGTGCTGCTTCTCCACCAATGGTGGAGGTGGCACAGCAGGCAGTGCCTGTGGAGGCAGGCGGCACATCAGGGATGCTGGTGGAGGGTGGAAGTGCTGGTGATGGAGGTGGTAGGGAGGGTGACATGGCAGGGCGTGGCAGCACTTCCCATTTCATCTCACATGGCAGAACAGGAATTGCCACCACTGGTGACGGCAAAAGCTTTCATGGACTCCAGTCCATGTTTTCACAGGCATGTCGTGAAATTTTTGTTTGGCAGGTACAGAAGGGAGTAAAATATAAGGTCAGTGGTCCCATTGACCGTTGTGGGGTTGAGTCCACAAAAACTTATAAATGTGATTGTCTTAAAAGGTGCTTGCCACTTTTGGTGACAGAATTCTGGACAGCACAGAGAAGACTGGAGCAAGTAACTGGTGAACTCCTGGATTCTCACGCTTTTGAGATAACCTCACTAAAGCTTTCTCCTAGTAACGTACCAGAACTTATAGATGTAACAGACACATAGACCTCTGTTTCTAATTAATAAGGAGATTCATTATACCTCTGATATAAGCTCTGACATGAATTTGGTGATAATTGTTTTCTCATTTCACTAAATCTCGGTGCTGACAGAAATCAAAGCTCTGCTTCATGTATTCCACTGACATCCTCTGAAGGAGAATATAAATTGCAACACACCCATTTATCAGGGGTGTTAATGGAATATAAAAGAGATAAAGGGGCAGGAAGAGTAGTATAGGTGAAAGGAAAATGTAAGCATAGTCATCTAGACATCAGTTGAACTCAGATGATACAGTTCTTCCTGGAACAGTATTGTTTCAGAATACTGGGGAGGTCATCAACTCAAATGTTCATCTTGCCAGATCTTAAGAAAATTATTGTAGGTCCCATTCCCAAGTGAAGTCATTTCCAGGCCAACAGAAAGTAGCTGTTTTTATGACCGACCAGTAGAAAGAAGCCAGCATTGCTCTGGAATTCTAAGAATTCCAAAAGTTGGAATATTTAGGTCTGTCATCTTGATTCAAAATGCCTTCATAAGATATCTAAACATACATTGAAACCCACTCTTTGATCTTGGAAACCATCACACCAAATTGGGTGACGAGGTCTTCAGAGGTAACCAAATCAGTTTAGAATTGTTTGGTCTGCCATCTTGATTCAAAATGGTGTCCAATGGCATCCAGACAAAAAATGGATTCTCTGTCTTGGGAACCTTCATACCAAATTTGGTGATGATATCTCTAGAGCAGAGATGTCCAACATGTCAATTACTGGTCGATCGTGGGGCGTCACTCAACAACTTTGGGTCTTCTTCCCCCCAAAAAGCTCAACAACTTTGGTCAATACAGTGGGTATATCACTGCCAGTTTTTTGTTTTTTTTTTAGCGGGAGTAGCTTGCAGTCTCTTGGAAGTTGGACATCCCTGCTCTAGAGGCATCTGAATGCATAGAGAACAGGTGAGTGAAAAACTTTCCATGATATACAGTAGATTGACATAGATATGTATTGCTCATGTCATAACGAATCTTCTAGAATAAAGGGACATTTCACTAAAGAGCAATCACCAGAGGCAAGCAATTTAAAAAAGAACAAACGAAATATGCTATTCAGTGTCCCCAAAGAGTTATATTTTGGAAGTTTGTGGGGAATGTAGATTTCAACCACGCTTTTCAGCTCACAAAAATGCATTGCAGTTCTGATCTGATTTATTCGTTAGCGATATATGTCAAACTCCAAGCCAGAGGACTTGTCTGCATTATGAATATGTACCTTGATGGGGAGTCTGTGGCCCACCAGATGTTTGTTGGGAGTCCAAGAACCATCAGCCAGCATGACCAAAAGATGAAGGGAGACGGAGTCCAACAACATCCGAAAGGTCACTGGTTCTCCAGCTGTGAATTTATTCTTCAAACATGGATCTGTTTATCACTGAGACGCCACCTTCCATTCATAATAGGAACATATCGGTAGACTTGCCAGGGGAAATTTAAACCTTACAGAAATACATTTTTTTAAAAAAATAATTCAGAAAGATATTCCTAAGTGAGGGACAAAACGAATCTACTACATGGCCACAACAACCCTGCAAAGTAGCTTAGGCTGCCCCCCCCCCCAGTTCACCCAGTGAGCTTCAGGGCCAAGTCCTAGTCCAATACAGTGGTACTTTGGTTTACAACCATAATCTGTTCCGCAGGTCCGGTTGTAAACCAAAACAGGTTGTAACCCAAGGCGTGCTTTCACCAGTGGGGACTCTCCCCCCCCCCCCAATTGGTTGTAATCCAAAAAAAGGGACACACTCTTCCGAGTTTGACGTGGTTGTAATCCAAAACGGTTGTAATCCAAAACAGTTGCAAACCAAGGTACAGTGGTACCTCTAGATGCGAATGGGATCCGTTCCGGAGCCCCGTTCACATCTAGAAGCAAACGTCTGTGCTTGCGCGGGTCATGTTTTGGCGCTTCTGTGCATGCGCGTGACGTCAGTTTGAGCGTCTGCGCATGCACAAGTAATGCGCTCCGTTACTTCCAGGTTGCTGCAGAGTGCAACTCGAACGCGCTCATCTCGAAGCACATTCAACCCGAGGTATGACTGTACCACCGTACTTTAACCATTAGGCCACACAGGTTGCTATTCATCCCCTGGGAGGAGTGTACTGATCCCTGTGGCACGTCTAACTCCTCCACCTCCAAAGAAAGAAGAGAAAAGATAAAGGTTTGGGGAAAGTGATTTGGACCAGGAAAATGGCAAGGCACAGCCTCCCCAACCTGTTTCCCTCCAGATGATTTGGAGCATGGTCTTCACGAGGCCCGGCCATGGGAGTTGTAGTGCGAAACATCTGGAAGGCAATAGGCCAGTGGTTCCCAAAGTGGGTGGTACTGTCCCTTGGGGGGGGGCGGAATTACCCAAGGAGACGCTAAGAGGCAGGGGGGCAGCAGGGAGGCGTTGGAGGTATAAATGACTATCAGACTTTGGAAAGCTGTTATCACCGGATCAACAGCCTCAGCTGGCAGAGCACTAGACTCTTAATCTCAAGGCTGTAGGTTCAAGCCCCATGTCGGGCAAAGATTCCTGCATTGCAGGGTTTGGACTAGATGACCCTCGTGGTCCCTTCTAATTCTACAATTCCAAGTTCATCAGTTGTGTTGAATTAAACCAAATGTGCAATTAATTGCTACTATTTTGAGTTTCATTGTGTTTTTCTCTTCCTTAGTGGGCCATGCAAATCACTATTCCAAATAATGCTTTTTATAGGCCAAGGCAGGCGGCACTGGCGGTAAGTTTATGGAACCAAGGGAGTGGTGGCCTCCCCAAAAAATTGGGAACCGCTGCACTAGGGAACTAGTTTTTGAAAAGCTGTTGCTGCTCTGTTTTGAGATCCAGGCAGAGCTCTCCAGCACTGCACCTCTTTTGGCCTGAAGACATACACAGGTCAATGGAGCATCTTCCAGGGTGTTTGGGGAGAGAAGAGAAAAGCACAAGGTTTTCTGCTGGAAGGAGCAAAAGAAAGAAGGCATTCCTTTCTGGAGATGTGTCGTGTAATGGCCTACATTAGCAGTAATAAATAGGCTGACTCGTTTCCCCCCCAGGGTGCCTATCAGAACTGCCTATTCTGAACACTTTCTCAAAACTATGCTGATAAATTGGAACCAGCTCAATTTGGAAAGAGAGGCAGCCAAGACAAATATCTATTCATTCAATTTATCAGGGAGATTTTTTATTTCTTACTCTCCCCCCCTTTTTTTTTCAGAAGAGCAACCCAGGGGAAAAAAATGGACCAGTTCTTATAAACCAGACATGCTATTAGTGAGCAATATTTTAAAAACTATATATTTTTATAGCACTCAACGTATTGATAAAATGTTTGCTGAGAAACGAGGGCTACAGATATAAATTTGTGATCCGGTGCAGCTTGGTGGTTAGAGTGTAGGACTAGCACCTGGGAGACCAGAGTTCAAATCCTCACCTGACCATGAGGCTCACAGGATGTGACTCAGGGGCCAGTCACTGCCTCACGGCCTAACCTACCTCACAAGGTTGTTGTGGGGATTAAATGAGGAGGGGGTGAACCATGCACACCACCTTGAGCTCCTTGGAGGAAAAAAAAAAGTGGTATAAATGCAGTAAATAATAGTATTAGGAAGACGGAGAGCTGGTTCATAGCATCTTTTGACACTGGGCCCCAGGAGATGTGCTCAGGGAGATCTTGAGGTGATGAATGAAGTCAAGGAAGCATCCAGAGGAGAAGCTGTAATAATGAATGACTTCAGCTACCCTTAGACTGGCTACATATGTGTTCCAGTCATGACACAGAGGTAGAAATTCTGGATACCCTAAAGGACCATGCCCTATGCTGTGGTAACTTCCTGGTTGGATTACTGCCATGTGCTCTACTTGGGGCTGCCCTTGAAGACAACTCGGAAACTTCAGCTGGTCCAAAATGCAGCAGCCAGTTACTGGCTCGTGGTTTTTTTTCCGATCTCGTATGAACCCTGTTTTAAAACAGCTGTGCCAGTTGCCAGTTTGTTTCTGGGCCTTAAACACATTCGTCTTTAAAGCACTAAGCTACAGTATGTGCACCGCCAAGGCCAGAAAGATCAGCAGATAGTGTTCCACTTGGTAGAATCATGGAATTGTAAAGTTGGAAGGGACCACAAGAGACGTTTGGTGCAACCCTCTGCAATGCGGGAACCTTTTGCCCGAACCCACCATGCTGAGTTTAAGAGTCTGGTGAGCCACCTCGGTTCTACTTCCAACCTCACTCAGAAGCTTGGGGTGGTGGCGGATTGGGAGAGGGCATTCTCTGTGGCAGCCCCTAGGTTGTGGAACTCCCGCCCTAGAGAGGTGTGTATGGCACCTTCACTATACAGCTTCCAGGTGGTGATGATGATAATGATGATGATGATAATGCACCTCTTTACCCTGGCATTTGGCACCTGCGCTGTGTTTCCAGGAGTCACTTTATTCCTGTGATTGTGATCTGTTTGAAACTGTTTTAATTCTTAAACTGTAGTAGCTCACCTTTGGACCTGCTGGGGAAGGGTGGGTAAATAATCACAATCACAATAGTAACAACAACAACAGCTCTCTACTGGATGATTTGCAGCTAGGAGGTGATGGGCCCAGTGGCCATGATCTTGAAATATCAAAAAAACCAAGATCATGGCCACTGGGCCCATCACCTCCTGGCAAGTAGAAGGGGAAGAAATTGAGGCAGTGAGAGATTTTACTTTCTTGGGCTCCATGATCACTGCAGATGGTGACAGCAGTCACGAAATCAAAAGACGCCTGCTTCCTGGGAGAAAGGCAATGACAAACCTAGACAGCATCTTAAAAAGCAGAGACATCACCTTGCCAACAAAGGTCCGTATAGTTAAAGCTATGGTTTTCCCAGTAGTGATGTATGGAAGTGAGAGCTGGACGATAAAGAAGGCTGATCGCCGAAGAATTGATGCTTTTGAATTATGGTGCTGGAGGAGACTCTTGAGAGTCCCGTGGACTGCAAAAAGATCAAACCTCTCCATTCTTAAGAAAATCAGCCCTGAGTGCTCACTGGAAGGACAGATTGTGAAGCTGAGGCTCCAGTACTTTGGCCACCTCATGAGAAGAGAAGACTCCCTGGAAAAGACCCTGATGTTGGGAAAGATGGAGGGCACAAGGAGAAGGGGACGACAGAGGACGAGATGGTTGGATAGTGTTCTCGAAGCTACCAGCATGATTTTGACCAAAATGCGGGAGGCAGTGGAAGACAGGAGTGCCTGGCGTGCTCTGGTCCATGGGGTCACAAAGAGTCAGACACGACTAAATGACTAAACAACAACAATAGCTCTCTGCTGGATGATTTGCAGCTATCGTCTGGCAGCAAAAGGGAAGAGCACATACATCACAACACAGAAGGTCACACATTCGTTCCTCAGCATCTCCAGGTAAGAGTTTGATTCCTGTCTGAAACTGGAGAACTGCTGTCAATCAACAACACTAAGGATGAGACACCTGTGGCTTTCAGGACCCATCCTATTCTTGTGAATGTTATTCCGTTTCCACCGCTTTTAACACTGAATTTATTTCACAACCAAGATGGGCATTGAATCCTATAGCTGGTCTCTTAAACCAATTGACTTTCACGGCTTCTCTTCTGCTCAGCCTTACAGCCCGAGCATCTCCCAAAGGCTGCCAACTCCCTCCCCCCTTGCCCATCTGCCATCACTTCATTCCCAGGCATCCAGCTTGGCTGGATTCTCAGGACCCCCCTCCAGTAACTTATTCCACATGGAGGCCAAGAGTTTTGCCAGATCAGCCTCTGCCTCCCCCCCGCCACCTCACACACAGCCTCCCCTCTTTGCATTTCTCTCTCATGCTCTTGTTTTTCACAGACTTTTGTCCGAATCAATTTGATTAATCCTCTTCACCATTTTAAAAGGCATCTCGGCTGAGCCACAGGGAGATCTTTCTGCAAACCTAAACGAGAGGCCGGATCCCCTTTGCTTCATAACTTAACAGTTGAAATACAGTCTGGTATTATCTCCTGGCCTGAGCTTTATCTCCCCACCCAGATCCCATCTCCTCGCAGACAATTTTTTGCTCTATAGATACCACTCTTGAGTTGTCTGGATGTGATCATATGCGAACAAAACTGCCACCTCCTTGATTTATCGCCTGTTTCTTCAGAAATACTGTCTGGCATCATGTTCTACATTTTCCTTGCTACGTACATCATTCAAACATTTTGCTATATTTAAGGGATTTTTTAAAAAGTGAATTGGGTTTAGCAATCATGGCTGCAATTGCAGTACAGAGCGATGGAATCAGGCTTCTTTCAACACAAAACCCAGTGGGATCCTGGTGCTTATTTTGAGAGCCGAGTTTCCCTAGCCACGGGGAAAGGTCACCATGGAGCGAACAATTCCTGTGATCCTCCTGGGGCTGCTTGGTTCTTATAATCACACCATGCATGAGGTGAAACAGAAATCATAGAAACTTTTTTTCTTATAGTATTATTACATTTGTACTTCAGCTTTCTTCCACAGAGCTCAATGTTAAGTGCATAGTTCTCTTCCTCCTCATTTTATCCTCACAACAACCCTGAGAGGTAGTGTTACGTTGTGGGTGAACATATCGGATGACACAGCAATTCTTCAAACAGCTCTTGTTTATTCGCAGCCAGAACAGAACTGAACTGAAGGGTTCAGTCAGCCTCCTTATATAGAGCTCCAGTACAATGTAACTGTAACAACTTTCTGTAACTATTCAATCACTGAACGTCACTTTCGATCCCTTATTTGCATATGTGGACCTGAGTGAAAACTATCTACAGTATTCCCCTGCTGGCCCAGGGTGAGAACTTCAGTACATAACAGGTAGGTTAGACTGAGCGAGGCCCTATGTGAGCTTTGTGGCCGAGGGGGAATTTGAACCCTGGTTTACCATGCCCTAGTCCAACCCTCTAAATTCTACACCACAAATAAAATCCTTCCAGGAATATTAACAGTACCTGCATGTTAAGTGATACAGTTTTTTTCTAACAGGGGGACAGATCGATCTTCCATACCCTGCAAGTGTCCTGGGAAAAAATGGGGCATTCCGTTTTCTTCTGCAAGAGCACGACAACCATTTGGGGGTGCCTTGATCTTGCATGATTTCGCACTGAGCTCTCACTCAGAAGAAAGCACTTTCACTCAGGAAAATAGCACTTTTTGGGGGACCACAACCTCAGGTGGCGCCCCAGAACATGGGCCTGAAAAAAAAAAGTATTTCAGGCTCTGTGATCTCACACAGGTCACATGACCTGCCGGTTTGGGCACTCAAGGTGTGGGAGGGTATGGTCTTTACGTGTTCACATGTGAAGAAAATGGGGGGCAGCAGGTCCATCAGCTCAGGCTGGGTGGGTGGGGGTATCCTCTTGCAAGAGAGATCTTGTGCCTGAATTTCCATTTCCCTCTGCCTTCCTTTTCCCTTTTCCTTTTGCGTCGTGGATTTTCAATTGTAAGCCTGTAAGGGATTTCCGTTACCTTTGTGAGCCGTGGTGGTACAGCATGCTGCATTGATGCTTTTGCCTTCGCAGAACATACATTGTAGAAGGTGGCTGCACTTGCGGTGTAGCCCCTGGGTGTGTGTGACATTTGCACGCTCTTAAACACAGGAAGCTGTCTCACATCACGCCATACATTTGTCCATCCAGCCCCGTATTGTCTGTTCCGACTGACAATATCCAGCGCCTGGGGCAGAGACAGCAGTTGTCTTTCTGCTCTCCTGGAACTTGGGTCTTTTAACTGGAGATGCTATTGGGGACTTCTGCAAGCAAATCAAGTGCTTTACTATGAAGCTTCAGTCCTCCCCTTCTGTATAGACCAGAGGATGATAAAAAACCCGACTCACCAATATTTTCCTTCTTTCCCCCCGCTTCTTTCTGCTTTGCATCCTTCAGTGCCTATAATCCTGGCAATCGGTCAAGAGCATAAAATTCTGACTTGGCTTATAGAGTCTAGGCTGATTTAGCTGTAGTCCCTTCATTTGCTGCTGAATGCTGTCCCCGTTGTTCTTCGCCTGTGGTCTAAGGGAGCCCTAACAGAGGTCTGGGGCTGGAAGCAAGCAATGGTTTTCATGAGGATATTTCTCTGCCCTTTCTGGTCAGACCACTTTTGCAGGGGTGTGTGTGTGTGTGTGTTGCAAAACAACGCAAAAAGTCGTGGAAGCTGTTTGTCACAGGTGAAAGAGCTCTCTAGTTACTTCCCCAGTCAGGCTGTCAACCTTTCCCAACCTCTCTCCTTCCCTATCAAATGTTTCCCATTCAGCCGTGATTGGCTAAGGGCCCCCAAGAGGTTGATGGGTGCTGTCTTCTTTCAACTGAGTGTATGTAAGCCACTCTGGGGAGGCTTTTTGGCAGAAGACTGGAGTGCAAATGCTATAAAGAAAGAAAGAAAAAATAAAAATATTCCATGGGTGCCAAATTGCTTTTTTTTAAAGTCTAACAGCTGCCTAGAAAGCACTTGGGGGTGGGTGCAGCTGGACAAGGAAGGGTTAACCAGGGCTACCTATGACAACCTTAATGAAGATAGATGCTGGTGAGGATGACTTTTTCCTTTTGCAGCAACTGAAAGATGAGCTGCAATAGGAGGTCCTCCTGTCCCACCATCTCTGTCATCCCCTGTCCCCCCCCGACCTCCCCCACTCCCCAAAATCGCAAATGCGAGAGTGTCAAGGGAGCCTGGTAGATGAACGAGCTGCCCCAGAAGCAAATGACTGAGACCGCCATGGAGCTGAACTTTACAAAACTGTTATTTCTCAGGACGTATCAAGTTCCCACAGGGGAGCCGTATCAGGATGTCGAATGCACCGCCCGTCACCAGGCAGCCGACTCACTCCTTTTAAAAGAAAAAGAGAGAAAGTAGATGTACTGGGAGAGTTTAGATGCAACAGTCTGGGACGTGTGCAGGCCACCCAGACTAGGCTGATCGGGCAACAGATTCTGCATCCTGCCAGAGAATGCAGTGGTGGTGTATAAGCGAGGGGAAAGTGCAGTTTCAAATTTCAGCTTCCATTTTAGCAGAAAACAGAACAGGGCAGGGGGCTGGACAAGTGGCCAATCCCCAGAGGACACAGAGAAAAACTGCCAGTCATATCAGGTTAAAGGCAAACGGAGGAAAAGGAAATGAATTTAAGTCTGTTCCGCCACTAGGTGCTACTGTTGGTCCATGGAATTTGATACTGACAGTTGCTGCATCAAACACACACCTTTCTAATATTACTTTGCAATGTACAGTGTTATACTTTGAATGAATTTAGTCTCTGGTAAACTCTAAAGGGAATATGTTACATGAAAATCAGTGGTAATGTATGAAAGGAAAAAAGCTAGTAGACACGCAAGGAAAAACTGCAAGGCCTAAGAGAGCAGACTGAAAAAACCCCTAAGTGTTTTTCACTCAGTATATAATTAATGACAGCGAACAGGAAAAGAAAATCTTCCACACATTTTGCAGTCTTGAGGAAATAGCATGTTAACTGTGCTCTAAGTAGATTTTTTTACATTAGCATAGCTCACAGAGCATGTAGCGCATTAAAAAATTTAACGAAAACAGCTATAGCAGCAGCAAGAGGACTACTTCTATTAGTGTACTGCTACCCAGGTGGCGCTGTGGGTTAAACCACAGAGCCTAGGACTTGCTGATTCCTGCCAACCTAGCAGTTCCAAAGAACGTCAAAGTGCAAGTAGATAAATAGGTACCGCTCCGGCGGGAAGGTAAACGGCATTTCCGTGTGCTGCTCTGGTTCACCAGAAGCGGCTTAGTGATGCTGGTCACATGACACAGAAGCTGTATGCCGGCTCCCTCGGCCAATAAAGCGAGATGAGCGCCGTAACCCCAGTCGGTCACGACTGGACCTAATGGTCAGGGGTCCCTTTACCTTTACCCAGTACTACTAAATGTGTTCCACATAGTTGGTCTTATAAAAGTTTCTTATTAATGCAGGAAATTGAGCCTCCTGGAATAACAAAAGCATTGCTCAAAACCAGTTAAGGTGGTGAGGAAGAGCAGGGGCTCATTGCATCTTACTAGCATTAGCTTCCAGATTTTTCTCTCCTTTGTTTTGTAGCTTGATCAGCATGTGCTTCATATCTCCTTTTTGTAAACCACTTTGGGGAGTTTTTATACAATCAACTGGTGTATAAATTTTATGAAATAAATGTGTGGTTGATGAAATGCCGATTAATGTGTTGCTCTTTCGTAATTGGGGGGGGGGGGACCTTTCAGATTAAGTTTCAACCAAAACAAAACATCCTTTAACATGTTCCATCTTTCTAAAATGTTTGGATAGCCTCTCATCAATTTGAAATGGACTGTTGCTTGTACATAGCCTTGTAAGTACGATGTTATTCTTCTGAATACTTGGAAAATAAAGATTTATGGAGTACAGTAACTTCTCTTTATGTAAGAGTTTGGGGTTGTTTTTTTTAATGATAAGTAGTTCAACTTGGTGAACAAGGGATTTAACAGCATAATTCTGTACTTGTTTACTCAGAACTAAGTTATCTTTCTCTTTTACTATAACCTTTAAAAAAAAAAGCCGACTGTTGTAATGTTCTTTTGGGAAATGCTATGTGAGGTCTACCTGAAAAACAGTACATCAATATCTCAAATAAAATAATTAATAAATATCCCCAACATACTACCATACTACTGAGTAACTTCCAGATTGGGTGTGTGTGTGTGTGTGTGTGTGTAGCTAAAGATAGGTCTGGGTCTACTGCATAGCTGTCAACTTTTCCCTTTTCTTGCGAGGAATCCTATTCGGAATAAGGGAATTTCCCTATAAAAAAGGGAAACGTTGACAGCTATGGTTTACTGGCAGATCTGTGGGTGATTTGCAGATTGATGAGGATTCTGCTCCCAATCATTTAACAATTGCAACAACAAATGATATGCACACACTAAATTCTACTGCAGAAATGAAGAAAGCTTGGGGGGTTTTGGGCTGGGAGTGTCACTCAGTTCTGCTACTAGAAACAAAGTCCTGGTCTCAGAATTTTCTTAATTCTATGTTTTGTACAGGACACACGCCTGTTGTACTCCAGAAGACGCATTACCACCAGGGAGGATGGCGATCCTATATACATTTACCTGGGAGTAAGCCCCACTGAACCCAATGGGGCATACCTGTCAGTAAACAAATGCAAGTCCTCCCTAATTAAGGTCGGAATTCTATGCACATTGACCTAGAAATAAATCCCATTTGAACACAGTGGTCGTTCACACGTGCAAGACTGGGCTTTAAGGAGGCGACCCTTTGTAAACATGGAAATACCCGGCTGCTTTGAAACGAGCTGTCTCCCCTTTTCTCCGCCAGGGCTCAGCCTTCTCTCCGCCCTTAGCAACCGCGCCTGGCAACGTCGCGTCGCTGGGTTGGGCGGAGTCAGCCGGCATCATTCGACCCGCCCTTTCGGCCGTTTGCTCGGCTTGGTTTTCTACGCGAGACCGAGGCTATGCGGCCTAGTCCGACGGGGCGATGCTGAAGGTGAAGATACTCTTCGTTGGCCCCAGCGAGGTGAGTGAGCGAAAGAGCGCCCGGGGTCCCTTTTGGAGGAAAGGAAAGCTCCCCACGGTCTTACAGTCGCCTCCCCAGCCCTTAAAAGCGCTGTGAACCATAGGGGCAAAGCTTCTTCTTGACTTTTTCAGATTAGGGTAAATCCAGTATTTCGTTTCCAGCAGAATGCCTTTGGGAAGCATATATACCCTGACGTGATGGAGGGAGCTATTCCTGGCTGTTTGCTTTGAGCACCTGGTTTTCTGGTACACTGCCTCTGAACATGGAGGTTCTGTTAAACGCCGGGCTAATAACTGTTAATAGAACTGCACACACCACGTTGTTTTTAGGGGTTTAGAGACAAAACCGTGGCATATCGGTGTCCATCTCATCTCATTAACATCTATTTATTACTACAATGTGCTCTCTGTGGCACTTCCTCTGTGTTTGTTTTGGAAGCTGCAGTTAGTTCAGGATGCTGCAGCAGTGTTGCTGGTAGGAGTGAGACCATGTCCGCATATAACACCTGTGCAGCTTGTCAATTTGCTACTGTCATATCGCAAGGTGTTACTATTACTATATAAAGCCCTAAACAGCTTGGGACTGGTTTACCTGCAATATCGCCTTTCCTCATATATGCCCGCTTCAGTCTGTGGAACTAGCAATGTTACAGGTGCTGCCTAATACTCCTTCTGCATTTATAATAAATTTATGTTTTAGCGTGGCAGTTCTTGCACTTTGGAACTCCCCGCTTATTGACATCAGGCGGGTGCCTTCACTGTACCCTTTTCAGCACCTGGTAAAAGCATTCTTGTTTAGACTAGCTTACCCAAATTTGTAGAATGTTTGCGTGTGTTTTGATCTGTTTTAGGTTATCACCGATTTTAGTTATTATTTGAATGTTTTACCGAGTTGTTTTGAATTGTTTTACTGCAAAGTTAATTGTATTATTATTTCTGTAAACTGCTTTGAGGTTCTGTTTTACAATCGAGTGCTATATAAATTTTATGAAATAACAAATAAAAAAATGATCTTAACATTTGGGGAGGATCATAGCTTAGGGGTCAGAAAACATACTTTGCATGCAAAAGCTCCCTGGTTCAGTTTCTGTCACCTCCAGGTAGGATTGAAAGAGACCCCTTTCAGAGACTGGAGAGCTACTGCCAGTCAGTGCTGACAATACTGAGCTAGATGGACCAATGGTCTGACTTGATAGCAGGAAGCTTCCTATGTTCTATTCCTAATCTTGCTTCTGTATTCACTTATGATAGGCTGGAAAGTCTGTCTTGGCAAACTTCTTGTCAGAGAGCACTGAAGGCATTGGTAGTTACCTCCCAACACATGCAGTAAGGTGAGTTTCAAGCAGGTAGAGTGGAACTGCTAGCAAAACATGGATTTCCCCCCCTCCATACAACAGGGTGCAGAACCTGGTACCCTCTGAAAGTTGCTGGACTACAGCCCCCATCATCCCTGACTGCTGGCTGTGCTAGCTGAGGCTGATGGGAGTTGGAGTCCAGCATCTGGAGGTTCACAAGAAGTTCTCCATCCTTGCAAAACAGCATGGTTGCAAAATCTACAAGATTTCCTTGACATCAACTTCTTGGTTTTCTCTTCATATCTAACCAACCAGGCCTTCTTCAAGTGATGAAGTATTGGTATTTGTTACACAGTTCAGTATGTGTGGATTACTAGTAAAGTCTTAAAATGGTACATGAAATGGGGGAAGGGGGAATGCCTCATAACAGTGGGCAGCTGCTCCAGTGCCAAGTAAGCCAAATGCAGAGGCTGGATGGAATTTGGGGCTGTGAGATTTTTTACTTTAATAATTTTTTTAAAACATGCCTTTCAAGGCACAGTGCTTACAAAGGTGGCTTACAAAGCTAAAAGCACATTCCTAACTAAATATGTCCCCTCACAGGTATGTTCTGTTGAATTTAATGGGACTTATTCCCAGGTGAGTGGGGATGGGTTTCATCTTTAGACACACGAAAATACAATTACGAAACACGCACACAGCATGGGTAACTAAGAACTGACATTGGAAAAAGGGACCAGCAAATATGGATGGGAGCTCTGTCCTTCAGGTAGGCCCAAAGAATGCCAGCCTTATTGATTTGTATAAAATATGTATTTTTAAATTCTAGGATCCTAGAATACGAGATGCCAAATTTCGGTGGAAACGGCAAAGGAGCAGGGTGTCGGTTTGAACTGTGGGATTGTGGAGGAGATCAAAAGTAAGTGGATCACTTACGTATCCTGCCAACTTTCTCAGAGTAAGTTGGTGTAATTCAAACGCTACACCAAGCCTTAGTTAAGGAAGGGGAGGGGAGGCTATTCACAAGAAGTTGGGGCAAAGCCCTACCATTATTTTTGATCATTTAAGAAGCAGAGGGTACTCTGGGCATGCTGGAAACATGCACTTGTGTAAGGGGCATTCTAGTTTGTGGTTGGTGAACCCCTTTCTAAAAAATGAAATGCCAGACAAGGCACGGATTTGGTGGCCTGCTTGCACAATGGAACTTCTCTTCTCTGTGCATTCCTTGTATTGCCCCTAAATATATTCTGCAGGGCTGGAAGAAGAGGCGTAGGGACATGCAGCGGGAGCAGGGGAAAGGGAATTTCCATTGTGCAGGTGTAAATCATTCTGCTTACAATAATTACTTAGCTGGATACAGCCCAGTATGTGCAAAGCAGCTGCAAAATCTCAACTGAGATTCTTTTAAAGCAAAAAAATGATAAAGGTAGGTAAGAACCTACAAAGAGCCCTACTAGATTGGGCTAATGGCCCATCTAGTCCTGCATGTTGTTCTCGCATTGGCCACTCAGGTGCCTGTAGGAAACCTGCAAGCAGGACTTGAGCACAAGAGCACTCTCCTCTCCTCTCCCTTTGTTTCCAGCAACTGGTATTCAGAAGCTTTGCTGCCTCTGACTATGGAGGCAGATCAGAGCCATCATGGCTAGTAGGAATTGATAAGTCTCATCCTCCAAGAATTAGTCCAATTCTCTTTTCAAGCCATCCAAGTTGGTGGCCGTCATTGCCTCCTGGGAGAGAAAGTTCCACAGTTTGCTACATGAAGAAGTACTTTCCTTTTTTTCTGTCCTGAAAAAATCTTCCGGCTTTTGGCTTCATTGGATGTCCATGAGTTCTAGGGTAACGAGAGGAGAAAAAATTCTCTCTATTCACTTTCTCCATGCCATGTATAATTTTATAAACTTCTATCGTATCATCTCTTTCTCACCCTTTCTCTAAACTAAAACATCCCAAGCACTGCAAGCTTTCCTGATAAGGGAGTCGTTCCACCCCCTTGATCATTTTGGTGGCCCTTCGCTGGACCTTTTCCAACTCTACAATATCCTTTTGGAGGTGAGGTGACCAGAACTGTACACAGGTGATGCCAGCCGTGCCGTTTCTCTGTTGCGCTTCCAGATTCGAGACTTGCTGGCCAGCACTGATGAAAGATTCCCATGGGGTCGTCATTGTTTTCAACCAAGACTCGCCCACCCATTTGAAGGAGATTGAAATGTGGCACTCCTGTTTTGTGCAACAGCAGCAGCTGTTGGAGAGCCAGTGCCTGCTCATTTCGCATCACAAGCCAGGCAGTGCAATGGACCCGGAGAATCTCACCTTGCGTAAGACCCTGATGCCTTGCTTTCCTGTCTCTTAGCTATGTTTGTTGTTTTGTCAGAATTGCCAATAGTTTTAATGGTTTGCTTCTTAAACTTCAAAGCTCCACCGCTGAACAGGCTGCAGGTGGTCCACTCTAGCCTCGAAGAAGATCCTGAAGATTTCCGGATGGAATTTGTGAAGTACCTCAAGGGCATCACCAAGTTGGTGAATGAGAACAGAGACAGAGAGGAGATGCTGCTGATCACTTAAAAGCAGGAGGAACGCTGCTGCAAAGATAAAAGAAATACCCATTTAAACACACACACACACACACACACACACACACATTCCTGGTCTTTTGCTTTCTACCTAATGCATTTATTTATTTTTTTAAAAAGAGTTTGGATTCCTCAGGTTTACACTTAAAGGAGCAGTTTTACAGCAGTGGAAGTGGCATGCATGTAGTGTAGTGGTTTGAGTGTCGGATTAGATCCTGGGAGACCAGGGTTCCAAGCCCCACTCAGCATGACCTTGGGACAATCACTCTCAGCCTAACCTGCCTCATAAGGTTGTTGTGAGGATTCAGTGAGGAGTGGGAGAACTGTGTATGCCACCTTGAGCGCCTTGGAGAAAAGAGTGGGATATAAATGCAATACATAAAATAGAAGTTCTTAGCTTAATCAGGGGTGAGAAACCCTTTTCAGCCCACATTCACTTCAATGGGTCTCATACCAGTGGCGAGCAGGGCCAGAGGCAAAAGTGGGTGAAGCAATGAATGTAAATTTTAACTTTGTACAGTAGGCTGGTCTATAAACACACATACACCCTTTCCCAGTATGTCTTATCTCAGACCAAGGACACATTCTAGCCCAACAAAAACATGGAGAGTACAAAGCAGGGTTGGTGAGGATGTAGCTGGGAAGGGGGAGTAACCTGAGGAGAGTCCCAAGGGCCAGACAGAGAAGCTTAAAGGGCCACATGTGGCCACCAGGTCTGAGGTTCAAAAGACACTCTTTTTTTGTCTTGCTCTTTCAGCTGGCTCGCACCAGAGCACTGGACCAAGTGCTGTTCGTTTTTTGGTCTCACATTCATCAGCTAGCTCTCACAAGAGCTTGGGACCAAAAGACCCTTGTTTTTGTTCTCACACTCTCGCATAACATAGCTGGCTTGTGGCAGAGTACTGGACCAAAAGACACTTGTTTTTTGGTCTTGTGCAAAACAGCTGACTCCCGTGAGAGCTCAGATAAAAAAAAAAAACAAGCATTCCAATTTTGATCAGTGGGATGTTGGAGGGGTATGGGTAACTATCAGGCTAAACTGGCTACACCTTGGTTTGTTTGTTCCTGCATGAGTGGGTTATATCCACCAGCACCTAGCTTGTGCACACCACGGTTTATTAAGCAAAGAAGTATGGCTTACTATTAAGGATAAAAGTGGCTGCTGTGCTGCACTGTGGGAAAAGATTCAAGGAAACCATGGCCCGTGGGACATCAAGGGCCTTTTCTTGTGCAATGATGGTGCGCCAGACTGTAAGTCAACTCCCAACTCTTCAATTCTATGATTTCTTCTGCTTGCATCTGTATTTCCCACAGTGAACAAAAAGGGGAAGAACTTGGTAGGCTTTGAGAATGCCACATAAGACACAAAGATCTGTAATGCACACCATTCACTTCCCCTTTCCCCCAAAATAGAGCTGATCTGCAAATCATATGGATGCCTACCCCTTTGCTGAGCAATTCCATATTTTATTGAGGGAGTCAAATTCTAACAATTTTGATCCCAGTTCATGTTCAACTACAGCTGAAGTTTGTTCTGGTTTCTTGTTTATGTCCATAAAAGTTTTGTAACCAGTTCACACAATAAAATTTAAAATAAAGAGGCACATTATAATGATTGATTGTACAGCTGCACAGAACAAGCTAACAAAAGTCTAAAACTCACTTTGGGGCAATACCTTTATTAGGTCAACTATAATGAGCACCGCAACCCTAGAGTCGTCCACGACTGGACGTAACGGTCAGAGGTCCCTTTACCTTTATAATGTCATGAAATAGTGCCTAAGGTTTGAGTTCTCAATAACTCAATAATTCAGCAATAAGGGCTAGGAAACCTATCAGATGGGTCTGCTTTACCCCCCACCCTCACCCCCATGTTATTCTAAGAGCTTCTATTTTTTTAAAAAAAATAATATTTATTAAAAATTTTCAAATATAACAGAAAAGAAAAACATCCAAATTTAAGGCCTTATTTTCAATGTCATCTTTCCAGGACTTCCCCTCCCCCTCTTGTATTCCAGTTCTTTCAAATAGATTCAGCAAATTCTTACCCCAAGTTTTAAAATTATTATCATTAACCCAATTTAAAAAATATTTTCCCATCCCCTAAAATCGACCTGTTCCCTTCCACGAGTTCCCCTCTTTAATATACAGTACAAATTAACATATAAAAAAGGATAAAATGTAATTTAACACCCTTTGGATTCCAAATTTCCCTCCCCCCTTTCCTGGTTGCGTTCCCAATGTCCGTCAATGTCTTCTGTCGTCCTGGAGCTCCCACATCTAAGCCATAATCCTTCACCAGTCCGCTTTGCCGTCTTTTTAATAGTCTTTGCCGTCTTTTGGTCATCTTTGATTTCGAATGTCCAATCTTGGAAGGGGTCTATCTTCCAACTTTGTCCAGTTCTTGTTATTCTTGTTGTTCTTGTTGTTCTCTCATCTCCTCTTTTTTTTTTTTTCCCCTGCTCTCCTGCACAAATGTTCTAATTCCAAAAAGCTTGTAATTCCTCTACAGAGGCTTTGTTATTCAGGAACAAAACATTACGTCAAGTCCCTTCCATTCTTCAATAGATAAATCTATTGTCTCCTTTAGTGTGTAGACCTCTGTAGACAAAATAGTGTTCCATTTCTGCAGTTTCCCAGGAGATAAAGAGTCCGATTCAAATTCCATGTCAGCAATACTTGTAATGACCCACAGCTCCTCTAGAGGGATTATAATAACTCAGTTTCCTTCCCGATCACACCCACCAGTCAAAATAACTTATTATTCCTTGTTTTAAACAGTTTATATCCAATTTATAACAAATGTAGCTAGCAAAGTCCTCGTAACAAAGTTCTCTTTTTGTTCTTCAGTTTTGGCAGCTCCTTTGACAGCTGTCAAAACCTCTATTTCTCCTCTCCCGGCGCTCTCACGGATCGCTCCCGGGGTTTTTCGGGGGGGGGGGTTGTATTTTAATTCACATTCCACTTTTCTCCTCCAGCCCAGCTTATAATTTTCCATCGCGAAATTGATAACTTTATCAAAAAAAGGTTGCACTCGATCTTAGTTGTCAGGTCTTTTGCTTTAGCTCCTCTACAACAGGGGGGAGGCTGACTTCCTTTTTGCACCTCCCCCGCTCGCTCTGAATTTAAGAAAAATTTTGTTCCCCTTTTTAATCCAAGTTCCAATTACTCACGGGTTATTCTTTTAAGTCCAGATTTTCAATGGAAGAAGTCAGCGCTCTCCGCCAAATGGCATGCAGCTTCACTCGGCAGGGGAAGCGGAGGACTCACAGCACCCCCCCCCTGTCACCCGCTCCGTAGCCTTTAAAAAGGCTCCTTCGCGTGGTGGGGGGGGCGCAAACGGTGCCCGCCGAGTCACCATGCCCATGGGTTTCAGCGCCCATGGTTTTTGAGGGTCCCCGCGTCGCCGGCGCGGTAGAACCCAGCCCCTGCCGAGCAGGCTCCCTCCGGAGGTCGGAGGGAGTCCGCCATTCGGCGATGGCGCCAACCCGGAAGTCCTATTCTAAGAGCTTCTAGATCAGGAGTGGGGAACATTCCTTTCTAGGCAACCTTTTGTAGCTCACATGCCAAGAATTTGTAAGCCTGCAGGTCAAGTGGGCACAGCAGCAAATATAGGGTTGCCATATGTCCAGGCAGAAATCGCTGAAGGTCTGGGGAAATCTGTAGGCATAACAGCCCATGTCAGTAATGTAGATCTTGGTGAATTTCATGAAAAATAGCTCAAAAAGCTCAACTAGTTTGGTTAATATTATAAAAAAGCTCAAAAACCAACAACTTTTGTGTCCAGATTTTCACTTTTTAAAATATGGCAACCCTAAGCATTTTACAATTATATACAGAAGCCTTCTTTCTACACGTACACAAACATCACCACCCCATCCTCCATCCTGGCCTGGTAAGAAGAAGAAAAAAGAGAAATTTAATAAGGCAGCTTTCAAATGAGGCCATGAGCATGTGTTTGTATCTGAACTTGTAGACAGCATACTTTTGGGGGTACACACATATACACACTCATCTGCTTTCCATCTCTTCTGAGCCATACACCACATGGAACCTTTTAAACAAGAGGACAGGAATAGCATGGTTTCCCGATCGTACTTGCAAAGATTTTCAACTGCGGAAGAATGTCCTACATTTCCAAAGCAGAAAAATCATAAAGTACTATGGGCCTGCTTCTGCTTCTGCTTAGCAGTGCATTTGCACGCTTTTACTCTAGTAGGTGGTCATTAAGACTAAGTGTATAGGAAATACCAGACGTGGTCTTTGGGTGTTTGTGAGATGCAGCCTGAAAGATGTAAGTAAGGGCACTGAACTATTCAAAGATTTGTTACAATACTGTAGGGAAGTTAGGGGGATTCCAAGCAAAACTACGACAGATGACATATTTCACAAAGTAGAATAGTCAGAAGGGTCAGACTGCGGTTGCTAGATAAACTTCCTAAAATAAGGGACCCTAAAGCTTTGGTATAGTCTCCTATGTCTGCATTGGGAGTACAGTGGTGACTTGGTTTAAGAACAGCTTAGTTTATGAGCAACTTGGATTAAGAACGCTGCAAACCCGGAAGTAGGTGTTTTGGTGTCTGAACTATGCCTTAGAAGCTGAACATGTTCCGCTTCCTGTTGAGTGTAAATTGAGTCCTCCGCTGCTATGGGAAAGCATGCCTTGGCTTAAGAACGCTTTGGTTTAAGAACGGACTTACGGAACGGATTAATTTCGTAAACCAAGGTACCACTGTACATATACACACTCTGTTTTTCAAACACACTGACCAGTGTCCAACACACATTAGACTCACGTAAGCCCATTGACATAAATGTATTTGGCAAAACATGGACATTTTGTTGTGTCAACAGAGTAAATTTGAATGGAAGAGAATTATGGTGCAAACAAAAATATTGCCACACCTGCTTGGTAATTATTTTCACACAGGGTTAAGCTAACTTGCCACCTTGCCATGCTTTTTCTTTAGAGTCACAGTTCTTCAGTCTTGTGGACAGACCCCACAAGGGGAGAAAGAGGAGACTGACAGGAGATAGCCAAGTCATCTTCAAATATCTCAAGGACTATCACATGGAAGATGGAGCAAGCTTGTTTGATCCTGCTAAGGAGGGTAGGACCTGAACCAATGGCTTCAAGTCACAAGAAAGGAAATTCTGACTAATTATCAGGAATAACTTTCTGAGGGCAACAGCTGTTTCACTCACCTAAGCAGAGGCTAGATGGCCATCAGTCATGGCTGTGATTCCTGCATTGCAGGGGGTTGGAATGGATGACCCTCAAGGTCCCTTCCAACTCCACAATTCTATAATGCCATGTAAACCCTAGTGCAGTTTTACCATGTGAAAGAACCCCTATTTTGTGAGCAAATTTGCAAATTTCCACACACCCCTGCAGTTTGAAGAATGCTCCCCCGCGCTTAATTTTTGTCACTCGGGCTTTTGAGCCCCCTGGCGCGTAACGTGTGAATGCGCCCTTAATTTTTGTACGCGTGTACCTCTTCCTTTTGAAAAAAATACCCCCCTACGCCCCGCCCCGGCAGTCCTTGCCAGCCACAGCTCCCCCAAAGCCGGCTTTCCCCGTGGTTATAAACCCCCCCGGCTGAGGCTCCCCTCCCGCAGCCCGCCAGCCTCCCCTCAAACGCCGGCAACCCGGCGCATGCGCAGAGCTCCCCCTCACTCTCCTCCTCCTCCTCCGCCCCCCAGCTCCCCGCCCGCCCCTTTTGCCTGTCAGGATGAGGCGGCTGAGGCGGCCCAGGGCCGGCGGCGGAGGCTGAGGCGGCGGCCCCTGTTGTGCTCGCTCCGCTCCCCTCGCCTGACTTAGCGGGCCCGGCCTCGGCGTGAGCTGGCTCAGCCATGGCCCAGCCCGGGGCGGCGGCAGAAGAGTCGTCGACCGAAGGTGAGGGGGAGGACGAGGAGGGGAAGCCCGGGCGCGGCCTGCGAAGGCTTACCTGGGCCTGGGGGGTCGCGTGTGTGTCTGTGGGGGGCGGGCAGATGGCGCTGGGGATGCAGGCCAGGGAGGCTTGGAAGGGGGGCGGCGGAAGTGCAGCCCCACCCCCACGGGGGGTTCTCCCCTCTCCCCAATATCAAGCCCCGGACACCCCCTGGTCGTGCCCCCCCACCTTTTAAATTGTCACTTCTCTTACCTCCCCCCCCCCAGTGGTTTCTCCTTAGCAGTCTCCTCCCTCCACATCAAAGGACTATTTCACCCCCCCACCCAATCTCGTGCTTTACTTTATTATTCTTCCCCCCCCCCGCCAGTAATGTATCTCTTTCTCCTGCCCCACCACGAGAGGCACCCCCATGCAACTCCTCCTTTTGCTTCCCTAACCCTTACTTCTCCCTCCCTTATCAGTCTTCTTATCAGTCTTCTCCCTGCCTCGTGCTTTATTTTATTTCTCTTTTATCCTCCCCGCCCCGTAATTTATCTTTCTCCTGCCCCCCACCCCGCCAAAGGCATTGCCTTGCAATTACTTCAATGCACCCCCTCCCCAGCCTACTGGTTTCTCCTTAACAGTTTCACCCTATCTTTAGGACTGTTTCTCTCCCCCCATCTTGTGCTTTACTGGTTCTCTCTCTCTCTCTACCACCCACACCCACACCCAGTAATTTATCATTTTCCTGCCCCACCACTACAGGCATCACCTTGCAATACTACACCCCCCCCCCAGCCTACTGGTTTCTACCCTCAGTAGCTACTCCCTTCAATCCTCACCTCAAGCGCTCTGTGTTTTTCTGTCTTACTCCCCTCATGATGAATCTCCTGAGTTTGTAGCACCTTAAAATAATAACGTTTATTGTGGCATTAATTTTTGTGGATTGGAAATCCAACATTCAAATTACAGTTGATCTTAAAATCATTGCTGGCAAAATATTTCACCACCACCACCACCCCTTTTTGCAGCCATATACAGCCCATTCCTTTAGCCTACTAAGCCCTGTGCAAAAGTGAGTCCAATGTTCCATGCAACAAACACTTCAAGCTTTCCCCCCTTCTGCACAGTGGGCAGCCTCAGTTCCCTTTTCCTTCAGCTTCATGCTGTTGGTAGTTGCACATTCGCAGCCCTGGGTTATCCCATGTTTCTGAAGTTGTGGTTGACCTGTAAGCCTTTGGTGAAATGAACAAGACAGATCCAGTGGTTGAATTCTTCTTGGAGAGTAAAGGTAAAGGGACCCCTGACCATTAGGCCCAGTCATGACCTACTCTGGGGTTGCGGCGCTCATCTCGCTTTATTGGCCGAGGGAGCCGGTGTACAGCTTCCGGGTCATGTGGCCAGCATGACTAAGGCGCTTCTGGCGAAGCAGAGCAGCGCACGGAAACGCCGTTTACCTTTCCGCCGGAGCGGTACCTATTTATCTACTTGCACTTTGACGTGCTTTCAAACTGTAATGAGAGTCAAAAGACTCTGTAGAGTTGGGTTGTGGAGTTGAATTTTGAGGGAGAAGTGTGAGTGTGAAGGAAGAGTGTGTGTATGTGTGTGCGCGCGCATACATGCAGGTCCCATGTGGTAGCAGAAGTGCTCTTTCTGTACAATGAAACAGCATTTTAGCTGGTGTGACACTACTATTGAAGTGTGCTAATGGGATTTACCTGGATAAGGATGTGCCCAACTTTTGAAAATCAAATTTTATGTGGTGCTATCATAAGCTACATCAGCTACATATTTTTACATTAAAAGAAAATTTATATTATGCATTACAATACAATACAACATATTTATGTTACTTGCATCTCCTTAGGAAAAAGTCAGGTAATGAGGGGCATGATAGAGGTGCATAAGATTCTATATGATGTGGAGAAAGTGGATAGGCAGGCCTTTTCCTTCCTCTCTCTTGATACTAGAGCCCAGGACTGTCCGATGAAGCTGAATGTTAGAAGATTTAGGACAGACAAGGTGCTTCATCACACAGCACACATTTGAACTGTGGAATTTGCTCCCATAATTCCGTTCAACAAGATGTAGTGATGGCCAGCAACTTGGATGGCTTTAAAAGAGGATTACACAAATTAATGGGGGATAAGGATAGAATTAATGTTCTGCCTCTACCTTTGAAGGCAGTGAATACCAGTTGCTGGGAACCACAAGTGCTGGAGTGCTGTTGTGCTCAGGTCATGTCTTAAGGCTTTCTGTAGGCATCTGGCTGGCCACTGTCAGAACACATGGGTTGAACCAGGTGGGCCTCTAGCAAGTTTCTTCTTATATCCTTATTCCACTTATCCACTACTGCTGGGCTCTCAAAGAAGTTTGCAATAATTAACAGAAAAGTAAAACAGCTCTAAAACAATAGATTGTAAAACCAACAAATCAGATTAAACTAACAATGCAATAAAAGTTGTTTCTACCGTTCAGTAAAAAAATAAAAAGGACTTCTGAAGCAGGAAGGTCTTAACAATTGTTCTAAAACAAGGAGTGTATTGGACAGGCCCAAAGGATTGAGTTCCTAAAGAAGCGGAGCCAAAACAGAAAAACTACCACTTTACACATCTCCACCAGTGAAGACACATAGAGCAGGGCTTCATCTGCAGATTTTTAGAAGATGCAGGTGTGGGAGACATATTTGATAAAGGATAAATACTATTTCATGTTTTGAGTGTAATTACTAGCACTTTAAATTTGACATGAAGGCAAATGGGCAATACAGTCCTACCTCGGAAGTTGAACGGAATCCATTCCAGAAGTCTGTTCGACTTCCAAAACGTTCGGAAACCAAAGCACGGCTTCTGATTGGCTGCAGGAAACTCCTGCAGCTAATCGGAAGCCACAGAAGCGCCATCGGACATGTGGCTTCCAAAAATAGCTCACAAACCAGAACACTCACTTTTGGGTTTGCAGTGTTTGGGAACCAAAATGTTCAAAAACGAAGCTGTTCAAAAACCAAGGTACGTGTTATTCCTTAATAATAGCTACATAATGTTCTCTCTGGCTACAATGGTCAGGAGTTCAGCTGCTGCATCCTGGATGATAGGTAATTTCTTCACACCATTCAAATACAGCCCCATGGTAGAGTAAACTGCATTAATCCTCAAGAGTGATACAATAGTCAGCTGTCTCTTCCCAAGAAAAGGGCGGAGCTAGCAAACAGTACTGAACACTTGGTACCTGAGAATCAAGTAGCAACACAGAGTTTAGGGTTATGTGACTGACAATACCTGTCATGGCAATATGGATTTATTTTTATGAGAATGTCTACCCTACTCATCTAATAATATACATCACAAAGTACCTCATAACAGAAAATGGTGCTTCCATCATAGGCAGGACAGTGTGAAGGACCACTTCATCAGATCTTAGGCAGTTGGCAGGCTGTTACATGAGAAGGTGGTCCTTCAGGTATCCAGGACCCAAGCCACTTAGAGATTTAAAAGGAATTACTAACACTGTGAAACCTGTAAACAAATTGGCAACTAGTACAGCTGATGCTGGATAGGTATCTTCTTTGGCAATCACTCGTAGCCGAGTAAGATTGTCTTCCAGAAACACGGTTTTAACAATGAGTCCGTAAGTGACTGTGGAGGCCAAATCTGGACCCACATGTCCTTCCACAGTGGGGACATTGGTTCCTGGGCAAGGGTTGATCACGGTGTGGATTTGCCAAGCATGCCTTCCTCTTAGCACGTTTCTCCCTTGGGTTCTGAGTTCGAGTGTCTTCAAAGTCCACGACACCTTTGGTGAAGGCTGTTCTCCAACTGGAGCGCTCGCAGGCCAGTGTTTCCCAGTTGTCGGTGTTTATACTACATTTTTTTAGATTTGTTGACCACCAGCATTACACTTTCCATTTTAAAATTTGGAATAGAGTGGTTGCTTTGGAAGACGATAATCAGACATCCGCACAATGTGACCAGTCCAACGAAGTTGATGTTGGAGAATCATTGCTACAGTCTTCACCATACTGGTGCCTAGTTTTGGACTAAAACTCCATTCATCCACAGCCAGAGCATCCTGCAGAGCACCAGGCTGGATAGGCTTGTGTAATGTTATCCCATGGGCCCATTAACATCCTTCCAACCATTTTCTGGATCACTTAAAATTTCCTAACACTCTTCAAAAGGAAACCCATATAGGGTGCATTACAATAATACATCCTGAATATAATTAAAGGATATGTTACTGTAGCCAGATCTGACATCCTCACAAAAGATACACACTACCCTTTGGGCCATCACTGCCACCTGTGTATCCAAATGCAATAGTACCTCCAGATGGTGAACCAGATTCTTCAAGGGAAGTACTATCCCATCCCAAATGGACTGCATCCCTGTTCTGCAGTCTGTTCCCTTCTGATCAGAATCACCTCTGTCTTGTCTGGAATAAGCTTCTGTTTATTGGCCCTCACCTAGCCCGTTTATACCAGAATGTAAAGATCCTTAAAGTAGTCTTTTCTTTGGAGCTTCTTAATGTGCCTGCTCTACTCTCCCTCTTTACTAGCTATGTAAAGATTTGGGAAGCCTATTTTCAGAGGGATGAATCTGGAAAAGTAAGTATGTGGGATGAAGAGAAAGGATGTTATTTGAATATTACTATTCCTGAGAACAGCAGAATGTGAAGTATTATACTGGGGTCGAAAACATAATATATTCAGTTTATGCCTCTATTAAAACTCTGTTAGTATGAGTCATCTTTAGTACTGGCTGGTGATCTGAATAAATAGATACTGAACCATTCACAATATGTTAATGCAGGCAGGGAGTGTAAAATGTAAGCTTGTACACTTGTGGCTCCAGCCTAAGACTTTTGAGTGAATTTATGTGGACCAGTGTAGGACTTGCAACTGGAATGGTACACACTGAAGGTCCCACTGAGGCATCAGTTTGCAAGGTAACATTCTCAGTTTTTCTTCTATGAAAAGTAAAAAAAAAAAAAAAGCACAACAATGATAACCTGCTGTAGGAATTTTGTGGTAGGCCAATGGTAGTCATAGATTTATTCAAGAAGAGTGGCTCCTTTACCTCTAGTACACTAATTAAAAGCCTATGGAAGATCTACCTATGTATATAAAAAGCAGGGGCCAGAAATGCTGCAGATAATTTAGTTGACAGGTTTGTGTAAGAAATGTATCACTAAGGTCAGGGAGTTCACTTGGATGAACTTAATGTAGTGAAGTGACCTAACATACTGTTTTAGAATTGAAAGAGGTACTGTATTTATCTGGGCAGGTAATTATGATTATTTGTGTTTGGAGAGGCAGTTATAACAACTTCTGTAAGAAAACTTTTACTGAAGCTTCATAATATTAACCTAGGACATTCTGGGGGAAAGTTAGTTTAATCACTTCACGATTGACCAGTGGCATGTTTTTTGGAGAACAAGAAACGAAGACTGGATAATTCTTTGTAGGGGAATGGATGCAGTTGAGCAAATATCTTTATAGACAGAGAATTATACTTGTTGATCTTTACTTGTAGTGCATTCTTAGCTGCCAAATTATATTTTATGCAGTACATCAACCAAATGTGAACTGAAAAGAAGATTGAACCTTCGTTTTTGTTCATTTGCAACAGAACCAGAACTGTGGTTCAAAAGCCTCTGTTGAATGTTAACCGGAACAGAGGTTTTTTTAAATTGGTTTAGAATAAGAATTTGACATTATCACATCCTTTAAAAAAATTATATGATTTTTAAATTTTTCAGTGGCTGCAGTTGGAATGACTCATGAGGGTACAAAACTATATTTTATCCCCCACTTTCCTCCCATAAATTCAATACTGCATACATAGTACTTTCCTCAACCTTTATCCTTATAATAACCCTGTGAGGTAGGTTGGGCAGAGAGGTGGTGACAAACCGCAAGATCATCCCAGTGAGTTTCACAGCTGAGTGTGGATCTGAATCTAGATCTCTCCATTTGTAGTCTGGCACTCTAGCCCAGGTGCATGGAACCTGTTACGCTCCAGATGTTGTTGGACTCAGCCCCAGCTAACAGGACCAAATAGTCAGGGATACAAGCAACATTAACTGAGTTGCTGGTAAGAGATGTGTGAGGTTTCAACTACTGCCCAGCTTTGTAACTTCTTCAGCCTAAGTTTATAGAAGTTACTCACTTGTCAGCCCACATGTATAGATTAGTCATTTCTGGCACATGGGTGGCCTGAAAAGGTTGTAGGAAGAACCACAGTTTAAGAGTTTCCCTGCCTACTTGCCTGAAGGTGACACCACAGGTGGGTAGCTATTTACGGGTCCTGGTATACAGTGTTAGATGGTCGTGGTGGCCGTGTACAGGTCATCTTGCAATGTGAATTTTATTTATTTGAAACATACTGATATCATCCTTCATTCTGTTTAGAGGTTTAGGGCATTGTACAATTTATTTCAGGGTGGTGACTGTAATTCAGACTTGCAGATTAGGCTTGAGAAGGGTGCTTGCCCAGCATCTGCTCTGGTCACCTATCTCTTGTATATCACAGCAGTTGATTGCACTAGTTCACAGAGAGCTGGACTTCATGCATAATTTCCCCCAGAATGTCAAATGATGGTGGGATGGGGGCTGGTACCCTGCCACCATTTGCATGGGACCTGATGGGTCCTGGTTCTCAGGCAAGCAATTGCTCCCTGGCATGCTTCTCCTGAAGGGAGGCCAGCACTCACAAAATTGTTCCCTGCCATCACCACCACCTGCTTTGGGTCAATCCTGGCTTCAGGTGTCCCTGTTTTCTCCCCAAGGTGATTGGGGTAGCAGTGCGTGTAAAACTACTATAGCAGCATGTTGGCTGAACTTCCTGTCTCTTTTCAAGCTGAAACGAAGTGTTTCATTTGAGTGAATCACAGGATTTAATGTGTATTCAGTTCGTTGTTCTTGTGAAGCAATTAAGTGGAGAAAGTTAAATGAATGCAGTTTATGTGAAGTTGCTTGTTATGACTGATTGGAGCTTCATAGATTTATTGTGTTTGTGATTCAGAAATTTTTGTGGGCCTTGCTGGCCAACCAAAAATTTGTGGTCGCTAGCAACCTGCTCTCTCGCAAAGGAAAGGATTGTGTCCCTGGCTTAGTGCTATGTCCCCATATACAATGTCAAGGGCAATCTTCTATTCTCTTCCTCAACTCCAAACTTGGACCTGGATAGCAGGGTGAGGTAAGGATTGCTCCTACAGTTACATTGCTCTTCCAAAGTATTTGGAAAAGCAGCAACACAAGCCTCCTTCTCCCTTCTTCAGGGAGTAAGTCTGCAGTATATCAGTTTGTTGCTGCACTTCTAAGGTGCTTGGAATGCTTTTGAAATGCAGTGCCAAAACTGTCCACAGTCCCTCTCCTGATCCTTGAGGTGTGGGGTGGGGAATCATTCCCACAGTTGCACTGGGTTTTTTAAAGGATTTTTGCAGCTATTATAATGGCTATCCCATTTTCTACCTCTGAGATTGGCTTGCCCCATTTGTGTTTCATTTCCCCAAATCTGTTTCTGTAGTTTAGAGGTCAATGTGTATCTTCATGGCACTATCTATGCACAAGAGAGAAATATTAGCAGACTTTAGGGAAACCTCAATGTTTGCAAAAGTATTGTTATGTACTGAGTTGAATAGGATCCAAACTCCTGAAGAAGAGGAGCAACATTTTTGTCCAACGGCCTGTCCAGCTACTAATTTTGTATGTTCTTTGCTTACTTCAGGATATCTTCAGGGTGCTATGCAAAAGCAGTAGTGAATTCCCTGGGTGTCCTGTAGCCTTTATGTAAAAGCTTTATCATTCTCTATAATTACTAGAGGGTATGGCTGGTCCATCCATGAGGCAAGGTGAGGAGACTGCTTGTGTTGGCAGGATCCTCTGGGACAGCAGGTCCTGATGTTGATTTTCTTTCCTCTCTTCTTTCTGATGTAGATCTTCCCTCACTCCTTCTTCCCTGGCAGGAAGTGGGGTACCATTTTGGGATCTGCTTTAGGTGCCAAAATGTATTGGGCCAGCCCTGCTTTGGGGGGGGGGCAATGTATTCTATATTATTATGAGCTGGTGATTCTAAGACCCACCCTCACAAGTTCTGTAGTTATCTCTTCCTGCTGTTGCTGCTGTCCAGTTATTTGTAATGTGACTGGGTGTTTTAAGAGAGAAAAAAATCAGATCTTCCACCCCCTCAACCACACTCCTCTGCTTGCTCTCCAGCATCTCTCCCATGCACTGAGAAGCTTGGGCAGCTAGCCATTAGAGGTAACTGTCATTAGTGCAGTGCTGTGTTTTTACAGCAGTGGCTGCTCTGTCTCCCTCCCCTAGAGTTAGAGTGTAGGGTTCTAGCCTAGGAGAGAAAAAGACAGCAGGAACTTGTACTCTTTCTTGCTCTCTACCCCTCCCTGCCTTTGCCAGTGAGACACAGTTCTCAGTACTCTGTGCTATATATCCTGAACCCGTTTCCTGATCAGGAGTTCTAGGGAACATGTGCGTACTATCTCCTCTCTGCCTTTTATTCTTCCACTGGAGGTTGCTCAGAGGTACCGTATTTTTCGCTCTATAAGACACACTTTTCCCCTCCTAAAAAGTAAGGGGAAATGTGTGTGTGTCTTATGGAGCGAATGCAGGCTCCATGGCTTCAGCGAAAGCAATGCAAAGCTTCCGGAGCGCAGCGGGAGCGCTCCCGCTGCACTCCGGAGGCTTTGGGTGGCTATCCCTGAAGCCAGGAGGGCAAGAGGGATCGGTGCGCACCAACCTCTTGCCCTCCTGGCTTCGCTTCGCTGGAGAGGTGCTGCGCAGCTTTCCCTCTCTGCATAGCGCCCCTTCAGCGAAGCGGGAGGAGAAACGGAAGGGGCTCCGTTTCTCCTGCCTCTTCTCTGAAGAGCTGCTGCGCAGAGAGGGAGAGAATTTTTTCCCCCTTGTTCTCCTCCTCTAAAACTAGGTGCGTCTTATGGTCGGGTGCATCTTATAGAGCGAAAAATACGGTGGTCATTACTCTAGGTGATCTTATATTCCTCCAAATAGAGGAATGTTTCTGATGGATGATTGTGCAATTGCCTATACATTTTGCGCAGTTGCTTATACATCATGGTGATAGTGGGGATAAAGTAGAGTTAAAGAAAACCATATATGTAGTGTGTTCCTGTTTTTGCTAGGAAATAATGGACAAAGATCAGAGTCTTAATGATGGATTCACAGGATTTCCTATGTACTGGGAAAAGTGAAATAAGGACGCCTGCCCCTCTCTAGTTGAGTGCAATTTTCCACCATGCCTCCATAGATGATTACTGTATGTGAGCAGTTTGATTGGTACTAATATAACTGCATGGTGGATGTGTGTAACAGTGATATAGATCAGTGTTAGAAACTGAGATATGAAAGCTAAATGGCACCTTAAACCCAGGTTGTGGGCACAACAATGAAATGTCTAGGCGTTCTTTTTTATAACAAAAATACAAAGCTGAAAATGAACGAACTGCAGCTCTCTGCAGTTTTAATCTGAAATCTTAGGCACAGTACTGCCGTCAGAGCTCAGAAACTGCTCGTGCTAATGAAATTCCCTGTTGCAAAACGCACCTGGAACAATGGGAGTTTTGAACAATGATATAGATAGTATGACTTCAGTTCAAAGAAGAGGTCAGGATGATTCTTGCATACATCAGGACTTTCAACAGCTCTACTGAGTCGCCCCGGAAGCTATCAAAGCAACTTCAGGAATGTCAAAAGCAGCTCCTGATGTGATACATGGCGTCAAATGTATGCTCATTTGTCCCTGGGCTTACTGGATTTGGGCTGACATGTTGGATGAGGCAGCATGGAAGCCTTAGCAGCTTCAAAATAGTTTGATAGGCCATGAAACTCATTTGGGAAGGCACTTGGACAAGTCATTTTCCTGTTACCGTAACCTACCTTTCAGAGCTGGTATGAAAATAAAATGCTGCTCTGATGTTTGGATGTTAAATGTGGTCTGCACATTTAAATAATTATACAGTGTGGTAAACATTCAAATGGAAATAAACTGTGCTATATCCAACTCTAATTGGAGTAGTCCCACTGAAGTTGATAAACCTAAGTTAGTCATGTCCATTAATTAAAATGGGTCTCCTCTGAGTAGGACTGACAATGGATGCAACTCCTTTCAGCCATGGAAAGTCCAGATCTTCACATAAGACGGCACATGATAAAGACTGAGATAAATACTGTTGAATCTTTGGTTTAGCAGACTTGCTTCTTCCTTCTTCCTCTGTTGATGATGACTTTGCAGCTGGGGTATGCATTTTTTGTCCTCAAGAAGTGACAATTTCCCCACAGTATTTTTTCACTCCTGTAGTTTTAGTCTGTAGCCTCTTGGTTTTCATGATATGGTGCTTGAAGGGTACTGTACAAATATGTGGGAGGGAGGTGGGGCTGCTCATATTAATCCCTAGATTTCAGTAACCTATGGAAACATGTTTATCTCTAAGAAAGTGCATCTTTTTCCAAAGCTATCAGGTGTTCAAGGACAATGACAACAGCATTCTCTTAAGAATTTAATGAAGTTAGAGCTGATGCTCATAGGGTTCCAAACTGAAAGGAAAGGCTATTAGTTTTAAAGTGCAAGGTTCTGATCTGTTGATTTCTCTTCTGTGCCAAGGAAATATAAAATTCATGTGTGGAATGAATTGTTTCAGTTAAGTGGTTCTGTATGGTGTAGTTTAAAAAAATCACCACTAAGTTTTTAATTTGTTTGACAAAAGCAGGAAGGAAACATAGAGAGATCAGGAACAGTTTGGCTGTAGGGATAGGAAGGAAATGCAGAAAACTGAAGATCCAGCAAAAATCTTTGTTTCTTTAGGATCCTCTTCAAATCTGTGAATTTTAACATAGACTGGATAGAATTTACAGTTTTCAGTTCATAACCAGGAGCAGATTGGTAAACACAAACACTGAAACATTCTCCCTTCTCCTACTTAGTGGTTTAGCCTCAGTGGTTATAAGTTGGAAATACCACATTGAAAGTTCCTAGGCCTCTCTTTTCTTGCTCTTGAACACTTCTTATGCGAAAGTCATTTGTAAGGAACCCTTGGTTTGCCTTGTGACTGGATCCAGTTGAGCAAGTATCAAGTTCTTCCTTTGGATAAAAAGCATTGAATATCCAGATTGTTGATCCCTGGATAAGAAGCTTGTCCCTTTCTTCTGAAACTAATTTTACATCATATTATTTCACTGCCAAATATAAAGTTGTCTTATGAAAGCCCCTATGCAGGTTAGTTAGCTGTTTGTAATATGTTTAAGATAATTGTGATAACTGTTGTTCCATGGCTGTTATTTTAAAAGAAAGCCCGAACCCTATACATGTATTTTTCTTCAGGAGAACCCATAAATATACTTTGTAAGGCAGTATGACCCTTGTTTTTTGCTTATCTATTATTAGTTTGCCTAATGACCCAGGACAGCATAATACAATTTGTACTGGCACACATGAAGCAAAGCATTCTTGTACTTAAACAAAAAAACAAAGATGCTCTACACTGATGTAAAAGTTGGCTAGAAAGCAGTTTGTGGCTTTCTAGGTCTCTGCTCATCATACTGTTGTTAGTATAACCTCATTTTCAACTTTATTTCTCCCACTGTGATTTAAGAGAGGAACAAAGACAGTTGTGCTGTTGAAATAACAAGACATCATATTCTACTATCTTCATACGCTTGCAAGCTGCTGCATTATAGCTTGTGATAGTTTGTAACCTCTTGACTGCCCTGGATCTCTTGCAAAATACCAGGTAGCTACTAGTGATCAGGAAATGTAAGTGAGTAGCCAGTAAGAGAAGTTTTACTATGCTGCTAGGTCTGCCTGTGTCTATTGCAGCTCTTACTCATTCCCTTGGGAACAAATGGTGCTATAATAAAATACAGAACTGGGAAGCTTCCAGCTACATAGGGGCATTCATGACATAATGGAATATTTGACAATATTTGACTGTGGCCAGAAAAGAAGTCAACTGATGGGTATGCCAACCCCAGCCTATATGAATCTTGACACCTTGCAATATTGGATGAGGGGAGAATACTACACACCCTTCTCATAGTAGCAGAAGGGCCCCTTTGTGGTCAAAGGTGTTGGGCGATATGTGTATGAAGAGATTTACCAAATATTTCTATTCCCCCCCTTTAAAGCCTATACATAGAAAAAATGAATATTCATAGTAAATGTGTCTAAATTGTGTTGGACAACCCATTTTTTAACAATTCATTTATTTTATATTATCTGGTTTAAAAATGTGCTATCCTATTTGGTTTCTGTACTTGATGCACAATTTAGCTCATTCTCATTTCAGTGTTTTAAAATTTCTGAAGTGCTGTCTTTAAGCAAAAGGTGTTCTGTGTCTCATGCAGCCTCTCAACAATCCTGTTTGCCTGGCTGCAAATTCAGTCTGTCAAGTCATCAGAAACCCAATAGAGCAAGCACCTATTGTTCCCATGGAACTGAGGCCGTGGGATACTTGCTTAAAAGTTGTCCTTAAATATATATGAGTAAAACTCTTATTACAAAGAGTATGCATCCCATAGTGGGTTGTTGTTTTTTTTGCTAATGGAAGCTGTTCCACATTTGCAAGGCAGGGCCCTTGATTTTTGCCCAGCTCACACACACCCCGCCCCACCCCTCGTGCCTCTCAAAACTTCTTTTGAGGTCTGGGGTACCCTCTGGAACAGTATGGGAAATGACATAGAGAGCTGCAATTGGGAACAAGACTCCTAACTCTGTTGATGGTTATGTAGCTTGTTTTGCTGCCTGTGGGAAGGACAAAGCAGTTTAGTAATTTATCCAAAGGGAACCTCATGACAGGTATGTAAGCTGTTTCTGATTTTAAGCTTAGTACTTCCACACACACCCATGTTGTCCCCCCCTTAACTGGATTGTTACTGATGCATAGACAACCCCCTTCCCACCTACTTGCTTATAGACTAACCCAGTACAGTGGAACCTCGTGTTACGTACTGTCCTCCTTGCAAATGCTTCGAGTTACGAGCTCCACTAACCTGGAAGTAGAGGCTCCTGGATGCGAACTTTGGCCTGGGATGCGAGCGGAAGTCGCGCGCTGGCAGCACGGCAGCAGCTAGAGGCGCTATTAGTGAAAGTGTCCCTTATGTTACGAGCGGTTTCGGCTTACAAATGGACCTGCAGAACGAATTAAATTCATAACCGGAGGTACCACTGTATAATATATACCGGTAGGCTGTGGAACTGTTTGGCATTCATGGAGCTGCTACAAAGTAAATGGGTTGGTTGCTGAAGTTCTCATCTTTCTAAGCATGGGTGCTAACCAGCTCCCTCACAGTCTCCTCTCGTCCCTCTGTAGGATCCTTGTGTTCTGAGGAATAGCTGTGCATGTATCATATATGGGCCTTTGCTATTGCTGTTGTCTTGGAATAAGTGACCAGTCCCTGTGTGTGTTTTCTCCCTGCTTGGTATATAGTTATGCAGTTGAATTGGCCTGGTATTATAGAAGAATACAGAATCAAGGGGGGCAAAGGGGTCTGTTGTGGGAGCAGGAATGACACAGAAGCGCATGTACATTGCTGGAAGGCAAAGCAATGCAAATTATCTGGTAGCAATTCACATATAAAACACACAAAGCATTATCCAGTTAAGTTGGCCTTGCTCTGAATATTCATGTTTTTTTCTCTGAGTTAAATCAGGCGAAGTCAAATTGCTTCACCTCTAAACTGAATGTTCATACAGAGATTAATATGATTTCATTTCAAATCTTTAGTTAATCTAGATTATTATCCTTGTTAATACAAGCCCTGAGGGACTTTCTTTCACCCATTAACTGTTTTGAAAGAGACGACTCAAGTTACTGTATGACTTAAAAATCCATCCTAACCTATTTTTTAATTGCCTCCTATCCTATGAAAACTACCCAAGACTGTTACACAATCTAGAACTATGGTAGCAAAGGGAGATTGACAAGAAAAGCAATATAGCTTCATCATCCCTTTGAATGATTATGTGTACATAAATCCTCATAACTGAGAACCAAAAGGGTAATGGGAGCTGAATTGGGGTGAGAATATATTGTTCTGGGCCTTGGGGGGGGGGCAAGTCTAATTTTTATTAAGAAGAAAACTAAATGAAACAGAATCTTCCTGCTGTTAGAAAATTTTCTCACTTAATTTGTGGGCCAGTTTACGTAGGTAGCTGAGATGGCAACTAGTTTATAGGACAAACTTCAGAGATGGTTAAGGGCTTCTCATGCCTTCATACTGCTAGGGAATCCTGACAGAGGAGAGCCATTCTCACACATGTCAGACACTTGCTTCCTTTCATCCTGAGGCTTTAAAGGGATGAATAAATTTTATTTTTTTGAGTAAACATGCTTTGTGCTTCAAATGCTGAGATTTTTCCAGAAGCAAATGCTGGCAGTTACTGGGCAAAATTGTCTATGAGATGGAAAGCAAATAATCCATTCTGTCTATTTCAGTCATAAATAAATAATTTGAGGCAGAAGCACAATACAGGGCTCTGGTAGGTAAATGATGTAATTGAGAGGCATGGGATTATCATAGTGGTCCTATTGCATGATCCCAGAGAGATACAGGATGGTATCTTATGGATCATACTGACTGATGATTTGATAGCTCTAGGGCCTGGCATACTTCAGTAAGGCTCATCTGGGCAAAGGCAAAACTTGTTTATCAGCTTTGGCATAAAATGGCCTGTAGATCAATACTTCTGGAATGTTATATCTTTGGTTCCTGATTTCAAAGTCACCCCGGACCTCTAATCTCCTTAATAGGGTGAAGGCTCAAAACATTTTATGTGTGAAAGATGTGCATGAAGGTTGCCAACAAAAACTCATTGGTTGCCTTGCAATTGCCTGGTGGCCATCTGTGTGGTGTGCTGCAATACATCTATCATCCTTCAAATGTGGCCCAGAACTCATTGTTTTGTAGCCAGCATACCTACTCTTCAGGACTATTGTTTCAATAGATGGCTTTCAGTCTTCATTCAGAATGTTTGGTCCAGCTACACTTAAGTTGTTCTGAACTTGTGATGGCTTGTTTTTTTCTTGTTGCATTCAGGAAAAATGTCTCTATTGTGAATTTGGAATCAGACTGTGCTCAAAAATAATTCTATGGATAATTAGCTGTGCCTAAATTCTGGAGTGGCCTTCATGTACTTTGCAAAACTAGAAACTTTAGCATAGTTGCCATTGAAATCTGGCCAGTTTCAAATATATTGGGTATAGCTGACATTATCTATCTATAACATCTGTTTCCCAGTTCTTTGCATATGTGAAAGACTTTTGTTTTCCCTCCTCCAACTAAGTTCACAAGTAGAGCTTTCCAAATCAGGCAAAGGAGTAAAACCCCAGGACCATGAAATCCAGAGCTGTGCTGGGCTCATGTCAACAGGATGGAAGGTGGAGAGGAAATGGTGTTTCTCCTATTACTTTTCATGCCTTTTTAAAGGTGGGGTTTTCCTTGTCCTCAGTCTTGGCCGCATCTCTCATCTAAGCTGACATGCTCCCAGAAAATCTTCTTTATGTCCTCTGTGTAGTGTCCACAGCTGCAAAGAGGAGCTTCAAGTAGGAGGCTGTCCCAAGGCCATAGGATTCTGCCCTAACAAAAGTTAGGCAGTCAGGCAATTATTTCCTCATTCCTTCCATCCTTGAAAGAAGTGGTAGTTGAGATTTGGGTTCCAGCAGTGAGTGGGACAAGAAAGCATGAGTGGAGAGTTCATGAAACTGAAAGAATGGGAATTCATGAAGCACCTTTACCAAAGCCCCTAACTCCCAAGATTGAGTTGACCTAAAGACTCTTTAAATCTTAATTTTATTTTGTTTTTCTAATTAGGTACAAATGCCGAGTATGCTTAAACTAGAGGTGCGTCTAGCACTGAAGTGCCTGAACTAAATCTAGCTTTCAAATAAGCATTTTCTCAGTCTCTTCTTTCACCTACACTTTCTTAATTGCTACATTAATTGAAAAACATCACTCAGAACTTGTGGGAGGAATGAAGTCTGTTGTTACTTCTCATAGCACAATTCAGAAAGTGTTTCAACATACTTCATTATGCATAACCAATTTACAAGAAGACAGCTACTTAAAAAGAGCTCTTCTCTAGGTTAGGTTAGAGTATGAGGATTTTGGTTTGGGGTGTGAGCCTGTTCCCTTATTTGGTGTTTATCCTGGTGCTGGCACACATCTTTAAGATGTGGCATAATCAAAACTGGTTCTTGTGTTACCCAACTGGCCAGTTGAGGGCCAGGAGAATAAGAAAGGAAGTCGTCGTGTGTGTGGTGTGTGTGTTTCCTAGCCAAAAGCTAGACCAGAGATGGGGAACCTTTAGCCCTCCTGATGTCGGGTCAGATTGACCAATGATAGGATGGTGGGAGTTGTCATCCGGCCACATCAGATGGGTCACAGGTTCCCCATCCATGGGTTTGAGCAACAGTTTGGCTCCTGAACAGCTGTGAACAGAGTGAGTTGAATACCATGAAATGCACTTCCTTTTATACTCTCTCTTCTCCAGCCTCTTTGCAGCTTGTCTCCTTCCTGAGGTCAATATCTCCTCCAGATTCCATGTTAAGAGGGCTCAAGTAGAATTTAAGACTGGGTGGTAAGAGATGCTCTATGCAAAGAGAGAGAGAGAGAGAGAGAGAGAGAGAGAGAGAGAGGGAGGGAGGGAGAAAAAGGAAAAAGTAGTAATAGTTAGGAATTCTTGAATTAGAACAGACTAGCTGCATCAGCCCTCCTGTTCCTCAAGTGTCATCTGAGAGCTGCTGTTCCATCTGACTGCCTCAGTGGGAGAGGGTGGAATCAGGGCTCATTCTACCATCTTTGCCAAAAGCCCAGCTCCATCAGGTACCTGCTACCACTGAACCACGCAAGCTGGTCATTACAAGAACAACTATTTAAGAATGAGTGCCTGAATTTGATTTCTTTTCCTTGTTCCTTCCTTCCCCTCTTGTCTTGTGTGTTGTATTTTTTAGACTATAAACCTGTGGTCAGGGCCTGTCTTGTTTTAATTAATTGTATGTAAGCCACTCTGGGAGCCTTCTTGGCTGAAGAGAAGGGTACAAATGCTCCCAGTAATAAAAAGTCTGCTTCAGAGAAACTGGTATGACAAGCTTTTTTTGGACATAAAAACAAAGCAAAATGAGAGTGATACTGTGAATCGTAGGAAATAAGTTTTCCTATGTAGCATGAATTTTGTGGGCCCCATAGCAGCCCCATTCCGGTGCTTAGAAAGCATCTTGTTCTGTGTCTCCTGTTTCAGTCAGATGGTATTGCATTAGTGCCCTTGGCCTACCAAGCTTTGTTTACTATATACATAGCCACTGTAATTACATATGGAAGATTGTAATACATTGTGGAATTGTGAGAGTACAGCTGCACAAATATTAAAATGGAAAACTACATAAATAGTGACACTAATTTTGTTTCATGTTTCATATCGTTCAGAGAGGTTTGGGACAGTCCTCTGTTTCAATATGCATGTCTGATACTATTTTGGCAGAACAGTTACTTAACTTTGGGATGCTTTTTCCTAAGTCACTTTGACTTGAGAATTCTCATGTTCCCCAGCCTCTAGCTTAATCCTGATATTTCTGAGTGGCCCTAAGTAAGTCTCTTAATCTCAGCTCCTTTATACCTTGGGAACTGCAGGGGACCAGGATGTCGATAGAAGGAGTGTGGTGATAATGGTGTTTTTGTTTCTCCATGAATTGACTGAAAACCCAGAGATAGCTGCTTGGAATATAATATAGTGCATGGCATGATAGGGCCTAAATGGGCAGTGCCTTGATGTCTAATCTGCCTGTATCTCTGTCCCAATTACGTATGAAAATTGCCTACCTGGCAAGGTTTTCTCTGGCCCCCAGCCCCCACAGTGTATTTGATGCCCAGAAGCAGGTGCCCAAGGGAATCAGGCCCTCAGGTAAAAAAAGGTTGCCCGGTCTAATTTAGAACATATCAAAAGAAATTTGAGAGCATGACGCTTACAATTAATATTATCCCATAGTAGCCTAAAAGTGGATGGTGTTAGTACCTAGAAATCCATGTACACCAACTTTTATACCAGACCTAAAAGACTCAAAAAACCCCTCACAGTTCTGACAGGTACTCCCATATGAAAGCATCTAGAACAGGGGGTATAGCATGGCAGGTGGAAGCAGCCTTCTCCTGATAGCAGCCACCTTCTCTGTGGTTGATAGAGGCACCATAAAGGAGATACAGAGCTTTAGGGTTTAGATGATTGAATAGAATAGGTGTGCAGGTGCTTCTCTTCTTAAAGATAGCACGCATGCTTACTGTATGAACTCATTTCTGAATCCCCCCCCCCCATTATATATGAAATGGGTATTTAATACTTCAAGGTGCTTTAAGTTCATTTGTTAATTGAAAGTTTTACTGCAGGGTTTAGCAGGAGCTAAAGTGGTGCTCAGAATAGAAACAGGATACAAGCTGGTTAATTTTTTGTGGTTAATCTACTTGCCTAGTGTGACTTAGAACTCTTAATATTGGTTGGAAAGGTATTATTGTGAGGTGGAGGAGGGGTAGGCTGTACCTGGTATCCTAATTCCTGGATCCAACAAGAATTCAATTGCTGGAATAGCCAGGCAAGTTTCTTGGTAATGACCTAAGCATGGTTCTTTAAGGTAAATGAAAGAAGTGGCTTTGTGCTAGAGGGTAAGTGGGTGGACCCCCCTCCCTCAGATTTCTGGTAGTTAGAAAGACAAGGCTGTAGTTGAGATGTGTGACCTAGAAGCTAGAAGTAGGATGCCAACTGGGCAGCTGAGAGACAAAGCCATGCCTAATTTCTGGTGGAAATTAGTGGCTGTGGCCATGGGAGAAGCAAAACCCTCTTGGGGTTTTAATACAGTGACCTTAAGTTGAATAGTGGGTAAGAAATTGTAGTAGTAATATTAATAATAATTCTGTTAACTTCTGTTAACACTAGAAAATGTGCTGCTGCACTTGTGGCAATATGTCCAGCTATGGTCATGTTCAGTTTTGCTCACAGTTGGTGAACTAAGTTGGACCATTAGCCCAGTACTGTTTCTTATTGTGCTAGCAAATCAAATCAGATCTTTATTTTTACAGTCTTTGACCAGCATTAAAGAAGCAAAATAAGAAGCAAATAGAACACTTTATTCAGTTATGTATACAGTGGTACCTTGGTTTAAGAACAGCCCTGTTTACGAACTATTCGGTTTACGAACTCTGCAAAACTAGAAGTAGTGTCTCGGTTTGCGAACTTTACCTCGGTCTAAGAACGGAATCCGAACGGTGGAAGGGCATCAGTGGCGGGAGGCCTCATTAGGGAAAGCATGCCTCGGTTTAAGACCCGTTTTGGTTTAAGAACGGACTTCTGGAATGGATTAAGTTCGTAAACCGAGGTACCACTGTAGCAGGATAGAATAAAATGGGCTTCAATGTTTTACAAAGTAATAGTAGCCATGTCACAAATGACACAGTGGAAAATTACAGAAGTCAGTTCCTGGTGGGTTTTGCTTGCTGCAGCACAGTGCTTTGTCACACTGAGACTGATTGATACATTTTGATCTGAGAGGTGCAAAAGGATGTAAAATGCACCTGATCATCCTGACATACCATACGGTAGCAGTTTTCCAGTGCCTCAGTAGTAGTTTTCCCTGTCACCTTTTAAAATGAAGTCATGGTGGATTGAATCCACGACCTTCTGCAAAGCATGTGTACCGCTGAGCTATGGCTCCTCCCTAACATAAGCGAAGAAGCAAAGGCAGCTTCTGTGTACAGGATTACCACCCTGCATATTTTGTGCTTCAAAGTGAAGGCTTTGCAGTGGGTTAGGTATATTGATTTGGCACAACATAATAACTATAAAACAGGACAGGACATCCCGCCCCCCCCCATTATTTATATGCCGCTCATCTTACTGTGTTGCCCCAGCCATTCAGGGCAGCTTTCAGCAAATCAAAACACATTATAACATCAAACATTAAAAACTTGGCTATACAGGGCTGCCTTCAGGTGTCTTCCAGAAGTCAAATAGTTGCTAAAAGTCAGATAGTCAGATAGGATTCATACTAACCTGTGCTGGTCCCTTCCAGTCCAGGGGAAGACATGAGGGCTAGAGTTGGTGGTACAGTCCAGAAGAGCATCTGTTGCTTTAAAAAACACAAACTAGCAAGGACAGCCCTACTGTTAGGTAGTGTGAGGCAGCTGTGTCTTGGGTGGCCTGCTCTATACCTCCAAAATTTACCTGTCACCTTCTGACATACTGGAGAATGCTGTTCACATCCTACTGGTGAAACTAAGGTTCATTTGCCAATCCAGAGACTATTGACTGGAAGAGCACATGTCGTCTTTTGCCTCAGGCAGTGAAATGTCTTGTGCTAGCCCTGCAAACTAGTTAGTATCTAAAGTATTAAACCACAAGGGCAATGCTGTCAATCTGGACAAACGCTTTATGCTTTTTGCCATGTTCCTTTCTGATGAATGATTTGCCTTAGTGAGTAAGTGATGAAATGCAGCTCGTTTGATTGTTGAGGTCATGTGCCTTTTTTTCCCCATTGGCCCATTTTTAGCTCTCCTTCAACGAGTAGCAGAACTGGAAAAAGTCAATGCTGAATTTCTACGCACGAAGCAGCACCGCGAGCAGGAATTTAATCAAAAGAGGGCAAAATTTAAAGAGCTGTATCTGGCTAAAGAAGGTAATACTTAAATTTACTGAATGTAGAAATTGTAGACATTCATGTGGTCTTTAGAGTAACTGAACAAATAAGTTAATTTAGTTTGGTGTCGTTTTATCACATTGTGAGTTTGAGGTTTCAGCTACATGTGTTGTTGTCTTGCAGAATGCCACAACTGTGCACTCCAAAATGAGTCACTACCAGAATATGGGACGAGACAGAACATCACACCTTAGAATGGGGATATATAGTGCTTGCATTCATTGCTTCTATCTCTTGATGTGGGTAAAACCACCGGACACCTGTGGATTAGGTTGATGTATCTAGTTACATGTCTAGCTATATTTAGCTCAGCTTCTTTGTGCAAGTTTAGAGAACACCTCAGGAAGCGTCAACTGATTGGAAATGTTGGTGTCATCCTGAAACCTCCATGGGGAGCTGATGATCCCATTTGTTTGGATAGAAGTGCCATGACTACTAAGGAAACGTATTCATTGTTTTTGTGTTGACTGTTGTATCACAGACTTCAAGATTGGAGACAAAGAATGTCCTTGTTGGTAGTGAAAAGAGAGCTGGTAACTAAAAGATCTGAGACCAGACTCAAACTTTGGTGGCTTTATGAGTAAAATACAGCCTGGGCATATTGGTAGAAGTTTGGCAAGCTCCGGGTCACAGTACACAGACAGGTCTGACTCATGCCCTTATCAAATTAGATAGACTACTACTCAAATTCCCATGACGCCTAAATATGTGCCCTTAGAAATTCCAAAGAAGCCTGAACCACTACATTAATGATAATCATTGATATGTCTGGAACTCTTTCCTTGTATATTACTTTGGACTTCACTTTCCTATACAGATGGAAAGTTTGGGAAAGCTTTTACACCAGGGATGGGGAACATCCCCCCCCCCCAACGTGTTGAAATCTCTCAGGGAAAATGGGGAGCATGTTCCCAAAGTGGGCAGGACCAACCCTTGCACCCCATTCACATGCCCTTCCCTTCCCTTTCTTCCCTTTCTCACTTTGGCTTCCCTGCTGTGTGGTGAGAAATGGGAAGCCCTTTCTCAGTGCAGAGGTAAAATGCTGCAATGTGTTGATGTATGACGAGAGAACTTGCTGCAAAATAGTACAAGTGAGGGGCATGGCCTAAGGGGAAGATGTGTGACAGGAGTGGGGAGACTTCAGACCTGTTGTATCTACTTCATTTTGTACTAGAACCCTAACCAAAGCCACCAAACAAAAATATTAGATTTAAAGAGCAGGGTATTATGAGCATATTCAGAGACTAGGCATTTATTTCTGTACAGGAATCAGTACCAGTACCAGAACTGAATGAGCTCATATTCCTTTTATACCAAAGTCTGTTCTGAGTTAGCTTGCTCTATTTCATCAATCTAATTTACATGGGAAAATATCAATTTCTTGCTATTGTTAAAACAATTGTGCTTCAGAATCTCCCCACCTTACCCGATCTATTGCAAATCACCCAATAATCTTACAGTAGGTTTGATCTACCTTCTGCCCAAGGGAGAGTGTTGCAGGACAGATTAAGAGGCCTGGTGAGTCAGATTAGGTCCATGAACTGGAGGCTTCCCATGCCAGCTTTATATCACCAATCCTAAAGGGAGAAAGGGAATTTGTATGGCTGTGATGTAATGGAGAAGTTCTTGTACTGGGAAGTTCTGTTTCGTAGCCAAAGGAATAATTATTTTTGTGAAATATAGCTGAGCATAAGGTAATTTTCCCCACTCCTAGCATGGTAGAGGCATAAGTGAGATGCCAATGATCCTCTTGGTTAGATGAAGCAGTAAACTAAGTGCAGAGTTTACAGACTCGTTTATGGCTAAAATGAGGAACAGCAGGAATTCTGTCCCCTTGGCTTCACTTTGAAGCTCTGCATTAACGTATGTGCTTTTAAGTGGAACTACTTTTCATTTCAGAGGATCTGAAGAGGCAAAATGCAGTACTTCAGGCAGCTCAGGATGATCTGGAGCAACTGCGAGCGCAGCTTACGGAAGCCCAGGCTGAAATGGAGAATATTAAAGCCATTGCGACAGTATCTGAAAATACAAAGCAGGAAGCTATTGATGAAGTGAAGAGGCAATGGCAGGAAGAGGTTGCTTCTCTGCAGGCTATCATGAAAGGTGGGACTGACGGAAATGGGTGAATTGCTATCAAAAAAGTTTCATATTCAGCGATATCGCTGATCCCCAAACCACTGCTTTAGCAGCACTGAAACCACATGCTTGAGACATCTCTTGTAGAAACGAGAGTGTATTATTTGACGTTGGAAGGTTCACGTTGACATTTGAGGTCATTCTTCAGTATGTTTTCTGGCTTTCTATACTTTTTGCAGCCCCCAAACTCATTTTGCATTTAATTATACTTTACTTAGCAAATTATTATCCTGTTTTTCTTAAAGTTTACTTCAAATGCTAATGTAGGTAAATAAAAAAATGTATATAAAAAAGACACAATCAAAAGCAAGTTAGAAATGGCAGAAAAGAGATAGTCTTGTGTATTTAACAAAACTATGAAACAATCAGCAGAAACAGAAGGGAAAAAATACAGCAGAAGTTAAAAGAAATAAACATTTGCCTTCCAAATTCCTGAACTGTCACCTCCATCTTTGTAGACCAGCCCTGGATTTAAGATTGGCAGGGAAGGCCAGTTTTTAATTTGATTTCCACTGCCCTCAGAGGTTTCAGGAATGATGACACACATGAGAGGGTCTTCTCAGTGGGAGTCCCTACAGTTCTGGGACAGGTGAAGCCTGGGAACATTTTTTAATAGCAAGTGAGAAATGTGCTAAATATATAACAATGTGACCTCTGAACCCTACTTGTTTGCTTGGGAAGTATGTTCCTCAGGTGGAGAGGATCCATAGCTCTGTGGTAGAGCATTGCTCTTCATGCAGAAGGCCCAGGTTCAGTTTCTGGCTTCTCTGGGACTGGGGTAGGCCATCCTCTTCTTGAGGCTTTGGAGGACTGCTGCCACTCAGAGTAGATGAACTGGGCAACTTTTGGCCCTCCAGATCCTGCTGGATCCTGACTGTCATCCGCCTCAACCAGCATGGTTGGCAATCTGGCATGATGGAAGCTGTAGTCCAACAACATCTGGAAGGTACCAGGCTCTGAACCCTTGCAGTAGGCAATCCTGAGATTAATGGACCAGCATTCTATCTCTGTATGAGGCAGCTGCATATGTTGTTGATTTCAGCAGGACATCAAATAACTTGCTTAAGGATCTCACTCTGAGACATATGCCAGCCTTTTAATGAGCTTGTCACCTAAAGAAGATGTGGGGGATTAAAGAAGTGATGAGCAACTTGTTATTGTTGTTGTTATTAAACAGAAACTGTCAGTGACTATGAACTCCAGTTTCATCACAGGCTGGAGCAAGAGCGAGCTCAGTGGAACCAATACCGAGAGAACGTGGAAAGGGAAATAGTGGATCTGAGAAGACGTCTTTCTGAAGGCCAAGAAGAGGAAAACCTGGAAAATGATATGAAGAAGGTAAATCAAAGCATACTTCAACATGTAGTACTGTCAGATTTGTTTGGAAGCTGTCTGTCCATTGTCTTTCTTCTTGAGAACTGGGAAATAAATAACATAACTAGGAGTGTATCCTTTTTTTGTCATGACTAGTCACCTTAGAAAATAAAAGTAGGAAACAGAAGCTGGTATGAACTAGAAATGTTCTCTTTCTGCTTTGAAACTTGAAGCTGTGTGCCTGAGTTGAATTATTCCCACAATATTTAGGTTTGTAGCACAAACATCTCTTTAAATCATTCCCCTTCCTCCCCTCTGTTCTTCCCCAACATAAACTCCATTCCTGCTATTCCACTTTCCCCTTAGTATTCCCTGCTCAGGCACCCTGAGACAAGTAACCAGGCGGATGTGATAGAGATGTGGAGAAAATGGATAGAGATATTATTTCACCCTCTCATAATATTAAAACCTAGGATCATCCTGTAAAACTGAAGATTCAAGACAAATAAAATGTAATACTTCACACAGGTCATAGTTAAGCTACCACAAGATGTGGTGGTGGCTGCTATCTTAGTTGATAAGTAAGATGGCTGCTTACAGGGGGATTAAACAAATTCATTGAGGATGCAACTCAGTGGCTACTAATCATGGTGAGACTATACCACCTGTAGAATTAGAGACAGCATTCTCCGGTATACTTGTTAATACTGGAACAGCAGCAGGAAAGGGCTATTGCCCTCAGGTCCTGTTTTGTGTAGTTTCCATAGGGATCTGGTTTGCTGCTGTGGGAACCAGGAATGTTGGACTAGACAGACCAGTGAAGGTGAACCTCCAGTCATTCCCATTTGGCCCCTGGTATGGTTTGGCACAAACTACAGTCACCTGATATCATGGGACTATAGACATGGGACAGGTAAAGCTGCCCCCCCACCTGTCAAAGTGGCATGTAGGAGGTTGGGGAGGGAATGGGTTCTGGATCTGGCCCACTAAACCTTTGATCCGAGGGCTCTTCTTATATTGACTTTTTCTTACGCACAGGGCCATAGACAGGATAGTTATGATAAAAGGAGTGGGAGAGAAGTATCCATATACTGTCCTGATTTCATTGGAGGAAGAGTGGGTAATTAAACCTCTCTAGCATACTCAGTCGAAGTGTGGACACAACATTGAGAGTCCATGGCTGAGCAGCAGATCGTCACAGAAACCTGTGTATAAGCAGTACTTGTGATCTGAAGAAGCATATATGAAAGATAGGCCTAGCAGCCATAACTCAGTCTGGTGACCAGTCATATAACCCATGTGTTCAGAGGCTGTGAATATTTGACAATAGGTCAATAGGGGGGGGGAGGTATTGCTGCTCTTGTGAACCTCTGTTAGCCCATGCCAAAATGTGCCTCTTGGTTGCCTGACTTGATCGGAAGCAGTGCTGCCGTGGGATAGTGTGGGAGATGGGCAAATCTTAATGAGGTGTAGCCCACCAGGAAATTCTCTTGTGCAGGTCCTGTTTGTTTCAGTGGGACTTATATAGGGGAATTCCTGATGAATTCTTCCTTCTACAAACATCTTTTTTTGGTCTCCTTGTATGCATATCCCTGTTGATATAATTTGACAATGCGTGCTTTTGTGTGTGTTTTTAAAAATAGAGCTGTTATAATGAGATGCATGTGAAATTTTACGTAAAGTACTGATGCACATGTAGTTGTTTTTAAATATCACAATATTTTGTCGCTGAGAATTGGTGTTTTGTGAAATGCAGGAATCTGCTTCCCTTAAGTCATATTTCTAATTTTACACACAAAGTGTGGTTATAGTAAAACATACTTAGTTTTTTGAAGAAAATGGAAGCCTTAATGCTTAGGCTCCTCTGTGGACTAAAAATGATGGCATTGATTGAGGTATTTAAGGAGTTGGAAGCTATTTCCTGGAACGCATCATCTGCTTAAAAGGCAGTAACATCTTGACTTTGTGTGTGTGTGTGTGTGTGTGTGTGTGTGAGAGAGAGAGAGAGAGAGAGAGAGAGAGAATGAGAGAAATTTGCAGTTGTGGCTACTATGTGTAGTTACGTTCCTGACATGACATAAATACTGATAGATATTGGCTGACCTAACTGGCTGCTTTTTACCTACTTAAAATTAACTGGCAGGGGCTGATACGTTCCTGTGTGTTGATGTTACAGGTTTAAGGGCATGTTTGCATGAGAATGTCTCTGCATTATCAGCTGAGTGTGGAGGCAGAGGCAACCTGTGTCCCTCCAGATGTTGTTGGGTTACAGCTCCCATCATCTCTAACCATTGGTTGAAGCTGATGACAGCTGGAGTCCAATGGCATCTGTAGGGCCATTCAAGCATGAAAGCAATAGAAAGACAGTATCTCTGTCCCAACCTGAAACAACTGCGGCAGGGTGCAGGAACCCCCTGTCCTGATGTGAAATGTTGGGCTGTGTGGAAAGCATGACATATTCATAACTATTTTGAAAATTTAATTTTGTTGATGCCTCCCTTAGCCTTCAGTAAGTTAGGCTTAAATATATATATATATATATTAAAATGATTTGGGCCATGACTGTTGTCAGAGGACACATTAACGCAGAAGCCTTGTTTGAAGTTTAACAGGCCTGTGTTTTTTCATGGTATCATTTTAATGTTCCACGTGAATTGTTGAACTTAGAAAACTTTGGCTGCTTGATTCAGCAAGAGCTGCTAATTTGAGGTCCATGGTTCTGTACTCGAGAGTAAGTCCCACTATGAGATGTGCTTCCCAGAAGCCTCTGCAACATATAGCCATCCTACACAAACATGTTTGCTACTGAAAGGCTACAAAGTCTGAAACCTCTGGGCTCTGTGGCCCATCTCGGTCAGAATCAACATTTGGGGCATGTGGGTTGCATAGGAGTATTGCAATTTGAGGCTGCATTTCTGTTACATTTCAAGCAATAGAACAATAAATGAACCCTGGGCCATTGTTGGTTTGTTACATCATTTAATGTTGACTTCAGGCCCAAGAAGATGCAGAGAAGCTTCGTTCGGTTGTGATGCCCATGGAAAAGGAGATTGCAACTTTGAAAGACAAACTGACAGAGGCTGAAGAAAGGATAAAGGAGCTGGAGGCTTCAAAGGTGGGTGAGGAAAATGTCCAAAGATCTTGTGTTTGTAAGATTGCGATGGGGTCATCTGCCTTGATACAGGAAACTAATATTTTTCATAGATCGTGCTTCTCAAACATCTTGAAGCGAGACCTGCCTGTAAACTTAATATTTCAAGCCCTGTTTTCCCCACTTGTCTTCAGCAGAGGATTGTAGAAAATCTTGTATAGCAGGCAGATCTTGAAAGATAAGCAAGCAATATGTATTATCTAAGTCTAAAGCTTCAGGCTCTATCTTTCCACAGATAGTGGTGGGGAAGGTATTGTAAAGATGTCAAATTGAACAGGGCAGAGATGGTTGTGTGGACTAGAGGACTACCAGTATGTTCATTTTGGGATACAGATATCTTGTATGTATGTGGCCTTTGAGTTGGTGTCCTCTGTGTTCTGAACAGCAAAGAAAACGTTCCAATATCTATTTACTGTTCTTTGAATCTAGTTTTTCATCTTTGCAAGTATATGCACTCCTTGCAGATTTGTTAGTTTCTAGTATTTTCAGATAGATTTGATTGACTTTGATGCTAGTAAGTTCTAGTGACTTACTAGCTTTCTATTCAAAATGACTAATGATAGTATCTTTAAATGCCGTTGAGCATTTAATGGCAAATAATAGGAGCTTTGAATTTACAATGGTTGTGTGTGCCACCACAAAAACTTGATGGCAACTATAGAACTGGAGTAAAGGACTCTCAGTGGAGTTTGTTATTCCTAGAAATGTGCTTGAATTCACTAAGTGGCTATAAACTTCAGTCTTTTTAGTACAGCAACTGAAGCCAGCCGCATGCATTTCACCATAATCTTCCTCTGATTGATTATATACCTTTTTCAGGTTAAGGAACTGAATCATTATTTGGAAGCTGAGAAATCCTCCAGGACCGATCTAGAAATGTATGTGGCTGTTCTGAACACTCAGAAATCAGTTTTGCAGGAAGATGCAGAGAAGCTGCGGAAAGAACTTCACGAAGGTGTGAATTCTCCCCTTTGGTAACAACATAGGAGGTGGGAACAGTAGACCCGTGCTTTAGATGAGGAGCGGGGCAGCTAAGTGCTTGGGTTGAGCTGCATGCCCACATTGGCTTCCAGAATGTTCCACTTACTTTCCGCACAGTGGTATCGTACAGAGTGTGGTGCTGGGGATCATTAGAGTCTTAATCACAGGGCAGTAAAAAAGGGTGGGGATTTGCAGGCAGGGCTTGTCCCAGACTCCAATTCTGCAGTTTTTTTTGCACATAGTTAAACTATGGAACTGTCTACCAAGGGAGGCAATGATGGCTACCCACTAGGACGGCTTTAAAACAAATTCATGGTGGATACAGCTATCAATGACTACTATCCATGATGCCTGGGCTCTGGCTCCACAGTTGGAAGGAGCAATTCTTTTGAGTACCAGTTGATGGAAACTACAGGAAGAGGAGTGTGCTATTGTGTTTGGGTTTCACTTGTGGATTTTCCACAGGCATCTGGTTGGCCACTGTGAAAACAGGATGCTGGACTGGATGGACCATTGATGCCAAGAGGCAATGGGGAGGCAGGAGGTGGGCCCCTCCAAGCATGTTAATTGCTTATTTACAGTCAACCAGGGTAGAACCTAGCCTAGATCATGTAAATGGTGACTCTTGCGAGAGTGCCTGCTTTGTTTCTGTGCAAGAAAATGTGAGCATTTTCTTAGATTTAAGTAAAAAGCCCTAATGTGTGGAATAGCAAACATATGTAACCAGAGTTACTTGGGTGAGAGAAGTGAATGGTGACCATGAAAACCCCAATTGATTATCCTTGTCTGTTTCTGCATAGTCTGCCATCTATTAGAGCAGGAACGGCAGCAGCACAACCAGCTGAAGCACACCTGGCAAAAGGCCAACGACCAGTTCTTAGAGTCGCAGCGTTTGCTGATGAGGGACATGCAGTGGATGGAAATGGTGCTGACCTCTGAGCAGCTTCGGCAAGTGGAAGAACTGAAGAAGAAAGATCAGGTTGGTGTGTGTGTTGCAATCAAATATTGTTGCCTTTTTCAGAGTATAATAATTGTGGGCGTTTGGTGACAAGGAGGCTGGAATGCAAGGATGCGGGGAACATTTGTTTCTGGGTTTCGAATTTTTTTGACATACGTTATTAACGCAGAAATTATTTTAAGGAGGTTAGTGTGCATTGGCATGTGTGTACACATTTACAGTGGTTTAATGTGTTGTGCGTATGTATGTGCACCCGAGATAGGTGGGCTTCTTTGTTTTTCTTGTATCTGCTGTGTTTGAGACAGCTTGTGTGTATTTGTTTGTTTGTTTGTTTGTTTGTTTGTTTGTTTGTTTCATAAAATTTATACACTGCTTGATTGTCAAAAAAACAAAACAACCTCAATGTGTTTTATAAAAAGACCTGCTCTGTGTGTATTTGATTTCTCTGTGAAGGAGATCGCTTCTTATTCTTAGGTAACACTGAAGCCGAGTACAGTCCCATCCATAAAAAGGGTAAAGATTTTTACATGTTCAATTCCTAAATGACATGTGACAAATATTTGTGAGATGCATGTGACTTGGTGCAAATGGCTCTGCAGTTGGGTTCACTTGCTTGAGTTTTGCGCTTGGCGTGCACTTTCAGTTCTTGCCATGTGCGTGTGACGAGGGGTCTATGGAGATCCTCATGCTCGGCTCATAAATGACCTAGGATTTGCAAATACCGGAGGACTATTATGAATACTCAAAATGAATGTGAGCAGAAAGCAAACCTGTTCTTCCCTGCTGCATTAAACCCACATGTCCCAAAGCTTCCCTATGGTAGAGACCTTTTGCTTCTAGCAGCAGTTTCCCCTCCAGGCAGCCCTTCAGATCATCTGTCATGCAAACCAGCTGCTCCATTTGCTTATGCTTGGTGACTTGAAAGGCTGCACTTGGGCTGTGGAATGTGAGCAGAATCAAAGGGGGCGGGTGCTGCTTGCAGTTGGCCATGCCTGCGTTGAATTTAACTTACAACAATTCCAGTAGATGCACTTGCATAGTTGAGCACCCCTGCTTCAAGTTCTTGCCCTATCCCTGTTTGTTAACACACTTGTGGTCTGGAGTGAGATCTATGGAGGCCTGCTAACATGTGTGACTGATACTAATTGAGGGCAGCTGACTTCTAAGCTGATGCAATAGCTGTACGTCTAGATCAGGGATGAGGAACCTGTGGCCCTCCAGATGTTACTAAACTCTGACTCCCATCAGCCCTGGCCAGCATTGCTAGTGGTCAGGGATGATGTAGTGCAGCAACATCTGGAGAGCCAAAGGTTCCCCTTCCCTGATCTAGACGACTAGAGGGTTGTTGTTGTTACAAGCTCCCCTGCCCCCAACCTTGCAGGGGGAGTATACTAGATGACCCTTTGGGTACCTTCCAACTCTGTGATTCTATTATCCGTCCACCATTTTGTGATTGTGTTCAGTTGGACCTTAGAGCTCGCAATCATTCAGTCGTTCAATCCAGAACTTGAGTCATTCTGACACCTAACGCTCCATTTCTCTTTCGCTTGCAATATTTTCCTTTGGGACATCCCGTCCCTCTCATTCCTTCCCTGCTTAGCAAGGCGCTCAGGCGTCATCTGCCACGTTGAAATTCATAATGGCATAGGTGATGCTGAAAGCGCATCAAAACACTTCATTGTTTTTAGGAAGATGAAGAGCAGCGGAAACTTCATAAAAGGAAGGAAGACAAGCAGAAAGGCCCCAATGATGAATCGAAAGTAAGCTCCATCACTCATGATGAATCCCTTCCGCAGTTCCTTGGTGAAGAGGTAAAGCTGATTTGTTTGGCATGTGTTTCCCAAAACGTTACTGATTGTATTTAATTTTAGCAAACGCTACTATTGGCAAAAATCAATGGAGACTCCTTGGTAGCCATCTTGACTTATTCAGACCAATACTACAATGTGTTGAGAGGAAACTGCGACCCCTATCATGGATTCCAGGGTTCAAACCCCCCCTTTGGCCATGAAGCTCACTGGGCCAGACACTTATTCTCAGCCTAACCTACCTCACAAGGTTATTGTGAGAATAAAATGTGGAGGAGGAGAACTATATACACCACCTTGAGCTCCTTGGTGGAAAGGTGGGGTATAAATGCCAACATAAAATAAATAAAATGACCTGTAAGGAGTGTGACACGGCTTGGAGGACAGGATGCACTTCACTCTTCAAAGGAACAAAGAACCATGTCGCATGAGGGTAGCCCTAACCCAATACCCCCTGTGGCAGGCAAGTCCTTCACCTTGTTGCAGTAACATCTAGGGATATTTTCTGTGTGATCCTGTCTTGTCACATGAGTTTTCTCATTCACTGCTACTTACATACACACATAATTTTATTTGTATGCTGCCGTTCACACCATGCTCAAGCTGGCTTGAAGCATGAAAAAAAACCACATAACCACAACAGAACAAAAAGTAGTCATAAGCAATAAATAAAACATTAAAAAATACACAACCAAACTGAACAATAAAAATCACAATAAGTACTAAAATAAAGTTACAAAAACCCAATAGCAACAACTCCTCCCAACAACCCCCCAAACCCGACATCACCCTAGTCCAAGAGTCTGCTCAGCAGCCTCAGCTTTTGTAGCTGGAGTCAGTCAGGGACCGCCCTCCCAGGCCAGGTGAGAAAGGCCTGCAAGGCAGGGAGCAGGTCTTCCAGGACTCAGCCAAAATGGTCTTCTGCCTCCTCAGCAGCCCCAGCCTTTGTAGCTGGAGTCTTGCTTATCATGTGTTGCCAAACTTGAAGCTTTAGCATGATGAATGGTGTTCTTGGTGTATGATTTGCCTTTTAAATGTATGGCTATAGTCTAGTAAATGTGAAACAAATGGTGCTGGAGTAAGACAAGACCTAAATGAGCAGAATGTAATTTTCCTTGGCTTTGCATAAGATTTTGGCAAGAGATACTGCTTGTTGGAAACCACAGGAGGGGAGAGGGCTCTTGTGCACGGGTGTTGCTTGCTGGTTTCCCTTTGAGGCATCTGGTTGGCCACTGTGGCAACAGGATACTGGCCTAGAAGGGCTTCCATTGGCCTGATGTGGCAGGGCTTATCTTACATTCTTGGGCCTGTCCTTTTAAAAATAGTTTAACAATTGACAGTTGATAACTATATACTCAACATACTACCCAGCCTACAATGGAATGCAGATGTTTCAGCTCTTTCCCAGTGAATTCCTACACTGTTTTGTTTTTGTTTTTCCTTTTGAAATATTTCTCTCAACCTTTGGGACCTTCCCCCTCTTTTTCGGAATGAAGCATGAGGCATCAGTTATCCAGCAATTTTCTAAAGCCTTAATGTCACAAAAATTAAATCCTCATCTTAAAACTCTGGTAATATGCACATTAGTAGGGACGCGGGTGGTGCTGTGGGTTAAACCACAGAGCCTAGGACTTGCCGATCAGAAGGTCTGTGGTTCGAATCCGCATGACGGGGCGAGCTCCCATTGCTCAGTCCCTGCTCCTGCCAACCTAGCAGTTCGAAAGCACCTCAAAGTGCAAGTAGATAAATAGGTACTGCTGCGACGGGAAGGTAAACGGCGTTTCCGTGCGCTGCTATGGTTCACCAGAAGCGGCTTAGTCATGCTGGCCACATGACCCAGAAGCTGTACGCCGGGTCCCTCAGCCAGTAAAGCGAGATGAGTGCCGCAGTGCCAGAGTCGTCCAGTCTAACCTTTTAATATGCACATTAAAGATTGGGATTGCACACAAAACCTGAATTGTAAAGATAGTTAAATATGGTGTGAAGCCTCAAGTTACTACATGTGAAGGCAGAGGAGCTGATTTCCTAAACCAGCCTTTGCCAAACTGGTGCCCTTTAGATGTTTTGGCTGTTCCAGCTTGGGCTGATGGAAATTGTAGTCTAATACACCTGCTAGGCACTGGGGTGGTGAAATCTGCCCTTGTCCTAAACTGGGAAGTTTAAGGTATGTCCATGCAGGGTGGCATATGTGGTTCTCACCCGCTGTGCTTTGTGGCTGAGTGGGGATTTGAACCCTGGTCTCTGCCAGGTCACTCAGCATAATTCTTGTGGTGGTGAATCTGAAATCCATTCTAGTGATAGGAAGTGGCTTTGAATTTGCAAGTTGCACAGTTAGACCCCATTATTTATGTGTTTTAATAAGCAATTTGGTAAACAACTGGTTTGGCTTGAATGTAACCATTGTTCTAAGTTGATCGCCTGGGCGTACTTGCTGTGCTAGTTTTTGTCTTCCTTATCCCTTTTAAAACTGAGTTGGTTTTAAGTTCAGCCACCCTCAGTAGAGCAAAGTCAGTATTTCTCCATATTAAAACGGAAAGTTTTACTGGGGTATATTCAGGACTGACAGTCTTTCCTTTGCTATCTTGCCTATTCTTCTTTCAGTTGCGTTGTGAAGCAGCAGAACATAATTCTTGTGTCTACGGGAAAAATTCTTTGTTTTAATCCTTTAACTTAAGGTGGCTGTAAGCCAGTTTTTCATAGGGCATGTTAATAGGATTTACATGGGTTCTTTAAATGAGGTTCCATAATAATTGGCTCCCACCAGCACTAATTGCCTTCTCTGAGTGAAGTCCTGGTAAGCCACACAAGAGAATTGTGTACTTGAGGTTTGACGCCTAAGCCCTTAAGACATTTTTATGTTGCTTTGGCCAGCACATCGTGCCATATTGCTTCCTGCAAAGGCTATACTGTAGTAAAATAGGAAGCTGGAGTTGTGCAGATGGTTTTAAGCAACACACATGCACACACACACACCTGCATTCATTACAAAAAGGAGACGTACTGCTACAGGCATGCTTAAAAAGGATGTTCCTTTCAGATTAAGTCCTGTGAGCTTGTTTACATGAGAGGGGCTTTGGGCTCAGTGGTAGAGGGCATGCATTGCATGCAGGAGAAAGTCGCATATTCATTCCCCAATGACATCTCCAGGTGGTCCTGGGAAAGATCCCTTCCTGAAACCCTGGAAAACCACTGCCAGCCATGTTGACAACCCTGATTGTACATAGACCAAAAGTCTGTCTTTGTACAACGCTGCTTCCTGTTTGGTTAAAAAAATGCTTGAATTCTACTTTAATCCCCAGGCAACAGTCCTGAATTAGCAACCTTCTTAATGCTGTGAAGAAATTATAGGAAATATTAGTCACATGGAATAACAAAATCATTAAAAGATAGAATTGGAAGGGACCCCGAGGGACATCTAGTCCAACCCCCTGCAATGCAGGAATCTCTTTTGCCCAACCTGGGGCTCAAACCCACGGCCCTGAGATTAAGAGTCTCATGTTCTACTAACTAGTTCTTTCAGGTTTCTGTTGCTATGTGCTTCAGGGAATTTGGAACTCTACCCACCTCTGCTGGAGTCATGAGTCTAGTTGGGGGCGAGAGTGTGGGGTGCGGAAGACATTGATCAAAGATTTATTTTTCCTCTCCCGTATATAATATTGGGATGTTATAGGGTTGCCTGATTCACTATAGATGTAGGTCAAACAACAGAAATGCATACGTGAAGTTTTCTAAGGCAAAGTGTGATAGTGGACACTATCTTGTCAACCTTTAGAAAGTATTAGACAGACCTGTTCTGCTTCATCTGTTTATTTGTGGCAACTGGCCATAACATTTAAACAGAAGGTTAGTATTTGTAAATGTAAAGTACTGCATGAAACCAACAGGAGTTGGCGATTGCTTTTGTGCTCTGCTTGTAGCTTTCCTAGAAGAATCTGGCTAGCAGCTCTTCCAAGTCAAATGCTAAACTTGGTGAAATTTACAAGGAAAGATCTCTGGCTGAAACTTTTCAGAGCTGCTAAAAAATACAAGGAAAGCCTTCTGGATCAGGCCAGTGAACTGGTACTCAAAAGCATTACTGCCTCCAGCTGTGGAGAGCAGAGCCACCATGACTGGTAGACATTAATATCCTCCATGAGTTTGTCCTGTCGTCTTTTAAAACCATCCAGATTGGTGGCCATCCCTGCCTCTCATGGGAGCAGATTCCATAGTTTCACTGTGTGCTGCATGAAGTTGGGCTTCCTTTCGTCTGTCCTTAGTCTTCCAAGTTTCAGCTTCATGTCCATGATTTCTAGTGTTACGAGAGAGGGAAGAAAGCTTTTCTCTATTTGCTCTCTCCATGCTCTGCAAAACTTTATAAACTTCTATCTTACTTGCCTTTCCTCTGCATGAAAAAGTCCCAAACATTGCAACCTTTCCTCACAGAAATTTGAGGAAAGGTGCCAGTCAGAGTAGATTGAGTCTTGGTATAAGGCAGCTTCTGCTCTTCTCAGCTGTAAGCATTGCCTAAGTGTTTTTTATCTCTCTTTAAATTATAGGTGCACATAAACAGTACTCACGGTTCAGTCCACTCACTCGACACAGATGCCCTGCTGTCTTCGGGAGAATCTCTCAAGTCAGACAACGACATGTTCAAAGAGGGGCTGCGGAGGGCACAGTCAACGGACAGCTTGGGAACATCAGGATCCTTGCAGGCCAAAACTCTGGGCTACAACAACAAAGCCAAATCGGCTGGGAATCTTGATGAGTCTGACTTTGGACCCTTAGTTGGGGCGGACTCTATGTCAGAGAACTTTGACACGGCCTCCCTTGGCTCTCTGCAAATGCCCAGTGGGTTTATGTTAACCAAAGACCAGGAGAAAGCAATCACAGCGATGACACCGGAGCAGGAGGAGACAGCATCCCTGCTCTCCAGCATCACACAGAGTGTTGAGAACGCTTACGTATCTCCTAGCGGTTACAGATTAGTTAGTGAAACCGAGTGGAATCTCCTTCAGAAAGAGGTAAGTTTTGTATCCACCATCTCCCTCCCTCCTGAAGATTGCTGCTGTGCAGGATGGTGCATCCACCAAGTACAAAAAACTGCTCTGCCCTGCCCAGAATCCTTAAACCTCCACCAGCAGTTGCTGCAGCCACCATCACAGTGCAGTATTCTGTGATACTTTGGCATTCTTTTTGCAGAGTTTCTGCAGCTTCCATGGCAAATGATGACTTTTATGTTCTCCAGGTGCAAAACGCTGGGAACAAGCTGGGCCGGCGTTGTGATATGTGTTCCAACTATGAGAAGCAGTTGCAAGTAATCCAGATCCAGGAGGCAGAAACCAGGGATCAGGTGGGTCCAAGGTTGCTCTCTTCCATGCAAAAGGGTCTTGGTGCTTAGAAGTTGCTACCAGTTCACGGAGTACTTACAGGGCAGCATAGCTCTCGGCTGTATGGACTTTGGCAGAAGTGAAGCTGGCCAGCCTTCAACCTTTGAAATGAGGAAATAAAATGATTCCTGGAGTGTCAGACAGAAGTAAAATTTTCACATAGAACTGTTACTATACTTCAGTATAAAGGGGAAGAAATGTTGACACTTGCGGGATGGGTTTCTCTGGTTCCCAGAATTGCTTCTTTGCTTGTAAAGTATAATTTGCTTTCAGGATAGGAAACCACTTTCTTTTGAGGGCCACGTCCACATACCTTTGCTGTAGTAATGTGTTAGGGGCTGCACCCTGGGGTGGTGTTGGGCAGAAGCAAAAGTGGAAGGGGGTCAGACTCTTACTCTCTTTCTGCCATCGTCCTTCCCCCCCACCTTCCCCTCCAGTGGGCTCCTCGGGGAAGGACAGATCACTTTTGCCAGCGATCTGAACTGATTGCTTGCCAAGTGATCTTCTCTCCTTCCACATGGCTCCGTCTGTCCAGCCTTTCTTCCTCTCCTGTCGTCATCTTCCTCCTCCTGGCTCCCCACCTCTGTAAAATTAGGCCATGGGCTGTATGAAATTAGGAAGCCATCCTTTCTCACTCTTTATCTTCTACATCGTCTTCTGCATCTGCTTCAACTTTGTTAAATCTGACATATCTAACATCTCCCTAGCAGTATTCCTTTATCAGCTGTGTTAGTAGTGAAATCAATAATCCACTTCCTCAGTTACATTATACAAAGATCTGAAATGCTTAACTTCATTGCTTTGTGGCTGAATGTTTCACTCTTGCTCAAGTTCTTGTTAGGCTCTTTCTACTTATCTGTTGTTCATAGTTTTTTTCCCTTTTATTTTGTCTCTTACACACAGCATTTTCTTAGTTTACCCTGGTTTTAAATGGGTACTTTCTTATGTGCCTTCACTCTGACATTTTAGTGTACATGTATTGCTTGGGAAAGGACAGGAAGCTCAATGGGTTATGTGGTGTGTTTTTTTTTACTTGTGAGCTTACTTGCAAGCTTGGTATTCTTTTTGTAAGAATTTTCTTCCTTTGTTGTATCTGGTTCCCACCCCCCTCAAAACAGTAAAAATATATACATTAACAACCCCCTAGCCAAGTCAGCAGAGTACATGGTCAGCATTTCTCTTCTATAATCAATTGACATTTTGTGTTGTGTTGTGTTGATCTATTTCCTTATTCAACCTTCAGGTTAAAAACTTAGAATCCTTCCTCCCTGAAAGATCTGATAAGATTGCCATTATCACTGGACATTCGAAATATCTCACAAACAGCGACCTTTGAGTCTCAGTTCAAGATGTGACTAGTATATCTCTTGGATCATGAGTGTTTCTTGAGTTGTGGTTTCTTATCTGAAAAGCGGGAATCAATAGATGCATCTTTATCTGAGTCTGAACCCGCCTATCCACTAAACCAACCTGCTGAACTCCAGAGGTTCAGTATGGGCCCTAGTCAGCATGGCTGTGGTGGCTGGGGCTGATGGGTGTTGTAGTTGAAAACATCTGGAGGGCACCAGGTCGGGGGACGCTGCACTAAATTAAAACGGGAGGCAGCTGGTTTCTCAAAGGCTCAGTCGAGACCCAGCTGAGTCCCCAACACCTGGGACCTCTGCTCCCTGCATATTGCCCATCTGATAAGGTCTAACCACCTTCTCTTCTGTGGTAGCCGCAAAGCTGTGGAGCTCTTCCTGTTCTGCATCTCAGCGGCTGATTCCCATGCACAAGTCAAGAACAGGCAAATGAGAATGAGCAGCTGAAGTGCATCAGGCTTCTGAATCCTCTGTTGCTACTTCTAGCAGAGAGAGGACGGTAAAGAAGGCCTTTGGCTGCATCTGGGCTCAGGCTTGTGTGATCTGGTGGGTGGAGCGAGTGTTGTGGCCTTTGGGCCTTGTGTAGTTCAAAGACTGCCCCTGCTAAAAATGTGTTGGCGAACAAGAACTTCTGTACTGTATTACTTTATTATTGAAATGTCTCACATAGAGTTGTCTTGCCCCTTCCCTTCTGTGCATAAGCGCCATCAGTTTTACTATTTTGGCAGAGTTGCAACACACACCAGGGTGGTGGAGGAAAGGGAATCTTCCTTCCTATTGCAAGTGTTACCAGTGTCAAAGCAGTTGTAATAAAAAAACCTTTTTGCTGTTTGTGCAAAACCTAAAGTTTGGATGGTTTAGGGCTAGGCAATTCACAAATGAAGCATGACTCACCCTGTACTTTCAGTCAATATTCTTCTGAGATTCACATTTCTAGAAGTGGGGAGCCTGCAACCAACCCTCTGGTATTATTGGGCTTTAGAAGCAGCACTGGCCCTATTGGCTGGGTCTGTTGGGAACTGGAGTCCATTTGGAATTCTATAATAGCTGTAGGTTCCCAATCTCTGATGTAGAGACCTTGTTTGCAAGATTAGGGTTGGCTGAGGTTGAATTTTAGAGTTTGTTGACTCGGGGATGGTTTCCTGGATTGACAATCATAGAGTTGTAAGGGACCCATAGGATCAACTAGTTCAACCCCCTTCAATGCAGGGATCCTTTCTCCACGTGATCAAGGAGGTCTACAGTACACCCAGTCACAATGCAGCACTCACTTTCTCGTATAATTAATTCGCAGGTCACTTGTGGCTGCAGGGAACTCTGCACTCCACCTCCCTCTGCACATCAGTGATAACAACTCCGCTATTGTTTGCATGAGAGGTGAGTCAAGAGCCCCTGAGTTTGTGCAGGGGCTCCTTTCCTCTCTTTCAACTCACTTCAGCCTCTGATTCACCCCTTGAGTTAAAATTGGAGGTTGAAAAGAGTTTGGGGGTTGTTAACCCAGGGCAGCCTTTTTGCCAACCTGGTGCCCTCCAGATGTTTTGGACTGCAACTGCCATCAGCCCAACCCATCTGGAGGGCACCAGGTTGGAGAAGGCTGCCCTTGGTTCATTGATCATGTAGACAAGCCCCTCTGACAGACAGATTACCATATTTTTTGCTCTATAAGACTCACTTTTTCCCTCCTAAAAAGTAAGGGGAAATGTGTGTGTTTTCGCTGCGCAGCGATCCCTCTTGCTCTTCTGGCTTCTGGGATTCAGAATATTTTTTTCTTGTTTTCCTCCTCCAAAAACTAGGTGCGTCTTATGGTCTGGTGCGTCTTATAGAGCGAAAAATACGGTAACTGCTACCAGATTTTTCAGAGTCTCTCGTGTCCAAAAGTTCAAACTCTTCTTCACATTTAAAATATGTTACACTTCAGCTTTTTTGTGCATAGCTACACCTACATCTAGAAAACTTGGCATACTTGATTTTTGCAGTCTTTACAGAAAGCTTTTGATTTTTTTTGCAGAGAAGAAAAGGCAAGTTGTACAACATTTTGATTACAGTTAGGAAAAGAATTTTGATTACAGTTAGGAAAAGAATTCTTTGCAATGAATCAGTTGCTGCAGTGTTGGAAAAGGTTGCATCCTATACAAGGAGGCCTTTGGTCACAGCCACTCTCTCATCAAGAGTGCCAACATTAATTCATGGTGTGTGTTTTTAATCTACGGCAGTCTTGATCCCTCCAGATGTTTCGAACTACAACTCTCATCGGCCAAGGCAGTTGTAAGTTCAGAGCATCTAGAGAACATGAGGTCAGTGAACTGGGATAGCTCAGTTGGTAGAGCATGAGACTCTTACTCGGAGGGTTGTGGGTTTGAGCCCCACGTTGGGCAAAAGATTCCTGCATTGCAGGGGTTGGACTAGATGTCCCTTGTGGCTCCTTACAACTCTACAATTCTATGATACTATTGTTGGACAGTTGTCCTCAACCCACCCTCTTTTAGAAGAAAGGTAATTTATGGTGTGCTCTTGTCCTAACCACATAGGTGAAGAAGCTTCAGGTGATGTTGAGGCAGGCCAATGACCAACTCGAAAAAACCATGCGAGAGAAACAGGAGCTGGAGGAGTACATGAAACAAAGCACTGAAGATTCAGGAAATCAGGTACAGAAAACCTGGAGAGAAGCAAAAGGAAGAGCAGCAGTCTGCAGAAGGGTATCCTAGCCTGAACCTTTTTCATTGTAAAACCCCAGAGTTCCCTGGAAGAACAGTTCAAGCTTTTAGCAGAACTGTTTTGAGTGTGTAGGGGGGCGGGGGAGAGAGAGAGAGAGAGACGATTGGCAACTAGTACTGTTTTTTAAAAAACAATTACTGGTATTGAAGAGCTTTCATTTATTTTCAGTTGCTATTAATTGCCATGTAAGCTCAGAGCAGCATACATACAATTACTTAAGACAAAACAGTCCTTGCTGATAGGTTTGCTGTCTAAAAAGACACAGCACAAAAGCAAAAAAGGTATGAGGAGGGAAGAGGAAAGAAGTGGCCTCTTCTCATCTAACCCTATACTCTCAAAGGTCAAGCATTTAGAGCCAGCTTAATACCTACTCAGTGTGAGATTTGGGAGAATAAATCAGCCAAGAAAAGCTGATGCTTCTATTCCAGCCCTAGATTAACCCCATAGGTGTGATTTCCCTATGTAAACAGCTTCCCTTAATGGCAGTGATATAAAACAATCAACCAACCATGGAATTTTAGTTTGATATATATATTTTAAAAATATAGACAAAAGAAAAGGAAGAAGGCATGATAAAACAATATCATAGTTAAGGGGAAAAGGAAACTCCCTAATTACAGAGTATCACAGGCAGGCTTCTGGGGACCATTAGAGTAAAACAAGCAAAGGATTTCCAGACTTCTCTATGTTGTTGTGTATACCATCACCATGTATATAACTCTGGATAACATTGCATGCTTCTGATGAAATGGACTGTAGTCCATGAAACCTTATTACAGATACGTAGCCGTGTTGGTCTGCCATGGTCAAAACAAAATAAAAAATTCCTTCCAGTAGCACCTTAAAGACCAACTGAGTTAGTTCTAGGTATGAGCTTTCGTGTGCATGCACACGAAAGCTCATACCTAGAACTAACTCAGTTGGTCTTTAACTCAGTTGGTCTTTAACTCAGTTGGTCTTTAACTCAGTTGGTCTTTCTTCTGTATCTGAAGAAGTGTGCATGCACACGAAAGCTCATACCTAGAACTAACTCAGTTGGTCTTTAAGGTGCTACTGGAAGGAATTTTTTTATTTTGTTTTGACCATGAAACCTTATGCCATAATAAATTGGTAGGGGTGGTATTCAGCTAAGTTTTACACAGAATAAACCCATTGAGATTAATGAACATGACTTAAGTTAGGTCCATTAATTTCAAAGGGGTTTACATAGTTGAATACCACCTTTAATCTTCAAGAGGCCACAAGACTCCTTTGCTGCTTTTATAGCCTAAGGAGAAGTTTAGATGTGTGCAAGTTATGTAGCCAGATCATAGCCGGAAAAATATATGTGTGCAGCCTGAGGAGGTACCAACCACCTTGGGCCTGCCCATAAAAAGCAAGTCTAGAGTGAGAGGCTAGGATATTTGCTGTTTCCAGGAACTCTTCTCATTGTGAGACTTTTGCAGGTGAGCTGAGAGTTGGTTTTGCCCCTGGGTGAGAATCCTGAGGCTGAGAGGGAGAATGTGTCAGAAGGAAAATGAATAGATATTGATTTACATATATGAGTAACTTTGTATTAACTTGTATTACATGTACCAGTAACTTTGTATCACATTTTTATACGTCACTCTGCATTTTTATAATATTTTGTTTTAAGTTGTCTGTTGTTGTTTCAGTTATCTGTACGCTGATCAGAAAGATTTTAAAAAATATTTTAAGCCGTATATAAATTAAGGAATCAAATGCATCTATGCTTGAATGATATGTGATCAGAAGCTTGAAGATCTTCCACATAGAAAATGGAAGACAAATGGAATGTATGTAATCATGGCCTCCCAAATTTTATCAACTGCTGTTGAGAAAGCTGCTTGGGTGACTTCAGTTGCATGCTATATAAGAAACCATGTACCAGAAACTCCTGCACTAATAGACATCCCCACCAATCTGTCCGTGGCCCTTTCAACAATACTGAATTTAGTTTGAACATACTGACTGAAACATTGCAAGGGGCAACACACCATCGACTGAAAACTTTGTATAGTTCTTCCTTTTTGTGTTATATTTGTGTTGGTTGATAAGGTCTTCTTTCCCCCCTCCCCTTTAACAGATCTCCTCGCTTGTTGTTAGAGTTCAGGAGTCCGAGGCCCTGCTTAGCGAACTGCAACAGGCATTTTCTCAAGCCAGGAGAGATGTCCAGGACCAAATGGTAAAAGAAATGCAGACTTTTTAAAAATAATCTTGGGGTTTTGAATAAATAAAGAATGTCACTGTATGGCTTTTTACTCCAAATGACAGCCTTGCAATTATCCACTTGCCTGCCCTTCCAAGGCAAAGAATGGTTGATGCCAGGCAGTTAACAAGCTTGAGTGCTGTCCATCCTCTCCTACATATATGTATATATATAGAGAGAGAGAAATAAGGAGATTGTACCTGGCTGACTCCTGACCGCAAAGCTAGGTGTGCATCTGTTTCCTTGCTCTTTCTGCTTATCCAGCTGTTGGAGGAGCCCAGATATGCACATGGTGGTGGGGAACCCATCAAGATGGCCACTTTCTAAGGAATATTAAGGAAGGCAGGGGAAGGGGGCACTGAGGACACTGCAGCTATAAGAGGAGTAGGGATATCTCAGTTGAGAGATGCAGAGGAATCCAGCAGAGCTTCTAGCATGGTGTGGTGGTTAGAGTGCTGGAGACAAGGGTTCAGTCCCCACATGAGTCACAGCCTCAGACTAACCTACCCTACAGGGTTGTTTGGGGGATTAAATGCATTGGGGTGGGGGGTGGGGAGAGAACCATGTGCACTACCTTGAGCTACTTGGAGAAAAAAGGTGAGATACAAATGCAATAAATAAGTAATAACATAATGATGGATTCTGCCTGCAGTGTAAAGGCCAGAAAGGGTGTCTTGTTAGAAGGTGATAAATGCTCAACCTAAAGTCTCTTGGGGACGGTTGATGGCAGAGGTTTTATGTCTTTCATCTTGTCCTGGGGTAGCTTATTCTTATCCAGCAATGGCCTGTATTGCTTCCATGGCTTTTGAACCCACTCTATCTGCACACTAGAACAGTGGGAAAAGTGGATTAGGGATTACACAGGTGGGATTCAGGTATCTATGAGCCCAAAGTGTCTTCCTAGTGTCGTTTGTTGCTGGCTCTGTCCCATAAACTTCACAGTGATAGGAATGGACACTAGGCTAGAAATGTTTGCCCATGTCTTGACCAGTAGGTCAGTCTTCCATTCAGGAGACAGGCACAAAATATGCCTATCATAAACTGGTTTTTGCCTTTAACTTCCTTCTTTTTCATATGTAAGTGCAGATACTGATTTTAGATTTTGTAATACCTTTTCTTGACTGGCAGTGTAGATTTTTCTTCATAATGTTACCCACCATGAAATTGTTTTACTGATGAAGGCTGAATGCAAAGTTTGTAAACAGCAAATGCATACTTATTTGCACACTCAGTTCTGAGCAGTAGAACAGTTCTTGTCATCCTAGTACTGGGTGTTTTGAATTTTTCTTTTCACTTCATGTAACAAGATTCCTTTTTGTCTGTTTACCTTCGGAATCATGTCAGTATGAATTATTGTTCAATTGTGTCTGCTGCAATCGATTTTACTTTCAGTGTTAAACTTTTCTAAGGCTATTAAAGCTCTTTGAGGTAATTGAGAACTCTGACCTTGCAATGGAGCAAGGGCAACCTTGCGGACAAAAAAAGACACACCTATCCTTTACTGCTTCTGGCAATATGCTGCTTGTTGGAATGAGAAACCACGATGCAATTGATATTTGGTTGGTTAGCTATAAGGTGTTTTTCTGCAGCAGTTTAATTCCCACTGATTCCTAAATAATCTAAAATCACTTCCTATTTCCAGTCTGGGGTAGGTGTTGACACAAAGAGAAGTAGTGTTTTACCTTCCGTGAGCTTAGAAAATGTTGGAGATGCAACTTCATTGATTTTGAAACTGTGACTTTGAAATATTTTTGTGTGTTTTTTCCACCGGAGGCTGTCCTGACGCAGTCGAGGGAACATGTCTCGGAGGAGTTGTTGAGACTCCAGAAAGACAATGAAAGCCTTCAAGGAAAACATTGCCTGCATGTCTCTTTGCAGCAGGCTGAAGACTTTATCCTGCCAGAATCTGGAGAGGTAGGAGAATACGTTTGTGGTGATTGACTAGAAGTTATTCTCAACATGAAAAGCTCAGGGAGATAGTTGAGTAAAGATGTACAAGTTAGTTTCAGGTGCCTCTGTGTCCACACAAACACAAGGATTCTCACTTCTGCCCCAGTGAGAGGTTAGGTTAGTACCTGTTGATCTTAACTTCTGGGCACATACACAAGTGAGCTTGCTGTGCACACAAGTGTGACAATGAAACAAATGCCTGTTCCTTTAAAAGTCCAGTCTACCTGGGACAATGGCCTAACCTTTCCCATTGCATAGCAACCTGCCTGTCACATTTCCAAAATCCTCCATGCATTCAGGCTGGAATTCCTCCCTTGATGGTTCTGTCTACCAGGAGCAGTGTTTGAAACTCCCATAGTTTTAGGTGCATTTTGCGATAGGGGGTTTCATTAGCACGAGCAGTTTCTGAGCTCTGGGCGCAGTACTGTGCCTAAGATTTCAGATTAAAACTGCAGAGTGGAAGGAAAGGAGGAACTTTTTCTGCCTCCCCACTTCCAGCTACTCTCTTAAGACTGGATAAAAGACCCTCTTAAGAATATTAGGGGGGTGGGCAAGGGAAGGACTAGACCATGTGAAAAATGAACATAATATTTTAGCTGCAGTTCATTCATTTTCAGCTTTGTATTCTTGTTATAAAAAGTGTGCCTAGACATTCCATTGCTGTGCCCATAACCTGTGTTTAAGGTGCCATTTAGCTCCTAGCTTTCATATCTCACTTTCTAACACTGACCAGGAGTGGGTTGGACATCTCTGTCTCTTGATTCTCACCTTTTCACTTCCTCCTTCCTGGGTTGCTGAAAGGTGCCAATGATCCATCTCTTTCTCTCTGTCAGATACAACATGTCCCAAGTTTCATCCCCTAGAGGTGAGCCCAAGTCTAATTGGCCGTACCACCTTCCCCCATCAGTTCCCTCCCCTGACTCTACAGGGTGAAAAGATATAAGATGATTTCCTAGAAAATGTGACATCTCTTTACTGAATATCATGCTTGATCCTTGCTGTATTTTCCAGTTGTACTCTAGGAATCTCACACAGGTGCCTCTTTGCTGAGACATCATTCTCTGCTTGAGGACTCTGCTCTGGTGCCTTTAGGCCATGGGACCATGCTGTCAGATGCTCCTCAGTGTGGATCTCTACTTCCACAACATTTCTTCCTCACCCTGCCACCATCCCCCAGCTGACTTTCAGAAAGAGATTATCTAGCATTTGGACACAGCTTTTTGGGGAGGGGAATCTAATGTTGGTTTTTCTCTTTAGTGTTTACTTCCCTCTTCTGCTAATTTTAAAACCGGTTTCTACAGGAGGCAGGGTGGTAAATATTTTGTTACGCTAGGGCTGTGTTTGGGCATGGGAAAGAGAGAGTGCTTTGTTCTAGAACTGTGTCAACCTTCCTTTCAGGAACTCCGCGACCTGGTCCTCAAATATCGGGAAGACATCATTAGTGTGCGGACAGCAGCAGACCACCTGGAGGAAAAGCTGAAGGCGGAGATTTTGTTCCTGAAAGAGCAGATTCAAGCTGAGCAATGTTTGAAAGAGAACATAGAGGAGACTCTGCAGCTGGAAATAGAGAATTGCAAAGAGGAAATAGGTTAGAGAAGGGCAAGTTCTGGGCCTGGAGGGAGAGGGCAGCACTGAGCACCAGAGCAGAAAGGTACCCTGAGCTGGAAGGAAACTGCTCCTCTAGTTGCACAGAAGGATCAGTGCCATTCTTTGCATCTAAACCACACTTCTTAGGTGTTCAAAGTGCTCTGCAATATCTTGAAAGGTAGTCTTCCACTTCTCGTCTCCCATATTGAGAGGAGCATCCCAAGAAACTTTTTCAGGGTCATGCCCAATGTGCTTTAATGAAGCCACTTGAAATAAGTCCAATGTTTGAAATGGGATCTTGCAACCAAATAACTGGCTAGTTGAAATTGATATGGGAAATTCAGTACTTGTTTCCTCATCCTGCCTCTAGCTGCTACTTCTTGACCCTTCTTGCCTCCTTAGGGTTGCCAGTTCAATCGTCTAGTGGCAGCAGACGTATCATGCAGCCTGTCCACAGCACTTTGCCTCATTATCCCCTTCTTATTTCCTCTGCCTCAATCAGACATTTCCCCTTTCCCTAGGCTCTTCCACACTCGTGCACTCCTCCTCTGGCCATCTTGCTTATGGAATTCCCTGCTCCCCTTTCTAGAACCTTTTCCCAGTCCTCAGCCTGCCATACAAAGGTATTCCTGGCTGTAGGGTCTGTGTGAGACTTTAATCATAGCCAAACACAACAGTGGTTTTGATTTTTTTTATAAAATGATTTTATCTTTTTGTAAATAGCTTTGAGGAGTTGGTTTTGGGGTTGTTGTTGTTTTTTGCAATCAAGCAGGGTATAAATATTAGGAAATAAAAATAAGTACATAAACAAGCTTTTCCTTCCCCCATAGAAACTTCTTATCTCTACTGATTTTAGATAGATGGCACAAGCTTTGTGTCACAGGACAAGGTACTTCATATTTATGCCTGAGAGCTAGAAGGTTCCTGAGAACAGAGCACAGGTATGAGGGAGCCACCTGCCACTGCTCAGCCTCCTTCCCTTTGCAAAGGGAGGGCAGGACCCTAATATTCCATGCCAAGATAAGTTGAGAGGAAAAAATCAGCAGCTAGAGGCTCAGACAGGAACATACACATTGAAATATGATGAACAGTCTTTTATGGAATTCCATCGGTGAGAAAGTGGTGTTGGTGACTTTAGTCCCTACCTGGCCAGCATGAGCTGAACACAAGGTTGGTTAATGAGCTGAAAGTCTCTCTCTTCTCTTACAGCTGCTGCTTCCAGTCTGAAAACAGAACTGGAGAGAATAAAAGCAGGGAAGGAGCAGGTAAGGGTTCCACCTGGATGCTTTAGGGGATGTTTGACATGCTCTGGTGAAAAACAGCCCCTCTCTGTCCACCTTGTAGCAGCAGCCCCTGTGTCACTTGCCCAGGAGTTGCAGTTGGCCTATTTTCTGGGGCTGTTCAATAAAGGAGAGTGTTTGTTGACTGTAGGCTTTTCCATTCTCGTTTTATTAAAGGCCAGGGAATTGTAAGATTTAGTTAACTTGCAGTCAATTCATGCAGGTGAATGCCAGACAAGGGCAGTGTTGAACCTTATGCAACTTATTCTTGATTTCACAGTTGGAATCCGCCTTGAAGGAGAAAAACCAACAGCTGGAAAGCTTGCAGGAAAGGAGAAACAGCCTTGAGGAGCAACTGAAGAAGGAGTTGGCTGCAAAGGTAACTATTAATGAAAATAGGGTGTGTTCATGTAAAAAAAAGGGGGGCCATTATTTGCCACTCCAGTGCCCCCTGACCACCAGGGCCAGCTTACAGTGCAATGATAAGCCCTTTCATGCAAATAAAAACTTGTTTCAGGCAAACCTGGAGCAGCTGATGTTTGAGGAGAAGAACAAAGCTCAGCGGCTGCAGACGGAACTGGATGTTAGTGAGCAAGTGCAGAGAGATTTTGTGAAGCTTTCGCAGACCCTTCAGGTAGGGTTGTTGGCACAATTGGTGAGGCACTGAATAAACCAAGGGGAGATTCAGAAGAGATTTTCCAGACTCTGGAAAGCCCTAGCCAAGCTGGACTGGGCGGGCTCTAATGCCTAGTAATAGTAGTAAATCGACAGCTAGTTGCCTTGATTATTATTATAGTCACTTAGTGCGTCTGACAGAGTATATAATAATAACAACAATAATAGCAATTGTGGAATAATTTACACTGATTTATGTTAGTTAAACCATACTCTAAAGAAAGTCCATCTTTATCATCTCACTACAGTAACACCCCAGTACCCAAATAGCCTTTTTAATTTCTTCCCCTCTGATTAAAATGTGCTCTCATTCATTAAAAATGTTTCCCACCTATTGATCAGCTTTAGCAGCACAACAGAAAACAATCCATAAGGGCTGACGGGTTTTTCATAGCAGTTTACAGTATTTTTATGATCTAAGGTCTGGGAACCCGGATATAATGAACCAAATTATTTCCCTCCGTAGGTCCAATTGGAACGGATCCGGCAGGCAGATTCCCTGGAGAGAATCCGTGTGATCCTCAACGACACAAAACTGACAGACATTAATCAACTGCCTGAAACATGACACCCTCCATAGCAGGGCTCTAAGGCTGCAATTTTTTTGTTTTGTTTTGTGTTTGTTTCTGGTTTTTTTTAAAGAAAAACCCTCATCTTTATAGCAAAACATTTAATAATTATTATTTAACTCTTAACTGAAAGAAGCAGAAGATGACACAGGGGAACAATGATCCAGGCTGTGTTTCTGGAAGGGAGAGATGGCTTTGTGTTGGGGGCAGAAAAGCGTCAGATGGAGAGATGAGCAAGATGGTTTTTTTGCGGGGGGGGGGGGCTATCCTCCCTCTCTCCTCCCTCTCTCACGTCCACCCCTACTCTGGAATTCGGCTCTCTTCTTTCTCTCACCTCTTCCCATTAAAAACAAAATATTGTGGTGACGGTAGTTCTGCAAATCAAATCTCCCCTTCTCCCCAAACCATATTTTGGAGCGAAGCTGTTGAACTCCACCCCAATGAAGACTGAAGGGCTACCAGGGGTATTGAGTGAGAGAGCAGGCTAGGCAGATGCTGGTCTAGCATGCTGTATGAATATTTTATATTAAAATATGAATTTATCTGCAGGACACTGGATTTGGGGTTTTTGAGCTTGGTGCACACATTGTATCTTGTATGTTGTGCAGGAGGAGACCAATTGCTGTTGAAAAGTGTGATGGGACAGGATGTTTGGGGGATGGGGGGGGGCAGTGTAGATGAGAAGGCTCTGAAGTTGTCGAAAGAGAGGACTTGGCCTTCGGGGGAAAGCGACCACTAGAAATAAAAAGCTTCGCCCTGCAGATTCTTGGGGCAAGAGAATGGGTGGCAAATGCACCCTGGAACGGCTGCAGGAGCAGTTTGAAAACAACACTTTTTGTGTTGCCGTTATTTCAGAGGTGGCAGGCAAAGATATCCTGCCCTAGTCGAGCTGAAATTTAGGATCTTTTCATTTATGGGAGGGAGCTATAGCCCACCATTCCTCCCCTCGAAGTGAGTGTGTGTGTATGTGTGTGTGTGTGTGTGTGTGTGTTTTGGGGGGGGTATTTAATCTGAATACAAAGGACAGGATGGAATTAGGTTTTTTATGACTCTTTAATAAAACAAACATGTGGATTTCAAGGCACCGCCAACAAAAAGTGGAGCAGGTGCTTTTCAGACTCACAGATTTGGAAGCTGTAAAATATGCCACTCTTTTAAAACAGATTCTGAAACGGTGGTTAAGCTTCAATGGAATCATTCTTGGATATGCCACTTGAGATGCAGACTCCCCTTGCTGTAGACTTTGGGTTGGAAGCTGATCGTGGTCTGGCCCCGTTGTAAATCAGTGGGACCTTCATGCAACTCATTTGCCCTCTGCATCTAACCATTTGAGCATGAAGGCAGGGGTGGAATGTACTGCAGAGTTTGGAAGAAACAGGCTTTGAGGCAGAGCCACCATGAAAGAAACCTTATTTGCAGGTTCAAACGTATCAAAAGTATTTTTGATTTCTCTCAACCATGATTCCCTGCATTTCCAGTAAGAGCGTATTACTTCCTAGAAAGTGCATCTTAGAAGAAGGGTTGTGTGAAATGGGCAAGGCGTGCTGTATCCATGAGCTGCAGCTCCCTTGCATTCCTAGCTTTTTCCTGTAGCAGAACAGATCACCTTCAACAGGGAGGTGCTTTGGGTACAAAGAGCAGCCCATCTCCCCTTTCCCTTTCTGTTCCTGCTACTGAAAGATCAGCCATTGCTCCATGAAGCTGATTTGCTGGAATGAGCCTAGCATGGTCCTTAATATAATCATGTTCACCATTACCTGATTATTTCCCAAACAACTAGTGATCTGAAATTCCGCTTCATATTTTATCAGTGTAAGAGGAGGAATTACCAGAGTTCCTTGCCCCCACCCTGCTCCTGCCAAGGGTCCCATTCCAGACTTAACCACTTGGGGCCAGAAGTAATCAGTCACTTTGGCTGTTCTGCAGGTTTCTGCTGTGCTGGAAGCTATCTCCTGTGGGAAGTCTCTTGCTCAGTGTGGTTCCACCCACATAACTGCTACAGAATCAGAAAACACTTGGTGGAATCCAGTCTGTTTGTGTGTATGCGAGTGTGTTTATGGGAGGGGTGGAATACTGCAGCAGTAAAGAAATGGCAAGGTTGGGACGCCTACTGCTGTGAGGAACATTTGCAACCAGTAGGATTGGGAGAGAAGAACCTAGTCTGCATTGACAAGTTTCTTTGGATTGTTAATTCTGTCCTAGAGGCTGTAGGGGAGGTTTTCCTATTTCTTCAAGCATGCCTGAGGCTAACTCTCCCTGTTTTGCTCCTGCCATTTCAACATTGCTAAATCTTTTTCAGTATGAGTCAGGATGGATTTAGTGATTCTCCTGTTCACCTTCTCTGGTGAGCCATCTTTGGAAAAGCACCAACTAGTCAGTTTTATTTACGTATTTGTCTTAAAGTGGTTAGAAACTGGTTAAATAGGAAGAGAACGATATAGCATGTAGAGTAGCACAATAAGACCATTATTGAACTCATTACAGCTTATGCATTGAAGAGGAGTACTTTGCGAGGTCAGGTGCTTGATTAACTGAGTTTTTCCATCCAGATGCCTAGCATGGCTTCAGAGACAACAGGGGAAGTATGTTTTCAGCTCCTGAGGACAGGGGAATAGATCAACAGTACTAGATTTTAAAACTTTCATAGTTGTAACTAAATTAACAGATGATTGACAGTGTAATGCAGAAATTCTCAAACCTAGAACCCAAGATACACACAGGATGAATTAAAGAAGCCGTCCAAATAATTTAGAAAAGGGAAAATAATTTTGTTCAATGCCGGGAAATCCTCAGTGAAAGTAAATGATTTAATTGTGGACATAATTTCTTCTATAATTAAGCTCCCCCCCCCTTCTTTTTTTAAAAGGGAAAGTTGTGCCCATCTGACCTTAGGTCCTGGCTCTCTTGCTGTAAAGGATTGCTTAATTTGTACCATTGGCTTTCAGGGTTACGCACTGAGCCTTAGCTACTACAAACAGGGAATATAATACAGTAACTCTTGAGAAAGGGGCTGTGTGCAGAATTTAAGAGAAAAAGCCTGCAAGTTTTAGCTCTGTTCTGTATACTTGTACAGTCTTAAAATGTGCAAAATAAGTTCTTGCAGCATGTCTAACCTGTTAACATCTTCTTTACTTGACTCCTGTGCCATTGCTATACAACCTCTTAAAGCATGGTTTGGATAAGAATAAGGGTAGGAGGCAGGCAAGTCATCTATAAATATAGTCCCTTAAGAAAAAAATTAGTTAAGCCTTTAAATTCCAAATGAGTGTCTGGAATACTACATTCCAATGAACCAAGCCTCTGGTGTCCTGTGAAACTGTGGATGTAAAATTCTCCTGTCTACCAAATTCAGAAATGTAACCATTTGTTAACTGTATTTGAAGGTGTATCCTTAAGAAGTGTTCCAAATTAAAGGAGGTAAAAAGTATTTTGTGATCCTTCTCATACTTCCTTTCTGCCCAGGTGAATGTTAGGTCATGAGGCTAGAAAGAGATCTGTGACGCTTTCCTCAAAATGGTCATAGTAGGGGACCAGTCTAATGTTCTGTTCATCACTGAGCCTAAGGATTTGTTTCCATTATTATCCTGTGTTAAATCATCCTTATGACATCATGGCAAGTTCTGACTTGTTTTTATGCGCAGATGTGAACTGCAGGTTGCAGGGAGGGCAAATTACTGTATTTACTCAAATGTAATGCACACGTTTTTTGGCCAAACTACATCGCAAAAATTAGGGTGCGCATTAAATTTGATGCCACCAGCAAATAGTTTTTTGGTTTCAATGTTTTTGAAAATTAGGGTGCACAGTAGATTCGATGGCACATTAGATTTGCGTAAATACAGTAAGAACTAGAAAGGCAAGGATTAACATCCGCTTAGAGGTTTTCTGTTCTAGTAAGGAAGGTATAGATTTTCTTTAAAAAGATATGGGGTAGGGGCTTAATTTGCAAATGGGTAATTGGCAACATGGTTTTTTACTTACTGGACAAGTGGCAGACATGAATTAAATAGGGAGAAAACATAGGCTGACATTTTGTTGTTACGTTATGTGAATGCTGCAAAAAAACTTGAATACATGAGCAGCACTGACCTTAATATGGCACCTGCAATATCTAGGGGTAAAACTGTGCTTGTGCTTTCTCCTTTGGTGTGTGGGGAATTAATCAGTTCTGTAAAGAGACTTTCAGAGTAATCCTGGTGATTATGCCCAATATCTATTGGCAGGATTCTTCCTGTATTTTGCCTTCTGGAGAAGAAACAGCAGTACATCATACCAAATAGTCTAAGCCTAGATTTAGAAGTGAGACGAGCTTTCAAAAAAAGTATTTATTCACAACAGAGATGTTTTATATATAAAAAAATAACACAAGGAACCAAACGTATAAAGTAGGAGAAAGGCAGTTTGCGTTCCCTTCATGTTTCACGAGTTTGCTTTACACCATTAATGACGGCTCTAAAAGGTCACATGGTTTCTGACATCATTTATCTGTTTTACCATCGCCTGGATGCGTTCTCCCCTGCATCAGAGAGAGAAAGAGAAAGCACTTCAGTGACTTCAGCCATTCTGAGCAGACAAGGCATGAAAAGCAGAGCGCAACACACAACTTTCCCGGGTGGGGTTTTCACCTCCACTACTGCAAGCGGCTACACTAGCAAACAAGCATTTATTAATTTATATACTGCTTCTGGGCAGCTTGCCAGTATAAAACCAATTGCCAAAAATACAGTTAACGTACACGATAACAATTTAAGCACGGAAACAACTGCACTTAAAATGTGTAACAAAACAAGCAGCGCAACAATTGGAAGAGTGAAGAAGGAGGTTCAGATCGGGTGATAAGGGGAACGTTTGTCTGAGCAGGTGTGTCTTTCACAGCTGGCACAGTGCCAATACTGGTAGGAGCCTCTTACTTCAGCACCCTTTTACCCCACGTGTACAACCCCTCAACATTACTGCTTGAAAGCACAGCATCAGCACAACAACTCAGCAGCCAAGAGGTGGGCCTCTTGACTCGCTCGCTGTTCATTTGCCAAGTGTTTCAAAGTGCAAGCGCCCACTTACTCCTCTTTCAGAACTGCTTGGATGCATTTCCTCTGATAGGTGTTAAGGTTGATGCTAGGCTTCCGCGGACTGGTCCCCTTCTCCATTTTTCTCTGCTGATAATCCTTTTTCATTTTAACCTAAGGGCAAGCAGTAAATAGCACAAGAGACAGATGCTTCAAAAACCCTTGAGAAAGTGTTTCAAATACTGCCTTCCAGCTTCACGCGTAGTGCCTCTAGCTCCCACCCTCCTCTTCTACTTATTTATTTTTTAAAGGCTTTTTAGATCACTTGATAATCCCTAAGCGTTACGTATACAAAAACAGCCAAACGTTACAAAAACAATGCACATCCACACTTACTTGCCGGATAGCATTTCCCAAGTGCCGCAGTTGTTCTTCGATTGTCTGTAGTTCCTTCTTCATGTCCTTTTCACTATCTGACAAGACAGGCAGCTGAGAGTGGAAGTTACGCAGTACCTTCTTCATCCTTCAACCCACAAAGACAGTGTTAGTCAATCAATCTTTTTATTATGCAGTCACAGACTAGAACAAGATAAAAGCAGCAGCCATGTATATCCACGATACAAGATGTAAGGAAGATCTGAAGCATGTCTAAAATAAGCTATACAACATTAAAAGTAGATTAAAAAAGAAACAACACAGCCGTTAGAAATTGTAACAGCAGCCGGACAGAAAAAGGTTTAATCAGGGAAATTTTCCTTACATTTTTTTTCAGCCAGGAGAAGTTTAGCGACAGTCTAATAATATGTTCAAATAATTTGCCAAAAGGTTTGCCAGATACCAATTATAAGTCCTACCTGAAAATTCTGAAAGAATGTGAATCAGACAATATCATACCAAAAGTAGCTGAGGGGGAGGCAAATTAAACCCACGTTTACTGACCATGGATGGTATTCAACGAAGTTTTACTCAGAATACTGAACTGGACCAAGCTTAATCATGTACATTCAACTCAGTGGGTCTATTCCAAGGATGATTTAGTTGACCACCACTTCATATATTACTATACCACCACTGTCAAAGTCAACGCGCTGACTCATATGTTACATTCAACACAGATATAAGAGGTCTCTGCACACTGTGAAAGTGTATGCTAGTTCATTTCTGCAGCTCTTCTATTGTGCACAGAGACTATACACTTGTTGAGTAACGTGTGACCATCCCCAACTTGTAGACAAAGTTAATTGTTTGCAAATTCTGCTTTTAGAACAGAGACAATTGTCAAGTGCTAATTAAGCAGGAGCAGAAGAGGGGACTGTCACCCTACACTACAAGCGTAATTGCCTAAAGACAAATTCAGTCCTTATTTTCAAAATGCTGAAAGTTGCCATCAAAGCTGTATGTATTCCCAAGCAGGTCCAAAGACTAAATAATAATAATAATAATAATAATAATAATAATAATAATAATAATTTATTATTTATACTCCACCCATCTCCCAACCGAATATTAAACTGCATATACAAACTGCACACCACCCATTTTCTAATCAAAGTTATGCAAAATTATGCACATTAATTGTGGTACCCCTACTTTCAAAGCGCTCCCAACCCTCCTTTATTAAGTTGGCTTCTGTCAACTGCTTTTCAGGAAGAATGGGACCAATTAACTTCACACAAAATCCATTTGCAACTGTGTTGCTCACCTATTCTCTCTCGGCTAATACACAGACCACTCAGGCACACATCAGGGGGTGTAAGTTTGGCTAGATAATGCCAATTCCAAACAGCTTGCCCTTCCAAAGACAACAGCATTGTTTGGGAGCATCTCTGCCATTTTAAACACGGGTTTAAAGGCTTTAGTCAGTGAATAAACTTGCACGAAACTGTTAGCAGCAGCTTAAATTGTAGGTTTAGTTCAGCTGGCTGCCAAACTGCATGCTGCTCAGCTGAAATGCCTCTCCACAACCTGGCTTTCTTTATCATTAATTCAGGCCCAGCAATTCCGAAGGGTGCACATCTTAAGGACAAGGCTTCAGCACAAGCCCAAGGCATACTTGGCATCAGACAGGCATGGGCATTTTCTTGCTCCAGCCCCCAGCAAGAGAGCCTTGTGAAGAGTGTGCCCTTTTACCTGTTCACAATGTCTTCCTGCTTCTCTTTGGCTTCCTCGTACTTGTCAGCTAATCGCTCTGCCATCTCCCGCAAGCTTTTCCTTTGGGCGAAGAGGAAATGTTATTCTGGGATAGTGGTGCGCATTTGTCTCATAAAACAGAACAAGTGGGGTCTATTTATTGTTTCTTATGAAACAAAGCAGTTCTAAAGGGCAGTGCACCCTTCTCTTTCCATGTCTCCCACCAGCAGCTGGCATGTCTACATGAGGCTGCAAGGGAGAGTTTTAGGAAATTTTGACTCCCATCCAAATCCTGGACACCAGTTACTATAACTTAGCCGGTGCTGTGCTCTATGTGTGCCTTTTAAAAACGGCTCATAAAGGGAGTGTCTTTGTCTGAACCTGACAGGTCTGTTATAGACATGGAATGCATTTTCATGCCAACCAGATGGAAAACACAGAAATGACAGGCAGCAGAAGAGCAGCTGGGTCTCCCATAGACATCAATGGCAAAAGGAAACTCATAGCAAAGCAAATTAGGCTTTCTCTAACAAACAAATAAGCAAATAATTTTCTTGCACATCCTTAAATTTGGGATAGTGGAAGCAGAGATTTTATGAGTACGGTGAAATAAGACAACCGAAAGTAATTGAATCCATGTACGTGTATAACTGAAGTGCCCCACTGAACCCCAAACCCCAAAACGTCCACCACTGAAATCCCAGTAATGTCCAGGAAATCCCAGCAGCACTACCCACTGATAACTTCTATGTTCCATTAAAAGACAATGCCAACCGATGTTGTTTGACACATTTTATAAAAAACAGCCAGAAGCAAATAAAACCACAAACTTTTTCTAGCCTACTATATGTTTTGGAAAGTGGTCTGTCTACCTGTATGTTCTCTAGGCATTCTTAAGATGTCATTCCCAAACTTGGCACAACAGTGCAGTGCCTGAGGCCAAAGAGCCAATTTCCATTGATGCTTGGATACAGTCGGCTGCCATTTTGAATCAAGATGGCAGAACGAACTCTTCCTACCTCTGTCAATTGGGGAACCTCTGATGGCATCGTTGCCCAGTTTGGCATGATGGTTCTTGAGGCAGAGTGGGTTTTTGTCTAGGTTTGGATACTGTCAGATGCCATTTGGATTTTAACCAAATCTGGCAGAAAATTAAAGGGGTTGCGCACTGGGTTTAGTGAAAGCCTGAATCCCATACCAAATCAGGCCAACCTGGACTTTAACCAAGTTGGGCCATGACAACCCTGGATCCAAACTGCACTGGTTAACATTTCCAGATCTGGCATGGTAGTTCCTGAGATGGTGGAGGATGTTTCGTCTCTATTTAAATATAATTGGGTGTTGGGAGGTGGCATCAAGAGCCCTGGAAATTACAGATTACATTATCCATTTATAAATACCAGCATCTTTTGATTTCTAAGAATCCCTGAGCAACGCCAGGAACTTTTAGCTAGTAGTTTAAAAAAAAAAAAAGATGAGCAGGAGGATATTATGTTTTAGTGCTACTTTGGGCCCAATTTAGGTACAGGGCTCTTCTTATATTCTTAAAAGCAGCATAATGAAAAGCAGGCAAGTGGCAGAAGTCTAGTAGACACCCCAGACAGTTATTAGGAACACACTTCTTTAAAACAAGCTTACACTAAAATATCACTAATGAATCAAACTATCACTAGAACAGGAACACAAAGTGGGGACTAAATCACATGGAAAAGAAGAGTAACAAAATCAGCAAATCCTAGAAGATCTCTTCAGGTTTTAACCTGGGGTAAAACACTTGTGTCTAATATCAGACCTTGGTGGACATCTCTGGAAAGGATGCTCTGAAAAGTACCTTACAGATCCTTCTAGGCTCAGTGATGCCTACTCTGGCTGGTAGCAGCTCTTTAAGGTCTTGCACACGAGGGCTTTCCTGGCCCTAATACCCACAAACATTTTTCACTAGTGATGGATGGGGTTAAACCAGAGATTTTTGACATGCAAGGCACATTCTCTACCACTGAGCTCTCAGCTGCTCCCACGGGGCGACCCAGTTCTTTTAAACTACCAGCCAAGCGAGCTTAAAAGGCAAAGAGACAGTCACCTCACCTTTCCTCTCGACAGTAGGCAAGATCTTCCAGCTGCTTCTTTTTCTGTTCCCGAAGCAATTTCACTCTGAGGAGCAAGGGTTGAAGGGATGGCCAAACTGTTAGGTTTTTTTGACGCAACCTGGCTTGCCTTTCTGCTCTCCCCTACACCTCTAACCCATTGTTCAATGAGAAAAATAAATTATGAGGAACAAGGGGGTTAACCGGGGGTGGAGACATTTAAAGACACACATACAACAGAAAGGGGAATTGTGCTATTAACTGCTCTGTTCCGAAAACGAGAGAAAGGGGGAGGATAACGACCTAGCTGTAGAACAGAGGTGGGCAACCTTTTTCCGTGGTGGTGGGGGAACACATTCCCTTGATACTCTGTTAGGGGCTGCATTCTCTGGTGGGCAGGCCAACCCCTTTCCCCACCCCAATCCAGAGGGCTGCTGGAGGAGGTGCATTACACCCTCACTCTCCTTTGCCAGAGGACAGAATTGACAGCTTGCAGAAGGCTTTTGGAATTAAGCCAAACGTTGCCACCGATTGTTTTTCCTCTGGAGCAGGGGTTGGGGGGAAACAAGGCAGGGATTTCCACCCAGTTATGCCACTCTTTCGATTAGCCAATGACAAAGCAAATCAGGAATATGCTCTTCACAAAAATGTAAATAATTCCCAAGGGCAGGAAAGCTATTCACTAGAGATTCTTGTCCCTATTGCATTACATCTGATGAAGTTGGCAGATAATAGATTGCAGGATCAAGATCAGAAAATAGCCAATTGTTGCTGCAACAGGAGGGAAGAAGAGCAAGGAGTTAGAAGCTAAGGGCCCATTTTACCTTCGCTGGATCTCCTCTCGGGCCAAGTCCTGTTTCAGAATGTATTCCTCCCTGAACACTTGAGTGGCTCTGCTGAGAAGCTGAAGGCATTCTTCAGGGGGAGGGGAAACTTCTTTATCTGCAGACCTGGAAGACAAACACAACACCATCTTGGCCATTATACCGTACTGCCAAGAGTTGTTGAGCTTTTTGGGGGCTGGCCCAGAGTTGTTGAAACATGACTCACCCACCTGCCCTGCAACTCACATGCATTGCTAAAGCCACCAATCACCCGCACAATTGCCGCAAATAACATGACCAATAGCCGCTGACAATCTCCGGCTCCCAGCGGCAAACAATCCCACGTACCCCCTGTTCCCCATCCGTGTATAAGGCGCCCCCTAATTTTTAACCTACTTTTTAAAGAAAAAAAGCTCGTCTTATACATGGAAAACTATGGTACATGCTCTGATAAAGAGCATTTAGAATCATAGAATTAGAGTTGGAAGGGATCTAAGGGTCGTCTAGTTCAACCCCCTGCAATGCAGGAAGCTCTTGCCCAATGTGGGGCTTGAACCTACGACTCTGATACTAAGAGTCTCATGCTCTACCGACTGAGCTATCCCAGGCTGCTTTGCCACACAAATGCTTCTGACACCATATGCCCTAAGGCTGTGTGCATCAAGAAGCTTGAACTGGAGAGGGGTCCAGTTATTTAGGTAAGATTTCTAACTGGCCTCAAACTGAGGGTTCAGCTCAGATAAGGAAATTACAATCAAATTGCATTTGACAAAGCCCTCGAGTCAGATGCTGATCAACACACCAGAAAGCCGATCTATTTTAAATGCCCAGAAACACTTATAGTAAAGAGAAGCCAAGAAGCCCTGCTCATCGCGGTAGCCCACCGACCCTGCTAGATTTATGTCCCATGAGCCTAACAACCCAGCCAGAACCCCAAAGTGACTGTGCCATGACTGAGCCACAGAATATGCTGGTGCGGAAAGAGCAGCAAGAAATTTATGGTGGCACCAGTGAAGTTGCAAGAGCTGTCAAGTGCGGGAGAAGAGGAGCGGAGATCAGCCAGAACGAAAGACCACTGTGCATAAATCCATCCTGAAGATGGAGGTGGTGGAACAGCAAGTGTAGACCTTATGCAGGATTATAGCAATGAGAAGGGTGAACCCTGTCAGAGTGAAAGGAAAGGGGCTGAGAATACTAGATGATGGAACCCCCACTTCCAAACAACACCAAAGGCCAAGGTGTGCCTTTGCCTTTTGGGGACACAGGAGTGATGGGGGATGACGAAAGCCTTTTGCCTCCAGAAAGATTTCATACTTCAATAGGAGAGGGTTAGCAGAATTGCGATCCAGGATATTTCGGATGTGTCGCTCAAAGGAATCCTGCGATTCGGCCAGGATGCGGAGAGGTGAGACTGTAACCGGCGAATCTTGCTTGGTGCACAGAAGAGGAGGGCATGGTGGGTGGATGGCAGAACTGTCAATACAAGTGTCAGACATTAGTTAGACATTTCCAAAGACACTCCTCACTTGCTTTCATGAAGTTCTTTAGAGGTTTTTAATTCTTTTACACCCTTCCCCCCCAAAAAAAGTTTGCAGACCTTTGCAAAGAGCAGGCATGAAATGCTGAATAAGAAACTTCAGAGAATTATTAACACAAGCCTAGTTAGGAATAAGGGAAAGGCAAGTGTGCCAGTCAAGGTAATGAAGGGGTATGTCAGGGATTACTAGGAGAACCAATAGTCATGAATTCAAGGTCAGCAGAGCCTGGTGCCATGGAATCTTGAAGGAGTTACCTAGGCAATTCAGGAGTCCTAGCAACTATATAAGGGAAATATACTATGTCCTTGGAAGTATGCCTACCATATTTCAGCATTAAATAGGTAAGTGTGGCTCAGTACGTACAGAAGAGGTTTGGTGACACATTCGTAGCTCCTGGTGATGCAGACCATTGTGGGACCCAGAATGTCTGAGACGATCCAAAACCCTATAATTGAGGCCGCTTGGCTGAAGGAACAGAACAGAAAATGTCAAGCTATCCCAGAAAACATTGGCAACCCCAAGAACAGAAGAGCAGAAGTCACTTGCTGTCTTCAGACTAACACAACAAAGAATCCACCGCAGAATCTAGCAAATCTTTTAAGTGCCTCTTATCAGATTCTTCCTTCACTGTAGCCACATTTACAGCCTCATACTGATTTGGTTTCCTAGGCTTTTTGATGCTTAGTGTCTCTCCTGGTCAGTCTTCTGCAAAAACTGAGCAAGAGTAGAGGTCATCCCCACCATTGTTCTCAGATCTATAATTACCAGAGATAATCCCTCCAGCTCATTATCGTCTGTTTAGGCCCTATTCCTGTATTTTGACCCAATTTGGCTCTGCCTCTTCATCTGGAGGCTGAATGCAAGATTTATAAGTCTTTAAATATCCAGAAGCTGCAGTGGACCCTATGCTGGTGTCTTGCAGAGATTCTACCCATCACATCTATAAGACCACTAAGTAGGTCTTGAAATGTCACAGCAGGCAGAAATGCCTGGATAGTTCAGTTGGTTAAAGTGTGGTGTTGTTAATGCCAAGGCTGCAGGCTTGATCCCTGTATCGGAAAACTGCATATTCCTGCATTGCAGGGGGTTTGACGATATGATCTTTGGGGTCTCTTCCAACTCTACAATTTTATGATTCTGTGTTTCAGTTTTCCGCCAGTATCACCAATGTGCTGCCTTTACTGCAGTACAGCCTCAACTGGGGCTCTGTTCCAACACCTTGAAAAACCAGTTCAAAGTCGTGCGTCTGTCACATTTACTAGAAGAAAGCTGAAATTTCCATTGGCCCATCCATGCATGTCTTGCTAGTTAAGAAGGCCTCCTTCTGTTGAACCCACCTGGGATGCAGATGTTTCCAACCTGGGATCTACACAAGATTCTGAGGGTACTCACTAAGGAAGTGCTAAGTGCGTGTCACATCAGTAAAGCTTTCTGTTTCATTACATCTCCCTGCCCAACTCTGGGTAATGGGGCTTAACATTTTGCTCACTGAAGGCCTCCTGAATATCCCCAGAATAAGCATTCATGCCTTGTTCTCTCATGTTCTCCAAAAAAAGCCTTTTTCCAGCCAACATCCTTCTTACCCAGACCTAGAAAAAGGGGCACCCCAAAAACAGTCAAGAGCCTTGTCTTCACCACAGAGAGACACAAACACAGTTCTCCTTCCCTGTCCACCCTGCTTGCTCATCCAAATCTTAACACAAATAACACCATTCAATGCTTGATTTTTCAGAAACTGAGTTGTGTTCTTGGCCTGGATTCTCCAGCAGTAAGCAGCTGCAAGAAGAATATGGATTTGGGAAGAAGTAGACTCTTACCTGCATGGCAGAGGTTTTGTGCAAAGGATGTGCTCTACGATGCATTTCTGTTCTGCTCCAAGTTCTTGCAAACGGTCCTTGTCTTCTTCATCTGAAAAAACAAGTAAACATGCAGGTTACTGGGGAGTCACACCTATCACCCCACAGAACAGTAATGAGGAAATCAGAATTCCTAGCCAAATTTCATGCGGAGGTTGGGGGAATCTGGAGGGGAAAGGGGATTGGTAGGGGGAGGGAGCCAAACTGGACTGAGTAACAGAAAATGCAGGTGATCATTTCAGATCTCTGACAAAAGCCATCTGTCCCTTTCCTGGCAGCCCATTGGGAGGTGGAGGAAGAGAAAAGGAGGTGGTCCTGACCATTGGGAGGACGCAGATAATGACAAATTTGCTCTGGCCCTACCAGTTTTGGATCACATTTTTGAATGGGTTGTGCCAGCAATATATGGGTTCAGTTCACATGGTTGTGTTTTGAGTGTCATGCCTTAGGCTCTGGTTCTCCCTCCTCTCTGCACGTGCTCCGATGCCCTTCATTATTTCCGGCTTAGTCAAATCTTAGTTTACCTCCAAATCTGAATTGGAAACTAAAGTTTGAAGTAGGTTTTCAGTTCTAGTTGGAGGTAAACTATGGTCTGCCAGATTCAGATGTCTCACTAAACTGTACCACTGTCCACTCTATTTATATCTCACCTTTCCACACTACTGGCACGCACTACTCAAGACAAGTTGCATCTGTGAGAAACAAGGCTTAGGAATGCAACATTCCAAGACAGGAAGGTTTCACTACTACCTGAGTCAAGGAACTTTTGAAGTTTGTTGATCCAGGTGACTCCAATGCTGTGCACCCCAGCGTCATGTGTACAGTGATATCGAGAGGGACATTTGGGATCTGAAAATGCAAGTGAGATATTTATGCATTCATGGAGAGCCAACAAAGACACGGGAATGTTTTAGTCCACATATGATAGCGGCAACGTGGAACTGCGTGAAAATCGAACTGTGCCGAACCTGTTTATGTAAAGCAGTTCCATGAACTCCCAGCAATGACCCACATTGTTGCCACCCTCTCATTTATTGATGGGCTGCCTCAAGAGGGCAAAGCAACTCAGACCACCGGGAGCTGCAGAATGAGAAAGTAAACAGCTTGCTGGGCCAGCTGGGTGATGCTATCCTGTGACATAAAGATACGTGCAAATCAAGGAACAGGCAGCCTGGCATTTATTAATTTTTGTATTTACCTGAAAGGTTGCTTTAATTGGATGCCAAGTGAGCAGAGCAAGGGGAAAGCAAGAGAGGTAACTGACTTGTGCTCCTACCTCTATGCAATTTGATTGGGCAGGAGAAGTCCGACTCCAGGGGTTCCTCCCCTTCCCTTGAAGCCAGTTTCAGTGCAAGCTCCAGTTCAACACATTCGAACACGTAGAGCGACGGAATGAGGTCAGTTCTTGAATCCCAGGATTTGACAGACTGCAGAGATAATTTGGTTAACACTTCTAAATTTGTCCTCCCTTGAGATAATAGCTCAAGGGATTAAATTCACTTAGGAAGCACCTCCCTCCCCGCTGCAAAAAAAAGGTAAAAATTGGGGGTTTGTTTATTATTTTAATCGCACATTGCATGTATTTTAAATGGGAAACCCAGCATTTGATAAAGTGTGAGCTGTAAGTACAAATAATAAAGAAATATAAATAGAGAACCCTCAACTGTCTCCTAGTGAGCTGGTGGGGAGGGGAAACAATATCTACTTCTTACTCTTTTGTGTGTTTATGCTTTTAAGGTCCAAATGCAGATCAATATTGTGCATTTCTGAGATGCACAGGGTTTTTAAAATAGCTCCTCAATAGAAGAGGAATATGAAATATAAGACACCCGGCTGTATTTAGTCATGTCCATTAATTCTGAAGGGGTTGAGTATTACTTACTGCATTTATACCTCACCTTTTTCTCCAAGGAGTTAAAGATGGTGAACATGGCACTCCCCTCCTCAATTAATCCCCACAAGAACCCTGTGAGGTAGGTTAGGCCAAGAGGCAGTGACTGGCCCAAAGCCACCCAGTGAGCTACATGGCTGAGTGGGAACTTGGACCTCTCCTGGGTCCTAATCTGACACTCTAACTACTATACCATGGTGGCTGCTATGAATAGCATGTATGACTATCTTAGGTCCACTAATTTCATTGAGTCTATTCTGGATACAACTGAGTTGGATGCAACCTCCTTGCAGAACCTCCAAAATCGTTTATGGCTGCAGAGACAAAGATGTTGATCAGGGGAAAACAATACCAATTTGCGTAATTAAGATGAGCCACAGTTTTAGGGTTTAGGAACTGCAAATCATCAGCTGGGCAGAGGGCCATCATGCTTCTGTGGGAACAGATTGCTGGAGAGGGAGCCACCTTGAGCTCCTTGGAGGAAAAGTGGGATATCAGTACAACAAATAAATTTAGAAAAAGGATAAGAGTGTGCAACAGCACTGTACTATTGGTCACATGCTCAGTAAGCACATGTCGTAATGTGAAAAACCTGTTACAAAAATGGGGAGGCCTGCAAAGATAGCAAGCTAAAAATGAATATCCAGGTTGGGGATACACATAACAACCTTATGCCAAGTCCACGGGTCTATCTTGCCCAATATTAGGACAGGCAGCAGCTTTCTGTGAACTCTGGAAGAGGCCTCTCCTACCACATGCTACCCAGTCCTTTTCACTGGAAAAGCCAGAGTTTGAGTGTGGGACCTTTGAGTGCAAAGTACTACAGTCCCTCCTCAATAATGGGGTGGTGGTGGTGGGGAAGCTCTCCTGAAAACTCAGGCAAACATACCATCTGTTCATCATCTTCTTCTCCCTCCAGTACCACGCAGTGATAAAGCAGCCCCGACTCTGTGGCAATCACCAAGATGTTGGGAACGCATGAAAGGCAGAGAACTGCACAAGCGTCGTACCCGTAGTTGTCTTCAGCTGCAGGATGCATTGGCAGTGGGCCCAAGAGCCGACCAAGGTTTCCACTGCTACAAAAAAGAAATGGGGGGGGGGGAAGGAAGGTGGAATCAAAGGAAGCCTACTGGGAAGAGCTCAAACTTCTAGGGCAGTTTGCTGCTGCTGCTGCTGCCACCCGCAAAAAAACTCCAAGCAAGCAAGCCATGGCCAAATACCTGGAACAGCAAAGTTTTGCAGCCAACCAAGGCACCAAACTGACCCTGCCAGCCTCAGAGCAGAAAGGCTAGGATATACTAATCAGACACCAACCAAATCACCTCAACCATACAAGGAGATAATACAGGCAAGCGTTGATTCTTGAACCCTGGGTTTCCATTCAGAGTTGAACTAGGAGCAACTGTTTTGGTGTTCAAATCAGTACCCACCTACCGCCCAGCCATCTATGAGGTCTGGTCAAGCACTGCCCAGTGCAAAAAATGAAGGTGAAAGGAGGATCATGAATCTGGGTTAGAGCTTTACCTGTGCAGCAGACTAATGTAGGTCAGAAAAGTCTCCCCATTTTCATACAAGATGTAGAGAGGATACGCTAGCACTTCCTCCTTCTCTCGCTGCCCAGCAATGTTCTTGGGGACTGCTGCCAGGGGCCCAAAATCGAATGCTACTGCCGTTTCTCCTATCAGTGCTGTGTAGGCTCTCCTAAGGGAGGGAGCAGTCAGTTGAGTTTGTAGCAGTTCTCTGCACACATTCAGTTTGCCCAACAAAAAGTGGCCGCTGGTGTGTGCTTGGAGGGGCAACTATGAGGGAAACTTCAGACCTCACCCCTTATTGAGTCTCAGAGTCTCCTCATCAGCTTCTGAAAGATGAATCACTTTCACGGGTGTCTGGGGGGAATTCAGGCTGTAAATCCTTTAAAGCAAAATACGACATTTTAAAAAACAAGAAGCACATCCCAGATAATAGCTTCTATAAACCCAACCTCTATTAGCTGAATACCTTTACAATTTTCAGTACAGTGGTGCCTCGCAAGACGAAAAGAATCCGTTCCGCGAGTCTCTTCGTCTTGAGGTTTTTTCGTCTTGCGAAGCAACCCTATTAGCGGCTTAGCGGATTAGCGCTATTAGCGGCTTAGGGGCTATTAGCGGCAAAGCGGCTATTAGCGGCTTAGAAAAAGGGAGGGGGGAAAGCGAAAAAAATCACAAGACTCGCAAGACGTTTTCGTCTTGCGAAGCAAGCCCATAGAGAAATTCGTCTTGCGAAGCGCCTCGAAAACGGAAAACCCTTTCGTCTAGCGGGTTTTTCGTCTTGCGAGGCATTCGTCTTGCGGGGCACCACTGTACTGCACCCGACATTATTACACTGGCAGAAGCTGGTGCAGTATCACTTCAGCTGAAGAGCTGCCCTGGTGTCAGACCAAGACCAGAGAAACCCAGTTCAAAGCCCTGCTTAGCCCTCAGCCTTGCTGGGTAGTCCTGGCCTAGTCACTCCCTCCAGGTCTGACATACCTACTACACAGGGTTGCTATGAAGATAAAATAAGAGGATGGAGCATACATGCCACCCTGAGCTCCTTGGAAGAAGAGTGGGAGAAAACTGTAGTAAGTATTGCTTAAACAATTGCTCCGTGGGTCTCTAAGCATGTGGTTCCAAATGACCCCATCAAATAAATATTTAAAGGACGCTACATTAGCCTCTGAAAGCATTTATACTCTGCTAATTAGCTGGAAAAGCTCCTAGGATAATGCTGTGAGCCCCTCCATTTGATACTTGGATTGTACATATGATTTTTATAAAACTGTATCTCAAAAAGACACCAGTCTCCATTGACCTTAATTGCAAGGGAACCAAACCCAGGGAAGCACTGGAACCCCTTAGAGGCTCTCACTACTCAGAGATTTGGAGGGGGGGCATGCAACAGAACAATGATACAGCATGTGCAGTGCACAGAAAATATTTCAGACCTTTTATTGTCCCCCCTTTTATTGTCAACGAGGCAGCTGAAGTAAGAAAGATTGCCCAAGATCATTGAGTGAGTCTGCAGCTGAGCAAAGATTTGAACCAGAAAACTAAAAGCCTGCGGCTTACACTCTTCACCACTATATTCCACTAAATTTTATATATAAAAAAGGATGACTAATATATATTGGATACCAGCACCACCTTTTTAAACAGTCAGGGAAACCAGGCTCCTTGGATTTCTCAAAGCCTGCTCAAAAGCAAACCATTCAGAGCAATAAAGTTACCTTATCGTGTTGTCAGATGTTAAGAGCACAATGTGAGGGTCCAGTGTCTCACTGGGGTACCAGGCGGAATGCTTCAGGGTCAGGGATGGTGAACTAGTAAAGAACCTTTCAGCAATAGGGATGGTGCTGCAAGAAGACAGGTCTCCATCATGAAAAGCACTATGTTCCAACCCAACAGAGGGCTGCCAACTGTTTGACTGTTACTGTGCCTTTGACCAGCAGCTTGGGCTACAGATGTTCATGCCTATGTCCCCTGCCAATTTCTGCAGATCAAGCTGGTGTCAAGAGCACAAGAACAGGCCAGGCTTTTCCTCCCCAACTGGCAAACCTATTAAAAGCAAAAAAGCTCAAGGGATAGACAGGCTTGTAACAGTCCTTTTTTATTTCCTAACTTGATGTGTTAAATGAACACTACCCTTGCTTAAACTCTACGTACTAAATAATTAGCTATCATTGGTCCTGAAGGGTCAGTACTCAAACATTTTATCTCTGTGGTGAAAGAATTTAACTAAGGAAGCTTTCTTCTAGGTAAAAATGTAGTCACACTCAGTTATCGAAAGTGCTTCCAATCTAAAATCAAACTGATCTTCCCCATAAATGTAAAAAAAGGTTGAAAGAGTAGCTATTGTCCAAAAATAACATTTCCTGAAATCTTGTTTTTGAACCAATTAACAGTCCTGCTCCCACAAATGACCCTGCTTATGCCCAGAATCGCCTCCCAGTAATGTATTTGTGAAGCTCTCTCTCTCTCTTCAAAACCTATTCTTTGGCACAGTCCCCTAGCCTCTTTCTCCTAGTGCTATAACTATGCTCAAGTACATATCTCTGAAATATTCATGTATCCATTCCTTGTTTACCATTGCCTTCATTTGCCTCTCATCGCCCCTTGTCTTCCTTGTTCTGTTTATGGATTGTAAGCTCCATGAGCCAGGGACCTATCCTCTCATATTTAGTGACGTGCACATAGAGATCACTGATACTAGCAAATAATGCAGATTGCCAGGCTGTGAGTTCTCTGTGCAATGTCCTCTCCTGTTTCTTCCACAATGGGGAGAATTTCAAGAGCCTTTACTCTTTTCTCCAGCCTCGCAGTGATCTGTCAAATGTTAACTGTGAGCAATTTGAGAAGATGGATGATACTACTTCCATTGCAAAGAAAAGTTGCCTTAGCCTCCACTTGATACAGCAAAGCAAATGTGCCATCAGCAAGATGGACTGCTTCAGAACTTTGCCCAAAAGCAATCACTTTTAATGGAAAAGCAAGGAACTGAACCTAGAACCTCAGGCCTACAAAGCATGTATCCTAACACTGCATCATAAAGCACCTCAGCCACCCTTCTAAAAAAGTTTGAAAAGAGACTGCCTCTCTATACTGTAGTAGTGGAACGTATGCAGCTGAAACAAAGTCCCTCCAAATATACAGTGGTACCTCAGGTTAAGTACTTAATTCGTTCCGGAGGTCCGTTCTTAACCTGAAACTGTTCTTAACCTGAAGCACCACTTTAGCTAATGGGGCCTCCTGCTGCCACCGTGCTGCCAGAGCACAATTTCTATTCTTATCCTGAAGCAAAGTTCTTAACCTGAAGCACTATTTCTTGGTTAGCGGAGTCTGTAACCTGAAGCGTATGTAACCTGAAGTGTATGTAACCCGAGGTACCACTGTAATGCTTGAGAACTTCAGTAAAAACAGTCATCAAATGAGATTGACACAATGTACTCAAAACTGCTTTCTTTACAGACCCAGATGATAATGAAATAGCAACCATCCCTAGTTCTAAAGCTGCAAAGCAATTATGAGAAATGGAGAGCCTACATACCTACAATTAACCACTGGTTTTCCACCTTCAAACTCAGAGTTCTTTCCCCAGCGTTTAGGTAACTCCAGCACCATCAGGCCTTTTGTTCCTATCAGAGCTACATGCTCCTGTGTAGGACTCAGTGCAGTTTGATACACCTCAAAAAAGGGTGAATTTATGCAGAGCAGGGTCTGGAAATCAAAGCGGCAATCGGTTAACGCTTAAATATTTGAACTTTGTGCAGAACAAAATCTTTAAAACTAGTGCAAAATGCGTATGTGTCACTCAATTACACATTTGGCTGCAAGCAAACTGCACCTGTTGCTTCCTACCATTTCATCTGTGCTCACTCTTTCAGGCATGATCTGATATGGATGAAGACTACCTATATTATTCTTAGGCTTCATGCAAAGCACTGGTAGCCGCTACTGTTCTTCTATCTAACCAAGAGACCACTAAACCCACAGGGTCTGCCTTGGACAAAAAGCTTGGAGAAACCAGCAGCCGTGTTCCTTCAAGCATTCTCTCCCAATGCTCGGACATCAATTAAAAACACAGCTGCAGTGTAGTAGTTATCTAGACTAGAACACCAGAGACCTGGGCATAGCCCCCCTAAATCAATAAAGATCAATAAAAATACATAGCTTAAATGAGGTTCTGCCCCCCTAACAAAAGACCTGCCCCCTCCCAAAAATTATGGGACCTGCGTTCAAATCCCTGCTCAGCCACAAAACTCACTGGGTGTGACCTTAGGGATCAGTCACTGCCTCTCAGCCAAACCCACCTCACAGGGTTGTTGTGTGTGTGGTGCTGGTGGGATTAATTGGGGAAGCATGTACAGTGGTACCTCGGGTTAAGTACTTAATTCGTTCCGGAGGTCTGTTCTTAACCTGAAACTGTTCTTAACCTGAAGCATCACTTTAGCTAATGGGGCCTCCTGCTGCCGCTGCGCTGCCGGAGCCCTATTTCTGTTCTTATCCTGAAGCAAAGTTCTTAACCTGAAGCACTATTTCTGGGTTAGCGGAGTCTGTAACCTGAAGAGTATGTAACCTGAAGCGTATGTAACCCGAGATACCACTATATGCCACCTTGAACTCCTTGGGAGACAAAAAACCGCAATAAGCCATTCATTATTATCGCTACTGATAATGCAAGCCTATAGTCCTATATGGAGGGGCTTTCCACAGGTGAGCCGCCACCACCTTGAGGCCCGAAGCGGCGGCGCCCCAAACACAGGTTGGCCACCTCAGTGAGGGCCGAGCCCTATCGGGGCGAAAGGCCGCACCTGGTACTGGCCCAGCCTGTCGGGCTCGTCGCCCAGGCCCCTCAGGCTGAGGGCGTAGAAGGCGGCGCGCTCGCCGTCCCACAGGAAGAGCTCCCCGCCGAGGCCGAACAACAGGTCCCGCGGGAGGGACGGGCGCGACGACTCGGGCCCCGGCTCCGGCCCAGCCTCCTTGTCGGCCTGCTCCCGCAAGCGGCACAGCACGGCGTGGTGAGGCAGCTCCGCCCACCAGCGCTCTCCCAGGCCCGGCGCCACGGCCGCCGCCATCGTCGCCGGCCGATGAAGCCGGTCGGGGCCTCGCCGCCTCAGGAGCGCGGGACTACGAGCCCCAGAGTGCACCGCGGACGGTGACGTCGGCGTCCCGGCGGACCGATAAAGATGGTTAAGCCCAGCGGGCATCTTCGCCACGGGAGGGAGCGAGGAAAGGACGAGACCCAGAGTGCACCGCGGCTTAGTGACGCAAGCGGTCTCTGGACCGTAGACTTGTGAAAAGTGTAGACGTGAAAGCTGCGCGGGGCTACGGGGTTTTCCATAGATATTCTAATTATCCTGCAGTGGAAGTGAGGGCTGCTTACGTCGAAAGAACATCCCGTCCGTTCAAATCTTGGCAATATTTTCTATTTTCTAGGCGGGGCGAAAAAAGCGGGGAAAGATCTCCAGAATTTCATCTATTAATTTAGTATCTTTTTTGCTTTTTGCGAATATTGTGTTTGTTACACGTAGAGATAGGGAGTGCTACATTCATGTGTCTTATCATTCCAAACGTTCTCTTCTGTTGTTGCCTAACTAATCTTTCTTTCTTTCTTTCTTTTGTGCTTCATCATTCTAACATTTTCTATAATTGTTCAGCCACAATGGCATTTCAGTTTTTTGTTCGATCATTTTAGATTTTTATCATCCTTGTTTTATCAATGTATCTCTACCGTTTGACGACAATATTCTTCCGCACGGTATTAGAAATATTGTATACCACACTTTCATTTTTCTTTATTGCTTTGGTCACACTTCTTTCGTAACATTGATTCCCACCCTCCCCTCACGCACTTTATTGCTTTATCACTCTTACATTCCCATCTCCTTGTCTTTAAGAGGTTTGGCTTGTTTACTTCGCCTTCTTCCTCCTCCCACCGCCAAAACCCGGGAAGGGACGTTTGAACGACGAGAACGTCTTCCTTCCGGACTACAATTCCCATCAAGTGCCTGACTGATCCCTCAAGATGCAAGGTGCGAGACGTTTCCCAGCATGCACCGGAGTCCTTTGCCGAACTCCATTTCCCAGGGTGCCTTGGGCGAGTGGAGGGCGGTTAAAGGAAGGCGGTAAAGTCTGCCGTGTAAACGCAGCTGCCGGGTCCGGGTCTCGTGCTTCGCGAAGGGGATGGAGGGACAGGTTCAGCGGCACCAGGCTCTTTACAAGGGCGCCCGGACCCCGCCTTGGAAGGAGACCTTCAGGCAGGTAAGACGGCGGTGCGGGGTCCGCCCGAAACTCCCGTGGAACGCGGCGACTGCGAACGTTCCATGACTACTGCGAACGTTCCATGACTATTGCGAACGTTCCATGACTGGATACATTTCAAGGAGCCCTCCCGGCTCTGCGCGTTGCTAAAGGCGCCGTCCTACATGGATGGCCGTTTCCGTAGGAGCCCAACCCCTAGGGACCGAGCATATACCTAAACTCCCTCCCACAAGAAGGGAGCGATGGCCACCACCTTGGATGGCTTTTAAAAGAGGATTGGACAAATTCAATCAACAGGCGGCGGCTGTTGATGGCTACTAGCTGTGACGGCACTGCTCACAAACCATGTGTTTTTATAAGATCCCTGAACTGCGTTGGTGTTGTGGGTGCTTGCTTGTCTATGCTCTGCAAGAGGGTAGTTCCATAGTATCCGTGCCTGACTGGGGAAGGAGAAAAGGGGCTTGTGCACATTTAGGAACTGCGTCAATGAGGGAAGCTTTTCATGCAAGCTGCAGCTGCTAAGATTATTTACAGTGGTACCTCGGTTTACGAACTTAATCTTTTCCGGAAGTCCGTTCTTAAACTGAAACCATTCTTAAACAGAGGTGTGCTTTCCCTAATGAGGCCTACTGCTGCCAGTGCCCTTCCACCATTCAGATTCCGTTCTTAGACCGAGGCAAAGTTCTCAAACCAAGACACTTTGAAGAACACTTTTCTCCCCCTCTCCCCCCAACTATTCCAAGAATATTGAAAACCTACATCCCTGTAGTCATAGCAGGTGAATCTTAGAAGAAAAAAAATAATTGTTCAGAAAGCATTTCATCTTCCTGGGTAGGGGATTGTGGGGAAAAGTCAGAGAAATGGTTTTGCCATGCTGGTGTCTCCATTGCGAGTCTTTATCTCTCTGTTCACTTCACTCCAGCGCTGCGTGGAGAGGCTGAAGAGCAGCCGTGCCAGGCTCTTGGACAGATACCGCCATGTGGGAGAAGACACAGCGCGTCAAGCGAGCAAAGCCCTCTTGGTCCAGGAAGTGATGGAAATGGAATGGCAGGCTCTGCAGCCTCTGGATTTCCAGCTGCCCTTCCCCAGGAAACAAGAAACTTCCCCTCAGGTCACTGCGGTAAGAAGCAGCTACTGTACTATGTTCTTTGTGGGAGGCTGTCCATATTGCGGGGGGGGGGTGTCAACATGCAGAGGGTTGCAAGGCCAGCTGGCTAGCCCCAGCTGGGCTGTCTCCTTCCAGCCGTCCGCTGCGAAGACCCATCGGCCTCTGCTTCAAAGCCAGGGCACACTATCAGCAGATCGAACTGCACACAGAGAATAGGCATGAGGCTTGTGAAAGCATACTACAACTACAGATTTATTAATCATAAATCAGGACAAGGAAACATGTCGTCTCTCTCTCTCTCTCTTCATCCTATCAGAGAGACAGGGAAAAGCAAAAGCAATACACACAACGGAAGTTCCCAGCAAACTGTGCTGGAATGTAAACAGACATGTGACTCGCAACAGTTCCTCACACCTACTCCTTAAGGTGGAATGCAAATCTCAACAGTGTGTGTGTGGATTGTCAGCATAATGTCCTGGTGCCCACAAGGTTTCTGAGTGCACACACACCTCACGGGCACATGAAGTACCCTTGGCGACCAGAGAGGTGATCTTTCGTTCCCTCAGAAAGTACATAGAGCCGAAGGAGGAAGTTGGAAGAGCGGCACTCTTTCGCACTTCCTCTTTCAGCTCTATGTCCTTCTCAAGGCTCAGATTAATTCTAGTGGATCTGCCTTCTACCCAGATCGCAGGGGTGAAAGGTGAGAAATGCCCAAACAGCACTTAAAAATGCCCAAAGGGTACCTGCAGTAGCGGTTCAATCCAAATGTGCCCATGAGCCTAAAAAGGCTGGCAACCCTTGTAACTTAGAGAGCTGGCATCCCTCTGGCTGTATACAAATTTAACTATTATTAATAATAATTCAAAGTTCTGGTTTAGGCCTATGAAGCCTTATACAGTGGTACTTTGGTTGTCAAACGGCTTAGTTGTCGAACGAATCGGCAACTGAACGCAGCAAACCCGGAAGTTGGTGTTCTGGTTTGCGAACGTTTTTTGGAAGTCGAATGTCCAACGCAGCTTATGATTGAGTGCAGGAAGCTCCTGCAGCCAATCAGAAGCCGCGCCTTGGTCTTCGAACGGTTCTGGGAGTCAAACAGACTCCCGGAACGGATTAAGTTCGACAACCAAGGTACCACTGTACAGCTTAGGTCTAGGCTATCAGAAAGACTGTATTCTTCCACCAAACGTGCTTGGGCTCTGAGATATTTTGGGGTAGGGCCTTCTCGGTGGCAGCTCCCATATTTTGGAGCTCCCTTCCTAGAGAGGCTAGACTGGCTCTATCCATATTGTCCTCCTGCTGGCAAGTGAAGTCTGTTTTTATTCTGTGGCGCTAATACCAGCTTACTGTGCGGTTCCCTTTAGATGCTGGATGTCTTGGAGGAAATCCAGGAGGAGCTGATCTTGCAAGGTACTTGATTCTCTTTTGATTCTGATAGCCGCGGCTTTAATTTGTGTTGGCACAGCCTGTGACGCAGGGGATGGGGGTTTCTCCCTTGCAGAACAGCTGGCCGTGGAAGAGTACGAACAAAGCCTGCGCTTTGACGAGGAGTGCCTGAATGCTATCCTGGACGGCTTGGATGCAGAGCGCAAGGTCATCTGCCCGGTTTGCAGAAGGTGAGACGAACACATACAATGCTTTAGGTCAGGCCTTTCCTCTGCCTCATCCCAGTTAGATGATGTGGAGAAATAGCTAGCAGGTGGCCGAAGTTCGCCAGCGTAAGACTTAATAAAGGAAACAAAAAGGAATTCATCCCTGTTGAAGTTTCACCACTGATCGCTTCTCCACCTTGCATTAATTCATGGCTGTGTTCTTCTTAGGAATAATCTCTGTGTGATGAGTCACTCGGTCATGTGTCCGTGTGGGCTTTCCATCAGCACGCAGGTGAGCAGGTGCTCAAAAATCATTTGCGCCGTTTGGGGTAAAGGAACATGGCTCAGCAGCAGAGTGCACCAGATTTGTATGCAAAAGGTCTGGGTATGTTAAAACCAAGGGGGCAGAAAAATGCATCAGAAATATCCCACCCACAGGTCACAGGCCACAGGTGGTTAAGGCCGCAGGTGGTTAAGGGCTAAAGGCCTTTAGAACAGTGTTTCCCAAACTTGGGTGTCCAGCTGTTTTTGGACTACAACTCCCATCATCCCTCGCTAGCAAGACCAGTGGTCAGGGATGGTGGGAATTGTAGTAAATGAGAAGACACAGCAGAAAAGGCCCATTGAGTTAAACAGCTGAGCAGCTTTCCCGGGCTGGATTTCACTATTAATTTTGTAAAGTTATTGTTGTGCTTTATTACCCACTTTTCACTTCAGGGTCCTAGGGTGGGACCCCTGGACGATTAAGTCCAGTCGAAAGGTGACTATGGGGTTGCGGCGCTCATCTCGCTTTTCAGGCCCAGGGAGCCGGCGTTTGTCCACAGACAGCTTTCCGGGTCATGTGGCCAGCATGACTAAACCGCTTCTGGTGCAACAGAACACCGTGACGAGTGCCAGAGCGCACGGAGGCGCCGTTTACCTTCCCGCCGCAGCAATATCTATCTACTAGCACTGGCATGCTTTTGAGCTGCTAGGTTGGCAGGAGCTGGGACAGAGCAACTTAGCTCACTGCGTCACGGGGATTTGAACCACCAACCTTCTGATCAGCAAAGCCCAAGAGGCTCAGTGGTTTAGACCACAGCGCCAGACCCTGCCACGGAGAAGGGAAGCGGTTGGCAAGCAAGGTGTACATGTGTGGAATGGGGAGGACTGGGCTGCCTGCTCCACCAAAAGGGTTTGATTCCTTCTCTCTGTAAGGGGATGACCAAGGAGAAGCTCTGCTCCTCGCTGGAAGACAGCGTGACGGAACACGGCCGCCGCTGTCAGTGCTGGCCTGAATTTGCTGTAACCAGCTGGGCGGAAGGTGAAGCACATCTCCTCATGAGCTGTCAGGTAAGAGCCTCATTTTGTGACAGCAATAGTGGGATGTGCCCGCCCGCTGGAGAGGCAGTGTGGTGTAGTGGTTAGCATGTCAGGACTAGGACTGAGAAGGCCCTTGTCCTTGTTTGGGAGAAGCGCAGGGAATATCCCTGGATGTAGCCCCCATAGCGCTGCCAGTTGATGGGAAGTAATGAAAGAAGTCTTTTGATCTCCATAGCGCTGCACAGTGTGAAGAAACTGCACATGGCAGGCAATTGTTATCTTTCTTTTTGTGTTCTTAGGTTTGCGATTCGTGGACAGTTATTTTGTAGCCGAGGCTCCATTTGCAGCACTTTCCAGGAAAGCAGAGAACTCTCGCGTCTTTCCCCGCCGTCCCCTTCTGAGAAGTGTCTTATCTACGTGTGGGTTTAATACACACAAATGTACATAATGTCAAAAAGTACCTTTTACTGATTCCTTGATGCATGTTGTTTATGGTGGTTCTCGGTTGAACAAAAATACCTTTCAGTGTTGAGAGAGGGTGGGTCTTGTTGCACATGGAACAAATGGGATATTTTGTTTTCCTGTTTTGTGACGTTAAGTGGGTGCAGCTACTTTGAAATGTTTATCTAGATTTTACTGATCCTGCTATCAGAGCAGGGAGTGTTACTCATAGTGCATCTTTTGCCTGCTTAAAAAGTGCAATGTTCACTGAAAGGAAGGTAGGATGACATCAGATCATGAAAACCCACTGGGTTGAAGTGTCAGAACCCCCCTCTAAGCAGACTCATGTCACATACAACCTTTTAATAATTCTTTGCGAATAAAATTGGACTGCAGCTGTCACCATTCAGTTTTCTCTGAAGGAACCAGACTAATCTTGAATTAAAACAAGCAGTATTGCCTCCTCTTGTCATTCAGGGAACCACTAAACAAAATTCCAAAACTGGCATTTGCAACAACTGAAAAGTATCTGAAGGTCTTTAGTACACTATTTGCACTACAAACTCTCTAATGTCCAGCATTTTTGAAAGCAAGAGCTTTTACAGTATGTACTACTGTTTATTCCTTTTCATATCAAGTGTCCCAGCATACAAGTGCAAGTATACTTGGACCTGAGAGATGCAAGAAAGCCTTCAGACCATCCAAGAAAGCAATTTTGCAGTGAGTTTTCCATTGAGAGGCCTGCTTCAAGCAGAAGAAACACCAGTGAACCAATAGTTCAAGAGTTGCGGGGGGCGGGGGGGGGGGTGTTGAATTTTTTGGTATCACCAGAGGACACTCAGAGAAAAAGGAGGATGAACTCACCCAATATCTGAGGATGGTTAGGGTGGCTGTGGTATAAACGTAGATTAAAAACCCTAATACGGGTTGGGAAAGATCAAATGTTTTTATTCTGGGTGTTTCAGTGGGGAAATTTGGATCACCATCAGCGTTTAAACAAAAGAATTGATTGCTTACTGGTGTCTACAAAAGCATGAAGCAAAAGCTATTAAGTGTGGAAGAAAATCTCTAGGTATGGCACACCCCTAGCATATGTGGCAATCCAGTCACAAAATACTCTTAAAAGTGCTATGATATGGCTTCCCCCAAAGAATTTAAGGGTGCTCAGAGTTGTTAGGGGACCCCTGTATCCCCACTTCCAGACCTACAATTCCCAGGGTTCCCTGTGAAGAGGGATTGGTGGTTCAACCACTCAGAGAACGGTAGCTCTGTGACGGGACTGGGGGCTTCCTAACAACTCTTGTCACCCATTAAACAAACTACAGCTCCCAGGATTCCTTGGGAGATGCTGTGACTGTTTATAAAGTTGTATCACAGTGCTTTAAATGTATGGGGAGAGTGTGGCCTTAGTCTCCGCTCTAGGGGTGGGGAACTGGATCAGGCCAGCAGGTCAGTCTTTTTCTCCTCCACCTCCTGTGGGATACAGCTTGCAAAATGGGATGTGCCTGCTCTCCCTGCTTTCAGCCAAGGTGTACAGCAGCCCATGCCTGATAACTTCTGTGACACCATGTGTAGGCCAGGTGGGTTGGGCCAAACTGAGGACTGCAGGCTGAGCTTGCAGACAGCTCTGCTCCAACAGCAATTTGAACACTATTGTGTTGTTTTTTACCTTTCTGAGATTATTGTATCCCTTTTTGTGCTTCTGCTTTATTTAATTTGCTTTGCTATTTTATTGCGTTGTTTGTGTTTCTGATTTGTGGCTTAAGTGACAAGGTTACTAATAACAAATATAAAACGTGTAATAAAAGCATCTGCCACCGATTACAGGCTGTTTTGACAATACATGGAAATTTTGAAGCTTTGGGTGAGATTTCAACCCCAATTAAAGGAGCAGGCAACCCTTTGGTTGTGTAGTACAACTTCCTATGGTCTGAAAATGTTTGTTTGTCTACATTTATAAACTCAGCAATGCTTCAGCATTGCATCAGTGTTATTCTCCACCTCCAGTATTCTTGTATTAAAAAGGACAATGAAAAGATAATCATCTTTGCATAGATGGGATTCCACTGTTGTTTATAACTTGAAATGCAAAGGAAATTGTTGGTAGTTTTATTTGGACACACACACTCACACACTCTAAAAGCATGATACAGTGGTACCTTAGGTTACATACGCTTCAGGTTACAGACTCCGCTAACCCAGAAATAGTACCTTGGGTTAAGAACTTTGCTTTAGGATGAGAACAGAAATCGTGCTCCGGCAGCGCAGCGGCAGCGGGAGGCCCCATTAGCTAAAGTGGTGCTTCAGGTTAAGAACAGTTTCAGGTTAAGAACGGACCTCCGGAACGAATTCAGTACTTAACCCAAGGTACCACTGTATATTCCTTAGCCACAATCCTAGGCACTGTTTGTTGCTGTTTAGTCATGTCTGACTCTTTGTGATCCCATGGACCAGAGCACACCAGGAGTAATTACAGTGACAGCAGTAGCAGGAAGGTCTCAGATTTAATCCCTGAAATCCCCAATTGGAGCTGGGAAGTGAGGGCTGAAACCCTGGAGAGCTGCTACCTGTCATTGTGGACAATCCTGAAATCCTTTCCTTTGGTTTTTTCCTCTTCCAGGTTACCAGCTTGCTCCCCAAGTGCTGTTCTTTTCCCTCCTGTTTCTTGTTCTATAGGGCTTCCCATATGTGCTAGACAGCACTGAGCTAGATGTACCACAGGTGTAAGCAAGTGTTCAGCTCACTAGTCACCTATCACACAAGCAAAGAATCAGAGTTGGAAGGGATCCCGTGGGTCATCTAGTCCAGGCATAGACAAACTTGGTCCTCCAGAATTTTTGGGACTACAATTCTCATCATCCCTAGCTAACCGGATCAGTGGTCAGGGATGATGAGAATTGTAGTCACAAAACATCTGGAGGGCCAAGTTTGCCTACGCCTGATGTAGTCCATTTCCCTGCAATGCAGGAATCTCAGCTAGATCATACACAAAAGATGGCCACCCAACCTCTGCTTAAAAACCTCTAAGGAAGAAGAGCCCACTACCTCTTGTGGGAGTCTGTTCCACTGTCTAACAGTCCTTGAAGGTGGGCAGTGCCACAGGGTGGAATGTTTTCCAATATGAAAACCTCCAGGGTTTACTTTTCATTGGAAAACATCCCATTTCATAAGTTCATCAGCAATAAACCGACACAATAAAGGCAGCCATGGCTGTTTCAAAGTGATTCGTTTGTTTATGTGTATTCGGTAAACCAAACCAAACACCCTGAATATTTATATTTAAAGCTGGAAATTTTGCAATGCAAGTTTAACAGTTTTCCAGTTCAAAGCATTGCTGGAAAACACACATCACTTGAAGGGACATTGTGGATAAGCACACTTGAGAAACTAAATAAAGGTATTGGCGCAGCTAAGAGCTGAAAACATTTTTACCCTACGCTAGCCAAGAAGCAGCTTATAAATAACAAGGTAAAATTATAAACTATGAGGGCAGGGGTCTGAAAGACAGGAGACACACAAAGAAAAATGTGCCCATTCTTAAAAGTTTCAGAGTTAAGAGTGTAATTATATAGTTCTGCATACATACAAGGTGGCCCAAAAGTTGATCTACAGAAGTAGGTATACAGGTGAATCAACGAACAGTCAAGAAGAAAGAAAGTGGATTCTAAAGCAGTATAGCTACTTTTGGACCACCCTGTAGATTCCAGCTGCCTGAAGGAGCAATTCCTCCCCAGAAGAGGTCCTGCAATATATTGGGGAGTAGTGTCCATGGCAGGGTTGCTCCTATCATAGAGCTCTTCATGAAAGGTGTGTGGGTGAGAATAGATGTGTCACAAGACAGTAGCTGCCCAGTTTTGACCAACAGCTAGCAAGTGGGACCACGAGGCCATCTGCAGATGCAAAAAGCTTCTTGTCATACTTTTAAGGCAGAACAGCAACACTGATCCAATGGATCCCATTTTATTTGCCACTAGGGGTGAGGAACATGTGGCCAGACTACAGGCTCCACCAGACCATTGGCTATGCTGGGTCTGATGGGAGCGATAGAGTTCAAGAACATTTGAAGGTTCTCCATCCCCACCTTTACACAATCACTTCTTCAGCTTGTTCATTTTCTCTTCTACCTCCTGCACGACACTCTGGAGTTTGACAGTTGTTTTTGTCAAGGCGGAAAAGCTTTCTTTCAGGTTGCCGACCCCCTCTTCTCTGCCTACGCATTCAAGGCCATCAAACCACTGGAGGATCCCTTCAAGGTGCGCTTGGACAATCTTTTGCTCTTCCAGCTCCGCTAGAAGAGCCTGTTCAGCTGCGCTTTCGGCCTTGAGTTGTTGTTCCAGCTGGTCAATCTCATCCTGGAGCTCCTGAAACTGTTCTGGAGTGTAGCGGAATTCCTCTTGGCCTTTGTCTTCTGGAAGCAAAACATTTGGGGGGATGCTCAACACCGTTTTCAGAAGGGTGTCTTCCATTTTGCCAAAGAGGTTGTTGAAAATCTTCTTCATTAAAGAGAAGAACTGCTCTGTGCTCCTCCGGATTAGGGAAGGCGTGAGCTTATTGGGACGGATGCACTCCAATTTATTCAGAATAGTGTCCTCCACCACAAGCATTATGTGAGCAAGGTGGTCCTGGAAGGCTACATATATCCGCAACATGAACGTTTGAGGAGTAAAGCCAAAGAACTGGGCCTCATAGGCCATGGGATTTACCGACATTTTTGCAAAACTAGCTACACAAACACAGCATGGAAGTCTGTGAAATAGAAAAAAAAAGGACAGTGTTATAAGAGGTAAAAAAAATACTGGACGACCCCATTGGCAAAACCAGATACTGCCTGTTAGCTATTATTATTATTATAGCTCAGCAAAGGGAGCTATTTTTATTATTATTGCTTGCAGCAATTATAATACTACAGTAAAACATCAAACATTAAAAACTTCCTTTCAGATATCTTCTAAAAGTCAAATAGTTGTTTATTTCCTACCGTAATTTCCTACATTCTGACATGACACAACATGGTAAACCTCGGAGAAAGAGGTCCAGGGGTGAATTTTTAGAAAAACAACGACAATTTCATGAGGGAAGAGGGATGCAGTGGGGAGAGAGTGTCCTGTGAACAAAATATGATCTAAACATCTGCTTGCTAAGACGTTTCTATTCATCTTACTCCTGCATTCTTGTGTTGTTCACTATGCTTCAATGTATACATATAAATATATGTGTTAGCTGCTACTGTGAGTTTATGGTCTTGCTGGTTTAGATTTCACCCACTAAAGTGTAATCCAGGTTAGCAGTAACTTTATAATATTTTTACTGGTGTTTACAAGCCCCTCAAAGGCTGCAGTGCTAAAGATAAACTGAGAAAACGTTCAGTCTGGGAGAATGGCATTTAACCATTATTGTTAATTAAATTTATTAGTCACTGTTTTTAAGCAAAATAATCTCAAAGCTACTTACAACAGCAGCAAACTCATTTAAACCAGCAAAAAACAAAGATACAGTCTAGAAGAAACTTTTAATTTTTTTTAAAAAGCAGGATTAAAACACATAGTTATGTCTGTGATTGAATCCATAATTATTTCCTATAGAAATACAGTACCAGACAGTTGGGGCAAGTTCCCGTTTCGAGATCTGGAGCTCCTGACCCGAGTTCAGGTCTTTTTACCTTTCCAAGCGGGGATTCGAACCCACAACCACGGCAGCCTCTCCGGTGCCGCACCGACCTGGAAGCCTCTTTGCTTCCCGCCACTTTTTAGCCTTTCACCTCCTCGGCCCCGCCCACCGCTCCTCCCACGCCCTCCTTCCCAGATCCGATCATAGAGATGGGGGCAGGCAAGAGCGACACCGTGGCTTCCAGTAAGCCGCCGTGATGGCGAACACGGAGCAATGAAAAGGTCAAGAGGGGATCGTTTCATTGGTATACTTTTTGCGACCTAGGAAGAAGGAACCGTCGTGGCTAGCAGCCATGCGGTGTAAGCATCCCTATTGCAGGTTGCAGACTGGGGTGAGGCTGAGAGAACCGCTGCCAACCAGAAATTAAATAATAGAATAATATATAATAGAATAATAATCTAATAATCTAATCTAACGAATCTGCAGTTGCAGAGGGGAGAGGTCCAGCTGAAGGGGTTGCCATCCCTACAGAGCTGTGTAGTGGAAATGCAGAAAACAATTGTATTTCGAGGAGTTAGGTGGCATGTCCCTTTATCTTTAACATACCCAGTTGGATTCTTGTGTTTTACACACCTGTCGGGAGTTTCTTCTGTGTTGCAAGTGCTGGCTGGATGCCGGCTGCAGGTAGTGGAAGACACTCAGCCGCTCTGTATTAATCCTGAGTAATGCCAGGTGCAAGGGACATGGGTGGCGCTGTGGGTTAAACCACAGAGCCTAGGACTTGCCTAGGACTTGCGGTTCGAATCCCCGCGACGGGGTAAGCTCCCGTTGCTCGGTCCCTGCTCCTGCCAACCTAGCAGTTCGAAAGCACGTCAAAGTGCAAGTAGATAAATAGGTACCGCTCCAGCGGGAAGGTAAACAGCGTTTCTGTGCGCTGCTCTGGTTTGCCAGAAGCGGCTTGGTCATGCTGGCCACATGACCCGGAAGCTGTACGCCGGCTCCCTCGACCAGTAGAGCGAGATGAGCACCGCAACCCCAGAGTCGGTCACAACTGGACCTAATGGTCAAGGGTACCTTTACCTTTACCTAATGCCAGGTGCACTTGATTACATCAAGGCAGGCTATAAAAGCCATAGGTGGGAGGGGCTGGGGAGCTTCTGCCCAGATCAAAGGCCCTGATGCTGGGAGACCAACGGTCGGGGCCTTTCTCCTGCTGCTCTACCTGGAGCTCCGGGCAGCTGAAGGGGAGATTGGGTGGCCCCTGTTGGGTATATTTTATGTTATGCTTTGTATGTTTGTTTGTTAATAAAACTGTCTTGGTTCCCCTCGCACCTCCTCATTCCTTTTGTCCTGATATTCTTGGAAAGAACTGCTGCATTTGGTAGCACTAGCTGCCATCCCTACAGTTGCTGATCTATGCTGCAGATTAGGGATTGGGCTGAGTTAATTTACAACATCCTTGCAGTGTTGCCCGTGGTTGTCAGCTGTCCGTCGCATGGAGCTGAAGTTGAGCTTAGGCCAACCCTGCAGGGCTGTTCACTCTTGGCGTCAATGGGCTGAAAGAGGAACTTTGACAACCCTTCGGTGTGTTGACTGAGGGGAGGTGGACTTCCAGCCCAAAGTCCCCTCCAACTGCAACAAAGGCCAGTGGGCTCTTCTTCCTCAGAAACCGCGGACTCCACTGAGGCATGGGAACATAACAGGAAGCTGCCATACAGGGAGTCAAACCGTCGGGTCATCTATAGCTCAGTATTGTCTGCACTGACTGGCAGCGGCTCTCCACGCGAAGCAGATACTGCCACTGAGCTACCACTGATATCCCCGCAACAAGAATCAAGTGTGTTCCTTAGGCTTAGACTCGCAGCCTTTTTCAACCTGTGGGTCCCCAGATCTTGTTGAACTACAACTCCCATCACCCCTAGCTAGCAAGGCCAGAGCTCAGGGATGATGGGAGTTGTAGTCCAGCAACATCTGGGGACCCACAAGTTGAGAACCGCTGAATGGATCACTCTTACCCTTATCCGCCTGCCTCTATTCTTAAGGAGACACGAGACTCCCATGTCGCCTCTGTAGCATGACTAAATCTATGGGCTCGAAGTCTTCGATTCCGATTAGGCTTGCGAAGGCGAAGGAAGACGGCGCTGATTTGCCGGAGCGGAGATAGAGGGCGGGCAAAAGCGAGGGCGAGGAAGGCTCTTGATTGGCCAATCGTCGCAGGCACGGATTGGTCGAGGCTGAGGGGACGCCAAGAGGCGAGGGAAGTGCTTAGGCGGCGCCGGCGCCAAGATGGCGTACCAGACCTTCCGCCAGGAATACCTGCAGGTGCCTCCCGTCACCCGGGCCTACACCACTGCCTGCGTCCTCACCACCGCCGCCGTGGTGAGTAAGGGGAGGAGGGAGGGAGGCTTTGACCTACCCGCCGGGCCCCTGTCTTCGGAGGGGGCGGGGCGAAGGGCCGAGGCTCATTAGCATAGTCCCGCCCACGCCCCGCCTCCAGCATGAGGTCGCCCAGGCTGGACTGCCTGCAAGCTCCCCCTCTCTCTTGGTGCCAGTCCATGAGCTTAATGAATGGCCTGCTTTAAGCTGCTAATTAAGCCCACAGTTCATCCCGCTCTTCCTTCTTCTAGTTACAGATAGGTAGCCGTGTTGGTCTGCCATAGTCAAAACAAAACAAATTCCTTCCAGTAGCACCTTAAAGACCAACTAAGTCAGTTCTTGGTATGAGCTTTCGTGTGCATGCACGAAAGCTCATACCAAGAACTGACTTAGTTGGTCTTTAAGGTGCTACTGGAAGGAATTTGTTTTTTTTCCTTCTTCTAGAAATTCTTAATACCCTTTTCAATATCCTCCCAGCCGCCCTGCAAGGTAGGCCAGCTCATTGAAAGAGAGAAACCTAGGAAGCTGCCTAATACAGTAATAATAATAATAATAATAAAATTTTATTTATATCCCGCCCTCCCCAGCCGAAGCCAGGCTCAGAGCGGCTAACAACAGTAAAGCAATACAGCATTCTAAAATCAATTCATTCTAAAATCAATTCAAAATCAGATTAATGGCAACCATTGGGCTAGAGTTCTGTGAGGATTACCAAAGGAGGGGGTCAGACTGTGCCTTGGCCAAAGGCCTGGTGGAACAGCTCTGTCTTGCAGGCCTTGCGGAAAGATGTCAAGTCCCGCAGGGCCCTAGTCTCTTGTGACAGCGTTCCACCAGATTGGAGCCACAGCTGAAAAAGCCCTGGCTCTGGTTGAGGCCAGCCTAATCTCTCTGTGGCTCGGGACCTCCAAGGTGTTTTTGTTTGAAGACCGTAAGGACCTCTGTGGGACATACTAGGAGAGGCGGTCCCATAGGTAGAAGGGTCCTAGACTGTATAGGGCTTTAAAGGTTAAAACCAGCACCTTAAACCTGATTCTGTACTCCACCGGGAGTCAGTGCAGCTGGTGTAGCACTGGGTGAATGTGATCCCGCAGCAAGGACCCTGTAAGGAGTCTCGCCGTGGCATTCTGCACCCGCTGGAGTTTCTGGGTCAGTCTCAAGGGCAGCCCCACGTAGAGCGAGTTACAATAATCCAGTCTGGAGGTGACCATTATACTGAGTCAGACTATGGTCCATCTAGATCAGCACTGGCTGGCAGTGGCACTCCCAACGTTTCAGACCCCAACCTTACTTGGAGATGCCATCAGGCGCTGGACCTGGTCTCCTTCCCTTGCAAGGTGGGCACTCTACCACTGAGTTATGACCCTTTTCCAAAGACTGGCTTTTTCATTTACAATCGAGGTGAGAGAACTGTTGGAGCGTGGCCAGGGGTTGGGTATGGTGGGAGTCCCAATGAGCCGCTGGCTAATGCCCTGCAAGCCTATCCTGTTGGGATTAGGGGTTCAGGACCCACCCACGCTCCTGGAAGAGCGGTACAGCATCTGCTTTGCCTGCTCAGTGGGTGGCATCTCCAGGAAAGGCTAGGAAAAACTCCTGCCTGAGATCATGGAGAGCTGCTGCCAGTCAGATGACTAAGTTCTTCAGCGACGAAACGTCAGATTACCGGAATGACATCTAAGCACTGAAACACTGGCATATCACAAGTGGACGCTTTTTAAATGTGTTTGCAAGTGTTTAAGAAAAAAATATATTTTGGAACGAGAAGATATGAGCACTGAACCACTGATAAATTACAAATGAACTCTTTATTTACTGCATTTGCTGTTGTTTAAGATAAAACCTCTTTGGGAAAGAAACTATTTTTGCCCTTTTTATGGACATTTCCTGTTTGTTTACAGATAGTTGCCTTGGTGATATTATCTTGTGCTGTTTGCAGTAGTCATTGTATCACCACCCTGTTTATTGTTTAATTGCCAGTCAGCAATACTAAGCTGGTTAGACCAGTGGCCTGATTCAGTATAAAGCAGCTTTCTGTGTCCCCTCCATCTCTAGGAGCTAGCCAAGTGTAGTGGTTAGGCTTTCGGACCAACAATAGGAAGCAACTGGGTCCACTGCCCACAAAGCTTTCACTGGGGTGACCTCAATGCAGCTTCATCTTTCAGCCTAACCTACCTTCAGGAATGTTGTGGAAGTTAAAGTTGGCTCAGAAGAACTGCGTACACTGCCTTGAGCTCCTAAGGTAGTTGGGTAGGGGGGAAATGTAGTGAACCTGAACTTGGGGCCACCTGTAATCAAAGCACAGGCTCTGTGCTTGAGCTCAACAGTATTTTCCGAAACCAGAAGAGCATTGAGAATTGGCTGCTCCAGTTAGCAGAGGCTCTCAGTGGCCTTTTTCTGGTTCTGCTGTCTTGAGAATCTTTAACTGGCTATGCCAACAATTGTTCCTTTGACATGTGCTCTACCAATGAAGTACTCCACCCCTTCCAGCATATGAGCCTTTCATTTTTCTATTTGTTTGGTACAGTACTCCCATTTACCAGTGGCGCCTGGAGTGACACCCATAGCTATGATTAATAAAGTCCAATATTGCCCAAACTGTGGTTAACCCAAACTCTGCTTTGCAAAAGTACCTGGGTTTCTTTTTTGTTCCTTTTTTGGTATATTTTTATTTACTTTCAAGAATAATATCTAGGCACAGAATAATAAAAATGTCCGCAACGGTACAGGTGTTTGTCATTTTTAAGTCAGTAACAGCTTTTGCAAATGTTGGTGAATTCAATACATGAAGTAACAATATAACAAATAACTATTACACACCTTCTCCCATAAAATTGGGACGCTGGCCTGAATCAACATGCTCTTCTTAGGTTAAGTGGAAAGATCTGAGAATTGGAATACAAGGCAGAGTTGATTGACATACTAGCTCAGCCTTTACAAAACAGGTGACCTCCAAGTGTTTGAAGGGCTGCTGTTCCCATCATGCCCAGCCAGCATGGCTATAGATGGTGAGTTGTAGTTCAATGATGTCTGAGGGACTCAAGTTGGCGAAAGCTGTATTGGCACCCAGTGGTTTCATTTGTAAGTTACATTACTGCACTGAAATAATTCTAAGCTCTTTTGCATTCTCCTTTGTTTCAGCAATTAGAATTAATCACGCCGTTTCAGCTGTACTTCAACCCTGAATTAATATTTAAACACTTTCAAGTAAGTAGATTTTGCTTTGGGTGTGTGGGGTTTTTTTGCACGTCAGTGACTTTTAAAGGCAGTTGTTAAAGCCATGTTTCCACAACTGAAAAATCACTGCCATTTTCACACTAGTGGAATGAAGCAGATGAGCAAACTACCTCTCCAACTGCGAGATGTTTTGGGGTTGCTGCAGGTGGAATTTGAGGGTTTGGGTGGGACAGGCACAAGTGCTTCTGTGATGGCTCCAGGCAATGGTTCCGTGCATGTTAATACCATTGAGAGGTAATAGAATGATTGTCCTCTTTTGAGTGGAAGACTAAATGCGGCCTGATTACATCATGCTATGATGGGAATGGGAGCCTGTGTTATGTGGCCTGATTACATCATATTGTGGTGGAACGGAAGCCACAGCTGGATCTGCCGTGATTTTGTTTTCATCTTGTCTTTAAGACAACAATAGAGAAAAGAGGGGTTGAAAGGCAGAAGACTCAAATCTGGTAGAGTAGTTCAGGAAATTGCCATTTTAATGGATGAGGTTTGGGTCCACCCATTTAATCTTTCATCTCTGGTCAATCTCTGTTCTTCCTCTTCTGCATTCTAAAACCTGGACCCATTATGAGAAAACAGCAGAACCAGCCCTAACTCTGTGTTGCCCAGAACTGCCATTTTTTTTAGTGGAAAAGTGACTTCTTTGCTAATGTTATTTAACATTTTAAAAAGTATTCAGATCTCCACTTTCACTTTTTTATAGAACGTAAGCATTCTGGGTCCTGTCAAATTTGAGTTCTAGTCAGAGAGTTGACCCATGGAAATTAATGGAGCTTTCACTTAGTGATGACGAAAAGGTTCTCTATGCAAACTCAGGTGTTAATTATTTAATTTCTGTCTGATTAAAGAAAGGGAAGAAAATATGTTTTCTGTGCGATGTGGACTTGTGCATAAGCCAGGGGTCTGTTCTCCCAAGACCCCACTGATTTCTGGTGGCAGTGGCAAAAAAATTAAAAAGTAGACAGGGCGCAGGACTGGACTTTGTGCTTTTACTCCTATCAGATTGATTGTTTGGTAAGCAAAGAGTGAATGAGGCCATCGGTCTGAAAGGTTAGATGATTTAAAGCAAATTGAGATTTCTTCTAATTAAAGCAGGGGTCAGAACCTTTTTCAGCTGTGGGCCGGTCCACCGTCCCTCAGACCATGTGGTGGGCCGGATTATTTTTTTTTTTTGGGGGGGGGGAATGAACAAATTCCTATGCCCCACAAATAACCCAGAGATACATTTTACATAAAAGCACACATTCTACTCATGTTAAAACACCACGTAGGCCCCTCAAACAACCCAGAGATGCAATTTAAATAAAAGGACACATTCTACTCATGTAAAAACACGCTGATTCCTGGACCGTCCACAGGCCGGATTGAGAAGGCTATTGGGCCGGATCCGGCCCCCCGGGCCTTAAGTTGCCTACCCCTGAATTAAAGCAATGAGGCATTTCCTGAGAGCATGCGGGTAACTAACATCTGCTCCCTCATCTGTTTTGTAGGTATGGAGGCTCGTAACGAACTACCTTTTCTTCGGACCAGTTGGATTTAATTTTTTATTTAATATGATATTTTTGTATCCTTTGGCCTAAAATTCCTCAGAGCACAAAAAAAATTATTGAAGGTTTGTAAGAGACTCTCTAGGAAGGCATCAATACAAAGTTGGCAGGAGCTGCTTCTCTCAAGTTCAGCCTTTAGCAATGACCAGTCTGGCCCTCAAGGGTTGCTTGGTCTTTGGCTTATAGTGGAAAGATTTGCGCTGACTTCCTAGTTACATAGCCCACCTTGTATAGGCTGGTTTTAAAATATTTTTTGACACTGTTCCCAGTGCCCCATCTTTGGGTATGACTGCCAAGGGAGGAGGCATTTTGTGTGTTGGCACCCAACTTTCGAACACCCAGTGGAGGCAGGAACATTGCACTAGGTGAAAATACTTCTTCATACTTTACCTCAAGACATTCCATGGGATTAGAGTAGTTACGGTAGCAACTGCAGTAGTTACAGACACATAAATTGTAGCTCATCTGTTATGTTTTCGTTACTAATATTTCTAATGGTTTGTTCTGTAAGCTGCATGAGGTATATTAAATGAGAGGGAAAGCAATGTTTTGAATAAATATATTTGTAATCCTTCGAAGCGGATGAACTTTGGTACAGTAGTCCTATTGCTAAATATAAATATAAACCCTGAAGTGAAAATATGTTGGCTATTATCTGATTGTGATCTGCTTGTCACATACAAAACAGTCCTATTTGCTAAAGCCGCTAAAATTATTAATGCTAGCTATATAAAAGACAATGTTGTAGACTGCACAGGTGATTCACTAATTTGACTTACTGTAAATGGATGTATATCTCTGGATTTCTTTTATCAGGTTTTAATTGACTTGCTGGATCTGTAATTGAATTTGTAATGGCTTTTAGTCAGACACAATAAATAAATAAATAAATAAATGATTGACTGACTGACTAAACATGAATGCAAATTATTTAGAAAGTCCTGTGCTTAGATGAAGGCCACGGTTACAAAAACAAACTCTACAAATTTGCATAAGGGTCAAGATTCCTCTTTTCCAAGACTCACATTGAGATCAGTTGGTTTTTTGCTGAGTTTTGTTACACCTTTAAGTGGGTTTGGGTATTGTGTTCTTTCTGCAGAAAAGCAACTTGTGAATTAATCAGTAGAAGGAAACCTTGTTGGCTGAAATGCAGCCACTTTGGACAGAAAACATCCTCTCCCCTCCTTCATTTTAATGCTGGTGGCTACTGAGTTCTGGGGAAAGTGAGATGGCCCTTGCCATTGTAAGTTGGCAGGGTTGCCCTGGAAACCATATTGCTTGGCTATATGGGGAATGAGGCAGGTTGAGAGACTGATCCTTGCTAAGATTCCGTAGAGTTATTTTCATTTTAGCAGACGCCCCTGATGTATGAGTTATGGAGCCTTGCTTGTCCATTTGCTTCACTTCTGTTAAGAATGTTGACACATTTTGTGGCTGCTTGGTATGAAATCAGACTGCATATGCCCCTCTTTGCTGGCTTCAAATCCTTTTTCCCCCACCCACCTACCCAAATCCCTTCTGATACCCAGAGACTGGTTTCAGGAACTCTTTGAAACTCAAATGCAGAATGTATTCCCCCCCCCCAATTTTTTTAAATTAATTTTCCCAATTTATAACAAACATACCAACAAACATAAAAAAATCAGAAAACAAACAAACATACATACATCCTAACTATAATAATTCCACTTTTGTTGACATTGTTGGGTAACTTCCTCAAATCCCCCGGCTGAGTTTCCATATATATCATTGTTGCATTTTCCCAAAACTATTTTCACATATAATTTACTTAGTCCATTAACATCTTTCTTTCATTTCATTTTAGCTTTTAACATAGTATTCTACAGCATCACATTTTTTAATGCTAGGCCTATCTGATACTCGCAAGTAATTCTGTTTAAGTGCAGAATGTATTTTTCATAAAAATGGTAAATGCCTGCCTGTTATCGAGCGTTTTTCCTGACCTTAATAACTTCAGATACCGCTACTGCCGAATGCTTGAGGAAGGATCATTCCGGGGCCGGACAGCAGACTTTGTATTTATGTTCCTTTTTGGTGGACTATTAATGACTGTATCCTTTTCGGTGTTGAGATAAAGATACTGTGAGACTGAAAAGAGCCGAATAAATAATTATAGCAAAGTGGTTCTCCAGTTTTGCAGCAATCCTTTTAGGGCAGGTTAAGCTGAGTATGGATGACAGGCCCAGGTGGACTTTGTGGCTCGAGTGGTGACCAGGATCCTGGAGCTCCCTGGTCCCATTGAAGCCTTCCCCAACATGGTGCCCTCCAGATGTTTAGGATTCCAACATCCATCAACCCCAAGCAGCAGGGTCTGTGCTCCCGGATGGTGGATATAGCATGGCGTAAATTACCGGTAGATTGTTGGACTATGACTTGGGAGACCAGGATTCAAATCCCCACTGAGCCATGAAGTTCACTGGTGACCTTGGGCCAGTCACCATTTCTCAGCCTAACCTACTTCACAGGGTTGTTGTGAGGGTGAAATGGGGGAGGAAGAGAACCACATGACCACCTTCGAGCTTTTTGGAAGAAAAAGGTGGTATATAAATAATAACCCAAAATATCTAGAGATCACTAGATTGCAGAAGGTTGCTCTGTGCAAACATGCTAATCAGAATGGAAGCAGTAGCTCTGAACCATGTTTTCCCTGTTGTATGTTTGGAAGCTCAAACTGTAGTGGGGATTCTAAACTATGGCTAGCACAAACCATAGCTTGGCATGATATCTTAACTTTTTGTTTCGGCTTTTGTGATGGGCAGAAAAGGAAGTTGATAAATCTTGTTTATTCATCGGCTTATTTTTTTTTGGGGGGGGGTGTCAAGATTTGGATTTTTTAAAAGAAAGAACTGAACAAGAAGCACATCGTACAGTATTGCACCATTGGTCTTCCTGCTGTTTGTTTTTAAATGGTTATGTTTTCTTGACATGGGTGCAGCCGTTCTTTCTTTAACCATTCCTCCACCAGCTTTTTGGCTTGTTCGTCAACTTGGTCTTCCTAGGACAGGCGTTTACGATCATGTTGGTTTACGTCTGGAGTCGCAGGAACCCTTTCGTCCGCATGAACTTCTTTGGGCTTCTCATCTTCCAGGCTCCCTTTCTCCCCTGGGTCCTCATGGGATTTTCACTCTTACTGGGGAACTCTATTATTGTTGACCTTCTAGGTAAGACAATGATGGTCATTCATTCAATCAATCAGTATTATTAATTAATTAATTAATTAATTAACCAACCATCCCTTCACTCTAAGGTCACAGAACTTTGGTGAAAGTCTGGCCTTTTTAAAATAAATAAAATGTGTTTATTGAGTTTCCAGAAACAGCAGCATACAGGCAATAATCCCAGACTGATGACTGTGTGGAGCACATTTAGAAGGTTCTGAATATTTCCCCTTGACTTTAGGTATTGCTGTTGGTCATATATATTTCTTCTTGGAAGATGTCTTTCCAAATCAGCCTGGAGGAGGAAGGCTTTTGAAAACACCATCAATTCTGTAAGTGTCTTCTTGTGTAGTGTTGGGTTATTATTATTATTGGGCGGGGGGTGGGGAGAAACTGTCCTAAAACCAGTTAAGAGAGGGAATTCTAAAACTAGGGTGTCACCAGGAGAGATGGGGTCTGATTGGCAGAGATGCCTTGATCTATCTCTTATCTTTTAGCATTGTTGCCTTTATTTCCGGGAACATGAAGGCTAAACACCTGTCTTTTGAAAAAGCTGAAATTCTACCAAAGTCTACCTGACTGCACACAAGAGCTAGATGAAACCTCCTACACTGAAGGCAGTATATCTCACTGATAGAGCGGATGCCTTGCATGGAGAAAATCTCAGGCACCATCCCCTAGATCAAAGGATCCGTTAGCAGGTGCTGAGAAAGATCTCTCTGAAACCCTGGAGATGTGTTGCCGGTCAGAGTAGACAATAATGGGCTAGATGGACCAGCAGTTTGACTCTGGAAAAGGCAACCACATATGTAATTGCAAAGCTCTAGATGCCGAGAGCTGCTGCCGGGTCAAACTTCATGCTTTTGAGTGTAAAACAACACTGAATCTGAAACAGATGAGAGAAGCCAAGTTGTCATAATCATACCACACCTCCGCAGAAGGAGTGATCTAGTTCGTAACCAGAGAAGAGAAAATAAGCTGTACCAATCCATGTTCTTTTCAAACAAGGATTTTTAATTAACATTCAAGGTATATGCTCCCTTGAGAAAATTGCACTGGATGTGGTTCATAATACACAAGACATATGGCAATCAAGTAGCAGCAGCACATCAACGTTAATTCCATAATAATATTCCAGCGAATAACAATTCAGACAAGCAGAGTGCCAAAGCAGTATTCCTGATATTCTGGCCTAGAAAGGGATGGCTCTTCTTTAGGACAAAATTTGACCCACCACTCTTGCCAACCGCAGAGTGAAGGGGTCACATGGGCAGTGGGTCACAGTAGGGTTTGGGGGGCCTGGCTCCTTTCTTATAATAGCCCTCATGGCAAAAGTAGTTGCCAACCAGGTTACAGAGAGCTTTCTGTACTTGATGTCATGTGAACTTAAAATTTATTATTATTATTATTTTGCTTTAACAGGAAAGCCATATTTGATACACCTGAAGAGGATCCCAATTACAACCCTCTGCCTGAAGAACGGCCTGGAGGCTTTGCCTGGGGTGAAGGCCAGCGCTTGGGAGGCTGAACAGAAGACAGACTGGCAGATGTCCTAGACACAGGGACCTTTCCAGAGACACTGGCCTGGAGAACTTTCCCGGAGATTTATTTGCTCTCTTGTGGATAAAGGAAGTTTCAATAGCTTTACTAGTCTGAACAATATGATGCACTTTTTTTCTTTTTTTAAGGAAGGGGTTGGTGGGAAGGTGCTCTAATCAAAAGACCTTTTCCAGGAAATTGACAGTAACTGCAAACCCTTGCCAGGGCTTTAGTTGCATTCCTGGGTTCAGGTGTGGATAATCTACTCCAAGCCAAGACAAACTGGAAGTGGAACTTTCACAACTCATTTAATGAGATCATCAGTTCTTGTGTAAAAACAAAATATATTTCTAAGGAATTCTCCATCCCCATTTATTTGATACAGAGACTGGAGAACTTCAAAAGATGATTAAAACTTTTTGACTTTAGTTTTTCATTTGTACTTGATTACATTTCAAACAACTGATGTCACTTTGATTTTTGGCTGTGGCAAAAAATGCTCCTGAAACAAACCAGCAAAGAGGAGTTGGTTTCTGTCTTCAAAGACTTGGGCAGATCCTATAGGTAAAGTAACACTCAGAAGCTTTAGTGCTTTACGGAACTTGGCCTGCTGTCATGCCTGCGATGTGAGGCTTATTCTGGGCAGGGATTGGCGTATCTGAATAATTAACATTGTGTGTACGTATTGCGTAAAATGTGGAATTTGGACCCAGCAGTTGAACACATTTTGGCTTCAGTTTATCTTAAAAGAGAACATTTCTACTTTGTTGTGCTGGTAGCGGGAGGGAAACTTGTATACTGTTGTTATACACTGATGCTCTGAAGGAATAGATATTTTTCTGCAGGTGAGTGCTGTCCTCAGGGACACAGTTATTTACACCTAAATTTAAGCAGGATCAGGATCACAAGCTAGTGCAGATGCTGAAGTTATCTTTGACTTAACAGCATAATTCTAACCATGTCTGCTCAGTAGAAAATCCAATTGAATCCAGTGGGGCTTAGTTCCAGGTCAGGCTTCCTCAATCTAAGCCCTCCAGATGTTTTGAGACTACAATTCCCACCATCCCTGACCAATGGTCCTGCTAGCTAGGGATCATGGGAGTTGTAGGCCAAAAGCATCTAGAGGGCCGAGGTTGAGGAAGCCTGTTCCAGGTAAAAGGAGTTGGAACTGCAGCCTGAGACTATGATCATGACCACACTTACTAGAGAATTAAAAGTAAATCCTCATGGATGATGAGGCTTATATTGGTTATTAACCATGATGACTATGCTCTGACTCCTGCTTGGAGGCAGTAGTACTTCTGTGTATCAGTGGAAGCCATAGGAAGGAGGTGCTTTTGTGCTTGGGTCTTCCTTGCAACTTTCTCGCAGACTAGATGGGCCATGGGCCTGATCCAACAGGGTTCTTATGTTCTTATACCCCAATGAATGCATACCATTCCACTATTAAGTCCTAAAACCAATGGAACAAATTAAATGATACATAACTTGAGACCTGCTGCTTTCAGTGGGATGTTGGCAGGACTCACTCTAGCTGGATTGGGTACCCATGCAGCAAAAGCATGGAGGGGTGGTGGTGAGGTCACTGGCATGATCCAGCAGACTCTTATATAGCTCCTTCCTTACGCTTCCATCACTTTGGCCCTATCCACGCTGCATTTAAACCAGAATGCTTGTTTACAAAGCTATGTGTACTACCAACCTTACTGTATGCTTGTGAAACATGGACCACTTATAAAAGCCATCTCCAACTCCTTGAAAAATTCCATCAACTGTGAAAATTTTTACACAACACTTGGGATGACAGGCGAACAACACCAGTGTACTGGAAGAAGCAAAGGTCACCAGTGTCGAAGCAATGATTCTTCAACATCCAACTTTGTTGGCCTGGTCATGTTGTGCGGATGTCTGATTATCGTCTTCCAAAGCAACTACTCTATTCAGAACTTAAAAATGGAAAGTGTAATGCCAGTGGTCAACGAAAGAGGCTCAAAGACTTTCTCAAGGCAAATCTAAAAAAAGTAGTATAAACACCGACAACTGGGAAACACTGGCCTGCGAGCGCTCCAAGTGGAGAACAGCCTTTACCAAAGGTGCCATGGACTTTGAAAACTCTCGAGATCAGGACAAAAGGGAGAAATGTGCTAAGAGGAAGGCACGCTTGGTAAACCCTCACCGTCATCAACTCCCAGAAACCTATGTCCACACTGTGGAAGGATGTGTGGTTCCAGAATTGGCCTCCACAGTCACTTACAGACTGTTGAGACCAGGCAACCCCAGCTGTTTTTGGACTACAACTCCCATAATCCCTAGCTAACAGGACCAGTGGTCAGGGGCGATGGGAATTGTAGTCCCAAAACAGCTGGAGGGCCAAGGTTGGGGATGCCTGGTTAAGACCATGTTCATGGAAGATAATCTTACTCGGCTACGAGTGATCGCCAAAAAAGAAGATTTAAACCACGTGGGTTCCCCCAAAGAATCCCGGGAGCTCTAGTTTACCACTAGCAGATACAATTCCCAGCATCCTTAGATTCGGGGAGGGGAGCGATATGTCCTTTAAAGGTTCTTCCGTTGCTATGCAACAGCGGCTACTTCCGCTTCCATCACTTGCGCTCTTAGCTGCCTGTAGGTGGCGCTGCCTTCGTGGAGTCTCAAGTGCGCATGCATGCTCGCCTTTGCGAACAGTCCACCCGCACTACAACTCCCAGCAGGCACTGGGCTGCTGCTGAGGCTGGCGCCAGGACGCGGGGCCCGGCGATGCACGTCATCCGGCGCGAGGCGTGCTGGGAAGCGTAGTCCTTCCGGCCCTGAGTCGCGGGCAGAGGGGCGGAGCCCGGCGAAGCATGTTCCCTGTCGCCGGCGAGGAGGGCGGCAGCGGCGGCGGCAGCAGCCCTGTTCTTGCCGGGAGGTGAGGATGCCTCAGGGAGGCGGCCCGCTGCCCCCGCCCAAGAGACCGAAGCTTGCCTCCGCCGCGGCGCCCCTCGGCTCGGCCCCGCGCAGAGCGATGTTGCTGGCCGCGCCCGGACCCAAGCGCCACACGGCGCCCGCCTCCTCCGCCGGCTCCTCCTCGGGGCTCGACAGCCAGCGACGCAGCCTGCCCATCTTCCAGGCGCGGGGGACTCTGCTCGGGCAGCTCCGGAGCTTGGACTGCGCCGTCCTCATCGGTGAGGGAAGGGTTAAAAATAAGAAACAAACCGCCGTTATTCTCCCCCTCCCCCTTAAAGGGGGAGGGGTTTGCGGAGGCCACGCCCCTCCCGGAGAGGGTGCGGGGAAAGGGGCTGACTGGGGAATTCTCTGCGGCAAGCCCCTCCTTTTCCAGTGTGCAGGGGAGGGGCCTGTGGAACTCCGCCTCCTTTTCCAGCTTGAGAGGCGGGGCTGAAGCAATCACCTCCCTTTGTGGTTATTGCAGGGATGGTGGACTTGTGTGCCTCTCCCTCCCCCCCCCCCAAGGTTGTTAGGGAAGGGTTGTAGCTCAGTGGTTAGAGCACCTGTCTTGCCTGCAGAAGGTCCCAGGTTCGAACCCCCAAGTTCAGGAACATCCGGAGGACAATCTCTGTTTTGTGGAACTGGGAGAGCATTCCTCCCTGTTCTGCAGTGGGGGTGAGGCTTACACGATTCTGCCTCTCCTTCTTGCCTTCCGTGGGCCAGTGTAGGGCCAACTCATAGCTGTCAACTTTCAGATCTGAAAATAAGGGATCAGGAGCCTTGAAAATAAGGGATCAGTAGCCTCACCTGTCCTGGAGACTCTCTACAGGTTATCTAACAATCTGGGATAGCAGCAGGAAATGGTGCTGGAATAAGGAAATTTCCCGCAAAAAAAGGGAAGGTTGACAGCTATGGGCCAACTTAAAGGGACTTAGCAGTGTCCTCATTCCACTGGTGAGATGAATGGTAGAAAGCACACACCTGTCAGGCAGGAGACGTCCCATCAAACTTGTTGGGCTCACTCTTGAGTAGATAGCTCCACTTGCGTTGACTGTGTGAATTTGGGAAGCCCTTTGCTTTTGTTTTCCATTCGGCAGAATACTGTAGACATGTAATTGGGGACTGACCTTGATGTGTCTCTGCTGGAGACCACAGGCAATAACCTCCCAATGCCATTTGTTTAATGCTCTGCAGGGGAAACAGGCTCAGGCAAGACGACTCAGATCCCACAGTACCTCTATGAAGGAGGGATTGGGCGCCAAGGCATCGTTGCTGTGACCCAACCTCGCCGTGTGGCTGCTATATCCTTGGCCACCAGAGTCTCAGATGAGAAGAAAACAGAGCTGGGGAAACTGGTACGATCCTGGTATTTTCCTGCGTGGAGCTGAAGGAATCATAGAGTTGGAAGGGACCGTGAGAGTCATCTAGTCTAACACCCTGCATACAAGAATCTTTTGCCCAATGTGGGGCTTGAACCCACAGCCCTCCGAGTAAGAGTCTCATGCTCTACCAACTGAGCTATCCAGCTTCAGAAGTTGAAAAAGTGACACACTTCCCCACTTCCTCTCTCAGCTCTGTACTTTTCAATTAGTTAATTAATTAATTAATTGAATTTATGTACAGCGGTATCTCAGGTTACATATGCTTTGGGTTACAGACTCCGCTAACCCAGAAATAGTGCTTCAGGTTAAGAACTTTGCTTCAGGATGAGAACAGAAATCGGGCAGCGCGGCAGCAGCAGGAGGCCCCATTAGCTAAAGTGGTGCTTCAGGTTAAGAACAGTTTCAGGTTAAGTACGGACCTCCGGAATGAATTAAGTACTTAACCTGAGGTACCACTGTATTGCCTTTCTCCAAGTGCAGGACCCAAGGTGGCTAACAACATAAATTAAACAATGCAACTAAAAACACACAATAAATATAAATATTAAAAACAGTTTAGTAACTTAAAACCATTGAAAAGCACAAACGACATACAACACCTACTATTGAAAACATCGTGCCACAATAGCCAGTTTAGTGGCCAAAGGCCTGTTGGAGCAAAAAATTTATATCACCTTGTATGTTTATGTATTGTTACATTGATATTCCACTTTTTCATGAAGCATAGCTGGTGAAAAATATGTGCCACCTTCTTATTTCTGCACCCCCACCCCACCCCATGACTCCTACGTTCAGGTTGGTTACACGGTACGCTTTGAGGACCTCACTTCTGAGGAGACGAAAATCAAGTTCCTGACCGATGGGATGCTGCTGCGAGAAGCCATTGGGGACCCCCTCATGGCCAAGTACAGCGTCGTCATTTTGGATGAAGCACACGAGAGGACAATCCACACAGATGTGCTATTTGGAGTGGTGAAAGCAGCACAGAAGAGGCGGAAGGAACTGGGGAAGTCGCCACTGAAAGTAAGTGGTTAAAAGTGGTGGGCAGGAGGTTGCCAGTTGACACACACTGCTGTTCATAAGAAACATCAGAGCAGTTTACAGCAATTGCACATAAAACCATACACTAAAAATTGTATGAAAAGTTAAAATCAGACATTAATTAACTATTGTGGAGATGTGTATTTTCAGTTGCCTGCATAAGCCTGACAGAATAGAAAAGTTTTCAGCAGGCGTTAAGACACTGAAGGCTGTGTTTCTTGTTGTTGTCAAATTTGCCTCACCAACTCAGGGAACCAGTGATGCTCCTGCAAATGATGTCAGTGATAGAACTGAAATATAAGGGTTCAAGCGCTCCGTGAGGTACCCTGGACTTAAATTGTTGGAGGGCCTCATATTGATCTCTTATACTACTCATCAAGCACAATTCTCAGTAACAAGGGTGGGTTGTTGTTGTTTGTTGTTTTCTTACAGATAATCATAATGTCAGCTACTATGGATGTCGACCTGTTTTCCCAGTACTTCAATGGCGCTCCTGTCCTTTACCTAGAAGGCAGGCAACATCCCATCCAGATCTTCTACGCTAAGCAATCTCAAAGCGATTACCTCCAAGCAGCTCTAGTGACAGTTTTCCAAATCCACCAGGTACCACATTAGTTTCAATATTTTTGAATGTCTATGGTACATTTTTTATCCTGACCTTTCTCAGGAACAATCGCACAAATTTTGGTTCTAATATCTTAAGAGGTATTCAAATGAGTGCAGTTTTGAAAAGTTTGGTATGCTATCTTTATTCAAAATGACATTCAAATGTATTCAAAATTTGGCTTTGATATATTAAGAGGTGTTGAGACATATAGCGATCAGACAAGACAACATCGCTTCTCGGCCTTTTGGCTAAGATCAACTGTAGTGTAGTGTAGTAAGTTTACAAATCAGAGAGCAGATAAAGTATTTATTAATATAGATCTTCATTTTTCTGTATGTGCATCCAATTTAAATAGAATGCTGCCTGCTAGTCCGATTAGCCTCTTCTGACTGCTAAGTGGATTTCCAAGGGCTCAGGCAGAGCAAACTTAACCTGTTTTGCAACCTGATCATTTTAAAGGGCGATGCCAGGGATTCAACCAGGGACCTGCAGGGGGTTAGACTAGATGACCACTGAGGACCCTTCCAACTCAACAATTCTATGAAAGCATGTGCCCTACCATTCAGCTATGACCACTTTTCCAATCATATGTGTCTCATTTCTTTAAAGGAAGCTCCTCCTCCTCAGGATATCCTAGTGTTTCTGACGGGTCAGGAAGAGATCGAAGCAATGACCAAAACCTGTCGGGACATTGCAAAGCATCTTCCTGACGGTTGCCCTCAGATGGTCGTGATGCCTCTCTATGCTTCTCTGCCTTATTCACAACAGCTCCGGGTCTTCCAGACTGCACCCAAAGTAAGTAATTGATGGCAGAAATGGTTTGATTACTCGGACACTTTATTTAAAAAAACAAACTACTAAACTGCTCAAGATGGACTGTTTCCTTGTAGCATCCAAATTAGACAAAAGGCCTGGTTCGTAAAAACTGAAGAAGAGCCCTGCTGGATCAGGCCAAAGGGGGCCCATCTAGTCCAGTTCTCACAGTGGCCAGTGAGACGTCTCTGCGAAACCCACAAGCAGAACCTGAGTGCAGCAGCACTCTCCCCCCTGGTTATTTCCTGCAACTGGTATTCACTGGCTCTGACAGTGGAGGCCAAACATCGTCTTCCTGGCCAGTGGCCACTGATAAGCTTATCTTCCATGAGTTAAGTCTAATCCTCTTTTACAGCCACCCAAGTTGGTGGCGATCACGAGGTCTCTCCAGAGAGGTTTGTCTGGCGTCTTCATGGGACGCGGGTGGCGCTGTGGGTTAAACCACAGAGCCTAGGACTTGCCGATCAGAAGGTCGGTGGTTCAAATCCCTGCGACGGGGTGAGCTCCCGTTGCTCGGTCCCTGCTGCTGCCAACCTAGCAGTTCTAAAGCACGTCAAAGTGCAAGTAGATAAATAGGTACTGCTCCGGCGGGAAGGTGTTCCCGTGCGCTGCTCTGGTTCGCCAGAAGCGGCTTAGTCATGCTGGCCACATGACCCGGAAGCTGTATGCCGGCTCCCTCGGCCAATAAAGCGAGATGAGCGCCAAAACCCCAGAGTCGGCCATGACTAGATCTAATGGTCAGGGGTCCCTTTACCTTTACCTTTAAGTTGGTGGTGATCACTAGGTCTCCCCAGGGAGGTTTGTCTGGCGTCTTCATTATACATTTTTAGACCCTACCCAGGATCCAAATCCTGTTCTGTTGATTCCGCTCTGGGTAGGCCCGCTGTCTTTCTTGGCCCTGATGCCATTCTCCCTCCCTCCCAGGTTGTCTCTGGGCAACTCCTCCCATCCCTCATCCTGCTCTAACCAGCCCCTCCAAGACATCTCCTTGGGGCTCATGACACCTTTCTCAGAAGGCTATTCCTGAGCTGGTGGCTCCCACAGCTAAAAAGCCCCCCTCCAGGATATCCACTTGCCTTACATCCAGTAACAAACAGGGCAACTTGAAGGCGAGCCTCTGATGGAATTACTCCTGCTTTGTTGTTTTTGATATCTTATTTCTTGCCTGTCTTTAACACTTTCATCTTTTCATTGTGAGGAGATGGCTTGAACCTTTTAAAAATAAACTTTTATGGCAAAGTACAAACTTAAAATGAGCAGTGATAAGGCTTTTTTCTTCTTCTCTCCCAGGGTTATCGCAAAGTAGTTCTTTCTACCAACATTGCTGAGACCTCTATCACCATTGCAGGCATTAAATATGTTGTGGACACAGGCATGGTTAAAGCGAAGAAGTATAGTCCCGGTATGTGTGTATTGGACAGAGTCATGCCAGGAGATAGAGTTGAGAGACTAGCTAAGGTAGAGGGTCCTGGGAACACAGGAAGCTGGCTAGTTTTGAGTCAGACCATTGGTCAGTCTAGCTAAGAAGCCTCTAAACCAGGTGTGGGGAGCCTTTGGCCCTCCAGAGGTTGCTGAACTACAACTCCCATCATCCCGGGCCAGTCACCAATATCAGCTGACATCAGCTGACAACACAACATCAGCTGACATCACCCTGTTGACAGGTGAGTGTGGTTTTGAAAAAATGGCCTCGCAGGCCATATTTGACCCTCCTGTCGGGCTAAGATCAGGCTATAGCCGGAGGTTCCCCACTCCTATTCTAGCCCAGTGGAAGCTGGGCTAGTTTTCTTCTGGCACAGCACTCCCTGCCTCCAACATGAAATGGTATAAACATTCACAGTTCCACTGTTTTATTCTCACCTCATTCTGCTGCATATGTGCACCAGGCCAGATGTCAAACAAACTGAGCAACAAAACTGGAAAACGGTTGATAGCTCTTAAGTAGATATAAGTCAAGTTAAATCCTTGAGAGCCGTATCTGTTCAGTAGTGGCTGTTAGTCTCTCCTATAAGGGAGTTCCTGTTTTGTAGAATTCTAGAGTTGGAAAGGAAGTTCAGCTCTAAAGTCCAACTTCCTATCAGTGCAACAAAACCTCCAGCATCCCAGATTGGTGGTGAGGCAGCCTCTGCTTAGACACTCCTGAAGTCCACCAGCTTTTAAGGCATACTTTGCCATAGTCAAAGGCTCTGGCTGATGCTTATTTATTTATTTATTATATTTCAGAAGATATACACACCACTTCACTTAAAGAAAAACCTCAAAGTGGTTTACGTGGAGTAAAACAATAAAAGTATCGGTAAAAACAGTTAAAACAACTCCTTAAAACATAAAAACACACACACTAAAATCAGCAATAAACTAAAAACAGATTAAAACACACAATAACATTAGACTTGTCCAAACAAAAATATTTTTAGTGGGCTCAGCAAATAGAACAGTGAACTGATGTCAGTAGGCTGGGAGTTCCAAAGTGTAGGTGCTGCCACGCTAAAAGATTGATTTCTTACAAATGCACAACAGATATTTTGCAGTGCTTGTAGTAGAGCCAGTTCTGTTTAGTCAAAACCACCTTGTGATTTTAGCCTATTGGTTTGGTTCCTTTCCTCTGGAGCCACAGAAAGCCTACTTTGCTCCATGTGAAATATCTGGTTAATGGTGGGTGTTTTCTGCTCCTCCCAGAAAGTGGTTTGGAAGTGCTGGCGGTCCAGCGGGTGTCAAAGGCCCAGGCTTGGCAGCGGGCAGGCCGGGCCGGGCGAGAAGACAGCGGGCTTTGCTACCGCCTCTACACCGAAGATGAGTTTGAGAAGTTTGACAAAATGACGATACCAGAGATCCAGAGGTGAGGCTGCTCTTCCGGTGGAGAAGTGTTCACTGCTCTGTGAAGTAAATTTCACACTGAGCGGAGAAGTGCTCCCTCTTCTGGTCCATCCTGAATCTCCTTCAAAAGAGTTGCACGGGATCATCCCAAGTTAATAAGAGAGGAAGCTGGGTGGGAGACTTTGAGCCCACAGGCCAATCCTGGACTCCAAGGGGCTCCCACTCGGCCCATGAGATTGTTTCCCCGAAGGCACACCCACCTGCCAATCAGCTACCATCACTGGGTGATGTCAGCTGCTCCAGGGGCGGGCAAGATTCAGTCCTGTCTGGTATCATAGAATCACAGCAGAGGAGATGTGGGAGTGTTCAATTATATATATATATGGGAGGCCAAAAAAAAAAAAAAAAAAAAGAATTTGCATCACAGCGAGGGACTCAAAGAAGCTGTCAGTGAAAGGAAATACGTAACTCATTTTTTAAAAAAATATTTATACAAATATTTATTTACCGCTGTATAATAAAAGTGTATCACCGTGGTTCATTACAGCATAAAAACATAAAATCAGACTGTAAAATGATATTTAAAAACAAGGTGTTTGGGGCTTAGAAGGAGCCACTAAGTGCAATTTGGGTAGGGTGGGCTCACTTGCTTTAGCAAAAGTTCAGGCTGTTTGTGAAATGGTTCTCCTTCCACAGGTGTAACCTAGCTGGTGTGATGCTCCACCTCTTGGCTCTGAGAATCCCGAACGTCCTCACCTTTGACTTCATGTCAAAACCATCTCCAGGTAACTCTAGCTGTTCGATGTTATTATATCTATACCAGGGGTCGGCAAGGTTTACCGGCCATGGGCCGGATCACTCCCACGGAGATGGTCTGTGGGCCAGAGTGGCACAGCGCAATGCTGGAAATTGTATCTGCACACGTCCGTGGCACGCTGAAAATCGTGCCTGCACAGAAGCGTTTTTGGCGTCTGGACATGTGCAGACACGATTTCCAGTACCTGCGCGTGCACAGACACGATTTCTGGCGCCGCCCAGCGAGTCCCCGCGCCGCGCTGTGCTGGTTTTGCACAGCGGACGGGGGACTCGCCGAGCGGATGGCTCAGGGGCCGGTAAAACGGTCTTCATGGGCTGCATCTGGCCCATGGGCTGCATGTTGCCGACCCTGATCTATAGTCAGTAAACCACTTACACAAAGTCTAGAGCTAACCTGAGGAACATGCCTGCTTCTAGTGGCTAATCGTATGTAGTGATTATCTATATACTGCTGTCAGATTGCTGTGCACGTTGAGCTGGGTTCCCTTGCACAGGTGGGGATAGGGCTCTTGTGCCTGGGTCCTGCTTGTGAGTTTCCCACAGGCATCTGGTTGGCCGCTGTGAGAACAAGATGCTAGACTGGATGGGCCATTGGCCTGATCCAGCAGGCTCCTCTTATGTTCTTATGCAACTTCTGACACCTGTGGCTTGTGACCAGCTGTGTGATCCTCACCCCCGTCTCCTTCGTCTTGACAGAAGCGCTCCAGGCAGCCGTGGAGCAACTGGCCCTCCTTGGCGCAGTGGAAAGGAAAGACGACCAGCTGATCCTCACCCCCCTGGGAAGGAAGATGGCTGCATTTCCTCTGGAGCCCAAGTTCTCCAAAGTAAGGAAGTCACCTGTGTTTTGTTTCCCTCAAGACAAATTAGATCCTTCTGCTTGCTTCTGTTTTCTTGTTCTTCACTAGCAAAACAGAAGAAAAGCACAGCCACGTCTTCCTCTGTTTTGCTTTTCTGCCTTCTTTACGGTTGAGAAAGTGTTAACTGACTTTGGTTCTGCTCTCCTAGCGAGTCCAGTACTATGTGGAAAGGAAGGAGTTGGCGTTTGAGCCCAGCTATCCAGCCTGGGAGGTAGGGTAGGTGCCACTCCTGAGCTGGCACTCTGCACCATTGCCAGATATACATATAGTAAATCTGTAGCTGTGCTAGGATTTCATCTCCTGGAAACCCCTTCTGAACTCCACAAGCCACAATACTGCCTAGCATTGCTCAGTCTTAGCTGTCACAGAGGTGGTGACCCTGCTGTGTCTGGGCTCTTCCATCTTGACTGCCATGATGGAAGAATTCCCAGCACATAGGAAAACGGCATATGAGGAAGAAGTCCACTCATCTATGTGCAGAATAGAATCTATGTCCTTTAAATAAAAAGGAGCGTTGTGTCATGCTAGTCTGCACCTGCAATCTGAAATGGTCCAGGCCAGTCACAAGTTTATCACTTCCACGGTGCGGCTCTTCCGTACCTGCCCTATAACCTTCCAGTTTGGCATCCTATACAATTCCTCCATGCCAGGCGATTGGCTCACTTGCTGAATCTCATCATTTTTAAAAGCAACCTCTTTCTACCTGTGTTTGGCAGACCATCCTGATGGCCCCCAAGTTCCACTGCACAGAGGAGGTCCTCACCATTGTTTCCCTGCTCTCCGTGGACAGTGTCCTCTACAACCCCCCTTCGCGGCGGGATGAAGTACAAGCCGTCCGGAAGAAATTCATCTCAAGTGAAGGGGATCACATCACGCTGCTGAACATTTACCGAGCTTTCAAAAACATCAGTGGCAATCGGGTAAGTGCTCAGGGCAGGTTTGACTGGGCAGGTTTGTGGTGCTCCTTCTTAAAATCCCATCTTCTGTAACAGGGGGATTCCTGACTTCTGTTCTGACAAGGATGTTTTGATACTTAATTCCTGCGTGTTCAGAACAGTCACTTTAAACAGAACATTTTGAAAAAAGAAGTCAATTAAGAGACGCTGATGCTTCCCTTATACATGTAATAGCAGACATTAAGTAATGACAGGTGCCATTAAGTAATGTAGTTGATGTTGTTGAACTCAAAAGTGCTCAAAGTTTCATACAGATATTAAAGGATAAGATTGTGAGTCTGCAGGCAGGGACAGCACAAAAGGAAAAAGAAATGGGGAGGGAAGAGGAGAGCAAGCGAGTTCAGAAAGTCAGAGCAAAGTACTCTTTTCTCTCAAGGATCCTGCGACTATGTATATTTTTAAAATCAAGATTACCTCTGAGCATGCACTTCCTTCAGTACCAGGTAGCCAATGTTCAGCCTTTGGTATCTGTGACTAGGCGTCAAGTGCAGGCAAACATTAATTTCCTTTCTTTCTTTTTTAAAGTATTATTATTTAGTGACTTATCTCTGGCTTGTTACTGGATTTCGTTGTTGGGGGAGCATCGCTCCATGTTCTTAATGCTACTACTATCAATAGGTAGATACAATGTGTGTTCATTCATGTATGAAAATTGCAAGGTGAGGTATATGGAGCTGATGCCTGACCCGAGCAGTTAGCCTTCTAATTTCTCCTCTCGCACTTTCTCCTTTTCCTCAGGAATGGTGCAAAGAAAACTTTGTGAACAGCAGGAATATGATGCTGGTCTCTGACGTCAGAGCTCAGCTCAGGGACATTTGTATCAAGGTAACTATAGGGAGGCTTCAAAACTGTTCAGCATGTGCTGTTTTTAATGAGACCCAAGTTGTTATTTTAGATGCCAGCCGGGGTGGGACAAAAAGGGGAGGGAAGCAATAGAAGTGCAAAGAGAACAAAAGAAGAAGCAACTCATCCAGTTAGTATTGAAACATAAATCTGAATCATACAAGAATAATAGTCCTTGACAGGCTTTGCCAACCGGTGCTTTGACTAGAACTCTCATCAGCCACAGCAGCATGGCACAACTCAAAAACCCAACCAAAATAAAAGCGATCTGGCAGCCTTGCTTCAGGCAGTGGTGGAACCCAGAAAGGGATCTCACACAGGACGAAACACAGGGGAAGGTGCTGTGGGCTTAGGTTTGCTATGCAGGTTTGCAGTTCAAACTTGGGCTGGTAAAAGTAATTATAGGATGATGTTCAATTTGCCAGGCAATAATTGAATCTGTGAAGATGGTGGTGCGTCCCCCTGTTCATTACAAAGTGCCTGGAAGGGATGGTTTTTAAACTCTGTGCTGTCCTCAAAAGTCCTCATCCTCTTGTTCTTTTTCTGTTTTGCACTTCAGCTTTCGATACCGCTGGAATCCTCCCGATCCGACACAGGGAACATCCGCCGCTGCCTGGCGCACAGCCTCTTCATGAACACGGCCGAGCTGCAGGCGGACGGCACCTACGCCACGACCGACACGCACCAGCTGGTGGCCATCCACCCCTCCTCCGTCCTCTTCCACTGCAAGCCGGCCTGCGTCACCTACAACGAGCTGCTCCACACCAACAAGTGCTACATGAGGGACCTGTGCGTGGTCGATGCTGACTGGCTTTACGACGCAGCGCCCGAATACTTCCGCCGGAAGCTCAGAGCAGCCAAGAACTGACCCGGGGACAAGGGAAGGAAAACCTACCCACCGAACCTTCATTGGCCTGAGCAGCATTCGCTCTCGGCCAACTCCAGGGCTGCATGCCACCAGGCCGCATTTTCGCATGCACACCTGTATCGGACGCCAGCACGCACAGGCACGCAGCCCTCCCTCCTCGGTTGAACAGTGCAGATCACTTTGGGAGGAGGGGTTCCTGTTTCCTCCCTGCTCATCAGACTTATCAACCAGACAATTGGGTGGAGAGATATAAGCCTCTCTACCCACCCCCAGCATTGCGTCTACATTATTTTTATTTCTCTTCTTGCTGTATTGCCAAAACTAGTGGGGTCTTAAGCGGGATGGGAAGAAAATGGACTGAGAGTTGTGGGTTAGCCACCCTGGCCAAAGAATTTGGGGAAGTGGTATTTTTTTGGGAGGGGGGACTGAATGCACAGGGATTAGAGACTTTCCTTGTGCAGGGACATTGTGCCAACCACATCTGCATCTGTGCAGCAGCAAAAACTGGGTGACTGAAGTTTCATTCCAAACGATCCTTCTATTATTGTGCCATAATGTACGTCTTAGGGCATCCATGTCCTCTTATCTGAGGGAGGACAGAAGAGCTTGGAGCTCAGTAAATTGGAAAAGAGGTTTGTACCCAAAGAAAGCAGTTCTATTTATTTGAAAATGGCCTTGAAACAGACTTTGTCAACCCTGTGGTTCCGCGTTTTTGTGTCACAGTAACATGAATCGTTTTGCAAGGGGAGAGCAGTCTTTCAAAGCACACTTCTTTTTAGGTGTGAGATGCTAATTTTTCTCTTTCCCTCATTCGCCTTTGCTCATCTCAGGGGTGGAGAATCTTTTCCAGTCTGAGGGACACGTCCCTCCCTGGGCAAACCTGCAGGGTCAGAGGCAAGACAACAGCTGGGACTCCTTCCTTTGTCTGCAGGCTATGTTCCAGCCTTGCAAAATCCAGGCACACAAGCACCCCTCCATCATGACAAGGACACATCCCAGCCAGGCAAAAGGACTGAGGAGGGGACAGTGCAAGGCCAAAGAGGGGTGTGGCCTAGTGAGTGTCCCAAGAGCCAGAGAGAAATATGAAAGACTTGATTTGCCCTCTTCCGGGCCTGAAGTCCCCCACTTCTGGTTTAGCTTAGAAGTCCACTTTGCGTACTTTTGCACCACGGTAGGTAGCACTAGTTGTTCTGTGCTTAATTTCAGGGAGGAGAAAGATAACAGCTACTCAAAACTGGCAGCATCACCCTCTGAACTAAAAGCCCCTAACCCTTGACTGATAGCAATTTTTGCCATGCTGGTGAACCTCCAGCAGTTTTGGACTACAACTCACATCAGCCCCCAACCACTTGCCAATCAGAGGAGATAATCCCGTGGTTGTCATAAGGACTAGGAAGTGCACCATCTTGAAACTCCACATCTTGCTTGTGTTGTTGACAGCCGCAACACACATGTTAAGAGTTACAGGGCACACTCTTATTGTGAGAACAAGGGAGATACCAACACAGTCTGTTTTGCCAGTAGGTTGACTCCCTCTGGGGGAAAACACCTGAACTGCGTAATGGAGAAAGAAGATGTCCCTCTGGTGGAAGGCTGGAGACCTGCCAAAAAGCCACTAGATAGCTGACAAAGAGAGAAAACTGTTCTTTCCCAATTTATTTCAGCAGCGCTCCCCTGTACAAAAGGTGAGACCAGTCATCCTGTTAATGACTAGCCTAGTCACCATCAGGGACAAGAAATCCCATGAATGCAAGTGAGCATCTGGTAGAAAAGAGGCCGATTCCCCCATTCCTTCTCCACCAGCTTTCTTGGCAAAAAAGCAGTTTTTAAAAAATAAATCACCTGAATTCATGTTGGTTGCAGATAAGGGGACTTGCTCTGCCACCACTTCTGTGGTCAACATGGAAATGTAGGGCACTAACCACTTAGAAGGCTCATTATATGTAGGCTAGTAATGTTTGCCAGCTTGTTGACAAAGCTGGCTTAGACGAATCCCCCAAAGTGGGGTGTATCAATAACTCTTATCCTTTATGGAAAATCCACTTCTAAAGACAAGGTGCTAGCTAGGCAGAAAGACCAGGAGGGCTGCTGACTTCATGCCTTGATTATGAGCTACATCCGTAGAAGTGATTGGCTGGACCAGAGTGGGACATGTAGAAAGTCCAGGATTCAATCCTTAGTAGCAGACCTCCTACCAGCAACCTGGTAGCTACTAGACTCCATAGAGGGGAGCCTCAGAAGTTGGTATGTGCCAGCAAAGTAATCAGTTCATCATCTCTGAGGCTAGAGGGGAGAGAATGCCATTGATAGTGAGCACTGTCAACTTTGGTTGCAGTTCCATGGGAATCTGCCTTGAAAGCTCCAGTGATCACAATTTTCAGTACAATTCTGTGCACAAGCAAACTCTGCGGACACACTTCCAGGTATCCGGGGATAATAAGAGCTGTTGGCAGAATAGATGCCACCTTTTGCAGGAGGTCTTGCGAGACCCGACTTATAACTCCACAAGTTTAAAAAGACCTCTCTAAAGAAGTAGCCAAGTGGTGGTTGTCAGCCTTTCTATTTAAGTGAGAGTATGATTGATGTGGGCTAACAACCCCCACAATGCAATGAATCCTGGGGTTTAGTAGTTTTAAATACTGGTTTTTGCCCTGGAAGTTGTTTTTGTGTGTGGTTGTTTGCATTGCTTTTTTGTCACTCGTATTTGCATCATATGATATGTTGATTGCATTTATGAATCGCTCTGCCTCAAACAGTGAAGAAGAGAAAAGCAACTAAAACCACATCATCACTCAAAGCAATTCCCAAAGTCAACGAATGCATAAAATAACTGTCCTTAAAGACCCACAATTACTGTTCAGGGCAAACATCAAACAAATGTAAAGTGATGCATGTCAAGGCAAAAAAATCCTAGCTTCGCATTTATGCTCACGGGTTCTGAATTGATGGTGACTGACCAGACAATACCTTGGAGGTGTGTGGCAGCTGTGAAACAAATTTCATGCTGAGCGCTGTTAGGAAAGGAACTGAAACCTACCACTTTTTACACAAATCTATAGTGTGAGGACCACATTTGGAATACTAGGTACGGTTCTGGTCACCTCGACTCGAAAAGGCCATTGGAGAGTTGGAAAAGGTTAAGAAAAGGGCAACCAAAATTATGAAGGGATGAAGTGACTCCCCACAAGGAAAGGTAGCAATGCTTGGGACTTTAGAGAAAAGGCAAGACCGGTGACATGATAGAAGTTTATAAAGCTGCATGGCATAGAGAAAGTGGATAGAGGAAAGTTTGTCACTCCTTTCCCAGGTCACTGTCAATGAAGATTCAGGACAGGTAACAGCAAAGACTTCCTCACACAGTGCGTAAACTATGGAACTCCCTCCTACAGGAGGCAGCGATGACCACCAACTCAGGTGGCTGTAAAATAAGGCTGGGCAACTTCATGGAGGACAAGGCTGCCAATGGCTACTAGCCTGCCATGATGGCCATCCTCTACCTCTGCATTTGGAGGCAGCAAAGCTTCTGTGTGCTAGTTGCTGGAAAGCACAGGAAGGGAGAAGGTTCTGCTCGCAGTTTCCCACAGGCATCTATCTATCTGGCTGGCCACTGCAAGAGCAGGATGCTGCGCTGGGGGCAGTGCCCTATAGAGGCCCCTAGGCAATTGAAATCTCACAAATCATTTCCTAATCCTTGATTGTAATTTTATTTCGAGCAGTGTCAGATTTACGTATAAGCTAAACAAGCTATAGCTTAGGGCCCCACTCTTGCCCCCCCCATATACTTCTTCTCAATTGTCTTTCACTATTAATATACTACTTCTTAAGTGAATTCCAGTTCAACAATTACTTTGATAAAATACATGTTTTGTTATGTGCAAATGGCTTTAGATACCTATTAGGTCCATAAATTACCATATAGCATATATTCAACACAAAAAATAGCGACAATTTGTTGTTGACAAAGGACAGCTGGACACATAAAGGGCTCCATTCAGTAGCTTAGGGCCTCATCAAACCTAAATGCGGCCCTGATTTCGAGATCAAATCTATATTATTTTGAGCCGTTATTGCAAGGCCCTTAAGACAGTGCCTTCCCTGCTTCTCTGGGTATCTGGCACTGGCGAGAAGGCCCTCCGCTCTCATTTTTCAATGCGCAAAGCGCTCACCGCTCAGAGAGGCCCGCGCGCTTTGGAGAGCTCACTTGGCGACGTTGCCTTGCGCGCCGCGGCGCCTCGAAGCAGCAGAGCAGGCGGGAGGGAAAGAGGCGGGTCAGGATTTCCCCCTCCTGGCCCTGCCTTCCCTTCCGGCCCGCCTCTCCCCACGTGCGTCCGCCTCCCTCGATCTCCAGCCACCATGCTGCTCGCGCGCGCCCTGCGCTCCGCCGCCGCCCTCTCCGCCGTGGCGCGCCGCCCGATCCAGCCCCGGCCGCTGCTGCCCTTGCAGCCCAGCTCGGCGGCGCCTCCCGGCCCGGCCTTCGCCTTCGCCCCCGCCGTCTCCCGGCCCTTCACCCGCTCGCTGTGGGTGCTGCGCGGCGCCGGCCAAGGCCCCAGCCGCCTCCTCCTCCGGCCGGGCTCGCCTTCCGTCTCCTGCGCCTGCGGCGGCCTCCACACCGATGGTGAGCGACGCGCGGAGGGAAGGGGGAAGAAGGTCGCTCGCAAGGAACGCAGGGCTCCGGGCGGCGCTTACTCGCGAGGAAGCCCCGCTGGGGATCGCGTCCGAGGAAAAAGACGGCCGCGATCCTCCTCCTAGCGAGCTTTAGTCCTGGGAAAAGTGCTTGGGGGTTGGGCTGCGAGCCAAGGCGGGCTTGCTCGCGAAGAATCCCCCTCGGCATCGGGCTGCTCGCGAGTAAACGTGTGCCTGCCATTCAAGAGCAGGCAGGCTTTGAAAAAAATAGTAATAATAACGGGTATGGGTTCATCCTCATTCTCTCTCCCCCCCCCCCCCCGCAAGCGGGATTGAGCAGTTACTGAATTTCCATCCCACATTTTTTCTTCCCGGAGCTCAAGGTCTGTGGTTTTCTCCCTCCGCATTTATTCCCCACAACTCCCCAAGGAGATAGGTTAGACTGAGAGGCAGTGACTGGCCCCAAGGTCACACCCTTGAGCTGCATGGCCGAGCCCTGGGGTCTTCCCAATCCGACACTAACCATTGGCTCTCTGCAAGTGTTTAAATTACCTGATTTGATAAAAGGATTAGGAGCTGGGAAGATGTTTGAGGGCAGAGGCCTGAACAGGGTCAGGCAGGAAGGGAAGGAGCACGTGTTTCCTCACTCCAAAAGAAAATCTGGCAGTTCAGTTCCATAAATGCTTACTCAAAAGGTAAGACTCATTTAGTCCAGGGGGACTTACTCCCAGGTAAACATGCAGAGGACTTGGGCCTCATTGTATCTCTAGTAATAGTTCTGAAAAGCGCCTACAGCCATGGCTTAGATGGATCCCATGTCTGGCTTCCTCAGAGTAGACCCACTATTAGTCACGGCCTTTGATTTCAGTGAGATTACTCTGATTGTGTTGGATGCAACCCAATATTCATGGAAATAAGTCGAGTTGAAAATGGGGATTTGAGTAAATGCTTAGCAGGTTTGTAGGGTTGTACAAAAACAGTAAAGTTTTTTAGCTCTGAAGTTTTGGTTTGCATAATAAGTGCTGTGGGGTACAGTGGTACCTCGCAAGACGAATGCCTCGTAAGACAAAAAAAGCGCAAGACGAAAGGGTTTTTTGTTTTTTGAGTTGCTTTGCAAGACGATTTTCCCTATGGGCTTGCTTCGCAAGACGAAAACGTCTTGTGAGTTTGTTTCCTTTTTCTTACAACCGTTAATACCCAGGGAATCCGCGCTCTGCAAGACGAAAAAATCGCAAGACGAAACAACTCGCGGAACGAATTAATTTCGTCTTGCGAGGCACCACTGTACTTGTATTAGCTGCTGCTAGTTATTTGGAATAAAAAAAATCACTTAAACTCAAAGATTCAAATAATGTGTGCATATAAAGTCAGCTTAAAAGTATTTACTTATTGGATGTGCCAGAAATAATAATGATGTTGGTGATGATGGTGACAGCATTTAATAATGATAATAACATTTCTTCCAAATCACTCCTTAACAGTTTTAGGACATGGACCAGCATTTGCCATTATTCATGCCCACTGTCAAAATGTTATACAGTGGTACCTCTGGATACGAACGGGATCCATTCCAGAGCCCCGTTTGCATCCAGAAGCAAACGTAACTAGCGAAGGCACGTCTGCATATGCGTGTGTCGCTTTTCACCGCTTCTGCACATGCGCGTGACGTCATTTTGAGTGCATGCGCGAGCGGTGAAACCCGGAAGTAACACGCTCCGTTACTTCCAGGTTGCTGCAGAGCGCAACTTGAATGTGCTCAACATGAAGCATATTCAACCCAAGGTATGACTGTACTTCAAGCTCCTTGGAGCGCAGACCCGGTGACGCTGCCAAAATTATTCAACAGCACTGCAAATTCCTTTCTTAATGGCTTGAGAGTGATGCTTTGTGTATCAATCACGAGTTTTTGGTTTGTGGTGTCAGAGAGGGAAGAAAACCTGTTATTTTCCACCCCCCAACCTGCAGGTGACAAAGCTTTTGCAGAGTTCCTCACGGATGAAATCAAAGAAGAGAAGAAAATCCAGAAGCACAAGTCCCTCCCCAAGATGTCCGGAGGGTGGGAGCTGGACGTGCACGGCACAGAGGCCAAGCTAGTGCGGAAGGTAGCTGGTGAAACGTAAGCGTGCAAGGAATTTTCACAGAGGGCCTAAAAAGGACAGCTGGGGTGGGGTGGAATAACCCAGAAGCTGAGCTGCAAGTCCCATCATCCTTGGCCACACTTGCTGGGGCTGATGGGAGTTGTAGTTCAGCAGCAACTGGAGGCCCAAAGCTTCCCAGCCTGTGGAGTAGAACACTAGGCTGCTCTGTCTTGATCTCTGCTTGCTGATTGCGGGTCCACTGTCTTGCAGGGTCACCGTTTCGTTCAACATTAACAACAGCATCCCGCCGAGCTTCGACGAGGCTCAGGAAGGGCAGAAGCCAGATGAGCAAGAGGTAAACGAGGAAGAATCCTTCTCTAAGGGAGGCACCAGAGTTAACTCTAAATCGTCTCTGGTAAATGAGCCACCATAGATGCTAGAGAGCTGTGAAAATACGTGCCCCGGGCGTTTGCCCATTTTCTATCTGAAACCAAAGGGCCGCGTTGGTCGCCAGGTGTGAATTTTTTTCCCAGCTCTCCTATCCCACTATTGGGTGGGTCGTGTCCAGAGTAGCAGCAGCCATGACCTCCCTTCTTGCTGTTGCTAGCAGAGCATCCTTTGGCCACTGTTACTTCAGAGGCCCACACAGGTGTTTGTTTCTCTTCTCTAGCCTGAACTCACATCGACCCCAAACTTCGTTGTAGAAGTCACTAAAGACGACACCAAGCAGACGCTTGTGCTGGATTGCCACTATCCTGAGGATGAGGTGGGTGTTGTTTTCGAAATGAAAGTGTGGGGCCATGTGGCCCTGCCCCCTTTTCTGGCCCTTGGGGGCCTTTCCCAAGGCCATGCTATTCCCTGGCCCCTGCTGCATGTCCCCCTCAGGTGTTTTAGGCCTGGCTGGAATATTATTATTTATTGCATTTATATCCCATCTTTTTCTCGCAAGGAGCTCAAGTGGGTGTACATGGTTCACCCCTCCTCATTTAAACCTCACAACAACCCTGTGAGGGAGGTTAGGCTGAGAGCCACGGGCCCAAGGTCACCCAATGAGCTTCATGGCCGAGTGGGGATTTGAACCCTGGTCTCCCAGGTTCTAGTCTGAGACGCTAACCAGTACACCACACTGGCTCCTTGAACTCTGATCCCACCTCTTGCTAGCCTGGAGGGAGGATAGAAAGTGGTGTGTGAGTTTATAAACTAACCTACCTGAAAAAATTAATATTTACATGTGTTGCTCCGCCCACATTCGCTCCTGGCCCCACCCACCATGCCATGTGGCCCTCAGAAGATTGCCCAGAAGGGAATGTGGCCCTTACTCTGGAAGAAGCTTCTCTACCCCTACAGTACAGTAAACCAGCTTTCTTCATCAGCCTGCCTGCCATCCAGATGTTTTCTATATCCCAACTCTACATCATCCCTCACCATTGGCCATGCTGGCTCAGGTGGATCCAAGTTGGGGTCCAGAACATCTGGAAGGCCCCAGGCTGAGAAAATGTATTTACTACAGGGATGGGAAGCCTGCCTCGGGTACCACACAATACCTGTTCTGCATTTGTAAGAAATCCATCTCGTAATGTGTCAGCACCCGCACTTTGGAACTCCCTGCCTATTGACATCAGGCAGGCGTCTTCACTGTGCTCTTTCTGGTGCCTGATAAAAACATGACTGACTGACTGACTGACTGACTGACTGACTGATTGACTGATTGATTGTATATACTGCCCTATACCCACAGGTCTCAGGGTGGTTCACAGAATAAAATCAAAATATAAAACCACAAAATACATAATCAAAACCAAACCCAATCAGCATAATCAGCAGCAACCCAATAACTCTCACATTTTAAAAGAGGTTTTTAAAAGGCATTTTTGTTTAGGGAGATGTTTAGAAAGTTGACCCCAGTTTTAATCTGCTTTTGGTCTATTGCTACCTTAACATTTGGAAAGCCTCAAATTATTGTTCCATTTTTCTTACTGATAATTTTATTGTTTTATCTTTTTTGTGAACTGCTTTGAGGTTGTTTTTTTTACAATCGAAGTGGCGTATAAATTTTATTAAATAAATGAATAGGAAAAACCCCCAGCTATTGGGGGGTAGGAGTCTCAGTGAAATCTGGATCAGGTCCGTGGGGAGAACTGTCATACGGCATGGAAGGGAAGCCCTATGTCATGCACTTTGGGGGAGCAGTGAGAGTGCTTCTGCCAGGCCCACAGGTTGGAGGGAAGGGTTTTCTTGGGGGGGGGGTGGCTTAGCATCCCACAATTGGACCTTGTTTAGCTGCTCTGCATCTACCAGCATACCCCCCCCCCCCAAAAAAGCTTAATACAGAACTATCTTAAAGCCACCCACCACTTTATTTTTCATTTCTGCCAACTGGGTTGTTTCTAACCACCCCCTTTAAAAAACGAATCAGGTTGCTCCTGGCGAAGAAGAAGACAGCGACATCTTCTCTATCCGAGAGGTCAGCTTCCAGCCCACCGGAGACTCAGAATGGAGAGACAATAATTACACCCTCAACACGGACTCTCTCGATTGGGTAGGAGCAGCTGTATAACTAGGGTACATGCGCTTGGGTGGTGCTCTTATTTTGCACGACTGTATTTTCGGTTTTACGGAAACACAGATTAGTCTGGCTGCAAGCTTGCCTATCAAACCTGCTAATACGAGTGTGTAAGGAAGTTTGGTGCACTGCAAAGGACCCTTGTGTGCATTTATGAAAGGACATCCACATGTCTTCCTTGACGCCTCTTGGGTATCGTGTTAGAAAGATGCATTATGTCCTGTGCAAGAGCTCAACACTGAATCATGTGGATTTTCCAGAAAAATGTGAAAAGTTCCTGAATCACACAGGTGCACTTGGTTGGGAGCTACACAGAGCTCCCAAGTACATGTTTGTGGCAAACCCAGGTTTACCTAGCAGAAAGGAGTGTAACAGCTATTGCGATTTTGTGACACTCACACTCACTCACTCTCTTCCTAAATCCCATTATATTCCTAGGCTCTGTATGACCACCTGATGGACTTCTTGGCTGACCGAGGGGTAGACAACACATTTGCAGATGAGCTTGTTGACCTCAGCACAGCGCTGGAGCACCGGGAATACATTCGATTCCTCGAAGACCTTAAACTCTTTGTCAAATGCCAGTAGGCTGAGAAGAGTGTCAGGGCTTGTATATTCGGGGGGGGGGGTCCTCAATTTCCATTGCTTTTTTCTTCCCACTGAAGGCTGGACTTTGTTTCCAAACGCTGTGGAATGAGAGTGAGAAATGGGAGCTTCACACGGGGTGTGTGTTAAACATGCATCCTTGGAAGCAGAAGATGTCACTGTTTCAGAACCCTGCAGCGGTCTTGTTCACGACCTGACCGGCGTCATGCAGATCCGCTTCGAAGTTTTTGTAAAACCCTGTAGCCTCCTCTCGCCCTTGGAAGTGTGGTTGGGGTTTCTGGAACAGTTGAAGAAGGAAAAGAAAATGATCTCAAAATAAAACCAGTTGAAGGCTTTTGTCTGTGTAGATTGAACAGTGTTGTTGACTTGTTCGTTGCTTTTTCACCCAGACCTCACCTTAGATGGACAAGCTGTGTGTGTGTGCACATGTACACAGGATGGCTGTGCCACTGCTAACAACCAGCCCCTCTATGAGTTCCAGCCAGGTGTGCTCTAGTTACTCTAGTTAGTAACGCCTTCGTTAGCTTCGTGGGATTATAAAGGCATGCTTCAACACTGTGAGTTGACATACCAAGCTTTAAACTGCACAACACAAAATCAACGGTGCATTTCTGCTTAGTTACATCTGTGGTTTTAACTCTGGTCTCATGTTACATGTTCTTTTAACTTGTTATATTGATTTCTTGTTTTACTCCAGCCTGAAACGGTTTGGTGAAGGGCAGGTTGTGAGTATTCACATTATTGTAAGCGGCAGAGTCAGAAGTGCAGGATCCTGTCATGATAGTTAGTTACATCTTCACAGCTATACCCCCTTCTAAGATTATACAATCCTCTTAAACAATGCTACTTAGGAATACACTGCAATGATGAAAACCGATCTCCACATGTTGCCTTTCAGCTGGATCTACTTTCCGTACACAGACATGGGCAAATGATTTGGAGTGCTCCAATATAATCTTAGTGACCTAAATTGTGTTTCTGCTGAAGTTCCATTGTGCGCAGCAAAGCTTGCACATTCTTGAAACTGGGGCGCCTTGTGTTTTCAGGGTTCCTAAATGCTTAGCTTTGAATCATGCAGAACAATACCTTGATGTTCTTCCTGTGCCCCTTCTGCAGAGTGACCCTAGGAGCCTATCCTCAGGGGACTGACTCCTTTCACTCTGATTGGCTCCAATCAGTACAAAGAGTTGAAAGATTTCTTTTTTGTGGCCAAGAAGCGTCAACCCTTGGCTGGTTCTAGGATGCTGGAGACACACACAGTCCCTGCCGCAGAAATAGTAACGGGTCTTTTGACCTTCCACAACCCTAAACTGCTACACCTCGGAGCAAAACAAAACAAATGTGGTTGGAGTCCGTCCAATGCATAAACAAAACTATTGAATATTTAGGCCAGCAGAGGGCACCAAGGGAATTCTGAAAGTGTTTTTAAATAATACCCTTTTTACAGGCCAAGTTGCATAGAAGCAAGCTTCTGAGCGCCTCGTAACTTGGCACATCCTATTTCAAAGTGAGTGGGAGAAAAGGGTATTTCAGGCTGAGAGCCTATGGGGAGTGTGGTAAAAGCTGAACAGGTATGTCCCTCTGTTTCCAACCTTTTAAATTGCTTTTTAAAAAATAGCTTTGCTTCCCATTGCAAATAACAGGAGGGAAAGATTTAGGCCCAAGTCTCCTCTGTTTGGGGTATGTCAGGAGACCCGGAGATCTTTGGCTCTTTTTCATCCCAGTGGTTTTCCAGGCCCACCCTGGCACATTTCTAATCCACCCCAGAGACTTCTCTTTGTAGCTACCAACATCAAAGCGGCAACCTTGGTAGGGCTAGGGATGTTTCCATGGCCACAGGGAGCAGACATCAGATCTGCAGCATCGGGAAGGGGATTCTGAGTATCCTATGGTCCCTGGGATGCCCTCCATGAGATTGCAGCCTTAAATCTCTCACTACAACTGTCTTGATTTTCTACAAAAAAAAAAAGAGGCCAGAACACATAAGGCAAGTGTGATATAGAATTGGGAGTGGCGAGGGACCCCAAAGGTCATCCGGTCCAATGCAGGAATCTTCTCCAACACGGGGCTAGAACCTACGACCCTAAGAGTCTCAAGCTCTACAGGTTTAAAAGTGCGCCACTCCCTGATGAAATGCCCAAAGGAATCTACATGGGCTTCCATTTCAATCACTTCATCAGACAATTGGTTTATTCCAAGGACTTTTATTGGAATTTCCACCCCCTGACTTTCCATTTTCCAGAGTACAGTACAAAAGCATGCAACCCGCCACCCCACCCCACCCTAAATAGGCTCTCTCTATATTCATGGTACATATTTACAGTGCAGCAATGGTCTCGAATGCCATCGCTGTGTACGACTCATGCTTTCAGTTTTGGGGTTTGTGCATGTACACATAGACATGCACACACCTAGGGAGAAATACAGGTTGGTTTTCACAACAGACACATACACGTCGACAGACAACGGGCCGGTGGCTTGGGTACAAAGCAGGGAAAGTAAGAGATGTGGCAGCGTGGATTTAAATGCTATCCTCTATATGTTCTCGACATCATATTTTGGGGTGTGGGCGTGTGTCTTTATTACAGAGTCTTAAATAAGGCACATGACAACATCAAGAATGTAACTAGCTGAGAAGCGTACACCCGTTTGGAATAAGGGATGTGATCATAGCAGATTTTCTGTAACGGTGACAGCAGTGTGTGATGGCATGCATATCCTAAAAAGCTGAAGTCGCTCCTGAGCCTCAGAGATATGGACAAGTAGGGGGTTATTCTGTTCACTGCCAAAGGATAACTGCACACATGGCAGGAATGCCATTTGCAGACAGTGCTAGTTTACCCAACAGAAGCATAGAATGGTAGAGTTGGGGGGGTCAAGGGTCATCTAGGCCAAGCCGCTACAATGCAGAAATCACAGCAAGTGCTTAGGACACCAGTACAAAAAGAAAAAAGGGGGAAAAAGAATTAGGGAGGGGGGAGAATTTGAACCCGTATGAACCGACCCGGACCCTGCACTCGTCATCAGAGTCCCTTTTCTATGTCCCCCACCCCATAGAACGGGGCCTTTTTTGTTGTAGCTCCCTGATCATGGAATGCTCCCCCCAAAGGGGCTTGCCTGGCACCATCACTACATGCCTTTAGGTGCCAGGCAAAAACATTCCTCTTTAGCCGGGCCTATGGCTATTAAATAATCTATGGCTTGTGAAAGTGTGGGGGAGAGGACTGTTATCATGATGATATTTTATGATTAGGCTGTTTGTCAGTACTCTTTTCATTATGATTTTATCATAGATGTTCTGCAATGTGTTTTTAATGTTGTATACCGCCCTGGGATCTTTTGATAAAGGACGTCATATAAATTGAATTAATAATAATTTGACATTTAAAAAGAAAAGAAAAAAGCATTGAAGCAGCAATCATTTTTCTAACTGGCAATTACTGCTCTGCAAAAACCCTCAGGGAACAACATTTCATGAGAGGCTTGACTTATCTTACCTACCTCTGCAATGTCTAACTTAGATGAGCTGCTTGAGACCTTTGCAATCAGAAAATCCAGAATGTCGCTATCTTAATTTAGGCATGCATACATGTAGGCTCCGCGTCATTAAAAACTTTAGTACAGTTTTAATTTTTAATTACAAGGGTTTTTTTTTTTGAGGGGGTGGAGGGCACCACAATGTTTTCAGTGCTTAGAGCCTCAAAAGGTCTTAAAAGGTAAAGGTAAAGGACCCCTGACAGTTAAGTCCGGTCGCAGATGACTCGGGGGTTGCGGGGTTCATCTTGCTTTACAGGCCGAGGGAGCCGACATTTGTCTGCAGTTTTCCAGGTCATGTGGCCAGCATGACTAAGCCGCTTCTGGCGCAACAGAACACTGAAACCAGAGCAGCGCACGGAAATGCCGTTTACCTTCCCGCCGGAGTGGTACCTATTTTATCTACTTGCACTTTTTTGGGTGTGCTTTCAAACTGCTAGGCTGGCAGGAGCTCCCTGGCCCTATTTGCAGGAACATCCAAGCCCACTCCAATGCTTCAGCGACTGGGACAAATCTGCATTAATCTATGGTCACCGGCAAGAGCAGAAGCTAGAAGCCAGCACCATCCTTGGTTCCAAGTCCCTGGTACAGGGAACCAGGCAGAGGGCCTTCTCGGTGGTGGCACCCTCCCTGTGGAATGCCCTTCCATCAGATGCCAAGGAGATAAGTAACTCTTTTAGAAGACATCTGAAGGCAACCTTGTATAGGGAAGTTTTTAAAGCTTTGATGTTTTCTTACGTTTTTAGACATGTTGGAAGCTGCCCAGAGTGGCTGGGGCAACCCAGTCATAAGAGTGGGGAACCAATAATAAAATTATTATTATTATTATTACTAAGTTTCATCCCAGCTGGGAACTCTCAGCCAAGCCGCCAAATGCCAGCTTTGGAACCAAACTGTAACACTGGGGCAATCAAACAAGCCCATCATACAGGACTATTGTATACATGGAGTGCTGACACTGTATCCATGCTCAATATGATCTAATATCCTGTTGAGTTTCAAGCCCACCAGCCATGCAAGAGGAATTATATTGCCTATTGGCCCACTTACGGTTATAAAGCACACTTTACAGACATCAAATTAATAACTACTTGAACAGGATTAGCAGTAATTCGCGAGGTAGCAATGGATGGTTTGGTGAGGAAATATCAGGAATGGATGACTGACTGACTGCTGCAAGTCTGGAAAACGACAGGATTTGCTGAAGCCAATTTGGGGAGGGTGAAGAACAGCTGGCTATAATTCCCAGAGAGATGGAATACAGCACTGAATGTTGGGAATGATAAATTTGAACGCCAGTCTTACAGAAAGAAAAGGGCGGTCATTCCACAATTCCCAACAAACGTGAAAGATGGGGGCGGAAAAGATGGGACTAGAACGAAACAGGGAGAAACAGGGAAGCAGATTTCAACAGAAACTTCCTGAGGGTTAGAAAATCCTTGAGCATTTCGGTCCCAATTTCTCCCAACATACACATCTTGCAAAGCAATTTTTCTCAGTGCATTTCTGTATGTAGTTCTCTCGCTAATATATGCATCCCTAGGCACACTTTGCACCTAGCCATGTGCATTTTTGACCACATGAGTTAGCGGGAGAACTGCCTTGCAAAATTCAGAGATGTGTGAATTTTGAGAGATGCCTGAGTTTTTGGTTTGCATATTGCTTTGTAGAATGAGATTTTGATACATTTGCCTTGGAATTGGTTGGCGTGGGCGGAAGGGGATGGAAAAGGGGTGGAGGTTTGGTGGGGTTGACCAGAAGAGCAAGGAGGGGTGACAGCTTAGAAAATTTATAAACCACTTCTTGTTGTTTTAAAAAAGCTCCAAGGTCCAGTTATATATAAGACATATTGCTACAGTGTAGATTAAGTAGGTTCTCATTTCAAGTGCAGATTGAATTGAACTGAACTGAATTGAATTGAATGTCTCCTCTCTCACTAGTTGAAGCACAGATGAACTTCCGATCTTCTGCTAGTAAAGCCACTGGTTTTCCTTTTGCTGATTTTTGTGCACCGTCTTTTTGTGAGTCTGATTACTGCTCCTGCTATCATTACTCCCCCCCCCCCACAAAAAACGGAATAAAAGGATTCAAGTTCTAGGGTATCCAGGGGTGCTATTAATGGCTGACCCATTTCTTGCACCTTCCACCCTTTAAAAAAACCCAAAAAAACTTTAATAGGTACAGGCTTGAGTGGCTTCAGAAGGAAGGAAGGAATCAGGTTTGACTCAGTGACTTGGAGAAGATTATCCTTGAGCAAAGTCAAATTGAAATTATTTTGCAAGCAACCTGCCTCCTTTAATCTCTTCCTTCCTTCCTACAGCAAGATGCTTCTGGTCGCTGTAGGACAGGCATAGGCAAACTCAGCCCTCCAGATGTTTAGGGACTACAATTCCCATCATCCCTGACCGCTGGTCCTGTTAGCTAGGGTCATGGGAGTTGTAGTCCCAAAACATCTGGAGGGCCGAGTTTGCCTATGCCTGCTGTAGGATATAGACAAGCCACTGTTCTGATTATCATACAGGCACAGAGCTTCATTCCTCATTATGCATGTGCTTGCAGGAACTTCAGACAGACTCCAAGAGATTTTGCCATGGTCTTTTCATCCTAGGGATGCTTTACTTTGTGCTGATTGTGCATCCAAGATTGATTGGCAATCTTCAGGCCACTAACTACTCTCCCTCCCTGATCTGCATGATCAACATTTCTTGATGCTAGCCAACCCCAGGCTTTGTAGATTGCACAGGGGGCTGATTCCAACCAATCCCACTGCAGGGAATCTACAGAATCAATTCCAGACTCTTATGAAAGTCCACAAGATGACAAGCTCTTACAAGCTCTACCACCAAAGCCCAAGGGCTATGGATGAAGGTAAATGGACATCTTCCAATTTTCTGACTTTGATCCACCTGCTTCCTACAGAACCAGCTGAAGCATGATGGATGTGGGCATAGATGGGAGTGTTTCTGATGCATTCTTTAAACAAAAAGGCACCTGTTTAAAGCACAGGGTTCGCTGAGATATGCTCTTTTGCACAGGGTGGTCAAAAGCTCTCAGGAAGGTGTTTTACACAGGAAAGTTTAAAATACAAAGCAGAAGGGTTTTTTTGCACAAGAGGGTCAATGGTTCAGCCTGGCAATTAGGGAAAAACAGAAACTTAACCAGGACTCTATTCCCCTTCTGATTGCCTAAAAGGTTGCGAGGGGAAGTTTTGTACATAAGTAAAGTTGATAAAGAAATTAGGCTTAAAAAAGAGATCAGAGCTGAAGAAATTATGAGAAAAAAGCTGAAACACAGAGGTAGGAACTAAGAAAGAACTGAAATAAGAACTCTATTGAAGAAAACAGCAGAATCCTGAAGCACAGGGCCAGGATGAAAACCTGCAATGGATCCTGTCTTGAGAAGTTGAACTGAGAAGACTAGAAACCACTGTACTGATGAGTATTTGCTGGGCTAGGGATAGTCTAGAATAGGTCTAACTGGATGTGGTTTATCTCTATTTATATTTGCTTTTGTGGGTATGTACTCAAAGCGCAAAACTAATTAGTTTATTTTTAAAGCATTTTTTCAAAAACTGCTTGACTCGAAACTTGTAAGTAAAGGCATAGTTTGGTTTGGGGAAAAACTGATCTGAAGCTTTGTGATTCACCTGGTGTCAAGGTCTACTTTATATTGGGAGTAGGTTGGGCCAATTAAATTCCGAAAGGTAAAAAGGCTGCTTAATGGAGGCAGCTTAGAACACACCTGTTCCATTATAGCAGGTTGCGTAACAGAAAACATTGGGCTTGAGCAGGCAACCTGGCTGAGAAATTCCGAAACAAAAAATAAATAAATGCCGGGAGCCGGGATGTACATGGGTGGTTCTGAACCAAGCATTCTCTAGCAAAGAACATTTGGTGCACATTCATCGGTCGAATTGCCGTACGTCGCTGACTACATATATCACAACATGAAGCACAACTGGAAGATATGAGGCACATGGTCCAGTATACAACATCAAAATGTCTTACAACGTAAACAGATGTGGGCAGCCAGTTGCCAGAGAACCAGCTCTTCCATGGGCCATTTCTTGTCCCACCAGATGGGACTCCCACCATTTTATCTCTTCGATATGATAGAATCATAGGATTGTAGAGTTGGAAGGGACCCAAAGGGACTTCGAGTCCAACTGCCTGCAAAGCAGGGATCTCTCTCTCTCTCTCTTTTCAAGTCACAAACTTTGGTTGATGAAAACAGCATGGCGTGCAGGACGACACCACTGGATACGATGGTCACGGTAGCAGCAGTTAAGTGATCGGTGTGTGACATGCTGGGGGCTTCAGGATGTGGCCTCATCTTCAGATACGTCGGGCAGGTCAGGATCCTTCAACCCTTCTCGGCTCCCTTGCTTTCTGCGCAAGTTCAAAAGATACACGTTATAAAACCCCACCCATTACAGAAGAAAGCAAGCTGTGTGTGGTAGTCCCTATTGGAGACAGCCGTAGCTCATTCACAGAGCATCTGTTTTGCAGAGAAAAATGGTCCCAGGTTGAGTTTCCATCTTCAGGTAGGGCTAGGAGAAAATCTCCTGCTGAAAGCCCTGGAAAGCCACTGCCAGTCAGTACAAACACTATTAAGCTAGATGGACCAATGGTCTACTCACTCACTCACTTCTCCACTTTGGGAAGGTGTTTTATCACTGGTGGTATGTAAGCTGGAAGCACAGGGGGTGACTACAGTTAGGTAATTTTAGATTCTGGACTTCACGGTCTTATGTACTGCTAAACTGAAATCTGCTCTCCAGTTTCTCAAATATTTTATTCCTCTGCAAAAGACACTGCCATTTTTCTAACCTTGACATTATGCATTTTCCTTTCTGGGAAAGATTTGTCCAGCTCCTTGCAGCCTCCCTGGGTGCCTGCACTTCCTGTGATGGCAATGTGGGCATGCAGGACAGTTGTAGCATACAGACCACTGGTGAGTTAGTTTGTAGAATGGAAGAAAGAACAGTCTAAGAGACCCCCCTGCCCGGTTCAAAAGGGAGGCAAGCAGAACAAAAACGCTTGTTAGAATTTCATGAACATTTTATTTCCCTTTTGATAACTTCCAAGCGCTGATTCTTTTCTTGTTAATTGAGGGGGAATGGTGGGCAGGGCGGTGGAGATGCAGAATAGGCTTTTGGCACAACATTCATCTTACATACCTCCAAACTCTTTAGCAAAGCATTACTTTATTTTCTTTGAAATGTGGTAAGCCACTCCTGCTTCATTTGGGAAGGGGTGTGCGTTCCCTGTTCATTTTCCTGAATGTGAGTCTCTGGAAATCTGCCCCAGAGTCCTTCCCTGATGCTGTCATTAGGCTCAGGACACAAGACTTTAGTCTCCAAGCTGTTTTGCCAAGCTCTCCACCTCCACCTTCTCCCCAGAGCCACATAAGGCGATCTTTTTTTTTTAAAAAAAAGAAAAAATCCATTTCCTGAAAGGGATCAGTTCTCTCTCCCCAATGACAGTGTTTCCCAGGTGATACAGTACAGCTAATTGCCTGAATTAATGAGAAATGCTGCCTGGGAGAGCCAAACGCTGCTCCAATTAACTGGTAATGACACAGGTTCCGGTAACTTCTAGCAGCTTCCGATTTGCAGAGCCATCCAGAAAGGCAACAAATCCTCTCTCCTGTATAGCAGCAGCTCATTTGTTTTTGCAAGGGGAGTCTTCCAGCCACAATGGCTATCTTCTGCCTCCATAGTTAGAGGCAGTAATGCTTCTGAATACAGTGGTACCTCGGGTTAAGTACTTAACTCGTTCTGGAGGTCCATTCTTAACCTGAAACTGTTCTTAACCTGATGCACCACTTTAGCTAATGGGGCCTCCTGCTGCCGCTGCGCCGCCGGGGCATGATTTCTGTTCTCATCCTGAAGCAAAGTTCTTAACCCGAGGTACTATTTCTGGGTTAGCGGAGTCTGTAACCTGAAGCATCTGTAACCTGAAGTGTATGTAACCCGAGGTACCACTGTACCAGTTGCTAGAAACCACAGGAAGGGGAGAGGGCTCTTGCGCTCGGTTCCTGCTTGCCTGGGTGGCCACTGTGAGGGCAGGATGCTGCCACTGGCCTGATTCAGCAGGCTTTCCTTATGTTTTTAGATCAGGCTTCCTCAACCTCGGCCCTCAGGATGTTTTGAGACTACAGTTCCCATCATCCCTGACCACTGGTCCTGCTAGCTAGGGATCACGGGAGTTGTAGGCCAAAAACATCTGGAGGGCCGAGGCTGAGGAAGCCTGTTTTAGATGATGCTAGTAAGGCTGACTCCTGGTAGAATTTTGAAAAGTGCATGGATCCAATGATGACAGAATCCGTTTTTCGACCACTCAACCTCTGAGGAAACCAAATTTTAGGCTGGTGAAGGAGATTCTTGGAAGACTTGTATTCATGGTGGAGGCTCTTTAAGTCTCTTCCCTCCAGAGTCGCTGAGGGGAAACTTAGGCATGCCAGGATGAAGGCTCTGCAATGTTTGGAGTGCTCTGGCATTTAATTTGAATTTCCTTAGCATTGGAGTGGGGCAGCATGGGGTTCTGAGCCGACCTTATTGATTCTGAGGTGCCTAAGGGTTTGTGTGTGTTTGTGACTTTCTTTCCAGGAGATGTTCCTTCAGAACTTTCCCTGACCGCCTGCCCCTTCTGGTCCTAAAAAGGCGCCAAAGAGGGATGAGTTAATCACATGATGCCTTCCCTTGCATTTTGATCGAAGTGTGGGCACCCGGGGAGGCTGCTGAGTGCAGACCACCATTAGCTTGTAGAATGGAAGAAAATAACTCTTCCCAAACACCTCAAAAGCAGTGGAAGGACCCAAAACCCTGCACCCCACCCACAAGAACATCATCAAAATTTCCTCTCCCCTCCTCTCTTCTTATTCTCATTAAATTGAAGGATTGTTGAAGAAAAATGCGGGAGAAGTTTTTCTTCAGCACTACACAGGAAACTTATATGTCATTGGTCCATATAGCTCATTACTGCCTGCACTGATTGGCAATGTCTCTCCCAGCCCTACCTAGAGATGTCATTGGGGATTGAACCCGGGACCTTTTGTGTGAGAAGTAGGTGCCCCACCCACTGAGCTACAGCCCTCCACCTCTCCTGAGGCATCAGTCTGCAAATATAGTTCTCTCTGTTTGGGAAACTCCAGCTTAGTGTTCCATTTGCCTCGGGCTGTATTTCCAGGACTTGTTTTGGTCCACAGCTCTCTTGTTAACCTTGAGTTGCCCACAACGCAGAGGCTGCATCAATAGAAGTTTTTAAAAATAAAGGAAGGGGGGGGGAAAACATAGAAAGAGAAAATATGGAAGAAGGGGGAAGAGGGAGGAGGAGAAAGGGGGCAAGCTGTATTCATGACTGAACGTTGAGCGTGACACAGTGGAACATACCCACTCTTCTAGGAACAGTGAAAGAGATTCTCTCTAATAACACACACAGGCACCACCAAATTACAAGACGGGAGAAAAGGTCACAGCGCAAGACACCGAGTTACCTTAAAGCTGGGTGCAAATAGACAGATGGGCTTAAGCGGAAACCATGCCTGGAGACAAACCACGAAGACAAAGGAAACGGGGGGGAAACGCAGCAATGAGATTGCATGAATTGAGACAGAAAGTAAAAAAATATACATGCAGAAATAATACTTTTTGAAAATCAACAGGGATGGGTGGGGTGAGAGTGAGGAAAAAGGCAAGGAGAGGATATATTTATGGAGGATTTGGAAGTTGTTCAAAGGAAGCATATGGAGGGATGGAAGACAAGGACTTTTGTCACACAGCCCATGATGATTTGATGGGGTTTTCTGGTGCTCGGAACCCCTGGCTAAGAACAGCCTTTCTCCCCAACACATTCTGGACTCCCATCTGAATTCCCATCAGCCAACGGGGTCCATGGAGAGGAAGGATGGGAGTTGCAAACCCAACACCTGGAAGGTTAGCCACTCCACCATGGACAGAGAGCCTGCCGCCCTCCAGGTTTTGCTGGCTGACAACTACAGCGCCACCATCTGGAAGGCCAGAGGTTCTGCACCCTGCAGTGCACACGGACTCAGAAAGACTTATCCCTGGGTTCCAGGACCTAAATTACTTTGAGCTCAATGGGTGAATCCTACACCTGGAAGCAAGCTACTGAATACCATGGAGCTTTCTCTTGAGTAAACCTGCAAAGGATTGTGATGACAGTCAATTTAGGCAAAACCAGCAAAATGCATTTAAAGCACTCTGTGTACACGGTGTGAATATCCCGGTAGGCCTGTAAAGGCCCTCTTGGTAATGAGGATAACCCCGGGACTAATTGGTGTGAGCTGTCAAATGAGTTACAGATAGGTAGCCGTGTTGGTCTGCCACAGTCAAAACAAAATAAAAAAATTCCTTCCAGTAGCACCTTAAAGACCAACTAAGTTAGTTCTAGGTATGAGCTTTCGTGTGCATGCACACTTCTTCAGATACACGAAAGCTCATACCTAGAACTAACTTAGTTGGTCTTTAAGGTGCTACTGGAAGGAATTTTTTTATTTTGTTCTGTCAAATGAGATCATACATGCTCATCTGCTTTGCTTTGAAGCCTTACTTTTGGTTCAGTTAGTTGGGAGAGGGGAAGCTTCTCACACTGTCTGGGCTGCCAACTACTCCTTTTTTCCGAAAGATGGATGGGAGTGGGGAACAGGCCTCTAAGCCATGGGTGGTTAACTGAGCTACAGTTGCCAGCTTACGTAGCTCGCTTTTCGTGTAAGTAGCCCATGTACAATTAGCCCCTCACCGACAAAGCCGCTTCAACATCCATCTTGAGGCGTGGCAGCAAGGAATTCAGCACTGCACTATTGCATGTAAGTCTCTTGGTATGTCTCTATAATAAAGTGCTAGAACTTTCTTTGGAATCCCTGAATCTGGGTTCTTCAGGGCATCAATCAATCCTTTGCCCTGGTCAGCTTTTGGACCCGTAGGACAGGAAACTATGATACCACTTTAAACAGTCATGGCTTCCCCCAAAGAATGCTGGGATATGGAGGAGACCCCCTATTCCTCTCACAGAGCTACAATTCCCAGAATTCCCTGGGGAAAGGGCTGCACGGTGAAACCACTCTGGGAATCATAGCTCTGAGAGGGGAATGGGGGTGTCCGAACAACTCTCAGCCACCTTCAACAAGCTACAGCTCCCATAATTCTTTTTGGGGGGTGTTTAGCAGCCATGGTTGTCTGAAGTGTTTTCAACAGTCTTCAAATGTATGTTGTGAACGCGTATTTGTAGTTTTTAGTAATTCCAGTATTGTAGTATATTCTACATAGTATAAGGTGTACTACAAAACTGTACAAGTTTCTATTTTAACCACCTGGCTCACATAATTAATTACTATTTTCCTTTCACTTCTGCACATCCTGTGGAGAAAACCATACAGGGGGAAAGATTAGCATAATAATTGGTTCGGTTTTATCGTTTCAGTATTCCCTGTGCAAATGCGTTATTCCTTCTCTGCCCACAGATAAAACCTTAATGTCAAGAATACGCAAATCAGAACAGAAAGCTTCTGTCCCCCACCTTCATCTCAAACCCCCCCCCCCCATATAAAGAGAAAGCTTGCAATTTGTTTTGCTATTTCTGTCTCCTTGAAAAAGAGAAAATCTATTTCAGTTTGCCGCAATTTGGAACTGGGTGTTGAAAAGTGAACCCGGCTGTCCGAAGTTGCCATGCAAAATAATTAAACATTAATCCTGATGGTCACAGAATCAATATATAATTCGGGGGGGGGGGGTTGCGAGGGCAAGGAACACACCAATTACTTTTTCTCTAAAAGTAAATTAAGGACCGACTGTGCAATTTGAAAGCTTTTTTAATTGCCTTGACTTCGGCCCTTAATTCACTTTTAGAGAAATATGAACACTGGAAACATTATGCAGAATTACAAGCTGGGGATTTAAAAATGATTTTAAAAGCAACTTTTGGGGGGCTGCTTTTCTGTTTGCTAAAAATGAGACTTTCGCTTTTCCCAATTGGTTTTGAATATTCACGCACTATGCAAATGAGCACCATGAACAATGCAACTGTGTGAAGGCTCTTCCAGCTCCTCCTAAGCCCTCAGCCGATCTCCTACCTTCAAATAATTCTTCCCCTTTTGGTTTGTGGGGTCAGTCTGGATGATACCCAGAGACCCTTGCAGTTCTTGGATCCCTGTGCCCAAGAATCTCAGAGAGGAGGTTTTGCTGAACAGGTCAGACAAGTTTAAGGCAATGACCTTAGCTGGCCACTGAAGTGTCCTCATCAGCAAAAGAATAAACCAGGTTGCAAGAGCTGCAACTAAGCGATGATGCCCTCCAGGCTAATGGATGGGCCTTGTCTCCACCTACCCCACCTAGCAGCTATGTAGGAGAACCATAGCCACAGCAATGTGGGTGAGCTGAACTGGAAGATGGAGACACAGAGACAGACTTGCTCTGTGCTGGATCCAAATCTGTGACTAATGGAGAAACAGGATCTGCTGGAGTATCAATGCTGTGAGCATGTCCATCTTGTCCTTTGGATGTATCTATGTGTAAATAAAACCATATATCCTAACGACACCACAGTCTCTGCTGACCTTCATTCCAAGGAAACTGAACCCTGAGAAAGGGCAGGCACACCCGGCGCCCCCAGGAGTCTCTCACTGCTCAGAGATTGTGGTGGCGTGTAACGCGATTGCTCCTGAGCTTGTCACTTCCTCCCAGATCTCCACAGATCCAGGGTACAGAAGCCTTTTGCTGCCTTTGTGGTGTGGCTCCCCTACCCTGCCGTAGACAAACACTAGAAAAAGAGGTACATACATTAATAAGTCTCCAGGAGCTGACATGGATCTCTCTTCTCGCCTGGCCTGGGCCTCAAATGGGTTGCTGAAAGATCGTTTCCTCAGCATGGCTTTCACTAAAATCTTTAGGGAAGGGGGTAAGAAGAAGAAAAGAAATCAGGATTGCAAATGGATCACAGAGAAGAAGAACACGTGCCACTCATCTATTTCTAGAAAGCCTTTCCAAACTTTCAGTCTCAAGATTGTGATTGAGGCCTTCTTCTTTTTAAAAATGTGGTTGTATGTTTTTTGTTTCGCAACTGCAGCCTGTTCAGAAAGTTTTTCTCGCTCTCCAGTAACATTAGAGCTGATGGACATCCAATAAAGCTAAGTGTTCAAAGATTCAGGACAGATTAAAAAATGCTTGATATTTGATATTTATTTCTGTATACTATCTTTTCTTTCTTTGTTTCAAGCTTTAATAAAAATAGCTTATTAAAAAAAAAGATTCAGGGCAGATAGAAGAAAGCATTCTTCACACAGCAAGCTGTTAAACTACGGAACTCTCTCCCACTAGAGGCAGTGGTGGTCACCAATTTGGATGGTTTTACAAGAGGACTGGGCAAACGGCTGTGCTCTCCCCTCCACACTAGGAGGCAGCATTTCTTCTGAATACCACTTGATGGAAACCACGGAGATTGCTGATGCGCTTGAGTCCTGCATGTGGATTTTCTACAGTATACCTGAAGGAGCGTCTCCTCCCCCATCGTTCTGCCCGGACACTGAGGTCCAGCTCCGAGGGCCTTCTGGCGGTTCCCTCACTGCGAGAGGCCAAGTTACAGGGAACCAGGCAGAGGGCCTTCTCGGTAGTGGCGCCCGCCCTGTGGAACGCCCTTCCAGCAGATGTCAAAGCGATAAACAACTACCTGACATTTAGAAGACATCTTAAGGCAGCCCTGTTCAGGGAAGTTTTTAATATGTGACATTTTAGTGTATTTTTCATCTTTGTTGGAAGCCGCCCAGAGTGGCTGGGGAAACCCAGCCAGATGGGCGGGGTACAAATAATAAATTATTATTATTATTATTATTATTATTATTATTATTATTATTATTTCTACAGGTGTTGGTTTGGCCACTGTGAGAACAAGATGCTGGACCCCAGCAGAGCTATTATTTTGTTCTTAAAGGGACAGAGTGCTCCAAGCATCTCAAATCACTAGGAAGAATTTCACAGTGGAAACAAGAATGTGCTTGGTAAAGGTAAAGGAACCCCTGACCATTAGGTCAAGTCGTGACTGACTCTGGGGTTGCGGTGCTCATCTCGCTTTATTGGCCGAGGGAGCCGGTGTACGGCTTCTGGGTCATGTGGCCAACATGACTAAGCCGCTTCTGGCAAACCAGAGCAGCGCACGGAAACGCCGTTTACCTTCCCGCCTGAGCAGGTACCTATTTATCTACTTGCACTCTGACGTGCTTTTGAACTGCTAGGTTGGCAGGAGCAGGGACCGAGCAACGGGAGCTCACCCCGTTACCAGGATTCGAACTGCTGACCTTCTGATTGGCAAGTCCTAGGCTCTGTGGTTTAACCCACAGCGCCACCCGCATCCCAACGTGCTTGGAGTCCCAGATAAATGCCAGAGCCAGCCAAGCCATAAAGGTAAACAAGGCAGCTTGCTGGGGTGCCAAGCATCCAGGAGCATCTCCTTGCACCAACAGTACCTCCATTTTCAAAACTGCCTGGAGGAAGAGCGGGTGAGCAGCTGCCACACTTTTGGAGTAGGTGCACAGAGAGTTTTACAGTCCACTGCATCAGGGATGCCCCCTACATAGCAGCAGTGTTAGATACTCAGATACATACTCTAGGTGCCAAATAGCTCCTTAAACCAGGGTTGCAGTTGCCAAAACAGAATGCCTAGTTGCCATTTTGGGGCCAGACGGCTCGAAATTTGTATTTTTTGACATACGGGTTCCTGAAATTCATTCTGATTGTGCAGATAAAATGTAACAGGTAGAATTCTACCGGATGTGTTGTTAGTGTGTGAAAACAGGCAAGATCCAAGGATCCCCAGGCATGCAGTTCCAGACGGTGGAGACATCAGGTGCCATCTTGACACCTGGGAATCTTCACTTGGCCGCAAGTGGCAGATAGCCAGGTGCAAAATGTGCTTGGTGAATTTCAAATGCTGCATACCAGATTATGACGGTGGCTTCCAATATAAGCATTCTTATTATGTCAGGCTTGCCTGATAAGTTGCTTGCAATATACAGGTTGAGCAGGCATTTTAGGGCAGAAAAGAAGCAAGCAGAAAAACACAGACAAGGCTACTGTCAGTGCAGTAGCTCCTGACCTTCTGAACCAGCTTCCCAGTCAAATCCTAAAGCATTCATCTCCTTCTGCTGGGGCAAACAGGATCCAACCTCCTTCCACTCTGCAGCTTAATGTGGTGTGTTGTAATGCAACTTTGGACAAAGAGCACCCACACCGGCCATTAGCCAAGCACCCAGTTCTGTACCATCAGCCACACAATGCAGAGGGATGGTGGCTTTTAAGCCCTGCACAACACAGTGTCGCGACGGCAGCGGTACGCACCACAGCAGGCAAACTCGGGATAGTCTTGACGGAGTTCTTCACTTCCTCCTCGGTGACCTCCACAATTGTGCAATGCTCCTCCTCGAGAGGCAGAGGATCCTCTCCGAACTTCGTCACCCAAGGGTGCAGCTGCATGGAACACACAAGCCAAGGCTATCATGGTCAGGGCCAGCCCTAGCAAGAGGCAGAGTGAGGTGGCTGCCTCAGGTGGCAAATCCTGAGGGCCAGATTGGATGTGATGCCCTCTGCCGTACTTGAGGGCAGATACCAAAAGATTCCAACTGAGAAACGACTCTGCCCACGTGGAGATGGCAATCTGGAAACAGTGGCTCATGTTCTCCTGTCCTGTCCCCTTTATAAAGATCTGAGGAATGAAATCATCATCCCGCTCTTACTTACCATCCCAGGCCGCCCATCTGCGGCCACATTGTTCCTTCTTTTATCAGATCAAAATGATCAGGCAACAGCAAAGGTTGCTAGGTTTATCGAGGGTGCAATGAGATTAAGGGCCACTATCTGAATGATAATCTTGGTCATCTGATTGTCCTTTTTACCCATTGTTGTCTTTTTAATTGTATAAATTGCTTGTTTTATGTTGCTATGGCCATTGGCTAATGCGAATAAAGTTTATCTATCTATCTATCTATCTATCTATCTATCTATCTATCCTGAAGGGTGGCAGCTAGGTGTTGGAGGGCACAGGCAGGTGGGGCTGGCTGAGGACAGGCACAGCTTGGTGGGGCAACTCTAATAAAACTTAACATGTAAACGAGACGGACACTGATACTTAACAGCCCAGAGGTGGCAAAATTCTAAGTCTGCGCAAGCCAATGAGGTTCCAGGTTCAAACCCTGGCATCTCCAGGAGCGGCTGGGGAAAACCCTGCCTGAAACCCTGGAAAGCCATTGACGGTCAGTGAATGGAAGGACAAGTAAACATATAAGGCAGCTTCCTTTGTTCCTATTAAAGTTCATGTCCCACATACCTTAATTTCGGGGACCGTTATCCTCGTTTCAGGGTTCTTTTCCAGCATCTTCAGGATCAGGTCTTTTAACTCCTCGCTGATCCAAGGCCTGGCAGAAAGAAAAACAAAGCGTTTGGTTGTGGGGACAGAAGCTACAGGCTGCCAATCCTCTGTGTTCAGATACCAAACTACTTTGTAGGAGTTTTTTAAAAAAACAATAGCCCCAAACTGGAAAAACTGGGATGGACATACCCAGTACAAGCAACAAACTCTCTTTGAAACATGCTGACATGGGGGAGATGGAGACCTAGGCCACATTTTGAATCATAGCAGTACACTAGTGTAGAGTTGGAGGGGGACACCAAAGGTCATCTAGTCCAACCCCCTGCAGTGCAGGAACCACAGCTAAAAGGATCTCTGACAGGTGGCCACCCAACCTCTGTTTAAAAACCTCCGGGAAAGGAGAGTCCACCAGCTTCCGAGGGAGCCTGTTCCATTGTTGAACAGCTTATACCATAAGAAAGTTTTCCTCTATGTTTAATCGGAATCCCCTTTCTTGACATTTAAAGACACTGGTTCAGGCCCTCCCCTCTGGAGCAGCAGAAAACAAGCTTCCTCCATCTTCCATGTAGCCCTTCAGCTACCTGAAGATAGCTATCATATCACCTCTCAGTCTCCAGGCTAAACATACCCAACTCCCTCAAGCATTCTTCATAAGCTTTGGTCATCTTGGTTCCCCCTCCTCTGCACACATTACAGCTTGTCATATCCTTCTTAAACTGCAGTCCCCAGAACTGGACACAGGACTCCAGATGTGATAAGACCAAGGCAGAATAGAGCAGTACTATAACTTCCCTTGGGGAAGAAATGGAGGGAGTGAGAGATTTTACTTTCTTGGGCTCCATGATCACTGCAGATGGTGACAGCAGCCACGAAATTAAAAGATGCCTGCTTCTTGGGAGAAAAGCAATGACAAACCTAGACAGCATCTTAAAAAGCAGAGACATCACCTTGCCAACAAAGGTCCGTACAGTTAAAGCTATGGCTTTCCCAGTAGTGATGTATGGAAGTGAGAGCTGGACCATCAAGAAGGCTGATCACCGAAGAATTGATGCTTTTGAATTATGGTGCTGGAGGAGACTCTTGAGAGTCCCATGGACTGCAAGAAGATCAAACCTATCCATTCTGAAGAAAATCAGCCCTGAGCGCTCACTGGAAGGACAGATCCTGAAGCTGAGGCTCCAATACTTTGGCCACCTCATGACAAGAGAAGACTCCCTGGAAAAGACCCTGATGTTGGGAAAGATGGAGGGCACATGGAGAAGGGGATGACAGAGGACGAGATGGTTGGACAGTGTTCTCGAAGCTACCAGCATGAGTTTGACCAAACTGCGGGAGGCAGTGGAAGACAGGAGTGCCTGGCGTGCTCTGGCCCATGGGGTCACAAAGAGTCGGACACGACTAAACAACAAAATAACTTCCCTTGATCTGGACACCAGACTTCTGTTGATGCAGCCCAGAATTGCATTAGCTTTTTCTTTTCTTTTTTGCTGCCGCATCACACTGTTTACTCATTTTATGCTTGTGGTTTACTATGACTCCTTAGATCCTTCTCACAATCCACAAACTGGCAATCCAGGTGTTCCCCATCCTATATTTGTGCAGCTGCTTATTCCTGCCAAAGCGCAGAATCTGACATTTGTCCCTATTGAATTTCCTTTTGCTTGTTTTGGCCCCAGTTCTCCAATCTGTTGAGGTCATCTTGAACCCTGATTCAAAATTTAACTACCTTACAAATCATGCTTTAGGAATGAGAACATTAGACCAAGCAGATCGCACCAGCTCCACTGGAGCATAAAAACTAAGCAACGGCGCAGAACAAATGGTTTGTGACTGACTGGCTTCTGTCCACGCCTGAGTGCAGAAAATAGCAAGGTCTTTTTTAGTAAACAGAAGCTCCTTGGCCTCTGTAGCCAGGGCAGAATATGCTCGGCTTGCAAACGGTCCCATGAAACAGCCAATGCACTGACTGAGTCTCTGGGAGGTCTGTGGTGCAGCCAGGACTAATCTGATGATACTCTCCTTCCTTGCACTCTCTCCCGCCTCCAATCCCGCTTCTCTTACGGGCTTTATCAAATTAACAGGCTTAGGTTTAAACACTGAGTCAACACACTGCCATTCCCCTGCCTCTCTACACAAGCTAATGAGGAGAGAGGCCTTTCGAGATGGAAAGAACAGGTCACCGGGATGTCAAAATAAGCCAGGCAGCGAAGAGTTATTGCCGCAGGAGATGTGAGGAGGAAGAGGCCCAGCCAGCCCATTAAAAGCTAATCCCTTGCGGAGGTGGCAGATGTGAAGAGTCTCTCGCAGAGCTGACTAATAAACTCCAAATATATAGTTTGGAGGAGGAGGCAGGTGAAAGAGGATCATGTGAAATGGTGGAACTGGCAGGGAAACTTGAGATGGACAAGTTTCCCTAGTAAGAACCAAATACAGTGGTACTTCGGGTTACATATGCTTCAGGTTACAGACTCCGCTAACACAGAAATATTACCTCGGGTTAAGAACTTTACCTCAGGATGAGAACAGAAATTGTGCGCCGCAGCAGGAGGCCCAATTAGCTAAAGTGGTACCTCAGGTTAAGAACAGTTTCAGGTTATGAACAGACCTCCAGAACGAATTAAGTTCTTAACCCGAGGTACCACTGTAAGGGTCGGCTGGATCAGGCCCAATGGACCATCTAGACAAGAACTCTGTTCTCACAATGACCACCCAGATACCTGTGGGAAACCCACAAGCTCGGACACCAGCACAAGAGCCCTCTCTCCCCCTGGCGTTTCCAGCAACTGCTCCAAAACCCGGAGTACACTTGCCCCAGAACTCGGAGGGCTAAGCTGGCTGGGGGATCCTGCCAGGGCCCTGCCAGACTTATGCTGCCAGGCCAAGAATGCCCCAGGGAACTCCCAGCTGACTGGGGACTTAATGCGTGAAATGGCCATGGCACTGCAAGGCTTCAATAGTAAAATCTGAACCTGAGCTACTGCATACTAGCGTGCAGCGTCAGAGCAGAGTAGGCAGTGCTGCCTCCGTGGGGGTCTCAGGAACAAGATTCCAGGCCCCAGACAAGTTCAGTCTCCCGGGTTTCAGAGGGCAGCTTTACTGAGACATTGCACAGGCAATGCTGGAAGTCCTGGCAAGCTCAATGACACACCCCACGGTCACTGGTGCACCCTGCGCTATGTGATGGGTGGGGAGGAAAGGGCAGCTGCCCACGGCCAACAGTCGCAGCCACATGGCCATCACCACCAGGACCTTTGCTGGACAACAGCCCTTCTTTGCATTGACAGCCCCCCACCCCCAAATCACAAACCTACACCAACTTCCCAGCATACAAAAAGGGTGATTAAGTGGGGGGGGGGCAGCATGGTTCCTTGGCTCAGCCTGGTTGTAAGGATCTCCTAGATAGTCAGTTTTAGACCATTAACAGGGGCGGGGGGCAGTGAGGATGCTCAGTCCCTCCGTGTAATGCATGATTTACAATCCAACACCGATAACAAGCCCAGGATTAAAGGAAGAGGGGGCTCTCTCTCCGAACACTTGCCGCTCCCCCCCATTCGTTTCTCCACCCACCCACATTCTTCCCCCGATATTCCTTTTCAAGTGATGGTGGCGATATGATATCATCTTTACATTTCAATTAGGAATGAAGGATTAATTCATGCAAGTAGGTCAGGAATTCTTTGCCTTGGTGCAATGCCGAGTTGGGAGAATCACAGCTGCAGCATCTTTGCTCGAGACGCAAGTTTGGGGATGGGCTGGGAAGGGGACAACGAAACTTTCTACGAAAGCTGTGAGACGGGGATGGGCAATGTTGTTGTTTTTTCCCCTGCTAGGGGCTGCATATCCTTGGGGGAGGGGATCTGCTGGAGCTGCATGTTGGCAGCAAGCAAGGTCAGTCAGAAGGTGAGGTCGGAGCCCCCCAAAGGGGTGAATTCACCCCTTTCTGCCCTATTCCTCTCTCTCTCTGCCACTCAGGGGCGGAGGGAGGGGAGTGCGGTGGGTGCTGTCTGTCCTGGGTGTCACCACTGAGCAGGGTGACAAAATGCACTCACCGCAGGGCCTGCAGTGCGCCTGAGTCATGCGTCTCTTCTGGGAAAGACACGGTGGCTTGGGCGCACGCAGGCTCCGCGCTGGCCAAACAGTCCGCCCACTGCCTCCCCCCAAGCTGTAGGGCAGCTGAGTGGGAGGAGGCAGGCAGACTCTAGAGGCCCCACAGTGCACCCTGTCCCTATGGGCAGCTCGCCCCACTCCTATGGGTGGCTCGCCCCTCCCCAGGTCCCTGAGCTGCTTCCTCCGCCACTGCTGCCACTCCCTAATCTTTTTTCTCTGCCTCCCACTGCCCATTCTTTCTCTACCACCCCCTTCTCTTGTCTCCCTTTACTCTTCCTCTCTCTCTGCCACCCCCTCCGTTCCCCCTGTCTCAAACCCATTGCCAGTCGGAGCACACAACACTGAGCTAGATAGATAGACCAATGGCAGCTTCCTAAAGTATCACAGAATTATGGAATTGTAGAGTTGGAAGGGGGGGGGGACGCGGGTTGCACTGTGGGTTAAACCACAGAGCCTAGGACTTGCCGATCAGAAGGTCGGCGGTTCGAATCCCCGCGACGGAGTGAGCTCCCGTTGCTCGGTCCCAGCTCCTGCCAACCTAGCAATATGAACGCACATCAAAGTGCAAGTAGATAAATAGGTACCGCTCCGGCAGGAAGGTAAACGGCGTTTCTGTGCGCTGCTCTGGTTCGCCAGAAGCGGCTTAGTCCTGCTGGCCACATGACCCGGAAGCTGTACGCCAGCTCCCTTGGCCAATAAAGCAATATGAGCGCCGCAACCCCAGAGTCAGCCACGACTGGACCTAGTGGTCAGGGGTCCCTTTACCTTTACCTAGAGTTGGAAGGGACCCCCCCCTCCCAGGGTCCAGCCCTCCTGCAGTTCAGGAATCTCAGCTAAAGCACCCATGACAGATGGCCATCCAACCTCTGCTTAAAAACCTCCAGTGAAGTAGAGGCCACAACCACCCGAGGGAGACCGTTCCACAGTCAAACAGCTCTTACTAGTTATCTGCAATTCAGGAATCCTGCCGGCAGCCATCCCTGAGTAGACTCGAACCACCAATCGGGTTAACAGCCAGATGCACAGACCCATTGCAAAACGTGTGCACTCTGGATATTTTTCTTAAAATATTTCATTTAGATATATATGAATTTGCTTGTGTGTGTGTGTGTAAATATACAGGATCACATCTTCAGGCTCATTATTCATGTATTTATTTATACATCTCCAACTATCTTTGAAGCCAAGGCTGGCTCCCGGTTTCTTGTCCTTGGCTGCCACTACAAGCCCCGCTCACATTTCCCAGGGTGGAAATTCCACAATCCTGTCTTCTCTCTTGGACCTGTGACTTGGCCCTTATTGAAAGTGCCAGAGAACCAGTAACCCAGGATGCTATATCTGCCCACTCGGAATGGGAGGAGCTGGGTGTAGCCTTTGCTGTGGGAGGGAAAGACTTTTCTCTCATGTCAGGCAGGACATACACAGATTGGCTGGTGCAGGTAGGGGAGAAGAGAGGAGAAAAACAGATAACCAAATGGTGCAGCACTCATTAGGGGGGCACCATCTAACTTGCTAAAGGTCAGCGATGCCTAACTTAGTAAATGTCAGCAATGGCTAACTTGGAAAATGACAACAATGTCTAACTTGGTAAGTGTCAGCAATGACCGGAGCAATGAGTCATAATCTCACTCCTTCCAGGGGTTCAGAAAAATACCAGAGTCAACTGTGCTCAATGCTGCTGCGAGGTGAAGCAAAACCACCTCCTCTGGTCCACAATTGAAGAAGAAGAAGAGTTTGGATTTGATATCCCGCTTTATCAGTACCCGAAGGAGTCTCAAAGCGGCTAACATTCTCCTTTTCCCTTCCTCCCCCACAACAAACACTCTGTGAGGTGAGTGGGGCTGAGAGACTTCAGAGAAGTGTGACTGGCCCAAGGTCACCCAGCAGCTGCATGTGGAGGAGCAGGGAATTGAACCTGGTTCACCAGATTACGAGTCTACCGCTCTTAACCACTACACCACACTGGCTCTCTTTGAGAGGTAGTGAGAATGCAAACTTGTGGGTTAAGAGCATCAGGCCAAAGACACATCTTGTCCAGCACCTGTTCTCACTGTGGCAAACCAGAAGCCCCAATGGGAAGTCTGCAAGCAGGACCTGAGGGCAACAGAAGCCCTTCTCCTCACTTGGGATTCCCAGTCATCTGCAGCAACCTTGTGCTCCACTGCGACCAGCAAAGGTTACTTACTCTTCCGGGAAATCCACTGGCTTGTTCTTGATCTTGTTGTGAAGAGCGAGGATAAATTCATCAATGAAAGGACACTGCAAAACAGAGCAAAGGTTTGCATGCTTTTGTGAATCCTCTGCTTTGGCCCTCTTGTTTGCCCTTACAAACTCTATAACCAGTCCCAAGGAACCCTGAGAGCTCAGCTCTGCAGGGAGGCTGGGGCATTCCTGCCAGGGATGCCAACTTGAATTAAAATATTGGGGGTGGGGTAGGTCACAAGATGTGGCGTGCACACACCATTTGAATGGCAATGGTCATCAACTTCGAGGGGGACCAGCCCCCTCAAGTATTTTATTGGGGTGGGGGGGTGAAGGGACGTCGGCCCCTAGGAGTTGGATCCTCTGATTCCTGCAGAGAGATTCTCAGAACATTTTCATACAAGATGCTTTTCAGTTGCACACTTAAAGAACTGCCTTCCTTCTCCATCATGAACCTGCCTGAGATTTATGTTCTTTTTATAATTTGCTCAGGATTCTTTTATCTAATCATTTGGCAATTAGTAACCATCATCAACAACAGCTCCAGAAAGAAATTACTTCAGGCCATTAATCAGCCTCTGGCTGATTAATATTCTGCAGCCTGATAAATGTGTTTGGTGGGCACTGTTTTGTTGTTCTCGTTTGAACCATTTACTTTTGTTCTTGTGTTTTTGCTCTGTGAACCACCCTGAGATCTTGTGATGAAGGACAGCATATAATTCTAATAAGTCATAATAATCTGCTGCCCCTGCGGATCCAGCTGCCTGAGGCAGTTGCCTCACCTTGCCTCAAGGGTGGGCCGGCCCTGCCCCAACCACCACCACAAAAACCTGTCCCCCTTTTACAGACATCTTACCTTTCCATACACAAAGCAAAATAGTGTGATCCCCATGGCCCAGACATCTAGTGCCTGAAAAGAAGCAAACAGATTTTTTAAAAATCAGATCTCTGGGGGGGTTGCAACAAAATGTTGTGGTATAAAGTGCCCCCACTCAGAATACTCCACCTCCTCCCCATTTCCCCACTGCTCCCATCCCCAGTTACAGCCAGTCAGTATTTTTAGGCCAATGAGCATGCTCAGCTCTTATTGGGCTCTTATTGGGGTCCCCTCCCCAAGCGGGGTCCACATCACATAAGCAGCATCCTACCTTCCCACTGAAGCTCTTCCCAGACTCAGAAAGGGCTTCAGGGGCCATGAAGGCTGGAGTCCCAGCAGTGCTGGAGAGCTGGGCATCGCTGCCCTCAAACTGATTGCTCACTCCGAAGTCGGCAATTTTGACGTGCCCGTCATCCCCTAAGAGCAAGTTGGAAGGTTTGATGTCCCGGTGGATGATCTTCTGGTAATGCACTGAAGAGAGGTGGAGAAGAGAACTTTTATTCTCAATCATGATGGAACTCACCAGTGGATAATCCTTTTAGTTTTATATAGCTTTATTATCCCTTTGGAAATGCACTTTTGTCCCTCCAGGCAGTGACATTTTATGGTTCGCATTTTTAATTCTTTGTTTACTTTTTCTCTGTTGTTTTTTTTGTTCTGTTTGCAATTTTTTGCTGCTGTGCACAACTCAATACACCCGAGAGAGACTTTCTGTTCACGGCTGCGAGTGAAAGATCCCGATAACTAAGAGAGATCTGATTCTCTCTTCAGATGGAGGAGGGGCTGTAGCTCAGTGGTTAGAGCACCTGCATTGAATGCAGAAGGTCCTGCTCTTCTGTACAGTTCTGGGGTATTGCTTAGGGTTTTTTTGTTTTGTTTCAGTTATTATTTTTTAATATCAATGTTTTGCATCTTCATTTTAAATCTTATTTTAATGTGGAAATTGTTCAGTTTGGTTATGTAATTTTCAGTGTTTCAGTTCTTGTTTATGACTACCTTTGTTATGTTTGCAATTACATATTTCTTTCTTGCATAAACTGCCTTGAGGATGGTTTTAACTATGGGAAGGCAACGTGGAAACAAAATTATGTATGTACGAATGTATTCCAAGGGCAGCTGTGCCATAAATCAAGGTAATTTCAGCCTCAAGGCAAAGACTCTGCACCTCTCACCATGGTAGGTATACAGAGTCTGAGGTCAGTTTCTTTTGCATAACCATCCCCTTGCTGCAAAAGAAAAAAAAAGTTTTTGGTGCATGGATGTGACCTGCATCTCTAATGCCGCAGCAGTGCTGCTGCAGTGCCCAGCTTGCAGTCTGCCGGTTTGAGTAATAGGACAGGGTGAAATAGCCAACCAACACACGGAGAATGTCAACAGGGCTATGTGAGCAGGAGTGTGTGTGTGTGTTAAGTCAAACAAATAAATGAATTCATTACGAAAAGGGTCCTGCTATGTTATCAGTCAAAACAGTTGGTTTACGGATGCTCAAGGAATTCCATCATTGCAAACGCCTGCATTCCTACAACCTCTTGGGCTAAGGCTTGGATCAGACCCTACTTAGCAACTGTTTCTTAATAATAATAATAATAAAATAAATTTTATTTATACCCCGCCCTCCCTGGCCAGAGGTGGCTAACACCAATAAAATCACAGTAAAACAAAAACAAAAACCAACATGATAGGGGAAAAAGAAAAGAAAAAAAACCCCAATTTAAAATACAGGTTCTTGCTGTTCTCTTGGTTGCATGAACCTAGCAAATCACGCAGCCTTTCAAATTACGGGAAATGGGCTTTCCACTAAACATTAGGCAGAACTTTCTGACAGTAAGAGCTGTTTGACAGTGGAATGGGCCACCTCAGAAGGTGATGCGACTCTCCTTCACTGGAGATTTTCAAGCAGAGGTTGGATGGCAATCTGTCAGTTTAGTCACGAGTTCTGCATTGCAGGGGGTTGGACTAGACGGCCCTTGAGGTCTACAACTAATCCAGAATGCGGCAGCTAGACTGGTGACTGGGAGCAGCCGCCAAGACTATATAACACTAGTCTTGAAAGACCTACACTGGCTCCCAGTACGTTTCTGAGCACAATTCAAAGTGTTGGTGCTGACCTTTAAAGCCCTAAACCGCCTCGGTCCAGTATACCTGAAGGAGCGTCTCCACCCCCATCATTCTGCCCGGACACTGAGGTCCAGCGCCGAGCGCCTTCTGGCGATTCCCTCACTGCGAGAAGCCGAGTTACAGGGAACCAGGAAGAGGGCCTTCTCGGTAGTGGCTCCCCTCCCTGTGGAATGCCCTCCCACCAGATGTCAAAAACAACTACCAGACTTTTAGAAGACATCTGAAGGCAGCCCTGTTTAGGGAAGCTTTTAATGTTTAATAGGTTATTGTATTTTAGTGTTTTGTTGGAAGCCGCCCAGAGTGGCTGGGGAAACCATATCCAGATGGGCAGGGTATAAATAAATATTATTTATTACTATTGAGGTCCCTTCCTTCCAGATCTCCAATTCTATCATTTTTAATTGTCCTGACTCCGGGAGGGATGACTTTGATGACTGACAGGAGGGTTGTTCCACCCACCTGAGACTCCCGCGCAGCATTTCCCAAGGGCACGACAGCTAGCATGCCAGTACTCTTTCCCTTATAACATATACATCTTAAGAAACTGGGGAGGGCAGGGAACTGAGACCCAGCATTCGTTTGGGCTCACACCGGGCAGCTTCCCCACCAACAGAGAGCCAGTGCAGAATGAATCATGGCTTCTGGCAGGAGCTGATCCGAAGAGCTGCTTTGGCAAAATGTTCAGCTAACAAATGGGCTCCCAAGTTGGTTGTGACAGGTAATCATTACGTGCAGGAACAAGCATGAAGGAGAGTTCAGCTCCTTGCTCAGACGCATCCTTGGTATATAGGATGCTTTCCTGTCGCCGCTTCTCTCAAGGTTCCCCAGGGGAGGGAAAAACAACAACGCTACTTCCCATTGTCATGAAAACTTAGAATCATAGAGTTGGGAGGGAATCATCTAGTCCAACCCCCTGCAATGCAGGAATATGCAGAGGTCCCATACGGGGATCAAACCAGCAACCTTGGCGTTATCAGCACCACGCTCTAACCAACTGAGCTATCCACTTGCACAACTACTATTTATTAGACAGCCTTCTCAGCAGTGGCACCCTCCCTGTGGAACACCCTCCCGTCAGATGTCAGGGAGATAAATAATTGCATAACTTCAGAAAACATCTGAAGGCAGCCCTGTTCAGGAAAGTTTTTAAATGTCTGACATTTTATTATTTTTATATATTTTGCTGGAAGCCTCTCAGAGTGGCTGGGGAAACCCAGCCAGATGGGAGGGGTATTATTATTATTAAAATTATTATTATGGGACATCTTTGCCCTCTCTTCCTATTCTTCCTCTCTCCCTCCCTATTTTCCCTTCTTTCAATTTAAATGTGTGTGTGTGTGTGTGTGTGTATCTTTACTAATATCAAGGCTTGCAGTTTTGCAATTTGAACAAATTATAAACAAGCTCCATTTTTACACCAGCCTCATAATTCAATCTACCTTCTCTTACTCCTGGCTTAGGGAACCTTTGGCCTTCTAGATCTTGCTGGACTACAACTCCCATCATCCCTGACCACACTTGCTGGAATAGATGGGAGTTCTGGTTCAGCGACACCTAGCTGAGCAATTTTCAAATCAATTCTTTTTACAGGGACCTCTGAGAATTGTAGCTTTATGAGGGGAATATAGGGCTCTCCTAACAACTCTCAGCACCCTCAACAAACTACAACTCCCAGAATTCTTTACGGGTTTTTTTGCAAGGTGGGGGGAGAAGGAACTACGACTATTTAAAGCAGTAAAAGGTAAAAGTAAAGGGACCCTGACTGTTAGGTCCAGTCGCGGACAACTCTGGGGTTGCAGCGCTCATCTCGCTTTACTGGCCGAAGGAGCCGGCATACAGCTTCCGGGTCACGTGGCCAGCATGACTGAGCCGCTTCTGGAGAACCAGAGCAGCGCACGGAAACGCCATTTACCTTCCCACCAGAGTGGTACCTATTTATCTACTTGCACTTTGACGTGCTTTCGAACTGCTAGGTTGGCAGGAGCAGGGACCGAGCAATGGGAGCTTACCCCGTCGCAGGGATTCGAACCGCCGACCTTCTGATCGGCAAGCCCTAGGCTCTGTGGTTTAACTGTGGTTTAAAGCAGTACCACAGTGCTTTAAAATGTTTCCTGCAAATGCGACCAGAGAGAGTAAGTTTGGCTGACTGAGATTATAGATGAAAGGAGGAAAGAAAGCTACTGCAAATGTCTGAAATGAAACCTCACAGCCTGTTTCTTTTCTTTCGCTGGCATCTTCATGCCTGGAAGCCAGCAGCCTGGGAACCACACAGATTCCACCACCATTCAGGGAGGGAGGGAAGGGAGGGGGAATGAATGAATGAACAAATGCACTTCAAGCACAATGGCACATCATGCCGTCTGCCGATTCTTGCCGCATTATATTTGATCAGCAGAGTTGCTTGCCGCAGTTCAAGGACAAAGAGCACTCCATAAGGCGCTGCCACCACAGAAACACGCTTTTAGCTATCGGCTTCGCATCACAGCATCTGGAGGGGAGGAATGATTTAACACCCTATCAAAAGAAATCCGCAGCGGGGCGGGGGGGGGAGAGATGTAGGGTGGGGGGAATCTAAAGGGAAGTGAAGACAGCGGGGAGAGGTCACAGGAACATAGAAAACTGCCTTCCACTGAGTCAGACCAAGTATTTGTCAACACTGACTTGGCAGCCGCTCTCTCTGGGGTTTCAGGTAGGGGGACATTCCCCAGCCATAAGACAGGAGCGAGCCTGCAGTCAATCGCAAGGAGCAAGTTGGATTTAACTCTTTATTAGCAGAAAGAGGATCTGCACAGGAGTGTCAGGCCTAATGACCATAGCAACGCATCTCTGGTAGGTCTTGCTAGACTGGTGACTGGGAGCGGCCGCCGAGACCATATAACACCGGTCTTGAAAGACCTACACTGGCTCCCAGTACGTTTCTGAGCACAAAAGTGTTGGTGCTGACCTTTACAGCCCTAAACGGCCTTGGTCCAGTATACCTGAAGGAGCGTCTCCACCTCCATCGTTCTACCTGGACACTGAGGTCCAGCGCCGAGCGCCTTCTGGTGATTCCCTCGCTGCGAGAAGCCAAGTTACAGGGAACCAGGCAGAGGGCCTTCTCGGTAGTGGCACCCGCCCTGTGGAATGCCCTCCCACCAGATATCAAAGAGAAAAATAACTACCAGACTTTTAGAAGACATCTGAAGGCAGCCCTGTTTAGGGAAGCTTTTAATGTTTAATAGGTTATTGTATTTTAGTGTTTTGTTGGAAGCCGCCCAGAGTGGCTGGGGAAACCCAGCCAGATGGGCGGGGTATAAATAATAAATTACTATTATTATTATTATTATTATTATTACCCTCCGTGAAGCAGTTGCTGAGACTGAAGGTCCCGTCTTCTCACAGCTGCCCAAGTCGCCTCCTCTCCAAGCTTTCCCCCAAGCAATCGGAGACTAAGCCTGCATGGTTGTGTTTCCTGTGTTTGCTCCTCCCATTTCATGCCTCTCCTGGTCCTGGGAGACTAGCAGGGAGGGGAGCTGCTCACAGCAGGAAGGACAGACACCCATGACTCTGCATCAGCCTGACTCATCTCTGTCTCTTGGCCCCTCTCTAGCCTCTGATTATGGACTTTTTCTGCCACAGACTCTCCCCACTCACTAAGCTCTGCTATCTCTTCAAAACCTCTTCATCCCAGTCCTCTCCCTCTTCTCCCTCTGAGCCACCAACCACGATCCGAGTCTTTTTCCCTTGGTGGTTCCCCAGCTGGCTCCTCCCACCATTCCTCTGTGTCCAACCAGTCCATGACCTGTCTGTAGACACCCCTGGGTACTGGATCTACCTTTGAAGGTGACCCGGAAACTACAACTAGCGGCAGCTAGACTGGTGACTGGGAGCAGCTGCAGAGACCACATAACACCAGTCTTGAAAGATCTACATTGGCTCCCTGTTCGTTTCCGAGCACAATTCAAAGTGTTGGTGCTGACCTTTAAAGCCCTAAACGGCCTCGGTCCAGTTTATCTGAAGGAGCATCTCCACCCCCATCATTCAGCCCGGACACTGAGGTCTAGCGCCGAGGGCCTTCTGGTGGTTCCCTCACTGCGAGAAGCGAAGTTACAGGGAACCAGGCGGAGGGCCTTCTCGGTAGTGGCGCCCGCCCTGTGGAACGCCCTCCCACCAGATGTCAAAGAGAAGAACAAATACCAGACTTTTAGAAGACATCTGAAGGCAGCTCTGTTTAGGGAAGCTTTTAATGTTCGATGTATTACAGTATTTTAATATTTTTGGGAAGCTGCCCAGAGTGCCTGGGCAAGCCCAGCCAGATGGGCAGGGTGTAAATAATAAATTATTATTATTATTATTATTATTATTATTATTATTATTATTATTATTAGAGCCAGTGTGGTGTAGTGGTTAAGAGCAGTGGACTCGTAATCTGGGGAACCGGGTTCGCGTCTCCGCGCCTCCACTTGCAGCTGCTAGGTGACCTTGGGCCAGTTACACTTCTCTGAAGTCTCTCAGCCCCACTCACCTCACAGTGTTCAGGTTCTAGTCCTGATTATTCTGCATAGAGGGCTGCTTTGATGAGGAGTGTTGGAAGCTGCCCTATACTGACAGAAAGGAAAATTGACAGATCTGACTTAGGCAGAGCCCCTATGTTAAGTAAAGCAGGGTCGATGGCGGAGCCCTCAAGAACCCAGAGGGTGTTTATATCTGGGTCTTCCCTTTAACACAGAGGTTGGTATGGAGTCAGAGGTGGACATAGGGGAACACGAACAATGGAAGGCGAGAGGGGGGGGTCTGTGTGTGCCAAAATTTGGAAGCACACAGGGCGCTGCTGACATTGTCCGCCACTGGTGGAGTATGGGGAGCACTGCAGCAGGACTGAGCTTGTGAATCAAGGCGAAAGTGAGCGACTGTGGTGTTTGCAACCTCCCTGTGGTTTAATCAACAGTACACACACACACACACACACACACACACACACACACCGCCCTTTCTTCTTCCAAAACCTGCTTGTTCAACCGCAGATTAAAACACCTCCCTTGAGGGTGCTGCGCTGCCTGTCTCCACATTAACCGCCATGGGCTTTCCTGGATGCAATCAATAAAGGTGTTACGATTTGTAGGAAGGAAGCAGTGAGCGGGGGGGGGGGCGGGGGGGGCGGGTGGAGAAATAGATTCTTCTCCTCCACCCTGTGCTCCTCACTGTAACAAGAACAGCTTGAGCCTTGCGAAGGGTGAGGAGGGGGGGTATTTTAATTTTTTTTAAAGGAATGAGGGAGTCTAGACAAAGGAGAGTAATCATTCACACATTAAGCCTTTTCTGTAGCATTGTAAATCTGGGGACTGTCCCCAGGAAACAGGGGCATCTGGCAACCTTAACCTAACAGGTAGGGGACCCTAAGGATCATATGCAACTGCTCAGAGTAATTAATGAGCCCATGTTAGTCCATTACTGTTAATGGGTCTACTTTGAGAAGGAATAATACTGGGCACAACCCTGTGTTGCAACAGAATTTAAGTTCTTTTTATAAGCCTTAAAAACACAGAGAGAGGGGGGGCGGGGGAGAGAGACAGTTGCATTTTTGTTTTAGAGGCTCTTTTGCACAGGAACCCTTAAGAGCTGCTTCCAGTCAGGGTAAGAGCTAGATAGGCAAATGGCCTGACTCCAATATAAAGCAGATTAGGGTCAAGGAACTGGATCTAGCTGGTGGATCAGAACCTTATTTCCTCCTCCTCCATCTTCATGGGCCAACCTTGACAGGCGGGCAGAACCACCCACCTGTCAATAAACCAATGTCATAACGGACAAAGTTCAAAGGAAGTCACTGTACAGTGGTACCTCGGGTTAAGCACTTAATTCGTTCCAGAGGTCTGTTCTTAACCTGAAACTGTTCTTAACCTGAAGCACCACTTTAGCTAATGGGGCCTCCCGCTGCTGCCGCGCCGCCGGAGCATGATTTCTCTTCTCATCCTGAAGCAAAGTTCTTAACCCGAGGTACTATTTCTGGGTTAGTGGAGTCTGTAACCTGAAGCGTCTGTAACCCGAGGTACCACTGTACATGCCAATCTGCAGTTACAGCACCCAACTCTGAAGATGCACCTTCAATGCCATTCAGCTGATGGGCAACCAAGAGTGCACCTTCAAAGAGATTTATCTGAGAGGTGGTTTAATAGTCACCTTCAAATACCTTCAAGGTATTTAGGTAGGTCTGGGAACATTTCTTGTCTGAAACCCCGGAGAACCACTGCTGGTCAGTGTAGGCAATACTGAGTTGATGGATCAAAGGTCTGAGTCGGCAGGTGCCTATGTTCCAGGGGACTGCAGATACGGAAGGTGGATGTAACATAGCTGGAGACCACCAGGCCTATGCTGTGCCAACCTCTCACATATTTCCAGAAGGGCCTGGAACAATCTAGAAAGCAGGTCCTAGGCCAGCTCCAAATATGCTTCTGGAGGTTCCAGAACTCGGCCTACCCCAATTTGTCCTTGGGTGCCCGGCCACCCGAATGCCATGGAAACATGTTTTGATACTCACAGTATTCAATGCCCAAGACGATGTCCCTTAAGTAGAGTCGGGCCTGTTCCTCGGTGAAGGGGGTGTCACACGGCACTTCCATGACAGGCCTAAAAATGGGGTAAAAAAAGGAGAACCAAGAAAGGCCTTTTCATATCATCACATAAGACCAATCTGGGAAGGACATGTTCAGTGTGGAGCTGCAATCAAACCTGACTCCCTCTATTCTCCATGGAAATCTTATTACATTTATACACTGCTCAACTTTTAGGAAAACCCTAAGTGTTATAAAATACTGATAAAATCCACATACTTAAAAAACCTATCCAGTCTCAGTCGTATTATTATTACTACTGCTACCATGAATTACATTTATTAGTCGCTTTTTTGCAACTTAAAGCATGTTACAATTTCTTAAGCAAAAAGCAAACACCTAAGTACATTAAAACCAGCATTTTATTTTATTTTATTCTTTAAACCTACGCTACCTAAAGGAGTGTCTCCATCCCCATCGTTCAGCCCGGATCCAGCTCCGAGGGCCTTCTGGCGGTTCCCTCCCTGCGAGGTGAGGTTACAGGGAACAAGGCAGAGGGCCTTCTCGGTGGTGGCGCCTGAGCTGTAGAATGCCCTCCCATCAGATGTCAAGGAAATAAACCCATTACCTAACTTTTAGAAGACATCTGAAGGCAACCCTGTTTAGGGAAGTTTTTAATGTCTGATGTTTTATCGTGTTTTGAATATTCTGTTGGGAGCCACCCAGACAGCCAGATGGGCATGGTAAAATTAAATTATTATTATTATTATTATTATTATTATTATTATTATTATTATTATTATTATCCCGCCCATGCGAAAAGGCCATAGATGGTTAGAAACCAAAGGCCCGATGAAGAAGGAATGTTTTTTGTCTGGTGCCTGAAGCTATGTAATGATGGCACTAGGTGAGCCTCGCTGGGGAGAGCAGTCCACAAGTGGGGAGCCACCTCTAAAAAGGCCCCTTCTTGTGTCGCCCACCTCCCAGGCATCTCATGAAAGGGGCACACAAAGAAGAGCCACAGTTTATGATCACAGAGTCCAGGTTGGTTCATATGGGGAGAGGTGGTCCTTATAGCAGCACTTTGAATTGAGAAACTAACTAGATCTGAATCTGGAAACTAACTGGTAGCCAGTGGAGTTGGTCCAGGATTGGTGTTACATCCTCAGAGTGTCTTGCCACAGTGAGCAACCTTGCCGCTAAAATTTTCATACTCAAGAGTAGACCTACCGGATGGTATTCAGCTAAGTTTGACTCAGAGCATACTGACTGAAATTAATCAAGAAGTAAGGCCTCTTAATTTCAATAGGTGTACTCCCGAGTAAAGCTTAGTTGAATACCACCCAATTTAGATGTATTTATTTAATTTATTTAATAAAATGTATATACCTCGATTGTAGAAAAAGCCTCCAAGTAGATATGATTCATACAGGCCCATTCATTTCAATAGGCCGACTCGGAGAATGACTAATGGATGCAACCCATTAAATAATTGAAAAAATAAATAAACCCTTGTCTGCTAACGTGCCAACACTTGTTCTTCACACTTTACATTTTCAAGGAAGGAATTCAGGTGACGATTAACATTTTTATGAGGAACGGGAGATCTATGCCTGACTCAGCCACTGCTATTACTTTGTTGACCGCTTAAGCACTTGAAATAAGTCTTGGCTAACCTGAAAGCCCTCCCAAGAAGCTTTGGACTACAACTCCCATCAGACCCAGCCAGCACTTCTGTATGATGATGGTGCCGATGGGAGTTGTAGTCCAAAACATCTGGAAGGCACCAGGTTGGTTGGAGCCTGAGGAAACATCCAACTTAAAACATCTTTTGGACAGGCTTTTTTAGTTTCAAGCTATTTACTTACCCCTTCCGCAGGAGGTCAAACACTGGAAGAGATGGAAAAGGGAAGAAAAATAAATAAAGGACGAGCTTGATTAACCACCTGCCTTTTAACTTGTGAGGCTGCAAGGCTATGCACACGCTTATGTTGAACGAAGTCCTATAAGCATGCAAGGCATTGTGCTGTGACTGAATTTTAGCCACCCGTACTCTATATAGGTGCATGCTCAGTGGGCATGGAACACCAGCCGGCTGTTGTGGGCATGGGGGACTGGAATGGAGTACAGTGGTGCCTCGCAAGACAAAATTAATTCGTTCCGCAAGTTTTTTCTTCTCGCGAGTTTTTTGTCTTGTGAAGCACGGTTTCCCATAGGAATGCATTGAAAATCAATCAATGCATTCCTATGGAGACCGTCTGGGGACAGAGGGGAAGGCGCGCACCTTCCCCTCTGTCCCCGGACCTGTTTTAAAGCAAGGGAAGGAGCGGCGGGGAGAAGATTGCTTCTCCCCGTTGCCTGTCCCGCAACCTCCGGGGACAGAGGGGAAGGCGCGCGCCTCTGTCCCCAGACCCCTTTTGAACCAAGGGGCAGCAACGGGGAGAAGCGATTCTCCCCGCTGCCCCTTCCCTTGCTTTAAAACAGGTCTGGGGACAGAGGGGAAAGCGTGCGCCTTCCCCTCTGTCCCCGGAGATTGAGGGGCTGGCAACGGAGAGAAGCGATCTTCTCCCCGCCGCCCCTTGCTTCAAAAGAGGTCCGGGGACAGTGGGGAAGACGCGCTGCACTTCTCCGCTATCCCCGGAGCTTGCGGGGCAAGCCTCGTTTTGCGAAGCAAGCCGATAGGGAGATGCGTCTTGCGAAGCGGCTAAGAAAACGAAAAACTCCTTCGTCTAGCGAGTTTTTCGTCTTCCGAGGCGTTCGTCTTGCGGGGCACCACTGTATCCTGGAAATGGACGTGGGTAGCTGAGTCGGACCCTGAACTGGAGAGCTCTATGAAATAATATTCTGTGCAGGTTCCACTTCTATAAACTCCTCCAAGGGAATCACAGAATGGGCGTGACCTCAAGGATCATCCAGTCCAACCCTCTACAAATGCAGGAATCACAGCTAAATAATTCCTGGCAGGTGGACCTTCAGCTTGCTCTTGGGCTGGGGACACGGCAACCTCTCAAGAAGTTAAGCCCCGCTCTTCAAGAAACCAATAAAACCCACCGGCACAAAGCATGCTGATTATCTGTTGTGGGTGGGATCAGAAAATGTGAGGAGAGGAACGGAATGGAGCAACCTGAAGGGAGTCGTGGCTGGCTGGCTGGCTGAAACACTAAACAGGGGTAACCGCACGCTGCAGCATTTTGTTGCAGGTCCCACTTGTAGCTGCTCTGCTTGAAACCCATTTGCCCCACCTGATCACACAGGTCGTCTGCATTTCCCCCCCACACAACGGTTTGCTCGCAAATAACCGGTGCCAATCAACTACGTTTTTCTAAAAGATGGAAATGCCTACCCATGTACAGGTTGTCTTCTGCGGGGTCATCTAGTACCTGGAAGGAAAGAAATTTGTTCAAACCTTTGGGCCTCCACAGATCACAGGCCGAGGGAAGGAGCTTACGAATGACAGAAAGATGAGGATATCATTCTACAGCACAAAACACAGATTGGTTTTATGCTGTCCTGGATCCCCTCACAAGAAGCCTGGGAACTGTAATCCGAATGAAGGTGCTGAGATTGTTGGTAAAAGAGGGCTGAGTGATGGTGCTACAGGAGAGTAGGAAGGGGCAGGTTTCTGTCCTGTGGGTGTTGCCATCTCAAACCTGACACAAGGAACAATGAAGGCAAACATTTAGGGGGTGTATCCACCGCTGGTTTTACTCACGAGCGGACCCACTGAAATTAATGGACATGACCAAGTAAGCGCCATTAATTTCAGTGGGTTTACTCCCAGTAGAATTTAGATGGATATAGATCTTAGAGTGCAAGAACTTAAAGAGGCCACATTCACACCATAGATTTAAAGCACTACGATGCCATTTAAAACAGACATGGCTTCCCCCAAAGAATTCTGGGATCTGTCATTTGTGAAGGGCACGGGTGGCGCTGTGCGTTAAACCACAGAGCCTAGGACTTGCCGATCAGAAGGTCGGCGGTTCGAATCCCCGCGATGGGGTGAGCTCCCGTTGCTCAGTCCCTGCTCCTGCCAACCTAGCAGTTCAAAAGCACATCAAAGTGTAAGTAGATAAATAGGTACCGCTCCGGCGGGAAGGTAAACGGCATTTCCATGCACTGCTCTGGTTCGCCAGAAGCGGCTTAGTTATGCTGGCCACATGACCCAGAAGCTGTACACCGGCTCCCTTGGCCAGTAAAGCGAGATGAGTGCCGCAACCCCAGAGTTGGCCACAACTGGACCTAATGGTCAGGGGTCCCTTTACCTTTACCTTATCCCACCTCCCAGAGCTACAATTCCCTATGAAGAAGGGTTGATTGTTAAACCACCCTGGGAATTCCAGTTTTGTGAGAGGAACAGAGGCCACTTTACAGTTATCAGCGCCCTTAACAAACCACAACTCCCAGAACTCTTTGGGGGAAGCCGTGACTGCTGAACTTACCATAGTGCTTTAAATCTATGGTGTGAGTGTGGCATTAGTTGCAATGGCGTATGGAGACTAGCAAGACTATACAGAAAAGATAGGTTTTTAACTCTTGTTTGTCTGTGGGACTGGGGAACAACATTATAAATGTTGCAGTTGTTCCCAAAGAGGGGGAAATTGCAAAATGTCTGGGGTTGGTTCCTGGTTGGTTCCTGGAGAGCTTTACTCAGAACTTGGCCACGTTCGAGAGAGAGAAGGGTGCATTTTGATCTGGAAGCAGCAACAGGATGTAAAATGCATCTGATCTCTGGGACAGTTTTAACAAAACGGAGCTGAGTTTTGAAACTATTTTCTTCTTTATGCTCTTTAGCTTCCTTACAAGTAAAAAGCCGGCCCAAGAGGACACATACAGGGTCAGGGACGCGAGTGGTGTTGTGGTCTAAACCACAAAGCCTAGGGTTTGCCGATCGGAAGGTCAGGGACTCGAATCCCCGGGATGGGGTGAGCTCCTGTTGCTCTGTCCCAGCTCCTGCCAACCTAGCAGTTCGAAACTACGTCAAACTGCCAGTAGATAAATAGGTACCACTCCGGCAGGAAGGTAAACGGTGTTTCCGTGCGCTGCTCTGGTTCGCCAGAAGCGGCTTAGTCATGCTGGCCACATGACCTGGAAGCTGTACGCTGGCTCCCTCGGCCAATAAAGCAAGATGCGCGCCGCAACCCCAGAGTTGGTCACGACTGGACCTAACGGTCAGGGGTCCCTTTACCTTCAGACACACAACAGAAACAAACAAACCTCAATCAGCTTGACAACATTGATATGGTCCAGTTTCTTTAAGATGGCTATTTCCTGATAGATCCGCTCAAGTGGGGCCATGGGCTTTGCCTGTCCCCCGGCAGCAGCTTTCGACCCTCGAGGCGGAGGCCGACCTTTACCCAAAAGAACAAGACACACCAGTTCACACTTTAGTTAGGAGTAGTTTTCCTTGTCTCCTTGCATGCTCATAAAGTTGTTGTCCTCACAAACTAAGTATCGTCCCATATTGGCCCAGTTTTGCACCTTCCTTGAGAGTTTTTGCCTGGCTGGACTGTGTCCTTGAACTCCCAGAATGCCCCTTGTTTGCCTAGACGGAAGTGTGTGCCTGCCCTACCTTCAGATAAGCTCCCTAAGCCATAAAAAGGCACAGATACTTACGTGGAAATCCATACTGTTTCAACAGCTTCTTTTTGGAGAGGACTTTCATGGCCTGTAGTGAAACAGAAGGGGTGGGGAGGAGACATGTATTATAAAAAGTAAAGTAAGTAGTAATTTAGAGCAGTAAGTAGGACCCATTCTATTTCTTAGTTTGTTTTAAACTGTTTTTCAATACTGTGTTTTAATTGTGGTCAGCTTCCTGGGGACTATAGGAGGGTAAACAACAAAAGAGGAAGGAGCGACAAATCTGCCAGTTGTGGTCTCTCGATTTCTCTTCTCCCTCCACTCAGTTTACATTTGAAAAACAACGAAGCTATAGAATCACAGAATTGTAGAGCTGGAAGAGGAGACCACGAGGGTCATCTATTCCAACCCGCTGCAATGCAGGAGCTTTTTTGCCCAAGGTGGAGCTTGAACCCACAACCCTGAGATTAATAGTCTCGTGCTCTTACCAACTGAGCTATCCATATGAACATTTGAACACACATTCATGCATGCTCCTCTTAACATACTTCTTTTGCAAGCAATCTTGCAATTCCAATTTATTTATTTACCGTATTTTTCGCTCTATAGAACACACCCGATGATAGGATGCACCTTGTTTTAGAGGGGGAGAACAAGAAAAAAAAATTCTCCCCCTCTCTGCTCAGCGCCCCTTCAGCGAAGCGGCAGGAGAAACGGAGCCCCTTCCATTTCTCCTCCTGCTTGGCTGAAGGGGCGCTGCGCAGCTCTCCCTCTCTGCTGAAGCCAGGAGAGTCTTGCTATCCCGGCTTCAGCAAAAGGAAGCCGAAGCCTCTGGAGCACAGCAGGACTTCCCGCTATGTTCCGCTGGCTTCAGGCGGCTATCCCTGAAGCCTGGAGAGCGAGAGGGGTCGGTGCGCACTGACCCCTCTCACTCTCCAGGCTTCAGCTAAAGCAACGCAAAGCCTCTGGAGCACGAAGGGAGTGCTCCCTCTGAGCTCTGGAGGCTTTGTGTTGCTATCGCTGAAGCCAAGGAGCCTGCATTCGCTCCATAGGACGCACACACATTTCTCCTTAATTTTTGAAGGGGAAAAAGTGCGTCCTATAGAGCGAAAAATACGGTACTTCGTTCAGACCCCACTTTTCCTCCTGGGAGCTCAAAGGTGGTGTACGTGGTCCTCTTCCTCCCCATCCTATCCTCACAACAAACCTGTGAAGTGGGTTAGGCCAAGAAAGTCTGTGAACAGTCCCCCAAGGTCACCCAAAGCAGGTATTTGAACCCTGGTCTTTTCCAGGTCCTAGTAGCCTGGTGCTGTCAAAACGGTAATCTCAGCCTTAAAATCTGGACATACACTTTAAAGGTAAGATCAAAAGGCAGAAGGCACCAGAGCAACGCTCCCTCTTCTCTGCTGTAACCACCTTGAAGGGGGGGGGGGGAATGACAGGGATAGGAGACGGTGAAAAAATTCAGCATATTGCTTGTGTGTGTGTTTGTGTGAGTGAGACAGAAAGAGAGAATCTGAATTGTTTCCAATTGTCAGAATTTTAAAAGGGTCCCAGGTAATTGGTGGTGCATTGCCTTTGCGTGAAATATTTCCATTGCCCACTTGACAGCTCTCGTCAAAGCCCTATCGGTGTTAACGTTGTTCTGCAAAGCGGAGATACATGGAACATGCAATCTCTTTCGGTATGAAAAGCCGCCTGTCAATCAAGTAGCGTGCTGGGGAGCTAACCGGCCATTAGCTCATTATGCAATTTGGAGCAGTTTCTCTCATGGGTTCCCCCCTCCCTCCCAGGTGCCATTTTCTTTTGCTTTCTTCCTCAGTGGCCTCAGGCAATCTGGATGGCTCTGTGAATGAGGAGGTTTACTTGGTGAGCCAGCCAACAGAAACACCTTCAAAGATATTTGAATGAGGAGTGGTGCTGTCCGCGATCTGTGCAGGGTCCTTCCAACTTCCTTTTTTCGACTTAGGCCACATTCATGTCATCCCGAGTGATACCCACTCTAAACAGTCATGGGTTTCCCCAAAGAATTCTGGGAGCTGGAGTTGGTTAAGCGTGCCGAGTTGTTAAAGGTAAAGGGACCCCTGACTGTTAGGTCCAGTCGTGGCTGACTCTGGGGTTGCGGCGCTAATCTCGCTTTATCGGCCGAGGGAGCCGGCGTACAGCTTCCAGGTCATGTGGCCATCATGACTAAGCCGCTTCTGGCGAACCAGAGCAGTGCACGGAAACGCCGTTTACCTTCCCGCCGGAGTGGCACCTATTTATCTACTTGCACTTTGACGTGCTTTCGAACTGCTAGGTTGGCAGGAGCAGGGACCGAGCAACGGGAGCTCACCCCGTCACAGGGATTTGAACCACCGACCTTCTAATCGGCAAGTCCTAGGCTCTGTGGTTTAACCCACAGCACCACCCGCGTCCCACTACCTAGTTGTTAGAATGCCCTTATTCCCCTCCCAGAACTACAATTCCCAGAGTTCCCTGGAAGAGAGATTGGTTGTTGCACTACTCTGGGAATAAAGAACACAAGAAGAGCCTGCTGGATCGGGCCCAGGGTCCATCTAGTCCAGCCTCCTGCTCTCACAGTGGTGAGCCTGTGGGAAACCAGCAAGCAGGATTCGGGCACAAGAGAAACTCTCCCCTTTTGTGGCTTTCAGCAATTGGTATTCAGAAGAACTGCTGCCTCCAACTGCAACTCAGGGGATGAGGGGGCAGGAATAGGGATCTGCTTACAAACCCTCAGCACCCTTAACAGACTCCAGCTCCCAGAATTATTGGGGAGAATTCCTGCAATCTGAGCTGGCCTCCTCCGTCTCTAGGATGAAGCCCACCCATGAGACTGTGTTCCTGGACAAAGTGGGTTCTTTTGTGGTGGAACGGAGAGTCCGTTCTCAAGGCAAGTGAACTCAACCAAACACAGACAGGCAAGAGCCTGTGGCAGTGCAGTATACGAGTGTTGGACTAAGACCTGGGAGAGACCTGAGTTCAAATCCCTCACCCAAAAATGAAGCTCACTGATTGTGGGCCAGTCACTGCTTCTTGGCCTAACCTACTTCACAGGGTTGTTGTGGGGAGGGGGGGGAGTAAATGAGAAGGCGGAGAGCCATGTAGGCCAACTTGAGCTCCTTGGAGGAAAAGTTGAGGTATAAATGCAACAAACAAACAAGGGATGGGTGAAAATAGGCTCCCCTGAGAGGTCAAATTTGATTGGAGGGAATATCCAGCCTCTTGCATAGGGAACGGCAGGGAGCAGGGGAGGAACTTACATAATATTGGTCGTCACTTTCATTGTAGGCCAGCTTCACGACGCCATAGGAGCCCTAAGAAATAAATGCACAGACAATGTCAGTTCAGACTAGAGAATGGCTCGTTGAAACGTATGTTTGACGTTAGCAATTTTTTTGGAAAGAAATACTAGGATGTATGAAAACTATTGTGAAAGAAGAGTTGAAAATTCCAGAACACCCTCTTATACCTAATATATGGGGCTTGACAAATGGTCAACGTAAATGGATTCTCTGGGCCTGGACATCTGCAAAAAGATTAATACACTGGAAGGACAAAAATGTGGCTTCCTTTGATCAATGGGAGGACGACATGAGAACTCCTGCAACCTCTTGCAGATTTGTATGTACCTTTCGTGTATTAATACACAGTTCTTTACACCTTTTTGCCTAACGTATCTATTTTCTGTAAGCTGTTTCCCCAAAATGCAATTTTCTCATGATGCTTTGCATGCTTTTCGTTGGGCGAGCTGCATCCCCAAAATTAAGAGAAGAGTGGGGTTTCGAAGTGCAGAGGGTCCACGTGTAAGTTCTGGAAGTATAAACAAAGACTTGGAGGATGCAGTTTGGATTCAAACCAGTGGCGTAGCATGGGTTGTCAGCACCCGGGGCAAGGCAAGTAATATGCGCCCCCTAACCCGTGGATTTGCGCCCCCTAACCCTAACCCCCAGATGTTGCGCCCGGTGCGGCCGGGCCCCCCTGCACCCCCCACGCTACGCCACTGATTCAAACGCTTCCTGCAGTGCTTTAAATCCAAGCTGCTTTCTCAGCAGCGGGAGGAAAACAAAACAAGAAAAATGCCGCCTTGAAAAAATGGAGCATATTTTCGTTCTGGTGGAAAGAGTTTGCACTAAAAATGCTGCTTCTTTGGAAATGAAAGAAAAGAAAAGCTCCCTTTCTAAATGCTCTGAATACAAACCTCCTTCTCTGCAGGGGGAAATATGTTTCCTTCTGAGTACTTCAAAAGGGCTTCCACTAAACATTAATCAGCTGGTTGGCGGCTACAGAGAGTCGCTTTGAAGGTGCAACTCCCAGTGCTGAACGGCGCCGAAAGCACATCTTCAAAGGTGGCTGCTGTAACTGCTGATTGGCAGTTGTCAGTTACTTCCCTTGGACTTTGACAGGTTTCAGTCACCTGACATCATTGTGACATCAGGTTGCTGACAGGTGTGTGGTCTTGCCTGGGGTTGGGGAGTAAGGATGTGGCCCGCTGGCCGGATGCTGTTCCCCAACCCAAGTCTGCCTTATGCTGAGTCAAGACCGCTGCTCCTCCTAGCTCAGCACTGCATACACTGACCGGCAGCAGCTCTCCAGGGTTTCAGGGTCAGGTGTCTCTCTCAGCCCTACCTGGAGATGCTGCAGAACAAACCTGGGGCCTTCTGCATGCGAAGCAGGTGTCCTGCCACTGAGCCATGCCCCTTTCCCTGCTTCTGTCCTGCCATCTGACCACTTCCTGTTGGAAACAGGATGTTGGACCAAGTGGTCATTTGCTCTGATCCGGCAGGGCTCCTGTGATGCCCCATCTACAAATGCCCATTAGATTTTAGTTGTTTTTTTTTTTTAAAACAACAACTTCTCTCTTGATATGCCAAAAAAATGTAAATTGTTGTTGTTTAGTCGTTTAGTCGTGTCCGACTCTTCGTGACCCCATGGACCAGAGCACGCCAGGCACTCCTGTCTTCTACTGCCTCCCAGAGTTTGGTCAAACTCATGCTGGTAGCTTCGAGAACACTGTCCAGCCATCTCGTCCTCTGTCGTCCCCTTCTCCTTGTCCCCTCCATCTTTCCCAACATCAGGGTCTTTTCCAGGGAGTCTTCTCTTCTCATGAGGTGGCCAAAGTATTGGAGCCTCAGCTTCACGATCTGTCCTTCCAGTGAGCCCTCAGGGCTGATTTCCTTAAGAATGGATAGGTTTGATCTTCTTGCAGTCCATGGGACTCTCAAGAGTCTCCTCCAGCACCATAATTCAAAAGCATCAATTCTTTGGCAATCAGCCTTCTTGATGGTCCAGCTCTCACTTCCATACATCACTACTGGGAAAACGATAGCTTTTACTATACGGATCTTTGTTGGCAAGGTGATGTCTCTGCTTTTTAAAATGCTGTCTAGGTTTGTCATTGCTTTCCTCCTAAGAAGCAGGTGTCTTTTAATTTCGTGACTGCTGTCACCATCTGCAGTGATCATGGAGCCCAAAAAAGTAAAATCTCTCACTGCCTCCATTTCTTCCCCTTCTATTTGCCAGGAGGTGAAGAAATGGAGGCAGTGAGAGATTTTACTTTCTTGGGCTCCATGATCACTGCAGATGGTGACAACAGTCACGAACAGGATGTTGGACCAAGCGGTCCTCTGATCCGGCAGGGCTCCTGCGATGACCCGTCTACAAATGCCCAGAAGATTTTAGTTTCTTTCCCCCCCTCTCTTGATATGCCAAAAAAATGTAAATAAAGGTGCTTAAATGGAAGGAGCTAAACTGAGTTCAAAGGCAGATGATCTACCTACGCAAACTTTTTCATCGGTTGAAAGAGATTCATGAGGATCGAAACCTCTTTGATCAGGCAGAGAACTTCTGTCAGTGGAATGGGGAGATGGGTTATTTTTTATCTAGCCAATTCCCTCTTCCCCACCCCGGGCCACCTCCCACAGACTTCCAAAATTCAATCGTCAGGCCAGGGTGGTCCAACATGGGGGGCCTGAGGGCTACATGCCTTTTTCCAGCAACATTTCATGACTTCCGACCCCCTGACTTCCCAAGGTCAGGTAAGGAGATGCTGGAATTTGGGAAAGAGGTGTGTGGGCTCCGACCGGGTCCTAGAGTCCTCCACGCTCCTTGCCAAAGCCTAGCTACCACTTTCCCATCTTTAGGAAGGAGGTGGGAAGGCTCTAGGACCCTGCCAAGGCCTTGCGCCTCCTTCCAAAAGCCCAGCACCAGTTTTGGGAAGGCGGCATGAGGGCTGGCTGTTCTCATGTTCTTGCAGAACATGCTTATCTGTTGGGCTGCCTCCCAGGGACACTTATGTGTTGGAGCGCAGACTTTAGGTTCTTTTCCATGAAGGGCAGAGGAAGGGGACATCTCTGATTCTCGTCACACGGAGCCCAGGTGCTGCAGCGCTGGGAACTCTGCCATGTGCAAATTTTGATATACACAGTCATTATCTCTGTAGCAGGAGGCTGGCACAGGATTCTCGAAGGCAGGCAGGAGAAGAACACCAGCCGTTCCTCCGCTTACCTGCTGCCTGTAGCGGGAAGAGGCTTGGATCGGTGCAGTCAACAACAGCACCTTCCCCTTATTCCTGCAACCTCACTTGTTCGGCACATTGAGCCCCATCACATTTGTTAAGAGTGAGCCGGCATTACGGCAGGGTTCCAAGACATCAGCAGCGGCTCAAAAACTCACAATCAAATGCCACGTTGGCTTCCGGTTCCGCTCTGCCTGAATGGAGGCAGCCCTCACAACATCAGGAGATCATTGGCGAAGGAAAAACAAGGATGATTGAGGGTAATTATCCTTGCAAATTCCCCCCAGGGACCGGGGGGGGGGGGCAGGGTTCACTTCACTAGCAGTTTGTCTCGAACCTGGCTCTCGCTCCAGCATGGAATTGGGGGGGGGGGGGAATGAGGTGCTGAGTGCAAAAGCAGTTCACCTGCCAAAAACCCTCCAATGCTGCCATTAAGAAGCAGAGGTTCTCCTGTTAATTAGAGCTTAATTGGACTAAATTACAGGTGCGTATTAGAAGAGATGAGATCACTAAATGCGGGAAAAAACAACTGCAAGGACTTTAAGGTTTGAACTTGAGATAAGACTTCATTCGGTGCAAAAGATGGTGGGGGAAGGGGAACCTACGGTTTCTTTATTTAAAGTTTTCTTCTCTACATTTGTGATTCGGCAACCCTCCTCTGAACGCTAGTTCAAATTATATTTGTACAAGCGAGGATGGAAGAAATTGGATTACAAATATGGAATATAACATCAAATGGAACTGTGTGTGTAAAAAAGGGGGGGAAAGGAGGGAAGCTCTATTTTGCAAAAGGTTTACGATGGAAACCATCCTTTATTATTTACGTATGAAATGAATAACACTAAGAGGACTTGGAAGTATAATTGCTCATATATCTTCAGCTGGAAGGAAGGATGAAAGGAGTCGCCGTCAGGATTTTGCATTCTACCTACAGTTCCAAGATAGCACGGAAGGAACTTGGAGCATAAAATAGTATAAAATGGTCATTAGAAGCAGCGATTAAAAACACATATTTAAAAACAGCAGGCATAATAAAATTACCAAAATATACATAACAATCAACAGGTTTTTAAAATAAAAATATACAGAATAAAATTGCATAGAACCCCAAAAATCGACTTCTGATGAAGTAGTTGAGGAAGAATTGTGGTCACATACCTTGCCTATTTCGCTTTTCAACTTATATTGGTTCAGCTGCACACAATCCTGGAGGGGCAGAAATAGAGATTCAGTTAGGGTAGCTAGTTCAAAAGGATTGCATTTGGAGGCTGAGATGGACAAATTGGTCAGTTTCTCATTTTTCCAGTTAGCTCTCCTCACATCCACATCAGCTGACATTTTTTTTTTTTTAAGTAATCACCAAAACCCATCAGCATTTTTGTGAGAATTTCTAATGCAAACATTCCCGGATGCTCTTTTGCCCAATATCCCTGATTCCGCAGAGCGTATTTCCCCTGAAAGTTACGTTTCCCGTAATATAATGCACTTCTGTATGTCCTTTTCGCCAACACATGCATTTTAATGCACGTCTCAATAGATGCATTACTGTACTTTGGATGGAGAAACTGCGTTTCAAAAATGTGGATACTTTCAAACATCAAGGGATGGCTGTGTTTCAATTTGCGAGCTGTTTTGGATACTGTGAATTAGGTAATATTTGCCTTTCGATGCAAATTGAACCGAATTCCTCCCTCGCCCCAAATTCAGCGACAACAGCGAGAGCTAATCATGGCATCTGAGCACCGCAACCCAGCTTCATTGTGAGGCGATGAGGAAGAATACCCCCTTAGTATTTGCGATCTGCAGACAGGAAAAGTACACCCTCAGAGGCAAGCCAGGTTCCAGACTCTGCCTGTCACTTCTCCTCAGTCACACACCTGAGTGAGCTGCTAGGTCCGCTTCCCTCAGCTAGATGCATGAGGCGAGTCTTTCCGTTTCAAAAGGGAGGAGGTGCTGCCGTGCAGAGAGGCTGTCAAATGCAATCGGGCTCCGAAGGCAGCTCGCTCTGAAGGTTTTTTGCCGCCTCCGGCCAATTTTTGTACGAAAAGTCTGCCCTCTGCCAGACGCTGTAATCAGCATAACGCACCAAGCCATCTAAGTCTGGGTTGGGATTTGTTAACGGAGGATACGTGAGGCAAAATAATCTGGGTCTATTCATTAGGTGCATTTTAGCTGATTAATGGACTCACTGATGAAGGCCACAACCCTAAACACATTTACTAGGGCCGTGTTTGCCACACAGTGCGTATCTAAACTATGGAACTCTCTCCCACTGGAGACAGGGGGTGGTCACCAACTTGGATGGCTTTAAAAGATTGGACAAATTCACGGAGGATAGGACGATTGACGGCAACAAGCCACGCTATGCTCTGCCTCCATGGTTGGGTTTATTGGTAGTTTGTTTATTTGTAGTAATATGCTATGATCAAAGTAATGGTTTTCACTTTTTGTGAACTGTAGCCGGTGCAGAATTCGGCAGCCAGGTTGCTTACCAGGGCAAAATCCTCTGAGTGTGTAATACCAGTCCTGGCCCAACTGCTCTGGCTACCAATTGGTTTCCGGGCCCAATTCAAAATGCTGGTTCTGACCCATAAAGGTTTATGTGGCTCAGGGTACCAACACCTCAAGAACTTTGTCTCTCTGTATGAACTGACCCAGGCGCTGCGATCATCACCTGAGGCCCTTCTTTGTGTGCCCCCCTCCATGGGACGTTTGGAGGGTGGCAACACAAGAACAGGGCCTTTTCAGTGGTGGCTCCTTGCTTGTGGAACGTTCTCCCCAGCGCAGCTTGCTTGGCGCCATCATTACATACCTTTAGGTGCCAGGCAAAAATATTCCTTTTTTATCAGGTCTTTTACCTATGGCCTTTATGCTGGGATGTTTTAAGTTTGTTTTTTCTCCAAGTGCCCCACACAATGAAATCCTGAGGGCTCTTAAGATGAAGAGGGCCTTTCTGCAAAGCCCCTCACTTCCGGTCTGTGAAATGCTATCCTGAGAGAGTCCCTTTTCATTTCCTTCCCAGCCAAAGACCTTTTATTGTGCTCCCAAGCCTTTTAACACATCTCTTTTAATTGCTCTTTTAATTTCATCTCCGCAGGTCGATGACAAACGATTCTTCTTCTTTTTAGTTTTTCTAGCTGAGCTGATTTTTCTCAGATTCTTAACTGCGGCTTTAATCGGCATCTATCTATGCTGGATTTTATGACTGGATTTTATTGCTAGGGAGGTTTTTTTTAAAATTGATTTATGATTTTTATTGAATTTTATTGCACAATTCAATGTGTAATATTTTAATTTTGTCTGTGTCACCTAGAGTATAGTTTTATCTTAAGCAAGCAGCTTGTAAACTGAATAAAACAGAACATGATACAGCCGGCCGTTCAGCTTTATGTTCAATCCTCCCCTTAAAACATGAGTGGGGAAACTTTTCCAGCCTGAGGGCCATATTTCTGTCCAAGGCTACCTTCCAGGGGCCACATTCTAGTGGTGGGCGGAGCCAGGTTCAAAAGTGAGCGGAGCAGTGAATGGGACTTTTACCTTTCTACACTGGCCTAGTTTCTATAATCACACGCCCCTCTCTATCTTCCATCAAGATAAGCAAGAAGCATCATCAGGGCTGAAGGTCATATTCCAGCCAAGCAAAAACACTCAAGAAGGGTGTGAAGGCCTGGTTCCCATGGCAACTAAGGAGTAAATACAGAAGACCATTTTTCTAACAACTCAGCCCTGGATCCTGTGTGAGTGTCTGAAAGTGGTTGGAGGATGGATGGCGGCTAACAGATTGAGATTGAATCCTGACAAGACAGAAGTGCTGTTTTTGGAAGACAGGGGACGGGCAGGTGTAGAGGACTCCCTGGTCCTGAATGGGGTAACTGTGCCCCTGAAGGACCAGGTGCACAGCCTGGGAGTCATTCTGGACTCACAGCTGTCCATGGAGGCGCAGGTTAATTCTGTGTCCAGGGCAGCTGTTTACCAACTCCATCTGGTATGCAGGCTGAGACTCTATCTGCCCACAGACTGTCTCTCCAGAGTGGTGCATGCTCTAGTTATCGCCCGCTTGGACTACTGCAATGCGTTTTACATGGGGCTACCCGGAAACTATAACTAATCCAGAATGCAGCAGCTAGACTGGTGACTGGAAGCGGCCGCCGAGACAACATAACACTGGTCTTGAAAGACCTACCTTGGCTCCCAGTACATTTCTGAGCACAATTCAAAGTGTTGGTGATAACCTTTAAAGCCCTAAACGGCCTCAGTCCAGTATACCTGAAGGAGTGTCTCCACCCACATCGTTCTGTCCAGACACTGAGGTCTAGCGCCGAGGGCCTTCTGGCGGTTCCCTCGCTGCGAGAAGCCAAGTTACAGGGAACCAGGCAGAGGGCCTTCTCGGTAGTGGCGCCCGCCCTGTGGAACGCCCTCCCACCAGATGTCAAAGAGAAGAACAACTACCAGACTTTTAGAAGACATCTGAAGGCAGCCCTGTTTAGGGAAGCTTTTAATGTTTAATAGGTTATTGTATTTTAGTGTTTTGTTGGAAGCCGCCCAGAGTGGCTGGGGAAACCCAGCCAGATGGGCAGGGTATAAATAATTATTATTTATTACTATTTGAGATATCAAAGAGAAGAACAACTACCAGACTTTTAGAAGACATCTGAAGGCAGCCCTCTTTAGGGAAGCTTTTCATGTTTAGCAGACTACTGTATTTTAATACTTTGTTGGAAGTTGTCCAGAGTGGCTGGGGAAACCCAGCCAGACAGGTGGGGTATAAATAATAAATTATATTATATATTATATCTTGGAGTAAGAGGCTTCTTGTTATGGGCTGGTTGAACGCAGAGGAATGGTAGGAAGAACCAGATGGGGAGCCACCAAGGGAAGAAGGCTCAGAGCTTGGAGAGCGGTGGTAGGACAACGTTGAATGGTCACAGGGAGAAAGGAGATCAAGAGACAGAGATGAATCAGGCTAGTGAAGAGTCACGGGTGTCTCCTGCTGCAATAAGCTCCTCTCCTCCCTATGTCTCCCAGAACCAGAAGAGGAATGAAAAAGGTGGAGCAGCGACAGGCTGCACATAGGCAGTCTCCAGTTGGTTGGAAAAAGTCATGGAGAAGAGGGGACGGCTATGGGGACACAGGGACTTTCAGTCTTGGCAACTGATATCATGGAGGAGCACCAATGGGGATGAGCTGCTGTGCTCATTAGGCCTGACACTCAGCCAAGTCTATAGAGACTGTGTTTTTGCAAATAGAGTCGTACCTTGGAAGTCGAATGGAAGCCGTTCGGAAACCAAAGCACGGCTTCTGATTGGCTGCAGGAAGCTCCTGAAGCCAATTGGAAGCTGTAGGAGCCCCGTCAGACGTTCGGCTTCCAAAAATAGTTTGCAAACCGGAACAGTCACTGTTCAGGAGCCAAAACGTTCAAGAACTAAGATGTTCAAAAACCAAGGTACGACTGTAACTCCAACTTTGAACGGTGTGATTTACTGCTGGCTTGGCTCTGTGACATTTCCTCTGCTTCATCATTTAACATTAGAACTTGTGGACATCCAACGGAGCTGAATGTTAAAAGATTTGGGGCAGATAAAAGATTTGGGCAGAGTTAAACTGCGGGACTCTCTTCCCAAAGGAGGCAGTGAGAGCCACCAACTTGGACGGCTTTAAAGGAGGATTAGCCTCCACAGTTGGGTCCTGCTTGCTGGTCTCCCACAGGTGTCTGAGTAGCCACTGTGAGGCCATGATGCTGAGCTAGACAGGCCATTGGCCGGATGCCGCAAACCTTTCTTCTGCTCTTCTCTGCCTCTGATGAAATGGCTTGGATTTTGTGTGGCTGGGGGGAAAGCTCCAGACACCTGATACACGAGGGTAGGAGGGCCGCACTTGACCCCAGGCCTAAGGTCTTAAAATGCATTGCTGTCTAAGGATGCAATCCTTCTCTGTTGACATGAGCGTAGCCTCAGTTTTGTAGCACAGCAGGCAGCCACCAATCCATCATGGATCTTCACCAATGGGAATAAGCCAACAAAACAGCTGTGATTGATCTCATCTTCGTTTTTACCAGGGATGTAACTTGTGTAATGACTCACAACCACGGTGTGAGGGATAACGCTGCCTCTGACAGTGATGGATGACCCCCAAGCAACCTGCACCGGGGGAAAGGTGTCGCTTCGGAAAGTATTCCAATGTATCTGAATGTCGCTAGAAAGGGGCTCAGGGAGAAAGACGTCTTGGGGTGGGGCAAATGCCACACCACGCTGAACAACTTGCCTATCGAAAATGTGTCTAAACAGGAAAGACGGTGGCAGGGGAGGAGGCGATTGGAATACTTTGTGCCGTTCTGGTCGCCTCGCCCCAAAAAGGGGTTGGAAAAGGTTCAGAAAAAAGCCATCAAAATGACCAAAGGAATGAGGAAAGACAGCAGAATTTGGGATTTTTTTGGAGAAAAGGCGCGGCGAAATGACAGAACTTAAAAATATTATGTACGGCATGGAGAAAGCGGTTCTTATTCCGCTCCAGTAACACTAGAACTCCAGGTCATCCATTGAATGTTGGAAGATTCCAGACAGATAAAAGAATGACCTTCTTTTCACAGTGCATTGTTAACCTATGGAATTCACTCCCACAGGAGGCAGTGAGGACACTCAACCCGATGATCTGGCAAAGCTTATTCCTGGCTGCTGGGTTTCTCTCCCATTTCTGATGTCAACTTTTTACAGCGCAGCCCGACAGACAGCTTTATTTGCAGCAGCTGTCATTTTGAATGGGTCGATCTATTCTTATCTTGTGTGTATTTGCACTCCGTGCAGAAATGCAACTGAACTACAACAAATCCCACCGGATTTCATGACCTTTTGGCCCCACTGTTTGTACATTTCTTTATATATATTAAAAAATGCTTTCCTGCTGCAGCACTGTACAAATATGTCTGTCTACGCATCACACGGAGAGGGCTCTGCTCCTCAGAAGCTGATGCTGCAATAGAACAGTGTTGTGAGACCTTCTGCTGGTACTCCAGGGCACTACCACCCTCACAAGGAAGGCCACTTTGGCCGATCTATCTATCTATTGATTGCTTTTCCTAGCACAGCTGCCACCAATCAGGCACCTGCCCACCATTTGCCCGCATTAAAATTTCAAACTGTGCCCATATTCTGCTCTTGTGTGCACCGTGTGCTGGGAAATGTGGCACACGTCAGCTGATAAAATAATCATGAGCCAGCCGCTGCTAGAATTCCCCAAAGACAGGCGCCAAAGGTACACACGGAGCCAACAGCATGGCAACTTTAAAGCAGAAAAAACTTGGCGTGTAAAAATAGGTTCCTGATACTGAGTCGAGCTGGCGGGAGACCTGCAGCCTGGTGCATCTTAGGTTCAGATGCGGGGTGGGGTAAACACTTTGTCCACCTGCTGAGAGCCACATTCGTGTCTGGGTAACCTTCCAGGAGTCGCGTGCCAGGGGTGGGTGGGGCCAGAGGCAAAAGTAGGTGGAGCAAGGAATGCAATTATTAGCTCTGTACAGCAGGCTAGTTCCTATGCCAGGCATAGGCAAACTCGGCCCTCCAGATGTTTTGGGACTACAACTCCCATCATCCCTGACCACTTGTCCTGTTAGCTAGGGATGATGGGAGTTGTAGTCCCAAAATATCTGGAGGGCTGAGTTTGCCTATGCCTGACCTATGCCCACCCACTCCTCTCTAGCCTCCCACCAGACAAGCAAGAGGCATAGTTAGAGTTGGAAAACACATCCCAGCCAGGGGAGAACATTCAAGGAGGGTGTGAGAGATGGGAGGGTGAGGGGTGTGGCTTGGAGAGGGTCTCAAGGGCCTGACAGAGAGGCCTGAAGGGCCACATTTGATCTCCAGGCCTGAAGTGCCCCATCCCTGGTTTGGCTGGCAGGTGGAAAGAAGATTAAGGGAGACACAATAGTGGTCTTCAAATATCTGAAGAGCTGCCGTGTAGAAGATGGAGCAGAGCAAATGTTGTCCCCATCTTCAAAAAGGGGGGGAAAGGAAGACCCAGGTAACTACAGAGTTTGACATTGATACCAGGGAAGGTCCTTGAGCAGATAATTCAACAGTTGGTCTGTGAGCATTTAGAAAAGGATGCTGTGATTACTGAGACCCAGCATGGGTTTCTCAAAAATTAGTCATGCCAGACCAATCTGATTTCTTTTTTTGATGGAATTACAAACTTGGTGGATCAGGGAAATGCTGTGGACATAGTGTATCTTGATTTCAGTAAGGCCTTTGACAAAGTCCCCCATGATGTTCTCGTAAGGAAATGTGAGTTGAATGAGGTAACTGTTAGGTGGATTTGTAGCTGGTTGACTGACTGAACCCAAAGAGTACTCATTAATGCTTCCTCATCATCCTGTAAAAAAGTGGCAAGTGAGGTACCGCAGGGTTCTGTCCAGGGCCCGTTGTTGTTCAACGTCTTTATAAATGACCTGGATGAAGGAATTGAGAGGATGCTCATCAAATATGCAGATGCCACCAAACTATTCTATTATTGGGTACGCTTACTCCAGAAGGCAGGACTTAGGACCATTGAATGGAGATTACGTTAAATGGTGGGTTGCATTAATAAATACACAGTGTTTTACCTAATGTACACATTTCTGCAAGGCATTTTCCCTTAATATAATGCGTTTCATTTCAAAGAAGTGCAAATTTCAAAGGATGGCTGTGTCTCAGTTCACATATTGCTTCAGAAAGGGGCGAATTAAGTAGGTTTCCCTTTCAACACAAACCAATTCCTCCCACATCCCAAACCAAAGTTAGCCAAGTTATGTCAGCGCTTCAGATAGATAATCCCACAATTGCTTCTCTCACTCCCCGACTGTAAAACTGCAGTAGTAACAACAGCAGCAGCATTAATAACAATACATTAAATAACAATCTGTTTGCTTCCTTTTCACAGCCCCCCAAAATGGCTGCCAGAGGAGTTTGCCTCACTCTGTCTAATGGCAGAGCCGGCTGTGTGAATTTCATTTATCAGTTCACCAAAAATGTATTTTTCAACCGCCCTTTGTTAACAGCACACCCCATCCATCCAAAAGGGAGAGCCAACCCACCGCAGCATCTGAAATGGAGACTCGATGGGACTCTATCGTCGGCCGCCGCACTATCCGTGGCGAGATGTGAGTGGAAGGGCCTGTGGCGTAAGGACCAAAGCCTGCGGCATCCGAAGAAGCCAAGTAGTTCCCCGCGGGCTTTTCCTGAAGGGAGTATTTCCGGCCAGAGAGGATGGGTCTTGCTGGAGCCCTCTTTGGGGCAAGCAACTCGTGAGCACCATCTAGTTCTTCGGATGTTCCCGAATCAACATCAACCCCGTTCCTTTGGTTGTTGGCAGCCATCTTGGAGAACCCAACGTCATTCTCTGCGATGGTTCCTTGACCGTTTTGGTCGGCAGCGTCGGGGCCGACGGCAACGTGAATCGCCGCGACTCTCTCGGCGAGCTCCGTCTGGGTGTCTTTGCAACAGACGTCGGGGATTTGGACTGCTGTCTCGGCTGCAGAATCCCCCATCCTCAATTCGTAGCTTTCCGCGTTCTTAGATGACAACAATGGAGGGTGCTGGAGCGGTGTGGCTCATGGGAAGCATCTGAGGTGGAGATCCTGCTGCATGGACACCTGGAAAGTATCACAAAAAGTCATCGTCAAGCCTGCGTAGTTGTAACTAAGTAAGATCATAAGAAGAGCTTGCAGGATCAGGCCAGTGACCCATCCAGTCCAACACCCTGTTCTCACAGGGGCCAAGCAGATGCCTGTGGGAAACCAGCAAGCAGGATTCGAACACAAGAGCCCTCTCCTATGCTGTGGTTTCCAGCCACTGTGAATGTCATCAGACCCCAAGGACAGCATCCTGACACTAACAAATAAAGAAAATTGTTTTTAAAAGTATATGTGATTACGCTGCAATAGGAATAATCATTGCGAATACAGCAACCAATATCTGTATATTTTCTGTTTGCATGTTTAAATTTAATGGTATTTTTCCTCATTATGTCCTTATTTCTTACATGTCGCTGAATTAAAAATAGTTTTTAAAAACAAATAATAAATTCACGTCTTCATATTTCTTCATCAGTTTAAGATTTTTAAAAAAGTCCTTGGGAAAGTTCATCGGCATGAATTTCTTCAATGTATAGATATTAATGCTGTTTAACATGCACATTTTTGCAAAGCAGTTTCCCCTAATATAATGCTTTTCTGAATGCTATTTTCAATATGTGTTGTGTATATTTGTGTTCTTATATTGTAAACCACCCTGTGATCGTTGATGAAGGGTAGTATAATAAGAATAAGAATATGCATTTTTATGTACATTTCACTCACATATAGGTATTTTTAAAAAACATATTACTGGACTGGAAAACTGCGGTGCAAAATTCAGCAAAGTGTGTATTTCTAAAGATGGCTGTATTGGTTCGTAGACTATTTTGGAAACTGCAAATTTCATAGATTTGCCTTTAAGTGGGTGGATTCGCCTTTAAATGTGAGCTGAATCATATTTCTCTCCCATCCCTACACCCAATCAAGCATGTTCCCTGGACAGTTCACATGCTGAAAAACCCTAAAACACAGTCAAAAACAGAAACCAGAGCAGCTTGGATGCCAGCATGACACTAGATCAAAACCATTGGAAACCTATCAACTGCGCAATGATATGCAAGCAAATGACAAGAACGCAGGGCAAGGCATGGAAAGGTCGCGGTGTGACAACAGCAAAGAACTGTTTGATCAGCGTTGCAAACCACGGACTGTCTGAATCCCAAACAGGCCTCTTATTGCAAAGGATTCACACACAACCAGCACCCTCCCCTGTTTCATCATTTCCTCCATTCCTTCCGCTTTGATTTAGAAATAGTGCGGCCACTTCATTCCGACACGAAAAGCAGAAGCGTCCTTGCACCATGTCTGCCAAAACGCTTCCCCTTCTTTCTTCTAAGGCTGCATCCATGCCGCACAGTGGTACCTCTGGATGCGAACGCAACCCGCATCTGCGCGTCGCAATCTGCCACTTCTGCGCATGCGCTTGATGTCATTTTGAGCATCTGCGCATGCATGAGCGGCGAAACCCGGAAGTAACACACTACGTTACTTCCGGGTCGCCGCGGAGCACAACCCGAAAATATTCACCCCGAAGCTACTTCAACCTGAGGTATGACTGTACATTTAAAGAGCTATGAGTCGCGGCATCCCCCAAAGGATTCTGGGAGCTGTAGTTTGTTAAGGGTGCTGAGGGTTGCCAGGAGACCCCCATTCCCCTCACAGAGCTACAGTTTCCAGAGTGACTTAACAGTTGATCCCTCTTCCCAGGGAACTCTGGGAATTGTGGCTTTGCGAAGGCAACAGGTCCACTGTAAGAATTCTCAAACGTCAGTTCCCAGGATTCTTTGAGGGAAGCCATGAATGTTTGAAGTGGCCTAAGGCTGGGGTGGAAGACCCTCAAGCCAAGGGCCTTTGGCCACTGTCCCCCACTAGTCCAGCTCTGAATTTTGCTACATATTTTTCCCTGGATGGGATGAGTGATGCCTCTTGGGGTCCGCAGGGTCTCAAGTTGGGAACCACTGAAATAGAGGGTGCCTTCACAGGGAAGACCTCTGGCCACCCCCCATCTTTCACCTAACTCAGGGAAGCTGGCAGTGTGTCACAATATGGACTGAAGGGGAGAAGGACTCTTGCTAAAACTTCCTCCTCCTTTTTCCTGAGGTGAACAGGGCCAATGCAAATTTTCCCTGTCCGGAGATGCTATCAGCCAACGGAGGGGGAAGCACATAGCCTTTTGTTTACTGTTGGAATATTGTAACAATAATAATAATAATAATAATAATAATAATAATAATAATAATAATAGACAAGGGGCAAAGGAAGAAGATGCAAATTAAGGATACCCATGCAGAACCAGTTAGGAGAGAATAGCAGTTGGTTCTAGCCAACTCCTTCAGGAAGGCGCATCAAGACCAACCCTACCAAATGTGCCTTGTTTACTACCACTCATTTTTTTAAAAAATAAAAACCATTTCAATAAAATGACAACAAATAAAATGATACCCAAACCACAGAGACAGCGCAGCGTAGTGGTTAGGGTCTTGGGCACAACAAACATTTTGGGACAATGTCGCTACTGCCCGCCTTCTCCGCCTTTATCTTTCAGTTCTTGCACGATTCCCCCTTGAAAACAGAAGGAAAGAACTGTATGCCAGGATACCGCCCCAAATTTCCCTTTACTCCCACCATTTTTCAGCTCCCAGAATCCTTTGAGGGAAAGCATGACCGTTTAACGTGGCATGAAAGTGCTTTAAGCGTACAGTATGAATGTGGCCGCAATCTCAAAAGAGTTTGTTTTTGCTGGAACAATATCCTCTAATTCTAGTTGTGTAAGAGGGCAGCAAAGGAATGGCAGGGGATGGCAGGGTATTTTGCTGGTTTTTGTAAGACATCCCCCCTCTCCAACCCTAACAATATGTTTCCTTGCTCAAGGGGAAGGAACTGTCTGCTGATGTTTGGGCACCTGGCCAAAAGGAAATGAAATTGTTTCAAATAAAACTCATGTTCCCCTTGGAGATCCCCGGTCATAACTGTCCGCAATTCATCTCCCTCCCTGCAGAGCATCTGCTGAAAAGAACCCCAGCGTGGCAGTAAAATCTGCCCCATGCTATTTCAGGAAAAGGCAGTTAGTTTATTGCCATTTTCCTTTGCAGTGCTGAGCAGCTGCCTTTTTAAAAGCATAAGCGACACACAACTGCTGCTCGATGGCAAAATGAAAGATCTGCATGCAACAGAGGTTAAGGATGGAGGGGAAAGTTGGTTCAGTTTGTGTTTCGATGCCAGCCTTCCGCATTCCCACTTCCTGAAGCAAGACCCAGAAACCAAATACAGCCCTCCGAATCTTGCACTTCTCTGAATTTCAGGAGGTGGTTCTTAAAACAAAAATAAACAAAAACTAGTAGTAGGGGAAAGTGTGCATAAATATGCATTTTAGGGAAATCTGTTAGGCAGAGTTCAAGGCGCTCATCGAGAGCCAGTGTGGTGTAGTGGTTAAGAGCGGTAGTCACGTAATCTGGGGAACCGGGTTCGAGTCTCTGCTCCTCCACATGCAGCTGCTGGGTGACCTTGGGCCAGTCACACTTCTCTGAAGTCTCTCAGCCCCACTCACCTCACAGAGTGTTTGTTGTGGGGGAGGAAGGGAAAGGAGAATGTTAGCCGCTTTGAGACTCCTTAAAGGGAGTGAAAGGCGGGATATCAAATCCAAACTCTTCTTCATCTTAGTGTTCGAAGTCCGAAAAGACCCCCAAATACTTGAAAGGCAGCCACCTTCCCCACAGACCCTCCCGGGTGTTAAGATCAGCAGAGGGGGCCTTCTTGGTAGTTCCACCTCTCTCAGAAGTTCAGGGGGGCTGGCCCAGGAGAGGGCCTTCTCTGTGGCAGCCCCTAAGATATATTATTTATTATTATTATTATTATTATTATTATTATTATTATTATTATTATTACCCCACCCATCTGGTTGGGCTTCCCCACTCTGGGTGGCTTCCAACAAAATATTTTAAAATACAGTAATGCATCAAACATTAAAAGCTTCCCTAAACAGGGATTAGAGAGTTGGCACCCTGTTCTTCTTGCTAAACCAGGTATCCAGCTCAGATAGTGCAGGCATGCTTTTCCTCTGAGAACGTGACTCTATTTCTATGCAAGCGTAGAGTTAACGCGAGTGAATGCCCCTATATAAGCCTGGGGACTCCACCTAAACATTACAACAGTGCAGTTATTGAAGAAATCCGCAACGCCAACCTAATTTGATTGAGGATGGACCACTGGCACCAAAACCACGGTTCACCTCAGGCTAAAAAAAAGCTGGGTGCATCTTGCAACGTATTTGCTTCCCCTCAGGTCTCTGGGAAAGGCATGCAAAATGGAGATCTTGGCTTTGATTGCAGGGGCGTAGCAGAAGGAGTAACGTTATGTGGCAACCTTATCTAGGCTCTGCTGGCCGGCATTTCCTCTAGCTGGGTTGAATCCCTCTCCCTTGCATTATTTATGGCAAGCTTAGGGGCAGATCAAAGGAGTACTGATCCGAAAGGCATCATAGCAGGAAGAGAGGAGCCGCCATAAAAGGAATACCTTTGCCATCTTCCCAGGACATCAAGGAATTTGTTTCTCTCATCAGAAATCTCTCAGTGATATAGCTAAACCCCTTGCCCTGACCTACGATGGGAGAGAAAAAAATAGTTGTTGTTTGTTAATGGTAACCATTCATCTTTTTGAGTTCTGTCAGTACGCACATGAGAAAAGCCTGCTGGATCAGGCCAATGGCCCATCTAGTCCAGCAGCGGCCAGCCAGGTGCCTTTGGGAAACCTACAAGCAGGATTCAAACACAAGAGCCCTCTCCGCTCCTGCATTGCAGGAATCACAGCTAAAGAATCCCTGACAGATGTCTATCTACCGTATTTTTCGCTCCATAAGACGCACCTGACCATAAGACACACCTAGTTTTTAGAGGAGGAAAACAAGAAAAAATATATATTCTGAACGAAACAGTGGATGTATGATTTTTGTGGCTCATGCTGTGGCCACAGACATGATATGTGATTTGACGGTGAGTTTGGGGTAGCCCAATGCAAAAATCCTGAGAATCCATGTGGATCCGTGGTTTGTAACCACGTTTTTGCGCCACTGCGGCCCCACAAAACAGTGGATGCATGATTTGTTTGGTGCAGGCTGTAGCCATGGACATGCTATGTGATCTGATGGTGAATTTGGGGTGACCCAATGCAAAAATCCTGAGGATCCGTGTGCTTTTACCTCCCCCGTCCCAGGCAGCCTCCTTTATCGCTAGCATCCCTTATCTCCCTCCTGATCGCTTGCTGATCAGCTGCTCAGCGGCTTCCTTTCAACACCCCCTTCCTTCTTTCTTAAAAAAAAAGCACGATCTGCTTTTCGCCCAGGGGCAATTCGGCTCCAGGGACCACGCATTCGCTGCATAAGACGCAAAGACATTTCCCCTTACTTTTTAGGAGGAAAAAAGTGTGTCTTATGGAGCGAAAAATACGGTAAGTGCTATTGAATTCAACAGGGGGTGAGGACTGTAGCTCTGGTCACTCTCATTCTTTCATGCTACTTCCTGGGGCACAACTGTCGCTGGATCAGGACCTGGTGTGCAAGGTACCCTGCTTTCTCTATCATTTCTACAGCCCATATTAGTGGTGGCTGAATAGCTGAAGCAGACCAGCCTACTCTATCCATACAGCAAGGTTTGCATTTAAAAATCTGTTCCGAAGCACTCCAGGGCTCCGAAAGAACAATTTCATCCCAAAGTCAAGAGCGATCACAATAATCACTTGCTTTCTGCATTATTATAGCCAGTTCGGGAAGTTCAGAACAATGGGGGAGGGGAAGGAGACAGGAAGAAAGGAGAGGGAGCCCATGGATGTATTATACTTTATCTTCCAGCTTCTAATTACACAATGACACGTATTTGCATAATCAGACGCAATTACCCTAATTGCACATATAAGCAACAATCAGACAAAAATTACCCAAGGAGGGGGGGAAAGGCGGGCGGGAGGCCAATTTAAAACAACAAAATATGTTCAGGAAAAATGAAAGCTGCAACGCTAACCTCGTGGGGCCAAGAGGTCTGATTCACAAGACACCCAACACAACACCGGTTCTCTGCCACTAGTTAAGCCCGAGATCTGAAATGACACTAGTCCTCATGAAAATAGCACAATAGCTGCTGTTCACAACCCTGTGCCCAGAAGCCACTGGGATAAGGGGAGGGCTGGTGGAAAGTTAGGAGGCAAAACTAATTCAGCTACATGCAGTTTGTTTGTTTGTTTATAGAAGTAAAGGCAATTATTGTTTTGCCGGGGGGGGGGGCGTGCATCAGTGGGGCTCATGTAAAGCTTTCAGCTTCATTTTGTCCTTTGAGTGAAGTTTTTAGGTCACTTCTAATTTTGGCACTATGCGGGTATCAACTGGATGTTTGTCAGTTGGGAGTTTCCTGTATTTATATACTGCTATCTAATAAATAATAATAATAATAATAATATTTATACCCTGTCCATCTGGCTGGGTTTCCCCCACCATTCTCACATTTGTGGGAATCATAAAGAGTTTGCCAACATCTGTTTGTAAACCGCCTTGACACAGATGCAAAAGGCAATCAGTAAATTAATGATAATAATAATTCCAGCCAGCGCTTAATAGAGTGTGGGTGTGTGTGGGTGTGCTCATGGGTAACTGTTATTTGTAAATAGCGAAGTCAGAACACAGAGAATCCTTGATCTGTCTTGCAGCATTACCTGTGCCCCAGGGATGGGAATATGTGACAATTCTGATTTCCATCAGTTTCTCATTTTTCCATTCATACATTCAGTTCTCCACATTTCCACACCAGTTTGTGGATTATTATTATTCTCATTAAATCCTTGTGACGATTCGTAGGCATTTTACTGAGGATTTAGCATAATAAACACTTCTGCAATTTTTCTTAACGTACTGGATGATTTTGTGCTATTTTTGTAGTAGTATTTTAATGCATTTCCATGCACATCTCATCTTAATATATGCATTCTGGTGCACGTTACTGAACTGTAAATTCAGAGGAGTGTGATTTGTTGTTGCTGCTGCTGCTGTTGTTGTAAATAATTTTACTCCTTTTTATAGTATATACATCCAGAGAGACAGCAGTCCAAGAGCCAGTACAATCAAATCAGGGAGCATGGTCTCTACAATACTAGTGAACTTCCAAAAGAGAGAAACATCAAAACATTAAAGCAGTGTTGGCCAAACTTTGCCCTCCAGCTGTTTTGGGACTACAATTCCCATTATCCCTGACCACTGGTCCTGTTAGTTAGGGGTGATGGGAGTTGTAGTCCAAAAACAGCTGGAGGACCAAGTTTGGCCAACACTGCATTAAAGCAACCAGGGAGCAGAAAAACAAAAAACTGAGCACCAGTAATATATCTGCTATCCAGAAAAATAGGATTTGCAGGCAGAGGTCAAGTTTGAGAAAACTACAGAAGGAAAGACAGAGAAAAAAACTCAAACATGATACTAGCACTTCAGTTCATTGCCCCAGCCAGATCCATTTAAACACTGGAATGGCAACAGATCCATCTGTTGCATCCTTTATATAAGTAATGAAATCACACCATACCAAAGAGAATGTGCCTTTTTTACTTTGACCTTGGACAATTTTCAAGTAATTTTTTTCTAAAATAGCTTTCTCCCAGACTTTCGAATACCATGGTTTTATCCTCTTTATAAAGCGCTCTGAGGGCTTTTTCTGACAATCAAGCAGAGCGTATAACTTTTACGAGACAAATAAAATAAATCAATGTTTGAAGGTCTACCCCTCCAGAATCTGGCCCTTCCACCAGTATCGCCAGTTCCTTTTAGGACAGCAAATTTCTAAAGATGGCTGTGGTCCTGTTTGTGGTTTCCTCCCCCCCTGAAAATGCGAACGAGGCGGCTTCACGATGATACGTGAAGCGATTTTAATTTCTTCCCACTTCCACACTGCAGCTAGCTGGGGATCTTACAGGCCCCCCCAGGTGCTTCTGGAGGAACGAGAATATGATTCTCCCTCAGGTTATTAATGGTTCTAAAAACCCACCAGGAGTGGGAAGAAATTGGAGGGCAGAGAGAGAGAGAGAGAGAGAGAGGCGACAATGCAAGAAAGTTGACAGTGCTTGCTGCTGACAGAAGCCAGGCGCTTGAAGTACTTATGGACTCCTGGGTGATGGCGAAGTTGTCATTGCTATGGCAACAGATTGCTTACATTCATTCTTGGGGAGGATATAAAAAGAGAAGAAGATGAGTGACACAGGAAGAGAGAAGAGGTTTGGGGGGAAATGTAATGGCTTTGTGCCAGAGGGAATGATTCGATGATCCGAAGGACGCTAAAGGCATCGGAGAGGAAGAGGGTTTTTGTTAGCAGAGGCCCCACCACGCTAGGCGTCTTGTAGGCCATGGCAATGACGCATGGGTAGAGTACCTTTCGGGCAAAACCTCCTGACATTTTCGTCCCAAAAATTAGGGTGTCAGGAAGGGTGTGGTGCCTTCAGGTCCGGTGTTTGTCAGCAAGGTCACACACCAGAGTGCCTTCTGGTTTGGTGGTTTGGTGTGTTGGCTCACACCAGAGGGCCAGACCAAAAAAATGGGACCTTCTGGGATCAAAACAGAGCCTAGGATTGGCTTCTTTGATCCAGGGTGTCCTGCTTAAAATGGGACACTTGCGGGGTATGGTATACTCCATGCTCTGGGAATTTGCAGACAGGGATATTGCTATGTGAGGCTGCCCTTGAATACGACTCAGGAAAACCAACTGGTCCAAAATGTAGCAGCCAGATTACTGCCTGGGGTTCTGTTTAGATCTCACATAAATCCCATTTCAAAGCAGCCGAACTGGCTGCCAGTTTGTTTCTGGGCCCTCACGCTGGTGTTTAAAGCCCTAAAAGACTTCGGCCCCCCATAACTGAAAGCCAGCCTCCTTTCCTAGAGACTCTGTTGGTTGCTGAGATTGGTAGAGGGGGTCTTCTTGGTAGCTCAGAGTCTCGCAGGGGTGGCAGCCCAGAAGAGGTCCTTCTTTGTGGTGGCCCCTAAACTGTGGCCCAACCTCCCCAGAAAAGTGCATTGGGCACCTTCATTATACAGCTTCCAGAGGATGCTGAAGACGCACCTCTTTACCCTGGCTTCCGACACTTGAGGTGTATATTGGGGTGAAGGGCGGGTAATAGAAATAAATAAATAACAAAACACTGTCGCTCCCCCCAAAAGCGCTTTTTCCAGGGCGAGATTACGGTGCAAGATTACGGTGCCCAAAATGGCTGCCGTGCTCTCACGCAAATAAAAAAAGGGGGGATGGCCCAGTTTTCCTGGGACAGTTGAGGAGTTTGCCATTTTGCACAAAGAAAAGGATAGAGGATTAAAAAGCAGGAAGAGTTCTGCTGGATCAGGCACAGTTATAAAGAATGACTAAATCAAGATTTCCAGAAAGGATTCGTAACTATTTGCAGCTTTCTGTGTAGCCCCTCATAGCAAGTAGGAGGCAAACAGGAAAACAAACACCAGGCCCTATTAACTGCGTTTTACATTAACGATGTGCAGAAATTATTCAGCTCCATCTGGAGCCCATCAGCCCCTCCCTGGGCAAACGGAGGGTTTTTTTCCTTCAGGTGCGCAGTCAGCTTGTCAAAGCAACGCAAATTAGGCCTACAGAGCGAGCAGCAAAACATCTGGTCCCCACCAGCAAATTTTGCATATTTAACATTTTCTCCGCCATGTTCATTTCAGTTACACAACAGACGCAAGCTGTCCTGACCAGCACAGTTATCTCTCACTCGCTCTCTCGCCCTTAATCCCTCCAACCACAAAATAATTCAAGGGTGAGAAGCAAGAGATGACAGTGGAAGGAGACAGACGTATTACAGTCACCTGCTTATTGGGGAAGCAATCTAAACCCCGTGGTCAGCATAAGTAAGGCTGCAGCATCTGGGACTTTTCAGTTCTGAGAAAAGGCAAGTAAGAGGCAATATGACAGATGTTTATAACAATAGCATGGAATGGAGACAGTGGATGGAGAAAAGTTTTTCTCCCTCTCTCATAGCACCAGAACTTGTGGAACTCCAATGATAGTTGGAAGATTCAGGACAGATAAAAGAAAGGACATCTTCACGTAGTGCATATTTAATATGGCACTTATTCCGATAGAGGGTGGCGCTGTGCGTTAAACCACAGAGCCTAGGACTTGCCGATCAGAAGGTCAGCGGTTTGAATCCCCACGACGGGGTGAGCTCCCGTTGCTCGGTCCCTGCTCCTGCCAACCTAGCAGTTCAAAAGCACGTCAAATTGCAAGTAGATAAATAGGTACCACTCTGGTGGGAAGGTAAACGGCGTTTCCGTGCGCTGCTCTGGTTCGCCAGAAGCAGCTTAGTCATGCTGGCCACATGACCCGGAAGCTGTACGCCGGCTCCCTCAGCCAATAAAGCGAGATGAGCACCGCAATCCCAGAGTCGGCCACGACTGGACATAATGGTCAGGGGTCCCTTTACCTTTACCTATTCTGATAGAAAGCAGGGACGGCTACAAACTTGGAAAGGAGAAATACACAGAGGCTATTGCAGACGCTCCATAGGTAATTAAAAGCCCTAACCCTCCAAGTCTCCCTGTTTTCCAGAGACAGTCCCGGATTTAAAGAAGCTGTCCTGGTTTCTGATTTGATCCCAGAATGTCCCGCTTTTCCTTAGGATGTCCCTATTTTCATCAGAGAAATGTTGGAGGGTATGGAGTTATGCGACCCCCGAGCCAAGGAGGAAAGTAACTATACAACCTTCAGAACACATCTGAAGGCAGCCCTGTATAGGGAAGTTTTAAAATTGATTAATGTTTTATTATGTTTTTATATATGTTGGAAGCAGCACAGAATGGCTGGGGCAATCCAGTCAGAAGGGTGGGGTATAAATAATAATAAAACAACTATTGTTGTTGTTGTTGTTGTTGTTGTTGTTGTTGTTGAAAAGGAAGTCCCTATTTTAATCAGAGAAATGTTGGAGGACATTCTATTGATGGCTACTAGCTATGATGGCTAAACAATTTCCCCTAATATAACTCATTTTTGCATGTTATTTTTTGCTAATACAGTATATGCATTTTTGTGTACAATCCTTAGTTGGAGAACTCCACTGCAAAATTTGAAGAAATGCAAATTTCAAAGGATGGCTGTGTTTGGATTCACTTATTGTTTTGGAAACTGCAGATTAGGTGGATTCACTTTTAAACATGAAACAAGTCCCTAGACAACCACAATCCTATCCTGACATTCCAACCACTAGACCACATTACATCTATTGCTGGAATTAAACTTTCCCTACAGTCAGAAGGATCAAGTTGGCAAGACACTTTAGACATTGCAGATCCCTTCCTCCGATGAAGCACACACCTCGAAAACCGCATCCAATTAGTCTCCAGCACAATATACTCTCTTTTGATGCCAGCCTCCACTGTCTGCTGCTCTTGCATTAGGGAATTCAAAGTCCCTTTGCAAGATTACATCTTCTGCACTTCAAACTTGAAGAATACTATGGGGAAAATGCGGGAAACCAGAGACCAAGCTCCCGGGAGACAGGTGATGCAGTTTCCAAGGGGAGAGGATGCCTCCTGTCAAATCCTGTTCATTCTGAGAGCGCCAGGAAAAAGGATAGGAGAAGAATGCAAAAGGCCAAATGCGTGTCTGGAGGATACTTCGCAAACTTTAAAGTGAGGTTACAGGGAACCAGACAGAGGGCCTTCTCGGTAGTGGCGCCCACCTTGTGGAACACCCTCCCTTCAGATGTGAAGGAAATAAGCAGCTATCCTATCTTTAAAAGACATCTGAAGGCAGCCCTGTTCAGGGAAGTCTTTAATATATAATGCTGCACTGTTTTTAACATTTGATTGGGAGCCACCCAGAGTGGCTGGGGAAACTCAGCCAGGTGGGTGGGGTATAAATAATAAATTATTATTATTATTAAGCGGTTCAGAAGGGAGCAGGCCAGGTTGCCCACTGGGACCTGCAAGAACAAGGATGGCGAAAGAGAAGGATAAATTCTCTTCAGGGCAGCCAGCAGTGGGAGCAGGTGGAGGCAAAAGCCAGCAGAGCAATAAATGCAAATTTTACATGTATGTAGTAGGCTACTTTCTGTACAGACACACACACAAGCACACATGGTCAATCATCCCTGTCTAGCCCAGACAATGAAGAGGCATTATCAGAGCTCAAGGACATAGTCCAGCCAGGGGAAAATATTTGGCGTGTGAAGCAAGGCCACTGATGTGTGTGGCCTGGGGAGGGTTCTGAGGGCCTAATAAAGAGGATTGAAGGGCCACATTCAGGCTTTGGGCCTGAGCTGCTCTCCGTCCCCTTCCATCATCCCTAGCCACTGGCCAGGCTAGTGGGGCCTGATGGTGTGGGAATTAGACTTTAGTTCCCATTTGGCGGAAGTATGCAGAAGACAGCCCTGGGTCATTTGACCCTACTGTTCTCTTTTCCCTCCTATAAAAGCTACGCAAGTTGCCCTCGTTTAAAGTTTCAGGAACAAATTGCTTAGTGTACTTACAGTTGCAGACTGAACATATACACAACGCAGGTTGTGTATGTTAAGTTGTGGGTGAACATATCAGACGACACAGCGATTCTTCAAACAGCTCTTGTTTATTCACAGGCCAGAACAGAACTGTACTGAAGGGTTCAGCCAGCCTGCTTATATAGAGCTCCACTACAACGCAACAGTAACAACTTTCTGTAACTATCCAATCACTGAACGTCACTTTCAATCCCTTATTTGCATATGTGGACCTGAGTGAAAACTATCTACAGTATCCCCCTGCTGGCCCAGGGTGAGAACTTCAGTACATAACAGTGTACATAGATTAAACAGTGACAGACAACCTAACATTTACAGGCAGACTGGTGCTCTGACTCTGAGGCAGACAGCAGCACAATGCAACACACCTGCTGCTCTCATTTTGACTCACAAGTTGGTTAAGAACTGAACCACAGAGTGCATGGCACCACAGCCCTTCTACAGCCCTTACATATGCATTTTGGATGCTAATATCCCACAGATGGGAGCCAAGCAACAGCTAGAGGAGAGCCAGGGGTTTGCCACCCCCGTTCCACAATGTCTACCACCACGTATCTGCCTTTGGTGTTGAGTGCTTGGAAGTTTTTAAGAAACGTTTGACGTTTTATTATGGTTTTTTATATGTTTTGGAAGCTGCCCAGAGTGGCTGGGGTAACCCAGCCAGATGGGCGGGATATAAATAATAAAGAGATGTTACTACCCATCCTGAGGCTCAGATCCTCAGGTGCAGGGATGCCAGCGGATGGTGCTGAGCAAATCAGCACACACACATACATGGCTGGGCAATTTAGTGCCCAGGAATATATTCTAGGGCAATGACAGCTTTGCCCCACATGCTGAAGACCTGGATTAGACTGTAGATTCTTCCACCAGTGCATCTTTCTGCATCTAGGCTACACGCAAACAGATGGAAGCTTTTTCTCCTGGGTGTCCTTGCCGCCTTGCTCACCTTCCTCTTAATGCCAAGGGAACTCCTACTACCCGCCCAGCCACCCTTTGTTTGCAACCCCCTCAAACTGTTTCAATTCCGCAAGCTTCAGCCAGAGCTCTTTATTCCTCCAGCTCTATAAACAATTATTGTCTCTTGAAAATGTTCTAATCATCTAGAAGCACAAAGAACAAATTCCTCTTGCAAATAAATCACTTTCTGCAAGAGGCTTCGGAATAGGGGGAGGATAGAATGGCCAAAAATATCTTCATTTTGGAAAGAAATATCTGCAGTGCCTCCCACACTGTATTTGCTAAGTTGTGTTACTTAAATCCTGCAAATTTAACGTTTAGTTCTCTGAAGGCATACTGGGAAATCCGGGCTGGGGAGCATCTTCGGCCTTTCACATGAGGCCAAATTTGCATTATTATAACAGCAGAGTTGAAAGTATCTGTGCAATAACGTATTGAATACACACAGATTTTCAAGACCAGTCCCAGAAAATCTGGGATAACCATGGAGCTGATTAGAGCTTAGAAGGAAGTATAGCCAGATAAAATGAAATAGGGGCTCTTTGTACCTTTAGTTAACACCTCTCTTCCAGGCAACTATTAAAGGTACAAAAGCCCCTTTTCCATCAGCTTTGGGTGGCCATTTGTTTTACTTGACAGGGGACTGTTCTCTGTTTGGAGCATGCATCCCCAAACTTGGCCCTCTAGCTGTTTTGGGACTACAACTTGCATCATCCCTAGCTAATAGGACCAGTGGTCAGGGATGATGGGAATTGCAGTCCCAAAACAGCTGGAGGGCTAAGTTTGGGGATGCCTGATTTGAAGGCACCCTGTATTTGAAGGGCTATTCTGTCCAAGTCTAGCTTAAAGATGAAGAAGCATTGAAGCCACTTTTATGCAGATCTCTGTCCTCTTGTTTGGTAGTGTGTAAGGTGTCACCTGACGCATAGGCTTTATAGTCCAGGGCTTAGCCAAAGTGGTGCCCTGCTGCTACAACTCACATGATCTCTGGCCTTGCTGGAGTGGGCTGCTGGAAGTTAGAGGTCCAATGTCAACCCCAGGTCACCACGTTGCCTAATTCTAATGGGAGTGGGGGAGAAATAGCCAAGCTCAGTTTCTGATTGGCTGCGTGCTCTCAAAAAAGGTCATTTCCCCGACAACCATCTGTAAAAATGATGTTTGCTAGCAACAAGTGTTCACACTGTGTGTGTGTGTGTGTATGTGTTTTGCCCAGTGGATGTTAACAATCAAAAGCAGCAAAGCTTCTTTACGTCTCGCAGGACCCAGGTGACTCTGCCGAGATTAGCCGTTACCGCATTTAGTTCTATAAAGGGTTTATCTTAGCCCTGCTAATCAAAGCTGGGTCTGGATGCTCTCCCAGGCAGAACGCCTGAGCGCGATGCAAAGAGAGCCATCAAAATGCTAATTTGCGCTGACTAGGCCTGCCACAATCTCAGCGGTCAAGGCTGCCTTGCGCACAGCTCAATTGAAAGAGATCAAGCTGGCCCAGCTAATTATTCCCGATTGCAAGGAAAGCTACTCCCCGATATCTTTCGGTAATATATACATCTCCTCTGCTTCCAATCCAAAGTTAGGAACATAAGAACCTGCGGGATCAGGCCAATGGCCCATTTACTCCAGCATCATGTTCTCACAGGGGCAAACTAGATGCTCAAGAAGGAACCAAGCATAACAACCCTTTCCCCTCCTGGGGTTTTCCTACAAATGGTATTCAGAAACATTACTGCCTCCAACCATGGAGGCTGAGCATAGTCATCCTGGCTAAAGGTAAAGGTAAAGGGACCCCTGACCATTAGGTCCAGTCGTGGCCGACTCTGGGGTTGCGGCGCTCATCTCGCTTTACTGGCCGAGGGAGCCGGCGTGCAGCTTCCATGTCATGTGGCCAGCATGACTAAGCCGCTTCTGGCCAACCAGAGCAGCACACGGAAACGCCGTTTATCTTCCCGCCGGAGCGGGAACCTATTTATCTACTTGCACTGGCATGCTTTCGAACTGCTAGGTTGGCAGGAGAAGGGACCGAGCAACGGGAGCTCACCCCATCGCAGGGATTCAAACTGCCAACCATCTGATCAGCAAGTCCTAGGCTCTGTGGTTTAACCCACAGCGCCATCTGCGTTCCTGTCATCCTGGCTAGTAGCCACCAATACCCTTCTCCTCAATGTTAGAAATTAGCCAGAAGCCAGGCGCATTTTGCAAGAAGCGTCATTCCACGTGCGACCACGTGGAGATCTCTGAATGCCACGTTGGCGACTGACATCTCCATCTGGCTGGCCTCTCCAGCTCTCTTAAGCAGGCAAGCGGAAGAGCTCTTTTTTTGCATTTATATCCCACCTTTTTCTCCAGGGAGCACATGGCTCACTCCCCTCCTCTCTTAATCCCGACAACGACCCAGTGAGGGAGGTCAAGAGGCTGTGACTGACTCAAAGGTCCCGGAGTGAGCTTCCTGACGGAGTGGGGATTTGAACTCTGCTCCCCCAGGTCCTAGTCCGACACTCTCACCACTACACCACACTGGCTTCCTAGAGTACGTCTGCTATGGAGCAGCTCTATAACTCAAGCAGGTAGATAAATACGGGGAAAGCAAAATGTCACTTGGAGAAGTCATTTGCTTCATTCTGTATTATTTTATGTTTCAATGCGCTGCAAACCACTTTGAGATTTTTTCTTTAAAATATAAAGCGGTACAGAAATTAAATGAATAATGATAATAATAACAATAATAAATACCACTGAAAAAAAAAAAAAGGTGCCTAGATATTCCGTCATTAGGCAGTCATGCTTCTGAGTACCAGTGGCCGGAAAGGACAGGAGACAATGATCTTGTGCTTGAATCTGGCTTCCAGGCTTCCCCACAGGCATCTGAGGCACCACGGTGAGACCGGGATGTTGGACTAGATGGGCCTGATCCACCAAGCTCTTCCTATGCTCCTCCATGTATTTGTCCAATCCTCTTTCAAAGCCAACCCAGTTGGCTGCCATCTTTGCCTCCTGTGGGAGGGAGTTCCACTGTTTAACCAGGTGCTGAGTGAAGATGCCCTATCTTCTAATCAGTCCTGAATCTTCCCACATCCAGCTTCCCACAAATTCCAGTGCTACGAGAGAGAGTGAGAGAGAGAGAGAGAGAGAAAACTTCTCTCTCATCCACTTTCTCCCTCCTCAAAGCTGCCAGCGACAGCATAACTCATGGCAATCTCATTAAAACAACACTTAACAAGGCACTGAAATCCACAGCTTTAAAACTGCATCAATAAAACTTCCTAATAACCAATTTAAAAAATATGCATACAAGAGCACTCCGCTGAGCTACCACGCTGTCCTAAGCGTTCACTATGCATCTTTTAAATCAACCTCTCTCCAAACAATGAGGGCCACCAACCTGCCTGGCTTTCGAAGAGGAAGGGAAAAATTCATTGTGAAGAGGGCTGTCAACTAGGCACGATGATTCTTCCTCTGCCTCCACAGTTGGAGGCAACAGTGCTTCCTAATATCACTTCCTGGAAACTGCAGGAAGAGCGAGTGCCCTTGTGCTCAGATCCTGCACGTAGATTTCTCACAGGCTCTTAAGATCTTATGCCCCTCTCTCCCTGTTGTCCAAAGGGCTTCCGAAGTTTGCCGACATCCCATTAGCTTGTCACTGCTCCATTATTATTTTTAATTGGAATTTCCTTTTAGGAACAATTCCCAGGGCTGCTTCCCACCCCATTAAGTGGGGTGGGGCTTTGTGTTTTAAAACAGGATCCACTTTGGAAATGGCCCAGTGGTCAGCAGAAAGAGCAAAAGGTCAGAAATGGAAATCCCAGGGATGGGAGGCCTCTTCGTGCTGTTGTGTTGTTGTTTTTAGAGAACACTTTCTCACAAAGTGTACTTAAAAAAAAAAAAAAGATCCCAGAAATACAGAATCATCATTAGATGTGAAGGCAAGGATCTGCTGTCCGGTTAGAATTCCGGCATCCAAACCACCCTGAATCCATCACCATCCCGAAGTTTACGCAACCTAAACATTTGGATCTGTCCAAGGCTGGGATATCCATCAGGGGAAAATAAGTACAGTGTTTAGAGACTACAAAATTCCCAAGGGCCGACAAAAAAAAAAAGTTTGGCACTTACAAAACGACCACCATTCAATTCCGGCAAATTATTGTTTAACTTAGCAGACTTTACTCAAGAAACAAGGTATATAGTAAGTCTTAAGTAAACTAAACATTAACTTGGTGGGTGTTTTTGTTAACAAGATCAAAGATTACATCTTCAAATTTATTTTTCACAAAAAAAACCCCTCATTCTCAGTTGAGAGCAATGCAAAGGAAGGCAGTCGTTTACATAGATTAGCACAGGAAGACTGACCTGAAACTATTTTTGATTCCCAAACTGACCAAATGTTTTCTCTGCAAGGTCAAAGGAAAATGGAAAAGCCTCCCCATTGTCTTTTCCTTCACAAATCCTGTCTTAAGGACACAATTAAGATATGAATAGTGTGTGAGCCTGTGACCTGGCTCAGGAACTAGGTATTTATCATTACAAAAGACTGCCCAGGCTCCCCAGGGTATCCAATCAAGTAAGCATTAACAGGTAACCTGCCAGACAGGAGATAAACAACGCACTCAGATTTCTGCTGTAGACCGCCCTTTCTGTGATGTAGGTATGATGTATTGGGGGGGTGTCTTGAGTTACACCCCTTCTGTGATGTATGTATGATGTTTCTGGGGGTGGTATTGGGCTCCAGGGCGGGCAATTTCAAATGTATAAGGGCAGGCACACCTTTGTTTGGGTTCCTCCTCCTTTCCTGCACGTGAGGGGAGCACCCTGTTGCAACAGATCAATAAAGATCAGGCTTACTAGCTGCTTTGCTTCTCAATATTCTCTGGTTGGCCTCTGTTATTTTCTCCTAGAGCTGGACCATAAAGAAGGCTGATCACCGAAGAATTGATGCTTTTCAATTATGGTGCTGGAGGAGACTCTTGAGAGTCCCATGGACTGCAAGAAGATCAAACCGATCCATTCTTAAGGAAATCAGCCCTGAATGCTCACTGGAAGGACAGATCCTGAAGCTAAGACTCCAATACTTTGGCCACCTCATGAGAAGAGAAGATCCCTGGAAAAGACCCTGGAAAGATGGAGGGCACAAGGAGAAGGGGACGACAGAGGACGAGATGGTGGGACAGTGTTCTCGAAGCTACCAGCATGAGTTTGACCAAACTGCGGGAGGCCATGGAAGACAGGAGTGCCTGGTGTGCTCTGGTCCATGGGGTCACGAAGAGTCGGACACAACTAAACGACTAAACAACAACAACCACCAATAGGGAACCTACGTAAGGAGGCTCTTAGACACCCCATAAGGGAACAAGGGCAGATTTTGTTTACAACACCAATGGCCCATTTAGACCAGCGTCCTCTTCTGACATTGGCTAACCAGATGCCTGTGGGAAAACCACAAGCACAATCTGAGCACAAGAGCCCTCTCCCCTCCTGTGGTTTCCAGCAACTGGCTGTCAGAAGCATGGCTGCCTCAAATTGCGGAGGCAGAGCAGAGCCATCACAGCTAGGAGCCTTCCCTATCCCCCTTGAATTTGTCCAATCTTCATTTAAAGCCATCCAAGGGGAAGAAGCCGTCACAGCCTCTTGTGGGAGAGAGTTCCACAGTCTCTCGCTGCCTACAAGCTGGAGTGCATGCAACCACCGTTAGAGAACAGGCAGGTGTATTTCTGGGGGCAGGGGAATTCTATAGTTACAAACGGTCCTGATTTGCATCGCTACATGATGGACGGTGCCCTCTGGTTCGAAGAATTGGTGCATCAAAAATTTAGGCTTTCGCTGGTGTGGGCTGGATGGGAGGGGGAGCCTAAATGCAGATTCCCACCCACTCACCCCTCCATGCATGCTGGTAGCATCAATCCAGACGAATGCCAGGTTGCCAACATGCAAACATTTCGCAGATTTTGCAGCGGAGCCAAATCTAGTAGGTTGTTGTTTTGTTAGCTCACGGACTTTACAGCAACAGTGAAATTAAAGCAGATAGCTTGAGGAGCGGGGGTGGGGTGGGGGTGGGCGCATGAGTATGCATTATCTCCATGTACACACCAGCCGATTTTTAAAAAATGTGCAAACATGAGCTCTCTTCCTGGAAGCTGGTTTCTCAAAACAATCTAAACACGGCAAAGAGGGACCTGCTTGCCAAAAATCCACTCGGAATAATTAAACGGGAATAAGGCCCTTTCCCTTGCTCCCTCCCTCCCCCCCCCACTCCCCATCTGCTTGCGGCGAAACCATAAATCAAAAAAAGGAAGGAAAAATTGCAATTGGATTCTCATTACAAAAGGCTCGCCACAGATGATGGACCTACGGTAGCCTCAGACGTGCGCAAGATGTGATTTATGACTCAGCAACAAAGTGGGGGGGGGTGCCACATAGGAGAAAGACTTTGAAACAGAAAACCAAGGTAGAATCATACAACCATAAAATTGTAGAGTTGGAAGGGACCACGAGGGTCATCTAGTCCAACCCCCTGCAAGGCAGGAATACTTTTGCCCAACGTAGGGCTCGAATCCATAACCCTGAGATTCCCATGCTCTACCGACTAAACTATCCCACAATAGTGCTGTAGTATTATTATTATTATTATTATTATTATTATTATTATTATTATGCTCCAGATCATGCCCACCAGAAGGAAACTTCTTTTCCCTTTTAATTGCCTTCTTCCCACCCACACTCTCCACACCTTTTTGAACAGGATGATATTTTGAGGATAAAGGTAAAGGTAAAGGTACCCCTGACCGTTAGGTCCAGTCATGGACGACTCTGGGGTTATGGAGCTCATCTCACTTTATTGGCCGAGGGAGATGGCGTACAGCTTCCGGGTCATGTGGCCAGCATGACTAAGCTGCTTCTGGCGAACCAGAGCAGCACACAGAAACGCCGTTTACCTTCCCGGCTGAGCGGTACCTATTTATCTACTTGCACTCGACGTGCTTTCGAACTGCTAGGTTGGCAGGAGCAGGGACCGAGCAATGGGAGCTCACCCCCTCACGGGGATTCGAACCACCGACCTTCTGATCAGCAAGTCCTAGGCTCTGTGGTTTAACCCACAGCACCACCCACGTCCCATTTTGAGGATGCAGGCAAGCAATTTCTTATCCTCTGGCCTTCAAACATGGGTTTTGTACAAGCACACTCAACCCTAAAATAAACCGTACAATTTCCTTCTTCATATTTTTTTTAAAAGCCATTTCCAAAGAAAATGGACCCATTAGTTTGCGTGCTTGGGAAAATTAGCGTGCAGCTGAGAGTATTCTTTGGCAACAAGAAACGAGGGAGGGAAAATGCTCGTTTCAAAGTTCTCCCCTTGCGGTCGCATGCTTTTCTCGCAAACTATAACTCCTGGTTGTGCAGATGGAAAATTATTCCCTGCACTGGCAAATTATAACTTGTTGAGATTAAGCTCAGGGTTCCCTAAAGATGCTGTTGAAAGCTTTACATTTCCTTATGGTGCTCACATATGTTTAAAACTATTTCTATTGATTAGGGGCACTCCTTATTTGGGGGGCACCTGCCCGTTGCAGCTCAATGCCCTTGTTTTGTGGTTGAAACGTAGAATCAAAGAATTAGCTCAGTAGGTTAGAACATGGTGCTCATCATGAGAAAGTTGCAGGTTCAATCTTCGTATGAGACAGCTGCATATTCCTGCATTGCAGGGGGTTGGACGAGATTCTCCTCAGGACAGCGTTCAAAATTTGCCAGGGACCAGGCGCATTTTGAACATGGCACGGGTGGCGCTGTGGGTTAAACCACAGAGCCTAGGACTTGCCGATCAGAAGGTCGGCGGTTCGAATCCCCGCGACGGGGTAAGCTCCCATTGCTCGGTCCCTTCTCCTGCCAACCTAGCAGTTCAAAAGCACGTCAAAGTGCAAGTAGATAAATAGGTACCGCTCCGGCGGGAAGGTAAATGGCATTTCCATACGCTGCTCTGGTTCGCCAGAAGTGGCTTAGTCATGCTGGCCACATGACCTGGAAGCTGTACGCCGGCTCCCTCGGCCAATAAAGCGAGATGAATGCTGCAACCCCAGAGTCGGCCACGACTGGACCTAATGGTCAGGAGTCCTTTACCTATCGGCCACTTGCGGCCAAGTGAAGATGCCCAGGCACCAGGATGGCGTCTGATGTCTCCACCATCTGGAGATGCATGTCTGGGGGTCACTGGCTCGGGTTACAGGCGCTTCGGGTTGCGCATCGCACCGAACCCGGAAGTACAGGAACGGGTTACTTCTGGGCTTCGGCACTTTGCGCAAGCGCAGAAGCACCAAATCATGACCCATGTGTGTGCAGATGTGCGGGGCGTGGGTTGCGAACGCTGCGGGTTGCCTCCCGCACGGTTCACATTCGCAACCTGAGTGTCCACTGTATTGGTAAATATGACTTTCAAGCTGTCTGGCCCCAAAACTGCAACTAGGCATTCTGTTTCGGCAGCTGTAACCCTGGTTTAAGGAGCCATTGGGCGCCTAGCTTGTACATCTGTGTTTGTAACACTGCCTCAGTGAATTCTATGAATTGTAGAGTTGGAAGGAACCCTAAGAGTCATCTAGTCCAGCCCCCTGCAATGCAGTAACTCCAGCTAAAGCATCCATGACAGATGGCCGTCCGACCTCTGGTTAAAAACCTCCAGTAAAGGAGAGGCACCACCTTCCCAGGTAGTCTATTCCATTGTCAAAAAGCTCTTACCTCAGAAAGTTCTTCCTGGTGTTTAGTCAGAATATCCTTTACTGTCAGTTGAATCCACTGGTTTGGGTCCTACCCTCCAGAGCAGCAAAAAACCCAAGCTTGCTTCATCTTCCATGGGTGGGTAAAAGGAAGAGAGCGACAGATAATGGGTGTCTCACATACCTTTTGCTTTGGCTCCAACCACTGCCATCCGCATGTGGCCCCTGACCGCCTTCTCCTAAGAAAGTGAGCCCTCAATCCTGAAAAGCCTGCCCACTCCTGATCCCGGTATTCTAAGACAGGGCCTTTTCAGTGGTAGCACCCCATTTTTGGAACTTCCTCTCCAGAGAGGTCCTTTTGGTGTCAACATCATTATCTTTTCTTAGCACCATATGAAGAATGTTTCCATTAACTTTTGTTCAGGCCTGCGAGGTATTCTGATCCTGTTTTAACTTCCCGGAGCTGCTCTTTAACGGTTGTAAGAGCAGCTCTGTTCCGCATCCATGCCTAACTTAGCAAGTCCATTACTCTTAATGGGTCTACTCTGAGTGAAATTTAGTCGCATTCCACCCATTGCAAGCATGTCAGTAAAATATTCAAGGCAGGCCAGACAGAAATCCAATTAGCAAAACTTCTCCCTCAATTTTCCGCTCAGAGGGGCAGCGGGGAAACATCTCTCTTCCTGATATGCTTCTGAAAGATCCATTTGCAGTGCTAACAGGAGGTCAGCTGTGTTGCAGTCGGAAGCCGATGGTAATATGCAGCCAAGCCAGGAGCGAGAAGGCCAGCCAGGCCGCAGCAGAGACATCTCTCCTTGTCTGGTTAGCACATTAGGAAACTGCACCAGGTAGATGAAGGCCATTTGTCATCTTGTAGGCTCCTCACGCCTGGCCAGGTGCATGCCGAACGGATGCACTCCGGTTTATGAAGAGGACATGAGGAAGAGGAGACCTCTCTTAAAAACACTCAGCAGCTACTTGAATTTGCTTTCACTAGAGGTATTATTTTCTTGACAGTTTTGTATAAGGGGCAACCAGTTTCCCACAATTCTGGACTTCTCTCTTCCATAGACTCTCCCAGCTCACCAAGCCCTGTTACTGTCTGAGTTTCTGACACCACCTCACCCCTGTCCTCTCCCTCTGACCACTCGTCATCGTCCCACTACCAATCGTCATCGTCCCACTACCAATCTCCGGGCTCTCAGCCTCCTTCCCCAGCTGGTTCCTCCCCACCATTTCTCTGTGTCCAATCAGTCCGTGACAGATTGGCAGCAGTTTTCTGATGTTTCAGAAAGGAGCCTTTCCTAGCCTAATCTGGACTTGCCAGGAGTTGAAACTTCTGCATGCAAAAACAGAGTTCCCTTGGGAAAGGGACTTGATTGTCAATCCATTCTGGGAACCGTTCCCCTGGAAGAGGAATACAGTGGACACTCGGGTTGCGAACATGATCCATGTGGGATGCATGTTCGTAACCCGCAGCGTTTGCAACCTGCAGCGGCGCGTCTGCACATGCACAGTTGCGATTCAGTGCTTCTGCGCATGCGCAAGACACAATTTAGCACTTCTGCGCATGCGTGACCGCCGAAACCCGGAAGTAACCCGTTCCAATACTTCCGGGTTTTGGCAGTTTGTAACCCAAAAAATGGGACGCGGGTGGAGCTGTGGGTTAAACCACAGAGCCTAGGACTTGCTGATCAGAAGGTCGGTGGTTCGAATCCCCGCGACGGGGTGAGCTCCCGTTGCTCAGTCCCTGCTCCTGCCAACCTAGCAGTTTGAAAGCACGTCAAAGTGCAAATAGATAAATAGGTACCGCTCCGGCAGGAAGGTAAACGGCGTTTCCGTGCGCTGCTCTGGTTCGCCAGAAGCGGCTTAGTCATGCTGGCCACAAGACCTGGAAGCTGTACGCCGGCTTCCTCGGCCAATAAAGCGAGATGAGCACCGCAACCCCAGAGTCAGCCACAACTGGACCTAATGGTCAGGGGTACCTTTACCTTTACCTAACCCAAAAAAAGCAGCCTGAAGTGTCTGTAACCCGAGGTATGACTGTACAGGTCTCCCCACAACTTTCAGCACCCTTAAGAAACAACAGCTCCCAAGATTCTTTGAGGGAAGCCATGACAGTTTAGAGCAGGGGTTGTCAACCTGGTCCCTACCGCCCACTAGTGGGCATGTCAGGATTCTTGGTGGGCGGTAGGGGGGTTCTACGGCACAAGCTGAATTCTCCTTCCATCGAGCACTGGTGGGCGGTAAGGAAATTTTACCATCAAGAAAGATGCATTAGTGGGCGGTAGGTAAAAAAAGGTTGACTAGCCCTGGTTTAGAGTGATATCATCGTGCTTTAAATGCACGGCGTGCAGATGTGGCCGAAGTCCGTCCCTGCAAAATCCCAAGCAAACAGGAAGAGAAATCCAATTAGGGATAGAGGAGAAATAAAAAATAACAAATAAATGAGAGAAACCAAAACGGAGAGAGATTTGCCCATCCTTAAATCTAACACATGCCGTGTGCAGGATTTATTTCTTCCAATTTTAGCTTCATCTGATGGCTGCTTCTTTTGATGTTCCAGAACAACTCATCGGAACACAGAGACAATTTACTTCATGTTCTGAATGAGCGAGAGATATTATACCATTTCCCACTTTCACGCCCCAGCCAGAAAGCCTGTTGTTGTTGTTTTTAATGCCAATTCCCCATTCCACATACACACACACACACACACAACAAAAAACTGGGAGATGCAGCTGGAAAACCGCCAAAGCTCCCTGACACCTCCTCAGCATGTGAAAACCCACTGTAGAATTCATCCTGCACACAGGCCTTCTGCACCAGGATGGCTACAGGAGAGAGGGCCAATACCTTTGTCCCTGAGACAATGGAGACATCGCAAGGAGCCCAGTCACCTCTCCAGACTTTACAAGGCCAAGAGCTTTGCACCTTTTACCTCAGTCACAGAAGGGACTCCCAGCAAAGTGGAGAGTTCTCTCAGGCGTCATGGGAGCTGTCATCCAACAGCATCACAAAGACACCATCTTGGCTACTCCCGAATCAGAGAATCGGCGTGGTCCGCAGTCTTCACAAATCAGGCACCCGCCTTGTGTTGCTGGATTCCAACTCTCACCGGTCACTCACAGCCAGAAATGAACCTTTGGGCATCCAGCTTCTCAGTTCTAGCATTACAACAGTGGGAGAAAAACTCTCCTCTCTCTACTTTATCCACACAGTGCAAAGTGTTTTATTACAAAATGAAGCTCACGACTTTGGACCAACAGCTCTCTCTTTCTCAGCTGAACCTACCTCACAGGGCTGTTGCGATTAAAAAACGGGAAGAACAGAACCATGCTACCTTGAGGCTGGAAATAAATATATAAGAAACAGAGGTTTTCCATACTGTGTGGTCTGTGGCCAACCGGTGGTTTGCACCCTCGTTTCAGTCAGCCTGTAAAAAGTTTGCAGAGAAATCAAGGATATCTTAATTTGATCTTCTCTTTCTATTTTATTTTTTTGCCAGTGGAGACAGAGGTCATTTTGACCAGAGCTGGATTACCGAACAGACTAGCAAGGTTCTGGCCCAGTGCCTACAGTTTTCAGAAACACAGAACGGGGCCATTTCCCCCTTTAAAATGTATCTGTTAAAAATGTTGTTTTCTGCAGCCTGGTCTAGGGCCTGTGATTTCATAATTCAGTGCTGCTTTGAGGGAGATGTCAGTGATAAAGGCACAAGGAAAACGAAAAAGTCCACTAAGTGTTTCTCAAAGATCCTCAGCAACAGAAATAGAAGTTTTAGAATGACAGGTCTAGAGAGAGAATCGCCAGTGAGGCTGCCTGCTAGATGAGTCACTGGTCTGAGCTTGCCTGTTTCCAAACCCAGAGGCACACCCAGAACAGTGACTCATTCAAGAGCACCAGGGTGAGCTTCTCAGCTAGTTCATCCATGCACCAGAGGCAAACAACACTTCTTTAAAAATTGGAAAAACAGGGCTGTCCGAAGAGGGAAAGGGCGATCCAAATGTTCAATGGGGTAGATAGAAGATCGACTCTCCTACAAGGAAAGGCGGCAGTGTTTGGGATTTCAAAGGTGACATGATAGAAGTTTATAAAATCATGTGCAGCATGGATAAAGTGAATAGAGAAAAGTTTTTCTCCCTTCTCTTATAACACCAGAACTTGTGGACATTTCAATGATAGAAGATTCAGGACAGGTTAGATTGAAAAAAAAAAAAGGACTTCTTCACACAGCACAGAGTTAAACTATGGAACTCCCTGTCACAGGAGGCAGTGGCAGCTTCAAACCCTGATGGTTTTTAAAAGAGGACTGGACAAATTCATGGAGGGGAAGGCTATTATTGATGGCTACATGGCAGGCAGCAATGCTTCTGAATACTCGTTGCTTGGAACCACAGGAGTTCTGTGTTCGAGTCCTGCTTTCAGGTTTCTCACAGGGCATCTGGTTGGCCAATGAGGATGCTGGACAAGGTGGGCCACTGGCCTGATCCACCAGGCCTTTCTTATCTTCTTAAGGGAAAGTGCTTTCCCTTTCTGCAGGGATAAACAGAAGCATTTTTGTGGCCACCACAAGTTTGGGTAAGCCGGGTGTTAGGTAAGCCACAAGCTCTTGCACCAGATGGCAGAAACCACAATGAAATAAGTAGTGTTAAACCCCACAGAAGACAGCGGGGAATATCATGAGGCCTTTCCTGGTTCTTAAGCACTGAACAATTAAAATAATAATAATACAGTGGTACCTCGGGTTACATACGCTTCAGGTTACATTCAGGTTACAGACTCTGCTAACCCAGAAATAGTGCTTCAGGTTAAGAACTTTGCTTCAGGATAAGAACAGAAATCGTGCTCCGGCGGCGCGGCAGCAGCAGGAGACCCCATTAGCTAAAGTGGTGCTTCAGGTTAAGAACCGTTTCAGGTTAAGAACAGACCTCCGGAATGAATTAAGTACTTAACCTGAGATACCACTGTATATGAAACGGGGATGAGGAAGGAGGTATTTATTTGCGACTTGCCATCAAGCCCCACACTCCTGTTTTTTGTTCTGCTAACCTGGATAAACCAGTTTATGGAGGAAACAGGGAGCAGGTGGAAAACTCAGGAGCCTTGCCAATTCAGCATTCAAAAACAAAAGCACATACCATCTCAGGAGAGCTGAAAAGCTACAACAGTTAAAAAAATAAAAATAATGAAGGACACCTACGACGACGAGCCCCCGATCCATTCTGGAATACAGGGGAAGCATAAAAAATAGAAGGCCTTCTTTGAAGTTTCACACACAAACGCAAGACTCGAGGCAGCTAGGAGTTATCATTACCTCTTTGGTACATACACATCTAAAGGAGACCTTAGGATCATCTCCAGAAGGTGCTGTCTAGAGAAGGGGGAATGTGGAAGAGGGGAGAATGAAGACAGAGAAGATTTCCCCAACCCAAAAACCACCCAAAACAAAACCATCTGCAAGCTGGAGGAGATGCGTGAAGGAGGAGACTGAGCAAAAGGGTCTCTCCGACACATGGCTGCCCACCCAGGTTTGCAGCCCAAAGGACCCCCAAAGTGTGGTGGTCTCAGTAAGGCACCTTTTTAACTTCCAGAAACCAGAGGAGCAGGTTAGGGGGCTTGTGAAACCTTAGTGCGAGGATGGCCAAACCCTGGTTTTTCTGCCATTCTCTCTGCCCCCACCCAAGATGAATCCACCAATTTTGGATTGGCAGCAAGGAAGAAAGATAGAAGTTGAAGCAGGCCCAGCACTGTAGCAGGCAAATGGGAATGCAAGTTGCTCTTTCTCCCCCATCGTCAAACTGAGGCTCCTGTTCAAGGAGCAATATCCCAGTTGCGGACGGTCCTTTGCGGCTAATGGGCCACTGCTGAATAATCCCTGTCTGCCCCCAGCCATTCCTCACTCTTGCCTACAACCAACCCGGATGACGCCCTGCCTGTCAGCTTCCTCCTCCTTAGAATCACTGAATAGCAGAGCTATTGGACGGGGCCTCCAAGGGCCATCCAGTCCAACCCCCTGCAATGCAGAAAACAGCAGCTAAATAATCCCTGACAGACAGTCTGTCCAACCTATGCTTAAACACCTCCAATGCTGTCCCTTGTAGAACTCAGCAGAGGCAAGGAGGAGGGTAAAACTGGAGTTAGCTAGCTTTGCCTATCGTTGGCTTGGGCGCCCCCTACTGTAGGGCTCCCTGATTTTCGCCCTACCAGCCATCACTGCAACAACACACACGCCCCCCCCCCCCTACTTAGCTGATCAATATGGATCCGAAGACTGGGGGAGGGGGGGAGGGTTGCCTGTATAGCGACAGCAAATACTTAGTGGTTCATCCTAAAGTGGTATTTTCCACTGTCTCCAAAAAAGGGGGAAACAGAACAAGCTTTTTTTAAAAAAAAGAAGAGAGAGACACTCTTGATAGAAAACCTGGAGAGTCAAGACTGACAATTAACCAAGTTGACAGCTCAGCAGGGCTTAACTAGTGCCAGGGCTTTAATTATTGTTTATTGCAATCGTTATCTCACGCCACCTCATTCTGGACTGTTCCGTTCCGCAAACTGCAATGTGATTATTATTTTTTTAACGAAGAGAGAGGTACTTAAATGAAAAGTCATCATCACTACCATCACCTATCCACCAAGGGTCACAGATTAGACTGGCCAAATAAAGGTAGCCATGTTAGCTCATTACAGCAAATACACACAGGTGTGTCTTGAGGCCCCTTGAGGCACGGGTGGGGAGACTAGGTTTTTGAGGGACTTCCGCCATCCCTATTTGGCCACATTGCAAGTCCAGCAACATTTGGAGGGCTACAGGTTCCCTAACAAAGATTTCAAAGACTTAAAGAGAGATTTAGCAACGCAATCTTAAGCCTGCCTGTTTGGATGTCCCATCGAGTTCAATAGGATTTACTCCCAAATAAGTGGCTATAGGAAGGCAGCCTTATTATAAGATCATGGAATCAGAGTTGGAAGGGATCCAAGGGTCATCGAATCCAGCCCCCTGCAATGCAGGAATCAGTCTCCTGTCCTGTAGCTTCCAGCAATGTGCCATTGCATTGTGAGATTGCATGGACCACAGAATTCCTTTTCCAGAAGCTGACTCTACCGCTTATGCCACAGTTCATTTCTCTGACCCTTAAGGTGCCCCAAGGACACTCTCCCTTCCAAACTCTTTACTGGAGTCCCATCTCTAGCTCCACCTGTCTTTTAACAACTGAGGGTGGTATCTGACGAGGAGTTTTGGAAAATAAAAACTCAGCAAGCTGCTCAAGGCAGAGTCAGTTCATTGATTCACCCAGCTCAAGATTGTCTAATATTCCTAGAGATAGCTCAGTTGGTAAAGCATGAGACTCTTAACCTCAGTGTCCTGGGTTCGAATCCCACATTGGGCAAAAGATTCCTGCAGTGCAGGGGGCTGGACTAGATGACCCACCTGGCCCCTTCCAACTGTACAGTTCTATGATTCTACAGTGCCTGGCAGCAGCTCTGCAAGGTTTTTCAGGAGGTGCCACTAGGGATTGAACCTGGTAACTTCTGTGTGTACAGCAGATGTTCTGCAGCTGAGCTGTGGTCTTTCGCTTAAAAGCAAAGCAAGATCCTAGTCCTCATTGTTCTGAATAAAAGGGCTGATTTAAAGAGTAGCACAGGAAGCTGCCTTGTGCTGACCGCTGTCGATGCTGACCAAAAACAGCTCTGCAAGGTTTCAGACAAGGGACATACTCAGCCCTATCTGAAGTTGCCGGGGACTGAACCCAGGAACTTCTGCATGCAAGGCAGGTGCTCTACTACGGAACTAAAGCCTTTCCCTTCTTCAGAGCTGGAAGACAGGAACTCTAAGACTGCCCTCCTCCCAAAAAATAAAGATGTGCCATGCCCTTTTCTCTCTGTCCCTTCCTACACCTGAATGTGGGAAAGCTGGGGGGCCCAACAGCTCTGTAGGCAGAGCATGAGACTCATAATGTCAGGGTTGTGGGTTCGAAACCCATTTGGTGCAAAAGGATTCCTGCCTTGCAGGGGGTTGGACTAGATGACCCTGGTGGTCCTTCCAACTCTACAATTCTATGATACTACAGTACAAGGCTAAGTCCCATAACCCCTGCCATGCTGGCTACAGCTCAGTACACCTGCCATGCATGCAGAAGTTCCCAGGTTCAATCCCTGCCATCTCTTAGTGGGGATGGGAACGTCCCCTGCCTGAAACCCCAGAAAGCAGCTGATAAATGTGTAGACAGTACTGAGCCAGATGGGCCCCTGTGGGCTCAGGATAAGGCAGCTTGCTATGTTATTATTTAAAGCTGCCCTGTGCTTAGAATCATGAGGACCGGAACCTCGCTCTGTTTTTAAGGGAAGAGCCATAGCTCAGGGGCATGCTCTGCATGCAGAAATCCCCAATGGCACCTCCAGAACAGGCTGGGAACATCCCCTGCCAGAAACCCTACAGGGCTGCTGCCAGTCAGAGTAGGCCAAGGGAAGCCCACAGGGTGTCCCCTAGATGCTAGTGCCATCTCTAACCATTGGTCATGCTAGCCCGGCCTGATGGAGCTGCAGTGATCTGGAGGGCCACAGGTTTCCAGCCCTGGCTTAGAGAGAGATGCGATTCCGGAGCAAAGACTTGAGCGATGCCCTTGAATCTCTCACGTTCGGAAATTCATTCAGTAGTGACACCTTTTCTCCTCCTCCTCCGACCCCCAAACGCTGGGGGTTCAAGCCTACCTAGGAGAACTGTCCAGATAAATTATTTTGCTCCATCTCCCAATCTTAGCCTTGTGTGTGGCCGAAAGCACCACTTCAGTTGGTGGCGACACTCCACACATGCTCAGAAGGCACTATGCTCTTCTTTCACACTTCCAAAGCCCTGTGCCGCAAAACCTCATTTGTTGTTTTTTTTTGGGGGGGGGGTTGCATCTCCTCACCTCCAAAGACATAAGCCACACGTTACACACAATGGACCTTTCAAAAGGTTGAAGAGCACACTCAAAATCCGTCGCTCCGCAGTAGGAACCCAAAGAGGTCGAGAGAGAGAAGACCCCCATTCATCTTCCCCTTTTGCTTGGGAAACACGCACCCCTCCGCCCGTCTCCTCATCTTGTCTGGTCAAAACTCGCATTCTGCTTGCAGATGAGGGAGGTTGGGGGCGGCCCTCCGCACATGTTCAGAGGCACCCTTCCTCCGCTCGAAGCCCTGCGCTGCCAAACCCATCTGGTTCGGGGGTGTCAACCAGCTGTCACCCCTCACCGCCCCACAGACGTGACGCGACCCACACACGAGACACAATGGCCCTTTTGGAAAGGGGGGGGCGTGCGGAGGAAAAGGACCCTTTGCACCGCCCAAAGCCACGGGCTCCCAGAGAGGTGCCAATTCATCATTTCCCCCACCGATATCAAACCCCCTCCAGCTGTTGCACGGATCTGGAGAAAGAGAAAATGCAAAGGCGCTAACTTCTCCAGCTGGATCTCTCTCTCCTTGAGATGCACCCGCTCACCTGCTCAGGCTCCTTCCCAAGGAGGCGGCTCCCTTCCAGCCGATTCCCCTCCGGCTTCTGCTCGCTCGCAATTCCAGCGCGGAGCCCCGAAACAAAGTAATCCGGCCAGCCTCCAATCCGCAGCCCCGTAGCAAGCCCGGCGCCGCGCTGCGCGGACGCTGCTTCTTCCTCCTCCGCCTGCTCGCGGGTTGGCTTTGTGACAGGCGGCGCGATTGGCAGGCGGCCCCCTCGGCTCCTCATTGGCCCGTATAATTGGCTGGTCCGAGGCGCGCCTCGCCATTGGCCGACGGAGCGAGCTTAATTCTCGATCGGCTGCCCGGCGTTCTGTAGGAAAGAAGGTTGCTGCTGCTGCCTGACCGGGATTGCAAGCTAGGTGGGGTTGGATTACCCCCCCCCCAATTTTTTTTTATTGGTTTTCACAAAATTATAAACAAACAAAAAACACATAAAACAAACAAACATAAATCATAACCTTATTAAAAATTACACTTATTAACATTGTTAAGTGACTTCCTCGCTTCCCCTTGGTTGAATTTCAATGCATATCCTTTCAACGGTTTTTCAAATCACGGTTCTTATGAAGTTTAACTTGAACATTAACATCCTTAGATCTTTTCATTTTGAAATTAAACATATTAATTCATCACTTAACTTATATAAAATCCTAAACCGATTAACTATCAGCAAGCTGTTTCCAATTAATTTAACTTGACATATTTAACTAAATAATCATTAAATTTAGTCCATTCTTCCTCCTTCTGGTTGCGGACTCTTCCAGTTAGGTTGGCTAGCTCCGAAAAATCCATCATCTGGGTTTGGATATTTATTATTATTATTATTATTTGGCTTTTGTTTTGCTGCTGTGCAATGAAGGCTGTGCATTTCATCCCAGTGGTGTGCTGGTCAGTTCTGCAGTGCATGCGCCAGTTATTGATTCCGCTCGTTTTTAAGCAAAATGGTTGGAGGGACATCTGTCATGAACGCTTTAGATGAGATTCCTGCATTGCAGGGGGTTGGACTAGATGACCCTCAGGGTCCCTTCCAACTCTACAATTTCATGATTCTCTCTGTTGCGTTTATATCCTGCCTTATCCTTCAAGGAGCTCAAGGCGGCGTTTTCTCCACATTTCTACATAAATTTGCAACCACAACAAAATAAAACTTCCCCCTCTTCCCCTCTGACGGGTCCCTGTGAAGAGGGCTGGATTGTTAAACCGCTCTAACAATTGTAGCTCTGGGAAGGAAATTGGAGTCTCTGAACAACTCTTGGCACCCTCAACAAGCTCCCAGGATCCTTTGGGGGAAGTCTTGACTGTTCAAAGTGGTATTGTGATAGGAATTTTATGGTCTTATTTATGGTCTTAGATATATGGTAATGTTCATAACCGCACATACATGGATCAGCACTGTTGTGACGTGGGGTTTGTGATTTCAGCTCTCTTGACATAATATGCTGGAGACAGTTCTCTAGTAACACTTCTTTATTAACGCAACAAGACTGAGACCTGAGGAGGGGAGAGCTACATTTATAGGGACAGGGAACAAGCTAGAAAGGATACATTTTGGAGGGAACAATATCAGGCAATCACAGTCCTGCCTTTTGGAGGCAACCAATAAGACAGAGGATCCAAATACAGCAGCTTAAATGAACCAATAGTAGCTGTACCCTCTGGAACCAAAAGGCAGTTACTTTACCCTAATGCAAATACAGACAATAATAATACAGATATCAAATCCTTTGACTCAATACACAACACCCCTCCCCCCCCTAGTGAGCACAGCAGACGTAATCTCTCAGGTACTGTGGGGTCCTACAACTTCTACTTGATCTCCTGACAACAGGTGTTGCCGGTTCTGGATTGGGTGTCACCTGTGGTAGGGGGGCTGCTATAGGGGTTTTGTCAGGAACAGATGGAGTCCCAGACATCTCAGGGTCCCCTACCTGTACCTCGTCATCCTGAGGACTAGCAGACCCTGGTTCATTTGCTGAAGCCCCTGGTGATTGCACCTCTGGGCCATTTTCACTCTGGTCTTGCAGCTCTGCATCGTTAGCCAGGGATGAATTATCAGACTCCTCCCTGCTGAGCGCCCGGCGCCTCAGCTGATCTATATGTCTCTTCCAAACTTGCCCATTTTCCAAGGTCACATAATAGGACACAGGTCCACTAGCCCGGGTGACCACACCAGCCACCCACCGCGAACCTCGTGAATAGTTCCTCACCCAGACCAGATCTTCAGGGGCGAAATACCTTGTTGTGTCAGTCTCAGCCTGGGGGTTTGCTCTTGAATTACGGTTTGGCATTTTATCCGGGTGGACATAATCCAGCACCGTTACCAATCTTCTACCCAAGAGCAGCTCAGCTGGCGACTTGCCCGTCGCAGTACATGGCGTCGCATGCTGCAAAAATAACATTCGCGCGATGCGAGCTGACCAGTTACCCTTCATTAAGCGCGCAATGGATTCTTTGGCTGTTCTTACCATGCGCTCCGCCTGCCCATTGGAGGATGGGTGAAAGGGCGCGGATGTGACCCCTCTTATGAAGTTATCAGCCAAGAATGCCTTGAATTCTTGGGATACAAAAGCTGCCCCATTATCTGATACAATGGTCTCAGGTAACCCGTGGGTTGCAAACAGCTGCCTCAACACCTTGATTACGGCAGCTGATGCCATGCTAGGGACCATCGCCACTTCCAACCATTTGGAATATGCATCGACGATAACCAAAAAGACCTTCCCCTGGAATGGCCCAGCAAAATCTAAGTGCAGCCGGCTCCAGGGAGATCTGGACTGCTCCCACCAGTGAACTGGTGCTCTGGCCACTTCTGGCCGCACCTCTTGGCATGCCTTGCATGTTCGTACCCATTGCTCTATGTTCTGGTCCATTCCAGGCCACCACACATAACATCGGGCTAGCGACTTCATCCTGACCATTCCCGGGTGTCCCATGTGAAGCGTCTCAAGAACCCTGTTTCTCAGTGGTGCTGGGATGATCACCCTATCTCCCCACAGGAGACAACCCTTATGCATGGATAACTCGTGCTGCCTTGTTGCATAAGGCCTGAATTTGTCTTCATGCGGACCACCTGGCCACCCCCTCCCCACCCAAGTGAGCACACGGGAGAGAACAGCATCTTTCCTCGTTTTCTCAGCAATATCAGTAGCCGTTACAGGAGCCCCCGGAAGTGTTTCCAGCATCATTATGTGCTCCGCTGGAGCAGGATCCTCATTGCTCCCGCCAGGAAGGGGCAATCGACTCAGCGCATCAGCGTGGCACAATCGTTTCCCCAGCACATGGGTCAAGGTGTACTGGAACCCGTTCAGGAATATAGACCAACGCAACATTCTGGGGGAGAGAATTTGTGGCGTTTGTTTGTTCGGGTTGAACAACCCCAACAGTGGTTTGTGGTCCGTTTCAATGGAGAAATGACGACCGTACACATAATCATGGAACTTTTTGATTCCTGCCACAATTGCAAGCGCCTCTTTGTCAATTTGAGCATAGTTGCGCTCCGTGGGCGACAACGTACGGGAATAGAAAGAGATGGGCTTTTCCGACCCATCCGGTTCCCTATGACTCAGCACCGCCCCCAGGCCGTATTGAGAGGCATCACATGCCAGGACCAGCTGCTTCGATTCATCATAATGAGCCAGGACGCTCTTGCTACTCAGCATTCCTCGCAAGGAGTCAAAAGCCTTCTGCTGCTCCTGCCCCCATCGCCACACATTCTTTTTCTGCAACAGTCTATGTAATGGTTCAGCTACCGAAGCTTTCTGGGGTAAGAACGAATGATAAAAGTTAATAAGTCCCAGGAATGACTGCAACTCCGTCTTGTTCTGTAGTCGTGGTGCCTCGATGATGGCCTTAACCTTAGCATCTGTGGGGTGGATGCCTGATGCATCAATTTTGAACCCCAAGAATTCCACAATTGGCACCCCAAAACTGCATTTTTCCTTTTTTAGTTGCAACCCCACCTCCTTGAACTTGAGCAACACTGCACGGACACGCGCAACCAGTTCCTGTGGGTCTTTTCCAGCAATCAAAACGTCATCAAAAAATGGCAAGACCCCCGGCAGACCTCTTAACAGGCGTTCCATGAGCCCTTGAAAAATCCCTGGGGCCACACAAACTCCAAATTGTAATCTGTTAACTCTGAACGCCCCTTTATCTGTGACAATAGTCTGTGCTTCCGCTGATTGTGGGGTTACTGGCAGCTGTTGGTAAGCTTGTGCCAGGTCAAGTTTGGCGAACACCTTGCCCCCAGCCAGTTTAGCCAACAGATGTGATACGACTGGAATGGGGTATGAATTTCCCCTGAGTGCCTTATTGATAGTACATTTGTAATCAGCACAGATCCTAACTTCCCCATTTGCTTTAAGGGGCGTGACGATTGGAGTCTCCCACTTAGCGGGTGAGAGTCCACGGGTGAGAGAACTCCCTGCTTGACCAATTTATCCAGCTCTGCTTCGATCTTGGGTTGCAGTGCAAATGGCACTCGCCTTGGTTTGAGTCGGATTGGGGCCACCCCAGGGTCCAATTCGAAGTCAACTGGGGGCCCTTTATAACAACCCAGTTTTCCATTAAAGAGACCAGCAAATTCTTTGTATAATGCCTCGCTCATCTCGGGACAGGTTTGGATTGAATTAAGCCCTGATATACTCAGTCCCAGGGCGGGAAACCAGTCAGTGCCCAAGAGACTGGGGCGACTGCCCTTCGCAATCACCAGTTTGAGTACTGCCTGTTTGTCCCGGAACTGTACTCTCACGGCACACATTCCCATGACATGGATGCGGCCCGCTGAGTATGACTGCAAAGTTGCCGGGAAGGGCTCCAGAGGGGGCAACTTACCCCTGGGGAAGAATGTCCTCGCGGTCTGGTCCGACACGATAGTGAATCCAGATCCGGAGTCCACCTCCATGTCACACAGCTGACCCTCAATCTTCACCTTGACGTGTGCCTTGCCTTGCGCTAGAAACTGCACGACCCTCCCGTTGATCTCCGTTACGTAGTGGCAGTCCTTTAGAACATGGTTTGCTGTGGCCGATCTGCGATGCTCCAGTCTAGGTGCTCCTGTCGCTCCCAACGCCGCCGATCTACAGACCCTGGCGATGTGACCTGTCTTCCCGCACGTCCGGCACATAGCATCCCGGAAACGACAACTCTTCCGCTCATGGTTTCCACCACAACCAGGGCACCTGCCTCGGTGATCTTTGTGCACTGTGCAGGCCTGACGCACTGACTCGACCCCACGAACTGGGCTCTGGCTCGGAGTAGCCTCTAGCTCGTCCATGGCATGCGCAACTTCTATCTGTGGCTTAGGGGCCCTGCGACTGGCATCAAGCTCCTCTCTTTCATAATTCTCCGTGGTGGTGGCCTCCTTCAAGGCTGAAGCAAGGGTAACCTCTTCTTTAGCCACGATGCGTCTTCTGGCTTTCTTGCTGCTCAGACCACCGACAAACCGATCCAGGAGAGTCTCTTCCAGATCTTGGAAGTCGCAGTGCTGAGCGAGCTTCCGCAGTTCAGCTAGAAATGCAGATACAGACTCCCCAGCACGCTGCTGCCTCTTATGAAACTCCATCTGCCGGGCCATCTTGGTCTCAGTAGGCGCTAAATGGCTTGTTAGGCAGGCAAGAATATCTTTGAGAGATGTCTCACTTAGCTTCGCTGGGGCAAGCAATGCCTTGGCCAGCTTGAAGGTCTCAGGCCCACGGTAGCTCAGGAATGTGGCCCTTCTTTTGCTGGCATCGGTGATCCCTTGAGCCACTGCGAAGAACTCGAAGCGTTCGACGTAGTCTTCCCACGTGTGGGGCTCTGATGGCTGGAAGGGCTCCAATATCCTTGGACTCTCCATTGTCCTGTGGGCAGGGTTGTCTTCTCAGCCGGCCAGTGAGTCTTGTTCTTAGCTACAGTCCGGACTCTGAGGCAGGGCTGCGTTTAACCGCTCCTCAGCATTCCGGATCCCACCTTCGTCGCCAGTTGTTGTGACGTGGGGTTTGTGATTTCAGCTCTCTTGACATAATATGCTGGAGACAGTTCTCTAGTAACACTTCTTTATTAACGCAACAAGACTGAGACCTGAGGAGGGGAGAGCTACATTTATAGGGACAGGGAACAAGCTAGAAAGGATACATTTTGGAGGGAACAATATCAGGCAATCACAGTCCAGCCTTTTGGAGGAAACCAGTAAGACAGAGGATCCAAATACAGCAGCTTAAATGAACCAATAGTAGCTGTACCCTCTGAAACCAAAAGGCAGTTACTTTACCCTAATGCAAATACAGACAATAATAATACAGATATAAAATCCTTTGACTCAATACACAACAAGCACAGGAAGGCCAACCTGGAACCATTTTGATTCCTAAACTGACCAAATGTTTTCTCTGCAAGGTCAAACTGTAAAAGTCTCCCCATTGTCTCTTTCCTCACAAATCCTGTCTTAAGGACACATTTAAGATATGAATAGGGTGTGAGCCTGTGACTAGGCCCAGGAAATAAGTATTTTACCACTACAAAAGAATGGCCAGGCTCCCCAGGAAATCCAATCAAGTAACTTGCCAGACAGGAGATAAACTGCGACAGGAGAAAAACAACATGCAAATGTTCTGTTTTAAGACCACCTTTTCTGTGATGTATCTGAGGGGTGGTCTTAGGTTACACCCCTTCTGTGATGTATGTATGATGTTTCTGGGGGTGGTATTGGGCTCCAGGGCGGGCAATTTCAAATGTATAAGGGCAGGCACACCTTTGTTTGGGTTCCTCCTCCTTTCCTGCACGTGAGGGGAGCACCCTGTTGCAACAGATCAATAAAGATCCAGCTTACTAGCTGCTTTGCTTCTCAATATTCTCTGGTTGGCCTTTGTTATCTTCTCCTACCAATAGGGAACCTATCTATGGACTCTATATGGGCTCTTGGATACCCCATAAGGGAAAAGGGCATATTTTTATTTACAACAGTATCATAGCACTCTAAATGTGAATGTGGCCTTAGCAGAGGCTAGGCAGCTGTCCATCAGGGCTGTTGTATCCTTGCATTGCAGATGCTTCATTGACTTGAAGAACTCTACAGACCCCTTTGTAGTCTAAAAAGGTCTTACGATTCTAGATTCTGTACTGCTTCATTCATTTACAGACAAGAGACAGGCCAATTCTATTTTATTGAAAGTGAAAACGGGGGTGGGGTCTACAATAATATTACTAGTCTCTTTTTTTGCCACGGGCAGCTCAAAACATCCCCACCCACTCTAAAAGGCCCTACAGATTGTAAAAAGCCAAAGAACTGGTTAAAATGGAAAGTTATCGCCTGGCGCCTGACTCATTTGAACTGAGGATTTGGGGTGGGCTGTGCCCGTCTCCCCCCCGCTTCCCGTGCAACTCGTGCTACCTGTAAAAATTAAAACGAGCAATTAACAGCACAAAAGGGCCTCTGCCAAACGAAACTGGAGTTTGCCAGGGAAAGTAATTAGGACTATCATGGCATAATTAAGACACAGCGAGCAACACTAGGGAGGGAACCTTGAAAACTCTCCCTACTCACTGTGACTGGTTGCGGATTGTCTTTCTCGCGGTTTCCTCTCAGAGAGAAAGGAATTTCGCCCTGGGAGCCACAAATGTGCTATCCCAGGCAGAGACCCTATGCACTCTTTGCAGGGAATATGCCAAGCAGTATTATGCACAGGAGCAAAGCGACCAAAGCCCCCCCCCCCCCAATCCAAAGCCTCTTGGGGGTTTGTTTGTTTCTTGCATTCATATCCCAGCTGAAATATACTTGGAGTCGAGAGTGGATTTCATGCTCTTTATTCAGCTCATAGTGGTGGGGAAGAATGGAAGTTCCCCCAGAATGTCTGCTTTATATAAGTTATTTACACAATGGGCCCCACGTGACTGGCTAATTCTGGGATTTACTGTACCTGTAGGCCAATCAGGTTGCGGATTCACTTCCACCTGGAGCTGGATTGGGTGGCTCCTGTGGACCAATCAGACTGCTGCATTCTGGACCCTATTGTTCTAAGACCAATCAGACTGCTGCAGTTTGGATCCTATTCAACTCAGTACATAACACCAGCTTTTTTTCTCTAAGGAGCTCAGGGTTGGGCACTCCCCCTAGGTTAGGCTGAGAGGCAGTGACTGGCCCCCAAGTGGGGATTTGAACCCTGGTCTCCCGGGTCCCACACCAACACTCTAACCCCTACACCACACTGCCTCTCTCTTTCACGCCACCAGGTACAGCCCCTAGTACATAGCGAGAGGTAACTATTACCGTAGAAGACAGAATCAGGGTTCAACATGACCTTAACAGATTGGAGAAGCCAACAAAATGAAGCCCAATAGGAACAAATGTAAGGTTCTGCACTTAGGTAGGAATAACCAGCTGCACAAATATGGGATGTGGGACACAGATCTAGAGGTCTTAGAAGACCAAATCATTAACATAAGTCAACAGTGTGATGCAGCAAGAAAAAAGGCTAATGCAGTTCTAGGCTGTCAACTGAAGCACAGTGGTACCTCAGGTTAAGTACTTAATTCGTTCCGGAGGTCCGTTCTTAAGCTGAAACTGTTCTTAACCTGAAGCACCACTTTAGCTAATGGAGCCTCTTGCTGCCGCTGCGCTGCCGGAGCCCGATTTCTGTTCTTATCCTGAAGCAAAGTTCTTAACCTGAAGCACTAGGTTAGCGGAGTCTGTAACCTGAAGAGTATGTAACCTGAAGCGTATGTAACTCAAGGTACCACTGTATAGGGTCCCAATCAAGTGAAGTAATAGTACCGCTCTAATCTGACTTGGTCAGACCCAATCTGGAGTCCTGGGTCCAGTTCTGGGCTCCACAGTTTAAGAAGGATATTAACAAGTTGGGATGTGCACAGACGAAGGTGGCAAAGATTATCAGGGGTCTAGAAACCATGCCTCGTGAAAAACAGTTGAGAGAGCTGGGCATGTATACCCTGGGTAAGAAGAGACTGAGGGGAGATACGATAGCCATCTTCAAATATCTAAAGGGCTTTCAACATGGAAGATGGAGCAAGGTTTGTTTTCTCCTGTTCCAGAGCGTACAATCTGAACCAATGGTTTCCAGTTACAAGAAAAGAGATTCTGACTAACAATCAGGAAGAACTTTCTGACAGTAAGTCTGTTCGACAGTGGAGCAGACTCCCTCAGAAGGTGGTGGACTATCTTTCATTTAAGGTTTTAAGCAGAGGATGGATAGCTGTCTGTCATGGATGCTTTAGTTGAGATTCCTGCATTGAATGGGGTTGGACTAAAGTAAAGGTAAAGGGACCCCCTGACCATTAGGTCCAGTTGTGGCCGAGTCTGGGGTTGTGGCGCTCATCTCGCTTTATTGGCCGAGGGAGTACAGCTTCCGGGTCATGTAGCCAGCATGACTAAGCCGCTTCTGGCGAACCAGAGTAGCACACGGAAACGCCGTTTACCTTCCCGCCAGAGCGGTACCTATTTATCTACTTGCACTCTGACATGCTTTCGAACTGCTAGGTTGGCAGGAGCAGGGACTGAGCAACGGGAGCTCACCCCGTCATGGGGATTCGAACCGCCGACCTTCTGACTGGCAATTCCTAGGCTCTGTGGTTTAGCCCACAGCGCCACCCGCGTCCCTTGGGGTTGGACTAGATGACCCTTGGAGTCCCTTCCAACTCTACAATTCGATGATTCTGCGATACATAACTGAAGCCACACAGAATATATATGCAAGTGTGCAGGAGACACTTTCAAAAAGCAGCAAAAGCGAGGAAGAGAAGAAAAGGGAGGAACTATTTTGGGCTGGAAGCACCTTCGGCCTGGGCGGCAGGTTGCTCACCTGTGATACAGGCAATTATTTAGTATTTTTAGGGTTGCTCTTCCTTTGCAGCTGCCTGCCAAATGTGCCAGAGGCATAAACAGAGCTCAATCCAGCTGCCGTCGTCTTTTCTCAGACTGTTCATTCATATTTTCCGCACCCCTCCCTCTGCAGCCTTGTGACTCATTTGCAGGCTGCATTTCACTTCTAGCTGACGAAATATCTGGAAAGTGACAAGGTTCCATCTGGAGAAGATGAATCAGGGAAAGTCTCTGGAAGAGCTTGAAAACACAAACACAAAGCAGGAAAAGAGAGGGGGGTCGTTGGGAAGAGCTTGTGAACAGTGGCAGTAGGGCCACTTGTACACACATAGAGAACGCCCAATGGCAGGGCCCGGCCAAGACCAAGACTCTTTGCTGCCTGAACCAGAAAAGCAGATGCTCCAGCATTTCACAGATGAAAGCAGGATCACAATACTAACACCTCCAATTCTTCTACCAAGGAACACTGCTGCCAGGGCCGTCTTTAGCAGATGCGGCACCGGGGTGCAAATATCCACCCAGCGCCCCAAAATTACCACGGATAGTGTTGGGGTGGCTGTAGCAATGCATGACCAGCTATCGTGGGGGGGGGGGCGCAACTCTTCCCCCATGCCACTGTGGGAGAGCGATCTTCGCAGAGGCTTAGATGTGAAGTTATGTCCCTCCCAAGCCACCGCGGGAGGAGAGCGCAGTTTCCCTCCCAAGCCTCCTCAGGAGGAGAGCAATCCTTGCAGAGGCTTGAGAGGGAAGCTGCACGCCTGCCAGCCTTATGGTTGGTGGGGCATAGCTGACGGGGGTGCAGGGAAAGGGGAGGCTGCCAGGAAAGCTGTGGATTTCCCCCACTTGCTGGGGCGCCCCTGAGAGGCCAGCACCCTGGCACAATGCACCACTAAACCCTATGGGAAAGATGGCTCTGACCGTGATGGAAACCAAGCACATGGAAACACCTTTTATCTTCCCACTGCAGCGGTACCTATTGATCTACTTGCACTGGCATGCTTTCAAACTGCTAGGCCGGCAGGAGTTGGGACAGAGCAACAGGAGCTCACCCTGTCACAGGGATTCAAACCGCCGACCTACCGATCGGCAACCCCAAGAGGCTCCGTGGTTTAGACCACAGCTCCACCCGTGTCCCAAATAAGCAAGCACACAATCACTGATAGATCCACCCGCCATTGTGAGGCTCAAAGCAATGAAGATGATGGCTCCCAAGCTGTTGCCATTGGCTGTGGGTTTCTTGTGATGTCACAAAAGCACTTGGCAACTGAGTGGATATAAAGGCAGGCCAAAGGAAAGGCCTTTTCTATTACCAGCAGGACACACCTGGCAATGGATGTGACATTCAGCACTGCCCAGGTTTATTTCACTTGGAGGAGGCAAACTGGTGAGTGGAATGAGGCAATCCTCTGGCAGTGGGATGCTAGGGAGCAATAATAAGGCAGGTTTGCTTGCTTGAAGGCTGCTGGTATCTGTGATTAGAAGCTGGAAGACACCTAATGATGGACCTCACAGTAGCTTCTGGCACAATGGGACACCAGGACCAGGGCCATCTTCAGCAAATTCAGCACCAGGGTGCAAATATCTGCCCAGCACCTTCAAATTACCACGAATAATGTTGGGGTGGCCATAGCTGCGCAATGCCAGCCATTGGGGGGGGGCCCTGCAACTCTTCCCCATGTCGCTGTGGGAGAGTGATCCCAGCAGAGGCTTGGGAGGGAAGCTGCAAACCCGCCAGCCTTATGGTTGCAGGGCGCAGCTGACGGGGGTTCAGGGAAAGGGGAGGCTGCCAGCAAAGCCGCGCAGCTCCCCCACTTGCTGGGTATGGGAAAGACGGTTCTGACTGCTGCCCTGTTGTATTTACATCCCTCCTTTTTCTCCAAGGAAGTGAAGGTATATGGTCCTCTCCCGCCTCCTGTAATTCCCACAGGTAAAAAAGGTATAGGACCCTTGGATGGCTAAGTCCAGTCCAAAGTGCCTATGGGGTGTGGCGCTCATCTCGTTTCAGGCCGAGGGAGTTGGTATTTGTCCACAGACAGCTTTCCAGGTCATGTGGCCAGCATGACTAAACCGCTTCTGGCGCAGCAGGACACCATGGCAGAAACCAGAGCTGTTTACCTTCCCGCCGCAGCGGTACCTATTTATCTACTTGCACTGTCGTGCTTTCAAACTGCTAGGTTGGTAGGAGCTGGGACAGAGCAACGGGAGCTCACCCTGTCACGAGGATTTGAACCGCCGACCTTCTGATCTGCAAGCCCAAGAGGTTCAGTGGTTTAGACCACAGCGGCACGACAACCCTGTGAAATAGGTTAGGGCTGAGAGGCAGTGACTGGCTCCCAAGGGCACCAAGTGAGCTTCATTACCAAGTAGGGGTTTGAACCTGGTCTCCCAGATCCAAGTCTGACACTTTGACCATTACCCCACACTGGCTTTGCATTTGTGTCTGTCTGTCTGCAGTGTGTCTGGTGACCATCGGGCTGGTAGGGCAGAATGCAAGGAGGCCACCAGTAGGTGGCGCCAGAGCCAATGACAGGGAGAGCTAACTCATTCTAGTTTTGTACCCATCCTCCCTGCTGAATTCCACAAGGGCAACACTCAGACTAAGGAAGAATCACATAGTCCAGGGGTCAGCAACCTTTTATTATTATTTTAGAAATTTCAACACAATAATTTTAACAAAAATACATCATCCACATAGTTTCCCCCTCCCCCTCCCCCCTAAACAAAAACCCCAACCTAAGTGCTGGCCATCAGGGCTGGAGGGCGGGCAGAGCTTTGGTAACCATATACCACTGTGCCTATCATTTATTTGCCTGACAAATAAATTATTATTTTAATTTCTCTATTGCTGCGTTGAATATTTCATTCCAGCTAAGCGTTAACCACAAGCAGGGTGCTACAGTGGGTTGGACTATATTTTTTTTTGGGGGGGGGAAATGAACGAATTCCTATGTCCCACAAATAACCCAGAGATGCCTTTTAAATAAAAGCACACATTCTACTCATGTAAAAACACGCTGATTCCCAGACCGTCCGTGGGCCGGATTGAGAAGGTGATTGGGCCGCATCCAGCCCACGGGCCTTAGGTTGCCTACCCCTGATATAGTCCAACCCCCCTGATAATTTGCTGTTGACATCATCACAACACCACATACAACACATTGAAACAGGTAGCCTCAAGATCCCAGCCAAATCTTTTTGTTGTTTCTGCCTCCGTGCAAATGAGATCACCACTGTGCATTTTCCATTGCTCTTCAAAGCCATGCCTGCAGGTCCGGCTTGAGAAAAGTTCAAATTCCAGACCTGAAAGTGGTGTTAGCAGTGGTGGTGGTCTCTTCCTCATTGACCACCAACTTTTACATGGGAGAACCTGCCTGTGACTTTTCCAGGGGAGCCTGTTGCAAGTGCTCTCTCCCCCTCTGCCGGCCAATTTCTAATACTGCAACAGCAATTCCAAAGACAGGTTCTGTTGCATTTTGCTCAAAGCTTTCCTTTTTTAGAGCAAAGATGCTTTGGAGTAGTTCTTCTCTGCACCAAAAAAAAAACCAAAAAAACAAAAAAAATTAAAAAGAAAAAGAATGAATGAAGGCCATAGCGCTCTCTCTCAAAATATTCTCTTCCTAGCAATATTTAGGAAGTCTCTTAACTTTGAGGTTGTGTTTTAGCTAGCATGTCTAATAATCCTAGATGGAAACCTTTTCCAAACATTTGTCTCATCCCCTTATAAAGCCATCAGGTCCCCTTAAGGCTGGGGAATCTCTTTCTGATTCAGGGCCACATTCCCATCCTTGCAACCTCAGGAACCCCATGCCAGGGTGGGGGGTGGGGGGCAGAGGCAAAATTGGGCAAAGCAATAGATGCACATTTTACCTTTGTATAATGGGCTAGTTTCTACACATGCACCCTCTAGCCTTGAGAGGGAGAAAACCCTTTTTCTACCCCATTTCTGGGGATAATTTTATAAGCTTCTATATCATGTGGGATTACTAACTGTCTTCTCACTTCTTCACCCCCCTGGATGGTGGGGCAAGGACTTCCCGATATAAAAGGTCCTTGCTCAAACAAAACCGTTCTGGGCACTCAGGAGTTAACGGCCTCTCCGACTCGGCTGCCTCAAAGTACATTTCTAACTCTATCTTCTTTTTGCTTTTTGGCAAAACTTGGAGTTTGACTTTTAGTCAAAGGAAACAAAAAGGTGTCTTTTCTTTCCTCACACTGATCATCCCCTTGCTGTCATTCAGCATTGTCTGCCTCTGCTACTGTATCCACCCCCTCAGGATTAGGTGACTGTGGGCTCCCTTTTGCTCTGGTAACCAAGAAAGTACTCTGCACATGTTCTAAAACGTCCCAACCAATGAGCACAGGGGTGGGAATTTCTTCCGAAAGGGCTACCTGCCACTTCCCTGCCCAGTTTTTGAACCTGACATCTATTTCCGCCGCCTTTAGGATCTCTGCTTGTTTTAATTTTAATTTTATTAATTTTCCTGGAATTATGGCTTCAGCCCTGATTATCTCCGGGTGGACTATAGTGACTTGTGTTCCCGTGTCCTTTAACCCGATATATCTTTTCCCTTCTATCCAGATATACTCTCCAGCGTTCTTTAACAAGAGTGGCGTCAGGGGCATAGCATGTAGGCGGTTGCTCGGGTGATTGCCCCGGGTGATTTTTCGGTGGGGGCAGCAGTGCTGCTCGTGCCGCCCTCCCTGAGCCTGCCCTGTGCCATTTTGCGAGGCTGGGATTGCAAAGCGGACCAGGGAGGGCAGTGTGAGAATGACACCATGCACCCTTTGATCCCAGCCTTGTCCTCGCGGGGCTGGGATTGAAGGGCGCGTGGCTGTTGCCTCCTTCTCCTGCAGCCCTTCCTAGGAGGTTCCCTCCTTCAGATGCCTGTCTGTCCTTCTGTGGTGTAGTGTAGTGGTCCTTCTGTCGTGTGGTGCCAGTGTGGTGTAGTGGTTAAGAGCGGTGGACTCGTAATCTGGTGAACCGGGTTCGCGTCTCCGCTCCTCCATATGCAGCTGCTGGGTGACCTTGGGCCAGTCACACTTCTCTGAAGTCTCTCAGCCCCACTCACCTCACAGAGTGTTTGTTGTGGGGGAGGAAGGGAAAGGAGAATGTTAGCCACTTTGAGACTCCTTTGGGTAGTGATAAAGCAGGATATCAAATCCAAACTCTCCTTCTTCTTCAACAACAACTCATGGAGAGTGATGGAGGCAGCGGAACGGGATACCCTCATAGCTTCCATGAACAGAGGGTGCTGCCTTACTGCGCACCATCCAGCTCAGTATCTCATACACAGCCTGGCTGTCGTTCTCCAGGAGTTGAGTGTGGGTTCTCTCCCAGTCCTCCCTAGAGATGCCAAGGACCGAACCGCTGCTGCCCCTGAAGAGGACTGTAGTTCTGCTCTGTTTTTTGCTGACCAGGCCACATCCAGAGTTGTGTCCAGCTCTGGGAACCACATTTTAAGGAGGACATCAACAAATGCTCTTGAGGGAAAACAGGTGTGGCATGGCCCAGATGTTCGCCCGCCTCTATTTTGTTATTTCAGAGAGATCTGAAGTCTCCAAAGAGAGGCAGAGGAAAGCTGTTTTGTAATCGGTGTTTGGTGAAGCATTTTCTTTTAACTACATTAACTGTGTTCTATTTTCAAGGATACTATCCCCTTGGTGGCATTATCTCGGAGTCTACATCATCTTAATAACCTTGCCTTGCATTGCATTCCTGAAGGAGATAATAAGCAGAGCCAGGAGCTTAGAGGGCAGCTGGGGGAGGGGGGAGCCACGGAAGCTGCAGATTATAATAAAATGTCTTTTCATTTTGAATGGGCAGTAACTGCCTGCCTGCTTTAATACTGCAATTGGGACTGAGTGAAAGGAATGAATGAATGAATTATATTTGTACGGGCTTTTAGCTATCCTGACTTTGTTACTTCTGGCCTTTCTGATCTATCCTGTTTCATTGACAGGCAAAATAAATATATTGTTGTGGCAAAAGGGGCTACAAATAAGGGGAACCATATCCACTCTTATTTGTCAAAGCAATACTCTGATGTAGAGCCAGTTCATTTGATGTTAGCGGCCTTCTCGTCCCTGATAAATTAAAAGCTAGCTATATTGCAGGCCTCCCATGTTCTGAGGCAAAAATCTATCACTCAGGTAGGAGATTGTAATCTCTGGCACTGGATAGTGAGAGGTCTGGAAACCAAAGCCCCATACCTTCTAACATTTCTTCGATGAAAATAGAGACATCCCTTGCAACATCTCTCCGATGAAAATAGGGACGTCCTATTCCACACCCTCCAACATTTCTCCAGTGAAAATAGAGATGTCCTAAGGCAAAGTGGGACATTCCAGGATCAAATTAGAACCCAGGACGGCTTCCGTAATTCTGAGAATGTCGCTGGGAAACAGGGACATTTGAAGGGTCTGAGGCCCATGAGCAACTGCTGAAAAAAAAATGTTTAAAGAAATATCCTAACACCATTATCCAAATCTATGGTGCAGCTCCCATCACCACATAACACTGAGACTACATAACACCGGTCTTGAAAGACCTACACTGGCTCACAGTACGTTTCCGAGCACAATTCAAAGTGTTGGTGCTGACCTTTAAAGCCCTAAACAGCCTCGGTCCAGTATACCTGAAGGAGCGTCTCCACCCCCATCGTTCTTCCCGGACACTGAGGTACAGCGTCAAGGGCCTTCTGGTGGTTCCTTCGCTGCGAGAAGCCAGGTTACAGGGAACCAGGCAGAGGGCCTTCTCGGTAGTGGCACCCGCCCTGTGGAACGCCCTCCCACCAGATGTCAAAGAGAAAAATAACTACTGTACCAGACTTTTAGAAGACATCTGAAGGCAGCCCTTTTTAGGGAAGCTTTTAATGTTTAAAAGACTACGGTATTTTTATATTCTGTTGAAAGCTGCTCAGAGTGGCTGGGGAAACCCAGCCAGATGGGCGGGGTATAAACAAATTATTATTATATTATCACCTCCTCTCAAAAAGGATAGCTGGAGAAGGTTCAGAAAGGAGCAACCAGAATGAAGTTGAAGTCTGAAGAATACCATTGCAAGCAACCTGATGATCATTGGACTAAGGAATGTTTCAACCTTTAAAATCCATTTTGAAATGCTTTTGTTTTAAAGGGTACACCTGCTTGCCGCCCTGGGCTCCTCGGGTAGGAAGAGCAAGATGTAAATTCAATAAATAATCAGGAACCATCATTACTGACAGCTGCACAGCAATATGCGCACAAGGGTAATCATGGAGCAAAGAAAATTGAGGTAGTACCAAAACTAAAGGTCTTTATTTCTCTTTCTCTTTTTTAAAAAATAAAAAATATATTATTTCAAAACAGGCCTCTGCAACCCACCTTCCCTTGGATTCATGCAGCAGGAACAACTGTTGACTGAAAAGCATGGCAGTGGTGTGTGTGTGTGTGTGTGTGTGTGTGTGTGTGTGTAAACCACTGAGCTGTGCCATTAAGTAAGGGGCCCATTCAGAGTCTCTGGCAGCCTTGGGAGTGTTTGATGCCATTGGCAAAGACGAGGTGCTCACATAGAACCACCATCTCTAAGGACTTTGGGCATTGCCAAAGAACCACACATTTCTCTCCTGCAGAGCGTCAGCATAAGGCCAGCCCAGGTGCAAGTCCTTGTTATCAGCTTTGTAGGAATGGAGGAGAAATTTGGTTCGGTTCACACGCAAACGTGAATCTATGCAATTCACACTGTGTGAACCGAGAGACACAGCCGTCCTTCAAAATTCGCACTTCTCTGAATTTTGCAACCTGTTCTTTCAGTCAAGCAGTGTGTGCAAAAAATTGTACACAGGTAAATGCATATGCTGGTGATAAGAGCAAACCAAAAATGCACTGTGTTTGGTAAAATATGCTTTGCATGCAAAAATGTGTGATGCAGGAGAAATTTCGTAGAAAAACTAAAAAAAGACATGAATATTATTAAGGATTGAATACTTAGTAGCTGGCAAGACTGGATGTGTGTGTGTGTGTGTGTGTTACAATTAAGTTTAGTTGACTAGTTATTTTTGCTATACATCAAAGAAAACCAATAAAACATTTTTTAAAAAAGCAAAAAAGTGTACATGAGAGTTTGCACTAAATGCTGATGCATTTTCACAAGGACTTCTTAAAATATATATAATTGCAAACTGATGTGGAAATGTGGACAACTGAACCTAAGATGGGGAAAAATGAGAATGAGAAAACTGCATCACAAGATTGTGAATTTCAAAGGACGGCTGTGTTTTAAGTCTGCATCTTGTTTCGTTGTTACTAGGAAAGTTCATCTTTAAATGCAAGTGGAATCGACCCCACATCCCTAGGCTAGTTTGACATTACTGGTTCCCTAACTTCCAAAAGAAACTACGTGCAATTTGGCTGCATCTATAGCGTAACTCCAAGAAGGACCATTGCTGCGTTTCCCTGTCTCTTCGACATACGTCCTCGGTTTCTGCACCATCCCCAGTCAGGAGTCCCAGAGGCTGTCTCAAATCCTCCCCAGACAGCTTGCATCTTGTCTTCTTTTATAGTGTTCCAGTGTCCACCTCAAGTTACTCTTAAAACCACGTCCTCTCAGTGTTCTCTGCACTGAGAATATTGGGGGAGTCTATAAAACAGCCTCTCCGAGCCGTAGAAGGGAGGCGAATCCTGTGCTTCCGGGGTCCAGCAGGAAGGGGTAGGTGGATAAATATCTCAGGTCAACAGCCACGTATTTGAGGAGAAGGAAGAGGAGGCGGGGCATGTGCTTGGTGAGTGGATCCTGCAAGAAGTTAAGAAGTAAATATATGAGGAAGAAAGGGGGGCAGCGGCAAAGCAAGCCGATGCTGTGAGCTGGGGCAGGACGCTCCGCGGGGCCTCCGAGGAGTTTTCCTGCCTCCTCCCACTCAGCCGCCCTACAGCTGAGGGAGAGGCGGCAGGCGGACAGTTTGGGGCAGTGCGGAGCCTACGGGCACCCAAGCCACCGCGTCAATCCCAGGAGAGACGTGTGGCTTGGGCGCACTGCAGGCCCCGCAGTGAGTGCCGCCCGGCATTTTGTCACCCCCCTCAGTGGTGTTTTTTTTTAAAAAAAACATTTAATAATTTTTTCAATACAAACAACAATTGCAAAAGACACATACAACAAAAACCATAATAACCCTAATAACACAATTTGACAATTCAGATTTGAATACACTGATATACCTATGACTACACCCTTGGACTGCAAGAAGATCAAACCTCTCCATTCTGAAGGAAATCAGCCCTGAGTGCTCACTGGAAGGACAGATCCTGAAGCTGAGGCTCCAATACTTTGGCCACCTCATGAGAAGAGAAGACTCCCTGGAAAAGGCCCTGATGTTGGGAAAGATGGAGGGCACAAGGAGAAGGGGACGAGATGGTTGGACAGTGTTCTCGAAGCTACAAACATGAGTTTGACCAAACTGCGGGGGGCAGTGGAAGACAGGAGTGCCTGGCGTGCTCTGGTCGATGGGGTCATGAAGAGTCAGACACGACTGAACGACTAAACAACAACAACACCCTTTTAAACAATATTTTCCCACCTCTCTCTCCTCCCCCTACTTCCCACCACTATCCGCCTTATCACTTAAATATTCCTTCCACATTTCTTCATATTTATCCATTCTTAATTTGCGTCGACACGCAATTCGTTTGTATGTAGCTAATCTGTCCATATTATCAATCCATGTGCTCAATGGAATCTTTTTGCGGCTCTTCCAATTCATCAAAACAAGATTTTCTTTGCTTCTGTGGTGACACCCGAGGTGGCCTGCCCCCCCACCACACCACCCTTCCTCCGCCCTTGGGGGGACGGACCAAGAAAGATACCAACCTTGGATGCCTATGCAATGTGCTCTCTGTGGGGGCTTCTCGTGCACTTGATCCAGAACCTGCAGTGAGCGTGGAATGCTGCAGCACGATTGCTGGCAGGAGTGAGGCCTTGTCAGCATGTAACACCTGTGCTCAGAGCTCGGCACTGGTTGCTGATTTGCTACCGGGCTGAGTTCAAGGTGTTGTTACTATTAGTATATAAAGCCCTTAGCAACTTGGGACCAGTTTCCTTGGGAGATTGCCTCACCCCCCCACCCCACCCCATCTATGGCCACTTGACTGCTTCAACATGCAGAACTGGCACGGTTACGGGTGCCACACAATACCCATTGCATAAGAAATCCATCTTTTAGTGTGGCTGCACCTACACGTTGGAACACCCTGCCTGTGGAAATCAGGCAGGCACTTTCACTGTACTCTTTTCAGCAGCTGCTGAAAACATTTTTATTTAGATAAGCCTACTAGATATGTAGGGATGCTGGTGGCGCTGTGGGTTAAACCACAGAGCCTAGGACTTGCCGATCAGAAGGTCGGCAGTTCGAATCCCCGCAACGGGGTGAGCTCCCGTTGCTCGGTCCCAGCTCCTGCCAACCTAGCAGTTCAAAAGCACAAAGTGCAAGTAGATAAACAGGTACCACTCCGGCAGGAAGGTAAACGGTGTTTCCGTGCGCTGCTCTGGTTCGCCAGCAGCGGCTTAGTCATGCTGGCCACATGACCCGGAAGCTGTACGCTGGCTCCCTCGGCCAATAAAGCGAGATGAGCGCCGCAACCCCAGAGTCGGCCACGACTGGACCTAACGGTTAGGGGTCCCTTTATCTTTACCTTTACTAGATATGTAGAATGTTGTTGCACGTTTTAGTCTGTTTTTAGTTTATTGCTGATTCTACCTTTTTTTGGATGTTTTACATCCTTGTTTTTAACATTTAAAAAACTGATAATTTCATTCTTCTTTGCCTTTTATGCTCTGATGGTTTTTGCTTTTTTTTAAAAAAAAAAAGTCGTGGTGTACCCATTTTATGAAATAAATAAATATGGTTGGCCAGGGGTTAGGACCAGATGATGCTCCAACTCTACAGTTCTATGATTTTCCAAGGTAAAATACTTGGGTCCTAAGTTGTTCAGGGCCTTATAAGTTAATATGACAATTTACGATGATTGTGATGGTGTGTTGTTCGATGTTGGTTTTATCTGTGAAATGGACGTCATGTGACCACATGCTTGATGGGTGAGGTTTTTGCATTTGGGACAAAATGATTGAACAGGATGTTTAGATGAGGACAGAAGAAGCTTAATTTGGGCTAAGTCCTGTTGAATTCAGTGGGATTTACTGCCAAGCAGACATGCATAGGTTTGCGCACTCAGTCACCGCCTCATTTTATACTGTTTTTCACAGCCACTTACAATTTCATTGAACAACCTTTTCCTTCCCGTGTAAGTCGCACATGACGGCATCTTCTTTTTCCTAAGATTTCCCCCACGCCAAAATAAAATAAATAAAATGAGAGACATGTTGGTTCATCTCGGCATCGCATCCCCAAAATTTCCTCTTTTTCACCGGGAGCAAAATGAAAGGTGGAAGGGTGGAAGGAAAGAAAGAACTTTATATGAATGGCTACAGGCTCCCTAGCTCTTTGAATTAAAGGAAAATAAATAAATAAACCTCACCCTGTCATGATGAGCCACATTCACACCATCTGTTTAAAGCACTATGATGCCCCTTGAATCATGCATGGCTTCCCCCCAAAGAATTCTGGGAGTTTTTAAGGGTGCTGAGAATTGTTAGGAGCCTCCTATTCTCCTCCCAGAACTTCAATTCTCAGAGTGATTTAACAGTCAACCCCTCTTCCCAGGGAACTCTGGGAATTATATCTCTGTGAGGGGAATGGGGTCTTCTAACAATTATCACACCCTTTAAAAAAAAACTACAGCTCCCAGAATGCTTTGGGGGAAGCCCTGACTGTCTAAAGTGGTATTGCAATGCTTTAAATGCATGTGACCCAAGTCAGAGCTGGCTGAAAACATTTTGCCGCCTGAGACAAAGGACAAGGTGATGCACCTTCCTCATTCCGGCTACAGAAGCCGACTGGTCCGGCGCTCAAATCTTATGTAAGCACTGGTGTTGGGGTAGATGCCCACACCACACCTGAGGACAGCTAAAGCGAGTGTAGGGCATAACGTGAAGCCCCCAATTCTGCCTTCCAACATCTCACTGCCACCCCTCAGCAACTAAGGCTGCCACCACACGCCACCTAACAGTAGAGCCGGCCTTGGGTCAACAGATCGTGGCATGGCTGCTGTTGCTTCTTGAGCATTACGGCCAAAAAAGGATTGGAATCTAAACCACCCTCTTCCAAGCCCAAACCGTTAACCACGGCGAGCGGCAGACGCAGCCCAGATTTATGGTGTGTTGCGGCCCTTCTGGAGAGGAGGAAGAACGTGATGCCTACTCACAGGTTTGATGGAATCCTGTTCTGCATACTTGAACTTCTTCTGCTTGTAGTAGTCCCGGTTGGATAGGAAGTTGAGCAGAAGGAGATCACAAAGTACAGAGGCCTGCAGAAGACAAAACAGGACTTCCAGTGTTGTTGACATGTGCTTTGGGTGGCTACAGATGGACCTGAGTGACGATGCCCTCCTGCCATTCCCACAGACACTCTCACTTTCCTTATTTACAAGGTAATGAAGTCTCTGTTTTCTACCATGTGCTCCTTCTAAAGCTAGTTTTGTCTCTCATTATAATCTTTCACAGAAAAATTGAGTCTTTGGAAGCTAAATCTCTGAAAGGGAGGTGAATGTCAGTGTACTCACACGGGTAGAAAAAATCAGCACATGGACTCCGACTAACATTGGGAATAACTTTCTTAAAAGCTGTTCAACAGTGGAATGGACCAGACCCTTCAAGTGTTCCTCTTTTCCAGGGACATTATGGGATTCACAGAAGCTGTCCTGGTTTCTGATTTGATCCCGGAATATCCCGCTTTTCCTTAGTGTATTTTTTGTCTTTGTGGAAGCCGCCCAGAGTGGCTGGGGAAACCCAGCCAGATGGGCGGGGTACAAATAAATTATTATTATTATTATTATTATTATTATTATTATTATTATTATTATTATTAGGATGTCCCTATTTTCATTGGAGAGACGTTGGAGGGTATAATGGACTCCCTTAGAAGCTGGTGGACCCTCCTTTGTTGGAGGTTTTTAAGCAGAGGCTTGATGACATCTCCCAAAGACTTCTGGGAACTGTAGTTTGTTAAGGGTGCTGTGAGGCTCCTATGCCCCTCACAGAGCTTCAGTTCCCAAAGTGGTTGAACAATCAGTCCCTCTTTCCAGGGATCTTTGTGAGGGGAACATGGGGTCTCCTAACAACTCTCAGCACCCTTAACTCCAGGATGCCATGACCATCAGAAGTGGCACCAGAGTATTTTAAATGGATGGTGTGAATGTGGCCTGAAAAAACCACACAGACCACCTGGTCACAGTCTTCCCAACAATGGCGAGATGGGTTGCATGTTGCATTTAAACTATAGCCATTGAATCCAAATTGGCTTCTATGCCAATAATTTGGCATGCAGATCTCTGGCAAATCTGTGTCTTCTTCTGTCCTCTCTTTATGTTGATGCATTAAGTGACAACAACCCTCGAGGTTGTAAATGCCTGCAGATTCTTTTGGAGTTTCACCTGTCTCATAGCCAGAATAGAGCTTAATTCGTTCTTAACCTGAAACTGTCCTTAACCTGAAGCACCACTTTAGCTAATGGGGCCTCCTGCTGCCGCTGCACGATTTCTAGTCCCATCCTGAGGTAAAGTTCTTAACCCGAGGTACTATTTCTGGGTTAGCGGAGTCTGTAACCTGAAGCATCTGTAACCCGAGGTACCACTGTACTTCCTTACACAGCACATAGTGAAACTGGGGAACTCCCTGCCACAGGAGGCAGTGATGGCGACCAACTTGGATGGCTCTACAAGAGAATTAGATTAATGGAGAAAAGGACCGTCAGTGGCTACTAGCCATGGTGGCTGTGTTCTGTCTGCTGTTGGAGGTGCTGTTGTTGATTCTGAATTCCAGTGGCTGGGCGTTACAAGTGAGGAGAGTGCTCTTGCACCCGGGTCCTGCTTCAGAGTTTGCCACAGCCATCTGGTTGGCCACAGTGAGACTAGACAGACCCTCTAGGGCCTGATCTAGCAGCCAGACTCCTCCGGGGTTCTTCATAACAGCACTTACCACTCCAAAGATGCCAATCCCGGAGCCTATGGTTGTCATCGTTGGAATAATGTCAAATTTTCCTGCCTGGATAGGAACAGAGATGGCAAGGGGAGAACTGTTAGTGTCCTTTATGGCCACCAAAGAAAGCAAGTGAGCTTTGATTGGTTAATTCTACACAACTGTGGGTGATTAAAGCTGCAGGAAGGGGTGTGGCCTGGGAATGCCCCACCCCCTGATATGCATCTTGCTTGGGAATAAATTCCATCTAACACAACAGGAGTTTCACAATATGGAGTGCATGATCTGCACCCAATGCAGGTAAACCTTCTGCTTGAGCTATCTACCTGGGACTGAGAGGCACTGAGGTATAGTGGTTAGAGGAGTAGTGAGGAACCTTCATCCCTCCAGATGTTTCTGAACTCTCAGCTTCCATCATCCTGCCTGGGGCTGATGGGAGTTGGACTCCAGTTAACACCTGGAGGGCCACAAGTTCCCTTCTTTGGGTTAGAGCAACTGACAAGGAGACCCGAGTTCAAATCCTCACTCAACCAAGAAGTTTGGGCTCATCATACTTGCTCCTGGTGTCACCTACCTCACAAGGTTGTTGTGAGGATGAGATGGGGGTGGAGAACTATGTATACTGCCCCGAACGCCTTTAAGAAAAGCTGGGATAGATGAGGGGGTGAGGGTTGGTCAAACCAGGGACACAGCTAGGATGGCCAGGTCAGGAGCATCCCAGACCCTGAGATTTCAAGGTCCAAACCTGAGACATAGGGATGGCCCCATGTAATGTCATGGGGCAGGCCCTGGAGATGGAGGTTAATTGGGAAAGGGGAGCAGAGGAAGGCAACCCACCGACCCAGATAGTCTAGGCCAGTGTTTCCCAACCTTGGGTCTCCAGCTGTTTTTGGACTACAACTCCCATCATCCCTAGCTAGCAAGACCAGTGGTCAGGGATGATGGCAACTGTAGTCCAAAAAGAGCTGGAGACCCAAGGTTGGGAAACACTGGTCTAGGCTATAATTTGCAGCCAGCAAGCTGCATGCACATTCTTCTCAATATTTTTATTATTATTGAAGGCGCTTTTGCGCACCTCGAGATTCAAGCCCTACCTGGAGATTTATTGTTCTGCCCAGACACTGAGGTCCAGCGCTGAGGGCCTTCTGGCGGTTCCCTCACTGCGAGAAGCCAAGTTACAGGGAACCAGGCAGAGTGCCTTCTTGGTAGTGGCACCCGCCCTGTGGAACGCCCTCCCACCAGATGTCAAAGAGAACAACTACTACCAGACTTTTAGAAGACATCTGAAGGCAGCCCTGTTTAGGGAAGCTTTTAATGTTTGATGCATTACTGTATTTTAATATTTTGTTGGGGGCCGCCCAGGGTGGCTGGGGAAGCCCAGCCAGATGGGCCAGGTATAAATAATAAAATATATTATTATTATTATTATTATTATTATTATTATTATTATTATTATCATCATCATCATCATCATCATCATCCCTGCCACCTGGAGGGAGCCAGGCAAATCTAGATATTTCAGGAGGTCTGACAACCCTACCCGCAGCTGCATTTGACTGACGTTGCCCAGCCTACTTGGAAGGAAGGCTCCACTCACAACAATCGAGGCCACAAGGAGAAAACACCAACCATTTTTCAAAGCGAGCCTTACCTTCCCGTTCACCAGAATGTCAAATCGGATGCCAAACACCTTGTACAGGGTTCTTAGGTCTCTTCCATTTTCTCTGTAATATTTGGCGTACCTTTCAAAGCAAAAAGAGGCAATTTGTATGCATGAAAACGAACAAGGGTTCCTGGAACTGGAATCCTCAGGGTCTCTCTCTGTCTGGCCCTCAAGGCTCTCCTCAGGCCGCCCCCCTCACAGCAGTGCTCTCCCCCATGTATGATGCCAGCAGCTGGCATTTATTTGTGAGTGGCATATTGGTTAGAGTGACGGACTAGGACCTAGGAGAGACTAGGGTTCAAATCCCCCCACCCAGCCATGGATGTGACCTTGAGGACCAGTCCTTGCCTCTCTCCGGCTGACCTACCTCACAGGGTTGTTGTGAGGAAAAAATGGAGAGGGAGAAGAGCTGAGCGTGCCGCGTTGAGCTCCTTGGAGGCAAAGGTGGGGATACAAATGGAATAAATAAATAAGGGGGGGGGGGAGATGGACAGACGGGACAGAACAACTCCAAAAGGCCACCGTACCTGAAGTTGAACCCTGGAGAGAGGTTGTTTTCATCATTGTAAAGTCCATGGAACCGGTAAACGGGCACACAGTGCCTCACAAGCCAGTCGAGGTCACAGTCCCAGGAGATGGTGATGCCAACGACGCCCCCCTGCCCAGGGGAACAAGAGGGCATCCTAAATTTTGGGGGGGCCTAAGAGAGTGGGGCCCTAAGCTATAGCTTGTAGCTTATAAGTAAATCTGGCACGGCCTGCAAAACTGGTTTGCGTCTGAAGGAGTTGGAGCCATCCATGCCTGCTTAGCACCCTACCCACTTTGACTCAGCACCTACTCTAGTCAACCCATTTCCCCTTGCCCAGACTGGCCAGGAGGAAGTCCTCACCTTAAGGGCGAGAACGGAAAACTTCTGCCCGGATTCCTCCACCACGTACCCCAGCTCAAACACAGGACACAGGGGGTCCCTGTCTTTGTGGTAGGTGCAGTTCGCGAGGTAGTCCTTGGTGACTCGCTCCACAAGGTTACGTCTGTAGAAGAGGAAGAAACAAACCCAGTCATCTCTGTTTGCAGATGGCTCACTAAATGAGGGTTGTTAACTGGGCTGCCAGCTGCCTTGAGCATCATGCCGTGAGCGGAAAAGGCAGGGTAGATTCAAGACAGGACTCCACCTGGAGTCCTGTGTCCAGCTTCATTATACAGCTTCCAGAGTGAAATATACTCGGAGTCGAGTGTGGATTTCATGCTCTTTATTCAGCTCATAGTAGTGAGGAGGAATGGAAGTTCTCCCAAAATGTCTGCTTTATATACATTATTTACATAATTGGCCCCACGTGATTGGCTAATTCCAGGATTCTCCTGTAGGCCAATCCAGTTGCGGATTCACTTTCAGCTGGAGTTGGATTGGGTGGCTCCTGTGGCCCAATAAGACTGCTGCATTCTGGATCCTATTGTTCTAGGACCAATCAGACTGCTGCATTCTGAATCCTATTGTTCTAGGACCAATCAGACTGTTGCATTCTGAATCCAATTTGGATCCTATTTAACTCGGTACATAACACAGAGGATGCTGAAGACCCACCTCTTTGCCCCGGCTTGAGCTGTACGATTTTAGGACCTACTTTATTTTTATGATTCTAACTTTTTAAAAAATTAAATAATTCTTATTAGTTTTACATCACAATAATCCAATAAAAGCCTCATTATAACAATGCCAAATTATAATACCATTAATAATGCCAATCATTCCAAAGCCAAGTTATACAATTTAGGTGCTCCCCCTCCCCCCGTGTACTAGAATTGATGGTTTGATGATGATTTACTATATTTCTGCATTCCAAAATCTTATGAATTTCCATTACACTCCAGTCAGAATAACAAACACTTATACGATTCTAACTGCTTTTAAACTGTTTTTAATTTTATAAGTCACCTTGGAGGGGCAGGTAATATAAGAACAACACAACAACAACAACAACAACAACAACAACAACAACAACAACAACATTACCGTATAGCATGAGGACTGTCCCACACGATCTCATGGATCCTGGGCTTACCTGGCGACTTTGAACTTGGGGAAGGTGATACTGTTCTTGATAAACAAGGTGAAGTTTTCAGCCGCCAGAAGCAGAGGGGGGCTGTAAGACAAAAGAAGGATTAGTGCCTATGTGTCAAAATGCCTGTGTCCAAAGGAGGTTGGGATACCCTTCCACCTTACTTGTTTACAAAATTATATGCCACTATTAATAAAAACAATCCAGAGCCATTAGCAACAATTAAAACCATATACAAACACAAGCACACATAAAAAATGCACACACAAAACCCTCCCAGTTCATGCTGTGTTGAGGATCCCAGGAATAGACAATCATTGATTAGATGGACCCAATGGTCTAAGAGACAACATCCTACATTCTTCTGATTTTATGAGGACTAGTGTCGCTTGGATGAGAAAGCAGAGACTTACTTAGGAACTTTGTCATCGATCTCCACCGGACACCACCCAAAGATCTCGCAGGTTTTCTCTGTGTGGCTAAAATTCACACACTTCCCAGTCATGATACCTGCAGAAAATGGAAAACACAGTCCGGTTAGTAAAAGATCATCTAAGAGACCAGCATGAGCTATTTGCAGTCTTTGGATAAAGCTCTACTGCACTCTAACCCAGGCATAGGCAAACTTGGCCCTCCAGATGTTTTGAGACTACAGTTCCCATCATCCCTGACCACTGGTCCTATTAGCTAGGGATGATGGGAGTTGTAGTCCCAAAACATCTGGAGGGCCAAGTTTGCCCATGCCTCCTCTAACCCATGATTTCCTCCAGCAGCTTGTAAACCTGTGAAGGGAAACTTCTGCGTTTAATCTATGCACTTCACCTTGAAAGCTTTAGACCAGGGATGGGGAACTTGTGGGTCTCCAGAGGTTGAAGAATTATAACTCCCATCCTCCTCCCTGACATATTGCCACACTAGCCAGGGCTGATGGCAGTCAAATCAACACAGAAGTTTATAACATTATGCATGGCATGGAGAGAGTGGATAGAGAAAAGCTTTTTGCCCTCTCGTTTGCAGCCCTGCCCTTATTTCATGCAAATCTGGGATGGTGATGTTAATCCTCCAATGCGGGCTGTGTGACGACAGCCTTACGTTTTTTATATATATAGGAAGATATATAATGAGTCACAGGGTGAACGCAACAAGGGCTTATTGCCTGCACGGTTTCCTTCTCACCTTGGCCCTGACGAAGGAACTTTCCGGCAGTGCATTCGCTGTCTTGGTCACATTTCCCTGCTTCGGGATGCTGAGATAAGGGCAGAAAAAACGTGTGTCACTCAACAACCAGGATGTAAATTTACATCACATCTCTTTTGCATTCTTACATCAGGTACATCATTGCTGGGGACTCTGTGGCCCTCCAGACACTGCTGGACTAAAACTCCGACCACCCCTGATTGTTGGGATGGGAAGAATCAAACTAGTAATGGAGGAGCACAAGTCAGGCTGCATGCTTGGAAGGTTTGCTGAGGAAGTGAGTCTCACTTCACTGGGGGTTACAGGATGGAAGCAGCAAGACTTGGGAGATGGTGTGTGTTGGTGGAGGGGCAGGTTCCTGATGGCGGATGACCTTGTGTGGTATGGAAAGGAGGACAAGAAACAAAGTTTTATGGCATTGTCTGCATCAGCTTGATGCATCCCTGAAAATAGCACAAGGACTCTCATCCCGTTACTTGTTTTGCTTTGTCCCTGATTAGTGCTCTGCTCCTTGGTAGTTTGCCAGGAAAGCACTTCATTAAAGCACTTCAATTAATTTGTACAAACGTCTTGCGACATCCCTCATCCTGGCCACTTTACAGACCTTTCACCCTTCCTAGTCGGGACCTTTTGGAACTCCCCCCTATTAACATTTATGCTCATTTCTTTTCAGGGTTTGGGCTCTCCTGTTCTTGCACAATTGCTGCTACTTCCCACTGGGGCAAAAACACTCCCTTCTGAATCATCTGCGTCTGCCGCAGAAAGCTTTGCAATATCAGTGACCTCTGATTACATTAAATTCCTGGGCTTTGCAGAGGGAGGGAGGTGGGAGACAGAATCTGTTACTCTTCATTCCATTCCTAGCCTTAAACTTGCAGAGCTTTTGCTCGTGCCTGTTAGTTTTGCCAACTTTCCCCCATTTGAAACTGTTCTCTACAGTGGTACCTCAGGTTAAGAACTTAATTCGTTCTGGAGGCCTGTTCTTAACCTGAAACTGTTCTTAACCTGAAGTACCACTTTAGCTAATGGGGCCTCCTGCTGCCGCTGCGCTGCTGCTGCACGATTTCTGTTCTCATCCTGAAGCAAAGTTCTTAACCCAAGGTAATATTTCTGGGTTAGCGGAGTCTGTAACCTGAAGCGTATGTAACCTGAAGCATCTTTAACCCAAGGTACCACTGTATTTAATTTGGGCTTTCGTGGTAAAATAAGAAGGCAGTTGACAGGGTGTCCTCTTGAATGTTTTAGCCAGATGATGGAATCTTATTATCATGGTTTGCCTGCTTGTATCTTTAGGGGAAAGACATTCTTCTCCATCCTGGTTCGATCCAGGTGTTTTGGACTAAAACTCCCCATCAGCCCCAGACGTGGCATGATAGAGGTCTAGGAGGGGCAGGAGCCAGACTGCAGCTGGTAGGAGTGCCACCATTCTTCCCACAGATGCATAGCTTGGTGGAACAGCTGTGGATTAAAGCAGATCTATGGAGCAAAGAGCTGCGATGCAGCTGGCTGCGTTTGACCCCTGTGGATGGGTCAGTGGTCAGGGCTGTGTGAAAGTCTAACAGCTCTTTATGCTCATAGCTGTTCGGCAAGCCAACAGACTCCCTCGAAAGGTGGTGGCTCTCCTTCATAGGAGCTTTTTGAAGCAGAGGTTGGATAGCCATCTGTCATGGATGCTTTAGCCGAGATTCCTGCATTGCAGGGGGGTTGGACTAGTGGATCCTTAGGGCCCCTTACAACTCTTCAATTCTATGACTCCAGGGAGTTTATTTATTTATTGGAATAAAATTTAAATGCCGCTTGATTGTAAAAAAAACAAAAAACAAACAAAACCAACAACCCTCAGAGCAGTTTGCAAAACAGTGAGATTGAAAACAGCTAAAAACAACTATTTGGTAATGTATTAATTACAAAAAAAGCTAAAAATGGGATTAAAACACGTGCCAACATTCAAAACATCTGGGTAGGCTCACCTAAACAAAAATTGTTTTTAGACCACTGTAAGCAGATGAAAACATTAGCAGGATTCTAATAACACTTGTAAGGGATGCGGGTGGCGCTGTGGGTTAAACCACAGAGCCTAGGACTTGCCGATCAGAAGGTCAGCGTTTGAATCCCCGTGATGGGGCAAGCTCCCGTTGCTCGGTCCCTGCTCCTGCCCACCTAGCAGTTTGAAAGCACGTCAAAGTGCAAGTAGATAAATAGGTACTGCTCCGGCAGGAAGGTAAACGGCGTTTCTGTGCACTGCTCTGGCTCGCCAGAAGCGGCTCAGTCCTGCTGGCCACATGACCCGGAAGCTGTATGCCAGCTCCCTCGGCCAATAAAGCGAGATGAGCGCCGCAACCCCAGAGTCAGCCAAGACTGGACCTAACGGTCAGAGGTCCCTTTACCTTTACTAATAACACTTGTAGGTAACAAATACTATGGACGCTATGGACAGATGCAAAATAGAGGTTGTGAAATAATATTCAGTTGAAAATGTTGGCAATAGAACCCAGGGAGGGGATAGTGGGAAGTCCCGAGATTCAGAGAAATCTCTTTATATGGACATGTATTTGGTATTGTTATAACTTTACACTTGTGAAATGAAATGAAAACAATTTTTTAAAAAGTTTTTAGCAGGCACCAAAAGAAGTGCAGTGAAAGCACCTGCTTGTTGTCCCTAGGCAGGGAGCAGGGGCGGTCCATCCTGTTTCGCCGCCTGAAGCGAAACAGGGGTGTGCCACTCCCTGCCTTCCCACTGCCCCTCAATTTATGCTATTGCCGGAATGCCCCCTCTCTCGCTGAACTCATTGAGAGCCGGGGTCCTTCTCAAAGATGTTGCTACTCATCTTCTCCACTCCAGGACTCCAAACTCTGGACTCGCCGGCAAATATCGCGCAGCCTAATTTTGTGTGTGTTTGCTGCTGGCTGCTGTGAGCACTTTCTGAAGAAGGAAAGAGAGTTATGTGGAATTAAGAAACAACCGATTACCTCAGGGCACGTTTCCTGCTTCTGTCCACGGGTGATAATGAAGTTGGTCATAACCACAAAGGAACTGTCACCCTACAGAGGAAAATAAGACCAGATAGTTTGGTTAAGGAGAAGAGTAATTGGTCACTCTTTTGAATTATGGTGCTGGAGGAGACTCTTGAGAGTCCCATGGACTGCAAGAAGATCAAACCTATCCATTCTTAAGGAAATTAGCCCTGAGTGCTCACTGGAAGGACAGATCCTGAAGTTGAGGCTCCAATACTTTGGCCGCCTCATGAGAAGAGAAGACTCCCTGGAAAAGACCCTGATGTTGGGAAAGATGGAGGGCACAAGGAGAAGGGGACGACAGAGGACGAGATGGTTGGAGAGTGTTCTCAAAGCTACCAGCATGAGTTTGACTAAACTGCGGGAGGCAGTGGAAGACAGGAGTGCCTGGCGTGCTCTGGTCCATGGGGTCACGAAGAGTCGGACACGACTAAACGACTAAACAACAACAACATGCCTCTTCTGCTCTCTGTTCAACAGTGGAACAGACTCCTTGTGAAGGTGGTGGACTCTCCTTCACGGAAGGTCCTTAAGCAGAGGTTGGGTGGCCACCTGTCAGGGATTCTGTAGCTGTGATTCCTGCATTGCAGGGGGTTGGACTAGATGATCCTCAGGATCCCTTCCAACTGTAGAATTCTATGATTCTGTGAACCAGGTGGTCCACAGTTTGGCTTAACAGCTTGCCTTTTACCCTGGTGGTGGCATTATCAAATTCCAGGTCAGCTTATTACAAAATCTCCTCCATCCATTATTTAATGATGAGAAGGTTGGTTCATAACACATCAAGCTGCCATATCAACCAGCCTCTAAATTGTGGGATTCCCTTGCTAGGGAGATGCAACTGGTTTCTTCACTATACAGTGGTACCTCGGGTTAAGTACTTAATTCGTTCTGGAGGTCCGTTCTTAACCTGAAACTGTTCTTAACCTGAAGCACCACTTTAGCTAATGGGGCCTCCCGCTGCCGTCGCGTTGCCGGAACATGATTTCTGTTCTCATCCTGAAGCAAAGTTCTTAACCTGAGGTACTATTTCTGGGTTAGTCGAGTCTGTAACCTGAAGCGTATGTAACCTAAAGCGTATGTAACCTGAGGTACCACTGTACTGCTTTCGGCAAATGCTGAAGACACACATTTTTGCCCCTGAGATGTGTGTTTTGGGGGCCCACCCTATTCTTGTGACTGTAATGTGTTTCAACTGCTTCTAATTCATAATTTCAAGTTGTTGTCACCTACCCTGGGACCTGCTGGTGAAGGGCGGGTAATGGCAATAAAAAATGATAATAATACTATCAACTTTCCTGCTCTTATTCCCCACAGAACGGTACAATTCCCAGAATTCCCTGGGAAAGGGCATTGGTGGTTAAACCACTTTTGGAATTGTAGCTCTGTGAGAGGAATAGGGGCCTCCTAACAACTCTCTGTATTCTTAGCAAACTACAGCTCCCAGAATTCTTTGGGGAAACCCATGACTGCTTATAGTATCATAGTGCTTTACGTGTAGGGGGTGAATATGTCCTGGATATCAGCTACCAACAAGCACTGCCATTTGCGTACAGAGTTCAAATATGCATAAACAGCACTAAGCAGGAAGAAAAACTGTCCAATTAATACAACCAGGACAAAAGAAGGGTGAATGGCCAATTTTTGTGAAAAACTTCCATCACAGCCTCTCGTGAAAAAGAAAACTGCTCAGCTCAAAGACTTCTTATCAGTGGCTGATGCACATCCCGGATTACTGGGACACATTCCTCAAAGATGATAGTTGAGAAAAGCTTTCACCAAGGAGACTTAGGCATAGCTGTCAACTTTTCGCTTTTCTTGCGAGGAATCCTCTCTGGATAAGGGAATTTCACTTTAAAAAAGGGAAACGTTGGCAGCTATGGACTTAGGATAAACTGGGACATAGAGGATAAAGATTTACTGCTCAAAACAGATCTATAACTGGTTGTTCCATAGTATCACAGTTCTATTTGTGTTGCTGTTAACTGATTGTCCTTTTTTTTTTTTTTACATGTTTGTACTTCGGGGTACATTGCAAATATTTTTACATACTGCTGGGTCTCATTGCGGTTTGTGTCACATTCACAGTGTGTGTGGCCACACTTAACTCTGTGTTTGATTGTGATAATCATTTTACCTACAGTGGTACCTCGGGTTAAGTACTTAATTCGTTCTGGTGGTCTGTTCTTAACCTGAAACTGTTCTTAACCTGAAGCACCACTTTAGCTAATGGGGCCTCCCGCTGCTGCTGCACCGCCGGAGCACGATTTCTGTTCTCATCCTGAAGCAAAGTTCTTAACCCGAGGTGCTATTTCTGGGTTAGCGGAGTCTGTAACCTGAAGCATATGTAACCTGAAGTGTATGTAACCTGAAGTACCACTGTATCTGAAAGGTGCTGTTGTTGTTTAAGCTTAAAGATAATAATTATATGGGGAAATAAATGGAAAAATCGTTGACATCCCACTCTGTTCCCCCCCCACACACATTTTCTTCATCTTCTTAACTATACTAGCAGAGCAGTTTGTAAAACTCTGAAGGCTGGTTAGGGTGTCCTTGTGGAGAATGTGAAGGACCACATGAATGAGTTGCGAATTGAACAGGAATTGAATTGATTCCTTTCCAGAGGGCGTGAACCGGCACTGGAACCAATTGCTTTTTCTTAAAACCAAACTTCCCAAGAGCTTCTTTTCCTTCTGTTGGACAGAAGTGCTTAATTCCTTACCTGAGGAGGGAAAACATAATCAGCCACGTCCCATATGTGCGGGCTGATCTCACTGGTGTTTGTCAGGGTTAATCCTTTGAGCTTCACTGAGACGGAGCTGATGATGCCATCCTTGGACTGGTAGCCTTTCTCATAAAGGAAAACCCACCTAGTGAAGAAGTGGGAGGGGAGGAGAGACAGAAGATAATTGACAGCCACAAGGAGCAACTGGGTGCTGTGTTCTTGCATCCTCAGAACAGCCAATCACATTGCAGATTCTATACCTGTCTTCTAATTCTGGGATGGGCAACCTGTTGGCCCTAGCCGGTATATGGTCCACAGCCTAAATTTATGTGACCTAAAGCATCATTCAAATACCCTGGACGTTCCCTCCACCATGCTTGCCTCTCCTGAACACCAACTCTTTGATGGCACACTGAGCCCTAAAGGAGGGGGAGGGAAAGTTGAAATTCTGGGATATTCAAAAAGCAGCCAGACCTACAATTCATATCTTGCTAGATAGGCATATCATGAGAGCTGATGCTCACAGTCTTCCTGTTACATCTATCTATCTATCTATCTATCTATCTATCTATCTATCATCTATCTATCTATCTATCTATCTATCTATCTATCTATCATCTATCTATCTATCTATCTATCATCTATCATCATCATCTATCATCTATCTATCTATCATCTATCATCTATCTATCTATCATCTATCTATCATCTATCTATCATCTATCTATCTACCATCTATCTATCTATCTATCTATCTATCTATCTATCTATCATCTATCTATCTATCTATCTATCTATCTATCTATCTATCATCTATCATCATCATCTATCATCTATCATCTATCATCTATCATCTATCATCTATCATCTATCATCTATCTATCTATCATCTATCTATCATCTATCTATCATCTATCTATCATCTATCTATCTACCATCTATCTATCTACCATCTATCTATCTATCATCTATCTATCTATCTATCTATCTATCTATCTATCTATCTATCTATCTATCATCTATCTATCTATCTATCTATCTATCTATCTATCTATCTATCTATCGTCATCTATCTTTCTATCTATCATCTATCTATCTATCATCTATCTATCTATCTATCTATCTATCTATCTATCTATCATCTATCTATCATCTATCTATCTATCTATCTATCTATCTATCTATCTATCTATCTATCTAATCATCTTCCTTTCTGAGCACTGAAGCCCATTTTAAGCCTGCCTGAACAAAGCTGCTGTACCTGTTACTACTCTTCAGCAATTAAAGCTCACACCAATAACAAACTTAGTTGGTCTCTAAGGTGCTACTGGAAGGATTTTTTTAAAAAAATGTTTCAACTACAGCAGGCCAACACGGCTACCTACCTGTATTCTGAGTGAATAAATGTTATTTTCACCTTTTACAAGACTGTTTGTGTGGTGGTTATTTTGAGGGGGAGAAAGTGGGGCGGGGGGAGGAATACCAGGGAAATCCAATCTGCCTTAAAGCATTCTGGATTACTAGCCTTTTAGTTTTTAAGGCTAAAACCAGCCTGTCTAGCGAAATGTTGCAGGGATAAAAGGAAGGACTTCTTCACAGTGCAGAGTTAAACCACGGAACTCATTGAACAGGGGCAGTAATGGCCACCAACATGGATGGCTTTAAAAGAGAGATAGACATATTCAAGGAGGGTACAGCTACCAATGAATACTAGCTCAGCCTCTGCAGTTGGAGGCAGCAATGCTTCTTAATGCCAGTTGCTGGAAACCACAGGAGGGGAGAGGGGTCTTGTGTTCAAATCCTGCTTGTGGGTTTCCCACAGGCATCTGGTTGGCCACTGTGAGAACAGCAGGCCGGACTAGATGGTTTATTTATTGGCCTGATCCAGCAGGCTCTTCTTAAATTGTCACAGCTGTCTTGCTTTAGTGTGAGACCAAGAGGAGACCTGGTTCAAAACATCCACTTCATCTCTTGTGCCGTGGGAGTCATGCCCACATTCTGCTGTGGGGATGAAAACCAGATTTATCTCCTTTTTTAGCCCGGCAGTCTCGAGCAGACCATGCCACACAATCTTGGATTTCAGCTCGAAAAGTGATGGCTTCCTTTACTGCCTCCGAGAGCCAGGATGAATCAATCGGCTGTGTTTTGCTTGTGACCTAATGGGCTATTTGCGGAGTCAAAACGGAAGGGATCTGATTTGAGGGAATGCTAATCTGGCAAAATAAAAGGGGACACTTCCAGCCACATATGGCATTCCTGGAGCAAAGTGAAAGTGCTTGCTGGATATTTTTCGTTTTTACTAAATATAAGCCGCTATTATAACATCAGGCTCAGGACCGGCCCAATGCATTTTGACACTTGAGGCGAACCTCAAAATGGCGGCCTTCCCCCCAAATGCCAGGGAAGAAGGGGTAAGTGAAGACCTACATCAGGAGCAAAGGGGGAATAAATATCTCCATCGGGAGCAAGGAGGAAAGTTAAATCTACCTTACTCAATGGTTGAAGGGGGAATCAAAGACCATCACTGGGCAGGAGTGGGGGGAAAGCGGGCCACTCCATTCCCTCCAACATTTCTCCGATGAAAATAAGGACATCCCATTCCATGATGATAATCTTACTATTTATGCCCCACACTTCTTATTGGGTTGCCCCAGCATTCTGGGAAGCTTCTAACATATATAAAAACATAATAAAACATTAAGTAATTTTTAAAAACCCTTCACTATACAGGATTGCCTTCAGACGGCTCGGGGGTTGGATGACTCCATAACCTCCAACAAAAATAGGGACATCCTAAGGAAAAGTGGGACATTCCGGGATCAAATCAGAAACCCGGACGGCTTCTCTAAATTGCGGACATCCCTGGAAAATAGGGACACTTGGAGGGTTTGTTACTGTGAATGATACTGGATGGGTGCAGAGCCCAGCAGCACCCGTCATTTCCTCCCTAGGGCTGAGAGGAGACCAGCCTCCTATTTTTCAACCTTGTAGAGGCAGCATTGAGGGGAGGAGGAGGAGGAGGAGGAGGAGGAGGAGGAGGAGGAGGAGGAGGAAGAAGAAGAAGAAGAAGAAGAAGAAGAAGAAGAAGAAGAAGAAGAAGAAGAAGAAGAGTAGTAGTAGTAGTAGTAGTAGTTTGGATTTGATATTCCGCTTTATCACTACCCTAAGGAGCCTGAAAGTGGCTCACAATCTCCTTTCCCTTCCTCCCCCACAACAAACACTCTGTGAGGTGAGTGGGGCTGAGAGACTTCAGAGAAGTCTGACTAGCCCAAGGTCACCCAGCAGCTACATGTGGAGGAGTGGAGACGTGAACCTGGTTCACCAGATTACGAGTCTACCGCTCTTAACCACTACACCACACTGGCTCTTGAGGATGCTGAGGAGGAGGCGGATCTAGCATTCAAGGAGCAAGCTGCAGCTGTTGCAGTGGGTGATGCACCAGATCCGCTGCCGCTGTGAATCCTGCTGCTGCCTAAGGCCGCCACCTCATGTTGCCTTGTGGGTGGACCGGCCCTGATCGCACTACAATATTTTCATGTGATACAGCACATCTGGTGTGGGGTAACAGTTAAAAGTGCTAGATCTGGCAGACCAGGGTTCAAATCCTGGTTCTGCCATGAAGCTCACTGGGTGACTTTGGGCCAGTCACTGCCTCTCAGCTAAACCTACCTCATAGAGTTGTTGTGGCGATTAGATGAGGAGCGGGAGAACCACGTACACCACATTTATTACAAATAAATAAAACAATAGAATGTACTGTATTTTTCCGTGTATAAAACGCCCCTGTGTATAAGACAACACCTATTTTTTTGAACCCAGAATTAAGAAATCAATTTTTTTTTGGGAGATCACCCTTGAGTTGTTCAGCCTTTTTGGGCGAGGTCGCCCCAAAGTTGTTGAGGAGGTAGCTTCTTCACAACAGTCTTATACACAGAAAAACACGGTATTCTTCCAACACTCAGATGCATCAGATAGTCCTCTGAGCTAATGCAGAGGGCATGAAACTATATTCTGTTCATTTTTTTTCGCACCGCCAACACATTGGTTTAACACAGAGGATATAAGGCGTCAGCGACAACCATTGGATTATCATTCCCCATGAAACTTAAATTTTACTCTTTTTTTAAAGTATCATGTGTAGGGCTGGGAATTCCCAAATAAACACAAAAAGCTTCCAGACATTCTCTGCTTGTAGCTGAACTGCCCTTTGCCCATCTCTCATGAGGCTGGGAATGAGAATCTGGCAAGCAAAGAGCCAGGGTATATTAATTTTAGTCTGTTCCGGAAAATAAGTTACGACGTTTATGCTGAGGAGCAGGCACGTCGCCAAGTTTCTGTCGAAAAGGCATCTTGGTGAATGAGCCAAGAAACACAGTCCGAACGATGCTAGGGTCTCTGACTTCTCACAGCCCCATCATCATCTGAGACACCAAGGAAGGCACGTTGCAGGGGGGGTGTAGACTAAATGATTTCTTGGATCCCCTCCAACTCTCCATTTCTATGACTGTAGAGGAAAGGAAGACATTCTTCACTGTGACATGGCCTTCTTGGTGGTGGCACCCAGGCCGTGACATTTTCTGCCACTGAATACTCCTCTCTTGGTTTCTTCTTCTCTAACTTTTTTGGGCTGCCCCAGGCAGGAAATGGCTTGTAGGGCAGAGGCGGTATTTTGAAGGACGCGGGAGGCTCTGACAGGGTCCTAGAGTCATCCCACTTCCTTCCCAAAGCATATTTAGCTCTGTCTCAGCTTTGGAAAGGAGATGGGAGGGATTTAGGACCCTGCCAAAGCCCTCACGCCTCCTTTCCGAAGCCAGGCAAGCACTTACCAGTATACCTGAAAGAGCGTCTCCACCCCCATCATTCTGCCCGGACGCTGAGGTCCAGCGCCAAGGGCCTTCTGGGGGTTCCCTCACTGCGAGAAGCCAAGTTACAGGGAACCAGGTAGAGGGCCTTCTCGGTGGTGGCACCCGCCCTGGAACGCCTTCCCATCAGATGTCAAAGAGATAAACAACTACCTGACATTTAGAAGACATCTGGAGGCAGCCCTGTTTAGGGAAGTTTTTAATGTGTGACATTTTAATGTATTTTTAATCTTTGTTGGAAGCCACCCAGAGTGGCTGGGGAAACCCAGCCAGATGGGCAGGGTAAAAATAATAAATTATTATTAAAATTATTATTGAGAAGGTGCCCCCTCGGCTCGGTGCCCCAACCAGATGCCCCAATGTGGAAACTAGCAATCAGGATTTGAGTGCAAGAGCCCTCTCCCCACAACAGTAAAAAAGAAAAAAAAGGTAAAGGACCTCTGGACGGTTAGGTCCAGACAAAGACGACCATGAGGTGCGGCACTCATTTCACTTTCAGGTATGGGGAGCAGGCGTTTGTCCACAGACAGCTTTCCGGGTCCTGTGGCCAGCATGGCTAAACCTCTTATGGCACAACGGGACACTGTGATGGAAGTCAGTGTGCACAGAAACGCCGTTTACCTTTCCACCACAGCGGTACCTATTTATCTACTTGCACTGGTGTGCTTTCAAACTGCTATGTTGGCAGGAGCTGGGACAGAGCAATGGCAGCTCACCCCTTTGCAGGGCGAACTGCCGACCTTCTGATCAGCAAGCCCAAGAGGCTCGGTGGTTTAGACCACAGCGCCACCCATTTCAACAGAACTAACACTTTGCTTGGTACCATTAACTCTGGAATATAGCAACAATGGAGAAAATTATGCACAATTTGAGATTTCTGCAGAACTTCCAGACACTATTTATACAATTTGACATTATTTTATTATACATATACCACAGAACCATTGTTTTCAAGACAACCCACACCACAAGCTTTGCCCATCTGGAACTATATTATCTGATAATCAGATAACATTAATATTCTTTACTAGGACTTCGTTATTTTCCCCCATGTACAGCTGTGCTCATTCTACATCCCTATTTTATAGCTTTGCTTTTCACCTTTTAATTTTGAACCGTTGTTCTAACCGTTCTCTCAGTTTTATATACGCTATAAAATGAAATTTTAAAAAAAGTTACAAAAAACAGCACCCCCAGTAACAGCATTTGATCACTGCATGACACAAGATGGACAGTGGTAAATAAAAAAATAATAGGGACAGATGGAGCATGTTTTCTTGCTGCATGCAAACATGGTTATTACAGAACCGGATTTGCTGCGAAGGGATCAGATTTACAGCAGATTTACACCTGTGCCTCTCCCAGAACAATCATTCGGAGGCCGAGTGGCTCTCAAGACCGCCTGAGTGGTTTCCTACTGCTTGAGAGTGTCGTTTCTAGGATATCGGCAATCATCAATATTTATCTAGTGATTTAACACTTAGTTCTAGTTTTAGGAGGGAAAGAGAAAAGCTGTTCTCCATCCACTTTCCCTATTGAACGGAGTTGGACCATATGACCTCTTAGGTCCCTTCCAACTCTACAATTCTATCATTCTCTATTATTCCAGGATATCACCTTTAAACTTTGCTGGTTGGCTTCTTCTAAGAAATCTGGTTGACCACTGAGGGTCAAAACAGGACCCCGGACAAAATGAACTATTTGGTCTGATCCAGGAAGTCAGGTTGGCTTCAGAGAGTTAGGGCTCATCCTGCTTGTCCTGTGCTTAGAAAGCACAAATTTCAGCGATTTCCCGCTTAATCTGCACTTTCTTAGCATGGGTCGAAGGGGAGGGTCCAAGCAATTTCCCACTCGCCCCATTCTTTTCCCAGGGAAAACCCACTCTTTGGTGCTCAATCGGAGCAAATGTCAATCTGGAGAAAACCCAGTTGATGTTTGCTCCGAATGAGCACTAAAGAGCAGTTTTCCCTAGGAGAAAGTAGCAGGACAAGAGAAAGTGTGGATGAGCTTTTAGACAAGCTATTTCAAACTTTTATATGGTTTTTAAATAGCTCATCTTGTATCCTGAGCAAATCTTACATATGCTGGGGGAGAACTCAGCTACTGAATCGCCCAAACCCACGTAGATAGGAAATGAATTAGTAGAGATGGATCAGAAATCCAGTTTGGTTTGCATTTCCATGTGAACCTACCTAATTCACAATTCCGCAAGCAGTATGTGATGTGAAAGGGGCCATCTTTTGAAATTCACACTTCACCAAATGCAATTCTCCAGCCAAACAAAAACGTGCATACTAGGGGAAAGTGTTCATCAGAAATGCCTATATTGATGGAAAATGCATTAATAGTCAGCTGATCTCCACTTGTTTACTATTATTTTTATTGTATGATTTTTAACGTAACATTTTTGTAAAATGCTCAGTTTTTTTAATGAATTGTGGCATATACATATTCTTATATATTCTGCTATATTCCATAACGGAATTCTTCTTCTTTGACGATCCTTCGTAGCGGAGTAAGATTGTCTTCCATGAACATGGTCTTAACCGTGAGTCTGTAAGTGACTGTGGAGGCCAGTTCTGGATCCACACGTCCTTCCACAGTTGGGACTTATAACTAAATTAAATTAAAGGTAAATGCTTTAAAAAAACCAAACCACGGGCATGTTATGACTCATTTCTTTTAAATTACAAACTGATGCAGAAAAGTGAAGAAATGAGCTTGAGATTGGGGGGGGGGGAGAAATTGAGAGAAAGCGAAATTGACAAATTCGTCGATGCCTAATTAGGCACTAATCTAATGCCAGCAACCGTTCTTGGAGTTGGGTTGCAAAACACTCCTGGAGATGTAAACACCCCAAAGCACGCTTAAATGTTTAATTGCAAAAGTTTTACAACTGTTGCTTTTCTGTTTGTCACTGTTTGGAATACGCATTGCTTTCTGAGAGTCCTGGAGGAGATCTCTGGAAGCTATCTTGTATTCAGGAACCACACTGTGTGCCAGCAATCTCCTTTGTTTTTTCCTGGGAAGATGGGTAGAATAACAGAAGATCCATCTCCTTTCCATACCTCCTTAGCAGCTCAAGACATACAAATCACTAGGGATGGCGGCACCTGTCAATTCCACTTTTTCTCTCTCATTTTCCCAATCTTCAGCGCAGAACTCTTCCACAGAACTCTGGTCTTCCACTTTAAAAGCAAAGCAAGATTCTAGTCCTCATTGCACTGCACTAAGGAGGAACCTAGGAAGCTGTTCTATACTAGCCATTGGTCCATCTAGCTCAGTATTATCAACACTATCTGACAGCAGCTCTCCAGGTTTGCAAACTGGGGGTCTTTCCTAGCTGTGCCAGTGGCTGCAGGGTCCGCCCTCACAAAACGTGATTGCTCTGCTACCTTAACAGAACAGGCCTAGATCTCAAAACTTCACAGGTTTAGTGGCTAGGACTGTCCTTGGTAAAGTGTAAACAGTTGTAGCTTCAGGCCTCCATTTCATAGAATCATGGAATAGTAGAGTTGGAAGAGACCCTGAGGGTCATCTAGTCCAACCCCCTGCAATGCAGGAATCTCAGCTAAAGTATCCATGACAGGTGACCATCCAACCTCTGTTTCAAAACCTCCAAGGAAGGAGAGCGCACTACCTTCTGTGGGAGTCCAGTCGACTGTCAAACAGCTCTTAGCGTCAGAAAATCCTTCCTAATATTGAGTCAGAATCTCCTTTCATGCTGTTGGAATACATTGGTTTAGGGCCTCCCCTCTGGAGCAGCAGAAAACTAGCTTGCTCCACCTTTAGAAAGGAGATGCCAACAAAACATCGGGAAAATCTTTCTGACCGTCAGAGCTGTTTGACAGTGGAACAGACTGCCTTGGAAGTTTGCAGACTTCATGGGAGGCTTTTAAGCAGAGGTTGGGTGGCCATCTGTCATGGATGCTTTAGCTGAAATTGCTACATTGCACGGGGTTGGACTAGATGACCCCTGGGGTCCCTTCCAACTCTACAGTTCTATGATTCTATGACTTGACTTGAGCCAGTGTGGTGTAGTGGTTAAGAGCGGTGGACTCGTAATCTGGGGAACCGGGTTCGCTTCCCCGCTCCTCCACCTGCAGCTGCTGGGTGACCTTGGGCCAGTCACACTTCTCTGAAGTCTCTCAGCCCCACTCACCTCACAGAGTGTTTGTTGTGGGGGAGGAAGGGAAAGGAGATTGTTAGCCGCTTTGAGACTCCTTAGGGTAGTGATAAAGTGGGATATCAAATCCAAACTACTACTACTACTACTACTACTACTCTTCTTCTTCTTCTTCTTCTTCTTCTTCTTCTTCTTCTTCTTCTTCTTCTTCTTCTTCTTCTTCTCTTCCACGTCACAGCCATTTACTGAAGATGGCTATTATATCCTGGGGCTTAGCTAGCTGCTCTGGTACCCGGAGTGGTGGGGGGCGGGGCGATCCACACATGGGGATGCTGCATCGATCTGCCAGGGGGGTGCTGCGGCGATCCGTTTCGGTCAGCGCGGGGCCCCAAGCCACCACGTCACTCCCAGGAGAGACGCGTGACTCAGGCGCGCTGCAGACCAGGCCCTGCAGTAAGTGCCGCCCCCCGTGGTGTGACATTTTGTCAAACCTCCCACCCCCCCCAGGATGACACCCAGGGTGGCCCGCACCCCCCGCACTCTCCTTCCCATGCCTCTGATTATATCATTGCATTGCATTTATGAACAGCTTTCCACAAAACATCAACAATAAACACAAAACTCACCAAAACAAACAAAACCTGACAGCGTTACAGCAATAAAAGGCTTCCCTTGGATGCAGAGTCTTGCATGCCCTTTGGCTCCGACCGCAGGCATCCTTTTGGGCCAGGAGTGCCCAATGCTAGATCTCTGGCAAGATTAGCAGGCTGTCTGTCCCCTGTGCCAGTTTTGCACACTAGCAGAAGGGTTAACTGTCTCCTGTGCTTCCTGGCTGCCTCCTCCCTTTTCTCCCAGGGGAAGGGGCTGATAGGACTTCTGGAAGAGGGAGAAGCAGGGGCCTGTAACTTTGGACATGGCTTTTGGGACAGGAAGCCTCTGGAGGGCTGATGGCATCCCAGCTCCTAGCAAGCTATTTCTGGGTAGCTGTCCTGATTTTTCTTAACAGTTGGCTGACCGTGGATTTTTATTGCCATGTTTACTTTTGCGTTTTCGTGTGCGCAGAAAGGATATTTAGAAAGAGCTGGAAATGATTGATTGGCAGGCACCGGCTCAACAAGACAGGATTTTTCAGCACAACAAATAGCTGGGTGACCTTGGGCCAATCACTGGCTCTTAGCCTGGCCTACCTTGCAGGACTGTTGGGAGGGTGGAGGGGGAGAGGGACAACGATATATGCCACTTTGAGCTGCTTAGGGGAAAGATGAGATAGAAATGTAAATAAGAAGAACAAGAGGAACTTGCTACTATCCATTGAACCCATATGAGAGAAAACCCACGATGTTATTGATTAGTTCAATTAATTCCATTAATTAATTCATCAATCAGCTGGTTAAATGAAGAGAGTTAAATAGATTGGAGAGGGAGGTGCAATTGGCAAACGGCCTGATACTAACCTAGTTACAGAATAGCTAGTGGAACGTAGCAAACTGCCTTAGACTGAGGATTTAAAGTGGAGCCTATTGGTCCATCCAGGTCAGTGAGCTGCAGCCCTTTCCTTAAAAGTAAAGCAAGATTTTAGACCTCATTATTCCGAATGAAGGGCTGATTTATAGAGGAACAGGGAGTCTCTCCCAGTCCTACCTAGAGAATTCAATGGGGATCGAACCCAACACCTTCTGCATGCAAGGCAGATAGATGCTCCACCACTGAACGATGGCCCCTTCCCACAAGCTGGTTGACCCAAACCATAGAAGATGCACTCACCCAATGATGTAGGCAAGGACCACTAGCTGTATCAGCCTGAAGGTGAGCCCCACCTTCTTGTTCCGCACCAAAACCATCCTTGGCGTGTCATATTCGAAGAGGAATGAGGACACTTTCTCTGAGAATTTGTGCCCCATGGATGAAATGCCGCCTTGGTCTCTGCCAACCGCTGCAGGTGAGAAACCTCTGGCTGCTTCTTCAGGCTTTGGTTCCCCGCAAGTCCTGGTGTGGTGTTTTCTTGCAACTCATCCACTGTGCCTTCTGCCCTTCCCCAGGAGACGACACAGAGCTCTCTCTCTCTCTCTCTCTCTCTCTCTCTCTCTCTCTCTCTCGGGTGTGAGCAGGTCACTTTACATCTCCTTAGATGGTCTGGGGGGTGGGAGGTGGGTGTGCTTTCGGAAGCAAATATAATAAACCAGCCTGCAACCACTGTCCAGGAAACCATTGGACCCTAGAGGTTTGTGCTCCTCCAGATGGTCGCAGGAGGAAGTGAAAGAGCTGAGAAGGAGCTTGTGCAAACCTTCCAACTTTTCACAGGCTAAAATAGGAGAACGCTTGCAAGGTGCCAGCACTTTAGCCGAAAGTTCCTTGCCAAAGGTCCTCCTCTGTTGCATTTTACTCTGCCTTCTGCGCGCTGTAAATATTTGCTTTGCAGTAGCATTCCCGGTGCTGATTGAATAACCAAGAGGATGTTCCTTCTTTGACTTAGACACTTAAGAAAGAATTGTCCTGCAATAGGTTATCAACAGCTTAAAGAGCAGAGTCGGGCTGGTGTATGATTATGAATGTTTACATCCCTCTTTTTCACCAAAGCTCAAAGTGGCTTACCCAAATCAAAGCAACACGGGTAAAACACAGGAAGCTAAAAACCTGAAAAAGATAATTCCATCCCTTCCAACATTTCTCTGATGAAAATAGGGACATCCTAAGGAAAAGCGGGACATTCCGGGATCAAATCAGAAACAGGGGCTGCTTCTGTAAATCCGGGATTGTCTGGAAAATAGGGACACTTGGAAGGTCTGTGCCCACAGTGTTATGCAATGCAAATGTTGAAACCCACAAGCGAGAAACTACTGGAGAATTTCTCCTCTTCCAAGAGAAATCTGGTGACACCACCACCACCCAATTTTTCTGTCCAAAAATACAGTAGAGAATTTTGAGAGGCTATTTGGACATGGCTCAAGAACTCTTCGGCAGTGGTTTAGTTGTCTAATGCATTTCACTGTTTCTGCCTGCAAGGCTTTCCATTGGAGCAGCTCATTGGCCACTGTGAGAATGGGATGGTGGTCTAGAATGGCCTGGTCAAGCTACTCTCCCTATGAAAACAGTAGCAAGGCCCTCTCCATACTGAGATAACATTCCTGCCCCTCTAAATGCTTGCAAGAATCAACAGAGCTTATTTCACCCCCTCAATGGGCTTTGAAACAGCAAGCCCTGCAGAGAGTGGTGGATGTCCCCAGACAACCGCTCACTCTCTGGGGACATTGCTCGTTGTTTTTTTGGTAACAATTTATTGATTTTCTGAAACAAAAATAAAAAAACAGAAAAGAAAAAATAATAAGCAGATTAAACCATAATTTTTTGGTCAGCTTTCCTCCACCCCACCCCCTCTTGGTTCCATCATCATATACTTGTTTATGCACATCCATGAAACCTTATATACTTAACAATCCAATTTTAAAACCTTCATCATCTTATTACAAGTGACTTTTAAAAGTTGTACCAATGTAAAAATCTGTACACGAAGCTTTAAAAATATGCATTGAACAATTGCTCTTTTTGTAATAATTTGTCCTGCACAGTTCAGTAATTTATTTTGCCAGTCTTCTTCTTTATCTTCTTTATCTTCTTTGGTTGAGGCTTCTTCCTTCCATAGGGCCTGGCTGGTCTTGGCCTGGCATCCAGTCTCGCATTTCGGAACAAAGTCTTTCGCTCAAACAACAACAACAACAACAACAACAACAACAACAACAACGACAACAATTTATTATTTATACCCCGCCCATCTGGCTGGGCCTCCCCAGCCACTCTGGGCGGCTTCCATAGAAACCAAAAATAGAGTAAAATATCATACGTTAAAAACTTCCCTGAACAGGGCTGCCTTAAGATGTCTTCTGAATGTCAGGTAGTTGTTTATCGCTTTGACATCTGCTGTAAGGGCGTTCCACAGGGCGGGCGCCACTACCGAGAAGGCCCTCTGCCTGGTTCCCTGTAGCTTTGCTTCTCGCAGTGAGGGAACCCCCAGAAGGCCCTTGGCGCTGGACCTCAGCGTCCGGGCAGAATGATGGGGGTGGAGACGCACCTTCAGGTGTACTGGACCGAGGCCGTTTAGGGCTTTAAAGGTCAGCACCAACACTTTGAATTGTGCTCGGAAACGTACTGGGAGCCAATGTAAGTCTTTCAAGACCGGTGTTATATGGTCTCGGCGGCCGCCCCCAGTCACCAGTCTAGCTGCCACATTCTGGATTAGTTGTAGTTTCTGAGTCACCTTCAAAGGTAGCCCCACGTAGAGTGCATTGCAGTAGTCCAAGTGGGAGATAACCAGAGCATGCACCACTCTGGCGAGACAGTCCGCAGGCATATAGGGTCTCAGCCTACGTACCAGATGGAGCTGGTATAAACAGCTGCCCTGGACACAGATTTGACCTGTGCCTCCATGGACAGCTGTGAGTCCAAAATGACTCCCAGGCTGCGCACCTGGTCCTTCAGGGGCACAGTTACCCCATTCAGGACCAGGGAATCCTCCACACCTGCCCGCCTCCTGTCCCCCAAAAACAGTACTTCTGTCTTGTCAGGATTGAACCTCAATCTGTTAGCCGCCATCCATCCTCCAACCGCCTCCAGACACTCACACAGGACCTTCACCACCTTCACTGGTTCTGATTTAAAAGAGAGGTAGAGCTGGGTATCATCCGCATACTGATGAACACCCAGCCCAAACCTCCTGATGATCTCTCCCAGCGGCTGCATGTAAATGTTGAAAAGCATGGGGGAGAGGACAGAACCCTGAGGCACCCCACAAGTGAGAGCCCAGGGGTCTGAACACTCATCCCCCAACACCACTTTCTGAACATGGCCCAGGAGGAAGGAGCGGAACCACTGTATGACAGTGCCCCCAGCTCCCAGCCCCTCAAGACGGTCCAGAAGGATGTTATGGTCGATTGTATCAAACACCACTGAGAGATCCAGCAGAACTAGGAAACAGCTCTCACCTTTGTCCCTAGCCCGCCGGAGATCATCAACCAGTGCGACCAAGGCAGTTTCAGTCCCATGATGAGGCCTGAACCCCGACTGGAAGGGATCCAAACAATCCATCAAGTCCTGTACATCTCAATATCATAACATCAATGTTTTAAACAACCATCATTTCCCACATTTTCTTCAAATCTTTATACAGTGGTACCTCGGGTTAAGTACTTAATTCGTTCTGGAGGTCCGTTCTTAACCTGAAACTGTTCTTAACCTGAAGCACCACTTTAGCTAATGGGGCCTCCTGCTGCTGCTGCCATGCCACCGGAGCACGATTTCTGTTCTCATCCTGAAGCAAAGTTCTTAACCTGAGGTACTATTTCTGGGTTAGCGGAGTCTGTAACCTGAAGCATCTGTAACCTGAGGTACCACTGTATGTCTTTTCACTGGGGATACTGCTTGTTGTTGCTGGAAGTACAACTGCAGGAATTATTCCATGCGTAACTTAAGGGTTTTTTCCCTTCTCAGTGTTAGCCAACTACCCATAGGTGGTGGTGTTGCTTAGCAACCAGCAAGAGTGGCATGATCTCTAGTGAGATCTGTGAACCACCCTGAGATCTTATGATGAAGGGTGGTATAATAATAATAATAATAATAATAATAATAATAATAATAATAATGGTGAGGTGACATCTACTCTGATTAGCTGCATATCTCTGAGTGAGTTTTCCCTTTCCTGTTTGGTGGTATGTCTCCCTCCTGTGGAATAGGCCTGAAAAACAAAACCTCTCTGTTCCTTTCCCTCAAATTATATACTGTTTATGCCCTCCCCCAGGTTTCCCTCAGTAAAGTGTGACTGGGATTTTTCTTATTTCATTTTTATTCTATTTATTTCATGCAGTTCGTATACCACTTGATCTTTAAACAACAACAACAAGCCCACATCCAAGTGGTTTGCAGAGACTCAGTCTAGACTCCGTCTGCATCGTTTAAGTTACTTGGCTAACAGTTGTATTTTTCCTTCTCACAGCATAGCACCTTTGAACTGACATACTTGAAATTAAATCTGATGTTTTTACGTCCAAGTTGGGTTGAATAGCCCTTGGCTTGCCTTCTTTTACATTTGTATTTTAGCTGGCCTTTTGCTGTTTTAAGCAAATTGGGATCTTTTTCAAGAAGTTAAGAAACTCTGTGCAGGCTAGCTGAGTTGCACCAACAGTTCGGCATCCACAATTATGTCACAATTATGAAAGCCAGTGTGGTGTAGTGGTTAAGAGTGGTGGACTCGTAATCTGGTGAACCGGGTTCGCGTCTCCGCTCCTCCACATGCAGCTGCTGGGTGACCTTGGGCCGGTCACACTTCTCTGAAGTCTCTCAGCCCCACTCACCTCACAGAGTGTTTGTTGTGGGGGAGGAAGGGAAAGGAGATTGTGAGCCGCTTTGAGACTCCTTTGGGTAGTGATAAAGCAGGATATCAAATCCAGACTCTTCTTCTTTACCCAGCCAGTTTCTGTCCTTGGTCCGAAGCTGTGCTGTTAAGTTGAAAACTCTCTCATAGAAGTTATTGGCATCCATCTGTGAAGTCAAACCCCTGCGCTAGCAGCGTCAAAGTCACCTCATTGGAATATCACAGAAGACCACTGACATTTTGAGAAGGTGTCATGTGGTACAAAACAATTCCCCTCACATGCCCAAGAAATTCTGCAGGCCTGGGCCTTTTAAGCGGCAAATTCTGTTTATTCTATAAACGGGTAGTTTATTGTGCCTAGTTTTGAGATGGCACTGTGTGGAGATTTTTATCTTTAAGATAATGGTTCAGCTGACAACTGGCAGTTATCTATCTTGACTTCCTACCACATGTCAGGAGCAGGTGGCCCTTTTGTTGTCTGGGAGCCTAGCTACTCGGAGCATTAATCCATACCAACTCATAGAAGTGGCAGCCAATGTGTCCCACTGAAAAGTCTCGCAGGCAGCATTTGGTACCAGCTGCAGCATTCAAACAGTCTGCAGGGGGCAGTCCCATTTACAGCACATTGCAGTAGTCTAACTGGAAGGCGACTGGAGCCTGGATAACTGCCCAGGAAACCTGAAGAACAGACTCCTAATGCCCTCAACAATTTCTCCAGATGCTGACAGAGAGATCTGGGATGTTCAGCTAGTGTGAGATTGGTCAGCTGCTATCATCACCAACGGTTACCGCCACCACCACATCCCTTTTGGGGATCGGGAGCAGAGGACATACCCTGAATCTCTTCCATGTGTGGTTCATCTTGATGAGCTACCTTTGAAGGTGACCCAGAAACTACAACTAATCCAAAATGCGGAAGCTAGACTGGTGACTGGGGGCAGCCGCCGAGACCACATCACACCAGTCCTGAAAGACCTTCATTGGTTCCCAGTATGTTTCCAAGCACAGTTCAAAGTGCTGGTGCTGACCTTTAAAGCCTTAAAAGGCCTCAGCCCAGTACACCTGAAGGAGCGTCTCCACCCCCATTGTTCTGCCTGGACACTGAGGTCCAGCTCTGAGGGCCTCTGGTGGTTCCCTCACTGTGAGAAGTGAGGTTACAGGGACAAGGCAGAGGGCCTTCTTGGTGGTGGCGGCCGCCCTGTGGACCGCCCTCCTACCAGATATCAAGGAAATAAACAACTACCTGACTTTTAGAAGACATCTGAAGGCCGCCCTGTTTAGGGAAGCTTTTAATGTTTGATGTAGTTATTGTGCTTTTAATATTCTATTAGGAGCTGCCCAGAGTGACTGCGGAAACCCAGCCAGATGGATGGGATATAAATAATAAATTATATTATTCTTATTATTGATACTATTACATAAGAGGCTGTGTTTTACAAGATGTTTTGCTGTTAAATTTAGAGTTCCAGCTGCCCCCTTATTGTCACTGCTTTAGAAGGCAGGTTACCAAGCCTTCCATAGAAGGCCTCATTTCATGGCATCAGTTATGATTACGGGCCGACCGCACTTTATAAGGCTTGCCTTGCAGCACTCGATAGTAAACGATTGTCATCAAGGGCCTGAGGTTTGCAGTTGGCCGTCCAATCTGATGGTTATCAGACATTCTTCTGAGTTTTAGGGGCCTGGCCAATGTCATGTCGAAGAACCCATTATCATCTGATCTGTGCTTCTCCAATTTGCTTCATGCCCCAGAGGTTCAAATCAAACCATTTGAATGCATTCCCAGCCCAACTGTTTCCAACAGCCAGCCTCCCATGGCATGGGGCAAAAGCACAGGGCCAAGCCAAATGGATTGGTTCAAGTCCTACAGCCACTTTTCCTGTCCAGCATGTAATAGATGCGGAACCGTTACCATGTAAACAGCAAATAAACACCAAGGTGCAAGTCCTGTTTTAGAGTAGATATGCTATTCTGTGATTTAAAAGGTTCCCTTCACAGAGCCCACATATTCCATTTCGTTTCACGGTGGGTAAATATTCATGGGGAAATGTTCTTGGTGCAAAAAAGGTGGATTTTGGGTGCAATAAAGGGCTCCCCCCCCCGCAAAGAAACCCTGACACACCTTGTTTTTTCGTTTCAATTTTGCTGCTTTGACACACAACCCACAGCCTTCCTTTTGCTGCTTATATGATTTAGTTAATCAGGGATCACATAGCCAACACAATATCAATACACTCTGAAGGTAACCAATTAATTTTGGCTATTGGAAAATGCTTCAAAGACCAATGAGAGAGAGAGAGAGAGAGAGAGAGAGAGAGAGAGAGAGAGAGAGAGAGAAATATCCCTTTCAATAAGATAACATTTCTGCCCCACTTCAGTCCCCCTGGAATTATCCAAAATGGGAGAAGCGACACATTTCTCTGCGGTGAATTTTCACGAAACAAGTCTCTCTCCCACACCCAATTTCAGATCAGCTCCCCCCCACCTTTTTGCTACAGTACCATTCCCCACCCCCACCCCGATCTTCTCTTCTTGGCAGCAGACTTGGTATTGACTTGTCTGCTGCTGAGTTTTGGCCAGAGAACGATTGGATGACATTATTCTTCTGAAGCATGTATATTCCTGGCCACCGGTGGGTTCTACACCCAGTACAAATCACTTTGCTTCTCACAAAGGATAGCTGTTCGACTTGCACTGATGACAAGGTCATATGCAATTCGAAGCATAGCAAGCAGAGCTAACCACGTGTTCAACTTTAGAATTTAAGTTTCTCGGGTCAAGAATCCCTCTTCTAGTCGTGTAACAATTTACGTAAGTTGATGGGTTTGTGGGTTCAGTCTGGATGAGTCCCTTCCAGTTTTTGGGTGCCTGTGCCCACTGAGGGTTAGATCCTAAGAGAGGAGGTTGCTGGACTTGTCAGACCAGTTTAAGACAACAGCCTTAGTAAAGTTAAAGGGACCCCTGACCGTTAGGTCCAGTCGCAGATGACTCTGGGGTTGAGGCGCTTATCTCGCTTTATTGGCTGAGGGATCCGGTGTACAAAGTTCTTCCTAACATTCGGTCAGAATCTCTTTTCTCGTAATTTGAATCCATGGATTCAGGTCTTCCCCTCTGGAGCAGCCGAAAACAAACTCCCTCTATCTTCCATGAGCTAGCTGAAGATGGCGACTGTCATATACCGTGGTACCTCGGGTTAGAGACGCTTCAGGTTACAGACTCCGCTAACCCAGAAATAATACCTCGGGTTAAGAACTTTACCTCAGGATGGGAGCAGAAATCGTGCGGTGGTAGCGGGAGGCCCCATTAGCTAAAGTGGTACCTCAGGTTAAGAACAGTTTCAGGTTAAGAACAGACCTCCAGAACGAATCAAGTTCTTAACGTGAGGTACCACTGTATAGCCATACAGCTGACTATTATAACTCTGTGTTCAGTTTTATATATGTGTATTTTATTACAATGTTTTCAACTGCAATTGTTAATTGTTATTAAACGTTAGAACGGTCTGTCTGACTGCCAATAAAGAAGGTTTTCCTTTTGGAAAGGGTGCTTTCTGTTTGCTCCTGGCTTCCCAAATCCTCTTGCCTATATTCCACCCTCTGTTTACTTTCCCTTGCCATTTATTATCATGATAGTTATTGCCAAGGCTTTTGGAGAGAGAGAGAGAGCAAATGAATAAACTGCAACAGCTGGTTAATACAGCACCCTGTTTGCCATGGGTGGGAAGGAACACAGTTTCCCACCTACATATCAAAGTCTGGGGGACGGCCGCAACCCGCCTCTTCCTGCTCAACAGTAATGTTGACAGCCGTTCTCTATTTAAGGTTTCGGTTGTCCTGGTAATAAAATCCCACTACAGCGTTGCAAATAAAAATTGATATAATCTAATATAGACAACCGTTGCATAAGCACCCGGGGTCTGAGAGCTGGTTGTCAAAATGAAGCTTGTCAACCACAGCCAAATTAAGTAGCTAGCTTTTCACAGGTTCTTCAATGGCAAGGCAGTGGGAGCACATTCATTGCCTATAGAGGGTCCCAGGTTCAGTCCTTGACTTCTCTAGGGAATGACCCTTGCCTGAAACACTGGACAGTCCCTGCCAATAACATCAAGTTCGTTGGACTGATCATGTTGTGCGGATGTCCGATTATCGCCTTCCAATGCAACTACTCTATTCCGAATTTTAAAATGGAAAGCGTAATGCTGGTGGTCAACAAAAGAAGTTCAAAGACTCTCTCAAGGCAAATCTAAAAAAACAAAAGTAGTACAGTGGTACCTTGGGTTACATACGCTTCAGGTTACAGACTCTGCTACCCAGAAATAGTACCTCGGGTTAAGAACTTTGCTTCAGGACGAGAACAGAAATCGTGCTCCAGTGACACGGTGGCAGCAGGAGGCCTTATTAGCTAAAGTGGTGCTTCAGGTTAAGAACAGTTTCAGGTTAAGAATGGACCTCCAGAACAAATTAAGTACGTAACCAGAGGTACCACTGTATAAACACCGACAACTGGGAAACACTGGCCTGCAAGCACTCCAATTGGAGAACAGCTTTTACCAAAGGTGTCACGGGATTTGAAGACGCTCAAACTCAGGACGTGCTAAGAGGAAGGCACATTTGGCAACCCCCCCACCAAGATCAACTCCTGCCCAGAAACCAATGTCCCCACTGTGGAAGGATGTGTGGATCCAGAATTGGCCTCCACATTCACTTACGGACTGACTTTTAAAACCATGTTTATGGAAGACAATCTTACTGGGCTACGAGTGATCGCCAAAGAGACCAGAGGTGGGGAAACTCCAGCCCACAGGCCAGATTTGGCTTACCTGGCCATTTCTCCCACACCACACCCACCTGCCCCCCTCCTGATGTGATCTGTGGCGTCAGGTATGGTGCAAGTAGACATGGATGGAGGGGCCGCTTGCAGTGTCAATCCCTGCCAAAAGCAGGATTGAACTCCCAGCTAAACTGGTTGGTGTGTGGGCCTGGGGAGTTCAATCCTGCTTGGTGTGGTGCACCCAAACCCTGCAGGGTACATGGGAAGTTCTATTTGGTCCATACCTCCTCCCCAGCCCTCCCTCTCCTATTCCCCTGGTACCCTTGGCTGTGCTAGTTTGAACTACATCACTGCCTCTAGCCCCCGCCCTGGTCTCAGTATCATTTAGCAGCACTGCACTCTTGTTTTGGCAAAAAAACAACCACCAGGAGAGTCATGAGAAGGTGCTAACAGTGTGCCAACAGGTTTGGATCTGCACAGCCCAACCCGAGGGGATAAATCCACCAGCTGCATAGAAGGCACCTAAGAGGGAGCCTCCACTTCCCAGTCACTGGCCAATCTGACCTGGAGGAAAATGCTAACTGGTCCCCAGAATGATTGCTGTGGATTACTGCTGAGTGACGCACCTCTGGATGTGCCAAGCAAATAACCCCCATTCAAAAGCATATTTACAGTGCAGGACCATGGATTTGCTGCCAAAGTGTACTGGGTGTGTGCTTATGCACTTTTCCACGGAGAAGCTTGGAGTGAAAGACGAAACAACAAATCTATCTGCATCCTCAAAGAAAAAAGGAAGACACCCACAAGTATTATTACTAGGTGTGCCCTCAACCTACAGCTTATCCTGTAGCTCCAGCTAATACTACAAACCCTAAACTGTGTGTGCTAGGATGGGCACCATCAAGTGGCTTGACTCACCATGAGAAACAACATCGTTACATAATTGTTGCATGCCGAAATGGCTCATAACCGGATCTGGGGTTTTTTGCAGACCGACTCTGTGTTACAAAGATGTCTGCAAACGTGACATGAAGGTTGGCAACGTCAGCCCTGGCATGTGGGAATGCCTTGCAGAGGACTGCAATGCCTGGACACACTTAGGTTGGGTATCCACAGGAGTGACCAGAGAAGGAATAACCGCTGGGAGGAGATCAGAGAGAAGAAACGCCACGGACACCTTCATCTGCCCCAGCTGCAACAGGACATGTCTCTCCCCTATTGGTCTGGACAGCCACAGCTGCTGCTGTAACTCTCCAATGGTTTGGGCTTTACCCCCGAAGGCGCAGTCCTCCGTTGTCTCCCGAGATAGATGGATACCAATCTTCTCTTTTGTGGGCTACACTTGCTGCTGCCCCCAGGGGGTTCATGAAGAGGGGAAATCACCCTCATGCTGAAAATCAACCCCCTGCCCACCTCCAATTTTAGAGTCTTGCAAGCTGCCTTGTGAATGATACACTTGGGCCCCAGAGCAACAACTCAACCAGCACCGCAGACACGCCAAAGGACCTCTGCATAAGGAAGGTGTCCCAGGATTGGGGTGTTTTGCTGAAGTCTTCCTAGTTGGAAAGTAACCTCCTAACATTTCCCCTGCTAAAACTAGAGAGACTTCCACAATTGACTCTTCCTGGTTCCAGGGTTAGATCGATCCAAGGAGACGAGAGGGACTATGATGGGAGTGCTAAGAATTCCATGTATGATAAATGACTGTTATTGATATTGTAACTTATGAGTTGCTTTTCTTACAAAATTCAAAGTGACTTCTGGTACATATTTTGAGATGGAAAGGAGTAAAATGGCACAGACACAACCTTGCAAGAGAGGACTCTCCACCCAGCAGCTTAGCTCATGCAATTCATCTGCAAAATGCATCCGCTTTTGGGGAACGGTTAATTAAATTTGTTGTTGTTGTTGCTGTGGTTGTTGTGAGTTGCGAGGTCTCTCAGAATTTGGACGCTGGCAGATGGTGACTTGACTGTGTCTGGGTTACTTTAATTAAATAACTGAATAAATGGGTGCCATCCTCTCTCTTTTGCACATCTGCCTTATTCTCCTTGACTCTTTGTCAGTCAAGGCTCCCTTTGGATTGTATAAATTTGTTTATACCTCTTTTTTCTTTCTTTCTTTTTTACTTCATGCTGTTCGCTACAATTGTAGCGTTTTTATTGCTTATTTTTATCAATTGGCTTGGATTTTCACTGAGATTAGCATTCATAGCCTTGTACAATCTGTGTGTTGGTCTTCCCCATCTGACTAAAATATTAAAATGCCAACAGAGATCACCTTGACCGCAAGGGGGAGGGGGGAGGGAAACACACACACAACACAGCCAGAATGTGAAGAATAACTTTTCTTTCTGTTTCTTAAAACAACTTTCCTGAAATCAGACACAGTATCTATAAAGGGGTATTTTTCCCCTCTCCAAAAAACCTCCATATTAAAATTCCTTGAATACATTTATATATTAAATACAGTAACAACATTTCATGCAAGAATTTTTTTTCCTGTACAGCAAAACCAACTCAGTAGTATATTCAAGTCTGTACACTCCCAGAGGCCTGGTGATGCTCCCAATCATTTAATTAACATCTTATTTTATACAATGCTGGTGATAAAGAAGAAAGGGGTGGCCTGATATTCATTCAGCATATTGGAGAATCGTCATTTAAAAAAATAAAACAAAAGCTGCTTAAGCAGGTCCAATATGTGTGACTGATCTCTCTTTGCCTGCCTCTCTTAAAACAAAAAACAAAAACCGGTATAAATCCACAGATGAAGTTTTCGGAGGTACCTGTCAGATTTTAGCCTGCTATAACTACACTGAGAAGACTTCAACCTAGGCAGGGCTGGCCTAAGACATTTTTGCTGCCGGGGCACCAACATTTAAAGCATTATGATACCACTTTAAACCATCATGGATTCCCCCAAAGGATTCTGGGAGCTGCAGTTTGTTAAGGACGCTGAGAGTTGTTAGGAGACCACTATTACCCTTCCAGAACTACAGTTCCCAGAGTGGTCTAACTAAATCAATCCCTCTTCACAGGAAACTCTGGGAACTGTAGCTCTGTGAGGGGAAAAGGTGCCTCCCAGCAACTTTCAGCACCCTCAACGAACCGCAGCTCCCAAAATTCTTTTGGGCAGCAGAAGCCATGACGGTTCAAGGTGGGATCACACCACTTTAAATGTATGGCCAAGATGGCCTCCTTTCCATTTTACGTATAGAAGCCAGCTAGATCGGCAGCTGCATCTTCCTTCAAATACAAGCAACGGGATAGCATTGTGCCCTGGACCTTAATTTAGGGACACAGCTCTGCTCCCCAAGAGAATGGAATGGTCAGGGGGCTCTGGGGGAACATCTGTAGGAGGCTGTCACTGCCCCCTACCCCCCACATCTGGAGCCTGAGGTGATTCCCCCACTTTGCCAAAAATTAGGGCTTCCCCCTCACTCACACCCTTCGCCAAAAATGCTAAAGGGTGAAGCGTTACCTCCAAGACAACAAAGGTAAATACGACAAAATCAGGCTGGAGTCTGGTTTAGGCTTTCCCTGAGAATTCCAGTAGTTGTTTCTTTTATTATTATTTAAAGGGGGGGTGCTACAAACTTCATAGGTAAAGGTAAAGGTACCCCTGCCCGTATGGGCCAGTCTTGACAGACTCTAGGGTTGTGCGCTCATCTCACTCTATAGGCCGGGAGCCAGCGCTGTCCGCAGACACTTCCGGGTCACGTGGCCAGCGTGACAAGCTGCATCTGGCGAGCCAGTGCAGCACACGGAAACACCGTTTACCTTCCCGCTGGTAAGCGGTCCCTATTTATCTACTTGCACCCGGGGGTGCTTTCGAACTGCTAGGTTGGCAGGCGCTGGGACCGAGCAACGGCAGCGCACCCCGCCGCGGGGATTCGAACCACCGACCATGCGATTGGCAAGTCCTAGGTGCTGAGGTTTTACCCACAGCGCCACCTGCGTCCCTACAAACTTCATAGAATTATAGAATTGTCTAGTCTCGGCTAAGATATGAGATTGGAGTCAACCTTCCAAACTTGCTCTCTAGTACAGGATGATGGGAAGAGTATTCCAAAATATCTGGAAGGGCACTGGAGCAGGGAGAATGACGCAAAGAGGCTGGATTGGGGCTTTAGAAAAGATTCTCCACTTTTAGTTATCATCAGAAATTGGCCGTTTTGGTACAGCAGAGATCCTTCCCTACCAGTTTAGATTGTATAAATGCCCACATTCGTATCCTGTTTACTGGCCTTTGTTTACCCACTTGCTGCTTCCTCTAGGATCCATCTTGAGGGAAAGTCTAGCCAATCAGGGATCATGCCACAAGATGATTGCTGCTGCAGTACTGTGCAGCCTATCATGCTTTGCTATCTCAGGAGCAGACAGTCTAGTCCAGTTGCTGTTGGTCGGCTACAACCCCCATCATCGCTGACCATTGGCTGGGGCTGATCGAAGTTGTAATCCCACAACTGCTGAAGGGCATCCCATTGGCTAGCCTGGTCTACCTGATGACATCAGTAAGGGTAAGTGAGAGAATGAGGGCAAGGTAAATTGGAAAGTGAACAGCTTTGCAAGAAAAGGCATCAAAATTTTTTTTGGGGGGGGGGCAGTTTCAGTACCCCCCACAAGCTCACAAAAGAAACACGAACCCTTGCATCATTTTTCTCTAAATATTTATAGCCTAAAAACTACAGTTCTGAGATATCTTTGGGTTGGGAAAGATGACAGATAAGTAGGTTTGAACAATGTTTTAAATTTAGCAATGGATTTGCATGTTATATTAAGCCTGGCTTAGCACCAACATGCGGAATCCTAGAGCATGGGACCCTTTGCCCGCTGTCCCATACTAAATCAAACCATAATTCGGCTTAGCATGCCATCTGAACCTGGACTGCTGGTTTAGCTCTCTACAGGCTAAACATGAACAGTAACCAAGGACTGTCCTAGGAGTTATGGCTTGTTCTTTGTCCAGGAGAGTTAAACGACAAGCTCAGGTTTGGACAACAAGCTAAACGAAACCATGGCTTAACTCAAACCAGCAGCAGAACAAACCAGCAGCAACTGCAATCTCCTCTTCGGGAGCCAGGGCATTCACCCTAAACCATGGTTTGCCTTAGCACAACACATGAACCAGGTATCTATAAATAAAGCAAAGAAATGCATAGCCCAAGTTGAGACACAGAGGGGCTTAAACTCAATTAGCAAAGCGATAACTACAGGAACATGAATATGACACACACATTGGGTTGCCACCTTCTTTCCTGGCATTGCTCCTGTACATTTAACAATATGTGCCTGTGACTTCAACTTGTTTGTGCATGACAATCAAGAACTTCAACAGATCCAGCGTTCATTAGCCTGGAGATATAAGGAAGTTTTTCCCAGCTTGCTCAGCCCTCATTCACCTTCAGGGGTTCCCCTCAGATTTGGTTAATGCATTCTCAGTTCTGCAGTTGCTTATTCCACATGGTCCACGGAATTTCTTTTTGGCTTATTGTTATTTGAAAGGTAAGACACGTGGGTTCTGAAATGTGTCCCAAAGGTCATGGAAACCCTTAACAAGAAAAAGGTGGCAGGATCATGTGGCGTATTCACACAATACTCTGCACCAGAATCCACCCCACCCAAAAAAGATTCTGTAGCAAATTACATTGTGCAAGAATTGGTCACGGCAAGCAGCCAAACACTCCAACTTTTGTGGCGCTAGGATGAACCTAAAACTGCCACAGTAACATCCCTGAGATGAAGGTGCAACACCCACATTTTTAAATGTTATGTTAGTATGGTGGCAACACGTTGATAGCATTCACTCCCTAGTGCAAAGCAGACCTACCCAACAAAACGTGGTTGAAAACAGCTTAAGCTGGACTTGTATCTCTCACATAAAAACAGCAAATGAAAACACAGCATAAACACAGAATCCGCAACCCTAGGAATTGTAGTTTTGTGGTGTGCAGAGACCATTCAACATTCAGCCCTCTATAGAACTCCCAGTAATTCCCAGGGTTGTTAGACTGAAAGGCAGGATAAATGAATGGGACTGAAATTAACTCAGACCTTTGGGGTTGCAATTACACCCCAGGGCACTTTCCACTGCAGAATTTACCCAAAGATCTATAGCATAGTTCATTTAGGGCAGTCTGGGTTAAGCCCTTCCAGATGTTTTGGACTACAAGTCCCATCCGCCTGAGTTAGCGCAGTTCTGCTGCTTGATGGGGGTTGTGATCCCAAACCTCTGGATCACAACCAGGTTGGGCAAGGCTGACCTAAGACAATGTTCAGTAGTAAATAATGCCCACATATTTCAGCCACTTACCATTGACCGTTTTCTTTCTGAGTTCCAAAAAAGGCATCTGGGAGAAGATTAAGTATCCCAAGATTTGCCATTGCCCCAAATTATCTGCAACTCTGGCTCAATTTATGTGCCCAGGCAGTTTTCTTTTGCAGAGTCTAGGGGAAATTTATCCCAGAAAATGATTTATTTTTGCTACTGGGATTATTTCCTGCTTTTTTAGTCCCAGACAATGTTAGTAACAAAAATTTCCCCACAGCATTTTTCAACAAAAACTGATCAAAGGAAACAGATTCCTTAAGAACTTAAAACATCCTTATTTACTCAAGCTTTCCCAGACATATGGCCAAGTCCTTGGGCTGATATGACTTTTGATGGCTTTAAAACAGATTATGTTAAGCCAATTTTGTTATCTGCATTGCCTAGATATGATTCCCCCCCACATTTGATTCATAGCATGCAAATTTATAAAATAAATACATAAAAGAATCTTCTTTTGATAGCGCATTGTTGATTGGATTTAGGGGTATTTGACTACCTTAAGATACATTGGAACGTAGGGGGAGGTGGGGGGGCGGGAAATCTCCAAAACGATTTGTGTGATTTTTCACTTATGGGTTTCAGGTGAGAGTTAAATTAAGTCAGAGCATCAAGGGAGCACTTAATGCAACCTCTTCCTGAGCAGGGAGTGGTGTCTGTCAAGAACTCTCCCCGAAACTACCACAAGCTCACTTCCTTTCTGAGACAGAAAAATACAGGTTTTTAGGGCACTGAAGATTTGGAGGGTGGGGAAGAAGAGAAAATTATAGGAAAAAAGATTGCATTTTGAAGAAGCAGACCTTTAAGGATATAGGCTCTCCTGTCTCCACGACATTGCAAAATTCTACACCCTAAGCCATAATTTAGCTGTCCAGTCTTTGCACCACTATGTACAAGGGTGGAAGGGGAAGCTATGTAACAAGAGTAAAAACAAAACTAAAAATAAAGTCAGGTTGTTTGTTTGTTTTTCCTTTTCTTTAACGATTCAACTGCATTAAGTCCGACACTTTTTCAAAAGCATGCATATTCCTTGTTGGCTTCTGGTGATGTTCAGGCATGCAGACTCTTCAGTCCCATTTAGGAGCTGAGGGTTCAATTGCGGAGAAATTGAGTTCCTTTTGGTGTCGTTTCATTTCTTCGCATCTCTGCCTGGTGGTGGTGGGGCGAATGAGTGGAGGGGGAGAGATGGGAAATGATTATCGGTTTTCATTTTTTCAAAGATAAAATATTTCCCCCTACCTTTAACCATAATAGTATAACTCAGGATGGAGGGAACCCCCCCCCCCCAAAAAAAGTCATTCATGCAAGAGATTGCTGCTTTGTGCAACTAACTGCCTCATGAGACTTATTTATAAAAAATATTTATCTACTGCTATTCATTAAAAACTTCAGAGCTGTTTGCAACAATTATATGTAAAGCCATACCATAAAATTTGAAAAAGTTAAAATCAGAAATCAGCTAGTTATTGTGGAAAGATGTATTCTTAATTGGCTGCATAACAGAAAAACTTTCAGCAGGAGTTTAAAAGTTGGCAGAGAAGGTGCCTGCTGAATCTAATGGCAGAGTGTTCCACAGGACCGAGCCAATGACACTAAAGGCTCAGTTTCTTGTTGTTGTCAAGTAAGCCGTGCCAACCTGAGGAACAACCAATGACCCTCCTGCAGATGAACTCAGGAATCAACCTGGCCTAAGTCATTCAGGGCTTTGCAAATTAATACAAGGTTCTTGACCTTGGCTGGATAATAGATGAAAAACAGCCAGTGCAGAGGCTTTAACATTGATGTCACAGGTTGTCAGCCAGATGCCCTATCAGCAGTCTGGCTGCCACATTCTGGACCAGCTGAAGCTTCTGAACCAGGTTCCTGGCAAGGACCACAACCTCAAATAGCTGGGAAAGGGCCATTAGACAAAAATTGCAGGACAGGATAGACCCCATCAATGGCCCATGACCAATGAATGGAACCTCAGGGGCAGTGTTACTTGCTGCAATAGCAGGAGATAACTTCTGACTCTGTGCTCTGGGTTAAACTACAGAGCCTTGCCGATCAGAAGGTCAGCGGTTCGAATCCCCGTGACGGGGTGAGCTCCTGTTGCTCGGTTCTTGCTCCTGCCAACCTAGCAGTTCGAAAGCACGTCAAAGTGCAAGTAGATAAATAGGTACCTCTCCGGTGGGAAGGTAAACGGCGTTTCCGTGCGCTGCTCTGGTTCGCCAGAAGCGGCTTAGTCATGCTGGCCACATGACCCGGAAGCTGTATGCTGGCTCCCTCGGCCAATAAAGCGAGATGAGCGCCAAAACCCCAGAGTCGGCCATGACTAGATCTAATGGTCAGGGGTCCCTTTACCTTTACCTTAGGTTCCACAGCACTTGCTGAAACAAGATCTATACTTGCTGAATCGTGTTGAGCCTTGGGCCTGGCCTTCCCCTTCCTAGTAGCCCAGATTGAGACATGTGGGTCTCCAAGTGGCCTGGGGCTTGCTCTGTGTCCTAGTTTTTTTTTTGGGGGGGGTCTCTCTAAGTGGCAAGTGGAGCATTGAGTTATAGAGCTGGAAGGTATCTCAAAGGTCATGTAGTCCAACCCCCTGCAATGCAGGGAGCGAGGCTAAAGAATCCCTGACAGATCTTTGTTTAAAAGCCCTCAAAGCATGAAAGCCGCCTTCCTGACATAAAGTCAGGTAGCAGACAGCATTTCTCTTTGCTTAAAAAGCAAAACAATGCCAGAAACCCTCCTGGAGGGCGGGGGGGGGGATGGGTTTGGGTCTTCTCGTAAAGCACTCTCCCCCCCCCCCCTTGCACATGTCAATTTGGCTCCAAGGTAACGACAGCAAAGGATTACCCTACAAGGCCATATTATGACAGGGGGAACGACATGCTCTCAGCATCCAAGGCAGACACAAAGACTCTGTTCTATGCCCACCGGTAATGAGTCACTATGGAGATCCTGCTGTGCTTCAAAGGGGCCTTTTATGGTCTCCAAGAGAGCAGGTTACATTGGCAGGCAAAGAAGGAGAAAAAACGCCACAATTGATTTAAGAGGATTTGTAAATTCCTGCAATGCAATAGCAGGAGTGGGAAGCCAAGCGAGCTGGTACCCAACCTGCTTGAATGGGATTGCATTCTCCCCTAAGGATCAGATTTACACTTTGTGTGTTGTCTGTGTGTGGGGATAGAGCCAGCTCTGTCCCTGAAAGGCCATGTGATATCCATGGCACTCACATAGCTTCTAGCAGCCAACTACGACCCCACCTGGACAGGAGCAGCTTAGTCACGGTTATGAATAATAATAATAATAATAATAATAATAATAATAATAATAATATATTATTTATACCCCGCCCATCTGGCTGGGTTTCCCCAGTCACTCTGGGCAGCTTTTAACAAAATATTAAAATACAATAATGAATGCTCCAGCAAACTTCTGTTTAGACTTACAATTGCAATTTTTATTTATTTGTTTCATATAATTTAGATGCCGCTTGATTGCAAGGAAAAACCCTCAGACTGGATTTCAAAAAGATTATAAAGCAGTAACATAAAACAGTTAAGAACAGCTTTTTATAAAAAAAATAAAACCAACAATAAGATAAAAACAGATTAAAGCACATGGCAACAGTCTGCATATGTGGACAGGCTTGCCGAAATAGAAATGCTTTCTTTTTGCGGGTGCCCAAAAGAGTACTGTGAAAGTACCTGCCTGAGGCCCCTAGGCAGGGAGTTTCAAAGTCACTCAAAACAACTTCTGAAGAATGACATGTTTCTCATGTAAACTGTCCATTTCTACAGAAGTGAACCTCACTGAGCTCAGTGGGACTTACTCCCAGGCTTCTGCAAGGACAAGTCCTGTTTCACAAACTAGTTAAGAGTTCTACAAGTGTCAGCAATCATATAGGTCAGGATTTCCCAAAACTTGGGTCTCCAGCTGTTTCCGGACTACAGTTCCCATCATTCCTGAACGCTGGTCTTGCTAGCTAAGGATGATGGGAGTTGTAGTCCAAATTTGGAGACCCAAATTTGGGAAACCCTGATATAGGCAGAGGTGATCCAGTGGACACGGTGGACTTGGACCTTCAAAAAACATTTTGACAAGGTACCTCACCCAAGATTCCTGAATACCAGTTGCTGGAAATCACAGGAGTGCGGGGAGAGTGTTCTTGTACTCGTGTCCCACTTGCCGGTTTCCCACTGGTGCATCTAGTTGGCCACTATGAGAACAAGATGCTGGACCAGATGAGCCTCTGGCCTGACCTCGCAGAGCTCTGCTTGTCTCTTATCTGTGCTGATACATTGGCTCCCAGTACATTTCTGGGCACAATTCAAAGTGTTGGTGCTGACCTTTAAAGCCCTAAATGGTCTCAGCCCAGTATACCAGAAGGAGCGTCTCCACCCCCATCGTTTGGCCCAGACACTGAGGTCCAGCTCCGAGGGCCTTCTGGCAATTCCTTCCCTGCGAGAAGTGAGGTTACAGGGAACCAGGCAGAGGGCCTTCTCGGTGGTGGCGCCTGCCCTGTGGACCGCCCTCCTACCAGATGTCAAGGAAATAAACAACTATCTGACTTTTAGAAGACATCTGAAGGCAGCCCTGTTTAGGGAAGTTTTTAATGTTTGATGTTCTATCGTGTTTTTAATATTCTTTTGGAATCTGTCCAGAGTGGCTTGGGAAACCCAGCCAGATGGGCAGGGTATAAATAATATATTTTTATTGTTATCATTTTTATGATAATTGTGACCCCGCTAGCTGGGTTCCTAAGTGACCCATGCACATGCAGGAAAGAAGGAGAGGACTGCCAACCCCACCACAGGACACACTCACCATCTAAATGATTGCGGGAAAGGTACTTGAGTCCTTCATCCAGCAGGATAACCGGCAAGGAGATTTTCAGCACCGTTACCCACTGGGGCCAGCTAAGTGGTGTCACCTGGAAGATCAGCTGGGAAGCAAGGAGAGGATATGTATCACACCTGTCCTTCTGTTCAGAGGCAAGTGCCAATCATTATGTAACCAATACGGCACTGTCCAGGCACAGGAATCAGCAGACTTGCAGTGGTAACCCTGAGGTTTATAGCACTGCTTAGTTTTTTTTTATAGAAAAAGATCCCCAAGCATGGCGACACTTCCAGCAGCTCAATGAGCTTGTTGAGTGTCTGCAGAGGGAAACACGAAAAAGGGGAGGAGAAACGGAATAGAGTTTCCTAGAGGAGGGCGTAACTTCATAACTGGAACCACGAATGGGAGTACGTCACAATGCAATATTTTTCTTGCTGGATAATGTTTTTGCTTCGGGGGGGGGGGGACAACTTCTAAATGTGAATTTAAACAAACATATACAATGTTAGCCCACAATGGGTCTCCCAGCAGGGAGAAAAACATATGGGGAAAGTTTGCACATGGGAGGTTGTACGATTGATGCCCGGTGTCTCCTCTTCATCAAACAGAAGCTTCAACGGAGAAGATCTCTAACTGAGACTCTGGAGAGCAGCTGTTGGTCTAGATCAGGAATGAAGAACCTGAGGTCCTCCAGATGTTGTTGGACTCCAACTCCCATCAGCCCCCAGTCAGCATAGCCAATGTTCAGGTGTGATGGGAGCTGGAGGCCACCTGGAAGGCCACAGGTTGCTCCATGCTTGCTTGAGACCAGGGGTTCGCAAACTTTTTCAGGCCACTGCCCCCTTGGTTCCATAAACTCATCTCCAGTGCCCCCTATCCTATCCTATGAAAAAGCATGATTGAGAATAGCAGTTTGCAGTAAGGAAGACAATAACACACACAAAAATCAAAAAAGTAACGATTAATTGCACATTTATTCAAAAGCCAATGAAAACTAAACTAAATTCTAAACATCCGTTCAATGAAATGGATCCAGTGATGCCAGCTTTTCAAGGTCTGATGCTCATTTGCACCTTCTGCTGGCCTCTTAGAACCGCTCTTTAGCGCTCAATTGGAGCAAACAGCAATTTGGGTTCCCCTTGGATTGCCATTTGTTCCAATCTATCTCTAGAGAGTGGGTATTCCCTTGGAAGGAACTGGGCAAGTGGAAAAGTGCTTAGACTCATGCTTTCTAGGCATGGCACAAGTGGACATGTGGATGGGGCCTTAGTGCCCCCCCCAGTTAATCCCACTTCCTGCTCCCCAGGGTACAGCCCACTTAGAGAACCACTGCTTTACTAGGACCAACTTCCTGCCTCAGTAACAAGGCAACTGGTTATGTTTACCCTGCCAAGTCCAGTCCTGAAAGGGACCACATGTGGACCCAGCCTGCTCAGAAAGTGGGAGAGCAGGTAGCATCTTTCTTGGGGTCCAAGGCTTCCCCTCTCTCATGGTGTCTGGGTGGTCAGATGCTGAAGGGGATGGGGTGAGGGTTGTCTCCTACACCTTTAATAGTGGAGCAGGAGATGGGGATTTCAGGCACGGGCAGCCTGGGTCTCGTCTGCATCTGGACGCCCTCAAAAATGCAGGTTCTACCTACTTACAGGCAATGGCTTCATGTAGAGGATCAGGAAGTGCAGAGCCATGGACATGACAATGGCCCCCAGGAGCCAGAGGTTCAGCCAAGGAGGCATCCTGAGCAGCGACTGGTTTTCAGACACACTGTGGGAGAGATGGGGTGCATTCAGACGTTGGGAGTATTGGGTTAGTTTTCCTGATTATAATGCTAGAGCTTCTGCCCTGATCCCTAACGTTCCTTTCCCACTGCAGTTCCTCTTGAGTTATGGAACTGTGGGATTTTTAAAATCAACACACCATCTACTCACACTAAATCTCATTGACTCTGGTGGGTGTGACCAGAAACATCACAGGAAAACTTTGCTGTGCCCCCCCCGCACCGTTTCCACACATGCATCCTTCTTCCCCCCATAATTCACCCATGAAAAGGATAGAAGAGAACATCTGCTTTACCAACCCAAATTTCGTCACTTTAAAGGTAAAGGGACCCATGACCATTAGGTCCAGTCGTGGCTGACTCTGGGGTTGCGGCACTCATCTTGCTTTATTGGCTGAGGGAGCCGGCATGACTAAGCCGCTTCTGGCGAACCAGAGCAGCACACGGAAACGCCGTTTACCTTCCTGCCAGAGCGGTACCTATTTATCTACTTGCACTTTGACGTGCTTTCGAACTGCTAGGTTGGCAGGAGCAGGGACCGAGCAACGGGAGCTCACCCCGTCGCAGGGATTCGAACCACCAAGCTTCTGATCGGCAAGTCCTAGGCTCTGTGGTTTAACCCACAGCGCCACCCGCGTCTGTCACTTTACTCGAGCCCAAAAAAACCCATGACCCAAATTAAAGTCCAATGTGCTATATTACAAACATATTATAATGATACTTTTGATATTGGTGATAATGACGAAGACGACGACGGTGGTGGCTCTGTCCCCCTTACGAATGCTGTGGGTTACGTGCTCCGCTAACCCGGAAGTAGATGCCCCTTGCTGCGACCTTTGCCCCGGGATGCGAGCGAAAGTCGCACTCCGGCGGCATGGCACCAGTGGGAGGCGCCATTACAGAAAGTGTGCCTCATGTTATGAGCGGTTTCCTGTTACGAACGGACCTCCAGAACGGATTAAGTACATAACATGAGGTACCACTATAGTTTGGAAAGCGGTTTTCAGGTTTTGGTCTTTGTTTGGAAGCCACTTGAAATCACGATGGCGGACCAAAACTTTTCAAAACTGCACTGTGGTGGGGTTTTTTTTTTTTGGTTTCTCATAATTCCTGTGCAACTCTAGGCATTTTCCACTAGTGGCAACAATAATTTATGCCACAGAGCATGCTCTGCCCAAATGATTTTGTACTTGCATGATTCAGAAGCACATGCAGATGTCAAGGTTCTCTGCACATCTACGCATGACTTACAAGTGATGCAGAAAATCCCCTTCCTGGATTAAACGGGCCACAGACTGTACCTGTGTTAGCCAGTTCCCATTTGCCGGACCATTTCTTCTTAATTTCATACCGAAACCGTTTTTTAAGAGAAGGAGATGCCTGGCCGGCAATGCCTTACCTGTTGAGTGCATTTAACATCTCAATGGTCACCAGCACAGAGAGCGCCATGGTGGTCGGGTAACGTGATTCGAAAATGTCACAGTTGACGCCTTCGAAGATGGGGTTGTCCTCTGTGCATCGCATGAAGTTCCTCTGTAGGCAGGAGAATATAAATACAAGTCTGGAGTGAGGGGCTGCCACTGCCCCCCATCTTTCACCGCCACTACCAACAGGTTCCAGAGGAGCCTTTTGCTCCTAAAAATTAAATTACTTTATTCCCTGTTTTGCTAGCAGCAGTCACGAAATTGCTATCCCTGTGGGTTGACAACAAGAATGACTAGGCTTCCTTGATAGCTATTCTCTGCCTCCGTGGTCTGAGGCAGGAATGATTCTGAATAACAGAAGTCTCAGGAGGGGCGAGTCCTCTTGTGCTTGGATCCTGCTCATGTGTCGGCCACTGTGAGAGCAGGATGCTGGACTAGATGGGCCAGATCCAGGCTCTTCTGATATTCTCACGTGTTTTCCCTGCACTGGACTATCAACTTACCAGCTGGTGGAAGGTAACTTGTGGTCCTTCGGGGTCATACAAGAACCACCAGGTAGCTGAACCCACAGTGGCAAAGCCAACATACACTGCAAGGAAATGAGGAAAAAGTAATCGATCACACAGGCGAAACTCTGTGTGCTATTGTGCTGATTTCAGAAGGCAGCCATATCCTCCAAGCAGGCTTTACAGGGCAGCCCCACTCTGAGCATCATTTATTTGTTTCAAAGGCTACTTAATCCCTGGGCAGCTTCTGCTCACCAGCATTTTTGATGCTGCAACCTAAATACCACAAGCTTTATACTCCACCTCCCATGGGACATGTCTGGCAAGTGGGCAGGGCCTCTGGCCTGTTCATCACACAACATCGCAATGATGTCACTTTGGCACAGCTGTTAGGGAGGGAAGCCCAGGCAATCAGCTGGTTGTTGGTGCTTGGAAAGGACAGATCTTTGCAGTTGCTGCCAACCAGCTGATGGGAGGTATATACAATTTCCCCTTTCACTCAAGTGGCTTCTTTAGCTGGCCTACATTGTGCAGTGGGGAGAAGACATAGGATGAGGCAGGTGGGTGGGACTTGTCGTGTCTTGTCCAAAACACAGGACAAATGGAAGGCCCTGGCAGGCTGAATTAGACCCTCGGTCAGAGATGCCACAATACTGCTATTCCCACTTATCTGGGATTAAGTCCCATTGGCCCCAGGGGGATTTACTTCTGAGTAGACCTGTTAACTGCCTTGTTAAGATCCTGGCCGTTATAGAACATTAAATCAGAGAACAAAGCCTTCCCTAGAAGGTTTACAATCTAACTGCAACAAAGATGTGATTGGAAGGAAGCAGGGAAGCCGAGATATCTCTCGCTCTCAGAGTAGCCAAGTGCCGCACTCCAGCTAAGCAAAACCCACCAGGAACCGACCCAGACATTTTGCAGTTTTCCTCTTTGGAGTTCGTGACGCAATGACAAAACGTTAATGCCCATTTTGTTTAAGGCTGTGCTATTTTTAGTTACTTATTATTAAATGAATTTACTAGTCGCTTTTTTGCCATGGCAACTCAAAGCAACTTACGAAAAAGCTTAACACACACCCCCCACAAGAAAGCCCCCATAAATACATTAAAACTAGATAGGAAAGGGGGAATGCATTAAAGCATCCCACCCACTCTAGAAGGCCACAGGTCGTTAGGAGCCAAAGGTCTGGTTAAAAAGGAATGTTTTTGCCTGGCGCCTTAAGATGTATAATGATGGCGCCAGGCCTGGGGGAGAGCATTCCACAAACAGGGAGCCACCACCAAAAAGGCCAATTCTGGTATTTTATTTTGTTTTATTCCTTTTCACCCTATTATACACCCTATTGGATAATGCATTTCATGTGGCTCTCATTGTATTTCCTTGACGCTCGTCATTGGCTGTAACTACGGAGATTTGTTTTAGAATGTGAGATACACCTGAGATAAAATCTCACTAAGGGGTGGGGAGGATGAAGAGGCTATGATGCTCCACCCTTAGCCCCGCCCCACGGTCACCTGACACCTGCTGGATTCTGATGCATTCTGGGCAAATGTCTGCAGAGAGGACCTGACTCTACACACACAGTCTCCCTGTGGGAACTTCTAAACTCTGTGCTGCGAATGGGGATTAAAGCAGTCTCCAAAATTCTCCCTAATCCCTAGTGTTGAACATGGCCTGGGGGGGGGGGCGTTTCTCACCTCCAATGGCAAGGTAGCGGAAGAAGAGCCACCCGCTGATCAGAGGCTCCCTGGGATTCCGCGGCAGCTTGTCCATGATGTCAAGGTCAGGCGGATTGAAGCCCAGAGCCGTCGCTGGCAGCCCATCGGTCACCAGGTTGACCCAAAGCAGCTGGACTGGGATCAATGCTTCGGGGAGGCCCAGGATGGCTGTCAGGAAGATACTGGGGGAAAGAAACACACAGAAATTCTACCATGACTTGATTTCACTCCCAGTGCTTTTCTTTTTTTATCACACAAGTGATAAACCTCAGGTCTGTGGGACAAGATTTCAGAGAATCGTAGACTTGTAGAGTTGGAAGGGACTCAAAAAGTCATCTAGTCCAGCCCCCTGTGATGCAGGAATCTAAACTGAAGCAACCATGACAGATGGCTATCCAGCCTCTGCTTAAAAACATTCAAGGAAGGAAAGTTCACAACCTCCTGAAGGTGACCATTCGCTGTCAAACAGCTCTTATCATCAGTTCTTCCTGATGTTTAGACAGAATCTCCTTTCTGGTAACATGAAGCAATTGGTTTGAGTCCTACCCTCCAGAGCAAGAGAAAACAAGCTTGTTCCCTCCTCCATGTGACAGCCCTTGAGATATTTGAAGATGGCTATCCCATCTCCTCTCAGTGTCCTCTTTTCCAGGCTAAACATATCCAGCTCCTTCAACCATTCTTCATAAGGCCTGGTTTCCAGAAACCAAGGACTGGAAACCTCCAGGGTTCCCCCCATTTGTGACATGAAATGCGGGGCAAGTAGAGATGCATCAGGAAAGAAGGATTGAACTCCCCGCCTATTGGCTGAGGCATAGTGAGTTTATTATTTCCATTTATAGACCACGCTGCTAGCTAAAAGATATCGAAGTGGGTTGCGCACACAATCAGTACAATAAAACCACATCAAACGTGTCGCATAACAAAATGCATTAACAATATCCACAAATGTAATAAGGAATGAATAAAATTGGAAAGCCCTGCAAGGTGGTATAAATTTCAAGCGCCACAACATGCATGCAATCATTCATCCCATTTTACTCACCAACCCGTTTCACACAACCACCACAAGCGTTCGTTGATTCCAACATTGCCCCCACCAACCCCTTTTACATAGATCACTCACACTCAGCATATTACAACCCAAGTACCACTGCCAAGCATATACAAATTAGGCACATCCCTAATATCTGAAGCAGTCATGGACTCGTGCCCCCTCCTGCTGGACCATCTAATACTCTTCTCCCATCTATCACCTGAGAGGCACCCAGCTCTCTACCAGAGCAACTGTTCTGCTTACTTCTCTGTGGTGAAAGCTCCGGTGTACCTCAACCCTTCAAAAAACAGGACTGAACTCCCTGCCGGTCAGCTGATGTACTGGTGTACAATTCTGCATTCTTCCCACCTGTCAAAGTCAGACCATTTGTGGGGGAGATAAAGATCTGGCTTGCTGGGGACCCCATGCTTTATTATTATAAAGCTTATGAATTAGGAGTGGAACCCATGCTCAAGCCAAACTTGTCTGCTGGGGAGCACCCAATGGACAAAGCAAATAAGGCGCATTTACACATTCTTTGATGGTTTTGAAGGCACCCTCCCAATATTTTGGACTACAACTTCCATCATTGCCCGTGATGATTGGCCATGCTGGCTGGTGTGAGTTGGCACCCGTCTGGAGGGCCACAGGCATTCCTGGGTCCAGAATGGAGGGAGAAGGCACTTACCAGACCACTTCTCCGACATTGGAGGAAATGAGGTAGCGGATGAATTGCTTCATATTGTTGTAGATGGCGCGGCCCTCCTCCACGGCTGCGACGATGGTGGAGAAGTTGTCGTCGGACAAGACCATTTCTGCTGCTGACTTTGCCACCGCTGTGCCGGAGCCCATGGCGATGCCGATTTCGGCTTTCTTCAACGCAGGGGCATCGTTCACTCCGTCGCCGGTCTGGAGCACAAAGAAAAGCCCTCATCACTGGAAGGAACATAAGAAGAGACATCTAGGCCAGCATCGTCTTCTCACAGGGGCAAACCCGACGCCTGTGGAAAGCCAGCAAGCCTAAACATTTAAACATGTTATAAAATACAATGTGTTAATAACAAATGAGTTTAAATGCACATTTAGAGCCAGCAATTAAAATCTAGTTTGCCCTGATAGCAGCCCATTGGGCAGCACTGTTTGCACCTTGATTTCCAAAGACCTGTCTGAACAAGAAGGTCTTAGGCTACTCTATTGAGAGGGAAGAAGAAGAAGAAGAAGAAGAAGAAGAAGAAGAAGAAGAAGAAGAAGAAGAAGAATTATGCAATATGGGAGCAGCCACAGAAAAGGCCCTATCTTGGGTCACCACCAGCTACACCTCTGATACTGAAGGGACTGGGAGAAGGTGCTCACCTGAGGATCTTAGCACCTGGTCAGCTTCATACAGGGAGACACAATCTTTCAGCTGCCTTGGGCCCAATCCACTCCCACCCAAGCTATTTCCCAAGATTATCTGCAGGTCCAGCAACTGGAAGGGGATTTGGAGCCAGCTAGCTCCGAAATCTGATTCAGGAACATGCTTGGAGGCTTCAGATGCAACAAGACAGTCAGGGAGTCCCCGTTTCCAAAGCTCACCATAGCTGTGATTTCGTTGAACGACTGCAGGTACTCCACTATCTTGGACTTGTGGGCAGGCTCCACGCGGGCAAAGCAGCGAGCAGAACGGCAGGCGTTGCTCTGGTCCTCTGGCGAGAGGTCGTCGAATTCCCTCCCCGTGTAGGCTTTGTCCGCCACCTCTTCGCTCTCCGAGAAGATCCCAATCCTCCGGCAGATGGCCACGGCCGTCCCCTTGTTGTCGCCAGTGATCATGATGACCCGGATGCCGGCTTTCTTGCACATCTCGATGGACAGCATCACTTCCTTCCGAGGAGGGTCCAGCATCCCCACACAACCCACGAAGGTCAGGTTGGTCTGCAGGCCGGACGAGAAGGGAGGGATCAGTCCCCTGAAGAGTGGTACCCACCAGACTTTCTATAGAGGGAAGCCCTTTTTAAGAAAGGCCCAAGGGTGCCTAGTGATTGTAGTCAGGAATGGCTGAGGATAGAACTGGTTTTTCCCCAATGCCTCCTCTAAGGAGCCAAAGAATTATCAAACTGCATTAGCCATAAGACCTAAGGCAGATGTCGTCCCAAACAACCGGCAAACATCAAGCTGAAGGTGGATATAAACAATGATAGCTTGGGGAGCCTTAAAGTCTTTATGAACTGTACACAGCTCCTTAACCCTGGTCCTCATGCACTGCTCCAACCACCTCACTCCATCCTAAACCAGGCTGCTCTTTGGCCTCTTCCTTGACTCTGCCTTACCTCGTAGTTGATGAACTGGCTGGAATCATCCAGACGCATATCCTCCTTCCGCGGAGGGTGGTCTCTCGTGGCCAACGCGAGGCAGCGCAGGGTGTCGATGCCGGTGCCCCACTCCCGGATCTTGGAGAGTATCTTCTCCTTGGTGGAGAGAGTCAGGGCAACCCGGGTGCTGCCGACACGGACATAGTTGCAGCGCTCGATGACGCTCTCTGGGGCGCCCTGTCGGAAAAGGTATGGAAGTCACAGGACAGGCCCATTAAGAGATGCAGAAAGCAAGCAAACTGGTAAGAGATTGGAGGACAACCAGCCCAAGAGCTGGGGGGTTGCCTAGCACTGGGCTGCATTCCTCAGGTGGGTTCCATTAGCACCCAGAGGATGGAGAGCCGACTAAAGGGCCAGGGCTAAAATTCAATGTGAATTATTTGATGGGATGGATGTGCCGCCTGCCCTCTTCAAATTCACAGACACAGCATGGACCACCTGAATGATGCTCACAGGCTCCTGGTGGTACATGGACTATGGTTTGGGCACCTCCTGCTTTATTGCATTTTTGCTGCTATTTTAAAGGTTTTCATTGTACATTTGTAAAGTCGCCATTTTTAGTTGTAATAGCTTAGCCTTTTTTCCTGCATTAAGTGAGAGAAAAATGGTCTTAAAACTAAGCCATTAAAAATAAGCAATTTCTGTTCACTTTTTGCAAACAAAAAAACACTTCAAAAATCCAGAAGTGGTGAATCATCCGGTTGAAGGTTGTATGCTGAACCACCAGTAAGTTTAGAAACCTTGGGTTGGATAGGTCTGATGAAAAGAGCAGCAAATTCAGACCCCCATCCCTACCCAGCAGGACAGATTTTTTTTAAAAAAAACACACACACAACAACACAACAACCAGTCTTAGTGTGAATATGTCCTTTAGCCGAACTCACAAATGAACACTGGGCATTTGATCGACGATACCTCTGCATGAAAACAGAGACTTAAAAGTAAAACAAGAGCGTGTGCTTTTTAGGGAATTACTTTTCTGCCTTTTGGAGCAGAGAAACTTTTTTTCTCCCTCTGTTATAGCACTGCGATTCTTGGACATCCAATGAAGGTGAAGGTTGGAAGGACAGAGAAAAGAAAGTCCTTCTTCACCCAATGGATAGTTAAACTATGGCGCTCCCTCCCTCAAGAGGCAGTGATGGCCACCAACCTAGATTTCTTTAATAAAGGATTAGACATAACCATGGAGGAGTGGCCTATCAATGGAGATTGGCCATGATGGCTATGCTTCTGCCTCCGAAACTGGAGGCAGCAATGCTTCTGAAGAGCAGTTGCTGGGAGCCACAGGAGGGTAGAGGGCTCTTGCGCTTGGGTCCTGCTTGTGGGCTTCTCACTGGGGCATCTGGGTGGCCACAGTGAGAGCAGGATGCTGGACTAGGTGGGGCATTGTTTTAATCCAGCAGGGCTCTTATAACGTTCTTAAACAAGCAATGTGATTTTCACCTCCAGTGCAAACCCCTTGCATCCCAGGGGTGAGAAACCTGTGGCCTTCCAGACAGCATTAGACTCCAACTCCCATCATCCCTGGGCAGTGGGCCATGCTGGCTGGGACTGATGGGAGCTAGAGTGCAGCAAGCTCTGGAGGTGCATCCGGTCTCCCTGCCCTGCTATAGCAAGGATGCTGGCTTTTGAATTGTCCGTTTTCCTCCCGATATCCTCTTGCATATGAGAAGCTCTGCTAAGTGAGCGATTGTAGAGGTTAAGCCCAGTGATAGTTTAGCTCACTGGGAACTCAGCCAATTCCCAGCATTTCCTCTAGGTGGTGCTGCTTTGCCAGTCTTCAAATGCCGCATGTTTCGCAGAAGGGGTAAGCTTGGACAACGGAGCAGAGTTATGTGGAATACCGGGAACCCTGATTAGGTCACTACAAAACCCAGACGGAAAGGGGAAATCGGTGACATAGACAGAACAACCCTTGTGCAGAAGCAGCAGAAAACGCTTCTTCACAGAAGAATAGCACCATCATGTTACGCCCCTGATGAATGAAAGGTGGGTATATATGTAATGAGTAAGTAAGAGAATGCCAATTCCCCGGGGTTACAGGTTCACTAAAACCTTTTGTAAGCATTGCCAGGATTCAGCCTTGCCCAGAGCTAAAACCTTGGAGGAAAAGCAGCGGAGAGAGGGAGCCCCCAGCAGCCAGTATGGTCAATGGCGAGGGACAATGGGGAGTTTTGAGTCTGCCAATCGTGGCTGGAGTACTGCAATTGTTTTAGTTTTTTATTACATTATGGGTTGCTGTTTTTCGAGTTTTTGTATTGTATATGCAGAGAGAAGAAACGCCGTGGTGCATCTGTAATAGTGTACTTTTCATCTTTGTTGGAAGCCACCCAGAGTGGCTGGGGAAACCCAGCCAGATGAGCGGGGTACAAATAATAAATTATTATTATATTATTATAAACCGGGCATCTTCTTCTGCCCCAGCTGCAACAAAACATGTCTCTCTCCCGTATCAGTCTCTATAGCTACAGCAGGTGCTGTAACTCTCCAACGGTTCAAGTTTACCCCCTACTGGCGCACTCTTCCACTGTGGTATAGAAATTAAATTTTAAAAAATAAGTAATTTGGTGTTGATGGGGCTACTATTGTGGTTGGTGTGGAGGTAACTAGGTGGCTTATGGAGACAAACTCCCTCCAGCCTAGGGTACCTTGCTTGCAGGATTTTGCGAGATTTTGAACTGGTATTGGTGTGAAAAGCCCTATGCAGTTTGGGACTAGGATACCTAAAAGATTGTCCTCTATACAACCAACAAATTGCTGTGTTTTGCTGGAGAGGGCATTCTGCAGACGCCATCCTATCAGAAGGTCTGGTCTGCACAATGTCAGAGCTCGGTGGCATTTAGCATGGCGGCACCTACCTTCTGGAACTCCCTCCCAACCCTCAGCAGGAGAACCCCACGCTGCAACATTCTGTTGCCGCTCCCCTTTCATTGCCAGCTTGTGAAAGATCAGCATTCTGTGGCCACCAAGTGGAGCAGGGCTCTCTGCCCACGAGCTGGTACCTTGACGAAGAGCTTGCTGCCAGAAGAATTGTGGTTGGTCGGCACCGGCGTGCAGTAAACTGACATGGACTTGCGGTCGCGGGAAAATTCAAGGGTGCACTCCTTCTTCATCAGCTGCTTGATCACCTGAAGAGGGAGGAGGGAAGAAAGGATGCAGGAGTTGAACCCTCAAAACTTCAGCAAGGTGAATTCCCTTCAGCGGGACATCCCACCTCAAAAAAGGTACGGAGAAGGTTCAGAAAAAAGCAGATAAGCTCAACATCAAGATTTCTAGAAAATTCCTAGTATCAGGGTCCTACTGCTGTGTGTTTTTTGTGGGGGTCAGTCTGGGTGATACCTGTGGGCCCCTTACTAAAGGCATCTGCTGTGCAGGCACATTATCCTCAATCCAATTAAATATTACCAGCGCTGGAGAAAGCCTCAGATTTACTCCTGTTGACCCTTGGTGCTTTCAGTTTAATTGAATAAGCATAATGCCATTTCCTCACAAACCTCATCTTTCTAGTCTTCAGATTCCCAGCTGCCTATAGATGAACCCAGCATTCAGAGGAAAATCTGGATGGCTGCCAGTAGTCAGATCTACATCCAGTATCCCACGGGCATCTGGTTGGCCCCTGTGAGGATGGGATGCTGGACCAGACGGGCCACCGGCCTCTAATCCAGAAGAGCTCCTCTTATGTTCTTATGAGTTCCAGCACCAAGGGTGTTCCTGCAAGCAGGAAGGCAAAGACTCGAGAGGGGCTTCATTTTAAGGGGTTGGATGACTCAGTAGAACTTCCATTCGCTTTGGCTTTCAATCAGGCAGGTGTGCAGCGCATCTCGGGTGATGTTTTGCACGGGGATTAATGGGATTACGCAGCCCACAACTCAATGGAATAATCTGCCGTATTTTTCTGTGTATAAGATGATGCTTTTTGCTTTAAAAAAATGGGCAAAAATTGGGTGTCGTCTTATACACGGATAGTGAATGCAGAGGGGGGAGTGATTGGGCAGGTGATTGGTAGCTGCAGCAAGGCCTGCTGGCGATTGGTTGTGGCTGCAGCAACTGGGCAGGTGATTGGTGGCTGTGGCTAGGCGGGCAGGCGATTGGCAGCTGCGGCAAGGTGTGCGATTGGCAGTGGCTGTGGCAAGCAACTGTCAGTGGTGGGCAGATGGGTGAGTGATTGGCGGAAGTGACCTCCCCCACACCCTAAACAACTTAATTTCTTAATTTGGGGTTTAAAAGAAATAGGTGTCATCTTATACATGGGGGTGTCTTATACACGGAAAACTACGGTAACAAACGAAGAGATCCATCTTGGTGCCAAGGCTCCTGCAAAGACCCGAAAGCCGGTGCTGCCAAGAAAGTCAATGCTTATCTGGTGCTATTATCAGTTGCCCTTCATAATTCCCTCCCTTCTCAACTAGCTTTTCTAAGCTCCAGAAATCCCTCCTGTTTTGAGCATGTCTGATAGAAAGAGGGTGTGATCAAGCGACTGAAAGACAGAGAATGAGTGAGTGTGTTTGAGAGAAACAAAGAGATATTGGGGTGGCGGCCAGCTCCTCCAAGTGTCTGTATTTTCCAGGGACAGCCCCAGATTTACAGAAGCCGTCCCGGTTTCTGGCTTGATCCCGGAATGTCCCACTTTTCCTCAGGACATCCCTATTTTCATCACAGAAATGTTGGAGAGTATGAAAGGATGGAGTGGGCAACCTTTTTTCTTTCAAGGAACAAATTATCTTGGGGATATTATGGGGTTGCCAGATTTCAAAAAGTTAAAATCCAGACACAAATATTTCCCCGGACATTTAAAGCAAGCTGCCCAGTTTTCGAAGGTTGAATCCTGGCTACGTCTGAGAAAGTCTGAATGTATGGCAACCCTAGGATATTCTGTCAGGAGCCACACACTGACTGTGTGTGTGTGGCCAAAGCCAGTGGTGGGTGCAGCCAGAACCAAAAGAGGGCAGGCCACCCAATTTCTTTCTCTTTTCCCACCCCTTCTCTCCCTCTCTCTCTGCCACCCCCTTTCCCTTTCACCTCTCTTTCCAACACCAGATCACTCTGGACATAGGCCCAAACTGAACTCTTACTGAGGGACTTTGAAGTTCTCCCATGGGCTGCTTGTGGCCCAAGGGATGTAGGTTGCTGACCCCCCCAGTGTAGCAAGCAATCCTAGGCCACCCGAACCTCTCTTCTCTGGCTGCCCCAGCTGAGCGCAAGGAAGCAGAAGGAAAATTAACGTCTTACGCACTGTATTGCATGCGTTGGCCCTCTCGACTTTGGAGAGGCTGCTGGTATCCGTGTCGAAAACGTTCATCTTCTCCACTAGGCATGTCAAGGCCGTTTCTGTGGCTTCGCCCACCTTTTCGTAGACTTTCTTGGACTGTTAACAGGAAGGGAAAAGGGGGAAGAACAGCAAGCAGAAAAAGAAATATGTAATATAGTTCTCATAGAACCCAGTGCTGTGGGTTTTCTGGAAATGTGTGTTTCTTCCTTCTTTTAATAAGCTTTTATCAACACTTTCCACAATGCAAAGGAAGACAATGTGTGTTTCTGAACATCACTTTCTCTCAGTCCAGATTACCTCACAGGGTTGTTGTGAGGATAAAATGGGAGCTCCTTGGAAAGGTGGGGGATATGAATGTAATAAATATTGAAGACTATCATCATTATTATTGTCTAGAAAGGAAAATAACAGTAAGAAAAAATTCAGTGCCCCAAATTACAGATATTTTATTTCATAAATATTTATATACCACCTGATTGTAACAAACAAACAAACCTCAAAGCAGTTTACAAAAATATAACAATAATTTTTATTTTTTAAAAAAACCTATTGAAAACATTCACAATCATTATAATAAACAAACTGGTTTCAAGCACAACCCACCTCATTGTAATCTAGGGAGGAGTCGTTGCAAAGGGCACAAATTGTGGCGAGTTCCACCAGGCCGTCATACTGTCCACAGCGAACAGGCCTGTCATTCTTGAAGCTGCCATTTAAAAGTGGAGGGATATTGTCATTATTAACTAACATTATTTACTGTTGTTATAATACAAATACCTTTACTGGCATTACAAGTTAAGACATTTCAAATCACTGGGATAACTTTAAAAGGGACAGGAGTTATTGTACTGTTGTTATTGTTATTTGTATACTCGCAAGACTCAGGGCAGTCCACAAGATAAAATCACAATATAAAAGCACAAAATACATAATAAAAATAAAAGCAAGAGCAACCCAATAATCCCCCCTCCCCAACACATTTTAAAAGGGCATAGGATGTCAAATCAACCAAAGGCCTGGTTAAAGAGGAACGTTTTTGCCTGGTGCCTAAAGGTGTAAACAGCATCCCACAAATGGGGAGCCACTGCAAAAAAGGCCGGTTCTCATATTGCCGCCCTCTGGCCCTCTTGTGGAAGAGGCACATGAAGAAGGGCCTCAGAAGATGATCTCAGGCAGGTTCATATGGAGAGAGGCGTTCCTTGAGGTATTGTGGTATTATATCTTTGCTCATCGCCTTTAACGAAGCGTCACCAAACAACTTACGAAACAATTGAAATACAGAATGACTTCTCAAACACTGATAATCCTTAACCCAGAATAGAATGTAAGCATAGTAAGTGTTCATCCATCAACAAGAATAAAAGGGGATGAACCTTATACCTGCACTTGAAATCAAAACAAACCGGGACTGTTTGCACCAGGAGATAATGAACAAAAGAATGGAACCATTTGTTTATTTGTTTTTATTCTTTATCTGTCTCTGGGATTTCTGTCCTGACCTGCTATATAAATAACGCAGTCCAGTGGTTCACAAACTTTTCCCTCCCATGGACCGCTTAAAAATCGCAGAGGGTCTCAGCAGATGGCTTAGGGATTTTTCTGTCCCTTGCAGCAATTGCAATTTTAAATAAAATTGTATTTTATTAGCATTCCATAAAACTGACTAAAACCAGTGAGGGGAACAGTGGTCTGCAGGATTATTGGGGGGTGGGGGCAAGTCATGACTTGTTACCATGAGATGATACTGTTTAAATATATTGTACAGACGGGGTCTCTAAGGCTTTGTTGCCGCGGCAACATTCTGGAACATTCTAGGGGGCAACCAGCAATTTCGAGTGCTGGTCACCTCACCATTCTGCTCGCCTTGCCTCAAAAAGGATTATTACAGAGTTGGAAAAGGGAAACTAAAATGATTAAGGGTATGCAGTGACTCCACTATGTGGAAAGATTTGTGACTTCTTAGAGAAACCCTGTGCAAGGGATCGTCCGCACTTCTGCCTGGGTCCTGTGCATGGGTCTGAATGGTTTTGCCTTTGCCCTGTTGCTTTCCCTCAGAAAACCCACTATTTTGCAATAAACTCGCTTGCCATTTGTTCCAATTCTGCGCCAAAGATCGGGTTTCCTTGGGGGAAAGCGGTAGGGCAAACGGAAGTGTCGATAAGCCCTAAGAGACGGCAGGATAGAAGTTTATAAAATTATGTGGGACACAGGGAAAGTGCATAGAGAAGTTTTCCTCCCTCTCTCATAACACTAGAATTTGGGGACGTCCGATATTGGAAGATTCAGGACAGATATTGGAAGATTCAGGTTACTATGGCGCTGCTTTACCTCCAGAGTCGGAAACAGCAATGTTTCTGAATCCCAGTTGCTGGAAACAGCAGGAGGTCCTGTTTGCGGGTTTCCCAGAAAAGGCATCTGGTCGGACCCTGTGAGAACAGGATGCTGGACTAGATGGGTCCCCACTGGCCTGATCCTGCAGGCGCCCTTAGGTTCTTAACTTGCTCCAGCTTGTGCCTCATATGGAGCTGTCTGTCCTGAACGTCTTTTCTGAAATGGAACAGGCAGCTTCGTATGCAGTGCCAGGCTATGACCACTCAGAAATACTGAAAACGGACTTTGTACGTTCTCAGAGGCTCTCCTCCCACGAAGCTGCCCTACACTAAGGCAGGCCTTTGGTCCATCTAGTTCAGTACTGTCTGTTTTGACTGGCAATGGGGTCTTTGGCAGAGGTCCTTCCCGCCCGCTACTACCTCAAGCTTGTTTTAACTGGAGGGGTGCTGACCCTCTGGGCCCCCGCCCCCAGAAGCAGAGTCCTTCCCAAATCCCAGGCTGAGGGCTGCCCACCCCCTATCCAGACTGCTCAAATTAGACCCTGAGCCTGCCCGATTAAATCCCTGTGGAAAAGCCATTTTTGGAAGGCCGGAAGGAGGCCTTCTGTCAACGAGCTGTTTCGAACGGAGTGACAAATTGTACCCTTTCATGAGACATTAGCAAATGTCTTGGACTAAGCACAGCTGTGATGGAAAAGTTCTTTGCTAATTAAGGGATCATTAGAGTCTGTGGGGGGGGGGAGAAAAAAGTTTATATATCGAAGAGGAGAAGGGAATTAACACACTCTTACACTCAAATAATTCTAGATCTCCTGCCAAGGTTTTGTTTTTGCTGAAACTCCATAGGAATGTGGAAAAAGGAGCAGAGTATTTTAGCTTCCTTGTTTGTTTGTTTTTTTAATATGTACTGGTAAGTTTCTAGAACGTGTGGCCACAGAGATCTGCTGGAAAGTTTTCTGGCTGCTGAAAATTTAGAAGCCGGAGGAGCCGAATAAAAGTTACACTGGTGCACGCTGAAGATTGGAGAAATAGGAAATGGAGAGAAACCAATCCTTATGAGGTGTGTCCCGCCCCAAGTATAAATTGACACTATTTACATGGTAGATCCTGCTTGTGCAACCCTTGAGTGAGAGATGTGGATCGCCACAGATCCCGGAGCTAAACCTGCAGCAATTCTCCCTTGCTCTGCTTAGGCTCCACCCATTCCAAAGCAATTTGCTGTACATTCTTCCAAGTGGAGCTTTATTCCACTTGCTGTTTCCCATGGGTGCGCCTCTTAAAATAGCCCAAGATTCAAAACTGGATAAAAAAGTGACTTGACCCTGGTGATTTACAGCCTCATGAACTGCATCACGAATTCCGACTGGTTTGGAGCAGGATCTGAGCAGCTTACATGCCCCTAATGACACCACCGCAGTGCTCCATGGCAAAACTAAATTCAAATAAATTAAAATGTGGAACCCGAAGGTCGTATCCAATGTTAGTCATACTCATACCCCAGAGAAATTAATGGTTTTATGTTAGTCATAGGAGTTGACTTCTTTGGAAGGTGTTGGACTCTCCTTCACTGGAGGCTTTCCAACAGAGGTGGGATTCCTCAGTTGTGATTCCTGCATTGCAGGGGGTTGGACTAGATGACCCTCTGGGTCCCTTCCAACTCTATAATTGTACAATTCTATATCTATTATTGTCAACGGGTCTACTTTGAGCGTGACAGCCACTGGATAGAATGCAGAATTTTTTAGTGAACATGGTTATATGAGGACCAAATCAGGAAATTGTTTTTCAAAAACCAGCCATAGAAAATCTAGCGCTCAAACCCAGAAGGCCTTAAAAGAATTATCTTCGGACTTACAGAATAAAGATGTCTGGCAACTGGCTATCCCTGAGAAAATAACTCATAACTTGAAAGCAATTAAAGGAAGAAAACAAAAAGGAAAACAGACAAATTTGATGCAGTACAGTAGAGTGGTCATTCTTTCAAAACGAAACAGGTCTTAGAAGGTAAACTCTCCAATTCATCTTTGCAGATATGGCTATCCTGAACAGCACAGCTTGAAATATAGCCTTCCCTAGGAACAATTATCCATGATGGATTTTAAAAAGAAAAAACATTTGTGCTGTGCCCGATACATTATATGATGGAGATTTGGATAATTTGCATGGGTTAATAAGAATAATTTATGTTAATGTGTCATCTGATATCTGTTATGGGTGTGAGGATGCTGTGTTATATATTTGTTACTATATTTTTAAAAAACCCAGGAGATTTAATATAAAATAAAGGAAAAATGGCAATGAAAGGGCAGGGATAGTTAGATCAGAGCTGTGCGAATAGTTAGATCAGAGGTGTGGCACAGGAAGAGAGGGGGTTTAACCCAAGGACGGAAAACCTCCAGGTGTTACTGGACAGTAACTCTCAGCAGGCCCAGCCAGCCTTAAAAATTGCCCCCATCCAGCTTCCTTTTTTTAAAGAAAAAAATCAACTCCCCTTTAACAGCTTGTTAGATCATAGAGATTTTTAATGTTTTAAGTAAGGGCACAATAAGCCTCATGTGCCCCCTTTGTGAAGGATGAAACCCAGACCATCTGGAAATCAATGCACATGGCAGAACTGGCAACTGGTTATTTTGTGTGTGTGTGGTAGGTGGGTTTTATTGGAAGATGGCGGCTGGAAGGTTCCGGAAAACCAAAGCAAACAGAAGAGGCGTTTTGCAAGATTCACAGAAGGGATCTTCCTGTTCTCTCTCCATGCCACATGGCACATCCTGGGGCTAAAGAATAAATTTAATGCTGGGTGTCCCCAGCACTGCCAACCCAGAGCTGCAACTTTAATTTTATGCATTTAAAACGTTTTTAACCTTGCTTTTCAAATTTGTAGAAATTTCGGAGGAGGATTACAATCTACTAGGCCTTTTGGAAAGTTGTTTGTTCACTATGCACTTGGGACACTTCTTAAGATATTGAAATCAAATATGGCATGATGGTTTCTGAGATCAAGGAGCAGGTTTTCATCTATGTTCAGATACAATTGGACAGCATTTTGAATCAAGATGGCAGAATGAATTTTCCAATACTGCCTTGTTTTTTTGGTTTCTTAGAATTCCTGAGCAAAGCCAAGTGCAAGGCTGCTAGTAAATAAATGAAATTAAAATTAAATCTCTAATCTAATTAAGTATACCCTGGTTGACATTCCTTTCTGAGCCTGCCTCTAGATAACTTTCCTAGCTCTCTACTTGATAAATAAAGCCAAAGAGAAATGCCAAGTGCTTACATTTGTCCCTCCGGTGTGTATGTAGACCCGGAGATGGTGAACTCATGCAGGCTGCAATGGATTCCTTCTATCTTCTCAACAATGAACATCTGCAATAAAGGCAGAGAGAGGGAGAGAGGGAAAGGTGAGCAATGAAAAGAATCCCACACGGCTGAGTAATAATTTTTCAAAATGTAGTAATGCTCCCATTCTCCCCGTTTGTTCATTTATACCTGGCCTTCCTGCCAAAAAGCGCATTTTAGACACAATCCACTAAAACAGGCTAACAAACAACACAAAAGGAAACAGGGTTGGGGAGGGTAGAGGGGGGGCAAACTTAGGTGGTGATTATTAAACTGTATTTCTTGCAATTCAAACATTGCTCTGTGGCCGTGTGGACAATGAAGCCATAGGCAATCCCTCAGGGCTTCTTGGAGCACCACGATCACAGCAAGGCAAGTTGTGCAGGATCCGCCGACAGAGGAGGAGGCCCTCACTAAGCGACACTTTGCTCAGAACACTATCAAAGCTAGAGCAGGTCTTACTTCTGGTGCAGGCATGTTCAGAGGCAGCATGTTTCCCAATTTTTATTTTTATTTTGGTTCAGACATCTCACCAAACCATGACTGGCACAAGTTATGGTGTATAAAGTTCTGTTCACCATTTTAAGCTCACAACACCTTTTGTGGTAGGCTAGGTTGAGAGTAAGAGACGGACTGTCGTATCACAAGGTCACACAGCTCTGTGGCTGAGTGGGGACTTGAACCCGGATCTCCCCAGTCTTAGTCTAGCACTCTAGCCAGGGCCAGCTCAGCTCTGGTGAGGCAGCCACCTCAGGGTGGGGACAGCTGTGAGGGCTAGCATATCTGGGCCTCCTGCACTTATCGCCTGTAGCCTCTGCCTCAAAATGTCCTCTTTAGGTCTTTTTTCTTCAGCGCGCCAGGGCTTCCCCGGGTTGCTTCCAGTCGCCTCAGGCAGAAGAGGCAGGGGGAAGGCAGCGACGGTGGTGGGGGAGGAGGGCACAGTGGCATACTGTGGGGGAAGCCACAAGGGCAGTTGCCCCAGGAGCAAAATTGTTTGGGGGCACAAAATTTCAACTCCTGGTGCTGCCTCAATACAGCTACATGCTTCTGTCGCTGGACTCCATTGAAAATGGCATCTCCTTGAGAACCGGGAAGTAGCCTCTCCAGACAACAGAACATCTCTTCTTTTCTTATCTTTGTGGCTGTGATCTCCCGGGTGACATGGACGCCATTGGGCATTTCAATGTGCATGTGAACTCCATTTTCCTCCCTCCGCACGGCCCCGGGCACTGGCAACCCACGCCACACCACTGAATGGGCACCATATTGTTTTGCCTCTGGCGACAAAATGTCTTCTTCTTCTACCACTACGCTGCTTCTTACCACTACGCTAGCTCAACTCTCTCACCTTATGTGCACTAAACATTCCTGACAGTGAAGAACTACGGGTTTCAGCATCATTAGTTCTGCTCTGGCAAACATTTCCGCTGGAGCCGAACGGAGAGGATCGAGGGAGGAATTCAGCAGAGGGACAATTTGGTGAGCAGCTCCACTAATTAATGGGAAGTGCAGCTTGGCGTTCCGGTCCATGTGCACAACACTTCAGCCAAGCGAATTTACGGGGGTTTCAGAAAGCCCACGGTATCTACAGAACACCCCCACCTCAACCCATGCCAGATGAGCAAGAGACACTGCTATGATTTATGAGAATGAAGAGGATATCAGAATTACTCCACAAAGGCAGCACGGGTTGCCAACGCTTCTCTTTTAGTTATGCTCCTGTGCTTTGAAGCAGCACATGCAAGAAAAACGATGGGTGTCAGGAGCTACTATGATCCATGTGAGGCTGCCTCATGTGGCGATCCTTTGGATTGCAGGCAGCAGCTTCTTAGCGAAGGACCCTCAGGCCCTAGACTGACTTGGCCCTCTCAGGTGTTTTCTTTTCACACAGACACCCCCACACACACACTGTTAAGAAAACCACACATACCACCTCGAGCTCCTTGGAGGAAAGCTGGGAAATAACTCTTTTTATTATTAATAATATTTTATTGGGAGAATTTCAGTTGAAGGAAGGAAGGAAGGAAGGAAGGAAGGAAGGAAGGAAGGAAGGAAGGAAGGTAGGGGGGGGGGAATCTTGTTTTTTCATGAGAGATCTCGGCAGCCATTTTGAGTGCAAGATACATGCTTAAGCATCGCCACCCATTGTGAAGGAATCCTACCCTCCAGAAATCAAGCAGGGAACAAAGCCCTCTGCTCTTTGTTTTTCAAGGAAGGGGCTGAGAATATACCATTTCAACTGTATCCAACTTCATTTTCTAAAATTAGGCAATGGAGAATAAGCAGCAAGCCTTGCAGGGACTCTATCTTCCGTGGGCAGAGGGAAATCTCATTAAAAACAGCTGGATTCCCCCCTACCTTTTTGTCCAAAATATCTGTTAGAGATGGAAATTTATAAGGGCCCAGCTCACATGGTTAATTTCTGATTTGGGGTTGTGTGTGGAACATTACTATGCTTTTCAGGTCCTTTCATGAGCACCACAATTATGTCTGCCAGATTCAAAGGAATACACCCAAGCATGGACACTTGAGGGGTCTCAGAGGGCAGGAACGGCTAGTGGTTGGGACAGAAAGGCCTGATATTGTTCTCCCAATGCATGCTGGGAGTGGGTAAGATGGATACAGAGACCAAGTGGGGTGCCTCAGAGGGTTTTTTTGGCTCATCGGCCCCTGGGCCTATTTGCCTGTGATTTGGCAGGCTTCAACTACTCTGGAGGGGTAAGCAGCCTGCAAATTTCATCCACTTCTGTCAAAAGGTGTGGAAAGGTTAGACAGTTCTTTTGTTTCTCACTAGTGAACTGGAAGGTCAGACAAACCCTGAGTCAAACTGGGCAGCAGTACAAAGCACCCTGGATCACAGCAGCGCTGAATTGGGGACCATACCAACTTTTGTGGCAGTGCACACACATCCTTGTAAATAATACACAGGAAGCAGAATCTGGTCATGGAGGAGTAGACTGTACCACGTGCAGACTTTGACAGGGGGAATACATTCTTTTTTTATGAAGCAGAATAATTAGATCCATCAAGGAGAAAGAACCTACCTCAAGATATACCCTAATTTTTTGGTTGCAGGATATAAATCACGTAGGGGCAGCATTCAATAAGCAATTCCCCACACATAGCTGGATATGAGAAAGTAAAACAGCAACAACCCTCTTCCACCTAATTCTTCTGAATGAGCTGGCACCAACCAGATGAGAACAAAAAGAAGAAGAAGAAAAAAAGTAAGATGAAAATAAAAATGAGCTCTTATGAGTTGTATACATTTGAGTCTTCTCAGCCCCCAAATTCCCAGTTACTTCCTCCTGGCTTTTGTTCAGTGTAACTGGACTGTCAACACTGCTGAAACCTGGTTAATGTACCAGAACATACCTGGCCTGGAGGATGCATTTTGGGGAAGATGACAGATTGAGCAAAGAGAAGGGGGGCTGAGTTGTGGCAGTCAAAACCAGCTTGCAATTTCATTTCATTTTTTAAAGTAACCCTTTTTGAGAGAGAGAGAAAGACCGAGAAGCAGCACAGAGACATCCAGGGAAGACCCAAACAGCAGCTCTGTATTCTCTGAGCACATTCAGCTGTGTCATGAGGACTGTTCACACATTACATCCTGTGCGCTTGTGCGTACAGCTGCCTGAACGCTTGTAGAGTTTGGATTTGATATCCCGGCTTTATCACTGCCCTAAGGAGCCTCAAAGCGGCTAACAATCTCCTTTCCCTTTCTCCCCCACAACAAACACTCTGTGAGGTGAGTGGGGCTGAGAGAATTCAGAGAAGTGTGACTGGCCCAAGGTCACCCAGCAGCTACATGTGGAGGAGCGGAGACACGAACCCGGTTCCCCAGATTACGAGTCTACCGCTCTTAACCACTACACCACACTGGCTCTCTGTACATATCTTTGGGTACGTAAAAGCACAAAGCGAGCCCTGCTGGATCAGGCCAATGGCCCATCTAGTCCAACATCCTGTTCTCACAGTGGCCAACCATGCCTGTAAGAAACCAGCAAGTGGGACCCGTGCACAAGAAGCCTCTCCCCTCCTGCTGCTTCTAGAAGCTGATATCTGTCCTAAATCTTCCAACATTCAGCTTTATGGGGTGACAATGACTTCCAGTGGCTCTGCAGCTTGACAGTACAAGATCGGAAAGTCGGCATGCCCTAACCGAAGCCACACCTGTCTTGTTCTTGGACAGCTGTGAGAAAAGACCTTGAGTCGGTTCCTCCAGATGAGTGAGCTTTTTGGTCCTTTGCCAGTGGAGTTTTCCATCTTTTTGACGCAGCTGTTAGCTTGCATCCTTAAGCCTTTTAAAGTAAATGGGGCTTTGTGGAACTGGCTGCCCTCCAGCCCCTTTCAGACTGGCTGGAGGAGGATTGAGCGCTTGCCCGTCCGGTTTGGGGATTAGCCCCCTGCTATTTCTGCTCGGGTGTTTACATTCATCCTGGAAAGATGTTCTTTTTATTTAAAAAAAAAAAAAAGCACACACAAACCGTGCACAGAGCAGAATACCTGCTGGATCTCTCACCGCTGAACTCTTGAGCCCTGCCTTTGGTTGCGCTGGCCACCAAAAGCTTCGTAAGGGAGAGGAATGCAGGGCTCGGTTGCCATGGGATACGGCGTTGCCTTTCTGAATGCCACAGGCCAAATCCTGAATCCTTCGTCTAAAAATGCCCAGGCCGGTACATGAAGTGACCAAAAAGTCGGGAGAAGATCCGTAGCTCAGTGTCGGAGCATCTTCTTTGCATACAGAAGATCCCAGGTTCAATTCCTGGCACCTCCTGGTAGGGATGAAAATATCCCGTCTGAAACCCTGGAGAGTCAGTGTAGACCAGGCACCCCCAAACTCGGCCCTACAGATGTTTTGGGACTACAACTCCCATCATCCCTAGCTAACAGGACCAGTGGTCAGGGATGATGGGAATTGTAGTCTCAAAGCATCTGGAGGGCCGAGTTTGGGGATGCCTGGTGTAGACAATGCTGAGCCAGATTCCTATGTCTTTAAAGAGAGACTTAATCCATAGGTGGGTACATGCCATACCCCTGGGAACCTCATCTCTCCTGAATTTTCTGCCAGCCAGCTGGATTTTGTAGTCTACATCCCTCTCTGCTAGATCTAGGGATTCAGGTCTGACCCGAAGCCTCCAGCTTTGCCAGACCCCCTTCAGGTGGCAAGTGGTAGGCTTGAATCTTCAAGTGGGCAAGAGTCCATTTGACAACAACAATTTTAAAAAATTAAGAAGACTGTGCATGTGGCTTGATAACCATAAGACCCCAGAGCCACAAGTGGTACACCTCTGCCCTAAGGCCTAAATCTCTGAGTGAGGGGAAGATGCATATAATCTCTACCGCGCATGCATATGAATGCAAAATGCATGTACACTAAGGTTCCATCCAGCACCCAGGCAGCCATTTCACACCCTGCAGATGCTAAGAGAACTGGGGTGCCACAAGCACCTCTCGATTCTTGTCAGGGAAATGTTGGAAGGCCTTATGGCCAGAGGCACCTGAGAATGCTGAAGGGCTTCCATTTCTGTGGACAGACCAGATCCACATCTCCTGGGCTAATGTGAAGATCAGAACATAATTATCTTTCAGATTTCACACTTCTCTGAATTTCGCCACATAGTTTTTGGCTCAAAACAGTCTCCATTTGTATTTAAAAATAAAATAAAATCCATGCATTAGAACAGAATGCATTAAGAAATGTGTACAATGAGGGGGGAAATCCACATGGGAACCTCAATATAACGTACATGGGGTTGCTTGGAGACTTCTTGGAAAGTTCAATTAGTACGAACTGCAGATGCTGGGTGGATAATTTGGCAACACATCCGGGCAGTGCTTGAACAGCTGCAACAACTACTGGTCTGTTTCTGAGCATCACACTGAATGCCATGGGGGGAATGTCTTCCCCACATTAGCGTCTCCCCCATCGCAACTGCCAATCAATGGGGGATGAAGGCACTTGGACCTCTCATCTGTTCAGAGTGAAGGGTGGGTATCTAATCCTGGCAACCCAGGAAATGTGTGCACATCTGAGGGGACACAGGAGAGGCTGAGGCAATGCAAACAGGAAGGAAGAGCAAACAGTCTTTGGTGCATTGTGGTGTTTTCAGTGGATATTTATGTTAGCGAAGTCTCTTAAATACCATAGATGGGAGTCCAGAATGAAAAGAAATCCTGGTATGCTACACGGAAGAAATAAAACAAGAACAGTATATGATTTGAGGAGAAAGGAACAGAGAGGGTTTCATATTCTTTTGTACATAGCAGGAAGACTTACAACCAAATATAGATGAAAAACTTCCTCAGAACTACAGTCAACAAGAACAGGTGGTACCTCAGTAAACATCTTCCTGGTTGCTAAGAAGTACGGTCTTTTATGCATTTTTGAGTTGATATTTATTGTTGCAAGCAAAAGTAGGAAGTACTCGTGGGTTGCTGCTCACCTAGCTATTCCCATTAACTAATCCAGCAAGTCAATTTCTTATTTCAAATATCCAAAAAGCTATACAGGCCAGACCTCCAAGCTCAGGCTAACATTTCTGAAGGGGGAGAAAAAGCAACATGATAATATCCTTTTGTTTCTGGAAAAAAATATTTCTCTTCAGAGAGGCAGAAGGAAAATGGAAAACGCAGGGCCTCGCATCTCTCTCTCCGCCATCCCTTTGAAATGCTGAGCCCAAATCCACAGCAGCTTGAGCCGGGAGCCACCATCCCCAAAGTCTTATCATTAATTATCTCATCTCCTACTCAGCAACCTGAACACACACTTAAAAGCTTGCCAACTAAATACCTTGTTGATGAGGCGGGGAACTCAAACAGAGCGATAAAGGGATTTGCTTAGCCCGGCACCTCATACAAAGAGGCCTCCTGATTTTTTCAAGAACAGATTAAAAGGGTCTAAAGGATGATGGTTCAGCTGTCCCTCAAAAAAAGGGGGGGTGTAGAAGCAAGGACACAGAAACATTGACTAATAACTAGACATGCTGCACAAGAGGACATGCTCACCCTATAACGTTTAAAGCACTAGGATTGCATAACCCCCCCCCCAACATTCCTCAAATGAAAATAGGGACATTCCCTTCTACATCAGAGTCCTCATCCCCCGGCATCCCGTATATATGAGCACTGCCAATGGAATATAGGAAAAGAATGGGGCTGACTGAGCTGCCCCAAATGGCTGCCACCAAGAGGAGTACAGTGGTGCTCCGCAAGATGAATGCCTCGCAAGACGAAAAACCCGCTAGATGAAAGGGTTTTCCGTTTTGGAGGTGCTTCGCAAAACGAATTTCCTATGGGCTTGCTTCACAAGACGAAAATGTCTTGCGAGTTTTTCCGATTTTTTTCCCTCCCCCCCCCCTTTTTCTAAGCCGCTAAGCCGCTTATCTGCTTATCCGCTAAGCCGCTAAAAGCCGCTAAGCCGCTAATAGCGCTAATCCACTAAGCCGTCAATGGGCTTGCTTCGCAAGACGAAAAAACCGCTAGACGAAGAGAATCACGGAACGGATTAATTTCGTCTTGCGAAGCACCACTGTATGTAAGAGTACTGTACCTGCAAATGTCTCGGTTATATATGTGAAACTTAGAGGATATATGGCAAAACTGTGGGGCTTCCATCAGTCCGCCTTGGGCGTCAGAGGAGGCACCCACAAGAAATGTTTACAAGGCGGTACCTCCATGCCAGTAACGTAGTCTCTATGGTCAGTGGTTGGAGGGACCGCCCTTAGGGGCCCCTGTGTGCCTACATGAGCTGGGGCCCCTAAGGCCACTCTTGCCACCACCACCACAATTGAGCAGTACCGGCTGGCAGAGCTGAGGAGAGCACCGACAGCAGCTGGCACCCCACACCTCCCCTTCTCATGGGTCCTGCTGCGCCACCGCAAGGGGGCTGGGCCTCCGCCCCCTTTCCGTGCTTGCAGAATTAAGGACTCTGTGTGACATAGCGAGAAGCCACAATGGCTTAAGTGTTTTTCATAGAATCATAGAATCATAGAGTTGGAAGAGACCACAAGGGCCATCGAGTCCAACCCCCTGCCAAGCAGGAAACACCATCAGAGCACTCCTGACATATGGTTGTCAAGCCTCTGCTTAAAGACCTCCAAAGAAGGAGACTCCACCACACTCCTTGGCAGCAAATTCCACTGTCGAACAGCTCTTACTGTGACAGCTCTTTTTGTGACAGTCGTGGCATTTTCGGGGCACTTGGAGACCATTAACAGCCATGGCTTCCAGCAAAGGATTCTGGGAGCTACACAGTTGTTAGGAGACACCCTATTCCCTCCCCTCAGAGGACTAAAATGGTTTAACGGCCCATTCATATTCACAGGCAACTCGGGGAATTGTAGCTCTGAGAGGGGAATTCTGGGAGCTGCAGTTTGTTAAGGACGCTGAAGATTGTCAGGAAACACCCTCACAGAGCTGCAGTTCCCACGGTTCCCTGTGAAGAGGAATTCCACTCTGGGAACTGTAGCTCTGGGAGTGGAATACGGGTTTCCGAACAACTCACAGTCCCCTTTACAAACTACAGCTCCCAGGATGCTCTGGGGGAAGCCATGATGGCTTAAAGAGGTATCATAGTTTTAACTCTGGTCTCGCAGGTCCTAATGGACACTCCTTGCCACTGAGGCGGCCTGTGCCTCACAGAACAGTGCTGATCTCGGAGTTACCCTCAGGCTATGCATCTTCCCCATCCTCCAATAGGACACAGGAACCACCCACCAAAAGTGCCCCCTTCTTGTCACGTCTCAACGATGTCTTTAGATTGACAGCTTTCTTCTGGGTGACCGAGAGGTCAGTGCTAAAAACAGGCCCACGAGTCATCAGGAACGAAGCTGCCCGTGCATGATAATTAAATTTGGTGAGGTGGGAAGAGGCGGATGAGTCATATCTTGGAAGTGTTGCTGACCAAAAGCCTACTCAATCCTGTAGAAACTGTACAGGGCGGGATTTAAACAAGTTGCAGCCCTGATCAATCTGTTATTTATTTATTTATTTATTTATTTATTTATTTATTTATTTAAAAAGCATTTCAGCAAATCCCAGAGGGCCACAAGAGAGTTCTGTCATTAATTAGTCTTTTAATTAACTCTGCCCAGGGCTGTATCTTCTCTGGCTGATTAAAAAGAAATTCAAATTTTTGCATCAAGGAAAAAAACAAATCTCCAAAACAGGTGGCAGAGGGGAGGGGAGGGCTGTCCTAAGACATTTCAATGCTGTAGGCCAAACATCCCGATGATGACCTGTCCCTCATGCCTACTGTGGATGTGAGTTCCATAGTTAAACTATGCACTCCACGAAGGACTTGATTTTCCTAGAGTGAGGCACCAACAGGCAATTAGTTTCAAAGAGGCTTCCCTCACTGAAACTGAGATTGTTGTCTTGTGTGGGGCAGAGGTCCAACGAGAGACGCCCTAACAAGCTGAACCAGAAAAGGCTTTTTCAAGATCTGTCCCCCAACATTCTGCAGGCCATGGAAATCACCAAATTTCGCGTTCAGTAGCATCCAATAAAATTCTGAGACCAGACCCTTCCTGGCATTCATTTCCAAAGGCTGCCAATGGTCTAGGAGCCATTTGCTATGCAAAGCTGTAGGCCTGTAAGTGCTGTTAGCTAATGCTTTCTACACATCAACCTTCCAACTTTCCACTCCTTCTCTGCAGTCTACTGCCAAGCTAACCATTTATACAGGATTCTCCCAGTTTACACAATGGTAAGGGCAGGATGTGAGCCAAGCTGTTTAGTGACAAATAACATCTTCACTGGAGAAGGGGGTGTTCCACAGCAGCCAAGCAAATATTTAACTTTGTAATCAAGTGTGCAAACCTACTAACAATTTCCATATTCCTGCTATTAAGCCTTTGCCTTTATTTAACCAGGGAACTCCTGATGGTTAAACATTAGCTAAGAATTTGAATCTTCTCCCAGAGACGTTTGGTGCCTGGAAGAATAAATATTTATCCAACGGATCCAGCATTTCACTCTTGGAAATTTAGACAGCACCTGTCCTTAGAATGGACTTGAATGCGGATTCTCCCCTGCAGGTGCAAAGGATGACGTCAAAGCCCCAGCAACTGGGGATCTAAATACCTGAAGGAATGATCCTACTGATATCTGCCTGCCTGGGTTTTAATATCTTCAGTGGAAGGTCTTTAGCATTGCAGAGGTGGGGACCTATTTTTTTTGGCCCAGGGACCTCAAAATATTTCGGTTCCCCATCCCTTGCTTGACCAATGAACCCACTAAGTATTGCAGCCTTACTCTTAAAACGCTTATTTATTTCATACAATGTATAGACTGCTTGATTATTTTTTAAAAACACAAAGCTTCAAAGCATTTTACAGAAGGACTAAAGCTATAAAAGTTAAAAACAGCTATTTAAAACATTCAAATATAACTAAAATCAACAATGAGCTAAAAACAGATTAAAACACATGGCAACATTCTACACGTCTGGGTAAACTTGTCTAAACAAAAATTGTTTTTAGCAGACGCGGAGACAAGAAGAGTGAAGGTGCCTTCCTGTTGTCTTGCCTTGCTATCATTAGGCTCAAATTTAAACAATAACCTTAAATGCAGAGGTTTATTGTTTTTTCCTGTTATCAGCAGCCCGATTAACAATAGTCTGATACCGGAAACAATCTACAGAAATCCCCATTGAAATCTGGCTAAATAAAATTTGGAATGTGGCTCTATCTCACCACAGAAGGGTAATTAAATGCACTTCAGGGATAGACACTTTTTGTGAGACTTGGCTTCCTTTCTTCTCCTTTATAAATGAGACAGAAGATGCCATTATTCCAGTGTTTTTCAACCTTTTTTGGGCAAAGGCACACTTGTTTCATGAAAAAAATCACGAGGCACACCACCATTAGAAAATGTTAAAAAAATTAACTCTGTGCCTATATTGACTATATATAAAGTAATTCTCTTGAATAGGAATCAAATAAACACAAAGAAAGTATTTTATAATTACTTTATTATGAAATAGTAAGTAAACAGAAATATGAAAAATTATAAAATACTTTATTTTTAAATCTTTCGAATTTTTCAATTTTTCCCATGGCACACCAGGCAACATCTTTTTGAAAAACATTGCATTATTCCACCCTCAACACAAGCATCTCTGTGGCAAGGCTACTTGAATTGATAATACATAAATAAACATATTGCTTGTGTTTCATACTGCATATGAAACATAATATGAAACAACTGCTGGACGAGCTACGGTAGTTATATGTTCTTGGATTTAAACGAAAAACAATAAAAATATTGGGGGGGGGGGAGAGAAGAAGCCCCTGACTGGTAGATTCCAACAGCAAGCCAGGCTCTTGCTTATGATAGAATCAGGGAAAAATCTTCCCCTGTTTACCCAACTCTGCAATGCAGCTTCCTAGAGAGATGAGCTGTTCCCTCCCACCAGCGGATTAGTAAGAGATGCTTCTACCACTGAACACGACCCCATCAGTTTTGCATAGAACGGCTTGCTGCCTCCCCCACATTCATTGCAAAAGGAAAAAAGAAATTAACTCAGGTCATTCATGCAGCTGCAACTCTCAGGAAAGGCTTAAGAGACATCTCCACTCTATTGCTGCCACCACCTGTCCCAGTCCAGACATTGATTTGCTTCCCAGTCCCAAAGAAACACATCCTTGCAAGCGTTAACATTCACCAGCTGGAACAAAATGAGACACGTGTTTCCAGAAATGGGCTCCCACATGGATCTTTGGGTTAAATCTTCTTGTGACAAATGCAAGGCGTTTTATGTGGGAAGGGGTTTACGAAGTACCTGCTAAGATCGATGTAGATCTTATGACTTCACTTCCCACCCGTTTTTTTTGCAAAATCGCGTCTACTCTGCAGCCTTCCCAAACAGTAGCTAAGGAGGTCAATCACTCAAGTCAAGCAAGCTGGTCCTTTCTGGTTATTTGCCAGTAATTCACGTCCTAGCTTGAGGTGGTGCAGTCCTTCTGCAGGGACTGTACCACCTTCATTTTCGCATTTGCCGTAACTATGAAGCAGAAATCTTACCAAAAAAACAAAGTTCAACGGGGTTTAAAAGGTTTCCTGCAATAACACCAAGAAGCATTCCTTTCATGGGGGGGGGGGGCTTATCACAATTTTCACAAGGAAACCAGAGGGCAAGACCCAGCCCACTGTGCCCACGACTCACCCTGAACACGGACATCTGATTGGTCGTCAAAGTGCCCGTCTTGTCAGAGCAAATGACCGACGTGCAGCCAAGGGTCTCCACGGAAGGGAGGCTCCTCACGATGGCGTTCTTCTTGGCCATACGGCGGGTGCCCAGCGCCAGGCAGGTGGTGATGACGGCCGGAAGCCCTTCGGGAATTGCCGCCACAGCCAAGGCCACGGCAATCTTGAAGTAATATATCGCCCCACGGAACCAGGAGCCGCCGTGCACGGGGTCACTGAAGTGGCTGATGTTGATGACCCAAACGGCGATGCAGACCAGGGAGATGACTTTTGAGAGCTGCTGGCTAAATTCATCCAACTTCTGCTGCAGGGGGGTTTTCTCAGGCTCAGTGGCGACCATCTGGTTCCTGATCTTCCCGATTTCGGTGTACACTCCCGTGGCAATGACGACGCCAACCGCTTTTCCTGCAGCGATGTTGGTACCCTGGAGACAAGAAATAGGGCTGTTTCATGTATTATTATTTTTGCTATTATTCCTCAGGTGATCAATGTTTAGATGGAGGTGATCAATGTTTAGATGGGGTTTCCAGGGGGCTGAATCAGGCTCCCCCAATCTGGTGCCTTCCAGAGGTTTCCGAATGATAACTTCCACCAGCCCTAGTCAGGGTTTAGACAGAGCTTTTTTCCCTGTGAAAAAAGGATTGTTTGTTCGACCACTCTGGGAAGTGTAGTTCTGTGAGGGGAACAGGGGCCACCAAACAACTCCAGCTCCCAGAATTCTTTGGTGGAAGCCATGACTGTTTGAAGTGGTATTATAGTGCTTTTAATGTACGGTGAGAATAAGGCCTGCATCAAGCTGAGCTACACAAGCAGCCAAACCCTGTAGCAGAGCTCTTGTAGTTCTGTGGAGGGGGGGTAGGGCTTGTTTACACAAACTAGGCTCAAATTTGCACATGTAAAAAGCACTGTTACACCGCTTTAAACAGCCATGGCTTCCCCCAAAGAATTCTGGGAGCTTCTGGAGTTTGTTAAGGGTGCTGAGAGGTATTAGGAGGTTGCCCTATTCCCCTCACAGAGCTACAATTCCCAGAATCCCTTGGGAAAGGGGGGTTCATTATTAAACCAGTCTAGGGACTGCAGCTATCTGAGGGGAACAGGGCATCTCTTGACAACTCTCAGCACTCTTAACAAACTACAGACCCCAGGATTCTTTGGGGGAAGCCATGAACGTTTAAAGTTGCATCATAATGCTTTAAATATCTGGCGCGACTGTGGCCTAACTCTGAGGTAGAAGTGTTACCCAAAGTTTGCTTCTTCACTGCCACCAGGCCTCCCCCCCTTCATGAACTGCACAGTCCTCCATGACATGGCCTCCAAAATTCAAATTAATACACCCCCCTCCCAAAGAATAGCCAGAGATAGCCTTGTCCTCAAATTGGTCTAATCCTCTTTTAAAGAAAGCCCTCTAGGTTGATGGCCATCACAGCCTCTTGTGGCTTCTTTAGGCATGAGGGTACTTACAGAAAAAAGCATGTTCTTTTTATCCTGGTTGACAGCCCTGGGGTCAGGAACTGGATCTGTGTGTTTGATGACAGAAACAGATTCACCTGCAAAGGAAAAATAATGTTGAGCATAATTACAAGGATTTCAAACTCGTACAGAATGAGGAGAAAACAGAGACAGGGAAGGAGGAGGGAGGGAGGAACATGTATACCCCTCTTTGTTCCTGGGAGGAAAGGTGGGCTATAAATTTAATAAATACAATAAACATCTATCAAAAAGCAGGGTAAGCAGTGATTCCTGCATTGAAGGGGTTTGGACAATTTTATGAATCTATGACCAGCTGAGTCTCCCATAGAATCATAGAATTGCTAGAGTTGGAAGGGACCATGAGGGTCATCTAAGTCCAACTTTCTGCAAAGCAGAAATCGTTTTGCCCAACGTGGGGCTCAAACCCACAACCCTGAGATTAAGAGACTCGTGTTCTACCAACTGAGCTAGGTAAAGGTAAAGGACCCCTGGACGGTTAAGTCCAGTCAAAGGCAACTATGGGCTTGCGGCGGTCATCTTGCTTTCAGGTCAAGGGAGCTGGCATTTGTCCACAGACAGCTTTCCGGGTCATGTGGCCAGCATGACGAAACCGCTTTTGGTGCAACAGAACACCGTGGCGGAAACCAGAGCGTACGGAAACACCGGGAGCTCACCGGAGCTCACCGGGAGCGGAAACACAACGGGAGCTCACCGTGACACACAGATTCGAACTGCCGACCTTCCGATCGGCAAGCCCAAGAGGCTCAGTGGTTTAGACCACAGTGCCACCCACATCCCTTCTGAGCTATCTGGGCTGGTCTCGCTGCATCCAAAGTAAAAAAGATAAATCAGGGGAGGCAGGGTGCCTCAGCAGGCACCAAGGAATGTTCTCATGGTAGCATAGGACAAACACAGACACACAGACACACACCAGTGAGAATGGACTGGTCTACTCGTAACGTCGTCGACTTGATCTCAATGATCCGGATATCGGCAGGCACCTTGTCACCAACTGTGAAAGGAAAAAGGACAACAATATGGTTCACAGGCAGAAAGTGTTTGCATCTGGTAACTGATTAAATAGGGGTGAAATGAGACTTCCCCTGTTCTGATTCCTTATTGTTTTGGTTAGCTGTGCCATGAATTCCAGTGTGGTGTAGTGGTTAGAGTGCTGGACTTGGGAGAGACCAGGGTTCAAATCCCCATTCAGCTCACTTGGGTGACCCTTGGGCCAGTCGCTGACTTTCAGCCTAACCTACATCACAGGGTTGTTGTGCGATAAAATGGGAGGAGAACTATGCATGCTACCTTGAGCTCCCCTGGTGGAATACTGTATATATGTAATGAATAAATAAATCAATCAATCCAGGAATTCTCCTGGATTCCAGGTTCACTAAAGCCTTATTAGTGCATTGCCAGGATTGGGCCCTGCCTAGAGCTAAAACCTGGGGTCTCCTTGGAAGAAAAGCAGCGGACGCAGGAGACCCTAGCAGCCCCAGCAGCCAGCATGGCCAATGACCAGGAACGATGGGAATTGGGGTCCAGCAAGTTGCTGCAACTCTAGATATGCAAAAAGGAATTGTGAATTGGCTAGGGAATGATTCTTCGCAGTTCATCACCCAAAATAGTAAGAAGCACAAGGCAAAAACAAACCCACGCAAAGCAAGGAAGGTCATACCTGCCACCTCTACAATATCTCCTGGGACAATGTCGCGTGCTCGTATCCGTTGAACTCCATTCCTATCTGCCCTGATCACCTTCCCCATTTCTGGTTCATATTCCTTCAAGGCTTCAATCGCACTCTCTGCATTCCTCTCCTGCAAAGACAGGCAGTTTTCACATTAATTTGGGAGGGGGCTACAAATGGGAAGTCTCCCACTCCCCCACAGTTAGCAGCTTTCCATAAGAACCTTCAAAAAATTTGAGATCCGTCAATGAGTTGCTTCAGGTATCCATTCTCTTTGGGTGCCTATGCCCCACAAGGAGCAGGCCCTGTTCTGGTGGCCTTCTCTCCATTTGTTCATTTGGCTAGCCCACCCAAAGAGACACCCAGACAGCCAGTAGATCACTCAGACACCAAGTAGATCACTGTGGCCTACAGGGGAGCTTCTCCTGCAAAGTCTATAGATCTCAGGAGCCCCACTCTGCAGGAACTCTGAGCAGGGCATTAAGGGTGGCTGCCCCTGTTCTGTGGAATAGCATTCCCGTCGACAGGCACCCACTCTGCACCTTCTGGAAACAACTGAATACATTTCGTTCCAACAGCCTTCCCCAGCTGGATAAAGGATTCTTTACCACAAGTATCCGTTTGTTGGGGTTTTAGACTTGCTTTAAAGGCATCCGATTTTGCTTTTTCAGACCTTTCTTAATTATCTTATGCATAAACAGCATTGAGGCGGCGGTTTAGAAGGCAATAAACAAATTAACTGTAATAACAACATTATGCAACAGCAGGAGTCAGAATCATAGAACCGTAGAGCTGGAAGGGACCCCCGGGGGTCTAATCCCCTGTAATGCAGGAATATTTTGCCCCTCGCGGGACTTGAACCTACAGCCCTAAGCTTACAGGTCTCATGCTCGACAGGCCGAGCTATGCGTGGCCGGTTGCCCCACCCACTTTGGCCTCCAGCCACACCTGCCACGGACATGCGGCCCTCAGGAGGTTGCACCTGTGAGGGAATTTGGCCCCCAGCCTGGGAAAGATTCCCACATTGCATGATGGGAAACAAGGTGGCCTCCCCCAAGTCACACTCCAAAGTGCCACCATACCTGCCACACTCCCACTACCGCATTGGCAAGGAGGATCATGATAATGACGATGGGTTCCACGAAAGCCGTCACTGTTTCTTCCCCTTCCTCAAACCAGGCCAGGATCTGCAGAGGGAAGAGGAAGGAAGGGCCATCAGCTCAGTGGTTAGAGCATATTTATTTTATTTATTTGCTGAATTTATACCCCAGGTTTTCTTTCCAAGGAGCTCAAGGGGAGGGGGAGATTACAGAGTTCTTCTTCTTCTCCCCCACCCCCCAATTAATCCCCACAACCACCCTGTGGCTAGGGCCGAGAGGCAGCGATTGGCCCAGGCTCACAGCTTTTTGGCAATGCCTAAAATACTCCATGGCTTCCACTGAGCATTGGGCAGGGTACTCGAAGCTTTGAATAGCTAATCTGAAAACTGGGCTAAAAAGTAGGTTATTTATTTAAGCGCTGGGTGCTTTTTGGCACACCAAATTCGGTGTATTTTTCCCAGCTGGAGGTACAGTGAGAACAGAACCCAAACCACACAGAAACCCTTTCCAGCCTTGTATTCGATCGAAAGAGAGACAGCCGTCATCACAGAAATCTACTTAACTCTCTGTTACTAGTCATTTTGTGTGTGTGTGTTTTTAACTCCTACTTTGGCTAAATTTTTCTCGGGAAATATTCCTTGAGCAGCTGCTGAGCGTAATTCTCCCTTTTTTCTTTGAGCGGAAAAGCCAAGTCGAAAAGCAAAGAAACAGGGGCCTGTCGTGCTAATGTTACGCTTGGAGAAGGAGCAGACCGATTTGTGAAAGCGTCATTGAATTCCCACCGTGCTGTTCAGCTCCCTGTATTTTCATTTTTATCAGATTAAGTAATTGGCTGTTAATAAGGAAACAAAGTGGGGGGGGGGGAGAGAGAGAGAAAGCAAGGCAACCCACCAGGACTTATAACTCTTTCATTCAAAATATTTTAATTCTGCAAACTGGCGGTGGGGGAAGTTAAAGGAAAAACTGGATATTGTAAAATTTCAGATTCGGTTTTTGGAGGTTGTTTAAAGCAAGCCACATCTTTGCTCGAATAGCACATGTCCCTGATGGCCTGCCCACTTTCTCGTGGTCCCTTGGAGTGCTAGTGGTGGAAGCATCAGTAAGAAGCAGTGTGGTATAGTGGTTAAAGTGTTGGGCTAGGACTTGGGAGAGACCAGGGTTCAAATCCCCACACAGACATGAAGCTCACTGGGTGACCTTCAGCCCAGTCACTGCCTCTCCTGTCTAACCTACCTCACAGGGTTGTTGTGGGGATTAAATGAGGGGGGATGGAAGGACCCATGTAGGCCAAAGGTGAGATATGAATGCCGTCAATAAGCAATGTTGTCCATAATTATTACATTTACACATACAGGCGACTCCCCACTTACGCAGGGGTTACGTTCCCTTGCATATACGCGAAAATAGTGGAAACACTATCTAAACCTCTGGAAACCCTTGGAAAACCCTTGGAAAAAATAGACTGGCATGAATGGTGGCAAATGCCCCCACAATCACTCCCTCCAAACCTTTCTCAAACTCCAACTCTCCATAGCCCTCAAAGGTTCATGGGATTTTATTTGCAAAGACTCTTGGGATTGCTAACCATTTCCCTGCTCTTTTCATGCCATTTTCTTTACCGTTTTCCTGCTCTTTTGAGGCCGTTTTTGCCTTTTTTGTGCCCTTTTGCAGTTTAAATCTATTTATTTGTTTCCTGGCACTGGGCGTATATGTGGTTGCGCACAAGTTGAGTGTGTGTTGGTGGGGAGTCACATATACAGCAGCTTCTCTTAAAATTGGTTTATGATGCTCCCCTTCATAGCGATCTCAGCTGGCCAGCGCCAACAAAATGGGGGCACTGGGGATCAAGGAGGAGGCACACCCACACGTCCAGGAGGATCCCAAGAGTGGCACGAATACCAAAAACAGTATCTGTAGAGGGAAAAGAAGCCCTGAGGAACGAGGAGTCACAGTGGCCCCAGAATGTAGTCTTGGGCTCAGAGACTCACTGACTTAACATCAGGAAGAAGGATTATCTGGCAGCATACAGTGGTACCTCAGGTTACATACGCTTCAGGTTACATACGCTTCAGGTTACAGACTCCGCTAACCCAGAAATAGTGCTTCAGGTTAAGAACTTTGCTTCAGGATGAGAACAGAAATTGTGCTCCGGCGGCAGCAGGAGTCCCCATTAGCTAAAGTGGTGCTTCAGGCTAAGAACAGTTTCAGGTTAAGAACGGACCTCCAGAACGAATTAAGTACTTAACCCGAGGTACCACTGTACTTACGAAGGAAACGAAGGCAGCCAAGAGGAGGATCCGAACTAGGAGGTCTTCAAACTGCTCTAATATCAGCTCCAGGAGCGATTTTCCTAGGAAGAACAATGAAAAACAAAAGCCAGAATTATCTTCAGTCCTTCAACAATGCAAAATCCTAACCACTGAGTGACTTTGCCCCACAAACCCATCTCTCTACCCCAATAATGTATGTGGGTTGTGTCCAATTTACTCCAGAGTCGCTGAAATGAATGGAAGTGGCTAACTTAGGTTCAATCATTTCAATGGGTCTACACTAAGCATGGTTAGTATTTGGATACAACCCTAAGGCTGTAATGTCATATCCACCAGCCTTTACTTCTGAGCAGACAAGTTTAACCTCGTGCTTCAAGGCTCTAGTCCTGTGCCAATGTACCCACCTGAGAATATACCACTGAATTCGCCTGACTTAAGGCTTGTCTACATGAACAACAGATAAAGTGGCCGTACTATTCTTGTGTCGTACCACCAGTGCTGGTGGAGGAGAAGAAAGACAATATCTCTGGCACACAGAAATTTTGACTGCCAGGCTAGAATCCTCCCCCTTGACCCGCTAGATTTCTATATGCGGTGGTTGCTTATATAGATGGTTTCTGGGGACATTTTACTGCTTCCACAAAGTGCATTTTGGGATGGCCAATAGTCAGGGATGATGAGAGACAACAACATCTCAAGGGGGGCCACATTGGTATGAGCTGTCTGAGCATGGAATAGATGCCTCATTTAGTCCTACCCCCTGCAATGGATAACAGGAAGTCTGTGTACCTTCTTCAGCAGGGAGTTCTGCAGGTTTCCAGCGAAGACAGGAAAGAGTGGGAAAGAAAAAGGACAGTCATTGATTTGCAAAAAAACAAACAAACACACAATCCTAATCTCTCATTGTTAGATGATACATTCACATAAAGTAAAGGTAAAGGGACCCCTGACCATTAGGTCCAGTCATGACCGACTCTGGGGTTGCGGCGCTCATCTCGCTTTATTGGCCGAGGAAGCCAGTGTACAGCTTCCAGGTCATGTGGCCAGCATGACTAAGGCGCTTCTGGCAAACCAGAGCAGCACACGGAAACGCCGTTTACCTTCCCGCCGGAGCGGTACCTATTTATCTACTTGCACTTTGAGGTGCTTTCGAACTGCTAGGTTGGCAGGAGCAGGGACCGAGGCTCACCCCGTCGCGGGGATTCGAACCACCGACCTTCTGATCAGCAAGCCCTAGGCTCTGCGGTTTAACCCATAGCGCCACCCATGTCCCTCATACATTCACATAGTGTTTCCCCAACTTGAATTTCCAGCTATTTTTGGACTACAATTTCCATCATCCCTGGTCCTGCTAGCTAGGGATGATGGGAGTTGTAGTCCAAAAACAGCTGAAGACCCAAGTTTGGGAAACCATGCGCTAGGACACATCTGAGAAGTGGATGGCCTGGTGTTGGCCTGTGCACTTATGTCTTCAAAAATGTTGCATCCGTGTCTGGAGATTATATATTTTGAAGCATTTCTCAAGCACTCAACAGTTTCAAAATCTCCAAGTGTTGCGCACTATATGTACAATATGAAAAGGAGTTGCTGAACTGCATCAAGACATGTGCAAAGCTCTGAATAAAATCAACACTGACTGAATCTTTGCCATTTCAATGCTGTGCAAGTCTGGGTGCTCTTGAAAAGTGGGTGGGTGCCTGTTCCTCCCCTGCCCCAAAAAACACCCCACATGCCACTTCATCGCTTCTCATTCCTCTTTCCCCCATTGAACACTTCCCCCAATTCCCCCAAAGATAATCCTCCCCCTCCCCAATGTTTTCCAGAGGGAGCCTCACGGGGCGGCCTGTTTCCACAGCAACCACCGTCGTGACTCCCGCTAATGCATTTCACAGGGCTATATGGTGCTTCAGAACATTCAAAGCACCTCACACACATTCTCCCTTGCCACAACCACTTTGTAAGGTAGGACCATAAGAATGTAAGAAGAGCCTGCAGGATCAGGCCCAGGGCCCATCCTGTTCTCACAGTAGCCAGCCAGATGCCTGCAGGGAACCCGAAAGCAGGACCTGAGCACAAGAGCAACTCTCCGCTCTTGTGTTCATCACTGCTTCTGTCTCCTTAATAGTCATTCAAGATGCTGACCGTCACTGCCTCCTGAGGGAGGGAGTTCCATAGTTCAATTATGCACTGCATGAATGACTTTCTCAGACTCTCCATGTGCCCCTGTTTTCCAGGGACGGTCCCGGATTTACAGAAGCCATCCCGGTTTCCGATTTGATCCCAGAATGTCCCGCTTTCCCTTAGGACGTCCATATTTTTATCAGAGAAATGTTGGAGGGTATGGAGTTATGTAACTCCCGAGCTAAGAAGACTGGTAACTATACAACCCTTAGAAGACATGTGAAGGCAGCCCTGCATAGGGGAGGGTTTTTTTTAATGTTTAATTGTGTTTTTATATATGTTGGAAGCCACCCAGAGCGGCTGCGGCAACCCGGTCAGATGGGCAGGGTATAACAATAACAACAAAAGCAACAACACAAGCCAACAAAAACAACAAAAACAGCACACCACTATTTTCATCAGTGAAATGTTGGAGGGTATGCTTTCTTTTATCTGTCCTGAATCTTCCACGATTCAATTTCATTGGATGTCCACAAGCCCTAGTGTTATGAGAGGAAGAAAACCTTTTTTTCTAAACTAAAAAGTCCCAAAAGGGGCAACCTTTTTGCACTGGAGAATTTTTCCACCCACTTGATAGTTTTTAGTTGCCATTTTCTGAACCTTTTCCCGAGTTTATAATATCATTTTTGAGGGGAGGTGACCAGAACGGCACATTGTTCCGTACCCTGGAACTTGGTATTTGCACATTCCATCTTGCCAACAAAGGTCCGTATAGTTAAAGCTCTGGTTTTCGCAGTAGTGATGTATGGAAGTGAAAGCTGGACCATAAAGAAGGCTGATCGCCAAAGAATTGATGCTTTTGAATTATGGTGCTGGAGGAGACTCTTGAGAGTCCCACGGACTGCAAGAAGATCAGACCTCTCCATTCTGAAGGAAATCAGCCCTGAGTGCTCACTGGAAGGACAGATCCTGAAGCTGAGGCTCCAATACTTTGGCCACCTCATGAGAAGAGAAGACTCCCTGGAAAAGACCCTGATGTTGGGAAAGATGGAGGGCACAAGGAGAAGGGGAAGGCATAGGATGAGATGGTTGGACAGTGTTCTTGAAGCTACTAACATGAGTTTGATCAAACTGCGGGAGGCAGTGGAAGACAGGAGGGCCTGGCATGCTCTGGTCCATGGGGTCACGAAGAGTCGGACACGACTAAACAACAACAACAACAACATGCAACAAGGTTGGCTAATCTGTGGTCTCCAGATGCCGCTGGATTACAACTCCCAACATCCCTGAAGACTGGTCAAGGTAGCTGGGGTTGATGGGAGCTGGATTCTCATGACGCCTCCAGGGCCCCTGATTAGCCACACCTCTCAAAATGAACGTTCAGAGTGGAATTTTTGGCTATTCGCTTGATTCAGAGCTTCTCCAAATGGCGCATCACAGTCCTTGGTAGCTTAAATGACTTAAAAGCATGCATTTTGATACGATAGCCAAATATCTAAAGGGCTTTCAGATGGAAGATGGAGCAAGCTTATTTTCTCCTGCTCCGGAGGGTAGGACTCGAATTGTTAGAGGGTTGGACTAGATGACCCTCAGGGTCCCTACCCAAAAATTCTATGATTCAGCAAGAAAATGCACATTTGTATCAATATCTGTCCACACACACACACACACACACACACACACACAGTATCTCAGACTGATGCAGTAACAAAGCAGCATGAAATTATAGGTTAAAAATTTGCCAAAATGAGTTGGAGTAGAAATGAACAAATGCGCCTCTCCTTGCCCATCCTCTTCAAACTATGCAGCAAATTTTTAATGCAAACAGCTGAATCATATTGGGGGAGGGGAGCCAATTCCTGGCATCCACCAAGCTGCTCATTTTTTCCTCTTTTTTTACATGATTAGCATTCAGTGAATGAGTTCACAATTCATAGCAGGCTCCCGAATGACTCACTGCTGCAGACAACACCGAACCTCTTTCTGAAAAGAGGAAAGCCTGCGGAAGAGAGAGCGAGAGTGTCATCAGAGACAATTTGCAATTTCACTTTCGGTGGAAGAACGGAGCAACAATGAGCAAGACAAGCCACACAGAAGACATTCACGGTGCCAGCGGAGGCAAATATTTGCTGTCTCCAAGCAAAGGCTGGCTCTCTGATTACAGTGGATGCTAACCCCTGGGCCAGATGTGGCCCACATATTTCTCCCTAAACAAAATGTACTTGCTCTCCAGTTTTGGCAACGACAAAAAGAAATGGAGGTAGGCACAACGTCGGGATGGCTTGGGAAAACCACAAGAATGTCATTTTGGATCACAGCTGTCCATGGAGGCGCAGGTCATTTCTGTGTCCAGGGCAGCTGTCTACCAGCTCCATCTGGTACGCAGGCTGAGACCCTATCTGCCCACAGACTGTCTCTCCAGAGTGGTGCATGCTCTGGTTATCTCTCACTTGGACTACTGCAATGCACTCTACGTGGGGCTACCTTTGAAGGAGACCCAGAAACCACAACTAATCCCAAATGCGGCAGCTAGACTGGTGACTGGGAGTGGCCGCTGAGACCATTTAGCACTGGTCCTGAAAGACCTGCGTTGGCTCCCAGTACATTACCGAGCACAATTCAAAGTGTTGGTGCTGCCCTTTAAAGCCGTAAATGGGCTCAGCCTACTGTACCTGAAGGAGCGTCTCCACCCTCATCATTCTGCCCGGACACTGAGGTCCAGCTCCGAGGGCCTTCTGCTGCTTTCCTCATTAGAAGTGAGGTTACAGGGAACCAGCAGAGGGCCTTCTCAGTGGTGGTGCCCACCCTGTGGAGTGCCCTCCCATCAGATGTCAAGGAAATAAACAATTACCTGACTTTTAGAAGACATCTGAAGGCAGCCCTGTTTAGAGAAGTTTTTAATGTTTGATAGTGTTTTTAATATTCTGCTGGGAGCCGCCCAGAGTGGCTGGGGAAAGCCAGCCAGATGGATGGGGTATAAATAAATTATTATTATTATTATTATTATTATTATTATTATTATTATTATTATTATTATTTACAAAAAGACTGCTGGATCAGGCCAATTGTAGAGTTAGAAGGAACCCTGAGGGTCAACTAGTTGAACCCCCTGCAACCGAGGAATCATTTAGCCCAGGCATCCCCAACCTTCGCCCTCCAGATATTTTGGCCTACAGTTCCCATGATCCCTAGCTAACAGGACCAGTGGTCAGGGATGATGGGAATTGTAGTCCAAAACATCTGGAGGGCTGAAGGTTGGGGATGCCTGATTTAGCCCAACGTGGGGCTCAAACCCAAACTGTGTATTTGAAATTAAGGGTCTCATGCACTACCAGCTGCCAATAGGCTATCTTATTCTCCACAGCGGCCAGCCAGATACCTGTGGGAAACCCGGAAGCAGGATTTGAACACAAGAGCCCTCTCTCGCGCTGCAGTTCCAGCATCTGGAATTCAGAAGCAGTGCTGCCTCTGACCGCGGAGGCAAAGCATTTTCATTTGTAGCAACAGACCTGCATGACCCCCCTTGCTGCAAAACGTTTGCATGTTGACGAATTGAAATATCTGCTAACACGATTGAAATCAGAGACATACCGTATTTTTTGCTCTATAAGACTCACTTTTTCCCTCCTAAAAAGTAAGGGGAAATGTGTGTGCGTCTTATGGAGCAAATGCAGGCTGCGCAGCTATCCCAGAAGCCAGAACAGCAAGAGGGATTGCTGCTTTCGCTGCACAGCGATCCCTCTTGCTGTTCTGGCTTCTGAGATTCAGAATATTTTTTTTCTTGTTTTCCTCCTCCAAAAACTAGGTGTGTCTTGTGGTCTGGTGCGTCTTATAGAGCGAAAAATATGGTAATTCCCCCCCCCCCCCCGATGGCTGGAAATGTTTCAGATCGAGAAGAGGTAGCAACCATTTGTCCAATCAATACACGACCACCGACACACGGGTCCTTTGTTACACTAAAAATGTTACAGTAATAATTCTTTTCTAAATACAAATATTTCGCCTTCCTCAATGTTGTTTGGGAAAGGCTACTTTAACACGGAAGGAACGTGGGGGAAATCGGCTGCAGGCACACACAGGTTAAGTTTCTCTAAGATTAATTGGGTCTGGGAGTCACTTAGGCAACCTGAACTCCAACTGCAGCTGGTGTTTGACTAGCGCTGACATTTCAGCCTCCGCCAAGTCAAACAAACGTCCTTTTGCAATGGGAAGACCTCATCCCGGCATCCCTCACAAGCAAATGTGTGACAGGCAGGTGATGGAGAGGATAAACATGGGCAGGGATATTTGCATTTCGTACCTGCACAGATAGCCTGCCCAATTGCCCCGGTGCAACCTGCCTAAATCAGACCGGATATATACGTTTGCATCTTGCAGGAGTCATTCTGCGCCTGTTAGCCATAAGGAGGGGGAAAACATAAAGGCAAAACACTTTGGACACAGGAAATTCTCCTGAACCTTTCTTTCCCTCAACCACTACTGCTCTGTGGTGCAGATTTCTCCTGGCCAATCTTTGCAGTCATAGGGATTAGAAGCTTGAGGCTTGTTAAGTTCTTTCTTGAATGAAAGAAATAAACAAATCGTGGCATGGTCAATACGGGCCTAGGGACCATCTCTGATGCAAAGCAGTGCATGGGGGTGAGCTGTAGATAAGGAGTGCTTCATTGCACTGCCTTCAAAGGAAGACGAACAAGTTAACACCCACTGCCGTATGCTTTATGGTGCTTTTGGTGAACTAATCGACTTTCTGCCGATTCTGATGGAGGCCGACGTGTCTCCTCACCTCAAAAACTAATGTGCTTGGCCTTCACATTTTGCACTTCTCCAAATGTTGCAAAAGAAAAAGTACCATACAGTGGTACCTCGGGTTACATATGCTTCAGGTTACATACGCTTCAGGTTACACACTCCGCTAACCCAGAAATATTACCTCGGGTTAAGAACTTTGCTTCAGGATGAGAACAGAAATCGCGTGGTGGTGGCGCGGCGGCAGCAGGAGGCCCCATTAGCTAAAGTGGTGCTTCAGGTTAAGAACAGTTTCAGGTTAAGAATGGACCTCCGGAACGAATTAAGTACTTAACCTCAGGGACCACTGTAATGCATTAGAATGCTTCTTTTAAGGTAAAAGATTCAGCAATGCATATGCTAAAATAAAATACGATACCTAAAATGCAAATTTCAATGCAGAATTTGTTACTAGAAATGGCATTCTTAAGGCAAAAATTGATCAGACTTAAGAAACTGACACAGAGCAGAAATATGCATAGATACGGGGTACCAGGAAAGCTGTTTCAGCCCAAGGGATGTTTTTCCTTCTAGACAACATTCAGGGAGCCACATACATTGGTGGGAGGCGCCAGAGGCAAAAGTAGGAGGGGCTAGGAAAGCAATTTTTGCTTTTGCGCAGTAGGCGCATACTCACTCAGACACATTTATTTATTGCACATCTACCCAAGGAGCTCAAGGTGGCATACATAGTTCTCCTCCTCACAACAACCCTGTGAGGTAGGTTTGGCTGAGAGGGAGTGACTGGCCCAAGATCGTCTAGTGAGCTTCATGGCTGAACGGGGATTCGAACCCTGGTCCACCGAATCAGAGTCCGACGCTCTAACCACTACACCACCCCCACTGGCTCTCTTTCTTCTTCCAGGCAAGCAAGAGACAAGCCGACTGCCTCCTCCCGCCCATTCAGGGATCTCTCCCTACACGCCGCAAATCAAATCGTAGCAGGGATAAATTGTCAAGGGCAAGGAAGAGAAAATAACAACAACAGCCCTTCGCAAGCGACACCATTTTGGGGAGGCCCCTGGCTGAGTGTCTCTGAAAAATGAATTGTTCTTTTCACCAGCTAAACCCCAGCCCAAACATATTAATGGGAGAGAAACCACGTCACAAAAGGAGACTGCCGTGTGTCAACCGCAGCTGACAGCTTAACACAACATGTCAGCCTGACGACTTCTCCCTCAGTTCTCAGCTCCCCGTTCCCTTTGAGGGAATTTGTGGATTAAAAGTGATAATGGCAACAATACACAGGCTGTTTTAATGTATATTTTTGCAGGAACGCAAGCCGTCCAGGTTTCGGGCTTCATCAACGTCTTGTGGAAGAGGGAGGAGCGATTCCCTATGAAGAACGGTTGCATCATTTGGGACTTTCCGGTTTAGAGAAAAGGCGAATAAAGAAGTGACATGACAGAAGGTTCTAGAACTATACAGGGCATGGAGAAAGTGGGCAGAGGAAAGGTTTTCTCCTTTTCTCGCAGTACTAGAAATTGTGGACATCCAACGAAGCTAAATGTTGGAGGGATAAAAGAAACGGTCAAATTCATTGGGATGGCCCCAATTTATTGGATTATGACAAAGTCAGAGAAACTGCTTCCCACTCACCCTGACGACAAGAAGATACTCCCCAATTAGGCTTACCTGGCATCTACATTAAGATCCATTTGGCATCAAATGAAAACCTGTCTGTTCTCCCCTGGCCTTCTCAAACTACATTTTTATGTATTTTTTTGTACTTGGAGCAGATTTGTTTCTGCAGGGCTTTGAATGTTCTCGTCGCTGTTTGTTTTTATGGCAGGAAAGTCAACTTTTTTAAAGGTTTAATCAATCTTTTTATTGTGGATTAAAACAAACTTTTCCATGAATGTTTTCATTGTGCATTGTTTGAGCCTCACAAAAGGACACTGTTGATTTGGGTGGCCCTCCAATGTTCCAAAGCAGGGATTGGTCATCTTTGGACCTCTGGATGTTGTAGCTGGCGCTCCTTGGAACTGGTAGGGCAGAAGGCAGGGAAGTTAACAGTAGGTGGCGCCAGAGGCAATGACAGGCAGAGCCAGCTCACTCCAGCTTTGTCCCCATCTGTAAGGAGGTAAAGGGACCCCTGGCCATTAGGTCCAGTCGTGGCCAACTCTGGGTTGCGGCGCTCATCTCGCTTTATTAGCCGAGGGAGCCGGCATACAGCTTCCGCGTGATGTGGCCAGCATGACTAAGCCGCTTCTGGTGAACCAGAGCAGCACATGGAAACGCCGTTTACCTTCCTGCCGGAGCGGTACCTATTTATCTACTTGCACTTTGACGTGCTTCCGAACTGCTAGGTTGGCAGGAGCAGGGACCAAGCAACGGGAGCTCACCCACGTCACGGGGATTCGAAGCGCCGACCTTCTGATTGGCAAGCCCTAGGCTCTGTGGTTTAGACCACAGCACCACCCGCGTCCCTTTTCTGTAAGGAGGAGACTGCAGTAAATCACACCATGCAAGTTGTAGTTAACTCTTTGTTGGCAAAAACATGATCTACACAGAATTACCATGCCTAATTAGTACATCAACTAATCTCTGTTCTGCTCTTTTCATTTATTTGCACGTTCTCAGAGACTGGGGGAGTGGGGAGGGGGAGGAGCTGGTCTCAGCAGAAGGGGGAGACTCCCTGGCCTCCTCAGCCACCTTCTGACCCCCTTCCTCTCCAGCCTCTGCTTCAGCCTCAGAGTCTGAACTGCACTCTGCCACAGATGCTTCCTGCTCACTAAACCTTGTTGTTCCTCCAGCCTCTGACTCCTCTTCCCCTCCATCTTCCCCCTCTCACCAGTCTGACCCAACACCTGCTATCTGGCTTTTTTTGTAAAAATAAAAAATGCTGGTGATTAAAATTTTCTACAAAAATATGGGCACTCTACAGCTGAGATATGATGGACCCTTCACATAATCTCACCTTAGGGTTGAGGACTTGCTATTAGGTACAGCAGCAGCACATCTTTTCTCTTTTCCCCTCCTAAGGTTTGAATACCTCTCCTAATATACATATTTTCCTAAGGATGTCGTCACGCTGCAATTCGCACCATCTCCCAACAGGTGGCGACATGAACTGCAACACGATGGCAAACTTGGCTTTCGGAGCTGCTGAGTCTTTGCAACAGTGTTGTGGGGAGCCTTTGCGGCCTGTGGAGAGTTGGGAGTTTAGAGAAAGAAGAGTTTATACAGGTTTTTCAGATGGTGTTCCCCACTGTATCCAATTTCACCCGGGAACGTAACCCCACGTAAGCTGGGAGATGCCCGTATGTATTTGCTGCAACAAAGCAATTGCGTTGGCAGCCTGGTCGGCGCTTGCACAGCCTCCTACAATGCCCCAGGTCAGGGCTAGCGGCTTTCCAGGGCATTGTGGGGGGTGAGGGGACAACGACTGCCACAAGAACAAAAAGGTGAGAATATCTGAAGGAAATTCAGCAAAGGCATCTGTTTTGGAGGGTAGGCGGGGGGAAAAAATAAAAACTCGGCAGCCGAGAAAAAGGCTGATGGATTAGATGGGCCTTTGGCCTTTCATAGAATGTGAAGAAGCTCAAAGACTTCTAAACCACCAGCTCCTGACGTGCTACAGCTTTCAGGAAATCCTGGACCTTATTTGCCAGCTCACACCCAGCTGCACAGTGTTTACTTTTTTTTTGCTTAACCGCCCTCCTCTTTTTCTGTTGCATTTGCAATTTTGCAGGCTCCACCCATGAACAAGAGACAACAGCTAGCCCTGTGTGAACTCTCTGCTTCCTAGCCGAATAGCTGGGATATCCCTTTCTGCCACAAATCCAGGGAACCCCTTTTGCAGCCGGGCTGGCCCAATCAGGTTCCAAGAGGGAAAGCAAAGCAAAATACCATTTCCCCTCAGCCCATGTCACAACACACAAAAAGGCCAAAACCAGCCCAGGAGATTTCTGTCGCTACCGGTGCTAAAAACGGCAGCCAGCTTCAGGTCTCTTTCTCTTTTTTCCCCTTTTCCGCAAAGGCAGGATTCAAACAGAACAACAGAGGAGCTGTCTGCCCCCCCCCCCCCAAGTTTCAAACGCACCTCACTCTCCTCACACTTGCGAGAGGTCCCCAAAGGTGCACATTAGAAGGTCGTATTCTGACCCCCTGTGACAGATTCACGGAGAAGTCTAAAACGGAGGTGGTTTTGTCCAACGGTTGCCAAAGCAAAACAGAACAGAGTGAGTTTCCAGAGAAATCCCCAAGGTGCTTTAAAAAGAAAAGGGGGGAAAAACATATTTGAATTTTGAAAGAGACCCAACGGTTTTGGGGGCAAACAAAGGAAGCCAACCAAATGTAATACAGCGGTACCTCGGGTTACATACGCTTCAGGTTACAGACTCCGCTAACCCAGAAATAGTGCTTCAGGTTAAGAACTTTGCTTCAGGATGAGAACAGAAATCGTGCTCCGGCAGCGTGGCAGCAGCAGGAGGCCCCATTCGCTAAAGTGGTGCTTCAGGTTAAGAACAGTTTCAGGTTAAGTTCGGACCTCCGGAACGAATTAAGTACTTAACCCGAGGTACCACTGTAAATTCAAGCAGGAGCTGAGTGCTTTTTGCTTATTTTCTCAGTACAGCACACTTCCTGTGTGGCTCTATTTATGTTCTTATTTATTCTGCATCCCCTCTTTTGTTTTTGCCACTAAACTGGTGGGAGCTCGGGAGCAGGGGCCAAAAAGGGGACACATTATCTGTCGCCCCTGCTTTGCAGGCTCAGGGGTGCTACCTAAAAGGACCCAGAAGGCAGGCTAACAAATGTTGCAACGTTAAGCCAGCAGCAAAATCTTACGGTTGGGGAAACTGCAGCGAACCCTCCCAAAAGTTACTCACAGGAAACCACAGCAGCATTTCCCGCGATATCAGGCCTGGCGCTTTTCAAACAGAGGTTTCCCTTAAGAGGTATTTTCCACCTCCGCCCACCACAACACACACACACACACACACACACACACACTCCACACACAAACTGGACTTTTGTTTAAAGCCTGGCAAGGAAAAGTAAAACAAGGGTTGTCCCGGGAAGGTTTCCGCAGAAGCTGATAAAGTTATGACTTGCTTCTACCTCCCTGCCCCCTTGCCCCCACCTGTGCTGATCGTGATAAGATCTCTCTTAAGACTCCATTCTCAAGCAGCTTGTTTTTTGCAAAAGGATGCCAAGAAAACTAAAACCCCTGAGCTCCTTAGTGGAGTGCGTCTGAGCTCTGGGATAGCTATGAAGTTTCCAGTAAGGGAAATAAGTGTAAAAAGATTTGACACACACACAATTGCATGCAAGTCACCAGTTTACAAGCAAGATCGGCTTAGTCCAGGAATGGGCAAATCTGTCTTTTTTTATGACCCATGGCATCTCGGCATGTTTCGACCCATCATTCTCTTCCATTTCTACACTAACCAGCATTTTTTTCTTTTAATCCTCTCATAATATGTAATTCCATACATATCTAAATGCAGATATTCTGCCCAAATACTTCCTCATGCAATATTTAAGACAGCTAGTCCAACTCCCACAATTGCAGGAATCACAGCTAAAGAATCCTTGATAGATGGCCCACCTAACCTCTGTTTGAAACCCCCCCCCCAATGAAGGAGAGTCCACCACTTTTCAAGGTCATACACTCCGCTCTCAAACAGCTCTGACGTAAGGAAGTTCTTCCTAATGCTTAGTCTGAATCCCCATTCTTGCCATTGAATGAATTGATTCGGGAGCTACCCTCTGGAGCAGCAGAAAACAAGCTTGCTCCATCTTCCATGTGAAAGCCCTTCAGATACTTGAAGGCGGCTCTCATATCGTCTCTCAGTCTTCTCTCCTCTAGGGCTGAACATGAACATCCTCAGTTCCCTCAGCCGTTCCTCCTAAGGTTTGGTTTCCAGACCTTTTTTTATTACCTTGGTCCACCCTGTCTCCTCACCTTCCAGCTTGTCAGTACAGTGGTACCTCGGATTGTAGACGATTCAGGTTACAGACTCCACCAACCCAGAAATAGTACCCTGGGTTAAGAACTTTGCTTCAGGACGAGAACAGAAATCACGCAGCAGTGGCACGGCCCCGTTAGCTAAAGTGGTGCTTCGGGTTAAGAATAGTTTCAGGTTAAGAACGGACCTCTGGAAATAATTAAGCTCTTAACCCGAGGTACCACTGTACCCTTCTTACGTTTTGGACTACAACTCCCATCATCCACAACCAGTATGGCGCAATGCCTGCCCCCACCCCCAGAATGGATTTATGGCCTCCTACTCCCTTAACTGCTCTATAATTATTTTGGCCCTGGGTTTTAGTGTTGTGTACAAAGGAACTCTGTTATTTTATTGCTTTCTGTTTTCATTCTTGCACACTGCCCTGGAATCTGCTTGCGTGAAGGGCATTTTTGTGTGTGTGCATAAGACACACACAGAGACAGACAGACAGACACACACACACACACACACACACGGCTGTGCCCCTGCTCACTCAGCTCACCAACCCCCTGCCATTTCCCCCAACCCGCTAGAAAAGCGGTTCTCAACCTGTGGGTCCCCAGATGTTGTTGGACTACAACTCCCATCATCCCTGAGCTCTAGGGGTGATGGGAGTTGTAGTTCAACAACAACTGGGGACCCAAAGGTTGAGAAAGGCTGCCCTAGAATCTAGGGCCTAGACAAACGGTTCCCAAAGTGGGCGATACCGTGCCCCTGGGGGACAGCTGGGTTACCTAGGGAGCACTAAGTTTCCAAAAGTGTCATAAAGAGCCCTTCCCCATTATTCTCCCATCAGCAACTGGCATTCACAGGTACATTGCCCCTGCACAGGGAGGCTTTATCTCAGCCATTAGACCCAAATAGCCTTCCATGAGTTTTCTCTAATCCCAATTGTTTGTTTGTTTGTTAATGTCCTATAGGAAATGCAGCAGGACTAAAGAAAACCTGCGGCCCCCTTTCACATGCTGCTGGGTTAAAACTCCCATCACCTCTAACCACTGGTCATGCTGGCTGGGCTTGGTGGGAGTTGCAAACCAACAGCATCCAAAGTACTTCATGTCCCTCCCTGAAGCACAGCAAGTCTACAGAGATCCTGGTTCGTGCATGCAAGCAAGCCAGGCAGCGGAGACATTTCTAGGTGTTATCAAAATGTGCGTCTTCCTTCAAACAATTGGGTTGGGGGGGGGGAGGGCACAGAAAAATTGCATCTTTGCACTGTATTCTGGGAACAGGAAGGAGCCTTGCGCTCTGATAAAAACCGCTTACAAATTGACAAGCAAAAGCCGACAGAGAGACTTGTTTCCCACTCTTTTTGTTTTTTGTTTTTTTTCCAGCTCCCCGTAATCATTTTCCATTTTGTCACCTCCCAAGGTCAACAGCGGGACTAAAATAAGGAAAATGTGGTGAGCCAGTGGAGAAAGGCGGCGGCAGCTGGGGGAGAGAGAAACAGAACAGCCTCGCTTTTGTCGCCGCTCGACAACCTGCAGAGCCCTTGTAAAAGTTGCAAAGTCGGTGTTAAGCGCAGGAGCTGAGCCAGAGCCCAAGAAGCAGCAAGAGCAGCTGTACCAGGGAGGAGATTGCTGGATGAGGCCAATGGACCACCATCTCAGCATCCTGTTCCCACAGTGGCCAACCAGATGCTTGTGGGAAACCCACAAGCAGGATTCGAACACAAGAGCCATCTCCCCTCCTCTGGCTTCCAGCAACTGGTATTCAGAAGCATCACTGCAAATGCAGCATATAGCCATGAATGCCGGTAATCACTTATAGCTGCATCCTCCATGAATCTGTCTTTGAGGTTGAATCCCGAAAAAACAGAAGTACTGTTTCTGAGGAGAGGGGGGGTAGGCAGGTGTGGGGGTTTCCCTGGTCCTGAATGGAGTAACTGTGTGCAGTCTGGGAGTCATTTTGGACTCACAGCCATCCATGGTAAAGATAAAGATAAAGGGACCCCTGACCATTAAGTCCAGTCGTGGCCAACTCTGGGGTTGCGGCGCTCATCTCACTTTATTGGAAGAGGGAGCCGGCGTACAGCTTCCGGGTCATGTGGCCAGCATGACTAAGCCACTTCTGGCGAACCAGAGCAGCACACAGAAACGCCATTTACCTTCCTGCCGGAGTGGTACCTATTTATCAACTTGCACTTTGACGTGCTTTCGAACTGCTAGGTTGGCAGGAGCAGGGACTGAGCAATGGGAGCTCACCCCATCGTGGGATTCGAAATGCCGACCTTCTGATCAGCAAGTCCTAGGCTTGTGGTTTAACCCACAGCGCCACTCGCGACGCCGGCCATGGAGGAACAGGTTAATCCTGTGTCCAGGGCAGCTGTCTACCAGCTCCACCTGGTACGTAGGCTGAAACCCTACCTGTTCGCGGACTGTCTCGCCAGAGTGGTGCATGTTCTGGTTATCTCCCGCTTGGACTACTGCAACGTGCTCTACGTGGGGCTACCCTTGAAGGTGACTCAGAAACCACAACTAATCCAGAATGCAGCAGCTAGACTGGTGACTGGGAGTGGCTGCCAGGCCATATAACACCGGTCCTGAAAGACCTATATTGGCTCCCGGTATGTTTCCAAAGACAATTCAAAGTGTTGGTGCTGCCCTTTAAAGTCCTAAACGCCTTTGGCCCTGTATACCTGAAGGAGCGTCTCCACCCCCATCACTCAGCCCAGACACTGAGCTTCGAAGGCCTTCTGGCAGCTCCCTCACTGTGGGTAGTGAAGTTACAGGGAACCAGGCAGATGGCCTTCTCGGTAGTGGCACCCACCCTGTGGAACGCCCTCCCATCAGATGTCAAGGAAATAAACAACTACCTGAGTTTTAGAAGACATCTGACAGGATTCCGTAGAGAGAAACCTTTTGATGTCTCATGTTTTATTATGTTTTTATATATGTTGGAAGCTGCCCAGAGTGGCTGGGGCAACCCAGGGAGATGGATGAGGTACTAGGATTGCCATAGGTCTGGAATTTTCCAGACACAGCCCGTATTCAGCCCCATTAAGCAGAGTCTGGGTGGAAATCTCTGAAATGTCCAGGAAAATCCAGACGTACGGCAGCCCATGTCAGTAGTACAGATCTGGGCGATTTTCATGAAAAATAGCTCAAAACCAGCTCAAAAACTCCTGTCATGTCGCTTTCGCCTTGCTTTTCGCTAAGTTAAGGAGTCCCGACTGCTGCAAGCTTTCTTCCTTTTTTTACGTGGTTTGCAAAAACCCTTGCAAACAAAACGTGGTGGGAAGGTGGGGGGCAGGACCCCTCTGAACAAGGCAGTAAAAAAGCCCCACCCCCTGCCTTGTTGGTATGCCAACTTCTTCCTCAGGAGTACGGTTTTGCATAAAAACGTAACTCTCGCTACCCATGCAAAACCCAATCAGTACAATCAGGCACTTGCTATCTCAGTGGTCTATATTTTCTTTTCCAGGAAGGAAAGAATGGGTGGAGAGGTAAAAAAGAAAAGAAAAAACCAAACCCTAACCAGACCAAAAGCAGCCTAACGGCTCTTGTGTCATGGATGCTAACAGCAACCTTTCTGACTTTTTTTTTTTTAAAGGCAGGGGAGGGGCATATTATTTATTAATATATCTATATTCCATCTTTCTTGGGATCTGGCTTCGTAGCCCTGTGGCCAAAGAGAGAGGCTTCCGGACACAAAGGTGGCAGTGTTTTTCCTGCTGTTGCCCTGCAGGAAGAGGCATTTGGGAGGTAGACTACTGCTGAACAGGGAAGCTCCATTTGATTGGAAGATGCAATTGTACGGAATCAAATTGTCTGATTTAAATTAACAACAACAACAACAACTTTTTTATTATGTGTACCTAGTCCATCTGACTGGGTGCCACACCACCAACACACACACTGGAGAAAGAGAGATGCCAAGATCAGCTTTGTTTAGGTTTTTCTTGCCCCGCAGGTGCTAAAAGGCTGTCAAGCCACAAAGGAATATGCAAGAAGCCTCCAGGGCAGAATGCTTGCAGTGGCAAGAGTCACACCTCATTTCTCTTCAAGAGAGAAGGGGAGGGGTGGAGTCCCACCCAGCCACGTCAGGCTTGCAAGCTCTTGAGATAACAGGCAGAACTGTGTTCCCAGGCAAGCTGCTCAGGCAGTGCCACTGAACTGTGTCAATAACAACAACTTAAATCTAATACAAAACATTTAGACGCTAATTTGCAATTGATCTGAGTGTCTAATTTATATTTTTTGTTCCTCCTTTTCATTAAAAACTTTTTAAAATAATACATACTATTTTCTTTCTTTGAATCGTCTACAGATCTAAATGCACAAATAAAAACATTTATGTTAAAGTGTTTTGTTTCCTCTTTCTTTTCCTATTTATTTGTTTCTATAGGTTCCTTTCCTTTTTAAGAGGTTCGTAAGATTCTGAACAACGGACTGATGTTTCCCCTTTAGAAAATTTCCTTTATTCATTATTTCATAAAATGTATACACCGCCCGACCGTAAGTCTCAAAGAGGATCATGGGCGTAGCGAGGATTTTTGTTGGTGGGGGCAGCCAAAGTTGTTGAGCAATAAAATAAACAATGAAATTATTAACAGGAAGAATTAACGACGACAATTTCAAAAAGTTGAAACCAGAAATTAAAACAGATTATAACTTGCATCCAAAGTGCAGGTGATGCCACATTAAAAGATTGAGCTCTTCCAAATGTGGAACAGGTATTATTAATATGGTACCTGTAAGAGTGCCAAATCTGCCAATCAAAGCAGTCGAGTGGGTACATCTGGAGTAATGATATGCCTACAGTGGTTTGGAGACCAGAGACAGGTTTAGTCACAAAACATCAGAGAATACAGACTAGGCTATTTAGCCATTGGCTGAGGACTATGCACATGACTGACAACAGATTCCAAGACATTGGCATCCAGCAGCAAAAGAGGGATAGACCTGTATTTTCCCAAGTTTTCACATCTGGAGGAGGTAGTTAACCAATTTGGCGTTCCTCCGGACCTATTTCACTCATTGTTCCATTGTTCAGGCAAAAATTAGAAATTTAATTTTCGTTGAGCCAGTGATGCTTTCAGTGGATAGTGTCATTAATAGCATTTCATCACTAGATGGCACTGGACTTACTGTATGTGGGTGGAGTCAGGCATTTGTTGTGTCTGTCCTTGCAGAAGACAGAGACAATAAAGTTCTTGTCTGACTTCCTGACAGCTGTGTTCTCCAAGTATTCCCTGACCTGCCCACTCACAGCACTCCGTACAAAACTAAAAAAATGGGTGGCTATGAGTCGTCTTTGACCTTAATAGAAAAAAACAAAATAAAAAAATTCCTTCCAGTAGCACCTTAAAGACCAACTAAGTTAGTTCTTTAAGGTTGGTCTTTAAGGTGCTACTGGAAGGAATTTTTTTATTTTGTTTTGACTATGGCAGACCAACACGGCTACCTATCTGTAACTTAATAGAAAAGTTCCCTTTGAGTATTCAAATTGGTCAGATCTGAACACTGAACAGCTGCTATTACAAAGGGGAGGTAGAAGAAAATACCATATCTAAACTGCAATCACTTTTGTGATAGTGGGGAAACAGAGGATCTGAATTTTCACTGCCAAGGAAGTAGCTACAATAATTTTGCTCCACGTTCTCCTTTTGAAACATTGTATGATCAACAGCTTTTCAAACTTTTAAAAAAATAAATCCAGAAAAGTGTTCCATTATAGACAAGGTGTCTGCCTTCGCTAGAAATACCTAGCACCTTCTGTGTAAATCTCTTTGAGACGGTGGTTTAGAAGGCAATTAATAAATCAATGATAATAATAATTTGTAAACAAAACATTTCCAAAAGGACCATACTGCCAATTCTCAATGTGATAATTAACTATTCTTTATTACTTATAAACAGTTTAATTAACAGCTGCAGATGTCTCTTTGTCTGAGCATCAACATGAGCAAAATAGGTTTGCTTAATTGCTGATGGCGCCTGAAGCTTCCTTTAATTATTTGTTTTAAAAAGTTATTTGTTGCTATTTAATACAGTGATGCTACAGTTTACGGGCATACAGTAAATATATTCAGACCAGCAGTCTCATAACCTGACAGTATTTGGGAAGCCTGGGGGGGGGGGGGAATTGTGCCGTTTTCAAAGGTTCAGTCCGCCGTCTTGATTCAAAATGGCATCTAGCTGCATCCAAACAAACAAAAAGTTGCTCCTTCATCCCAGGAACCATCATGCAAAATTTGGCTATAATATCTTAGGCGGTGTCGAAAGCAAACAAAACCAGCTATCTAAAATACGTAGTAGATTTTAGCTTTTGCGACAAGATGATCATTTGTCTGCATATGACAAGTTCCATGGGGTAGCCATCTTGCTGGGACAGTATAGTGTGACTGTGGCCTTTTCCTGCTCTTTGACGTACGGTAGTCAACTTGCATTAGGCTACACACCCTCCTCACCACAGCCGTGTTGTGTTGGAGCCCACAGAACTTTCTAAAAATTCCAAATGACTCAACTGGCCTCAGAAAGGCTGGGGATCCCCTGCCTTAACTGATTGTGTATTTTTACCAAGGTGTTTAAAACTGAAGCACATTGCCTGAATCACACACAAACAAAGTGTGCAGATGTGAATGCTGTATTTTAATTCAGTTGCATTCTCCTCGTGAGAGGCGAAAGCCAATGAAATTAACAGATATGTCTATCTGAGCTCCATTAATTTCAATGAATATACTGTGGGAAGGACATAGTTGGATAGAACCAAATGATTTTGTACTTTTTTATGTTGTACAATCATTTGGTTCTGTTTTGCGATATGTGACAGCCCACTGGCGAGAGGTGGGAGCATAGATTCAATCAAAGTAATGATTTTGTGATGAGTCTAGTTCTCATGCATCAGATCCAAATCAAGTCACTTTGAGAGCTTTTAAAGCTGTGGCGAAGAGGGAGGTTTGTCTCTCCAAAGTCTGCGTAACACCCAGTTAGCACCGGCGAAAATCCACTCTTCCACACAATTTGTCATGGGTGCAGCCGCCCTGACCCACACTCCCCTGCTATCTGGTTCAATCATCACTCCTGCCCCTCAGGCGATGTGGCGTTTTGACGTTTGCAAAGCACAGTTCCTAAGGACATACTCTTCTTCAGGCGCAGTTATCCGACACAAGCATGTGTCAAAAAAAAGGCCGTCCCACCCAAAGATGTCCACACCTGGCACACCAAAAAATATTTCCAACAAATAGCCTCCAGCCCATTTCCTCATTGCTCTTTTCTGAAGAACATAATTTACATTTCTGAACAAAGGTCAGCGCCAGATAGAAAAGGGAAGAAGCTGAAATTGTATGACCCATACGGACTTCAGAACATTGGCTCCCCCAACTGAGTAGCATGTCCACTGATATAATAAATAAATAAATAAATAAATAAATAAATAATATTTATTACTTATACCCCGCCCATCTGGCTGGGTCTCCCCAGCCACTCTGGGCGGCTCCCAACATAATATCAAAAATGCCATAAAACACTAAAAACTTCCCTAAACAGGGCTGCCTTCAGATGTCTTCTAAAAGTCAGATAGTTGTTTATTTCCTTGACATCTGATGGGAGGGCATTCCACAGGGCAGGTGCCACCACCGAGAAGGCCCTCTGCCTGGTTCCCTGTAACCTCACTTCTCGCAGGGAGGGAACCGCCAGAAGGCCCTCAGAATTGGCGTCCATCCCCAATCCTCCTCAGTGAATCACAGAACTAAGGTTATCCGGGGGTGGCTGTCACTCTGATTTTGTGTTATTGCTATTTTGCACCCCCTCTCTCAGAATTTGAGTCCAAAAAGTTTGGCGACTAGAGCCAAGGGGACCTGGGTTCCAAACCCACAACCGACCGCAAAGCTTACTATGCAGTCACTGTCCACCAAGCCTACCTCGTGGGGCTGTTGTCGTGAGGATGAGAAGGGGGAAGGGACATGCAAGCTATTCTGAGCTGCTTGGAGGAAGCTGTGCAAGAAACATAAGACTCTTTGGAACTGGAACCGCCCCCCTCCCCTGATTTCCGGAGAATCTCAGCGTACACAGACCCACGCGGCAGCGACCCTTGAAATTGGGATTTTGTGGCGACATGTAAAAAAGCACAAACGCAACTAACCACCACCACCCTGGTCCAAACCAACCAACCAACCAACAGCTCATTCCTTTGAATTCATTTTCGTTCCACCTTGCCCCTCTTTCAATTGTGTTAAAAATATAAATGCAGCAGAGTTTTGAAATGCCAGGAAACAGCAGGTCAGCTAATGCCAGGGACAGGTACATGGGGAGTTACGCTGCATGAGGGCAAGAAAAACAGATTTCCACCCTCCAAAAGCTACACCTCCATGAAAGGTGGAATAACCTTTGGATAAAAAGGGCCAGGGTTGAACAGGGTTGAAATACTTCCTGGATGCACTCGGCCAAAATTGTTGAAGTTTTGGGGGGAACATCTTCCCCTACAGTGGTAACTTGGGTTAAGTACTTAATTCATTCTGGAGGTCCGTTCTTAACCTGAAACTGTTCTTAACCTGAAGCACCACTTTAGCTAATGGGGCCTCCCGCTGCTGCCGCACCGAGACTGCACGATTTCTGTTCTCATCCTGAAGCAAAGTTCTTAACGCGAGGTAATATTTCTGGGTTAGCGGAGTCTGTAACCTGAAGCGTCTGTAACCTGAAGCGTCTGTAACCCGAGGTACCACTGTATTTGCCATATGTCCAGGCTTTCCTGGGCATTTTGCCTTTTCAGCAAGCCTCCCAGAAGCCAGTTCGCTAGTAAGGCAGCCCTAAGCTAATCACCAAATGGCACCTTAAACCTAGGTTATGGTCACCACAGCAGAATGTCTAGGTGCCTTTTTTGTTGTTTCAAAGACATTATCATCATCTTCTTCTTCTTCTTCATTTCTATGCCACTTTATATTTTAAAGACAGGATCTCAACGCAGTTTACAGCACATTAAAATACAACAGTTCAGAATAAAAGCAATTCAAGTTTCAAGGAAAATATTTCAGATCCTTCTCGAAGTGACATTTTGCTTCCCCCATATTTATTTGCTTGCTTAATTTATACAGCTTCCCCACAGCAGACGCACTCTAGGAAGCCAGTGTAGTGTAGTGGTTAGAGTGTCGGACTAGGACCCGGGAGATCAGGGTTCAAATCCCCACTCAGGAAGCTCACTGGGTGACCTTAAGAGTCAGTCTCAGCCTCTTAACCTCCTTCACAGGGTCGTTGAAGGGCTTAACCAAGGAGGGGAGTGAACCATGTGCTTCTTGGAGGAAAAGGTGGAATATAAATGCAAAAAAATGAGCTCTTCCGCTTGCCTGCTTAAGAGAGCTGGAGAGGCCAGTCAGATAGAGATGTCAGTCGCCAACTTGGCATCCAGGGATCTCCACGAGGTCACAACTGGACCCGCTCCTGGCACAAAACGCACCTGGCTAATTTCTAACACCGGGTATACTTTACCGCCGCAGAAATTACACCAACATCCAATATAGTCATTCCAGTTTATTGTTTCCTTCCTGGTAGTATAACCTCCAAATTTCAACCATTTTAATAACAACCCAAAAAAAGCATCCCACAGAACTCTTGGCCTTAGTTTACTTTTTTTGCTCCATGGAATGTTAACATATTGATGAGCAGAAAGAAAGAAAGAATGTGTCCCGTGTGGGTTGTTTTTGTTTTTTTAAAAAATATTTTTATTAAAGTTTTCTTGGTTTACAATGGTATGCACAGGGGAAAACCAACCAGGAGAAGCAATTAAGTGCTCTTCTTGTGACTCAACAGGAATGGCTTTATTTGGGGACCACCTAAAACAAAAGTCCAAATTTTCATCTCCACTTGAAACAGCCTTGCTGCACCATTCAGATATCAGCACATTTGTTTAAGGTATCTTTAAGCCGCTCTTCACCAGCTGGTCCCAGGAACAGAGCAATAAAACAGCCACTATCTATACAGAATTAAAGCACCCTTAAAAGGTCCTTAAAACGCACAAGGTGAGCTGGCAGCAGGTGGCAGACAGCTTCAGATTGGGTGATTCATGCTGTTTCTTTGCTAAAGACCTGGGCGAGGAGGTATTTGTGTTCATCAGTCAGTGAAAAGTCATTGAGGTTTATGCAAGTTGCTCCTTAAATGTTTCCCACCTTTAAACTCTTACTTTCGGCTAAAGAACCACCCCTTCTTTTTTAACGATGAGGCCACATGGGCATAGCCAGGACTTATGTGAGAGTGCGGAAGGACACGCATCTGCCATCACCCTCTGTCTGACTCTGTCTGGGAGATTTTGGACTGAAATTTCTCAACAACAGTTGTTTTAAATTACTTTTTTTTTATCCCAAGCGCTCAGAGAAATCAAAAATCTTCTGTCATTTGAAAACTAGGAAGCTAAATATAAAAAATTAACACCAGGGACTACCTTTTATGCGGTTAACAAGTATATTTTGCAAAATTACTACAGGCTTGCCTTTTTTTATCTTAAAAATCTAAACTAAAACAAGATTTCTTGGATTTGCTGAAAACCTTTTCAGCACTTCCTTCTCAAATTCCGTTTTTTCTCCCAATGCAACGAGCATTCAATTTCAAATATTCTGATTCTTTCTACTTTTATTTAAATATTTTTATGTATTTATTTGATTTAGTGGCTGGGTGGGGGCATGGATGGGGGAGTTGAACTTAAGTGAAAACTTAAAAACCCAGAAAGATTAATGGGGCGCTTGCATCCCATGCTGGCTTCCACTTTCTTTTGGGGTAGCCGAACATCCCCCAAAAAGCTGTGCGCCCTGTGGCAGGGCAGGAAAGAGAGCATCTTAACCCACTTCCCTGGACTGGTTTTTGTTTCGGAAACCATGCAGAATTCTTTCTTTCTTTTCCAACCATGGAACTGTGGAGATGAAAGGCTGTCTTGCGGCAATTCTCGAGTGTATGGTGCGAACACGGCCTAAGTACAGTGGTACCTCGGGTTACAGACGCTTCAGGTTACAGGCGCTTCAGGTTACAGACTCCGCTAACCCAGAAATAGTACCTCCGGTTAAGAACTTTGCTTCAGGATGAGAACAGAAATCGCACGATGGCGGCGTGGCAGCAGCAGGAGGCCCCATTAGCTAAAGTGGTACCTCAGGTTAAGAACAGTTTCAGAACGAATTAAGTTCTTAACCTGAGGTACCACTTTACCATTCAGAGAAGAACCTAGGAGACCAGGTTTGCAACGTCCAGCCATGCCAAGGGGTGTGTGCAGATTACGAAACAATTATCTGATACGACCCGTCCTTTCCACCATCTGGGAAGCAGCTGGCAGCCCTCCAGCTCGGCCCCAGCAGCTTCTCGCGAAAACGGTTAGGGAGGCTTTAATCCGACAGAAGAATGAATCTCACAAACACAGAGAGCGCGTCATGGAAACAGTCGAGAAGCCACAGAGTCGCTCCCCGCCCCGCACACACGCACCCCCATGTCAACTCTCTCTGAGCCACAAAGTTTATCTCTTTCATGCTGCTTTCAGAAAGTCATGCTCACTGCACTCTTTATAACAATGCCTCCCATTTGAGGGATGGGTTTCTGAAGAGGAAAATCTATTCACAGCAGGAAAAGAAAGAGTGAGGTACAGTGGTACCTCGGGTTACAGACGCTTCAGGTTACAGACTCTGCTAACCCAGAAATAATACCTCAGGTTAAGAACTTTACCTCAGGATGGGAGCAGAAATCGCATAGCAGCAGCAGGAGGCCCCATTAGCTTAAGTGGTACCTCAGGTTCAGAACAGTTTCAGGTTAAGAACAGACCTCCAGAACGAATTAAGTTCTTAACCTGAGATACCACTGTATATATTTTGAGGGGTTAACCAGCCAAGCTGTCTCTCTTTACCCAGTCCCCCCCCCTCTTTTCTGAACCTTTTCCGACTCTACAATATCCTATTTGAGTTGGGAAAGGTCCAGAAATGGATAATCAAAATGATTGAGGGGATGGAGCGGCTCAGCTATGAGGAAAGGTTGCAGTGTTCGGGACTTCATATGTTAGAGAAAAGGCCAGGGAGAAGTGGCACGGAAAAGGTTCGCAGAATTATGCATGGCGTGGAGAAAGAGCATAGGGAAAAGTTCCCCCTGCAAGAACTCGTGGACATCCCATGAAGCTGAATGTGGGAAGATTCAGGACAGGTAAGAGAAAGCCCTTCTTCACGCAGCGGCCAGTTGAACTATGGAACTCACTCCTCCAGGAGTCAGGGATGGCCACCAACCTAGATGGCTTTAAAAGAGAATGGACACATCCTCTTCCCTCCTCATTCCATTTTCCTTTCGTGCCATGCCTTCTTAGATCAGCCCAAGGGTAGGGACAACACTGTGTTTCGTTGAGATGTGAGCCTTGGGAGCCTTTCCAGGTGAAAAGTGGGATATAAATGCTTTGCATCAGTTAAAATTGTGGGCCAGGATGTATCAGGATTCAAGAGTGACAAGACAGAGGGCGTTGAAGGCTATGCAGCTTGGGCAAAATCAGAGACCAAAGAATCATAGAACTGGAAGGGGCATCAAGGGGCATCTAGTCCAACCCCCGGCAATGCAGGAATCGCAAAATAATCCCTGGCAGATGGCCATCTAACCTCTGCTTAAAAACCTCCCACAAAGGAGAGTCTGCTGTCGAACAACTCTTGCGTTCAGGAAGTTCTTTCTAATGTCATATTAACCACTTTGAGCATCTTACTGGTCAAAGAGCAGGGTGAAGACATTTTCTGATTTATTTTCAAAGGGAGTAACAGAACCTCAGCCCCCAGGAGAAGAGACTGGTCTTGCGTTTGAATCCTGCTTGCGGGTTTCCCAAAAGAGGCATCTGGTCGGCCACTGTGAGAACAGGATGCTGGATGACTAGATGGGTCACTGGCCTGATCCAGCAAGCTCTTCTCATGTTCAAGCATGAGCAACAGCCCATTGTACATCTCCAAACGAAGCTCGGGGCACAACTCCCCTCTATCCAAATTCCCGTGTTTGTAGCTGCACTGCTGCTGCCAGCCCAATAGGCTTTAAAAAGTGAAAGCAAATCTTTCCCCAATTCAAAATTCAGGGCTTGCTTAAATTAAATTATCAAGCACCCAAGGCATTTTGAATGTAATCTGGATTTCCCCAGAGGAAAAAGGGATTGGGAGAAGGGGGTGGGGCGGGCTGAATGTTTATGAATCAGACGGTTTTAAGTGTGTGCATCGGGGGCTGGAAGGTGGGCGATGTGCTGAAGAACAGAAAGTTGAGCTGGATGAGTCAGGAAGTTGTTTAAATTTTTAAAAAAGCATTTCTCTTTTCTCTCCCAATGCCATATCAGAAAGCTAAATACCTGAATAGAAAGAGGGCACCTGTGTCATTTATTGTTGTTATAAGGCCAGGAAAGTTCCGTGCGCTTGTCCTCTCATGGGAGAAAAAGAAGTCAGAGAGGGGAGAGGGTCAACTTGCCTTACCCTCCCCGCCACCGCCCTCCCCACTACTTGATCTCCTTTGTAAAAAACACCAGAGGACTGTTCACACATCTGCCGCAGAGCCTCGGGTTTGGCTCCCAGAAGGCGAAACGAGATGCAAAAGCAGAAGAAAATCTGGAAAGTCTACAAACTAATTTGCTAAGGTCTGCCTTGTCCCTCCCAGCACATTTTACGGATCAAGCTGTTCTGAAGCTTAGCTGGCACTTAATAATAATAATAAAAAAAGCATAATGGAAGCAGGAAGCCAGTGTGTGTGTGTGCAGAACACACACACGGTTATGCAACAAGCAAACAATTTCTTCCTAGCAACCATTTATCACTTTTTAAAAAGAAAAAGGAGAGATTAACAAATCTACACATTGCAGATCTGGCTGTGAACTCGCCAGATCCTTCAAAACAAAGCTGTCTTCCTCCAAATCCTGGGGAAAGAAGCTCTATTCCACAGCTCAAATGCGCACACCCCCGGCATCCATATCCATCCCTTGAGGCTCTTCCCTGGGTGCCACCCATCAAAAGCCCTGCAAAACAGCCTCCTCAAGTGCTTTTGCTTGGCTGGGAAGAGTTCCTGAAATGTGATCATGCCTTTGTCTTCCCTACATGGAGGTGTGCATGCGTGTGTTTGTGTGTGGGTGTGTTTATGTATGTGTGTGTGCAGAAGGCTCTGAACTTTCCTATGACTGGAATGTGACCTACTGTACATTGCTCCACCCACTTTTACCTCTGGCCCCGCCCACCAATAACAAGGAGGGCTCCCCGGGAGATCCCTTCCAGCCCCACCACTGTATTCTTCTAGTGTTATGAGTTTGTGGGTGCCAGACCACGATAAATCCCTGGATCCAGTAAGTGGTGGAATTTAATCAAGGCTTGGGGTGTTAAACTGGGTGCCAGACATCTTATCCTTGGAACCTGCAAGTGTTAGAAGCTAACCAAGTCAGGTGTTCAGGTAATCACCTAGTTTGATGGGCCATGAAGAAAACAAGAGAGAGGGGTCTCTATATGAGATGGAAAAAGGACATAAGCCTGAGTTTAGAGTTGAAAGTGTCTGCAATGTGACCTAGAAGCAAAGCTGAGGCTGGAAAGCCAGAGAGGCAGAGCACAATGTCTGATTTCTGGCTATAAGAGAAACAAGACCTTTTGGGGTTGTTAATGCTACAAACCTCTCCATCTCAGGCTCAGGTTGCATGTTGTTGTTGTTGTTAAGTCGTTTAGTTGTGTCCGACTCTTCGTGACCTCATGGACCAGAGCACGCCAGGCACTCCTGTCTTCCACTGCCTCCCACAGTTTGGTCAAACTCATGTTAGTAGCTTCAAGAACACTGTCCAACCATCTCATCCTCTGTTGTCCCCTTCTCCTTGTGCCCTCAATCTTTCCCAACATCAGGGTCTTTTCCAGGGAGTCTTCTCTTCTCATGAGGTGGCCAAAGTATTAGAGCAGGCATAGGCAAACTCAGCCCTCCAGATGTTTTGGGACTACGACTCCCATCATCCCTAGCTAACAGGACCTGTGGTCAGGGATGATGGGAATTGTAGTCCCAAAACATCTGGAGGGCTGAGTTTGCCTATGCCTGTATTGGAGCCTCAGCTTCAGGTTGCATAGATGTGTCAATAAACCATAAATCCTAAAGACGCCACAGTCTCTGCTGTGCCTCATTCCCAAAAGGAAACGTGAACCCCAGGTCAATGCCTGGAATCTCGCACTGCTCCAAGACTGGGGTGGGCAGGAGACTCTACGTCCCATGAACACAGAAGCAAGAGCAAATGCGAGAAGATGAAGCGAGGAATGTTCGCTTGCATTTTCCCCACTTCGAGAAACCCAAATGAAGGAGCTGTTTTAAAAGGGGGGCAAACCCTTGGGACACCTCCAAGTGACTCAATGGGGGCAAAGGCGGATTTAGGAGAGCACAACCGGCGTGGCTACTCTGAGTGCAGAGCTTTGGGATCACATGTGCCACAGCTATAAGGTAGAATGGAAAGTGAGACACAAGTAGGTGCCAATTTTTGGTGCCGCACAGGGTGCCACTGAAATTAGAGACCCCCCCCACACCCCAAGGTCCGCCACTGATAGGCATGAGCCACCATGGGGTGGGAAACAGAACCACTGGCATCACCCCAGTAAAAGAAAACTGGGAATGGCAGCCGGAAATGGGATTACGACTCAAGTTTTTGTCCTACGCGCAGGAAAGTAGAGGGAGCCCATGGATTCAACATTCACTCCTGGAGAAGCAGCATCTTAAAGAAGAGAAGTATATCTATCTGCCCCCCAGGGCAGAATTTATTATTTATCCCTTTCCTCCCTCCAGTGGCGTAGTGTGGAGGGTGCAGGGGGGGCCGGGCGCAACATCTGGGGGGCGCGCTCGCCGCCTCCAGAGTCGCCGAAGAGCCTCAGGCGCAGGCTGTAGCAGAGCCCCATGTCTTGCGGAACCGATGAGCTGTGCACGCGTCCGGGCTGAAGGCGTCCGGCAGGCAGCGGCTCTCAGCGCTCCCCGCGCGTCAGAGCCACAGAGGGTGCGCCAGGCAGCCCTGCAGCTGCTGGGCCATGTTGCATTTTCCTCGCCTATCTGCCCTCCTCCTCCTCTGGGCAAGCGGCGTCGTTTGGGCGGCAGCGCCAGCAGCAACTCGCCTCAGATCACCTGACACGGACCCGCCGCTGCCGCCGTGGCTACCTTACTGTAAATACCCCAGCCCAGGCAGCAGCAAGAAGAAGCTGGCAGCGGCGGCAGGTTAGGGGTTAGGGCCGCAAATTACTTGCCTTGCCCCAGGTTAGGGGGCGCAAATTACTTGCCTTGCCCCGGGTGCTGACAACCCACACTACACCGCTGCCTCCCTCATAACTGCCTTGAAATGCAGGCAGTTTCTTTACTCAGGAAGGTACCTTAAGGCCCCCTGTCACCGTGTACATTTAAAGCACCATGTAGCAACTTTCAAGAGTTGTGGCTTTCCCCCAAAGAACCTGGGAACTGTAGTTTCTTAAAGGTAAATACAACTGAGCAGTATTTACATTTTGTGAAATGAAATTAAAAAAGAAGGGTGCTGAAAGTGTTAGAAACTGGGATAGAAGAGCTAGCAGCCAAATGGCTCCTGGGACCTGGGTTGTGGGTGCCAAAACAGATTGTCTAGTTGTCATGTGGCAACAATTTTCATTTATTATTTTGAGAAGCATGAACTAACACACAATTCACATAAGTGACACATTTTTAGCAGAAATTGTTAATACATGTTTAATTTGGTGTTTCCAATAAAAATAATGGTACCATACTTCAGTTTTCAAAACACTTTACTCTTTATTGTTAAACTCCTCAACATGTTGCCTATCCTTAACATATACTTTGAGGCTTCGAAGCACATACATTATTTCAGTAATCCTTGACTGTCAACCAGGCGCAAAAAAAGAGCACCCAGACTTTTTGAGGTGCTCGCAAATGGAGAATTTTTAGGTGCAAAATGTGCCTGGCGCCCTGCTGATTTCAAACCCTACCTAAAATGCTACAAAGTTTGGGCTTGCGCAGGGTATCATATTATGAAAGATTACCACCGACAAGCGTGTATATATATATATATATATATATATATATATATATAATTGAAAATTTCGATATATATATTTTTATACTGCTCTTCCAACTGAAAACCCAGAATACTGCCCACTATAATTAAAACAATCAACACAAGTTAATTCACAACCTCATTTAAGAAAAAAAGTCAAAACATGCTCACACACTGAGGGGGTGCATTTCAGCTATTTTTGAGGGGGACAGAAGTGGAGACTTATTGGTGGTGGCTCTGCACGAGGTAGCTGTGGCAGCCATTTTTTCTTTCAGAACTCCACTGGGAACAATGCTTTGTCCCCTCTCAGTGAACTTTTGTGGTGGGGGTGGCCACTAGGCACCTCACAAAAACAAAACCGCCAACAGAGTTTCCAAAGAAAATCTTAGCTGGCAGGTTGGAGACTCATCCAAAGACTTTGGGCCAAAGTAGCATTTGAACCCAGGACTCTACAGTCCTAACCCGAAACCACATTTCAACGAATGCCTTTAAAAACAGTTGCTTTGTAGATGGGAGCTTGGTTGGTCATTTGTGGAAAAGGTCACATCCCTCTTTTTAAGCACCCATAAGATTACGAAGAGGGCCAATTTCTCACAACAATGTGGGTTTTTTTGTTTCGATGGGAGAAACCGCCACCAACTGGACTGTCTCCAAAGAAGCTGCCTCCAAAAAGCGTAGGAATGATTCACTTTAATTTGGCTGCGCTCGATCTCTGAACGCCTTCCAGGATGCAGCAAGCTACAACCTTCTTTTAATTATAGAATTACAAATAAATACCATTCCCAAGAAACAGCGTTCCGTTAATTTATAAATGGGCTCCACTCTGACGGCAAAATCATCCATCATAAACAAGCCATTCTGCACATTGTCAGATGGAAAAGGAGCAAATCATCAAGGGAAGCCTACCTGGCCATTGTGGCCTCAGTCCAGCTTCTGACCAAATACAGTGGTACCTCAGGTTACAAACACCTCGGGTTACAAACATTTTGGGTTACAGACTCCACTAACCTGGATGTAGTACCTTGGGTGAAGAACTTTGCCTCAGGATGAGAACAGAAATTGCGCGGCAGCAGTGGGAGGCCCCATTAGCTAAAGTGGTACCTCAGGTTAAGAACAGTTTCAGGTTAAGAACAGACCTCCGGAACAAATTAAGTTCGTAACCAGAGGCACCACCGTACCACTAAAAGGCTGCACCATATCCTTAAAGCACTCATCATGGCTTCCCCACAAGGAATTCTGGGAGTTGTAGTTTGTACAGGGTGCGCACGTGATGCCAGAGGCATGCGCTAAACATCGTGCATGATGTCACAGGTGTGTACTGCGGCGTTGAGCCCCTCCACTCTGGGGCCCAAGATGGCACCTCTGTACCCTGGCAGTGACAGCTTACTTCAACACTGGTGATGGGACGAGACCTCTGGCCACAACCCATAGGCAACAGGCTTGGACAGGGCAGGTGTTGCGGCACACACAGCTCTCTCCTCTGACATCTTGCTGCCACTGCTCACCTCACCACTGCCAGAAGCATCTTCCTGACTCTGCCTAATGGTAGGGCCAGCTCCTTACTTGCATTTCTTTTTAAAAATATATATGTTCTTATGTTAACTGACAGCCTAACCTACCTCACAGGGTTGTTGTGATGCTAAAATGGGAAGGAAAATAACCATGCATGCCACCTTGAGCTCCGTGGAGGAAAAGCAGGACAAAACCACGTTAAAGAAATAAAAAGTATATTTGCAACAAGTTCACTGATTATTTGGGGGCACATATTCTAATTGTTATGCTTTTGAATTATGCTGCTGGAGGAGACTCTTGAGAGTCCCATAGACTGATCAAACCTATCCATTCTGAAGGAAATCAGCCCTGAGTGCTCACTGGAAGGACAGATCCTGAAGCTGAGACTCCAATACCTTATGAGAAGAGAAGACTCCCTGGAAAAGACCCTGATGTTGGGAAAGATGGAGGGCACAAGGAGAAGGGGACGACAGAGGATGAGATGGTTGGACAGTGTTCTCGAAGCTACCAGCATGAGTTTGACCAAACTGTGGGAGGCAGTGGAAGACAGGAGTGCCTGGCGTGCTCTGGTCCATGGGGTCACAAAGAGTCGGACACGACTAAACGACTAAACAACAACAACAATTCTAATTGTTACAGTCGTAACCCACCTTCCCTCCAAGAGCAGAGGCAGAATTAGGGGAGCACGGCCGATTTGCATTCTAGCATTGTACAGGGCACCGCTGAAATGTGAAAGCCCAAAGTCCACCACTGCCAAGGGCCTCAAGATGGTGTACATAGTTCTCCTGCTCACAACAGCGCTGTGAGGTAGGCTAGTCAGAGAGGCTGTGACTTTCCTATAAGCTTCGTGACTGAGTGAGGACCCTGGTCTCCCAGGCCCTATACGTTAACAGCTATACACACTGCCGCTGAAGACTATTGGTCCATCAAGCTCAGTGCTGTCAACACTGGCTGGCAGCAGCTTTCCAGCGTTTCCAATGGGTTTCCTCAGTCCTTCCTGACTAATACCAGGGACTGAAATTGGACCTTTCACATGCAAAGCAGATGCTCTTCCCCATTTCTCTACACAATCAAGAAGGGTTTCCAATTTCAATTTCATCTAGCCACCCAACAAAACGCAGCAGCTTTTCTTCCAGGGGTTGCCAGCCCTGGTGACTTCCAGATGTTGGTGGCTCCCAGCTCCCTCAGCCCCAGCCAGCATGGTCACTGGTCAGTGATGGGAGTATAGCAACATCTGGTGGGGTGCGGGTTCTCCACCCTGATTTAATAAAATGCAATGTGCTATTATAAACCAAAGGCTCAATTGAACGCCGAAGTTTTGTAGGGTCTTGGCGGTCTCCATCTATACCCACAGAGCTGTAGCTCAGTGGTAGATGAGTGGTAGACCTTTGCATGAAGAAGGACCTGAGATGAATCCCCTGTGTTTCCTGGTAGGACTGGGAATGTCCCTTGTCTGAAGAGAGCCAACACTCCAACTCAGTTCAAGGCAGCTTCCGATACTGTTGGCTAGGAAGTTTAGAGTGCATCCGCCTTGCAGATCACCATCACCTTGTGCTCAATCCCTCCTGATTTCCTGTGGAACGGCCAAGAGCACCTGTGGCAGAAGATCTCTGATCCTGAAGGGCTGGTTAACTCGCACCCAGCCCGATCCTATGCATGCTAGCTCAGAACTAGGACTCGCAAAGTCCAGCAGCACCTGGTAAGAGATCACCAGATAGCAGCCGTTGATCACCTTCAACCTCCAAAGCCATCCCTTGAGTCTGTAAAGAAGCCAGAGGTGGGTGCGAGTTCAGGATCCGCCAAGCTGGTCAGTGGAAAGACGCCTTTCGGTGCACAAGCTGGCCGGAGAGGTCTTCCCCAACAGTGTTTGAAAATAGCCAGGCGCCAGGCTCGTCTTGTGACTGGCGCAGGTCCAGTTGTGACCACCTAGAGATCTCTGGATGCTAGCTTGGTGACCGACATCTCCACCTGGCTGGCCCCTCCAGTTTTCTTAAGCAGGTAAGTAGAAGAGCTTACTTACTGCATATATATCCCATATATTTTCTTTAAAATATAAAGCGGTAAAGAAATGAAATGAAAAAGAATAATTACAATAACAATCTCCACTGGGAGAGGGGGAATGGCGCCTAGACATACCATTGTGGCCACCATAAGCTATGTTTAAGGTGCGTTTTGGCAGTTAACGCATGGGTACAGATAGGTAGCCGTGTTGGTCTGCCATAGTCAAAACAAAACAAATTCCTTCCAGTAGCACCTTAAAGACCAACTAAGTCAGTTCTTGGTATGAGCTTTCGTGTGCATGCACACTTCTTCAGATACACACAGAGTGTATCTGAAGAAGTGTGCATGCACACGAAAGCTCATACCAAGAACTGACTTAGTTGGTCTTTAAGGTGCTACTGGAAGGAATTTGTTTTGTTTTAACTCATGGGTAGGCAAACTAAGGCCCGGGGGCCGGATTCGGCCCAATCACCTTCTCAATCCGGCCCACGGAGAGTCCGGGAATCAGCGTGTTTTTACATGAATAAAATGTGTCCTTTTATTTAAAATGCATCTCTGGGTTATTTGTGGGGCCTGCCTGGTGTTTTTACATGAGTAGAATGTGTGCTTTTATTTAAAATGCATCTCTGGGTTATTTGTGGGGCATAGGAATTCGTTCATTATTTTTTTCCAAAATATAATCCGGCCCCCCACATGCTGAAAAAGTTTGCTGACTCCTGAGTTAACTTATATATCTGAGTTTCTAACACTGTTCCCTGACACCCAAAAGGTAGCATTCCCTGTCCCATCAAATCAGGCTTGAAAGAACAGGTTGCAGTGTGTGCCTCTAGGTGTGGGGTGCCCACAACAATTTTTCTGGTTTGTGAGTGTGCCCCTGGGTCCAGGAAGATTGACAGTGCCTGATCAAAGCCATTCAGCAGAGTTGGCCCAAGACATTTTGCAGTCCGAAGCACATGTCAAGATAGTGCTCCCCACTATCTTGGGCAGCTAAACGCTGAAGACAAATTAGCATCCTTTATGGCACCCAAGGACAGAAGGCTAACAAAAAGAAGGCTGTATCGCATGCCCAGCTGAGTTCACTACCTCCGTCTCAGCATCTGCCACCCGAGGCAGCTGCCTCACTCCATGCAACACTAGGGCTGGCCTGCCCTCCAAATTTACAAGAACGGAGATTCCGACTAAACACCAGGAAGAACTTTTTGCCGGCGAGAGCCGTTCTACAATGGAACAGTCCACCTCGGAAGGTGGCAGACTCTCCTTCATTGGAGGTTTTTAAAAGCAGAGCTTGGACGACCATCAGTCATGGATGCTTTAGTCGTGATTCCTGCAATGAAGGGGGTTGGACTAAATGACTCTTGGGTTCCCTTCCAGCCCAACAATTCTATAATCCAGAGAGCATTGCAAGAAAGGGCTTTGCTGCAGAAATACAACAGGCTCCCCTCTGTTCTACCCACCGACAATAAGTAGCCTTTAAAAGAACACACACAGAGAGACAAATATGCATCCTCTAAAAATAGGCTGCGCAGATGATCACAAATTGCTTCTGAAACTCAATTTAGTTTTACAAAGTGTTTTTTTTAAAAAATAATTGCCTTAAAAAAAAAACAACACCCAACAACCTGGCACAACCCATCCTCCAACTTTTGCCATTTCCCAACACACACACTTCATTTCAGCTTCATCAAAGCTATTTGCATATGCAAATATTGGTTGGGCTGCATAAGGACTTTCCAATGAGCTTTCTTCTAATCAGATAAATATTGACTCAGGTGTGGTTGTGTTCTGAGGCTCAGTGTCAAGTTCCACCCTTCTTTGTGTAGGGATAACCAAATCTTATTGTCTCGGGGGAAAGGTGGCGCCCGCAGGAAACAAAGGTCACAGGTCTCTTATCCCTGAGCATCATAAAATGGTAAGGTTGGAAGGGACCCGAGGGTCATCTAGTCCAACCCCTGCAATGCAGGGATCTTTTTGCCCAACCTGGGGCTCAAACCCACAACCATGAGATTAAGAGTCTCGTGCTCTTACCATCTGAGCTATCTGCAGCAGAGGCGAGGAACCATACAATAGCAAACATACAATACAATACAATAGTGAACATACAATAGTGAACATTCCATCCAAGTAAAATACTAGAGTTGCTAGATCAGGACCCTGAGATTTCACGGCTCAGACCTGAGGCCTAGAGGCAGCCCCTGTTGATCTCACAGGAGGCAAGCTCCAGTGATGTCCTGGGTTAGAGGGAGTGGCTACCAAAGAACGTAGTAGCCCAGTGGGCCTTATTTCCAAGTCAGCCGTTCCCCTCTAGATGCTTTGGACTACAACTCCCATCATCCTCTCTGGCAACTGGCCACTCTGGCACAGGCATTCCCAAACTTGGCCTTCCAGCTGTTTTGGGACTACAACTCCCATCATCCCTAGCTAAAAGGACCAGTGGTCAGGGGTGATGGGAATTGTAGTCCCAAAACAGCTGGGGGGCCGAGTTTGGGGATGCCTGGTCCAGCAACATCTAAGAGCACCAGCCTGACGGCAAGAACCATCTAGAGCAGTGTTTCCCCAAACATGGGTCTCTAGCTGTTTTTTGGACTACAACTCCCATTATCCCTAGCTAACAAGACCAGTTGTCACGAATGATGGGAGTTGTAGTCCAACAACCTCTGGGGAACCAGGGTTAAGAAAGGCTGAGCTAGACCACAATGGCTCCCTCTAGAGTGGTCAATACTGTGAGACGTGGGGTGACAGCCTGAAGCAGTACACTCCCTGACCCCGCCACCTCTGCCAACCCTGGCTCCTGCACACTCCACCCTGAATATTCACTGCATGAATGGAGAGCTGGTGTAGCACAGTGGTTAGAGTGTCGGACAATGACCTGGGAGACCTGGGTTCAAATCCCCACTCAGCCATGAAGCTCACTGGCTAACCCTGGGCCAGGCTGTGCCTCTCAGCCTAACCGACCTCACAGGGTTGTTGTGAGGATTAAATGAGGAAGAGGAGGACCATGTGCTCTGCCTTGTGCTCCTTGAAGAAATGGGTGGGATATAAATGCAATAAATAAATAAATAAATAAAGGATATCCCATCTTTCTTCCAAGAAGATCATGGTCCCCAACATGGTTCTTCCCTGCCTTCATTTAATCCCCACAACCCCCTGTGAGGTAGGTTAGACGGAGAGGTAGTGCTTGGCCCCAAGGTCACCCAGTGAGCTTCATGGCTGAGTCGGGGTTTGAACGTTCGTCTCCCAGGTCCTGGGAACCCTCAGGGTTCTTTTCAACTTTACAGTTCTGTGCTGGAATGTTGGAAGGGTCAAGGCTCTGTGGCAGCACATCTGCTTTTCATGCCTAAAGTCCCAATTTCAATTCCTTCCAGCAGCTCCAAGCAGGGATGAGAAGACTACTACCTACACAAAACCCTAGGGAGCTGCTGCCAGTCAGTGTAGGGAACACCCAGCTAGATGGGTTCAGGCACACACATTGTAAGAGACCGAGGGTACTGATCCAGTACAGAAAGCAGCTTGCTAATGTTCCTGTGTTTACTCTGCCTGTGACCCAAATCCCCCTCCAGAAGCCTCTTTCAGGTCACCTGCACCCCAAAATTCACCCACACTATTCACCAACTTACAGACACATCAACCCCCAGCCAAGTCCCAACACAGAGCAGTTCCCCAAAGACCTAGGTCACTACCCCCTCAGATGCTCAGAACTGCATCCTTTCCAGTAGTCAAACCAGGTGTTCTGCCCTCTGCAAATCCAGGTGTCCGCTCCCTGCTCTCCCTCCCTGGCCCAGGCCTGACCAGATTCACAATCGCAGCTCCAAGCACTTCTCATGGCAGGGGGCTGCGCTAGATGACCTTTGGGGCATCTTCCAGCTCCACGATTCTATGATTCACCTTCCAGGTAACTCCTAAGCAAAGCAGTCTTCCAGGGCCTGCCCAGGGCCCAGCCAGTTCTTCCTTGACCGGGCAGCCAGACCACCATGGTCCATAAGCAATGGCCGATGAAAGCCTTGCCTTTCATGTCCAAATAATCTCTGACCCGCCACCCTGCCACAGTCTCCAAACCTAACCCCAATTTATCCTCTGAAGCAACATTTAAAAATAATAAATCAGTCGCTCCTCTTCCCCCTCCAAGCATAAAAGCTGCCATTTCAGAGCTCTCTCAATGGAGCTTCCAGGGTCCAGGGCATTCTGGCTGTAAATGTAAGATTACTAGGGGCAAATACAAAGGGGAGCAAAAGGCTGCTTTTGCAGACATCCCGGAAGCCTTGTGCCGACTTCTACGGAAGCAGGCTGCTCAGCTAAATGGAACCTGTGGTTTGATCTAGCAGCAGGGCTCCTCTTTGAGTGCTTATTTTAAAACTGATCAGACAAAAGTCCCGAGAGGAGGGATCCAATTAATGGCTGTCCGTTGCGGCATCTCAATGGAACTAGCATGCTTAGGGACAGTCTATCTCTGAAAGCAAGGGCAGAGGCTTCTTGCCTTCATGGTGCTGCTCTCGGGCACCTACAAGGAGTGGCTGCGGTTCTTGGCGATTGCACTTTTCTCTCTGTCTCTCTCTGCCCAGTCACCTTTGGCTTCAGGATCCTACCACCCCCTGCCCAAACTGGATGGCACTCCCATGCCCCACAGAGCCACCCTATCCAGCCCCACGTAAACCCCACAGGACACCCAACCATTAAAAGTACCTCCCTTATCCCAGATCACACACCCTGTATATAAACTCTTTGTTTAGGTGGGCCCCTTTCAAGGTAGCCCGCTATGTGGAAAACAAAGGGTTGCACCCAAACAGCATAAGAGCCAACTCCCAGCGGATGAGGTCCCTTTGCCACCCAATGTAATATTTGAGGGAGCTGGGGCCCTCAAAGTCAATGGACATTGTCATTCAAATGGTGTGCATGTGCCACATCATGAGATGATTATGCAGGGCGAGGCTTACCTGCCCCCCCCCCCAATATTTTATTCAAGTTGGTATCCCTGCAACCAAGAGCAGACCCATAGAAATCTGTAGGACCCATCCATTCAAAGCACTCTTACACCACAGTCAGTCATGCCTCCCCTGCCCCAAGGATCCTGGGAACTATAGTTGAAGGATGCTGCCATTGTCAGCACCCTTAAAAACTACAGTTCCCATGATTCTTTTTTGGGGGAGGGGGCGAGCCATGCCCGGTGCAGAGCGCTTGACTGCATGGCATGGCTGCGACCTGAAGCCATAGGTTTCAATGGGTCTACTCTGAGTAGGGCTAACCCTGGCTCCAACCCCCAAACCCGTCCTGATGACATCGCCGTTCTGAAAGCCAGCATGGATGGCATCGCGGTTCTCCGGCGGTAGGGAGCGAGGCGGCTTCGGCCCCAGCAGCACTCACCGTTGGCGCCGTACTTCTCCCGGTTCCGCCGCACCTGCTCCGCGCTCAGCCCGCAGCTTTCGCGCACGCCGAAGCGCCGCAGAACCTCCTCGGCCGTCGAGCTGTGCGCGCTCTCCATGACGCGCGGCTGGAGCGCTCCGGCGCCCGCTCGCCTCGCCTGGCTGTGCGCTCCGGCGGCGCCCGCCCGATCCCTTGAACGCTGCCCGGTTCCCGGACCGGCTCCGGAGGAGGAGGAGGAGGAGGAAGCCTGATCCGGCTGGACGACGATGAAAAGCGGAAAGCCGCCCGCAGGTTCCCACCTACTCCAAAGCCAAATCGCCAACCCGGATTGTAATAATAATAATTAAATTAAATTAAATTAAATTTTAAAAAAACCCGGGGCGTTTTTTCTCTCTCCAGGTGCCTCGGTCTCAGCCTCCCGCGATCTGGCAGGAAGGGACTCCTCCGAGCCGAGCCCAGCCGGGCACCTTCCGCTTGGCCCCGCGAGCAGCCCTCTCCGCTTGCGCGCTCACAGCCGCCGCTCCCGTCCGCAGAGCCTGCCCGGGCGTTCCGCTACTGCCGCTGCCATGCCGCGCCTTGCAAAGTTACTTTCTCTCCACTCGGGTTTCCCTGAGCCAGGCCCCGCCCTCTGCCTCCAGCGCCCGGCCTCGCCTTCCCCCAGGATCGCTCGCCTCGATCACCTGCGATCGCTCGCCCTTTTTGTACGATTTTGGGGGGGGAAGTGTTATTATTGTGATTCTTTAAGCCTCGCTGCTGAGCGCGCGGCGGCTCCTCCCTCTCCCTCCTCCAGCCTTCCCCATTCACAAGCTACCTGCCGCCTCCCGATTGGTTCCGGCACACCCTTGATACCTTCCTGCCCTTCTGCCATTGGCTATGAGAGGCGTTCCAATTTGCATAGCATTTCTCTCTTTCCCCCCACCCGGGGGAGGGCGCTTTTCCGACCCGCCCACTTGTGCCTTTTAAGGGTTTTTTTTTTTAAAGGAATTCCCATCGCTGCAGCGATTGGGGGCGGGGCACAGCTGCACCTGTTGGATTTCTGCCTGCCATACACCTGCTGTTAACAGTCCCGCGCCGAAAGCTCTTGCTGCCTGAAACAGGGAAGAAATCTAGTACCCACGGAATGAGAACTAGATCCTCTCTCTGTGTGTAAAATTAATTCATAAGGGTACTTCATAATCACGGGGATAGGGACTTTTCAGTCTTCATTTTAACTAAGTAAACACACATTATTTTTTTTCAAATAAAGCAATGTCATGAAACATGTATTTTAATATTAAATGATTGCAATTTCAAGAAACTTGACATTTAAATTTTAATTCAAAATGTTCAGATATGGGGGGAGGAGGCACGGTCCAAAAGCCCTCTCAGCATCAATCTCTGGAAGAAAGCAGATGACAGCATACAGGGCATACCAATCCCATTCAGAACTATGTTTACTTGTGCATTAACTGTCTCTGTGAATGACATATTGCTTGTGTGTCATTCACTATAACAGGGGCTGGGCTCTGCACCACCCCTAGGGGCCAGCTTTGACAGGTAGGTGGGTGGGACAACTCACCTGCCAATCACCTGATGCTGCCAATAATTGACAGGCAGGCTGTCCTGCCTATCTTTTGCTCCATTCTCTTATGGAAAACGCCTTAGTAGGAAAAGTGTTTTCAGATTTCCATTTGGCAGGGCAGTTCTACAACCAATAGATTTTTTTTAATCTTCCATTTGTTAGCTGACACCACCATCAGTCTGAATACCAAACGTTCCTCAAATGCACTGTTCACCAGCAGGTCTCAGAGTGGGTAACAACACTTTAAAATTCTGCACTAAAAACATATTAAGGAAAGTAATAAACGTAATCATCAGAATTTTTTCATTAAAAAATTATCATAAGAGCCTTCTGAGAAGGTATAACGACTCAATTTAACCTTAATCAGGATTCAACACGCACCATAACTTTTCATTTTTAAAAACCTGGTCACAATGACCATTTTACTGGATTGTGCTGTTGGTAGAGACCAACCACATTTCTGATTGTGATTCATTTACTGGCTGCTACATTTGTGTTGGCCCCATGCAATAAGCCTCCTGCCTTGCCAGTGGCTACAAAATGGTTTATGAAGTTTTCAGAGTCAGCTGAAATGAAAAGGGAGACAAATTAACAGGCAGTGTGTCCACCCAAGAAGCAATCACTCAGCCTCCTGTCTCCAAATGACAGAGAAATGTTCTCCTTTTCTGATATACTGTAACACACAGTGTAAGACATGGCAAAATCTCAAATACATTATTTTTAAAATGGCAGGGGAGGGGGAAGATTGAAAGAAAACCATCTATTTAAATTTTTGTTTCTACTCTGCTCAGTTCCCTCCCTCAACTCCAGTAGGGAGTTAGAAAGAAAAAGGCCAAAGTTGAGAGTTGAGTTATGTGAGCTAGAAGCTGGAAGCAGGGAAGCAGACTGTGAAGTCAGAGAGACAAAGCCATGCCTGATTTCTGCTGGAATCCCAAGGTCTAGCTATGGGAGAAGCAATAACCTCTTGGGCTGTTACTGCAGTGAACTCCATCACAGACTCAGGTTGCATATATGTGCAAATAAACCATATTTGGCACCACAAACCCTCTGTAAGCACTGGGAACCCCTGGAATCGTGGACTGCTCACAGAATCAGGGTGGTATGCAACAATATGCTCTTGTGAACGCATATGCCCCCACCCTCCCAAAAACAGCCATTCACAAATTACGATGTGATAGTGTTTTATCAATAATTATATGCCCGATAACTGTGTGTGATGTCAGAAAACAGGTGAGCTTCTGTTTTCCAATCAATAGATGTTTCGAATGAATTGTATTGTCGTCATCCTTTCTTGCTAGATACATAGAAATGTAGGTTGTCATCGTGCCACTAGGAATCCATACCAATTGCCACATAAGGAACAGTGGGTAGGCCCAGGTGAACAGCGAGATTTAACAGAGGGGTGGGGGAGGCAAGTCGCTGTGTAAAACAACTCTGTTACAACGTGGCTGAAGAGTAAAAATGTTTTAAATAAAATAGTTCAAGAAATACCTTTTGAATGCAGAATGTATTTCTGATCTCTGCAAGCCATTCAGAGAACCTTTCCCCCCACCTGGCAGAAGAGCAGAGTAAATATGGTTTAAATAAAATAGTTTAAATGCATAGAATCATAGAATTGTAGAGTTGGAAGGGTCATCTAGTCCAACCCCCTGCAATACAGGAATATCAACTAAAGCATCCATGATAGATGGCCATCCAACCTCTGCTTAAAAACCAGCTTGGTTTCAGAAGAAGAAAGCAAAGACTGCCTCAGGTGAGGCCAAACAATAAATGGAATTATTATTATTATTATTATTATTATTATTATTATTATTATTATTATTTTTATTATTTTTATTTATTTATTTCTACCCCACCCATCTGGGCGGCTTCCAACAAAATATTAAAATACAGTAATGCATCAAACATTAAAAGCTTCCCTAAACAGGGCTGCCTTCAGATGTCTTCTAAAAGTCTGATAGTTGTTCTCTTTGACATCTGGTGGGAGGGCGTTCCACAGGGCAGGTGCCACTACCGAGAAGGCCCTCTGCCTGGTTCCCTGTAGCTTGGCTTCTCACATCAAGGGAACTGCTAGAAGGCCCTCAGAGCTGGACCTCAGTGTCTGGGCAGAACGATGGGGGTGGAAACGCTCCTTCCGATATACTGGACAGAGGCAGTTTAGGGCTTTAAAGGTCAGCACCAACACTTTGAATTGTGCTTGGAAACCTACTGGGAACAGAGTATTCTACCTGAGCAGAAGAATCAGCAGCCTTTATCCAAGAGAGTTGGATCTGGCTGTCTGACACCGTTCTGCAAATATGAGAGAATCTAAAAACAGGAATGTCTCCCTCTTATAGTTTAACTTTCCAGGGTTGAGGAGCTGGACTGCTAGTGAAGAGGATGTGCAAGTTCTCCTTTCTTTCAAAAAGAAGGGTGTTTATTTTCCTGCTCTCCCTCCCTCCCTGCCTGCCTGCCCCATATCTGCGAGATTCTATTTTCATATTGCCAGTGGGAGGAAGGTTCAGAGGCTCTGGAGAGCAGCAGTGAAGGAGAGGAGGAGGAAGGGGCAGCAGCAGCAAGCATCCTTCCCAGCATGCTTTGCCACAAGCAGCGTCCACGGAAACCTCAAATAAAGGCAGAGGTGCAACATTGCAAAACTCATGCTTTTTAGATGCTTCCACCTGAGCCCAAACTCACCCACAGCACAGCAGAGCTGGAGAAGCGGCTGTAGCTCAGCATTGTGGAATATCTGCTTTGCATGCAGAAGGATCAGTCCCTGGCCTCTGCACGCCCCCACTAAAAAGCTTACCTTGGCAGGTGGGCCATTCCTCATACTGGGGGGCGGGGCAGAGAGAGATGCAAACTCTTGAGCATATCAACACCTTACTTTTTATATGTATAGGAAGAAAGGAAAGAAGGAAACTGTATAATACAGTGGTACCTCGGGTTAAGAACTTAATTCGTTCTGGAGGTCCGTTCTTAACCTGCAACTGTTCTTAACCTGAGGTACCACTTTAGCTAATGGGGCCTCCCGCTGCCGCCACCATCACGTGATTTCTGTTCGCATCCTGAAGCAAAGTTCTTAACCCGAGGTACTATTTCTGGGTTAGTGGAGTCTGAAACCTGAAGCATCTGTAGCCTGAAGCGTCTGTAACCTGAGGTACCACTGTACATTCATTCAGAACTGTTCTACATTTACTGATGATTGCAAAACGAAAGCTCATCCGTTTTCTGACCTTGTGCACACTTAACTGAATGGACATCTCATTATTGATAAAATATATCATAATTTGTGAAATAAAAAGAGCCTGCTGGGTCAGGCCAATGGCCCATCTGGTCCAGCAATTTATCCCCATAGTGGTCAACCAGATGCTCTAATAGGCAGCAGCAGAGGAAGCCTCTTGGGCGCCTGGGGCAGTGAGCCCATGGGCAGGGGAAGCCGCCCATAGGGGCAGGGCGAGGGAAAGGAGTTGAACTCAAAGGGGTCTGTAGATGTGTCCTCACAGTTTCCCTCAGGATGCGAGACGAGAGGGGGTGTGAGGAGAATCAGAACTTACAGGGTTAAACAGTTCTGAGTGACGTCTCACATTCTGAGGCGTGGCTATATTCACATAGGGGAGTGTTTTCTCTGTGTGTCTTTCTTCTTTCGCTTTTACCGAGTAAGCGGAGGGATGGCAGCTAGCTCACCGGGCTGATTAACGATGTTTTTCTATGCAATAAAGACTTTGGAGATAAGAGAAAAAACCTGCATTGAAGTCTGAATTATTCCCACACAAAGCAACAGCTCTCCCGCTGTGCAAGCTCTGCTAAGGAAGCTGCAAGAGTTTTTTACCGGCACGGACAGCAGCAGTGGGGCAGCTAGGAAGAGTGCGGGACTCCATCTTGAAATACGGGATAGGCTCCAGAGTCTGCCTGCCTCCTCCCACTCAGCCGCCCTACAGCTGGGGGGGGTGTAGTGGGCAGCCCGCGTGCGCCCAAGCCACCACATCACTCCCAGGAGAGACGTGTGGCTCAGGTGCGCTGCAGGCCCCGCGGTGAGTGCCGCCCAGCATATTGTCACCCCCCTCAGTGGTGACACCCGGGGCAGACAGCACCAACATGTCCCCCTTCCTCCGCCCCTGCCAGTAGGAATACCACAAGCAGGATTCGTGCACAAGAGCCTTCTCCCCTCTTGTGGTTTCCAGCAACCAGCATTCAGAAACATTGCTGTTTCTGACTGTAGTTGCAGAGCATAGCCATCGTGGCTAGTAATCAAGGACAGCTCTCTCTTCCATGAAGTTACGGTACCCAATTCTCTTTCAAAGGCATCCAGGTTGGCAGTCCTCGCTGTCTCCTGGGGAAGCGAGTTCCACAATTTAGCAGTGTGCTGCGCAAAGGACTTTGCAAACTGATGTGGAAGTGTGGAGTTCTGATCTGCGGAAACTGGAGAGATTTACCCATCCCTACCTAGTTGTAAGGGACGCGGGTGGCACTGTGGGTTAAACCACAGAGCCTAGGACTTGCCAATCAGAGGGTTGGCAGTTCAAATCCCCGTGATGGGGTGAGCTCCCGTTGCTCGGTCCCTGCTCCTGCCAACCTAGCAGTTCGAAAGCACCTCAAAGTGCAAGTAGATAAATAGGTACCGCTACGGCGGGAAGGTAAACGGTGTTTCCATGCGCTGCTCTGGTTTGCCAGAAGTGGCATAGTCATGCTGGCCACATGACCCGGAAGCTGTACGCCGGCTCCCTCGGCCAATAAAGCGAGATGAGCGCCGCAACCCAGAGTCAGCCACAACTGGACCTAACGGTCAGGGGTCCCTTTACTTTACCTTTACCAATTTGTGACATTTGACAACTTAATTACTGGTCACAGGACGCGTCTGTTAAGGCATCGGCCTTGGCTTCCAATTCCCTGGCTTTGGAGAGCTTAAAGCTAAGGCAGACAAGATTAAAACCACCCTTAAAATCAACAAGGTTTTCAAATCACTGAATGGATTTTAAACACTCAGTGTACTTCACACACATTATTTCCGTACTCTTCGCAACAACCCTGCAAAGCAGAGCAGGAATAATAATCATAGACTCATAAAAGGGCCCCAATGGGTCATCTAGCCCAACCACCTGCAATAATTAGTAGTAGTATTCCTATATTCAGAGGGGACACCATAAGAAGCCATTTGCCTAAGGCTATTCTTGGCCAATATACAGGTGGGGTAAGATTTGAACAATGCATCCTGGTCTGTTAGCGCGAAGGGCCGCTGTGCCACCAACCTTAGGTTTGCCCTCAGCCAATCCCTTTCTTCTTACTCACAACCAATCAGGGGCTGGCTCCGCCTGCCATTGTCTCTGGCCCTAGCATTCGAATCCTGGCTCACAGCTCACATCCAGGCAAGCTGCTATACCTCACACGCAGGCTACCTGAAAGCTTTAACTGAAAACCTTTTGCTAGAGATTCGAACCTGGGACCGTCAACATGCAAAGCACTTAACTACGGCCCTGCCTTTTCTGAGGACAAGCACCTGTTGCAAATCATGCAAATTACTTTTCCTAGGGGCTGGCTGGTCTCATTTGTGTAACGAGCCTCGTGCTCCCAATTTGCACGACATGCAAATTCTGCATTTGGAGAATTCGGAGAACTTGCATATGGCAAATGGCACCGCCTCTCCCTCGGTCTTCCCCATCCTTGTTTTAGGAACAGCTGGCGAAAGGACATAAGAAGAGCCTGCTGGATCAGGCCCAGAACCCTCAAGCAGGATTCGAACACAAGAGCCCTCTGCCCTTCTGTGGTTCCCAGAAACCACTATTCAGAAGTATGGCTGCCTGTAGCTGTGAAGGCAGAGAGCACAGCCACCATGGCTAATAGCCATCAATAGCCCTCCCCTCCATGAATTTGTCCAGTCCTCTTTGAAAGCCGTCTGTGTTGGTGGTCATCCCTGCCTCCTGTGGGAATGAGTTCCACAGTTCAACTATGCACTTAGTGAAAAAGTCCTTTCTTTGATCTGTCCTGAATCTTCCAACATTCAGCTTTCTTGGATGCCTCTGAGTTCTAGTGTTATGAGAGAGAGGGGGGGAAACTTTGATGCATTCACTTCCTCGCATGCATAATTTTATCCTCTTCTTCTTCCCCACTGATGGGAGCTGTCGTCCAAAATATTTGCTTGGAGAAGGTTGTTCTAGGTACTCTTTGGGAGGGAGGTGAACCCTGCAGAACAGCCAAAATAGCAGCTCACCATTAAGCAAAAAGACAACAACAACAACCAGAACCAAAACATAGGGCTGGTCAATAGGGATGTTTGAAGTCTCCCTCCTCTGCTGGAAGCAACATATTTTTTTCTTTAAATAAAAAAAAAAAAGCAGCACAATTTCTCCCTGAGTAGTTTCTTCTGTGGTTTGCATTTACAGTGGTACCTCGGGTTAAGTACTTAATTCGTTCCGAACGTCTGTTCTTAACCTGAAACAGTTCTTAACCTGAGGTACCACTTTAGCTAATGGGGCCTTCCACTGCCGCCGCATGATTTCTGTTCTCATCCTGAAGCAAAGTTCTTAACCTGAAGCACTATTTCTGGGTTAGCAGAGTCTGTAACCTGGAGCATCTGTAACCTGAAGCGTATGTAACCTGAGGTACCACTGTATACCTGAAGATCCCTTATTTTGCCCTCATGCAGCTCAATTGGATGTGTCTGGAGGGGGGGGGGAGTTAAGTTCTCACCCCAACACCTGCCTTTTTGGAGTGCCAAGCGCTTAACTTGCAAGGATTTCAAGTTCACCCTTTCATTTGGCAGCCACCCAAGGTGATCAGGTTCCATTAAAATATGTTTATAGTGGGCAAAAATCTTTTTATCGCGAGCTGAAAATCTGTTTGCTCAGAGCCAGCTCTCCCCACATACACACAGACACTTCCCTTCATTAGTATGTTTTGTCATGGAAACCGCGGAAAGAGAGCTTGCTACCTTGGAAATGGCATGTGTGGCATTGCTGGGGAACCCAGATGTCTCGTGGGCTCATTGTGGGGTAGAATCGTGCCCTTCCACTTTTTCCTTACTGGGACATTCTTCTCACCTCTGATTTCAAGGCCGGTCCTTCTCCCCTCTGCCTCGCAGCTCTGACCTTTGACGTGCCGAACTAAGCCTTTGTTTGGGTCAACATGAAATATTTCCTCAAACGGCAAGGTTGTTAGCGTTCGAACTGACAGGCACCCAATGAGAGAAAAGTTGAGGAAGAGGCGACATGATACAAGTGTATAAAATCCTGCGTAGCATGGAGAAAGTGGACAGAAGGAAGTTTTTCTTACTCTCTTGTAACACTAGAACTTGTGGACATCCATTGAAGATTCAGGGCATATAAAAGTCATTTTTCTCACAGAAGAAGAAGAAGAAGAAGAAGAAGAAGAAGAGTAGGAGTTCGGATTTGATTTCCCGCTTTATCACTACCCTAAGGATCCTCAAAGGGACGCGGGTGGCGCTGTGGGTAAAACCTCAGCGCCTAGGACTTGCCGACCGCATGGTCGGCGATTCGAATCCCCGCGGCGGGGTGAGCTCCCGTCGTTCGGTCCCAGCTCCTGCCCACCTAGCAGTTCGAAAGCACACTTAAGTGCAAGTAGATAAATAGGTACCGCTTTATAGCGGGAAGGTAAATGGCGTTTCCGTGTGCTGCTCTGGTGCTGGTTCGCCAGAGCAGCTTTGTCACGCTGGCCACATGACCCGGAAGTGTCTGCGGACAGCGCTGGCTCCCGGCCTCTAGAGTGAGATGAGCGCACAACCCTAGAGTCTGTCAAGACTGGCCCGTATGGGCAGGGGTACCTTTACCTTTACCTTTACCTTTAAGGAGTCTCAAAGCGGCTAACATTCTCCTTTCCCTTCCTCCCCCACAACAAACACTCTGTGAGGTGAGTGGGGCTGAGACGTCAGAGAAGTGTGACTGGCCCAAGGTCACCCAGCAGCTGCATGTGGAGGAGCGGGGAAGCGAACCCGGTTCACCAGATTACGAGTCCACCGCTTTTAACCACTATACCACGCTTGGTCTCCACACAGTTAGACTATGGAACTCTCTTCCATAGGAGGCAGCAGTGGCCACCAACCCTGATGGCTTTAAAAGAGGATGGGGAAAAAAATCATGGAGGAGAGGGCCATCCTTGGCTTCTAGCCACTATAGTTATGCTCTGCCTCCACAGCAGGGATGCTTCTTAATACCAGTTTCTGAAAGCCACAGGAGGGGGGAGGGATCTTGTGCTTGGGGCCTGCTTGAAGGCTTCCCTTTGGGGCACCAGGCTGTCCCCTGTGAGCACAGAATGCTGGGCAGCATGGTGGGTCCCTGGCCTGCTCCAGCAAGCTCTCCTTATGTCCTTCACTCAGATACGTTCTCTGTGTTCCTATCTGTGTTTTTTATTCCCTTCATTTCTGATAACCAAACTGGTCCTGCCCACCAAGTGAGGAAAGTATCAGCAGGCTGGGGTGAACTCCAGCATCTGTAGGAATACACTCCCCCCCAAAAAATATATATATATGGGGAGTGGGGGAAGCAGTCCAATGAAGACAGAGTGAACTCAGTGACCAGAGAATGGACTAGAGTTGCAGAGTTCTGAAATAAGGAATGCTGCAACATTTTATTGCAGCTCCCACTTATATACTATTGTTGTGGGACTGCAGCAGGGTCAGTCTGGATGATGCCCTGAGTCCCAATTCTTGGGATCATGTATCTGTGGGGGTAGAATATATGGGAACAAGCTTTCCAAACCATATCCTTTGCCTAGGTTTTCGTCTGGCTAGTTGAGCACCACGATTAGCATAACCGAAGCAGTTGCTCTGCGCCATAGAACAAAAAGATGGGCCTTTGCTCAACCTGCCTCTCCCAGCTACTAGGTAGAAGAACAAATAGCCAGTGTGATGTTTGTGAGCTGAGCTGAAAGCAGGCTGGAGACACAGAGGCCTGCTTGCTCTGTGCTGGATCCAAAGCTGTGACTAATGGAGAAGCAAGGTCTGTTGGGGTGCTGATGCTGCGAGCCCTTCCACCTTCTATAAATGTGTAAATAAAACCATATATCCCAAAGACACCACAATCTCCATTGACCTTCATTCCTAGGAAACCAAACCCTGGGTTAAGCACCTGGAATTTCTGGATTCTCTCACTGCTTGGAGATTGAGTTAGTGTGCAACACTAGTGAAATATACTCGGAGTCGAGTGTGGATTTCATGCTCTTTATTCAGCTCATAGTAGTGAGGAATGGAAGTTCCCATGAAATGTCTGCTTTATATACATTATTTACACAATGGGCAGCACGTGAGTGGCTAATTCCAGGATTCTCCTGTAGGCCAATCAGGTTGTGGATTCACTTCCACCAGGAGTTGGATTGGGTGGCTCCTGCAGACCAATCAGACTGCTGCATTCTGGATCCTATTGTTTAGGACCAATCAGACTGCTGCATTCTGGATCCTATTGTTCTAGCACCAATCAGACTGCTGCATTTTGGATCCTATTGTTCTAGGACCAATCAGACTGCTGCATTTTGGATCCTATTCAACTCAGTACATAACAGCTAGTCATTTCCAAATCTTCATAAAGAAGAAAAGAAGTCCACAGACGTCCATCTGAGGGAGCTGGCTTCCAAGTGCTTCCTTGGCTGCGAAAATAGTTACATCCCTGTGGTCTTTTTTTCGCCTGGCAAGTATTTATGCTGCAGTCTGGCCTGGGGGGTGGAGGAGGAGGTGGTGGAAAGGTGAACAGTGATGTGACAACAGAGAGTGTGAGAAGAAGGAAGTTCTTTCCTTTGGCTCAGAGGCTGGAACAGCCAGAGGGGAAGCCACATCCTTATGTCTGTTCCATAAACAAAGCTCAAAAAGAGAAAGACAGATCTCGAGAGAAGCGCATGTCTTTCAATGCACCTTTAATGATGCTGCAGAACCTGTTGGATGGCATCGTAAACGACTCCAGAGATTGAGTGATCGATCGATAAGGTTGCTAAGTGTGCACGGTGTTTTCCTAGCTGGGGAAACTGAAAACAGTGTCCTCTCAAGGGCCTGGAAAAGCGCTAAACTCCAGAGTTGCTGCCAAGATCCACCGTGTGATTGAGGGAGTCTCCTTCCACAGGAGGAGGCCTGCAAGGTTCCACTTTGATTCAGTCCCCTGGTCTCGCCTAGGATCTGGTGTCACAGAGAAACCGGGTAGGTAAATCACACGGTTCAAAACTGGGATGAACTCTTTATTAGCGAGACGCGATCTTCACAGACTTGACTGAGTTTCAGGCCTAATGCATGGAGCAGCTTGCGCCCTGTAGGCATGAAGTCAGCTACTGTGGCTAAAAATCCCCAACTCCCCACAGCGGCCTATGTCTCCTCCTCTCTGGGGCTTCTTGCAAGCAATCAGAGACGTTGCCTGCATGCAGCCTGCCTATGCTCTGCCCGTTTCATACCTCTCTTGATTCTAGGAGTCAGGGGAAGGGAAGCTTGTTGCAGGAGGAGGGGGAGACAGCCTTGACTCTTCACTAGCCTGACTCATCTCTGCCTTGTGACCTCCCTTCTGCCTGTGACCATTCATCGTCATCCCACCACCAATCCCCTGGATCTGAGCCTTTTCCCTTGGTGGTTCCCCAGCTGGTTCCTTGCACCATTCCTCTTTGTCCAACCAAACCATGACATCAGGTGGCAGTGGGGTTGTGTGGATCTGTGGTCCTCCAAATGATGCTGGATTCCCTGACCATGCTGTCTGGGGTGGCCGGAGCCCCACAATATATCTGGGGGGCCATATATGATGCCTGTCGCTGTTCTGAAGTCACGCTTAGCAAGTGGAGCAATGAAGGAGGAGGAGAAGGAGAAGAAGAAGCAGTAGCAGAAGTGGCAGAGCCAAGAACAAGACGTTGGGGGTCATAGAAGATAACTCAATGGTGATGTTGACCCAGTGAAAAAGGTCAATTCCACGCAAGGGATCATTAGGAAAGGAATTGAAAGTAATACAGCCAATATGCCAATGTTGTCATACAAATCTATAGTACAGCTGCATTTCAAATACAGTGGTACCTCAGGTTAAGTACTTAATTCGTTCCGGAGGTCCGTTCTTAACCTGAAACTGTTCTTAACCTGAAGCACCCCTTTAGCTAATGGGACCTCCTGCTGCTGCCGCGCCGCCAGAGCATGATTTCTGTTCTCATCCTGAAGCAAAGTTCTTAACCTGAAGCACTATTTCTGGGTTAGCGGAGTCTGTAACCCGAAGCGTATGTAACCTGAAATGTATGTAACCCCAGGTACCACTGTACTGTGTATAGTTCTGGTCTCCCCACCTCAACGAGGATATTGCAGAGTTGGAAAAAATTAATAATGATGCTCTAATCACTGAGCAGCTGAAAGTCATTAAGCATCCAGGAATGTGAGTTGGTTTGTATAAATAGTCAGTTCACCCGTGTTTCCCTCCTCTTCCCCCTTGACCTGACTCGCAGACTCATTTTGTGGCCATGGGCGTGTTTGCTGATATGAGTTAAGTTTAGAGTAAAGTTTTCCTTTATGCCGGAGATAAAAGCATGTGTGCTTTATCGCCAGGGTTTTTTTTGCTTTTGTGAATAAAGTTTTTTTCCCTGAGTTCCAAAGTGCTTGCTCCAGGATTCTTCATTTATAAAAGGTACTGACTCTCCTGCCTCCTTCAGCCGCTGCACAAAATTCTCTGCTGAGATAAGACTTATGGCGTTGGAAGCGCACTGGACGTTTACTTAACATTAAACTAATCAAAGTTTAATGGACAAATAATAAGGCAAGCAGAATGGCCAAAGGAATGGAGAGACTCCTTGAGGAGGAAAGGCTGCAACGTTTTGAACTTTTCAGTTTAGAGAAACAGCAAGCGAGAGGCGATAGAAACTTATACCATTATGCATGGCATGTGTGGAGAAAGAGGACAGAGAAAGGTTTTTCTCACGTTCTTGTGACACTTCAACTCGTGGGCATTCGGAGCACAGTTGAACCATGGAACTCCCTTCCACAGGAGGCAGTGATGGCCACGAAGCTGGGACTCGGCTACATTACTCAAGAAACAGCGTCTTGAATGCGTTATAAACATGCAACACCAGATGGTGCCAGAGAGCAAAAAAAAATATCTAAGTGATTTCCATAGCGTTTCCCCCTCTTTTGTTACGGCGATTTAATTTCTTACCTATTTAAAGCATTTCCTCCCCTGTGTGTAGATCCACCCCCAGATGGCTTTAAAAGAGATTAGGCAAATGCATGGAGGAAAGGGCTATTGATGGCTGCTAGCCACGAGGGCTATGCTCTGCCAGCACTTGCTGGAGTCAGCAGGGTTGCTGAATATCAGTTGCTGGAAACCACAGGAGGCGAGAGGGCTCTTGTGCTCAAATCCTGCTTGTGAGTTTCCCACAGGGATCTGGTTGGCCACTGTGAGAACGGATGCTGGACTAGATGCGCCCCCTTTGGACTGAGCCAGCAGTCTCTTCTTAGGTTCCTAAGTCTTGCCTTCTCCCCAGCTGATCAGCTGATCTGTATTCGGGAGAAGGAGGAAGGAAGCCGTTTACCACCAAGAAGCAGCAGACACTCAGATGGGTGATCCCACGCTTGGTAAAGGTCACCTTCTTGAAGCCTTGCTGTTCGAAAGATAGCCGCTGAAACTTCTTCCTCTCTGGTGGGTTAAGAGCAAACCCTTCAGCATCTTCACACATTCTCACAACGGGTGAGAATGTACAATCTCCTCTTGCCTCTGCCCAAGGCACCCACCCACCCACTCGCTATTTCACATTGTACTCTGACATAAGTATTTTAGCACGCATTCCCTAATAGATGCATTCCCTCCCCCCCAAAAAACCTCTCCAAATATGATGAATTTTCTTCGTTTATCTCCAGCAGTATATGCATTTTCCCTAATATATACATTTTGTTTTTGTTCTTCTGGTTGGAGGACTGCAAGGCAATATTTGGAAAGGGTGAATTTTGAAGAATGGCCAGGATAACAACAGGAGGATTTAAAGAAGGGACTATTGGAAACTCAAGGCAGTAGAAACATAAGATGATTCGATCCCACTGAACTTGAAGCATGGGAAGACCCAACAAAAAATTATAATTTGGCAAAATATTTGGACTTTATGTATTTGCATAATTTGGAATATTTAATGTGATCTGATTGGATTGTTAAAATGGAAAACTTAATAAAAATTATTATTTTTTAAAAAATTGAAGAATGGCCATGTATACACACTCCTTTGGAAGGTATGGATTATTTATATGTTTATTTATTTCATCAGATTTATCTGCTGCTTGGTATTAGCGGCATATGAGCAGTGTGCAAAAAGGATAAAGCAACAAAATGTGCAGCAAAAGTAGTTGAACCAGCTATTTTAAGCACACACAATTAAAATGAACGATAAGATAAAGCCAGCTTAAAACGCATGCCAACATTATATACACGTCTGGGCAGGCTTGCCTGGACGAAATACATTTTGAGCAGGTTCGAGAAAGAGCGCAGCGAAAGCACGGCTGCTTGGTGTCAAGAGGCAGGGAGTTCCACAGTGCGGGTGCCGCCACACTAAAAAAAGATTTCTTCCAAATGCAGCTCTGCAGATTGAAGCGGTTGAGTGGGCTTATATGGGGGAAGGCGATCTCACTTGTAAGGTGTGAGAATTAGGTTGGTTCCTCTTTAAACACACCCGGAACCCGGATCCTCCTCCCCCTCCAAATCTAAGTTTAAGAAGGCAGCAGCATTAGGTGCGAGAGATGTGACTGGTGTTCAGTAAAGGCTGGCAGAGGGGGAATAAAAACCACCCGCAGCTTTGTGGATTGATGAGCAGTTGGGGGCAGCGAAGCCACCCAAACAGAGGGTAAATTAGGGTAGCCAAAGCCTTGCAAATCTCCTTGGATCCTCCCTACGAGTCACAAGGAGCTGAAGGGGAGATCTCTCCCTGTAGCGCATATTTTTTCCTGCAAAATCATAGCAGGCCCCAGGAAAACCTCCTCTGTCCAAAGCTTGACTCATCGAGAGCCAGTTCAGGCCTGCCTAATTAAAACAGTGGGGACATTGAAGTCAGAATTAATGGGCAGCTGGGGAATCTGTGAAGGGATCCGTGAAAGACTTGGCCTGCCTCCCTCGGCTGACTCAGCAAAGAGGCTGGAACCAAGCCGGGGGTGTGCGGCGGAGAAGTGGATCCACAAGGGAGGAGGAGGAGTTTTGGGAGCTGGGTGGCTTGGTGGTCCAGATGTTGTAGAATGGGAAGGGACCCAAAGGGGCATCTGGGGCAACCCCCTGAGATGCATCAGACCAGGGCTGGCCCTCAAGAGGCGTTGTTAAATGACACCTCCCATCTCCACTGCACATCACCGCTCACAAAAATAAAATACTGTACTGGGACAAATTCCAGGGGCACAAGACACTCCTTATGATCTGGGAGACCAGGGTTCAAATCCTCCACTCAGCCATTAAGCTCACTGGGTGACCTTGGGCCAGTCACTGCCTCCCTGCTTAATGCAGGGTTGTTTTGGGGATTAAATAGGGAGCAGCAGAACTATGGGTGCCCCCTTGAGCTCCTTGCAGGGAAGGTGGGATACAATGCAATGAATGAATGAATGAATGATTCAGTGACTCTGTATCACCAGTTTCCAGGCCCATGAAAAACAGTTGTAGCCAAACCTTTGCAAGGAGGAGAAACTAAGTTCACATCCTGCACTAAGGAACCAGGCTTACGCTGATACCATCATCTGGGAAGGCAGAAGAATGACAGCCGGGAAGGGAAGGTGGATTAACCTCCTAACCCGGCCAGATGGCTGGGCAGCCGCTCTTTAACCCAGACTTAAGAGCTGCCCCAGCTAACTCACATGTAAATACTCTGCAATGCAGGTTAAATGCTGTCAAGAGATTATGGGACCACAGAAGGATGGTGGGTAGAACGGCGAAAGAGCTGAGCATTGAGACAATTGGGGGTAAGTTTTCCTAAAGAAGGAGTGGACCTCACTTGATAGAGACAGGCACAGAAATGGAATTTGGCAATTTGATTTAATCCAGACATAGGCAAACTCCGGCCCTCCAGATGTTTGGGACTACAGTTCCCATCATCCCTGACCACTGGTCCTGTTTGATAGGGATTATGGGAATTGTGGTCCCAATCATCTGGAGGGCCGGAGTTTCCTATGCCTGGTTTAAACTCAGGAACAGATAAATTAGTCAGTTTTTGCTTTTCTCGAGTTTCTCATTTTTCCTAAGTTAAATTCAGCACATCTGTTTCTGTATCATTCCACCGTGTGTGTGTGTGTGTGTGTGTGTGTGTGTGTGTGCTTTAAAAAAAGGCAGAATCCTCACAAGAATTTTCCAGAAATTTAGTGTGCATTTCTCCTAGGCCACATTTGCACGGAATATTCAAGGCACTGTGATGTCCCTTTGCATTCTGGGAGCTGCAGTTTGTTAATGGGGCTGAGGGTTGTTTGGAGGTCCCCTGCTCCCCCCACATGCAGAGGCTTGTTATTAATATTATTATTAAGCAGGATGTAAACTTGTTAAATAAAAATAAACAATGTGTGATCTTTCCATCAGTCCTGCTAGGAGCAAAATGAGGCTTATTTCCTAGTTAGCATCCTTAGGATTAAACAAAGTAATACTCTGGATGGGTTTCTCTTATTTAACATGCCCTGAGCTGACACTGTAATCGCTCCACCCCTACGATTATCTTCGCCTTCGCTACCACTTTCAGCAGTGCTGTTTTCACAGCTGGCACCGGACTTCAGTGGGCCCTCGGTGTGGCATCGTGGGAAGACCCTGCATGGCGCCAGCTTCCCCCCACTGGGCTGGCACTGCTGCCACCCTGGGACCCTGAACTGCCAGAGCCCCTGTGCCACATGGTGGTTCCTCCTTGTCCCTCCACCCCACTGTCATGAGCCCCACAGAGACGTATTGGCAGGGCTGGTCAGAGGTTATAAGGTTATAAAGGGACCCCAGACCATTATGTCCAGTCACGGACGACTCTGGGGTTGCGGCGCTCATCTCGCTTTATTGGCGAGGGAGCCGGCGTACAGCTTCCGGGTCATGTGGCCAGCATGATTAAGCCGCTTCTGGTGAACCAGAGCAGCGCTCAGAAACGCCATTTACCTTCCCACCAGAGTGGTACCTTTTTATCTACTTGCACTTTGACATGCTTTTGAACTGCTAGGTTGGCAGGAGCTGGGACTGAGGAATGGGAGCTCACCCCGTCGCGGGGATTTGAACCGCCGACCTTCTGATCGACAAGCCCTAGGCTCTGTGGTTTAACCCACAGCGCCACCCGCGTCCCAGTCAGAGGTTATAGAGTCATAGAAATGTAGAGTTGGGAGGGACCCCCCCCCCCAAGGGTCATCGAGTCCAACCCCCTGCAGTGCAGGAATCTCAACACATGAGGAGGAGGAAATTGACAAGAGTGCAGAACTGGATCCTGAGGGGAAGCCTTAAGAACCCATCAGGAATGGGGATGGTGCAGGCTTAAGGACATTCGCTTCGAGCGACAAAATTTTAACTTCCCCTTTCTGACACGGCCAACCTTCATAGGATACATTTAAGCAGAGTCCAGGTGGCCAACTGTCAGAGATTTCTTAGCAGTGATTCCTGTGTTCCAGGGGGTTGGAATGGATGACCTTTGGGAGTCCCTCCCAATTCTGTTATTCTATGATTCTGTGATCTTTTGGAAGAGCGAGCACACAACAAAGCAGGAAAGGATGCTGGTTTCAAACCGGAGAGATTGGCAACCACAACTGCCAGTTGCTTCTGAGGAAGTAGAGGAAGGAAGGGGGCGGTTGCTAAAAAGAATCCCAGAGAAAAGCGTGCAACGCTTGCAAGGCAGCCGTGAAGTCATTTCTCTCTCATGCACACCCTGCTCCTTTTAAGAGCTGGGTAGGCTGGAGTCTTCCGTCCCCTTCAGAGGGGTGGCAGCAAATCCTAGAGTTTGAGAGCCTTCAGAGGATAGATGCCTACGTGGGGTGTGGAGAGAAAAGGCCACACGTTTGCATTGTGTCATGCAAAGCGTTGGAAGTGCAACAGCAGGGATCATCCAGTTTGCAACTTAATGGTTAATTCTGTTAGTGTTGAAGTCAGCTAGCCAAGAGGGGAGGAGTGGGTGGAGGTGTTGCTTAGCAACCAGGCGGAGGGGCATGATCTTCCCTTGTTCAGATAGACTGTGAATCTCTGAGGGATCCCCCCCCCTTCTGTATGTGTGGTTGAATGTCTTCCTACTACGTACAAGGCCCAAATGAAGGAAGACAAAACCTCTGTGTTCCATCCTCCTCAAATTAGACGCAGGCTGTATTTTCCCAGTTTGCTCACTCCAATGTTACTTAAGAGAGTTTGCCAACGCAAAGTTCTATAGTTTAAGAGTCTCCGACATGGAGCCCTCCATATCTCCCATCAGCCTCAGCCAGAATGGCCAATGGTGAAGGATGATGGGAGTTGTAGTCCAACAACATCTGGAGTAACACCATGCAGCCTTCCAGGCCTCTCTCCCAGGCCACGCCCCTCCTCTACAGGCCACACCCCTCACTGTCCCAAGGTAAGATTTGCATTCCTTGCTCGGACCCCTTTGGCCTCTGGTCCCACCTGCGAATGGCATGTGGCCCTGAAATGTTTCCCAGCCAGGAATGCGGCCCCTAGAATGAAAAAGGTCTCCCACCACAATCCAGATACAGGAAGGATCTATTGTACTGGTGGTTGTTACATTTATACATTTTCTCCGAAGAGCTTAGGGCGGCATACATATGTTATCACACAACAACCCTGTGAGGTAGGTCAGGCTGAGAGGCAGCGACTGAGTTGCAAGGTCACCCAGTGGGCTTCATGGCTGAGGGGGGCAGATTTGAACCCTGGTCTCCCAGGTCCTTTTCCAGCACTCTAGCCACTACACTACACTGCCTCCCAATACTTCTTGTGACTTGGGATTCAGACCAGAAGGCTCAAGTCCCGGCTGGCATTGAGAGGGGCAGAGAAGACAGGAAGAAGATGCTGCCCTTTCCTTCACCTCGCTGCCAACCCACACACAGCTTCCAGCCGTGAATTAAAGGGTCTGCGATCTGCGAGTGACGGCACCACTTTGAGGCTGCGGTTTCGAAGGCAGGGAAGCCTCTGGCCACATGCTGTCACGGAAAAGGACTTGGCAAGGATGTTGTTGAAAGGATGATGGATGGCTTAGAGGAAGAGCGCGGAGCATTTCCCCCACACCCACCCCATATAAAAAAGAGTTGACTCAGCCTTGGCACCCGAGTCCAGGCGGAGGGTCCTCTCCTGGTGTCTGCCGCAGCGCCGAGGATATAAAAATGCAGGTCCTGCTGGAAAGGTTGTTGGTGTGTGTTGGTGTGTGTTCAACTTGCAAGAATAGCCACAGACTTCCCAAAACAGATTGTCAATTAAAAGAGGCTTCCCTGAAAACAAATTGAGCCTGCAAAAAATAGCTCCCCCGGTTTGTGGAAAGGTGGGAGGGGCTGGTCTCTGCTTAAATTAAAGGATTTGGGGAATGAAAAGGGGGAGAGAATGGGGTGGAACTGAGAAGGCCTCGGACCAACCCTGGGAACAGGCTCTGGGTTTAACGTCTGAGTAACTTGTGCCGAGGCTGCGTTCAATATTTAAAGCGCTATGATGCCACATTAAACAGTCATGGCTTCCCTTAGAGAATTCTGGGAGCTATAGTTCGTTAAGGGTGGTTGAGAGTTGTTAGGAGACCCCTCTATTCACTGCAAAAAGCTACAATTCCTAGAGTTCCCTGTGTTGTTGAACCACTCTAAGAACTTTCCTTCCTTCCTTCCTTTGGTAGACCCTCCTTCATCCCACAGGCTCCCAGGGCAGTGAAATATTAATCAAAACACTGCATTGACCCAACAATGTATTTCAGCAGCAGCAGTCTCATGTAACTATGAGACTCGGACCTCCCCGAAAACCTGTGTGAACAGATGTGTCTGAAGCTGTGTTCTGAAAACCAGCTGGGGGGGGACAGTCAGGAGTTCCACCAACAGGGGGTCACCACAGACAAGGCCCCACACCACACCACCATATAATCAGAGTTGTCGTGGTCCAGGGTCGTGGGGGTCAAAGACCCGTGTACGATATCTGCAGCAGGGTCCCTGTCTTCAGTGTCCTGTAGCCACCCCATTGGCACGAAAGGCAGCTGAGAAGAGGTTTTCTCGCACTTTCTGTGCTGTCGGGAGCCAACCAGGTTGAAAGGAGGGAAGTCAGCCTCTGAGGATGGGCTCCTGGGGTCCCTCTGCAGCAGCCCCATGGGGAGAACACCACAGAGTATGTGCTTCAAAGTTCTGCATGCTTCAAAGTTAAGCATTAACATAAGAACGAAAGAAGGGGCTGCTGGATCAGGCCAATGGCCCACCTAGTCCAGCATCCCGCCTGTTCTCACAGTGGCCAACCAGATGCCAGTGCGAAACCCGCAAGCAGAATTTGAGCACCCAAGCAGAGGGCCTTCTCGGTAGTGGCACCTGCCCTGTGGAACGCCCTCCCACCAGATGGCCACCAGAAAAACTACTATCAGACTTTTAGAAGACATCTGAAGGCAGCCTTGTTTAGGGAAGCTTTTAATGTTTAATAGGTTATTGTATTTTAATATTCTGTTGGAAGCCGCCCAGAGTGGCTGGGGAAACCCAGCCAGATGGGCAGGGTATAAATAATAAATAATTATTATATATTATTATTATTATTATTATTATTATTATTATTATTATTATTCCCTCCTGTGGCTTCCAGCAACTGGCATTCAGAAACACTGCTGCCTCTGAATGTGGAGGCAGAGCACAGCCAGCATGCTTGGTAGCCGTTGACAACTATCTCCTTCTTTAGGAACACAGACATGTTTGAAGTCCCCAGCATTCAGGTTCATTGGAAGAAGAAGAGGAGTTTGGATTTGATACCCCGCCTTTCACTCCCTTTAAGGAGTCTCAAAGCGGCTAACATTCTCCTTTCCCTTCCTTCCCCACAACAAACACTCTGTGAGGTGAGTGAGGCTGAGAGACTTCAGAGAAGTGTGACTAGCCCAAGGTCACCCAGCAGCTGCATGTGGAGGAGCGGAGACTCGAACCCGGTTCACCAGATTATGAGTCTACCGCTCTTAACCACTACACCACACTGGTGGACCCCTTTCGGCCTTATATGAGAGGGAGGAAACGTCTCTCGATGCAGAATGTGATACATCTCTGCCTTGTCTCCTGTGTTAGACTAGATGGGCCTTTGGGTCTCTCCCAGTTCTACAGTCCGCTCACCAAAATGGCTTCTGTCCTTGCGGACGATGGTGAACCTAGCAACAGCCGTGTTCTCTTCTATATTTGCGTTGGGTTTTTTTCCAGGACTAGCAGAAACGATGACACACGCCTCAAGCGAGCGTTGCAAATTCGTTACCGAGGCCATCTGAGCCTCCCACTCGCCGTGTTAAAATTAATTTCCCCTCCCCTCTTTTTTCTTTGGAAAAAAAAAAAACTGTTTACATTGATTGCACCAGGCTCCCTCCCTCTCTGCAAAACTGCCCATCTCCAGCCACTGGATCAGGCAGCGCTGAGAGGGCTTTGCTAGAAAGCAGAGCCTCACGCCAGAAATAGAAGAGGCGTCTTACTGTCGCGTTGAGGGGATCATCGCTTAAGGGGCTTAGCAAGACTTGCGCCTCCCTCTTTTCAGTTAAGGTAAAGAAGCAGCGTCAGTGTGCTAGCATGGAACTGCAGGGCAGCATGAATCATAGAATCACAGAACCGAAAAGCTGTAAGGGGCTGCCAAGGGTCATCTAGTCCAACCCCCTGCAATACAAGATCACAACTAAAGAATATAGACCTAAAGAAGGCCCAATGTGGCCCTCCAATTCTCTCTATTTTGGCCCACACCACCGACCCTCTGCAGCCATGCCCTATCTTCCCAGGTCACCCCCTTAAACTGGGCTTAAGATGGCACAGTTTTTACTTAATGGCGCTCAAAAAAAGCGCAGTCTTTCTAATCATCACATACCCTCCAAGTGTCCTGATTTTCCAGGCACAGTCCCGGAATTACAGAAGCCGTCCCGGTTTCTGATTTGATCCCAGAATATTCTGGGTTTTTTTCTTTTTTCAATCCTTTTCCAAAACAGGTTGCAAACTGTGGGACACACAGGCAAAAAAAACCTGAGGGACACACAGGAGGAGGGGTTGATGTGAAATTCCTCAGAAGCTAACTTTCTGATCCAAACCCCTCCGATCAGAGGAACTTCTTAAACAGATGCTGGTGGTTTTCTTCAATTAACAACACCAGTTGTGATGTTTAAGGCAGTTTTACTTGGTCAGAACCACAGCGGCTGCTGGGGAACCCACCAAAAGTCCCCAGGCCTGTCAATCACACAGACATCCCCTTGCTTTAGCTTTACGCATGTGTAGAAATGAAGACAGGTTCTCAGAGGGAAAGCATGTCTGTATTATCAGATGCCCGCTATCGTGGGAAGGACAGGGCACCAACTCTCTATCAGGCTCACTCAAGGCCGCGTTTTTCTTGCACAAACATTCTTCACATGTTCTTTAGACAGTCTTTTGAGAAAGTAGATTCTCCTAACAATATCCTTTCACACGCTCTGTTTACAACTTTTCACACATAATCCACCTATCGTATACGTCAGTATGTTTATCCATTGCACTGGTTGAGGTGAGGACTTCTTTGGCCCAGGAAAGGAAGAAGCTGCAGGACTTAAACGTTGTGGTACCAGAATTTGAGGTCTCTGGCTATCGTACAGGAAATAACTCGTGCGTTTCTTAGAGTAAGTAACATTTCTAGGCCGTTGAATGCAATTTCGTTTCTTATGTGTCAAATTCAGATATATGTTCAGAGCTCCCGCCCACCAAAAAATGGTGAAGTTTGGCTTTTATTGTGCATTTTGCTGCAGTTTGTTTTCCTTACTTCATGCACCCTCTGTTTATTTAGCAGTGAGCCAGTGGTGTGGTGGTTAGAATGTTGGATTCAGACCTGGGAGACCAGGGTTCAAATCCCCACTTGAGCCCTGAAGTTCACTTGAGTGAGCTTGACCTACCTCACAGGGTTGTTGTGAGGAGAAAATAGAGAGGAAGAAAATCATGTGTACCACATTTGAACTCCTTGGAGGAATAAAGGTAAAGGTAAAGGACCCCTGACAGTTAAGTCCGGTCGCGAACGACGCTGAGGTTGTGGCACTCATCTTGCTTTACTGGCCGAGGGAGCCAACGTTTGTCTGCAGACAGTTTTTCTGGGTCATGTGGCCAGCATGACTAAGCCGCTTCTGGCGAAACCAGAGTAGTGCACGGAAATGCCATTTACCCTCCTGCCGGAGTGGTACCTATTTATCTACTTGCACTTTGATGTGCTTTCGAACTGCTAGGTTGGCAGGAGCTGGGACAGCGCAACGGGAGCTCACCCTGTCGCAGGTGTTCGAACCGCCGACCTTCTGATCGGCAGGCCCTAGGCTCAGTGGTTTAGACCACAGCACCACCCGTGTCCCTTAAATCCTTGGAGGAATAGCAGGATATAAATAAAATAAAATAAATCCAACCTTGGTACTATTCTTATGTTCTGTAACTTTGATTATGTGTTTTATTTGGCAGTGGTGGTGGTGGTGGTGGTCTTTTTATAATTTTGATTTTACATTAACAAAAAACTTTATTACAATTTTCAGAAAAGAAACTAATTTATTTTCCTTTAAAAATATACTCCACCACCCCCACCCCCCAAATTCTTCCTAAACTCTTGCAGAATGTCAGCCCTTCCCTGAAGAACATTCAGTGAAACATCCTCCCTGATTATGCTATCTGTGAACTTCGGGCACAACTGTAGATCCACTTTTGATTTTGTTTAACATTATTTTAAGATCAGTGAAGGTGGAAATGGGCTTAGCTCCTACTTCCTGCTCTCCTCTCATACTCCCATGACTTCCTTCACCCACCAATATGGAAAATGTTGCTTGGAGATGCTAAGAAGCAAAAAAAAAATAAGAGCAGTCTTGAAATCAGTAGTTAAAATCAGTGCAAGTTGAAAGTTGCTGTCCACCATCTTGATTCAAAATGGCACCTGGTTGTATCTAAACATAGAGGAAAAGCCTGCTTATTGACCTCAGGAACCATTATGCAAAATTTTATGAAGAGCAGCAGAATTTTGAAAGACCCAGTCCGCCATCTTGATTCAAAATGGCGTCCAAAAATAGACCAAGTGCAGCCTTGGCCCAGTCACCGGCTCTCAGCCTAATCTGCCTCACAGGGCTTTTGTGAGGATAAAATGGAGAGGGGAAGATGGACCATTTAAGCAGTTGAACTAATTGGCAGAAAAGTGGAAGAGAAATGCAACCAACCAATAAATGATGACAAAGAATATGCCTTGGGCAACCTTCTTGTGGTGCTTGCTCAAATTTGATTGATTTTAATTCCTTCCTCACAGCCTACTAGTGATTCCTGGCATTCGGTTTGAGGGATCAACTGGCTCAGGAGCTGCTTTCTCAAAGACCATCCTGATTAAATGAGTGTTTGGACCAAGAATCGTCCTCTTATTTCCTTGGCTGTCAGAGTCATTTATCCATTTAGGAGGTTTTTGAACGGGACTGAGTCACTCGCTAGAGACAGCTAGGAGCCCAGGTTCCAGCATCCACCCAAAGTGGTTATGGGCGCTCACGTGAAGGGACAATTGTCGCGAGCTCAGCCAGCCGGCAATGGTCCATCTGGCTGCAAAATCTGGAGGAGGCTGGAAGCTGGATTTTCTCAGTTAGGCCTGTACTCAGACTCTGGTTGGAACGACTGAGGCAAGTCCCAGGTCCAAAGGAAACAGTTCTGTGCCTGAGCGAAAGAGGTGGATGAAGGAATATTAAGAGGTTGCCCTATACAGAGTCAGACCACTGGCCATCTTAGCATTGTCTACCTGAGGGGTTTGAAGCCTTTTGTAACTCAAGAGCTACACTCTCATGTGGGCAACCTTCCAGGAGCCACAGGACAGTCATCAGAGCCAGTGGTTAGAGCAGTGCTTCCCAAACACGGGTCTCCAGCTGTTTTGGGGCTACAACTCCCATCGTCCCTAGCTAGCAAGACCAGTGGCCAGGAATGATGGGAATTCTAGTCCCAAAAACAGCTGGAGACCTGAGTTTGGGAAACACTGGGTTAGAGTGTTGGACCTGGGAGAGAACAGAGTTCAAATCCCCAGTCAGCCGAATCTCACTGGGCAACCTTGCAGGCCAGTCACTGTCTCTCAGCACTAACCTACCTCACAGGGTTGTGGTGGGGATTAACTAGTGAGGGAGATACTCATATACTCCACCTGGAGCTCCTTGAATGCAATAATAATAATAATAATAATTTGTCATGGCGCTGTGGGTTAAACCACAGAGCATAGGACTTGCCGATCTGAAGGTTGGCAGTTTGCATCCCCGTGATGGGGTGAGCTCCCGTTGCTCGGTCCCTGCTCCTGCCAACCTAGCAGTTCGAAAGCACATCAAAGTGCAAGTAGATAAATAGGTACCACTCCGGGGGGAAGGTAAACGGTGTTTCTGTGCGCTGCTCTGGTTCGCCAGAAGCGGCTTAGTCATGCTGGCCACATGACCCGGAAGCTGTACGCCGGCTCCCTCAGCCAATAAAGCGAGATGAACGCTGCAACCCCAGAGTCTATAACTATAAGGAGGTGTGATTCTTACTGGGAAGTACTCAGGGAGGGGAAGCTGATCTTTTCTCCCACCTACCCTGTGATTGAAGCAGACTTTAGGGAAAATCCTGCATTAGTGCTGAGAGTGAGTTCCTTCCCACCCAAAGACTCTTAGTGGGACACAGTGGGAGATTGAGCAAACCAGTCTCCTCTCTCTGGGCATTGCCTTCCCAGTAAGACTCATGGGCCCCCATACCCTAATTATTTAAGGAAAAACAAGAAAGGTAACTTCAAGGCTTGTCATGACCCCCACAATTGGTCAGTGGTCAGGACACTGAGACAGAGGCTACAGTAGGCATCCCCAAACTCAGTCCTCCAGCTGTTTTGGGACTACAACTCGCATCATTCCTTGCTAACAGGACCAGTGGTCAGAGACGATGGGAGTTGTAGTCCCAAAACAGCTGGAGGACCGAGTTTGGGGATGCCTGGGCTACGGTGCCACCAGCTGGCAGGTGGGTGGCCTTTGAACTGGATCCCACAGCACCCATAGGATGAGAGCTGGGCCCTCATGGGTGCCTCTCTTGGACCCAAGGAATGGTGGACCTTGCACAGTGATCAGTGCTGCAGCGCTTGCTCCAGGTGAAAGACTGGAGAGAAGGAAAAGTGTCCATTTTCTGGCCAGAGGGCTGAGCCTTTAATAGTCTTCTGAAACAGGTGGAGGCTAGGAGAGGCAGGCTGAAGTCAGGGCTGAAGACAAGGGCTGAAAAGGCCTGAGTTTCCTTCCAGCCCTCATGGGATCATGTTGCCCTTCAGGAGCTCTCCATGGTGCTGACTTGCCCTGTGGGCTCCTCCATAAGACCAGAAGAGAACCTAAGAAGATCCCGGCTGGATCAGGCCAGTGGTCCATCTAGCCCAGCATCCTGTTCTCAGTGGCCAACCAGATGCCCCTACGGGAAATCCGAAAGCAGGATTTGGGTTCAAGAGTACTTTCTCCTCCTGTGGTCTCCAGAAACTGGTATTCAGAAGAGGACATGACCACATATTAAGCGAAGGGTTATTTTATCCCCTAGGATCCACTATCAGGGTAATATCCTGCTTCCGATGCTCTCCTTTCAGTGTCACCTGTTTAGCAACAAGAGGAAAACAGCAAAAAATAATAGGGCATCTTTTAATGGAAGCTCACCTTTCTATAGCCAAATATTGGGAAAATCTGCAAGGCGCTCCCTTAACCTACTGTCACCCAAAGGTTTTGTACATTTATGGAAAAGTGGATACATAGCTTTAGCATCTTGCGCAGCATTTCAAAGCCCGAGAAATTTATTAAAGTATGGTTTATTACATGCATATACATTAGGGATAGGGATGTAGGTGGTGCTGTGGGTTAAACCAGAGCCTAGGGCTTGCCAATCAGAAGGTTGACGGTTCGAATCCCTGCGACGGGGTGAGCTCCTGTTGTTCTGTCCCAGCTCCTGCCAACCTAGCAGTTCGAAAGCATCTCAAAGTGCAAGTAGATAAATAGGTACCGCTCCGGTGGGAAGGTAAACGGTGTTTCCGTGCGCTGCTCTGGTTCGCCAGAAGCGGCTTAGTCATGCTGGCCACATGACCCGGAAGCTGTACATCGACTCCCTCGGCCAGTAAAGCGAGATGAGCGCTGCAACCCCAGAGTAAGCCACAACTGGACTTAATGGTCAGGGGTCCCTTTACCTTTACCTTTACCTTTACCTTAGGGATAACAACACCAACCATCCACCTCAGTCACCATGTTCACACCCTGCATTTAAAGCACTATGATACCATTTTAATCAGTCACGTTTTCCCCAAAGATTTATGGGAGTTGTAGTTCAATAAGGGTCCTGGAAGTTGTTAGGAAACCCTCTAATAGTTCCCAGAATTCCCTGGCAAGAAAGCTGTATTGTTAAACCACTCTGACTGCTGTAGCTCTGGGTTCTACAATTCTGATTTTTATCTTTCTGATTTCTTTGCTTGCTGTCAGGAAGGATCGAGAGGTTAAAATTGGGGCTGGGTAAATGTTTTGAGCTGGGGAATGTTTCCTTTGGTTGTGTTCAGTAAACCTGCAGCTTTTTATATTTACAATACTAAAGGTAAACGTAAAGGGACCCCTAACCATTAGATCCAGTCATGGCCGACTCTGGGGTTGCGGCCCTCATCTCACTTTATTGGCCAAGGGAGCCGGCGTACAGTTTCCGGGTCATGCGGCCAGCATGACTAAGCCGCTTCTGGCGAACCAAAGCAGCGCACGGAAATGCCGTTTACCTTCCCGCCAGAGCAGTACCTATTTATCTACTTGCACTCTGATGTGCTTTCGAACTGCTAGGTGGGCAGGGGCTGGGACCGAACGACGGGAGCTCACCCCGCCGCGGGGATTCGAACTGCCGACCATACGATTGGCAAGCCTAGGCACTGTGGTTTTACCCACAGCGCCACCGGCATCCCACAATAGTAGTTAGGTTTTTTTTAAAAAAAGCTGGTGGGCAGCAAGTAGAAGGGGTGGAGGGACTCAGGACTGCAGAAACTTCCAAGTGATGGGGGAAGGACCTGATCCGAATGGCAACCAATGTTCAGGCCCAATTCAACTCTGGCTTGACTGGACTTGTTCAAGCTGAGTTCGTTCAGAACTGGGCCTACCTTCTGGTCAGCATTTCTGCCCTGACTTCCATCTGCAAACTCTTTGGAAGCCCTCAGAGAACTTGGGCTCGAGTAGACTCATTTTTTTATAAAAATCAAGGCACAAGCTAAGAGAACGCAAAATAACTGGGGTCATTTCAGTTTAAAGGCTGCACAAAAATGTAACTTTGGTGCCCGGGCGTTGATTCAATAGGCTTCCATAATCTGTATTGCTTCAGGGATGTTGAGCCAGCCAGATGCCACCCATTACTTGACACACAGTGCCAAGGGAACTTTCCTCAGTGCCAACGGAAAGAAATTTACTTTGCACATTCCATGACTCAGCATTAACACCAATAACCAGCTTTTCATAATGAGCTTATTATATATATATTCCAACTTTTCGCCCAAGAAATTTGTGCCAGCATGCATGATTCCCCCACTTTCCCTCTTACAACAGTCCTGTGAGTTAGGATATTATTATTATTATTATTATTATTATTATTATTATTATTATTATTATTGAGAGTCGCTTCCCATGAAGCATCTCAAAGTGATTTACAATGTAAGCCCAAGAGTGTGTATACCAGCCTCACCTGTTCTTGATTACTGGTACCTGTAACCAGGTAAAGAACTGCCCTCATTTTTTGTTTCAGAAATGACCTGCGGAACTGAGTGTGGTGCAGTTGGAAGCTTTTTCCTACTGGTGGATCTCTCCCCCCCCCACTTCCTTTGTAAACGCCCCCATGAAAAGTGCTTTGATGGCTACCACCATAGACCAACCTAGCTTGGGGAAAGCCCTAGACTTCTTTGGCCAGGGTGGGTTTAAGTCCTCCCCTGCCAAGGTCTAGGAATAATAAAAAAGAAGGGAGATTTGGATGTACTTTCCGTAGCTCAGAGAACACTGAACTTAGCAGAAGCATGTGGAATAAATCCTGAGATCACAAGTAGCAGCTTAACAGTTGTGGACTCTAGCGCACAGGGAAGATTGTAGCCAGTAAATCAGAACTCGTGGAGATCCAATCAAACTGAGTACAGTGGTACCTCTGGTTACATACGCTTCAGGTTACAGACTCTGCTAACCCAGAAATAGTACCTCGGGTTAAGAACTTTGCTTCAGGATGAGGACAGAAATCGTGCAGCAGCGGCGTGGCAGCAGCAGAAGGCCCATTAGCTAAAGTGGTGCTTCAGGTTAAGAACAGTTTCAGGTTAAGAACGGACCTCCGGAACGAATTAAGTACTTAACCCGAGGTACCACTGTATTGGAAGATTAGAAACTGTAGAGTTTGAAGGGACCACAAGGATCATCTAAGTCCAACCATCTGCAACGCAGAAATCTTTTGCCCAACAGGGGGCTTGAACCCACGAACCTGAGATCAAGAGTCTCATGCTTTACCGACTCAGCTATCCTGGGAATAAAAGAAAGTCCTTCTTCGTACTGCACATAGTTGAACTATGGAACTCTCTCCCACAGGAGGCAGTGATGACCACCAACTTAAAGGGCTTTAAAAGAGGAATGGACACATTCATGGAGGAGAGGGCTATCGATGGCTACTAGCCATAATGGCTATGTGTTGCCTCTATGGTCCGAGGCAATACAGTGGTACCTCGGGTTACATACGCTTCAGGTTACATACGCTTCAGGTTACAGACTCCGCTAACCCAGAAATATTACCTCGGGTTAAGAACCTTGCTTCAGGATGAGAACAGAAATCGTGCTCTGGCAGCGCAGTGGCAGCGGGAGGCCCCATTAGCTAAAGTGGTGCTTCAGGTTAAGAACAGTTTTAGGTTAAGAAGGGACCTCCGGAACGAATTAAGTACTTAACCCGAGGTACCACTGTAATGCTGCTGAATACAAGTTGCTGGAAGCCACAGAAAGAGAGCACTTGTGTTCGGGTCCTGCTTATGGGTTTCCCACAGGTACCTGATTGGCTTACTGATTTTATACACATGGGGAAATCAAGAAATTCCCGTTTTACTCACTCCGAACTGCCCATGTGGAAAAACCAATGTTGTTATCCTCCTGAAATTTGGCAGGAATCATGTCTTAAGATGGAGTTAACTTGCCTGCAAATTTCATCCACTTATGCCCCAAGGTTTGTTGTTGTTGGGTTTTTTTTGGGGGGGGGATGCAGCAACTTATGAGAAAGAGGTAGAACATGCACCGTCAGGCAAGAAAGACTATCATTCATTCAGGGGTATGGAATCTGTGTCTCTCTTGGTGCCACAAGGTCCCCGTTCCTGGCTCCCTAGGGAAGTGCCCCAATCTGCAGCACTGCTGGCTAAATAACAACAACAACAACAACAACAACAACAACAACAACAACAACAATTTTATTTATATCCCGCCCTCCCCAGCCGAAGCCGGGCTCAGAGCAGCTAACAACAGTAAAACGATAAAACATTCTAAAATCATTTCATTATAAAATTAATTCCAATCAAATTATTGGCAACCATTGGGCTAGAGTTCTGTGAAGATTGCCAAAGGAGGGGGTCAGACTGTGCCCTGGCCCAAGGCCTGGTGGAACAGCTCTGTCTTGCAGGCCTTCCGGAAAGATGTCAAGTCCCGCAGGGCTCTAGTCTCTTGTGACAGAGCATTCCACCAGATTGGAGCCACAGCCGAAAAGGTCCTGGCTTTGGTTGAGGCCAGCCTAACCTCTCTGTGGCTTGGGACCTCCAAGGTGTTTTTGTTTGAAGACCGTAAGGTCCTCTGTGGGGCATACCAGGAGAGGCGGTCCCGAAGGTACGAGGGTCCTAGGCCATATAGGGCTTTAAAGGTTAAAACCAGCACCTTAAACCTGATCCTGTACTCCACCGGGAGCCAGTGCAGCTGGTATAGCACCGGGTGAATGTGATCTCGCAGCGAGGACCCCGTAAAGAGTCTCACCGCGGCATTCTGCATCCACTGGAGTTTCTGGGTCAGTCTCAAGGGCAGCCCCATGTAGAGCAAGTTACAATAATCCAGTCTGGAGGTGACCGTCAAGTTTACCAACCGCTGGAAACCCCAGGAGGGGAGAGGGATCTTGTGTTCGAATCCTGCTTGCGGGTTTCCCCCAGGCATCTGTTTGGCCACTGTGAGAACAGGATGCCGGACTAGATGGGCCATTGAGCAGCCAGGCTGTTCTCAGCTTCTTAACGTCATGTCTCTCACAAAAATATATATGGCCATCCCCCCACCATTTCCTTTTTAAGAACATGCTTATCTTCTGCTTTGCCCCTTGACTTAGTGGAAATAAATAGCAGAAACCTCCAAACAGCTAATTGTTCCCTAGACAAGGGCAATGCCCACGTCCGATACGGCTTGGTAGGACGGACCCTAGAGCTGACTGTTGACATTCCCCCGGCTAACCTCAAGCGACTTCCTCCTCTCATCTCTTATCTCCCAAGTCCAGGGTGGCCTCGCGGAAATGTGCAGCCCACTCACAGCAGCTGCGCCGAGACAGATTTGCAAAGGAGTTGAGATGTGGGTGGGAACAGAGGAAACTGCCTTCCGCCCAGTCAGAACCTTGGTCCATAGAGATCAATATTGCCTACACAGATGGGCAGCAGCTCTCCAGGGTTTTAGGCAGGGAGGGATATTCCCAGTCCTACCTGGAGATACTGGGTTTGCATACCTCCTCAACCGCCCCAGAAAAAACCCCAAGACATCCTGGTTCTTCTCACAAGAGGATAGCAGCCAAACGGGCGCTGCAATCTAGCACAAATGTGGGCTGCACTTTTTTCAGGCATGGCGCGTGAAAACACACATTTTTCAGGTGCCGAGCAAAATCACTGCCCTGAAGAAAGCACTCTTCGAGGTTGCAATGTTTTTGGGTGCTGCCTCCGAAAAAGCATGGGGGGGGCAGCGATCTTATGCTGATCATGCGACTCACACAGGAGTGCTGACCCAGAAGATGGCATCCCAGATCTGGGCTGCATCGTGTTAACCTGGACCATACGATGCAAAGTTATCAGCCTTGCCCCCAAACTTCTAGTGGCCGCTCGCAGTGGCTTCATATAAACATTAAACAGCATTGGAGATAAGGTCGTGCCCTGTGGCACCCTATAACCTACCCACCAGAGGGCTGAAAAGCACTCTCTGGGCTCAGTCCCATAGGTAGGACTGGAACCACTGGAACACGGTGTCACCAAGACGCGGTCCAGGTGTCAAAAGCCAACGAGACATTAAGAAACAGGAGCGAAGCTGCACCCCACTTGCCCCACATGCAAATGTCATCCATCAGGGTGACCAAGGGAGACTCAGACCCAAGACTAGGCCTGAACCCGCACCTAAATAATATTGGGTGAACCTTTAATAATTAGCGACAGCCATCATGGGAGTAGGAATTTAGTAGGAGTGGTTCCCTGGTAGTGTATACATTTCTTACCCTTTTTTATTTTTTAATTACCATGCTCACGTTTTGACCATGAAGCCCTTACCCTAATTCCCAGCATCTCCGCCAGATAAAAGGCCTTGACCCAGTCACGTGGTTCCATGAGAAGATGTTCAGGCTTCTGCGTTTTTTTAAGCCTTCACAAAGTTTCCCAGGAAATGAGAGGAAGGGAATTGGCTCCTTGGGGAATCAGACTGGGAAAGGTGAGGAGGAGGAGGAGGAGGAGGAGGAGGGATTAAATCCTGGATTGATCAGAGGGTTTGGGGTTCAAGAGATATATGGGGCTCTGCCAGGGGGTGAGGAAAAACTGGAATCTGCAGCCCCAGAGCATCTTTTCTTTTCTTTTCTTTTTTTGTACTTTGCTTGGGGAAATTAGACGGGCTTAAAACCCTGCCATTCTCTTTAGTGAAATTGTTGCCTTGGCAACCATCTTTGTCACATTAGGGCAACGTGCCGGTGGAGACAGATGCTGAAAGCTGGGGCTGAGGGAGCAGCCAAATGAACAGGTGGACAAAGGAAGAGGTTAGCCGATGAGCAAGGTGTCGGAGCAGTCAGTGGAGTCAGGGCTTGCCTTGGGTGGCAGGTGATAGGGGTGGTTGAGTGGACTGGATGGGTAGGCAAACTAAGGCCCGGGGGCTGGATCCGGCCCAATTGCCTTCTAAATCCGGCCCACAGACGGTCCGGGAATCAGCATGTTTTTACATGAGGAGAAAGTGTCCTTTTATTTAAGATGCATCTTTGAGTTATTTGTGGGGCATAGGAATTCGTTCACACCCCCCAAAAAAAATATAGCCCAGCCCCCCGCAAGGTCTGAGGGACAGTGGACCAGCCCCCTGCTGAAAAAGTTTGCTGACCCCTGGCTCAATATCAGCAGGCTCATCTTACATTCTTAAACAGCAATGGGTCTTGTGGTACCTTTGAAGACTGCCACAATTTCTGACGGCATACATTTTTGTCAATTGCCCAGTCCGCCTCATTGGGTGGATTTGTGAAGTGGACCTCCCTATAGGGTCCAGGGCTGGGGAAACATGTGGCCCTCTCTAGCTGCTACTAGACTACAAATCTCACCATCTATACCTCCACGGTCAGAAGTAGTTTGCTTCCGAACACCAGATATTGGGAACTTCAGGTGGGAAGAGTACTCTCGTATTTAGATCTTGCTCGTGGCTTTCCCACAGACACCTGCTGGGCTACTGCCTTTTTAAATATAGTTTTATTAATTTCCAGTATATAACAATTACAAAAAAGAGAGGGGAGAAGTACAAAAACAAAATCCCAACTCACCCCCCCCCCCAATGAGGACGGATCAATCTAAGTTTGCCAAAGTCCGATCTGTGATTTAGGTTATTGCGATTCTTCAGGGTTATCAGTAAAGGATTTTTATAAAAGGATGCCATATTTCAACAAAGTTATCTACATCAGTGTTTCTCTACCGGGGGGTCATGTGGCCCCCTTGGGGCCCCAGGATATTCCAAGGGGACCACAGGTGAAAAATGCATAAATGGGGGGGGGCATAGCACGAGGCTAGAGGGCCACAGACTGAGCCCCTTTTGGCAAACTTACCTTCCTGTGTGTCCCTGGCCTGGGCGTCTAACTAGGCTTTCCTTTTCTCAGTGACTCCCCCAGCCCCAAACTTGACCTTGCCTTGTGACCTGACCGTCCTGTAAGTGGGCTCCGATACCTGGCCCCTTTACCTCCTCAAGAGGCTTCAGTCAGACTTACATAAGACCTTGCCACAGTTGGCAGGAGGAGGCTGTTGGAGAATATGTTGGCCTTGATAAGGCCACCGCTTCAGAAGTCCTTTCATGTAAGATGGTCCCTCACAATGGAAAAGGCGGCTGCCAATTTTCCAATGCATAACAATCGTTGAGATGGAGAACTCAGACTCGCTGTGTGCTGGACTCCTCCGGGAGGAAGGGCAGGGTTTAAATTTAATTAATAAACTATAAATAAATTAATTGAGATGGACTCCCTTTACACACATACAAACATACATTGTTTTATTTCTATACTGCTGCTAAAACCAGGGCTTTTTTCCCCAGCTAGAATTTGCCAGAACTCATTTCCGGTGGATGCCATTGCCATTCTAAGAGAACAAGGGAGAAGTTTGTGGAGAGCTCCGGCATCTCTTTTTCTAGAAAAATAGGTAAAGGTAAAGGGACCCCTGACCATTAGGTCCAGTTGTGGCCGACTCTGGGGTTTATTGGCTGAGGGAGTCGGCGTACAGCTTCCAGGTCATTTGGCCAGCATGACTAAGCCGCTTCTGGCGAACCAGAGAAGCTCACGGAAACGCTGTTTACCTTCCCGCTGGAGCAGTACCTATTTATCTACTTGCACTTTGACGTGCTTTTGAACTGCTAGGTTGGCAGGAGCAGGAACCGAGCAACGGGAGCTCACCCCGTCGCGGGGATTCGAACCGCCAACCTTCTGATCAGCAAGTCCTAGGCTCTGTGGTTTAACCCACAGCGCCACCTGCGTCCCTTTCTAGAAAAATAGCACTGGCTAAAACCATGCAAACATCATGATGATAATTTATTTATTTCCTGTCTCCTGCTCACCTGGCTGGGTTGCCCCAGCCACACTGGGTGGCTTCCAACAAAATTGAAAACCCACACTATTACGAATGTAACAAAAGTAGTCATAAAAGGTAAGTAAAACATCAAAAAAGTACTCAACCAAACTGAACTATTTCCACATAAAACATAATACGATCTAAAATGAAGGTGCAGGAGGGGTTCTGGTGCTGCATGCAGGTATTCCACAGGCCACTGGTTGGCCCCTGTGGGAACAGGATGTTGGACCAGACCAGCCATTTGTTTGAACCAGCAGGGCTCTATGTATGTTCTTATGTAACTCAAGAGAGTGGTGCCAGTTTCCTTGGCTCTGTTGACTACTGGGGTGGCAGGAAGAGGAGGGAGAAAAAGCTGTCTGAGGGCTGTCCTCTGTGTGAAGAGGTCCCCCGTTTGCAAGGCTGTCTAAGCCAAAGCAAATTCAAATACAGTGGAACCTTGGCTGTCGAACGTAATCCGTTCCAGAAGACCGTTAGACTTCTGAAACGTTTGACTCCCAAAGTGTTTGGCAACCAAGGTTTCACGGTATTCAGGCACCTTGAAGTGGTTCATCATCATCCTAGCTGGATGATGGGTAGGCAAACTAAGGCCCAGGGGCCAGATCCGGCCCAATCGCCTTCTCAATCCGGCCCGTGTGACAGTCCGGAAATCAGTGTGTTTTTACATGAGTAGAATGTGTCCTTTTATTTAAAACGCATCTCTGGGTTGTTTGTGGGGCATAGGAATTCGTTCATTCCCCCCCCCCAAAAAAATATAGTCCAGGCCCCCCCCAAAGGTCTGAGGGACAGTGGACCTGCCCATGGCTGAAAATGTTTGCTGACCCCTGTCCTAGACCAATGATTAAGGAGGTGCTGGTGGACTCCAGCTCCTAGTATCCCTCTGTGATGGCCCCACTGGCTGGGTCTGATGGGGGGTCGACCCCAGCAACATCTCTAGAGGGTGGCTACTCATAGGTGCCATCTCGTGCCGAAGATTGCGGGTACCCACAACAAAGGGCTTCAACTTTGCCCAGCCTCCACAAATATATTATTGTGGGTGCCGAAGTACCCACCTCCCTGGTGTTTTCTCCAGTGCTATAGACTCTCTATCCCTGCCCTCGACTGGCGTTTCAAAATGTGCTGATAGTTGCCTAACCCCTTCCCCCTGTATTAAAATGGCAACATTCGGAGGAAGCTGACCAGGTTGACGTAAGCAGAGTGAAATATACTTGGAGTCGAGAGTGGATTTCATGCTCTTTATTCAGCTCATAGTGGTGAGAAGGAATGGAAGTTCCCCCAGAATGTCTGCTTTATATACATTATTTACACAATGGGCCCCACGTGAGTGGCTAATTCCGGGATTCTCCTGTGGGCCAATCAGGTTGTGGATTCACTTCCACCTGGAGCTGGATTGGGTAGCTTCTGTGGACCAATCAGACTGCTGCATTTTGGATCCTATTGTTCTAGGACCAATCAGACTGCTGCATTCTGGGTCCTAATGTTCTAGGACCAATCAGACTGCTGCATTCTGAATCCTATTGTTCTAGGACTAATCAGACTGCTGCATTTTGGATCCTATTGTTCTAGGACCAACCAGACTGCTGCATTTTGGATCCTATTCAGCTCAGTACATAACACAGAGGTTGGTTGGCCATCTGTCAGGGATTCCTGCATTGCCGGGGGTTCAGCTAAATTACCCTCGGTAATCACTTCCAAGTATACAATTCTGGGGCGACCCTATCTAGGGTCCACTTCCTGCGTTTCTGAATGAGTCACTGCTGTGCATGTCCCTTCAGATTAGAAAAAGGCTTATTCAGAGCAGGGATTCATACAGAGACACAGCATGAAGCCTCGTCCTCCAAGTAGTTTGGACTTTAATTATTGAATTTAAACTGTTTATCGTGGCAGATGAGACTCTGCTTGAAAATCATAATGATGGACATTATTCCTACAGGATATTGTTGCCCGTCATAAATGTTCCACTTTGGTACAATTCCCTCCCCCGCCGACAAAACAACTCAAGGACCACCTAAACAAATCGTAAATCAGTCTGACCTCGCAGTTTCCACAGGAACTAGGCAGGCCCGGCGGGACGGCTCGTGCTTTATTCTCGGTGGCCTCGCAAAAACAATGTGGCATTGTTTGAAGTCTTGCCGGGCCGAAAAGAGCACAAGCAAGCTTGCCTCGGACACTAGGGCTTTCCCAGACAAGTCTCTTTGAGCAGGAAGTCCTGAGTCCTTGATTTAAAAAAGCTGTTCTGAAAAGGTTGCCTGACACACACACACACACACCCAAAGCCAGCGGTTCAACTATCTGCAATCTCACCGATTGTGGATAGTTGGCTGAGCTCTGCCGTGAGCCTAAGAACCCAAGAAAAATCCTGCTTCATCAGTGCAATGGCTGCATAATAGCTGAAGGTTACCAACACACGGACCACTGTGGTAAAGATGTTTCCTATGAAAGCGCACAAGGCTTGGTGTTGGCCCAGTTTGAGAATTCCCCACCCCTTCCCATGCAAAGTGGGGAGTGTATCCCTTTTCCTTCCCTTCCCCTGTGCAAATGCTGGAGAGGTGACAGCGGCACACAAGGAATACTTGGCTTAGCAGGACTTCCGCATTGAGCCCATCTGAATCTGCTTCTCAGATATCTTCCCTTTCCAAGTATTACTTCCTTTAGGAACCTGGCAACTAGCCCCAAAAACGAAACAAGGAGCGTTTAGGTCAAATCAATTATTTCAAGACATCGGAATCATCTGGCAGCAAAGGTTGGAGGGGACTTGACTTTGCTTTTGTCAACCGAGTTCATTCCATTTTTGGCAGGGGAATGGGAAGCACCAGGGACACGAATGTCCCTTTTTAATGATTATTTCTTGCATTCCTATCCTTCCTTTACGTCCAAGGATTTCATCTGGTTGGCCCCTGTGAGAACAGCATGCTGGACTAAGCTGAGACAGTGACTGACTCCAAGGTCTCCCAGTGAGCTTCATGGCTGAGTGGGGATTTGAACCCTGGTCTCCCAGGTTCTAGTCCAACACTCTAACCACTACACCACACAGCCTATCCTTATTTGCATTTGCATCACACACAGGGAGCCCTCCAGATGTTGTTGGACTCTCAGCTCTCGGCAGCTAATGGACTATGGGAGCTGGAGTCAATCAGATTAGAACAGAAATCAGAGAAATCTGTCCTGTGCAGGGTTGCCAGACCTCCAGGGCTGGTCTGAAGTCTTCGGGTTTACTTGGCCTCTCCAGGTGGCCGAGGGAGGCTTGAATCACCAAGTGGAGGAGACTTGTAACTTGCAAGTTTCTGCCTGGCAGGAGCCAGCTGCAGATAACTACAAAGAATCTCTGGGGAGGTCATAGGCAAACTCAGCCCTCCAGATGTTTTGGGACTACAACTCCCATGATCCCTAGCTAACAGGACCAGTGGTCAGGGATGATGGGAATTGTAGTTCCTGAACATCTGGAGGGCAGAGTTTGCCTATGCCTGTCGTAGAATAATAGAATTGTAGAGTTGGAAGGGACCCTGGGGTCATCCAGGAATATGCAGTTGTCCCACCCAGGGATCAAACCTGCAACCTTGGCATTATCAACACCAAACTCTAACCAGTTGAGCTATCCAGGTCGGTCCTCCTCTGCTCCTGCCTTTCCTCTTCCAGTTAACCTCATTCTCCAGGGCTCAGTGATGGGAGGGAGCAGAGATGCAGAAGCACCAAGTCTCAGGTTTGGGCCCTGCAATCTCTGGGTCTGGGATGCTCCTGAGCTGGTTCCCCTATAAACCTATGAAAGAAGTCATTCTTTTTCTGCAGGATTAAAAAAGCAACTGATCACTCGCTGCCTCCTGGTTTTACAAACACAGGTAGTTTCAGCTCAGGCACTTCAAGCTGAGGGAGGCTAATCTAAAAATGGCTTTTAAAGAAACGGCGTTCACAAAAGCCACTATTGCTCCAGGAAATGCAGAAGCAGAAGGGCTCAGGAGAAAACAGCTGCTTGTATTCTGCATCTGGGGACCTTCACCCAGGACAGCAGCCTTCAGATGGGGGAATGGCTGCACCAGACCTCATGCTCAGATCGCAGGAGTTCAGCAGGGAACAGGCAGGAGCATCCTTCGCCTTTCTCTGCCTCAAAAAAAACAGACTGATGAGTAGGGACGCATTAAAGGGGGCTGGGGAGACCAGGCTGCTGGACTAATGAGCCACTGGCCTGATCCCGCAGGCTCTCCTTCTGTCAAAGAGCTCAGAGACCCGGTTCAACCCCCCCCCCAGGCCATTGAGCTCAATGGGTGACCTTCGGGCAGTAATTGCCTCTCAGACTGGCCTACCTCACAGGGTTGTTAATCTAAGAAGAGTCTGCAGGATCAGGCCAATGGCCCCATCTAGGCCAGCATCCTGTTCTCACAGTGGCCAGCCAGGTGCCCCAGTGGCAAACCCACCAGAAGGACCCAAGCACAGGAATTCCGACGCAAGAAGAATGGCAGATGAAATTAATGGACTATGCAGAATTGGACAAAATAACAGGAAGGATTTGAAACCTGTGGGGCCAGAGATTTACAGAAGATTGGAAGAAGTATATGAATTATTTGAAGAGCAACTGTAATCAACAAATTACGCTAGTAGGACTACAAGAAGTTTTGTAAGGAGAAATATACGAAGTGTTCCAAAGTAGAAAAAGGTAAGAGATATTGGTTATGAGTTTGAAATGTAATAGGGAAAATAAGAAATGCATACTAAGAGATTAGATCGGAAAATTTTCAGACAGGACTGATGGAAGTCAAAAAAATTGAATAAGATGTAAAAGTATGTTTAATCACTGTTGAAAATGGTATGTTAAAAAAACTAATAAAAATTTATATATATATAAGAAGAAGAAGAAGAAGAAGAAGAAGAGTTTGGATTTGATATCCTGCCTTTCACTCCCTTTAAGGAGTCTCAAAGCGGCTAATATTCTCCTTTCCCTTCCTCTCCCACAACAAACACTCTGTGAGGTGAGTGGGGCTGAGAGACTTCAAAGAAGTGTGACTAGCCCAAGGTCACCCAGCAGCTGCATGTGGAGGAGCGGAGACACGAACCCGGTTCCCCAGATTACGAGACTACCACTCTTAACCACTACACCACACTGGCACACCTTCCTGTGGCTTCCAGCAACTGGAATTCAGAAGCATCCCTGCCTTCAATTGTAGAGGCACAGCAGAACCATCACGGCAAGTAGCCATCAGTAGCTTTCTTCCCCATGAGCCTTAGATGAGGATTCAATGTTTTGGGGGAAGAGAGGTGTGGGGAGAACCATGCATGCCTCCTTGAGCTCCTTGGAGGAAAAGGTGGGGTATAAATGCAAACAAATATTAAAGTTTCACATCACACACACAGGCTCAGCAAGAGAGTTAAGTGAAGTTCCATTCATGCCTTTGAAACCCCACCCAGAACTGGGGCAGCCCCACTTGTGGGCAAATGCAGACGATGGAGAAGGGTAGATCCGCACCTGGATGGCAGGGCAGCGTGGAGGGTCAAGTACCACAGGTGGTTTGGAGAAGCTGGCTCCAAAATGTACCAGCAGCAGTGGGCTGCTGCCAGATTCGTGAGAGCTGGTTGCTATGCTAACACCGATAGCAGCCTTTCAGCAACCAGGCTTGGTGTCTTAAGCTACGAGGGGGAGAGACCACAGAGAAGGGAAAGGCTTAGCCAGTCTGGATGGAGACCAAGCCAGTAGAGCGTGAGACTCTGAGCCCCAGGGTTGTGGGTTTGAGCCCCATGCTGGGCAAAAGATCCCTGCATTGCAGGAGGTTGGACTGGATGTCCCTTGTAGAAACGTCCAACTCTACAATTCTATGATTCAGTGGCTCTGAATTTGAAAACCAAGCGCAACATTGACTCCATGGAGAGAATGAAAAGCGCAGTACAAACTTTGGGGTTGATGGACAGGCACGGGGCTGTGGCATTCAACCAATTCCTACTCAAGTCAATCCATTGAAATTGCCAAACCTGTAAGGTCGTGCATGCAGGAGGTCTTCCAAGGTTCAATTCTCAGCATTTCCAGGCAGGACGAGGCCAGATCCTGGTCTGAAATGCTGCAGAGCTGCTGCCAGCCAGTGTACACAATACTGAGCTCAATGATCTCAGTATGAGGTAGCTAACAGTCTATCCATCGACTCTCTCACACTCTCTGTAGGACTAGCGTTGAATACCACCCCAGGTTCTATATTCAAAAGAACTGTAGTCTGGAGTCATTTTATAGAATGCAGCATAAGGTGAGGGTTGTGGGCAGAGAGAGGGGATTTAAGGGATGGCAAGAACAAGTGCAGTTTCTGAGAGAGGGGAGTCTACTGCTTTGAAACCCAGCGGAGGAGAGTTGAATCAGCAGAAGCGGCTCACTGGCAAACAGGAGCCCACGAAAGGCCATAACCTAAAGCACATGTGCGCACATATATATATGTATGTGTGTGTGTATGTATATATAATTTTATCATTATTAAATTTATATACTACTCTTTATTGGAAGATCCTGGGGCAGTGCACATTAAAAACACATGAAAGAACATCAATGATCCCCTGCAAAGATCCCTTGACCAGTTTTTCCATACATGACATTTCCACTTAAGGATCAGGTTGTCGGAGATGCAGATCACCCTCATTGAGGGTGATGTTTCACCACTCAGAAGGGACTGGGGTGGGGAAACTTTTTCAGCTGCAGCACTGGATCAAGAATGAGTCATGGGCCAAGTGGGGGTGCTGGCCTGGCCAGAGGATTGGTTGGCCCCAGGCAGGGATCGAGTAGGTTGGAAAGGTTTCTAAGCTAGGGTTAGGAGAGCCCGAGGAAGAAGATTTCCGGGGAACTCCTAGTGGGATAGATAGATATGGTTAGGAATAACTTTCTGGCGCTAAGAGCTGTTTGACAGTGGAAGGGATGACCTAAGAAGGTGTTGAGCTCTCCTTCGTTGGAGGCTTTTAAACAGAGGTTGGGTGATCAACTGTCAGGGATTCCTTAGCTGTGATTCCTGGACTGCAGCAGGAGGGTTGGGCTATGTGTCCCTTGGTATCCCTTCCCATCCTATAATATTATGTGATTTCTGCGCTCCCCCCCCCCGCCCCGGTCTCTGCAGGAGTTGCAATCAAAGCTCTAAAATCCAAACTGCTACAAATCCATCCAACTTTGCAGAACAGCATCAACTATGGCTCCCCCACCCAGCCAGCAAAATAACCACACACATACACAGGCATATCCTTGTACTTCCATTTTTAATAGATTTTTTTTTACAATATATCTCTCCATTTGCATATATCCACTGCATCTATATCTTCTTTTCCTTAAAATACACATTAAACCAAACAAGAATAAATCTAAGGGGTTGCTTTTAATAATGTTAAACCAAAACCGGAGGTGCCCCCCTCCATAAGTGATTAGATTTCATGACGCCAAAATAAAACAAAACAAAGGAAAATTAACAACCACCCATTTCAAATGTTTATGTCAAAAAAAAAGAGAGAGCTATGTTTGAATGTTGGTGGTTTCTTAAGATGCAATTCGACACACACAATAATTGTTATAGGCACAATTTATTCTCTTCCCCCTCCCTCACTCAAATCTGGGATTTTGCATTTTCCTAAGGATTTCTGAGGAACTGGGATGTTAAAATACTTTAGTTCAATTCATAACCTGCCTCTTCACACTGCTGTTCTGGTAAAAAGGAAGCTCATAAATATCTTTTAATTTTATTTTATTTTAAATCTTTGAGGTGTGGGGCAGAAAACTGTGAAGAGCAGCCAATGTAAGGCAATGGCAGAAGTCATCTTCATCACTGGAATAGGAAGTTCCAGAAAGAAGCAGGGTTGAAATGCAAGGTGCTCTTTACTGGCTCAAAACCCCCTCATTGGATGTAGGGAACAAGGACTGCACATGGGCCAGTCCCATCCAATCCATTTGCTTTTTATAGGCCACATGGAAACCTATCAGCCAATCAGAAACGGAAGTGAGGACAGCAGCAATGACAGAGACAATGAGAAGCCTTTTGTACATACCATGACTCTGCAGAATGGGTCTTTTGGGGGGGGGTGTTGTTGAAAGGGAGCAGGTGGAGAGAGAATTAAAAAGAAAAAAGGAGCGGAGATTCCAGCCGTTGTGTCTCTGACGAGTCCCAGTACCTTTCCAACAAGTTGCTCCTCCTGCAACTGACATCCTCAGAGGTCAAAATCGTTTCACGAAAAGTGATCCCTGTGAATCTCTTTGGATGCAGCCAGGGTGAGCTCCACAAGATCCCTGCCATTTTGTGGTAGCTGATCCTGACGCACCCCTGATATGCTTAGCAAGACGATCCACCCTGGAATGGGAGAAAGCTGTGGCCCAAGACGTATTGCTGGACTCGGCCCCAACCCAGCAAGGTGGATGGTCCAGGATGATGGGAGTTGTAGTCGAAAAACACCTGGAGGACCCCGAAGCAGAGCTCCCGCTGTCGAAGGGCAGACTTCCTGCAGGTGTGTCTTCCCACTCTCAGGGAGCGTGTACTGCACAAGCACCATCTTTTGCGGCATCTCAAGCCAGCCAGGTTCTTCTTGCCCCTTTTCCAAGCCGCATTCCGCCAGCCTTTCAATACAGGCTGCTCCCAGAACAATCCTTTCCTTCTCATCGCCTCTCCAGCCACTGCTGCAATCACCTTCCTTTCGCTCAAAGTCAAGGAGAAACCTGCCGCCGCCTTAAAATATTGTCACGAAAACTACAGCATGGGTTTTCCCCCCCGTGGAGAGGCAATGCTTTTTGGGCAGAGAGTCCCCTTGACAAACAGGGCCGGCTACCTTGCTGTTCCTGCTCACCCAGCTGCACTGTTCCTCAGAAACTCCAGAAGGAGACATCGAAGCAGAGGAGAGAGGTCTCTCGCCAGCATGGCAGAGGGCAAAGGAAATTTAAAAAATCAAGCCAGCGACTTGGGGGCAAATGTGCAACACCCTTTTCTTCCTGCCACACACAAGCACCTTGCTTTTCATGCAAGTTTGCCCTTGGAGGGGAGAAGCAACTCCTTCACCCCGGCTCCCCCTCCCAGGACAAGAGATTAAAGCCCATTTATTTCACCCAAGGGGTTTTCCCTGCGCATTCCACATTCAGGAGGAACTATGTGGTTATTGCTGTGTGAAGCCAGACGGGTTAATTCGCTCATCGCTCAAGAGCTGGACACATCCTGCACTGCCAGCATTCAGAGTGGAGGGGGAAGAGAATCCCCACCGTCCACCTCCGTCCCCCTTCCAGATGCCATCTTGGAAGAAGCGCCTGTCCCTTTAATCGTGGCTCCTCGCAGAGCAACCGGGACAACATCCAGGCCACAACTTCTACGTCACAGGCAAGAAGCCGTGGCTGCCAGCAGCATGAGAGCATCTAGGGGAAAAGCAGGAGTGTCACCGTCTCTCACCAAGGGTCTCCTCCAGATTCCTCCTCCTTCTCCTCTTCCCTCGGCTGGGGTTGCAGCCAGCTTTTCAGAGAGGAGGGGGGAAAAAACCCAAAGCAGCAGCCTTGAGGATTCTTTCAGCCTCGCTGTACTTCCAGATTCCTCCATTGCTTCCTTGGCCAATCCTGTTATCATGGGCCAGACCCGCTTTTGAGTTTGAAATGACGCTTCGACCAGTCCATTTCAGTTCCTTGTTCAGCTTATGTAAGGAGGGGCGAGTGGTGGCGGTGGGGAGATGGCAAGAAGGTGGGGTGGTAGCCAGGAGAAGGCCTGGTATCTCTTCCTTTGGGGGAGGTCTTCGTTCCCTCTTGCTCCCCCCATATCATTCTTCCAAAATTCAGAGAAAGTAAATACTGTTCCACAGACATGCTACAATAGAAGTGCATACATAACTCGAGGTGACGCGCAAAGGTGCTCCAGAGAGAGAGAGTGCCCCTTTTTTCCTTGGAAGTGACCTTTTTGCTTTTACAGAATCTACATCGGGGCAGAAAGTTGACTGGCTGGCTGGCTGCCCGCGGAGTGCACATAAACGGAAGCAGAAGGGACCCCCCTTTTCCTTTCTCTGGTACCCGCACCGGGCGAAGGACGCTCGCCCCCACGGTTCCTACGGGCAAGGGCCATCCCCGCTCCGAGCCGGAAAAGAGCTTGTGGTTAAACGTTCCAGGGGCTCGTCGATTTGTTGGGGTAGTTAATGGCAAGGCTAAGAGCAGCAATGTTTTTCAGGGCCTGTTTGGGAAAGAAAGGGAGAGTTGAGCATCAAGGCTTGCTGAGGTTCAGCATATTCCCATTCAAGGAGATTTCTCCGGAGAAGAGGAGACTGGGATACGATATGAGAGCCGTTTTCAGATACCTGAAGGGCTGTTACATGGAAGATGGAGCCAGCTTCCCTTTTGCTGCTCCGGAAGGCAGGATCTGAACCAATAGATTCAAATACAGTGGTACCTCAGGTTACATACACTTCAGGTTACAGGCGCTTCAGGTTAAGTGCTTCAGGCTAAGAACTTTGCTTCAGGATGAGAACAGAATCGTGCTCCGGTGGCGGGAGGCCCCATTAGCTAAAGTGGTGCTTCAGGTTAAGAACAGTTTCAGGTTAAGAACGGACCTCTGGAACGAATTAAGTACTTAACCCGAGGTACCACTGTACAAGAAAGGAGATTCTAACTAAACATTAGGAAGAACTTTCTAATGGTATGAGCTATTTGAGATTGGAGTGGGCTTCCCCCAGATGACAGTAGACTCTCCCTCATTGGAGGTTTTTAGGCAGAGGTTGGATGGCCACCTGTCAGGGATTCCTTTACCTGATTCCTGCATTGCAGGATCCTTGGAGTCCCCATCCAATTCTACTGTTTTATGATCCTAAGAGCATAAGAAGAGCCCCGCTGGTTCAGACCAATGGGCCATCTAGTCCAGCACCCTCTTCTCACAATGGCCAACCAGATGTCCCAATGGGAAGCTTGCACAAGAGCAGCCCTCTCCCAACCTGGGGCTTCTGGCAACTGGTATTCAGAAGCCGCCACTGCCTTCAGCCATGGAGGCACAACACAGCCATTCTGCTTGAATAGGACTTTTCTGCTTTGCGAGCAACACAGGGGCGCTCTGCCTGTGCCCACCGCCAATCACAGGGCTTCAAGGGCAATGGCAGGTGCAAAGCTCAAGGTAATCTCCAAGCAGGCAAAATAGTCTCGCGAGGACAGTGGGAGAGAGAGGACCTCCCTACCCCGCCCCCTCTCCAATTTCATGGCACCTGTTCTAAAAAAAAGTATTTTTGCCCGGGAAGTCCTAACTTTGTTGACGAAGGGGCAGCAGTGTTGCCTAGAGAGGGCCATCATATGTTTCATCTGGGCACAGGGCACAAAATACTGAGGTAATGCACACCTCAAGCTAAATGGAAGCAGAAGGTTTGGGGAGCGTACCCTCAAAATAGCAGGTGGGAGAGTGAGGCAAACAAGAAGAAAAGGAGATTGACTTTGTGCCCTTTTTATGAACCTCCCAGAGGATTCTGGGAACCACAGGAAACCAGATGCTGGACCAGATGGGCACATCCCAACAGCTTCCACTTGTATCGGGGACAGGGGGACCCTACAAAGGTTGCTGGCCTACAACTTCTATTACCCCCAGGGCCTATTGTGGCCATGCCAACTAGGGCTGATGGGAGTTGGGAGCCCAACGTCATCTGGGACTGGGAGAACAGCCCCACCCCGACCCCTGTCCAGTCGGACTCAAACTAAGTCTGCTTCAGATTTAGAAGTCACGTCACATGTCCAACTGTTTATTCTCATGGTGCAGCTGACTTTTGAGTTTCTAAATTTGTCTTCTTTTGGTAAAATAATGTGAATTGTCTCAGAGGAGACAAGAGCCTCCTGTGTCTTATAAGAACGATGCCCAATTAAAATGCTCCCAAGAGCTTCACCCCTCCCCATTCCTAATACTTTCTGTCTCCCTGTGGAATGTCTCTCCCTTGCCCAAACCCAGAGCTCTGCTCTTTTGTCTCAAGAGTCTCCAGGGCACAGCAATTAAGGCAAACCCGTCAGAGAAGCAGCCTCTGCTGAAGAAGAAGTTTGGGGACAGGAGGGGAGATCAGCAGGGGCTCCTGGAGGTTTTACCTGCGCTGTACAGCGGTGGAGATGGTCTTCCGTATTTAAGGCAAGCAAGTAATCCTGCAGAGATCCAAGTTCCTAAAAGCAGAGAGTGTGAATGAGAGCTAGGAGCAAAATCCAGGAACAAGCTTTCGCAGCGAGTGTGTTTTCATAACGGCATTGCATGAGGGAAATAAACTAACTCACCCAGGGATCCCAACATACAGAACAAGTTTTGTAACTTCATTTCAAAGGTAAGCTTGGAGGGGGTTGGGGTTGGGAGGGAGGGAGGGGAGGGAGGGACTACAAACTGATCCTGAATTGCAAGATGCATCAACAGGACCAGAGTGCCCTTTTCAAACACGCTTTGAGAACAGCGTTAAAATAGGAGCCCCCTACAAGCAAAGTCATCGTTCCATTACAACTGGTGGGAAAAGAGCATGACTAATTTCAGTCTGATAGCGATCTGTACCCGATAAAGCCCTGGTTTTTCTTAAGTAAAACAAAAGTGAAGGGGAGGGAGGAAGAGGAAAGAGGAAGAACAGTCTAATCCAGTTATGGCCAAACTTGGCCCTCCAGCTGTTTTGGGACTACAACTCCCAACATCCCTAGCTAACAGGGCCAGTGATCAGGGATGATGGGAAATGTAGTTCCAAAGCAGCTGGAAGGCCAAGTTTGGCCATCACTGGACTAATCTGATGGCTTGGCAGCTGTTCCCAGCACAAGGGAGAAGGCAGAAGTGCTTACGGCAACTCTGCTCTCGGTGACAAAGAAAAGCTCGGTCAGCGCCCGGTGCAGCGGGAGGAGGATGCCCGACTTGGTCACATCGTGGCGCATGCTGTTCTCCATGCGGCTGAAAAGGTGCCAGAGCGGCTTCAGCAGAGTGAGGTCACAGTCCCTGAAAGAAAGAGGAGGGTTGAGTTAACACAAAAGGGCTGCCACTCTGAAGAACAGCTGTCCTCAGTCCCAGTCTGATTGCAAAAGCCCTCTTCACTTTCTAACTACATAACGTAAGTGCCCGCTGGATCAGGCCAGCAGCCCATCTAGTCCAGCATCCTGCTCTCACAGTGGCCTGTGGGATTCGAAAACAAGAGGCCCCGTGGTTTCCAGCAGCTGGTATTCAGAAGCACTGCTGCCTGCAACTGTGGAGGCAGAGCAGACACATCATGGCTGACAGCCATCGGCAGCCATGAAATTGTCCAATCCTCTTTAAAGCCATCCAAGTGAGTGGCCATCGCTGCCTCCTGTGGGAGAGAGTTCCATAGTTTAAATAGGAGCTGCCACCTTCCCTAGGTGTGATTTCTCAAGCTCCTGACTGGAATATATTCATGTATTTTTATTTTGTTTTACTTTGCCTTTCTACCAAGGAGCTCAGGGGAGGGTAGGTGGTTTCATGTTCCCACACCCACCCCAGGTTTAACATTCAGAACAACCCTGTGGGATAGGTTAGGTAGAAACTGGCACGAAGTCACCCAGTATGCTTTATGGCTGAGTATGGATTTGAAACCAGTTCTCCAGGGTCTAACACAAGCTGGTGGTGGGCAGAGCTGGAGATTAACAAGTCCAAAACAAAGGCTGCTCTACTTCCAATTTTCAACATGGGCACCTCTGATTTGAGTTCCCTAAGCAGGTTGACTCAGATGTTCTAGAAATCTAATGAGAGCAATTCCTTTCTGACTTTGGTGCAACACACGCACAGACAAATCCAGAGGTGGGAAAGGGGAGTAATTAGACAGTAAGGGTGGAAGAGTGGGGCAGCTTCAGGAGGTCACATAAAATGAAGTTGGGAGGCAATAAACTATTCCAGGGCCACAAGTTGACCAGCTGTGAATTAAAGGATTCCATACAGCAGGACTGAGAAAAACCTTGGTGAGCATCTGCTAGATGGCACTGAGCTAGATTTGTAAGTTACATCCTGTCTTAGTTCAAGTGGGAGAGCTGGGAAGGAACTTATTTGTATTTTTTAGACTGTGGGCCTGCAGGCCAGGGACTGCATTGATCGTATGTAAGCCACTCTGGGAGCTTTTCTGGCTGAAGTGCGGGGGAAACAAGTGCTCTACATAAGCAAATAATAAAAGCAGGTGCTTTGTATGAGGACCTTGAATATATCCCAGTATTATCTGGCTTACAGAATGACTCTTCTGGCCACTGATTTTAAAAGCAGAGGCATTTGCATGATAAACCACACCCCACCACTTCCTTGCACAGTATTAGATTTCCCAAACACTGTGGATGGACCAGGCCTCCAATGGCCAAGTTCTGTGGAAAATGGGCCAGAGCTTAGGGAGAGAAGGAGCACCAACACAGCCATTTGTGGCTCAAACCCGTTTCGAATGACATTTCTTTTGCCTTTATCACCGGCCAAGCCCATCTTTCTGCACATCAGGCAGGGGAAGCAGATCTCAGATTAAAAGAGCCGCCTTCGGAATCATGAAATAATATTTCAAAAGAAATCACGAGACACGAAAACATTGCTATCTTTGTGGTGGGGATGGGGGGGGATTCATGTTTTTATTTTATTTTTTTTGCTTTTCATGAGGACTGGAAGCTTAGTGGGAAAAAGCAAAGCTGAGACTGGCAGGCATACCTCTCGCTGCAGCACTGGACTATCCTAAGGAGCAGGTGGATGGCCTTCAGTCGCTGGTGGCCAGTTTGCCTGCAGGCCACGCCCACCTGCCACTCCCAGATTTTGGCCAATGGGATGTGGGGGATGACCCTTTCCTCCGACAGCATCTGCTTCAGGATCTCGAAGCCTGGAATTCAAAATACGTACATTGCATACTCCGTAATGCCATTCTGCTTGTCCGATAAGATGTGTTCCTTCTCCTCAGTGTAAATGACAGTGAAATGCTAAGCAGGTCGTACAGTTGTTTAGAGAAGGTGCCTTTTAGTCTCTTGTCTTAACAGACTGTCCTGAAGCGAGCCATGGATAATGAGGAGACCAAACAACCATTTCCAGTGAACTGAATAAACATGGACCTTACAGTTTCAAAATCAAGTGGTGTTTTTTTTTTGGGGGGGGGTTAAGTCTTTGTGTTTCTTAGAGCTTCCTATGCTTTTCTGCAAGAGTGATGTCCCTATTGTATAGCCTAACTCTACTGTGTCGCTAGAGTTGAGTTAGAAGCTGCTTCCCAATACATATTGCGTCAAGAGATTTCTAGCTGCAGATATGGAAAAGCTTTAGTAGTTCCTGAAACAGAAAGTCCTCTATAAACATATTTAGTAAAGCTAGCCTCAGAACAGGTTGTATCACTTGTCCCATAATAGAAGAAACTTCTTACTCTTAACCCTGACGCAGGCACTTATTTGTCTAAACCAGCCTTCTCTCCAGATGTTTTGGGCTACAACTCCCATCAGTCCTAGCCAGCTTGGCTTTACGAAGCTGGGTGCTGATGGGTGCTGTATCCCAAAAACATCTAGAACAAGCCAGGGAGGCAAAGGCTGGCCTCAATGTTTTCAACCACGCCCATGCATAGAACGATGTAAAACCAACCAGCAATTAAAAAGGCGGAAAGCGAAAGAGCAGACCAATAAGCAAAGGCAGCTAGTAAATAACAGTTGATTTATTAAGGGCAACGAGGGGGGACATGTAGCTTCTGGATGATGCTGGACCCTTCTTCTTCCCTGACCTTTAGCCATGCTGGTTGGGACTAATGGCAGTTGGAACCCAGGAACACCAGGAGGGTCATAGGTTTCCCAGCCCTGAGTTAAGATATTGTAAACTGCCCTCCCTCAAGTTTTTGCCCCAGGTGGCACACAGGACAGTGAACTCTTATGGAATTCATGGCAGAGAAGGCTACCGCTGCCTACTAGCTACGACGTCTATGCTCTGCCTCCACAGCTTCTGAATACCGGTTGCAGGAAACCGCAGGAGGGGAGAAGGCTCTTGTGCTCGGGTCCTGCTTCTGGGTTTCCCATTGAGGCATCTGGCTGGCTGATGCAAGAACAGGATGCTGGGCAAGGTGAGCCACTAGCCTGATCAAGCATGATCTTCTTAGGTTCTTATCAGTGCATGCTCCCGTTTGCATGAATCGTAATGTTTTATTTCAAACACCTTTTGCGCTCTGCACAGAAGAGACACCCATGCTGCGTTAACACCTTCTTGGGTTATTGCCCCCTCTCTTCCACTACCCAGTGTTATCTTGAGAAAGAAAAAACAACAGGCTTTGCTCCCCGAGATCCCCGACCCGTCACAAGGAAAGCCAGACTACGACGATCTTTCACTCGTGGCTCTGAAAAGCACTTACCTGTCTGGAACCTCCCCAGGTGACCTGCCGTCACTGTAAACTTATAACCCCATTCTGTGTTGCTCATGTCCGTGGTGAATCGATAGTAGAGGGTATCCCCTGTTACAAGAGCGAAGGAAAGCGTTCTCTTAAGCAGGGACACAGACAATCTCGCTCAAAACGCACACTATAAGCAAAGGGGCAGGGGCAGTTCTGAGGATCAGGCCAAGCTGCATGTCTGTGTTTTGCTGTTTTTCAGATTCCTGGCAGTATCCGGTGTGTTACATGGAGAAGCATGATCTCATTTTTCAAAAGAAGTTAGAATAAGAAAAATGCCATGGCCTAAAGGGTTTTACAACTGAGCAAGTACTGTCTCCTGAACACACCTCAAACACAACCCTAAAACCATCTCGACTTTTCAGAATTCAGCGCTGCAAAGGAAATTGCTCAAAAATTTCTGCACTGAGGAGCGGTTTGTTTTTTCAAAGGAAATTTGCAAGACAAAACAGGATTCTGATCCCAGATGCTGAAACGTCTGCTATTAGCAAATCGCTAATACGTTGCCATGTTTTCTGCATCTTTTAAAAATATTTTTGACAGGCAACATGTTCTGAACAAAGGGAGGATTTTATGGAACTCTCTCTACATTAATAAACCTCTCCCCGACGATGCTAAGGAAGCGATGACTCACAGCGCAGGAGAAGACATATGGTGTTTTTTGTTCTCTGCCAAGCTAAAAGAACGAAACACACGAGAGCTAAGGGGTGGTGGGGAGAAGAAATTAGGTCAAAACTGAGCCCACTCCAGAAAGGGGAAAGGGAGGAAGTTAAACTGTGGAACTTGCTCCAGCAGGAGGAAGTGATGGCCACCAATTTGGATGGCTTTAAAAGAGGATGGGACACATTCATGGAGGAGAAGAGGGCTATTGATGGTTGCTAGCCATGAGGGCTATGCTCTGCCTCCACAGCTGGAGGCAACAATGAGAGCAGAGGAACTACTAAGAGCACCCGAGAGGGTCTGTAGGGAAGGAGGCAGCCTTTCAGGTATTTGAACGACTTGGCACTCCAATACAAATATGGTGGGCCCTAAAAATATACACCTCAAGTGTATATTTGTTTGTTTATTGTTTATTTTACCTTCATTAAAATAAACAAACAAACAAATAATAAACTAAAACAAAATAAAAAAATTCATTCCAGTAGCACCTTAAAGACCAACTAAGTTAGTTCTTATCTGTAACTGAAATAATAAACTGTTTTTAATGTTGTTTTGATGTCGTAACATACTCTTGGAGCGAAGAGCAGGTAATAAAATAATATAAAAATATACAATTCATCCTTCAGGAGGTTTCAGCTAGTCTCTCAAATAATATGACTGAACCCACTTGCTGGCCCCATTCCCTGAGGACACCCAACAAGTGACCAGTAAGGCTAGTTCTTTTTCTTCTGGCAGCTACAAAATTGGAGGGGCCTCGCCACTGGAGAGTCTGTTCTGCATTCACGATGGACGGTTGGGGAGGGGGAGGTGTGGGGTCTGATGCTGTCATAGAAGTTAATGCAGTGGAACAGACTGTGTAGGGAGGTGACAAGAACCAACTCTCTTTTTTATAGTATATGATGGCCACTGACAATATTTGTCAACCGGAGAAAAAGATGCTCCTATTAAACTACCAGTGTCTCAAACTATGCTCTAGAGAGACTTGCTCCCGCCCTGTGGAAGGAGCCCCTTCATCTGAGCATCACAGTTCATGTATGCCCAGTTTCATTTAGTACCTAGGCGACTTTTGCTTCTTAAGCTGTATCAATGTTTCTGGCTTCTAAGTGTCACCAGAGAGTGTCAGCGCTATGTTTGCTAGCTTATCTAAGGGTCTCCCCTCCCCTCAACAATGCTGCAAAACTTTACCTGGAAGCTCGAAGTCTGTCCACTTGTGCGGAGGCCCGCTGAAGGTGTGGCGATCGTGGATGAAGTCACAGCTGCTGGCTACAACTAGCTCATCACAGCCCTCTTCCGTGTTACACTGAGAATCAAACTTGACGGAGAGGTATATAGCACCAGGGATGTGAACCTTATCCTGCGGGAGAAAGCAGGTGCCAAGCTTAACAGAGGACAAATGCGCACCACAAAGACAGCTGAGCGCATGTGAGGAATTGGGGCCACAGCCCATCGCTGGAGGCGAGGGCCCCAGAAAGCTGCCCAAGGTGAGAGGGAAAGGTTCCTAACCACCGCTGTAAATAAAAACGGGAAGGAATCCAACAAGAGGGAACGCTGACTGACTCAAAATTATAATGGCGGCCAGGGTGGGTGTTTGGAGTGGCAAACCTGAGGGCACAGAAGAACCTTGGTTGAAAGGTAAACGACGAAAGGGAAATGCTATTCTATGGATTCAAGTTTCATATCCTGAATCTGCAGGCTATGAACCAGCTTAGTTTAGTTCTCGCAGCAAACAAGCTAAAAATGAAAGGCTCCGATGAGCCTGGAACGCTAAGAGGTGGCTGCTCTCTGCAGCTCTTCAGAACAATTCACTCCTCCAGCTTCTCCTCCATATGGATTTCTGCGCTGAGGGTGGCTGAATCATCCCACGGCTAAGATGCACCAGAACGACCCATGTTCTAAAGAGGACTCTGCTTGTTCTGCCCAGGCATGATTCACTCCTCCGGAGGTCTCCATGGTGCATTATTAAGAGAGCTGAGACAGGTAAGAGTGACTCACGCGGAGAAAAAAAGGTGGGCTCCAGGGGTGGGAGGCTTCTGTAGCCTGTGGGGCAAACTTGGGCTTCCTCATTTGGCCCACTGGGCCATTCTGGGGAAGTCATACCTCCTGCTCCACAATGTCTTCACACAATATGTCAGGTGTGGGTAAGGGGAAGGCTTCAAAGGAACAATCGAGAGGTTAAGGTGGGCTCCTGGTTTCTTCACTGGAGCAAAGCACACTCAGACCCGTCTCTCAGCTAATAGCTAGTAGGAGCACACTTTGCCCAAAGAGGGGGAGGCAGTTTCTATTCAACAAAAACCTCTTCTGCCTCCCAGCGCTGCTCTTTGGAGATGCCCCGGTGTGGCTCCTTCCCACGTCCCACAAAGGAGCCACAGGTTGTTGCACCCACTTGCAAAATTCCCTTGTGCGGAGGTTCCCAAGCTTAGAAACTGCAGTGCATATGCCACCCTCCGAGCACATCTCGTTTCCACCTACACATAAATTATCTCAGTCATCCATTCAAATATATAAAAGGATGTCACATAGAGGAGGGATAAAGGTTGTTTTCTGCTGCTCCAGAGAAGCAGACACGGAGCAATGGTCCCAAACTACAAGAAAAAAGATTCCACCTAAACATTAGGAAGAACTTCCTGACAGTAAGAGCTGTTCGACAGTGGAATTTGCTGCCAAGGAGTGTGGTGGAGTCTCCTTCTTTGGAGGTCTTTAAGCAGAGGCTTGACAACCATATGTCAGGAGTGCTCTGATGGTGTTTCCTGCTTGGGAAAGGGTTGGACTCGATGGCCCTTGTGGTCTCTTCCAACTCTATGATTCTATGATTCTTTGATTCTAACCCACCTCAGAAGGTAGGCAAGAATTGCTACACCCTGTTTTGTACATGGGGAAATTAAAGCCAAGACCGTGTTGCCCATCTTAAGGGTTTTTGCCTGGATGGAATGTGTCCTTGTTACTTGGATGAAGTCTCTCGCTTGCAAGGGTGGAGGCAGAGAGGGTTGTGTGAGGGCGTGTAGTCACTAGCTGGCATTGGCTGCCCTGCTCATTCTTGCCTCTGGCCATGCCCACCACTGGCATGTAGCCCCACCCCTGCCCAGAAGTTTGCCCAGAAGAGAACGTGGCCGAAAAAAGGTTCCCTGTGCCTGCCTTACTTGGAAACCTGCCTTTGTAAGTAAAGCCAATAAGGCCATTTTCTCTCTCCTGCCCACGTCCCAGCTCTTGGGGGGCCGTCACCGTAATTTCACACAGGTGATGTCAGACTGCTGGGGGGGGGGGAAGTACCTCAAAATTTGTGTTGTTGTTATAGGGGTGCTTGGACTCCCGCACTTGGACGGCCATCCCGGGCTCCTCCATGAACTGACAGGCCGTCAACGCCATCGTCGCCAACATACTTTCGTTGCAGCCGCGGAGCACTTTCAGGAGAATCTGCAGAGAGCACAAGTTAAACCGGCTTCAGAAGGCGAAGGCGGGTTTGCAAATGCAGCACAGTTGGTATCATCATCACTCCATCAGCTCTGCTGAGACAGGCCAGCCCCATCAGACTTCTCCCCTCGACTGGCACCTGGGGGCAGCCATTCCCTCAAGATGCCTCTGTGGGAAATGGGGAGCAAAAGGCTCATTCCATCAGCTTTGCTGAAAGACCAGCTCCATCAGGCACCTCCCACCCTTGAACGGTGCCAGCTGGTCAATATGAGAACAGCCCTTTCAGAACTGGTTTCTCAGCTTGATTTCCCTCCCTGTCCCTTTTCCATTGTGTGCCATGGGTGTAAGCTTGTGGGGCAGGGACTTTAATTGATTGAATGTATTCTCTGGCAGGTTTTAAAGAGCCCTTTCCAAAGCCACAATCTTTCAATATGCCAGGGAGGGGTGTGTGTGTGTGTGTGTGTGTGTGTGTGTGTGTGTGTGTTTCTCTCAGAAAAAACTGCTACCTTCTCGCACAGCTGTTTCTCCTCCAGCTGCAAAAGCATATCCAGGATGTACGTCATGTGAGCCGGACCGCTGAGCTCCAGCATCTCTTCACTGATCGCCACGTCGTCGGGCCACTTGGCTAACAGCAAAGCCAAGGCGTGCCTCGCGTAAAGGACGGCGGTGGCATCGTTGACCCGGTAGAGGTAGCCGCGCACGGCCTTCTTGCTCCTGGAGTCCAGCTCCTTGTGCAGGAGAACGGAGCTCTTGGTGCGACGTTGCTTGGCGTAGCTGAGCTGGAGGTCGCTTTCCGTGTTGGTGATGAGCTTCTGGGTGATGGGGTTGGATTCTTCTGTGGCCTTGTTGCAGGGGGCAGGCTTGGACTGTAAAACAGGAGCAGGCTGCAGAGATTCGGGGTTATATTTCACTTCAAAATCCAACACCACTTACCACTCTGGGGCTTTCCTAGGCAGATGCAGTCCACATAGTTTGCGGCAGCTGTTTTCCATAGCTACTATGGACTGGAAACTTACATTACTGTGAGGCAGCTGAGAATGAGGGATAGCAGTTCTTAGCTCAACTGAGCATCCTGGCTGAGTGGGGAGGTTTAAATTGAGGCTTCCCGTGTCCTAGTCTAACCACTACACTTCACCGAATCAGCCACACTCATTTGCCACTGGAGACTAGTGTGACTCTTGGTGTCAACATTATGAACCTTTCTAAACTGAGTATTTATGTATTGCTTCTTCCTTCTTCTGTATACTCCCAATTCTTGGGATTCTGCAGTTTGGACATGCTGGATTCATTGCTATTTGCCCACCTGAATACTTCCAAATGTTTTATTTTATGTGCATTAGGTGCTCCTAGTACACTGATGTACGTGGAAGACTCACCAGACATGGCACAATAATCATGTCCGTATCGAGCGCTTTGGAAATCTGCTCCTCCGACCGCAAGCACTTGCTGGGCTGCCATTTCTGAGCCAATGTCCGGATCCTCTCATCCGTTGTCACCACATCACCGTCAAACCTTTAAGGGCACACCCAAGCATTTTGCAGTCAAATTCCAGAAACGTAAATAAAAAACAGGATCTTTGCATGAAAAGCCTTCTCCATTTACATTCCTGATGCTACTTCCCCTGGAAGGCTTTTGTTTGCTGAAATCTTGAATACGCTGATTGCAAAGCAGTTAAGTATTTAATGCCTCCCAGCTCTAATTTGCAAGATGCAAAGGGCGTGGAGAGCCGAGTTGGCTGACAGCAAGAAGCCAACCTACCACTTAGCTGCTCTCCAAGGGGAAGGAGTATACAGCACAGGGAAAGCCTAGAGGCTGCCCGCTAAATGGTGATGGACTCCAACTCCCAGCATCCCCAGCTACCAACATGGCCAATGGTCAGGATTATCATTATTCCACTTAATTTATTAATCGCCTTCTAAACCACTGTCTCAAGATCATCTACAAACAAGGTAATTCAAAAACAGCTTAAAAGCACGAAAATGGCAAATGCACTTATACGAAAACTAAAACCCTAACGAATGAGCACTCATGGTAAAGACCCCTTTATCCCACTGGGAAAGCCCGTTGGAACACAATTATCTTCACTTGTTTCCAGAAAGTGTATTTCTTGGCAGGAATGCTATTCTGCAGAAACAGGGCAGCCATGCTAAAAGCCCTGCTCCCAAGTTGCCACAAAGTGGGTTTCTGAGGCCTTTGGAACTTGCAGGAGAGAAAGCAGTGAGCCACTGAGACTGTAAGGGATGAGGAGGTTGCTCAAGTAACCTGGTCCTAAGCTGGTCCCAGGTCGAAGGGAGGTGGTGTCCGACACACATCTACAGTGGGTCACATTGGCTGCTCTTGTTATAGTGGAAGAACCTGACAGCAAGGCCTGTGCCTGGACTGCCTTCATTGGCTGACTCACTTCAGAGGAGGAATGCTCCTCTGCACAATGTAATTCCCTGCACTACATTGGGCGAATGGGGTCCATGGGGTCACGAAGAGTCGGACACGACTAAACAACACCACCACCACATTGGGTGAATACTGTTCTTTAGAAAGGTACTCAACTCTTCCTCATAACAGTTCATTAAAACACACACAAGCAACCCCTTCTTCCCATCCCACTCCTGGAAAGGTGGTATCCATAATGCTCTTTCCCTCTTTTATTTATTTGTCCTTTTATGTTGTTATCTCACCTTTCTTCCATCACGGAACCCAAGAAGGCAGACATGTGCTTCCTAGGCAGTCACCCACCCAAAGCACTGGCCAAGACCCCAGATGTGCTCATACGCCTTCAAAACATGTCCTTTTGTTCCAACATTGATCGGTCAAGCCGGTGCATGCACCCACCCAGCTCCTCATTTCCAGCTAGCCTTGGGAACTCCTTTACCTCTTCTGGACCTCCAGGAAGAAAGAATCGGTCCTTTTCATTTGCAATTCGTACATGGCCCGAAGGATATGCAGAGGGGCGTCAAGGGCATCGTGGGTCATCTGGAATTAAGTTCAACAGGGGTAAAAAGTGAGGGAAATGGTCAATGCTTTTACTCTTTGCTTCTGGGGGACTATGATTCAACAATGGGTGTGTGAATTGCATGTGTTGTATGTGTGAGTCAGCCTTTGGAAGTCCCAAATTTGAAATCGGGTTTCATGAGCACATTTAAGCAATGCATTCATTAAGCTTTCTTTGTTAGTATCTTGTGGGGCCACAGAAAGGGGAGTTCCTGCTGCCTAATCTATCAGTTCATCCTGAGAACCATCAGAACTTCACCCAAAGCTGCTGAACAAAGATGTAAAAACAGCATCAGCAACTGTGGTCCAGTAGTACCTCAAAGACTAAGAAGTTTCCTCCTATGGACTAGAGTTCATTTCAGAGAAAGACACTTCACACATCTGCTGAAGTGGGCTCTAGTCCCTAGGTCTGGACATGATTGGAAACTAGCCAACTGCACAAAGGTAAATATTACACTTCTTGCTCCACCCACTTTTGCCTCTGGCCCTGCCCACCACTCGCATGTGTTCCACCCCCCAAAGGTTCCTTAGAAGGGAATGTGACCCCACAGACTGAAAAGAGTTCCCCACCCTCGAAATAAGACCCGATCTGTGCAATGTGAGCTAACATACTGTGCTGCTTGGTGGCCTGGGCTAGCTCAGTTGGGAGAGCACGTGACTCTTAATCTGAGGGTTGTGGGTTCGAGCCCCACATTGGGCAAAAGATTTCTGCATTGCTGGGGGGTCGGACTAGATGACCCTTGTGGCCCCTTCCGACTCTACAATTCTGAGATTCTTGCCTGTTGCTAGATAAATGTCAAAAGCGTACCAGGAAGCATATTTTGGTGGTTTCATCCAAGCCCTCCAGTGGATCGAGCCTGTTCTGGTCAGCATCCGTGGGAGTGACAGCAGACTGATCCAATGCTTGATCCTGGTCCCTTTCACCAAGGTCTGGGCTCTTGTGCTCCGCCAGGGAGCTTATCTCCTTTTTCGATGAGTAAAGCATGATTGACAAGATCTGCAAGAGACAAAATGCAACTTGAATGTCGGTGGCAGACTAACCAGGCCACACAACCTGTAGGCTGACCTTCGTCAACCTGATACCTTCCAGATGTTTGGGACTTCAGCTCCAACAACAACAACAATTTTTAAACCTTTCCACTCTAGGTGGTTTCCAGCAAATGGGGGGGGGGGGGGAGGAAATGTCAAACATTAAAAACTTCCTGATACATCCCAGCCAGCATAGCCATATCTGATCGGAGTCGTGGTCCAAAAAATATGGAAGGCACCAGCCTGGTGACGGGTGCTACAGAGCCTTTTTGGCTAAGGATGGGGGTATAAATGCCTGACTGCAATTGCAGTCAATATCTGAATCAATGCAACATATGTGGCTGCCCTGTACAGAGTTAGGCCCACCCAGCTTAGCACTGTCTGAAAGGACTGGCAGGAGATATAGGTTATTATGTTGATATGGCAGCGTGGGAAAGTCTTTGGAAAGGAGATTTAAAATTTATAGCATGCTTACGCATTAAAAGAAAACCACATGAAGCTGATGTATAGATGGTATTTGATGCCTAGCAAACTGGCAGAAATGTGTAAGTCTAAATCCAATGTATGTTGGAAGAGGGTACTTTTTCACATGTGGTGGTCCTGTAAGGTTGCAAAAGCCTTCTGGGAAATGATTTATAATGAACGGGGGGGGGGGGGAATGCTTAAAATAACTAAGATCAGAAAGAACTATTTATCTATGCTACCATGGCTGCCCAAATGATATATGCACAAAACTGGAAAGAGGAACTGACCCCCAAAAGAGATGAATTGATGGAATAAGCAGGGATGGCAAAACTTAGCAGAAGATTAAGAGATCAGGATGATAAACTCTTTGTAGCAGAATGGGGGAAATTTATTGAATATATGAAAGCAGCCTGTAAACAATTAAAAACATTAGCAGGATTGATATAAACACGAGCAGTAAGGATTTTAAGGGAATTAAAAACAGATAAATGGGTAAAAAGGATAAATTAAGATATGCAGTAAGAGAATCTTATAGAAAAGTAAGAAACTGCAGAAGAGGAGGGAGGGAAATCGAAGAAAACATTACTGGATTTGTGTGTGATTTATATTTATTGTTGAATAATGTAAAATGGGAAAATGGGAAATAAAAATGTATTTTTTAAAAAAAAAATATATGAAATGACTGGCAGGAGGCTCAAGAGGAATTAGTCCTGTTTAGGTGTTCAAAATAAGGCTCAAAATGAACACAGTTAAGAGTCTCCCCTCCAGACCTCCATAACTGATGCATGAAAGGTCACAAGAGGAAGACAAGGTCGGTGCAAGGATCTCCTCTACACCCCTGGAGGACTGGAAAGAGCTACCGCAGGTGAGCAAAAGGAATCGTTTCAGACGCAGGGGATCAGCAGCCCCGCCAACTTGGAGAAGCTCCTGCATTACCTCCAAGTCTCGGAGAAGCCAGGTCTTACTGAAGCCTGTTCCTTTGCTGCACTTCTTCACCAGCAATTTAAGCAGACCCGTCTGAAGGAAGGCGGTGGAAATTTCTTCAAAGGGATGCATCTGCCAAAGGCAGGGGAGAAAAGAGAAGAAAAACCTGTTGAAACCAGATGTATCACAGCCCAGATGGAAAACTGCTTGCCTGATGTGGCTTTCGTGTAATCTTTACATCTTAAACCTTATACTTGGCTGCTTGAATTATACTCTCTGAACCGCTTTTTATTCCTGCCTCTGAACAATATCATATTCAAAAGGCATTGGGCGCATGAAGAAATAGGGAGCGACCAGGAATAATGCAAATCTTCTTCCAGCACCTTTTTCTGAGGTTTGCCCCCTTGTTTCTTTGAACTGGGGTTGGCACCGTTCTGCTTTCTTCTACAGGCCACTTCCAAAGTCAAACGGATTTCACGTTTGTTTCCCCCTCTTCCCTCCCCGTTCCTTTCCCCTTGTGTGCTATGTTATCTCTTTTTAGAACTGTAAGCCGGAGGGCAGGGGGCATTTAGTTTTAATGGCTTGTCTGCAAGCCACTCTGGGAGCCTTTTCAGCTGAAGAGTGCGGGATCCTAATGCTCTAAACCAGGGTTTCCCAAACTTGGGTCTCCAACCTTTGCTGGACTACAACTCCCACCATCCCTAGCTGGCAGGACCAGTGGTCGGGGATGATGGGAGTTGTAGTCCAACAACAGCTGGCAAAACCCTGCTCTAAATAAATAAGGTGTAGTGAAGACCACTGGCTTCGCTGCCTAGATCCACCGCACATAGTACCTGCCAGGCTATACTGTACCTTAAGCGTCCTGTATAGCCCCTTCAGGGCAAGAGATAAGACCCAGGTTGCTTCCACAGCCTCTGCAAAGCTGCTGTTGATGCTGGTCTGGAGGAGATGGCTGGTGATGAACACAAAGTGCTGGAGGTACTGCCGCAACTGGCACCGAGACTCGTCATCGGCTTCTCCGCACGGCTGAACCAGCTGGAGGTCTTTCACTAGAAAGCAGAGGAAAGAGGTAACTGTGCAGGTCTCTGCTGGGGATCATGGCCTGGTTCAGTACTGGGGCCAACCTTGACCTAACACCCCAAGTGTTCCACGGAGAGCATCAACCCAAACATCAATTCTATTTGCTTAAAAAATAAACAAAATCAGGTATACATAAAAGTGGGACGCTGATTGTGCATCAAAATAACCCCAATGCAGGCAGCAAGGTAGAATATAGAGATTTTGTGGTGCCGCAGCATTTATTTTGCCAAACGTGCCACTGTTTAAGCAGCCACCTCTGAGCTTCTGTCTAGAAAAGTAATGCATAAAAATGGTGATGCGTTCAAAGAACCAAACACCTGAAACCCATTCTCAAATCCCATCCAATTAATTTCCCGCAACAGTGAAAAATGAACTGCCTTAGAAATAATAAAAGAAAATAGGATTCATGGGGTTCCACAACAGTCTTCGTGTTGTGTGGCCATCACTCTCATTCATTCATTCAAACATTTTGATTCCTTCTGCCTGCCAAGGTCATTTTTACCTGTGATCTCTGGAATCTATGCCTTTATATGGATTTTTAATGATGTGCATTTTATTTGCGGGGTGGTGGTATGCAACTAAGTTCCATTCACAGCAGACCCATTGAAATGAACGTGACCTCATTACAGCCATTAATTTCAACAAGTCTATTCTGAGTAAAGCTTAAGTTGAACACCAACCTGGGTGTTGCATTTGTTTTTACTGTTTGCATTTTAATATGTTGTTGTGGTGTTGTGATTTTAAACTGTTGCCCTGAATGGCAAAAGGACACCAGAAGGGCAAGGCAGAAATTTCTGTGTGAAGGAAGTAAAACAATTCATTCATTTGTTAACCAACTAACACAAGTCACTTCTTTAAAAAAGAAAAAAAGTGAGTGTTCTAGCCCTTGTGACTGTGAAGGCAGCTAAGAGCAAAACCAAGTGGTGCAAGAAAGGGGGATCATGCTGAGATTAAGATGAAAGGAAGAGGTGTAGAACCTGCTTTTCTCTTCCGTGTTTTCATGTCCACAACCACCGCCCTGTTCTTCTCTGTGAAGTGCTTGAGGATGATCACGTTGTGGGCCTCATTTGCGTTGTCGATATACACAGACCGGGTCCCCATGCACAAGACCTGTAGGCAGCGGAGAGAGAAAGAAAGAGAGCAGAGAGGAGGTCAAACTCCAGGCAAGGACTGACCACGACTAACTTTTATGCATCCTCCCCTGCCCTAGCAAAATGCATTTTTGTTGTTGTCGTTGTTGCAATTGTGGCAGCGCTCCCTGGGAAATGGTTCCGCAGCGGCAGTGCTCTAAAGCTCAACACACTCACCTCTGGAAAGCCTACAAGTACCAGCAAGGTAAAGATGTTGGTGTGTTTCAGCTGGAAGGGCAGCTGCTTGATGCAGTGGTCTGTGAACGCAGCAATCACACTGTGCCATTGTGCAGAGGCGTTCAGGGCTCGGAGGATGTCGGCCATAGTGCATGCCCAGTCGAGGCCTACACGGCTGAAAAACAAAAAGTTTGGGGTTTTCTTAGCCTGAGCAGCCCATTTAGCTGTGTGTCTGTGTGCGCTATTCATGCACCAGTGAGGTTTCCAAAACGACAAATGACTCCAATGATCAAGCAAAGGCACGCTTCCCTCTGATACTTAGCAGAGATTCCTTAATCAAGGGTGGACAAACTTTCTTGGAAATGACAGCTGGCCTCCCCCCATAGAAACAGCATGTTTGGTACACTCTAGGGCAGTGGTCCCCAAATCTTTTTGGGCTACTGCCCCCTCCATGGGTCCACAAACTCATCCCCACTGCCTCCTGCCCAATAAAAAGCATTATTCAGAATACTGTAGTCGTTTACACAGCCCGCTAAGGATGATAATAACACCAAAAAATTCAAAACAGTAATGATAAACTGCACATTCATTCAAAATCCAATCAAAACTATTTAATTAATTCAACAAAACTGATGAACTAGATCCAGCTATTACCGATAATGAGATATCTTGTGAAAACTCAGAACCACAAATACAAAGAAACGTGACTATAGCTTTGAAAGCAATCAAGAGCAGTAGAAGGTGTTACACTTCAGCCTCTAGCCCCACCTCCAATGCCATCTCTGCCACCACCTTGCTAATTCCACCACCCCTGGGGTGAGGGGGTACTGCTCACTGCTGCAGGGTAAAACCATCACCTTCTGAAGACCTACAAAGCTGAACCACAAACCGTAACAGCTTCCACTAACCAGCTCATGTTGCCAGGATGGAATGGGGACGGGTAAATGCCCCCTCACTATGCCAGAGTCCAGGCTGGTGCAGCAAAGAGGCCTGGATCAGGCCCACTGTAGTGATACGACAACAGCAGGGCCAGCTAGGGACTCAGTGGATCCTGTGCTTGCCCAGTGCCGCAGTCCATGGGGGTGTGGGGGTGTCTTGCACTGGCTCTTGCAGGCGGGGAGACCGCCTGCAATAACTTCTGCCCACCTACCATTCCCTATTCCAGGATTAGGCAGAGGAAAACTTTTTTCTATGTACCTGTCCAGGCAAACTGCTCCCAAGCTGAAGAGGAGATGGGTCGTCTTCCATCCTTCTGGCACAGAGGACCCATCAGCAGCAACGAGGCCGTGCTTGGCCGAGAGGACCGTGGTCACGGCAGCATCTACTTCTGCAGGCATCAGCCTCCGAATCAACTGGCCCAGGAGCCCCAGGGTTAAGTGGTAGGTTTCATTCAAATGGCCGGCATTTGAGATCACAACTTGAAACATGAGCGGGAGGATCTGGTCCAGGTTCATCAGAGACATCGTCGAGTCCTGCAGAGAGGGGAGAAGGGGGCAGGAAATCAGAGGACTGGGGATGTGCTTCACTCCTTTTCTCCGTTTCCAGTTTTTGCCTAATTCCAGCTGGGAATGGACTGCTGGTCTCACCTGAAATGTGTTTGTAAGGTAAAGGTAAAGGGACCCCTGACCATTAGGTCCAGTCGTGGCCAACTCTGGGGTTGTGGTGCTCATCTCGCTTTATTGGCCGAGGGAGCCAGTGTACAGCTTCCGCGTTATGTGGCCAGCAGGACTAAGCCACTTCTGGTGAACCAGAGCAGCGCACGGAAACACCGTTTATCTTCCCGCCGTAGCGGTACCTATTTATCTTCTTGCACTTTGACGTGCTTTCAAACTGCTAGGTTGGCAGGAGCTGGGACCGAGCAACGGGAGCTCACCCCGTCGTGGGGATTCAAACCACTGACCTTCTGATCGGCAAGTCCTAGGCTCTGTGGTTTAACCCACAGCACTACCCGTGTCCCAAAACAAATGTCTTTGTAATGGGTGTCAAATCAACACCTGGCCTTCAAGGCAAGAAATGTTCTGAGTCAAGAGCACATAGCTCTTTCCTGTCCTCACTCAGTCTGTTTCCTGCCTTCATCCAAGGTGGGCTGTCTATCCAGCTGTTTATTCACCTCTGCTTTTTACGAGCAGGCCCAGGGTGGATGGATCAGCCTCAGGCTGTCCCATTCAGCAGTCAGCTGCACTCTCCACACCCAGTTGCAGGTTCAGGTGGTTTGATGGGGTCCCAAGGATGGGAAAAGGACATCCCCACCGCCCAGTTCTTTGTCAAGCCTCTGCCCTCTTCTCCTCCAGCTGCTTTACCCACTTCCATCTTCTTGCCACCCAGAAACTCCCTGGCTTCCCTTCACCCAGTTTGTGCAGATTCTTACTGATTTCAAGCGAGGCAACATGGCAGCCAGCAACCCAAGAATCCTCTTCTGGGAGCACTCGGCAAATATCTCCTCTTGGCTGGGCATTGCCTTCGCTTCAGCTCGGCATGGAGTCAAAATGTCGGCAACTTCAGCATCTGCAAAACAAAAGAAAGCAACATAAATTTCTCCAAATTGCAGAATTGTCATTACTGTTGAGGTAGCAGGTTCACAGTGTGCTCCCTCCACGTGCTTGACTTTCTCTCGCTTTCGGCGCTGACCATGGTGCAGCATTGCATCTGCAATGTGATAACCGTGGTTATCTTTAACTTTCCTTATATTTCCTTATGCCCTGCAAGATCAGACCAGAGGACCATCCGGTCCAAGAGTCCTGTTTCCTACAGCAACCAACCAGATGCCCCTGGGAAGCCCCTCGCAGTAAATGAGTAGATCATGGTTAATCACCAACAGATGGTATTTAGAGGCATGTCTCAGATCACTGAGGATACAGCCATGGATTGATCTTTGAGTACACTGTCAGCAGTATGCTGGTGTCACACAGCTCTACTTCTCCTTTATATCTGCAGGTGAGGCAATGGATGTGCTAGACCCTTCTCTTGCCTTGGCAATAGACTGGATCGGAGCCAACAAACCGAAGCTCAATCCAAGTAAGACTGGGCCACTGTTAGTGGGTGGTTCCCTAGAAAGAATGGATGAGAGGTGGCCTGCCCTTGATGGGCTTACATTCCATCTGAAGGAGCAGGTACATAGCTTAGGGGTACTCCTTTGCTGTCGCTGGAAGCTCAGGTGGCATCAGCTTCGACTGGTAGTCCCGCGGTGCCACTATCTGGACAGGGATAGCCTAACTTCTGTTGCCTATGCTCTGGTAACCTCGTAAGCCAGATTACTGCCACGCGTTATACCACCTCTCCCCATATGAACCAACCCAGACCCTGTGATCATCACCTGAGAGCCTTCTTGTGTCTCCCCCAAAAGAGGCCCAGAGTGTGGCTCCCCACTAATGGACTGCTCTCCCCAGGGAACCTCACCTGGCATCTTCATTATACAGCTTTAGGCACCAGGCAAAAGTGGTTGTTTCTTATAACTAAGCCTTTGTCTGATTAACATTCTATGTCCTTCTAAACATGTTTGTAGGAGGGTGGTGGTGGTTTTTGATTTGTTCTTGTTCTTATTATGTATTTTGTGTTCTCGTTTTGTATGTTTATGTTGTGATCTTCGGATGCAAGGCGGGCTACAAATTTAATAAATAATAATAATAATAATAATAACCCCTTTAAAAGTCCTCTAAGTTGGTGCAATGCATGGTGTGAAGCAGCACTTCTTCGAAGCATCTAGCCTCAATTTAGCCAGTCCTCCAAGCCACCTGCACTCCCAAGCACAGCATCACTTCCTATTTGCAGTTTAGTGCTAATCAAGGCTTACTCAATGTTCATATTGGTAAACTATGACTAGCACTTACCTTTCCTCTATTAAGTTCTCTGAACATGCATAAACCTCTGCTCAGAAATTTTTCCCTCTCCTTCCACCAACTCATTTCTCCACATTTAAGATAAATATAGTTTGTAAGGCTGCTGGCTAGGGTGTCTTGAAAGGCACTTGGTACATTTTAGGCAATTTAAAAATGATTACTATCGACTACATGTTATTACCAGCTGCAGGCGCAGAGTAATTTTGATGCCAAACAATGACAGAGCCACCAACTTAGAAGAAACATGTTCAAATGATAAAGGAGAAAGACATTTAAAAACAGAGTAGTGACTTGTAATTCCAGGAACCAAAAAGGAAGTAATCTTTACCTGCAGATATAGATTCCTTCGCTTGAAAATCTGAATTAAGGTCAAGCTTCTCTCTCTCTTGTGTTACCACCTCTTTCTTCAGTGGAAGGCCGTTGGAGGGCTTGCCCTCCGTTTTCACTTTCTGCGCTTGTTCGGTATCTGCAGAGGCCTGGATTTCATCAGTGTTTCCATTCCCCTACGAATAAAGGAGAGGTGAAAATTGCAACAGTGCTCTTATGCAGTTGGCAAGCCTGACTTGTCAAAAGCTAAAACAAATAGCAGGGTGGAGCACCTGCAGGTTTCAACTTCACCAAATTGGGCTGCCTTAAGAAGGTTCTCCCCCCTCAGCCAGAGGGATTTGTTTCCACTGAGTCCTGATCCAGATGGGTCCCTAACTTCCAGAGCATAAGGAATTTGATAAGGCTGTACTCCATCCTTCCTGGGATGGAGGAAACTCCCCAGCTGACAAGCGAAGGGAGTGGGTGGTGGTGATTGGCAGTGTAGGTGTGCGGGAAAGAGGACGTGTGTGCTCAATGAATGGGTGCGCTTGCCATGTTCCTCATGAGATGAGACCTTCGATTTCTACACTTTTGAACTATTAGCTATCAGCCTGAAATTACCACAAATACACAAAACCAAGGTGAAGTCAGATTCAGGCCCTGGGAAGCCATCATTCATTCCACCCACCTCTCATGTCTCTTTGTTAACTAAAATAGGATTCTTCATCAATAACAATATTCACATGTGAAGGTATACCACTGTTAATCGTTTGCTGTGAATGTGGAGCTCACTCCCACCTTCTAGAAAACAGGAGTCAACACCCTCCTGTTCTGCCTTATCTGCTTATAAGCTGCAAAAATCTGCAGTGCAGGGCAGCTTTTGCCTACCCGGTATATCCTACAGCTGTTTTGGTTTATAACTCACAGCAGACCAAGCCAGCATGGCCAAAGGATGCTGGGGCTGAAGAGAGTTGTAGTCCAAAACATCTGGAAGGTACCATGTACACAGAAGTTGGTATAGGCAGTCATTATAGCTGCAGAGAATCATAAAAAGCGACACCAAAATAGGGACCAGTTTGAAGCCTCTTTCATTTACATTGAAGCATTTTTAAAGATATATATTTACGTTGCAGTGGGTGAAAGATGCAGATGTTTCCATGGCTCTCTCACTAGTACCGTCTGTGGAATTTTCAATTGATAGTATCCCCTTTTCAGGTAAAGATTCACTTTCTGGCAACATGCAGAGCAGAGCGAGGCTTTTCAAACCTGGGTGTGGGGGAAGGAAGATAAGATGATCCAAAAGCAGAACATGAATGGACCAGATCCTAAATGCGTACAGGGGTGAGGGTAGAGGAAAAGCAGGAAATAAATCCAACTCTCATCATAATTAGAGCAAGTTCAGGAACCTGAGGGTTAAGAAAATGAACTCTGGGTCTCCCTCACCCCTCAGCAGTGTTCAAGAATCCAGACCAGCTCATATGGGGTTTACTGCCACTGCTGAAAGCCTCCCTTCCAAATTATCCTATTCCCTAGCCACCAGGGATGGGGAAAGGCAGCCTTATGGCCTGAACAGTCCACACTGGGTAGAGAGTAGTTTAGCAAAAAGAGCAGTGCAGGTACAACGTGTTTTGACCGCGGGGGTTTTAAATGCTGGAAGAGGGTGTCCCAACAACCCCCTAATCCTTTATTATTTAAATTTCTTAGCCACTTTTTTTCTATGGCAACTCAAAGTGACTTACAATATTTTAATCAAAAAACACATACACCGGCAAAAAACCAACACTCCTACAATAAAGCATCCCACCGATGCAAAAAGTTAACCTCTGCAATCTCCATCCTGAAATGGAATTCAGATGCAGACCTTATGGCAGTGCGCAAGGATCCCCCAGTCCTCCCTACGCTGCTGAACTACACTTCCCATCAGCCTCAGCAGGCATGAACAGTGGCCACGGATGAGGGGAGTTGTAGTTCAGTAACAACCAGAGGGACAAAGGCTCCCCACTCCTACCTTACAGCTTTATATCAAAGCAACAGGCCTTAGCACGTGGGCAGAAACTATGCCTGGGATAAGCAATGTGTCGTCCCCCACTCCCACCGATGCTCTGCTCTGGGTCTGAGCAGCCATGCCCATGTCCTTCACCTTTCCCATGCTGCACTTTCACCAGGCAGTCCCCAATCAGCTGGATGCACTGCTGCTGCAGGGCCCTGGCGTGGGCGACGACCTGGGGGTCAAGCGCCTCCTCGCCATCCCCTTGCTTGCCGCTTGACAAGTCGGCGCTGTAGAGAGCCAGAGCGGAGAACAGCAACCAAGAGTAGTTGTGAAGGTAGGGCTGGATGAGCCGATGGCGGTCACTGATCCGGATGGTCATCATTGGGTGCACTGTGACGCTGTGGGTGGGCAGGTGGCTAAAATGGAGGGGAGGGGGGAAGAAAAGCAGAACTTCTCGTTACGATGGGATGGCTGGCACTGCTACTAGAAAAATGTCGGCAGGGTGCATGTGACTGCCTCTAGGCGCAAAGCGGGGTTGTGCTCTGCGGGGCACACGAGCACAATACAAGTCTCTGCAACCTGGACTGTCATCTTCTTTCTTGCTTATTTTCTGAAAATGCTTACAACATACAATCCTCGTATGCTCCCAACCCCCTCAAAAGTACTGCTCCATCCATATGGGATCTGCACAGTTCCTGGCACTGGAAACAAATTCATAGGGCAAGGATGTAGAGGTACCCTATTCCTAATGTGTCAGATTAGTAGGTTCAGGGGCGGGGTGTTCATAAAAGAAACCAGGTACACCCGGCAAGCGTGTGGGCTCCCCACCCCTGACTCAAGCTAGATTGGGAGAAGTGCTGAGCAAATTGCACCTGCGGATTAGCCAGGATTTGCCCCCACCCCTCCACCGATAATGCCAAAAAGTAAAGGGAAAGGTAAAGGGACCCCTGACCATTAGGTCCAGTTCTGGCCGACTCTGGGGCTGCGGCGCTCATCTCGATTTATTGGCCGAGCGAGCCGGCGTACAGCTTCCGGGTCATGTGGCCAGCATGACTAAGCCGCTTCTGGTGAATCAGAGCAGCACATGGAAACGCCGTTTACCTTCCCGCTGGAGTGGTATCTATTTATCTACTTGCACTTTGACGTGCTTTTGAACTGCTAGGTTGGCAGGAGCAGGGACCGAGCAACAGAAGCTCACCCCGTCGCGGGGATTCGAACCGCCGACCTTCTGATCGGCAAGTCCTAGGCTCTGTTGTTTAACCCACAGCGCCACCCATGTCCCAAAGTAGGGGTGCCCAATTCCCAAGCGTGATCCCGTTAAGATTCAGAAGGTTGTGAAGGCACAGTACCTCTCAGAGTACTTCTTGGCGGAGTAACACCCAAAGCAAAGGTCAAAATCTTCGCACACGTTGCAGTTCATGCGCTGCCCAACGATAATGCCCTGGCAGTGGTCGCAGGCATATTCCATATTGACCATGTCGTGGTTCGCCTCGTGGCCTTCGGGTCTCACTCCGCCTACATGGGATGCAAAGGGACAGCAACGGGTGTTCAAAGCAGCCACCGTTCATTCAATCTCTACACCACTCTTGCAGCAGAAGTGTTGAATAAAGCCGTTTCCTCAGCCTCTGCTGCCTAGTACCTTCCAGATGTTTTGGACTACAGCTCCCATCAGCCTCAGCCAGCACATGGGGGTGTAAGCTGTAATGCCAAACATCTGGAGGGCACCAGGTTGGCAAAGGCTGATATGTTCCGATTTCTCTTTCTTAAACAGGCTTAAAAATGACCCTTTGGGGTGCACACTCAGTGTCTTTGCATGGGCCAAGAGCCAGAAGGTTCAAAGTCCTTGCTGGTAAGACTTTTGAATGGCAAAAAATTGAGATGTTTTGCTTGCATGGAAAATGCCTTGCTGGATGTGACCAAAGACACATTTAGGTTCCATCAGCAGCCCATTGGGAGTCTCTGGGAAACTTGTGAGAGACGGAAAAGCACTTCTTCTCCACTGCGTCTGGTATTCTGAAGTTTACTGCTTTGGGCCATGGAGGTTCCATTTAAGTATCACGACTTATCACCTGAAGTGAGAAATGGGGAGGCCAAGGCTCCAGTTCAAAGCCTGTCTTTGACACTTCCGGGTCCGCTTGGAGCAGAGAAATGGGGAGCCGGTGGCCCTCCAGATATCGCTAGAATGCAGCTTCCATCAGCCCCAGCCTGTATGGCCAAGGGTCAGGGATGATGGGAGTTGTAGTCCAGCAACATCTGGAGGGCCACAGCTTCCTTATCACTGCCCCAAAACACAAATAAGCTTGGGTTGATGTGAGTTGGGAGTTTAGAGAATAGCTAGAGGGCTGCAGGTTCCCCATTCTTGCCCCCAAAAATAGAAAGAGGAGAGAGAGAGAGAGAGTGTGAAGGGAAAAGAAGGCAGTAGATAACTTGAAGTCCCTTTTCTCTGCTGGGAAAACAGGCCAGTAGTAGTTGATGAATGTGCTGGGAATCCACATAACATCAATCCATCTATACACATACACACCACTACTTGCAAATTATAGTATTTCCATGTTTTACACCATACCCCTCCTTTTTCTTGTGTGGACAATATTGCCTGTTTCAAAATTCAGAAAATTGGTGCCATTTTTAAAAAAAGTTAATGCAAAAGGATCTCCTTTGATGTCTACTTTTTTTAAAAAAAAGGAAAAGAAAGATGTTAAACTACAAAAAACTGAGCATCCCCTTTGAAGAAGAAACGATGCCATTTCTGGCCAGCCGGCTTACCCAAAAAGCACGTTTTGCAAAGATCCATGTCGTTGCACTGCAAGCAGCGGTAACGATGCCAAGGAGCGATCTCATCGCACCCGTCACAGGATATGTCCACGTGTAACAGGTCACAGTAGCGGGCAATGAACATGTGCATCTGGAACGAGACATGGAAATGCTTTTCACGGGCTTGCTTTGCAGTAAACTTTAAACAATAAAATGCCACCATCTTGGCTCTGCCATCATCTGTAGCATGGGCAGATCAATATATTTCTGATAGAAACCACTGAATTGTAGAGTTATTCTTAAATGCATATTTTTAATGAACATTTTGCTTTGTCTTTGAGCTTTGAACAGTACTGCAAAATCCAGAGAAGTGCAAAATCCGAGAGGTAATTGTGTTCCAAGCCACAATTAACTTCAGGAGGTGCAGCATCAGGTCAGTCCACATCAGAATATACAAGAAAATTAATTGCATGCAAGCTACAATGCCTCTAGATCAGGCATTTCCGACAGCTCGATCACGGGGCACCCTTGGTTGATCGTCCCACCCCCCAAAAAAGGTAAAAAAGCTTTGGGTCTTCCTTGCCCAAAGAAACACAACAACCTTTGGGTCTTCCTCCCCAAAAATCCAATGGGTAGATCACTGCCAGTTATTTTATAGTGGGAGTAGATCGCTGTCTCCTGGGAGTTGGACATGCCTGCTCTAGATAATGGAACAGGAACTGGGAAGAAAGCCCATCACAGGGAAACATCAGGTGGGAAGAACATGAGTTTTGCAAAGCCTGGAGGGCTTTGGAAAGAAAGCAGATGGGTGCAGAATTGCTTCTCGGAGTTTTGCTCTCTCTCTCTGCACAAACAGCGCTCTCAATTAATGCCAAGAGAGAACTTGGTTTCAGCCCCAAGGAGGCTTCTGCTTCTAAGAGCCAATTCAGGTGCAGCCTACAGTAATATTTTGAAGTAGTATCATGAGCATATACAACTCTTCCAGGTACAAACAAAGCTGGTTACACACTCCCCGCACCCCCAGATTCAAAGCTATCCTGTGAGTGAGCAATATTTTGGAACTTAGAAGTACCTAGCAGGCACATTCTGAGTTCCCAACTCCATCCGCCTATCAGTGTTTTCAACCAATGAATAAAATGTGTTTTTTTAGTCATGCTGCTGGTTCATTAAAGTAGCTCTGTGAAAGGGTTTTAAACCAGCTGAATCACATATTTTAATGCATTTCTGGTATTCTCCTCCCGACCCTGTCCCCATTTTGAAAGTTTCACAATGATTGTTGTTGTTTAGTCGTTTCCGACTCTTCGTGACCCCATGGACCAGAGCACGGCAGGCACTCTTTGTCCATGGAGTTTTCTTGGCAGGGATACTGGAGTGGCTTGCTGGTTCCTGCTCCATTCACAATGATGATAATATACTAATGTTGTTCTTATATGGTTGTTTTTAATTTGCTGGCTTGGGTGGATTTGACCCCAAAAGGCATCTTATAAATATTTAAATGCATAGATAAAATAGAAGGCAAATTAAAAATTGACAGCTAGCTAAAATGTACAGTAGTAGGAAAATGGAACATAGAAATGCCTTCCGAATCCCAAATGGGGGGGGGGGGAGAGACTGCATGCTCCCAGAGCCACAGGGTGGACTTCATAGCTCAGCAGGTTTGAAGGAGCATCCTTCAAAGCCAATGTCAGCCATCTGCCTTCTTGTGTTCAGGATACATCCTCCCTTTACCCCATCCCACAATGTCATCTCCAGTTCTCGGAGTAGGGTCCTTGGGCCTCTCGTACGTGCCGCCCCAACCCCTGCTGGCTACAATATGCCCATCCATTCCTGCCCACTCCACCAGCTCTGCCTCCACCTGCTCTACCTCTTGAGCCCTTCCACCAAACCCAGACCAAAAGTTTTCATTCTACTGACCTTCCTCTGCTTCTCTGGATCAGCCTGGCTTATCTTGTCACACCAGCTTTCAAAGACTCCTTCTTGACACTCGTCCATCCACTCAGAGTTCTGCTTGTAGTCTGCGAGTTCCTCTTCCTCGCTCCACTGGCTAGGAACAAAGGCACAAAATTAAACGCTTTCTACTTAAAACAATGGGGGAAGAGGGGCTGCAATGTTTAATGGATTAAAAGCCATTTGATTCAAGTAAAAAGAGGCCTCAGGTTAATATGCTTCCAATATCTTAACTGCAGCCTGACCCCGGTGTTCCAGATTAAGAGCCGAAGAGAAGAATTGTTCAGTGAGTCAACCACAATTATGCAAATTAATTTCATTAATGCACAGGATTGCCCCTGCCCCTTCAATCTGGAGAAAGTGGCAAGCCTGGAAGCTTGGAGGGGGTGGGGCAGGGATATCTCTTCTACAGTCCCGCTGCTCTTTTGAGGGTCTCCATCTCAGAAACGCAACAAGCATAGGTCAATGCATGGTCAGGGACAAGATCCTGCAACTTAGGGAGAATGGAAGGGCCCTGAGAACACCGCACCACTGAGGGAGTCCTTTAATGCCCTGGTTTGTGGGGTGCCCTCACCAGACCCCCTCAAACCTGTCAGCACCAAGGGAAGACCTTTTCATTTCCCCACGTTCCAGCATTTCTAAAAACTGTTTTCTGTTGTTGTTTTGCTATTTAAGGTTTTATCTCTATGTTCTATTTTTTTAAACTCAAGTCAACTATTTTTCACACTTTCACATGAGCGGATTTGTTAATGGGTGGCACAGAAAAACTTGCTGTACTCCCATTTGTTTTCATAATTAGCACAAGCACTAAACCTATCAATTTAACCCTCTTTAGGTTGCCTATTAACATTAATGCTTTAAAAATAATTTGGTCTTCTTCCAAAGAATCTCCTTGGACTGCCTGCTCTAAGTGTCCCCCATTGAATTATCTGAGGCCAGTAAGAGGGGGGGTTTTTCGGTGCTAACACCAGAGTTATGGAACAGCCTCCCCAGGGAGGTTTGCCCAATGCCAGCTTATTTCCAGCAACACCCAGGTCTTTTAAATAGCTGGTGCAGTATGACCTTCTATGTTTTTAAATCTGTGTTCTAACTTTGGAGGAGCAAGGATGCAGGTTTTGATTTCATGGTTTTATAACCTAATTTGCATTTCCAATGGGATTAGAATTATTTCCTGTTAAACCACAAAGAGAACTTTATGCTGCACTGGAACAGCATACAAATGCCATTAATAAACGAAGTTTTAAAAAGTGGGCTACTCAAATGCCTAGCCCTACCAGAAACTCACAGCCCCTACGAGCCATAGGAACAAATGTGGAATCCTGCAATGCAGGCAGTTGATATATTAATCCAAACAACAAACATCTGAGTCTCAAAACACTTCAAACACTAGGCTCCCCCACCAAGGGGAAAAAGAAAAACAAGGCATCTGTATTTTTTTAGAGAAAGCCAGTTCTTGTAAGAAACAGTAACTGCTTTGGGAAATATCTTTATTTTGCATTATTTATTCACTCGTCAGATTTCTATCCCACCTTTCAGCCAAGATCCCCTCAAGGCAGTTCTGGGCAATTCCTACAAATGCACAAGCGACTTCCCAGCCAAAATTATTTCACAGACTTTCAAAGAATCAGAGTTGGAAGGGATCCCAAGGGTGACATAGTCCAACCCCCTGCATTGCAGGAATCTCAACAGGCGGTCTCCCATTCAATTTGAAACCATACCAGACCCTGCTTAGCTTTGCAAATGTGCTAGTCATTTTGTTGCGGCACTGATAGGAGTGTCAAAGCAAAACAAACCCAGGTACTTGTCCCAACTTACCAAACTATGCTGTCATGTGTACTTATGTTCTCTCGTGACATGTTGATAAGGAGGTGTGGCAGCTGTATATCAACAAAGAAGGAAAGGTCACTTGGCTCCCAACCCATGTCCAAGAGGTGAAGGAGAGACGTCTGCACGCAGGACAAGGCAGGGAGCAACGATCTAAACGAACAGGGAAGACAAACCAGGGCAGCGCAATTAAAACACAGAGGAGCTGCAAGGTTGCAGGTGGCAAAAGCGAAGGAGAAGGGACAAACGGCCTTAATTTCCTTTTGGGGATAAAGGGGGCTATGACCAAAGGAGACAACATGATGGAATTTGCACATAGTGTGGAGGGAAACAACATTGGAAACAACCTGATTTTTCTCCCTTGTTCATAATACAGAGCCTTTCCTGTGGCTGCTCCCCTACTGTGGAATTCCTTCCCAAGAGAGATCAGACTGACTCCTCCTTCCCCTTGTTATCCTTCTGCCAGCAGGCTAAGCAAGACCTTCCTCTTCAGACAGGCCTTTGAATACTAAGGTGCAGACGAAGACTGACCACTGGGCTGCTGTCAGGGCAAACTGCATTTAAATTGCTGGTTTTAAATGTGTTTTATTAGTTTGCTTTTGTAACTTTGTGTTTTATAAAGTTTTTAATGGTTTTGAGCTGCCTTGACTCTCAACTTGGAAGAAAGGCAGGATATAAATACCTTAATAAGTAATAAATGATACTCAGAGTGATGCAATAAAATTGATTGATAGTAAGTTATGGGCAGACAATAGGATGTACTCTTCGCACAACACCAGGGACAATTACCATGGTGGTTGGAGTAAAGGAGTCTTACAAAAAAAATAAAGGATCTTGTATGCTTTAAGAGAAAGAAAGAAAGAAAGAAAGAGGTCCATACTTCTCATCGAGGTCGTTAAATCCTTTCAGAGCGTTGACCAAAAAGAGAAGAAGCTGGTAGTAAGATTCCCGTATTTCCCGGTGCAGCTCAGCCCCACAGCCTTCCAAGTGTGCAAAATAGCTGGAAAAGAAGATATATAGGCTGCTGAATTGCATTTTATAAGCCTGCCATTGTGTAATAAGCCCCAACAACCATAGCTACTTCAATCTACCATTGCACTGACACCAGAGCAGAGGGGCAATGAGAAGAACCAAAACGAAGGATTGAATGGGGGTGGGGGAATACATAACTTGAGCTACTCCCAAGATCATCCATTAAAATATGACAGTGCTAAGTGTATGACAGGTTAACCGTATCAAAAAATATTTTTTATTAAATATGCTGGCCTCGGGTACCCCCATCAAAGGTGTAGGCCATACTAAGAATGATGGACCAATGGCTTGATTGGACGCATTTCACTCTCTGCTAACCTGAGCTAAAAATGAACAACTGCCTATGCCTGAAGTGCAGCTTCCCACATGTCTTACTTTGTGAAGTCTTTTTGGCAAGCCAGGAGTTCCAGCAGGAAGATGATGCAAGGTGGGGTGAAGCAGTGAGGCTGGCTGAGGGATTCTAGGCACTGGAGGATCATCTTCAGCACTTCCAAGATGCTTTTGGCTTGAGCTTTCCTCAAAGCAAGGACTTTCAGAACGCTAGGAGAAACACACACACACACACTTTCCTATTAAGCCTTTTCGTGCATTGGCACAAGGGGTGGTGCATTAACCCACACCGATGAGCTTCTCCGTCAACAGAGAACTGGCGATGTCAAGAAGCCCAACAAAGTGGCAAGTGGTGGGTATTTATTGAGCAGGACAAAATTTGGCAGCAACGTGATGACAACACGCTACATGGCTTTATGGTTTGTTATAACAAATAATCTCTTTCAGCTTCTGCCTTCTGGAAGAAGGTATAAAGGCCAGGACTAGCCGCCTGAGAAACAGTTTCTACGCAAATGCAAATCTGGTTCTAAACGCAGCATAAGGGGTCTCTATAGTATAGTGTATTTTAAAATGGGGTTTCAGAATTTTTAGGGGTTTTTGAATGTTTTATGTAGTTTTGTAGTAGTTTTATGCAGTTTTGTAGTAGTTTTATGTAGTTTTTCAATTTCATTGTTCTGCATGGGACAATGACAATAAAGATATTGTCTATCGTATATTGTATACATCGTATAACAGGGTTTCCTGATATATACACAAAAGCAAGAAACGCTGTCACGTACACTCGCCCACCGGGATGGAATTCTTAACTCAAGAATACATTTCTATACTTTTATGTACTGTTTAATATACGTAACCCCTAGGCAGTTTATGTAATGTGTTAGAACCAAAAACAAATACTTCTCACAAAACATTCACTGTTGAGCACATATTCTGAGGCAAAACACACCTTGTGCCATACTGCGGTTCCTCGTATCTGACTGGCCACTGTGAGAACAGGATGCTCAACTAGACTGGCCATTGGACTGATCTAGCAGGGCTCTTCTTATGCTCTCACTGTATCCTATTGTTCAGCAATTAGCACCACAAGCCAAGAGGAAGGAGCCGAACAAGCAAATCTCAAACGCCCCTTGAGGTTTTTCTGGAGCCTCTATTTAATGAGATGTCCGGTTTTTCTTACCGGCACAAAATTGGATCTGGCTCACCTTTCATGAGAAAGAGATTGGTCCTTAATGAAGTCCAAGGTGTGTTTCAGGATGGGGTATTTCTCCTTAATGCTGGGCACAGGCTTGGACTCCTCCATGGAGCGGAAGGAGAGGAGCCGGAGCCTCCCGCGGCTGAATGGAGGCTTCCGAGTGGGAGTGGAGGGAGGGGACAAGGCATCTTCTTGCTCCGACAAGTTACTGTCAAGGGATTTGCTTTGGGACGCAGGAGACACTTCTGTCTGCGGCGAGTCTGGCACCTGCTTCCTCTTTGAGCTGGAGGCTGTGGCCTGACCTGCCTCCGGGAAAACAAAACCAGTCACTCCAGAGACGGGGGAAGAATCTGATGCTTGGAAATCCGCTTCGACGACAGAGCTCGTCCTCCGACGTCGGTCTCTGTGGCATCGCCCAAAGTCCTCTGTGTGATCCGTGTCATGGCCTTCTGCCTTGGTCCGTGCAGGCAGAAAACTGAGCAAGAGGTGACTTTTCTGGATGCACTGTTGCGCTGCAATAGAAAGGCAACAAGTGCATCATGAGAGCGGTGCAACTGGGCTCCTCCTGCTCTGTGCATCTCGTATCAACAGATCAAATGTTAAGTATTTCATAAGTGCACGGCCTACCTGACAGCTCTCGCTGTAATAATAATAATAATTTATTATTTGTACCCCGCCCATCTGGCTGGGTTTCCCCAGCCACTCTGGGCGGCTTCCACAAAGACCCAAAATACACTAAGATATCACACATTAAAAACTTCCCTGAACAAGGCTGCCTTAAGATGTCTTCTGAATGTCAGGTAGTTGTTTATCTCTTTGACATCTGGTGGGAGGGCATTCCACAGGGCGGGCGCCACTACCGAGAAGGCCCTCTGCCTGGTTCCCTGTAGCTTTGCTTCTCGCAATGAGGGAACCGCCAGAAGGCCCTCGGCGCTGGATCTCAGTGTCTGGGCTGAACGATGGGTGCGGAGACGCTCCTTCAGGTATACTGGGCCGAGGCCGTTTAGGGCTTTAAAGGTCAACACCAACACTTTGAATTGTGCTCAGAAATGTACTGGGAGCCAATGTAGTGTGATCACTTCCTGCCTCGGATGCCAGGGGGTGATATTGATCGATGTGGCTGTCTGCCACCCATGGGAAAAGCAAGAGGAGCAAAGAGAGGCAGAAGCACAATGACACTTACCAAGGGTCTCCGGGTTCACCTCGCTCACCTCAGCAGCCTGCTTCTCCTCCCCATCATTTCCCTGGTTCACGAGGAACTTCTGTTTCATTTCTAGCTGTAGAAATACACATATTTTAAAAAGAATTTAAAGTACTTTCAAAATTTGCCAAGGTGTCCCTGGTGGATGGAGGGGGTAGGGGGACAGCACATTTGATGCTACTTAAATGAACTCAGATGCTTAAAATAATCTTTTAGAGGGATTTCTTTGCCCAGCAATGCTGAGACCAACTCAGGAAATAAGGAACAAATGGGGGAAATTGTATGGTAGCCATTTCCTGGGCCCCAGGGTAAAGAGAGGAAATCTTACCATCCATATTCTGATCCCGTCGGCCAGGGAATATACTTGTGCAAACTCTTCGCCCAAAGGCGTTTTGCCTCCACTGTTGACTGTGGGGAAAGGAAGAAAAGAAGAGACTTCTAAGCCAACTTGGAGGTGTAACGAAAGAACTGCGGAGGCCACAGTGGACCTCTGCCACCACCTCAAATCAATAAAAGAAACGTGGTTGTCTTAGGGCCAGTTTATACGAACAATGGAACTGAGGGCCAAAAATCTCCCTGGACTGGATCAACTTCAGCCTGCAGGTGGAAGATCAAATGTTTGATGACTGCATAGCCGCAGAGGGTAGGGGTGGAGTGGGAAACAATCTGCCCAGCTCACAGAAACTTTGACAAAGAGAATAGCTCTCTGAAACATTTTTCTATACACAGGGGACACTGGTCCCCACCTACCATACAGAATGGAGTGGTTTGCCACTTGTTTCTGCTGCTTGTATAAAATGGCACCCTAGGCCCACTTTTGTATAAAAATACTTCCGTAGAGACAATGTCATAAAATATCAGGGTGGGGTACAACTAAAACACCATTTAGGGCAATACAAATGATTATTCAATTGACTGGCTAATCAATTTAAACAGCTGCAAAGGCCTGGCAGCATAAAGAGGTCTCTGAGAGATGCCTGAAAGTCAAAAGCAAGGGTGCCTACCCCAACTCTGCTCCACATCACGGGGCCAGTGACACTAAATGCCCAACTTTCATCAGAGGCCAGTCAGGCCTCTGGAACACAGAAAGGGAAACTCAACTCGCCCTGATTTTTTCCACTTGTGTTATTCAAACTAAGGGGCTGTAGGTTTTTCACATGTACATAAAATTGATGCAAGCAAAGTTGTAAATATTATTTAGAAAGAATGGACAAGCCACACTTTTACAACTGAATCATCTAAATATGAGCAGTCGTCTTCACTGTGAATGTATGTTCACTAAGGTAGGAGTTACCATATTTCTGAAGCTTCCCATACAAATCTGGAGAGAGATAGACCAGAGCAGCAAATGTAGACTGGACAGCTTGATCAATAGTGGAACCAGCAACTATATCAGTCTTTGGGGCCTGTTTTTTACATGCCTGTACGAGTCCTTTGAAAAGCTCAGAATTTGGCCCACAGAACTCCTGGGCAGAGTCTGACTTTGCGAAGTCAAGGAGAAAATTATGACAGTTGTTGGCATGAGAGTTTGTGGCCTGAAAAGAAGATTAGAAGAGATTTAGTTGGTAACAGTACAAAGTGGTTTAGTGTTACAAGAATGAGTCTTGTCTGCCCTCTATCTGGGCTCATACACGCTCCCTTCCCCCTCTGGCAGTCACAAAAAGACAAGAATTTTCTGCTTCCAATTTATATTAACTGTAGTTTAGTGTGTCATCTGACCCCTAAACTGTGATTAGTGAGAACAAGCCAGCTTCAATTAAATTGTTTGAAGGTGGCTTTGCTTCCACTAACCATAGTTAAGATTAACCACATTTTGTCTGGGACTGACAACAAAACAAGTCATGGTTAATCAGAAGCTTCCAGATGTAGTTAAATCGTTCAGTTAAGTTGTATTGAAGAGAAACTGCTAAGTGGAAAGAAAGGAAGGCCGTATTTGATGTGTCTGGAAGGGAGTAAGCAAGCTATGTTACAGGTAAGAAAACATTTGGAGACATCGAGAAACTTGGAAAATGCAACAAATCATGCTGTAGAAGCTTCAAAGAGAAATGCAAGTGAAGCACTTGTGCAGCAAAGATGATGGTGTGAAATAAGGCGACAACAAAAGTGTCTAATTGCACATGTCAAATAGTGTTGCTTTAATGATGCTTTATGACCGAATAAACTAACGTAATGAAGGGAAGGGTTTGACTATGTTGCACTTCTACACCTATGCATACACTGTGTTTAATTCCTTGGTAGAGACTTCCACACAGGGGGGTTCTACCTTGCACGTGCAATCAATAAACGTTATTGAATTCTTCATCTTGTTATTATTGACCCACAGTAAGGGAACCTCCTGACTTCCCCCACACTAAAGTCCTCACAGTTGCTCTAGAGGAGAAGCAAGATAAGATGTGAGCCTGGAGAAAAGTTAGGGCTGCTCTCAGTAATGCCAAACTATGGTTTAGCTTTCCGTTTTAATTGAAAGAAACAGATCCCTAAAGGAGCAGATGTGCAATCAGGTGCTTCTGGATCCAGCTTTGTCACTGGAGGCCCAGGGAGTCTCAGTGGCTTGAAGCACCTTTTACTAGCTGCACTCGGTACAACAGCTTTTACCATTCCTGCGCCAGGAGGGCTTGACCATGGTAGTTCAGGCACTGGTAGCTTCAAGACTGGATTCCTGCAAAGTACTCTGTTGTGCGGCTTCCCTTGTATGACCTGGAAACTGCAGTTGATGTAGAATGCTGCAGCACAGTTGTTTATAGGAGCAAGACCCCGTCAGCATGCAACTCCTCAGCTCAGAGGTCTGTACGGGTTCCTGATTTCTTATTGAGCCACGTTTGAGGTGTTATTATTGGTATATAAAGCCATTAACAGCTTGGGACCACTTTATTCACACCATGTATGCTTAACCAATCACTTTGATCTGTGGAAGTGGCACTGTTAAAGGTGCCAAATAATACTCATGCCACAGTGGTGAGAAATCAATCTTTTATTGTGGCAACACCCACATTTCGGAACTCTCTGCCTATGGACATCAGGCAGGTGGCCTTCACTGTACTCTTTTTGGTACCTGCTGAAAACATTTTAGTTTAGGCAAGCGTACCCAGATATGTAGATTGTTGATATGTTTTAATATATATATATATTTAAAAAAAAACACAACCCTGTTAATTATAATTATTTCAGAATGTTTGATTTGTCTTTATTGTTAATTTTAATATTTTGTGCATACCGCTTAGAGGTTTTATTATAAGCAAACAGGAAATAAATTGTTAAATAAATAGAATAAGATAAAAAAAAGGGGCAGGCTACTCAGGATGCCCTCCTCTACAGCTCCACTAAAATCTCCTGCAGTTACCACACAGCAGCCCAACAACCCTTGTGCCAGCAATAAACCTGCTTGGTGACCAGAGATCAAATGAAATATATCCTCATCATGTTTCTGCCCCAGCCCATCCTTAGCCCTGGTCACTCTTCCACTGTGATCTCTGGCCATAGCTACCTGTGTTGGGGTAGCACTTGGAAGTGGTCATCTGACTACTGTACAATATCAGCTGAGGAAGCATTGAAGAGAAGCAGAAGGGCTGAAGTGCTCCATGCATTAGTGCGACTACATTCTGGACGTTGGCTGAAATACCTCTTTATCTTCCTGCGGCGTTTGGCTACGCTCTCTAGCTCCCAGCTTTTGCTCAGAACGCATCTGATGCCTGAAGACCGGCTTCCACAGAGGAGAGTTAAGAACAGACACCACTTTTGCAGGAGACAATTCTATTTCATTTCCTGACTCTGGGGAAGGGGGAAAAAAGAGGCAGTGATATTAGAAAAGTAAAGGCTATATATCTGTTATATTATGCATCTTAAATTTCTAGCCCCGTAACCTTTAAATCAATGGAAAGTGAAAAGGAAATAAAATACAGAAGCCAGCCTTGTGGATTTTACAATATGACGTAGGCACCTTGGATGTAGGTGCTCTTTCTAGGGCTCAAAATATGCATATAATGTTATTGCTTTTGGTTGTTTTAGATCACACGTTTTTAAAAGTCACCTTCAACTATTGGGGGAAGGGGAGAAACAGGGTACACACTTAATTTATTTTACTGTGTAGGTAGCCAGACGAAGGAAAGTAAAATTGGCTAAAGGGATTCAGTCAAAAGTCATCTAAACCTGGGGTTCCAATATCAAAGTTTCACATGCTACTCAGTGCGGTGGCTAGAGGATTAACTGTGAATTGCTCTGAGCTTTTTGAAGTTAAGAATGGTAACGTACACAAACCTAATGAACAAATAAATCACCAGGAAAGCATTGGAGACTGAAGACAACTACGTTGCCTCAGTTTATAGCAAAACAAACCCCTCCTTCACCAGCCTTACAACTCATAAAGGATCCTCGCCACAGCTCCACACCCTGAACACTTTTCAAGAAATGCTTGAACTCAACGCACCTCGTTGGGATTTCAGCACCATGCTCTGAGAAGCCAGGCGCCCCATGAGCCTGGCTACGAGAAGGTGCAGGTCCAGGCCCCACGAAACTTCCACATCTGGCAAGCCATATGCAGTGACAGAGAATTTGTAGCCCCACTCGTTATTACTGCTGTCGGAGTGAAAGAGAAACTGCAGCCGAGGGCCAGCCTTAAAGGTCACTTTCTACAGAGCAACAAAACAGGTGAGGTTTTTGCCAAGTGTCACATGACAGGAAGTCACAGCAGGGCTATGAATGATAACCCAACATTCCTCCATCGTGCTTGCAGCTCTTACACACACACACACACACACACAGCACACCTCCCCAGCCAAATGAAATGCATCGTCTTTTTATTAGGTGAAAGAAACCTTGGGAAGTTTTGACGGAAGGATGCAATGCAAAACTTCCTATTTCAAGAGTTTTGCAAAAAGCCTGGCAGTGTGTTTGATGCTAAGGAATGGATAAAGCAAATACCATCGGATAGTGAAACTTCAGTTCAGAAACCTGCCTGTCAGGAAAATGACACTGCCCAGCTGGAATGAAGGCTTTAACCCCCTTCAAGCGATAGGAAATACTTTCTTGCATTTGTGAGTTCATACAAGTCTTCAGCACAGGGATGACCAACTGGTGGCTCTCCTGACATTGGAGGACTACGATTCCTATCATTCACTGACAATGCTGGCGGGAGCTGATGGGAGTTGCAGTCCAGCAACATTTAGAGGAGTGGTGGTATCATAGCTTGGGGGGGGGGGATGCTAAGAGGCAAGAAGGTGGCAGGGTGGTGGTGCAGGTGCAAATGACTATCAGTCTTTGAAAAGCTGGTTTCTCTGGATCAGGTTCATCCATTTTGTTGACTTAATTAAACTAAATACTGTAGTTTGAATAAATGAGCAATGACTGTGTTATTATCTTCCTTAGTGTGTCATGCAAACCGCTATTCTTTTTATGGGGGGGGGGGCACAAGGGATGAGTTTATGGAACCAAGTGGGGGTTGGCAAAGAAATAATTTGGCAATTGCTGATCTAGTGGGCCACACATTGGCCACCCCTACTTTTGGGGTATGTTGTGAAGCAAGATTCAGTGCTGAGTCCCCAAAAGGCAATGTTCTTAAATAACAAGGTATGTATGTGGTTCTCCATAAAAAACCTTCCAGCGCAGGTGCGAGAAAAGCCAGGAACAACTGGGTGTGGTGCCACCGTGGTGGGTTTTTGCGTCACACAGAAGTCTTGCTCGCTCTCAGTATTTGGAAGCCACTCACCTTGGGCCACTTGTCTGTGCCAACTTTGGTATCGTAGCGAGTTTTTCCACCTTTGGCGTCAGTAAATTCCAGGTAATCGTACCTATGAAGATGTGTTTGTGCAGCATTAAAAGAACAGAATTTCTCTAACCGGTGAGTTCTGGCAACCTTTGGGGGGCCTGACTGGGACAGCTCAGATGCACAGCTAGGCACTGAAGAGACATGCAAAACAATCCTGAAGGTGTAGGATTGAGGGGGCGCCCCTGCCTAGCTAGACCTTCCCAGGAATGTAAGGGGCTGGGCTGACAGATGTATGAGTGAGCCTTCAGCAATGGGGCCAAAAGAGAGGTGCTAACATGGAAGTCACACCCAAGATGAAAACTGCTGCAAGGTTACCTCCTCTCCGTTTCACATCTTTCGTCAAACTCCACCTCAAAGTAAGTTGCCCCCGGACAAAGGAAGACGGTGACATCGTGGCAGTTGTTTTCGTAGTTATGTGGGGATTCTGCAGCCCATGTCCGAAGCACCACCGGCTGCTCCTGCTGCCAACTCTCCATGCCCACCTGGCACAAATAATAATAATAATAATAATAATAATAATAATAATAATAATAATAAACCATTATAAAAGGAGCCAAGGGCGGTTCGGCTCCCCAGATGCCAATCCAGGAAAAGGAAGTCCTGAAATAACCAGGTGTCTGGTGCATATCTGCAAGCTTAATCCAGAGGTAAATGGACAACATGAAAACTGGTCTCTCTAAAGTGTTTTTGACATGGATGTTGGCTAGGATTTCAATAGCCTAGAAAGGAAGAACACTGAAAATAATCTGCATTTGCCTGTGGGGTATAAGAAACTATGGACATTGGGTATTGCAGGGGAAAATTACGCACATAAACTGAAGTGTTTCCTGGGGAAAGGAGGATCCAAAATATTACTATGCCATCTCGTGGGGTTTTATTTCTGAAGCTTCAGACTCAGGTGCTCAATATTCACTACCCACGCCGGCTTGGGAAATATGGATGTCTTGGTTTGTACTGGTGTGTTACCACTTCCCTTTCTGACTGTTCACTGCTTGATTGCTTTGTATACGGCATGATCTAATACCCTACCTACTGCAGTCTGGGGCTGTAAATAATGTCAATTAAGAAAAGAAAAGAAAAACACTGAACGACTGGGTCCCTTGGTAGCACTAGGCAGGCCTACCTAGATAGGTATTTATAAGCATGGTATCTGCATGCGCCAGGACTTGAAGGCCTCAGATTCTACAGCAGTGTTAGCATTACTCAGACTTGGGCCCCTTTGTCAACACCCATCTTTTGCATGACTTAACAGAGCAAGAGTCCATTTTCATTTCATTCTTATCCTACTTTAAACAGAAAACACACTCGACGTGGTTAACAGCAGAGTTAATATTGTGCACTGAAAGCATTAGCACCTTTCCCGAGGCTACCTTATTTGGGCCATCTCCTGGCTCTGCAGACAGGTCATTCAGTAGCTTTGTCAAAATGCTGACATCCTGCAGGAGGGTACGATGTGGAATGTCTAAAGTGCAGAAGTCCTGCAGGAAGGTCATCTGGGGAAGGACAAAAGGTGCCCTGTTAGAATTACAGGTTGTTTTTAAAAATATATCAAGAAAACCCACCCACAGCTGTCGTAAGCATCCCATAAGTTCACTCACCAGCTGGCGGGCTACCATGGAAAAGACAGAATTGCTCAGTTTTTCCACTATTGTTCTCCCACTGTGTTGGGACAGAAGCGACTCTAAAATTGTCCTGATGCTCCGCAGGAACTGCTGCACATCTAGACAGGAAAGAGCAAAAGATGGCTTACTAAACAATGCGGAGTAGCCTTCCCCAACGTGTTGCTCTCCAGGTGTTTTGAAGTACAATTCCCATCAGCACGTTTGGGACTTTTTATAGAAAAGGTAAGTTAAGAGACCGCTCCTGGTCAGATACTTACATTTTGTAAGGATTTCTACGGCAAGGCTCTTGGGTGCTGCATCACTGCCCTTAAGTTGCAAGTAGCACCAGGAAAGGAGGCTGCCCTGGACAGACCAGAATAAGGACGAGAGCACAGGACCCGTGTCTTGCTGGGCAACGCCCATCATCAACATTTCGCACTGCAGAATGCAAAAAGTTTCATGTTGTCAGAAATGCTGGCCTTAAGTGACTTAAAACAGGGTGGTTAAGCTTTTGCAGACTGGGCAGCCTTTTGGGGGGCCATACGTCAGTGGTGGGTAAGAGCAACCCACACCATTTTTACCTTTGCACAGTAGGCTGGTTTACACACACACACCTCTCTCTTTCCTCGATGCTCTCTATCCTCCATTCAGGCAAACAAGAGGCATTCTCAGAGTTCAAAGACATATTTCAGCCAGGCACAAACACTCAAGGCAGGTGGCGGGCCTTGGGAAGTGTCCCAAAGGCTAGATAGGGAGGCTTGATGACCAGGGATGGGAGAGAAGATGGGTGCATTTTGGTCCCCGGGTCCAAGGTTTCCCACTTCCCTAACACACTGTTTTAATTACCCTGCTTTTCTATTATTTGTTTAGGTGTTTGCCTGTTGGTTTTTGGATTTCTTTTCTTTTAAGACTTAGGTTGCCCAAACTGTTGTAAACTGGGGACGAGGGTGTTCAGCAAACTGCCCTGGTAGCTGTTATGGCTGGGGAAAGGCAGTTTATAAAGAAAAAGAACAGCAGTGATGTACAGTGGTACCTCGGGTTAAGTACTTAATTCGTTCCGGAGGTCTGTTCTTAACCTGAAACTGTTCTTAACCTGAAGCACCACTTTAGCTAATGGGGCCTCCTGCTGCCGCCGCGCCGCCGGAGCATGATTTCTGTTCTCATCCTGAAGCAACGTTCTTAACCTGAAGCACTATTTCTGGGTTAGCGGAGTCTGTAACCTGAAGCGTATGTAACCTGAAGTGCATGTAACCCGAGTTACCACTGTATTGCCATAATAGGTAGAAACCAAAAGGAAGACACTGGATATGGCGGGGTGGGGGGGAGATAAGAAAAATAATAAATTAACAGGTGAGGAATGATCTTAATAAAACATTAACAGCTGTTTAGGCTGTAAGTGTCAAGGTGCAGCTAATGCAAAGCCACCTATTTACAGACTTAAGAAGTTACCCAATAACTTGGGTAAATAGTTGAAATAGATGAATAGATGAAATAGTAAATAGATGAAATAGCGAAAGAATGTTGCCTCAGGAGAGTGAGGAAAATTCTCAGGGATGATTCACACCCTGGCCGGCACTTTCTCGATCTCTTGCCCTCAGACAGAAGATATAGAAGCATGATTAGTTGCACCAACAGGGTAAAGAACAGCTTCTATCCGTGGGCTGTTAGGCTGCTGAATGAAAAGGTAACAACAGGGCAACTGACTTTTGGGTTTGGTGGTGGGTGTGCGTCAGTAAACGAGGGGAATTAAGACTAGGAGAGCTGAGTGGGGGGTGCTCGTGTAATCTCACCGTATACAAGTTGCACAAGTGACAATAAAGTATTTCAATTCAATGCTAAATTGATCCATCTCACTCAGTACTGTCAACAATGACTAGCAAGGGAGATTCCCAACTCTGCCTGGAGATGCTGGGGAATGAATCAGTGACATTCTGCATGCAAAGCAGGTGCTCTACCGCTCAGCTACGATCCTTGCCTGTAATTTATCCAGTCCTGAGGACTTTGCTGATAAATAAAAGGTTAGCCGTTCCACATGCAAGAACTACCCCAAAGACCAACTGGAAGCACTACCTCTCTCGATGTCACTGCCAGGAGCGTTTCTGTCACCGCAAGCACTTTATCCACATCAACATCTGCAGAAGGTCCTTTGTCTGGCAACAAGAGGAGCCCACCTGGATCCTGGTCACTGTCAAAGAACAGACATTTTCACAGCATGGCTCTTAAAGGCTCCCCAGACGCAACCATTCCAGACTGCAGAATCCATCAGCTTCAATATCCCAACCTTCAAGCAGAGCAAATGTCATCTCCCTAACCCACACTCCTTATGGTTGCAGATATCGGGGTCGTACCCAGCTAACTTCTCCTCACTACAGATCCACAGCAATTAGCACCCCTTAATTTAACTGCTTCCACTCTCCTTCTTTAGAAAGAAAACTGGAACATTACATTATTAGTAAAACTAACTTGTTTCTCCAGAAACTAGTCAAGGAAACAGATCTTTAAAATGGACACCGCTTACATTGTTTGATTATTCATTTGTTAAATTAGTATCCCACCTTTTTTCAAAGAAGCTCAAGGGGGTGTACATGGTTCTTCCACTCATTTAATCCCAACAACAACCCTGTGAGGTAGGCTAGGCTGAGAGGCAGGGAATGTCCTCCAAGGTCACACCCAGAGAGCTTCATGGCCAGGTGGGGGACTTGAACCTGGGTCTCTCAGGTCATATAATCTGACACCCTAACCAGTGGAATTTGAAATTTCAAAATAAAATACAACTATTGGGGGCGGGGGTATTCAGAGTTGATGTACTAAAATAAGTAAATTCACTTCAGTTACTTAACCGCTGATTTCAGTTAGCCTCCTCTGAGTATGATACTGGATATCACCCAGTCTCTTTTTTCCCTATCCTGCAACTATTAAGCTGGTTTTCTTAAAATCAAATAACTGTTGTCTAATATGAGTACAGTGCTACCTTGGTTCTTGAACTTAATCCATTCCGGGAGTCCGAAACTGTTCAAAAACCAAGGCACAGCTTCTGATTGGCTGCAGGAGCTTCCTGCACTCAAGCAGAAGCCGTGTCAGATGTTCAGCTTCCAAAAAGTGTTCGCAAACCAGAACACTTACTTCTGGGCTTGCAGTGTTCAGGAGCCGAATTGTTCAACCACTAAGGCATTCGGGAACCAAGGTACCACTGTATTGGCAAAATTTTCAATTTCTCCCATGCCATTTGTTCTCAATTCTAAGGCCTTTTTCGTCTATTACTTTACAATCATCTCTGAAGCGGTGATTGATTCTAAAGACCTCAGTGGGACTTACTCCCAGGTAAGCGTGTATCAGATTGCAGCCAAAGTTGCTTACCTGAAATATGCACAGAGGGATTTGAAAGTAAGGTGGACAGATGCCTTGTGTTCCTGCTCTGTTATGTTTTTCTGGAAAAAAATAAAAAGCATGATTTTTTTTTAAAAAAAAAAGCTCACACATTTCCCCCTCATGTAAAATATGTTAAGGGTGGGGTAAGGTTTGTGGCAGCATGACATTTTGATAGCCTGTATCAGAAAGTGATCGGAGAGTTCGACGTAAACTGAGAAGACATGAGTTCAAATGCTAACCAGCCACGATGCTATCCAAGGCTGCATTTCTATATCCACAACATTGAAACAAGTGCCACTAAACTCTGCAGGACTTACTTCTTAGCAGATTATGCAGATGTCAAGAGTTCTGAATGACAGTGCTGCACTCTGGGGCCTAACCCACCTCACAAGATTGTTGTGTGGATATAAAGTAACGGGGAGGTGATGTACTAAGATCCTTGCAGGGTGGGGAGGATAAAAATGTAGTCAGCTTGCTAGAGGTGGCCAACAGGGGTTTTGCAGAGAGAAAGCAAAAGCTAAGGTACTACTAAGATATCTATGTCCACAACATACCAACATTGCAAAAAGCTGCTCCCGCCGGGTGTGTCTGTGGGGGAAAAAGATGGCTGCTCCGTTCAGCAATGTGTTGTTCACTTCCTGCTTCAAGGTCTTCAGTGATGGGGACTCGCTGTCGCTGTCTACAACTGCTCATAAAAAAATGCAAAGAGAGATTTCTGTTTAACTGAGAGCAACCTGAATCTCATTTCCTTACCTGCATTCCTAAGCTTTTGCATGAAATTCCAATGCCACCCGGCAATTTACAGTGGCTGGGCTCTACCACCAGGCTATGCTAACCCCCCCCCCTTTATTAATGGAAAAGATGGGTTTTAAGGCAACGGGGTGGTAGGTTGAAGTGAGGAGATCACCTTCACACAGATGCTTGTAGAGTTCCTCTGCTGCTTCTGCGCTGTCAGACGTTTTGCTCTGAGCAGCTTCCTGAGTCTTTGCAGCTTTGTTATCCGATGTGAGCACTGAAAAGCAGCTCTGGAGAAGCCGCAGCAACATGGCTTGGGCATCAATGCACTCTTCTCTTGAGCTAGGGTGGGAGGAAGGGTCACAACCCTGATGTAGTAAAAATCCATTCATAACCCCGTGTGCAACACTGTCATGAACGACCAATTGGAGGCAAGCAAAATAATGTGATTCTCATCCCATCCTGAGTGGGTTTCAATGCAGGAGCAAGATAGGTAGAAGCAAGCTCTACACTAAACTTCGCCAACCGGGCTGGGGTGGACGTGTCTCACGATGTTTTGAACAACTCCCATCAGCCCCCAGACAGCAAAGTTACGGCTTGCACTCTCCCTAGCCCTCCAGGTGTCTGTGGACAGCTTCCCCCAAAAGCCCATCAAGATGTTTAAAGCTGAATAAATGCCTCCATATTGCATTGCTAAGAGAGTCAAATGCCTCCAGAGGGTGCTATCACTAAATCCATTGATGGAAGAAGACTACCAAAAGGCTCCCCACCTGCACTCAATACATAGAGTCCTAGAACTGCAAAGTTGGAAGGGACCCCAAGGGCCATCTAGTCCAACCCTCTGCTATGCAGGAGCCACACCTAACAGGTGGCCATCCAACCTCTGCTTGATCCTGACTTGTTTTTAGGAGGTAATTTACCGTATTTTTCGCTCTATAACACGCACCCGACCATAACACGCACATAGTTTTTAGAGGAGGAAAACAAGAAAAAAAATATTCTAAACGAAACAGTGGATGTATGATTTTTGTGGTTCATGCTGCGGCCACAGACATGTGATCTGACGGTGAGTTTGGGGTAGCCCAATGCAAAAATCCTGAGGATCCATGCTTTGTAACCACGTTTTTGCACCACTGCGGCCCCAGGCAACAGTGGGTGCATGATTTTTTGATGCAAGCTGTAGCCATGGACATGCTTGATGGTGAATTTGGGGTGACCCAGTGCAAAAATCCTGAGGATCCATGTGGATCCGTGCTTTGTAACCAGGCTCTCTGTCCCTCTCTTCTCCCCACTCAGAGGCTCTTCTCCCGCTTTGCTGTTTCAAAGCGACCAAAGCGAGCCACGGAGGAGGGAAGGAAGGGGAACCATGGATCCTCTGCTCACGACTGCAGCAGATCCCCCGCCATCCGTAGGCATTCGCTCCATAACATGCACAGACATTTCCCCTTACTTTCTAGGAGGAAAAAAGTGAGTGTTATGGAGCAAAAAATACGGTAATTATAGTCTGATTCCATACCAATGCTATATATTTGATGTTAGCCGCCCTGAGCCCTGTCTCAGCCGGGGAGGTTTATTTATTTATTTTTATTTATTTATTTAAAAACCTCCAAGGACAGAGAGTGCTCCACCTTCTGTCGAGCAGCTCTTACTGTCAAGGAAGTTCCTTCCAGCTCCACAATTCTACGATTCTATGAAAGTTCCTCCAAATGTTTAGTTGGAATCCCCTTCCTTGTCATTCGAATCCATTGGTTCGGGTCTTCTCCTCTGGAGCAGGAGAAAACAAGCTTGCTCCATCTTCCATGTGAAAGCCTCTCAGGTATTTAAAGATGGCTCTCACATCATCTATCAAGTCCCCAATTCTCCAGGCTAAACAACCCCCTCAACTGTTCCACATAAGGCCAAATTTTCAGACCCTTTCTCATTTTGGTCTTCCTGCCTCTGCACACACTCCAGCTGCGGTGCCCAGAACTGGCCAGTTTTCCATAAGACTCATATCAGTACGTGTGTACAGTGTAAACTACAGTACATACCAGGCTTCTATATAAAAGCAGCATTGAGTCTGTTGGTAACTTATTACTCTCTATTACTCTGTTCCTTCACCATAACTAGCACTATGCCTGCTAGTTTCTATATGGATGCATCTGGTGAGACCTAATGCTAAGCACCAGGGCCTGGAATAATGAGTTTGGTTGTACAAGCCACACAGGCAGACAATGACCGAAGCTTCTGCCCATCACCAATACACACCACAGCATCAAAGACTCAGCATTCAACCAGCTTCATTTACCGTATTTTTCGCTCTATAAGACGCACCAGACCATAAGACGCACCTAGTTTTTGGAGGAGGAAAACAGGAAAAAAAATATTCTGAATCTCAGAAGCCAAAACAGCAAGAGGGATCGCTGTGCAGCAAAAGCAGCAATCCCACTTGCTGTTCTAGCTTCTGTGATAGCTGCGCAGCCTGAATTCGCTCACACATTTCCCCTTACTTTTTAGGAGGGAAAAAGTGAGTCTTATAGAGCAAAAAATACGGTTCTTTCAACTAGTTGTAAATGATGGGAGAGGGACTTACTTTTGGTGAAGTTTACTATAGAAATTCCAGAAAAGCTTTAAATCCAGGCCCGCAAAGTCGAGGTATGACCTGTAGCGCAGACCGCTTGCCTTCTTCTGAACCTAGAAATAAAATAATTATATTTTTTTTAAGCTGGAAAAAGAAATAAATTCATGGAGGATAAGGAACAACGATGTGAATTTCCTCCCAAAAAAATATGCACTGGAAAGGTTTCTTGGGGGGGGGGGAAGCAGGATAATTTTCAGTTTGCATCAGATATCTTTCTGATGCCTTAAAGATCCCCAATTTTGGGAGGCAAACAAGCACAAGTGCAACTTGAAGCGACTGCTGCAGCCAGCACCTCAAGCCTAATTTCAGAGGGAGGGAATAGAAATTTGAAGGTCTGGGGGGAAATTGGAAATGCTTTCAGAGGAGATTCCCAAATGTTCTCCATGTTTTCCTAGCTTTTCACATATCTGATGGGGGAAGGAGACTGCTTGCAGGCATCATGGCAGACATCTATATGAGCACTGCTGGCCACGCTTGCCCTAGAGAATAACCTAATTTAGCCTTTAGAATACGGTCCAGCCTATGGAGAGAAGAGGCAGCAGCAGGCAGCGTAAAACCTACCAAATCCTGTGCAAGCTGCTGAATGAAGCACAGAGTCTTCAGCAGGAGTGTCATTCCACAAACGACGTCACCGCTGGGCTTGCCGCACTCCAGGCAACACTTGCTTCTGTTGGGCTCTGAAGACATGGACCGGAGGTAGCCGAAGACGCTCAAGCCTTGCACCCCGAGCCTCTCGGCTTTGTCTTGCCTTGTGCACAAGAACTTCACCATCAGATACTGAAAACGGGGAAGGGACATCATGACCAAATCATTCTTGTTTAAAATTAAAAGTGCCAACCCTGGCGACTATGCACCTTGTGTCCGAAGTTAAAAGATACAAAAGTTGGGACTGCAAGATGAATGTAGACAGCTGCCATTATGCAGACATACTGTCATGTGCTCACTTCACCCCCTGCCCACCAGAAGACTAGCCATGAGGGAGTGCGGCCTGTGAGGACTGGAAAAGGTCCCCCCCCCACACACCCCTGCTATATGGCCATGACGGGAGGAACTGGGCTGAAGTTTTACCTTGGAAATTCTGCACTGCTGCATTTTGACTTCCATTTCATCCCATTCCTCTTCCATTTCAAACCAGCCAACGGGATCCTCCTCTCCCAGTTCGTCTCGTGGAGTGCTGCTCCTACAAGTGTTTAATTTGATTTTTTTACATATATATATATATATATATATACAGTGGTACCTTGGTTTTCAAATGTCATCCGTTCCAGAAGACTGTTCGACTTCCGAAACGTTCGAAAACCGAAAACTCAATACGAAAGCCTCAAAACACACAGAAAACTCAAACAGGAAGCCAGCTCGGAAGTTCAACTTCCAAGGCGCATTCGAAAACGGAAGCATCTACTTCCTGGTTTTTGGCAATTGAGTTCTGAAACATTCATCAACAGAGGCATTCGAAAACCAAGGTACCACTGTGTGTGTGTGTGTAACAAAATTGTATTAAATTAATTTGTAATAATTTGGAAAATTTATAATAAGAATTTAAAAAGAAACAGGCCACTGGCGTTGTGGGTTCGGATCCTGAGCATTATCAAGCCAAAGAAAGCTGTTGCGGTTTGAGTTTCAAGGTTGGGTAATAGACCAATATCGGAGTATACACAGAAAAATTCAGGTTCGACCATTTGCACCGTCAGTTAAAAGAATCAGGTGGCAGCTGATAGGTTGTATTTACCTGGCTTTTAAGAAGTGCCGGAAATCTTCTAGCTTCCATCTGTCATAGCTCTCAAATCTCTTGAAGTGCTCCTCTGCGTGAAATTTCTCTGAAGCGGAGTTGTAAGCAAACACCAACCCACACCGGGCCCCAATCGCTCCCCTCCGCACCTAGGAGAATAATGAAGCTCTAACCATGTATAGAGAAAGCAATTTCATTCATGCCCGGAAAGCTGAACAGAAGCACCCTTACCTTTATTCTGATTTGTGTGACCTGAAAGGCTGATTCAGTTCCGGTCGAAAGAATGACACTGGCCTGTCTCTTTCCAGTCTCAGTAAGGAAACCTTTGAACAAAACAGCAAGACTTGAAATTTATGGAGAATGTTCAGGATGATGCATGTTTGGGCTCTGGATTGGGCCAACCAGAGGAGGCGGCCTAACACTGGTGCACCGTTTGGTTACAACAAGGGATGTGTCTGGAAGCACCTTTCTGCCCAACCATCCCCCTGCTTGAAGTAGTGGTGGTCTATCCCTGTTGATACCTGTCTCTACCAATTCATCATGTCACACACTGGATGAAGGTTTTCAAACAGGCTCACAGAACCTGCATGTACCTGCTTCACTATCCAACTGAGGATTTTAAGTGAGCTCCCGGTTTTATCCCTCAATGCCCAGGTAGTAGCCATGCCTTTGCCCAGTGTGTCAGTTGGACACATTTCAGGAGGGGCCACATCTGGTCATGATTACACATGCCCCAATTACACTGAGACTGGATTACTTCCACTCATTCAGAACTCCATGGTGAGATTGCTCACTGGGCCCAGGGATTTGCAGCAGGTGATTTCTCTTTTCTACTTGCTGCAATGACCTCCGGCTTATTTCCAGGCTCAATTAATGCCCCAAATGGCATGGGGTGCCTAAAAAGGAACAGGTCCTACCACAAGCCTGTCTGTTCTCGTGAGACGCCCTCTTGTAAATTCTGTCGCCATCAGGAATTCAACTGGCAAATGACTTGCTCTAAGAGTTTTCTATATTCTTGCACCTAGAGTGTAAAACATTTTGCCCTGCTTCCCCTTCAGATGTTGTGCATCTGCTTTTCTGCCCAATTCCCTGCTGCCAGGCTGCTTTATACTATCTGTTATTTCCTGCTATGCGTAAGTTAGTTTGTTTTAAATTGTTACTGTCTAGTTTCTTATGTAAGCTACCTTCCATACCTCCATTTGAGGAAGAAAGGGAAGGTACAAAAGGCAAGATAAAATGTAAGAAATACGTGATTGGAATCAACACGAGCCCTTACCATCCCCTGTCCATGGCTCTATAAGGAGATTTTCAGGACCTGATTTGTCTTCCTTTCCTTTGACATCACAGGCCTGCAGCGTCAGCCTCAGGGGAGTTCCTGGAGACGGCAACAGACAAGTCTGTCAACAACACAGAGAAGCAGCCCTCTCATGGCATCCCCTATACTTTTCAATTTGAGGATGGGATTAGGAAACATAGTGCTCTTCTGTGAATATATACAGTTTAAAGAAGGAACACACTAATAACCCCACAAAGGTGATTCTTTTAAAACACAAAATCTTCAACGTGTTTCAGTTGAAGGAAGCAAACATTCCCAGTTTCTGGTTTTCTTAGCTTCAAAGAAAAGCAGAGGACAACTGCTAGAAGTTTGAAACAGTTACCAAACCTGTTATCAAGCCTAAGAACCTAAGAAGAGCCTGCTGGATCGGGTCAATAGCCCATCTAGTCTAGCATCCTATCCTCAAAGTGGCCAACTGGATAATCAGGATCTGAGTGCAAGAGCCCTCTTCCCTTCTGTGGCTTCCAGGTGCTGGTGTTCAGAAGCATCACTGCCCCCAGCCATGATGGAAGGAATTGGGAGCCTTGGGTGACTGAATTATCTGAGCCACTTCTTTTGGCAGGATGACACTGATTACTGGCTTAGCACAGGTTGGCAGGGACATTCTGGGGACTTGATGCCATGGCCCAGAGAGGTTCATGGAATCATAGAATTGTAGAGTTGGAAGGGGCCCCGAGGGTCATCTAGCATCCTGTTCTCACAGTGGCCACCCAGCTACCTATAGGAAACCTACAAGCTGGACCAGAACACAAGAGCCCTCTCCCCCCTTGGGGCTTCCAGCAGTCAGTATTCAGAAGCATTACTGCCTCCGAAATACAAGGCGGAAAATAGCTGACATAGCTAGTGGTTATAGACAGGCTTATTCTTCATGAATTTGTCCAGTTCTCTTTGAAAGTCATCCAAGTTGGTGGCCATCCCTGCCTCTTGTGGGAGTGTGAAGAAGTACCTTCTTTTATCTGTCTTGAGTTTCTAAGCTTTCTGTAACCATTTTTTCAATGCCGTGCATAGGTTTAGAAACAACTATATGCACATTCCAGCCATTATTCCCCACATTCCCCAGCCATTATTTACCATATTTGTACAGCAGGTTTTGCCTGACCGTGGCCATGGAGACGATGAGTGAGGCAGCCTTGTAAGGCGTTTCCAGGTGGTTGGCGATCGTGCAAAGCGAACTCAGCACTTTGCCAATGCTGCCTCTGGCCAGGGAAAATGCCAGCAGGGTAAGCTCTACTTCTGGGGAGGCACAACGACTGGGAAGAAATGGAAGGAAAACAGGGATTAGACAAGTAGCCTTGGGCTATTGTTTTCTAACCACCATGACATGCTGTAATGCAGGATATGGAGGAAGCACAAGCTACATAAGGAGACTGGAGGAAAAATTCCCAGACTACTCAGAATTGTATCAGCTTCTAAAACCTTTCCCCTTAGTCCTGTGCTTTCTGGTCTGAACTTAAAAGCTGCAGTTTCCACTGCATCACAACACAGTGGGGGAAACTAGGCCATGGGGGTTAATATGGCCCTTCAAGCCTCGCCATCTGGCCCTTGGGACTCTCTCCAGGTCATGCCCACCGCACCTCCCACCAACCCAGTGATTTTGCCTGGCTAGAAAGTGTGTTTGAATTGTGACGATGCCTCTTGCTTGTAAGGATGAAGGATGGAGAGAGGTCTGTCAATGTGTGTAGAAACCAGCCTACAGAAGTAAAATTTACATTTGTTGCTTTGCACTCTTTTGCCTCTAGTCCTGCCCACCACGGGGATGTGGCCCCCAGAAGGCAATGTAGCCCTCAGGCTGGCCAAAGTTCCTCATCCATGCTCTAGTCCAGGGATTTAACACGGACTTGATTTTTGTTGAAGCATGGGCTTGGCAGCCATACGTGACAAGGGGCTGCCATGCAGACAAGTGAAATTTGCATGGGTTGCTCCACCCACTTTTGCCTCTAACCCCACCCACCACTAGCATGCAAGCTTCCAGAAGGAATGAGGCTGAAGAATGGATATTTGCTCCTGGTGTAACACTTATTTGCTGTATTACAGTGGTACCTTGGGTTACAGACGCTTCAGGTTACAGACTCCGCTAAGCCAGAAATAGTACCTCGGGTTAAGAACTTTGCTTCAGGATGAGAACAGAAATCGCATGGTGGCAGCGGGAGGCCCTATTAGCTAAAGTGGTACCTCAGGTTAAGAACAGTTTCAGGTTAAGAACGGACCTCCAGAACGAATTAAGTTTTTAACCAGAGGTACCACTGCAATGCTCTATTATGACTGTACCTGGTAATTCCCAGAAGAAAACTGTCCACTTCTTCCAAAACGTTGGGAGATAGGAAGCTTGAGAAGTCTATGGAGCCTGGTGACAAAGAAAGTGGGGGCATGTGCTGCAGGGCCTTCCTGGAGGAAGAAAAAGGAAGAGAGCATCCCATCAGAAACAATGGCAAGCAGGAAGTGCGGCTGGAAGTCCAGTGTGGACAAGGTTGTGACACAGCGCATCACGGAGAACAAGAGGCCAACGTGAGCAGCCCAGCTACACCTCTACATGGTTCAGTTACATGTTACACTTTTAAAGCAATGGCCCACTGCTGTTATGGGCTCTTGGATAGAGGAAAAGCAATGCAGAATTCTAAACATATAAATAAAATCAATGACTATGCCTTAATAGTCCTGCCCTTGTCAGAGCTTTGCCTGTGGAAAATCCAGAAGGCTCCCTCCCTCCTCTCCCAGACAGAGACAGAAAAATGGAAGGGACAGGGGAAAACTTTTACATTGCGCTTTGCAGCGAAGAATAGCTCCCAAAGCAGCATACAATTAAAATCCATATGTAAGTGTGTGCTCTCTGTGTGTATATGTTTGTGTGAAGTATTCTGGTCTCATCCTAAGGTAGCCAGCAGCCTTTTACCCTACTCCAAGAGAGAACAGTGGGAAAACAGCAAACCGCACCCTTTGCTCCTGAGACTAAAAGGAAATGGGAGTGGGGGCGGGGAGGATATGTACCTAGTTTTACAACAAATTTTAAGCTGCTGTTTCTAAAGCTGTGCATAAGAGACTCTTACACACAAAAATACAACAAAATGTACAACAAAATGGAGGTTTCTTTTTTTAAAAAATGTAACAAAACTCATCCCCCTCCAAGGCAGAAACACAAATTATCAGTTGTATCCAATGCTAGTCCAACTCAGAGTAGACCCACTGAAAATAATGAACATTACTAACTTGGGTCCATCCATTCAAATTAAGTCTACTCTGAGTTAAACATAGTTGGATACAACCCTGTAACGTGAAAGGCTGATTTGGTGTGTCCTCTCCCCCCACCCTTGTTCTTGTGAATGCAGTAGTTTAGCTGTTTTTAATTCTGAATTTTAAAATTTTAGTAACCCACCCTGGCCAGATATAAGCACTGGTGTACACTCATAAGAAGGAAAAATGCAGATGGTAATGTAGCTAAGCAGAAAAAGGAAGGAGAACTACTCACTGAGTATTTTGCAGGATGGCATGAACAATCGCAGGGTTGGTGTCCATGGACGCTGTGATCAGAGAGGTCAAAAGGGACCAGTACCAGATCGCCGAAGCATCGCAGACTGAGACACCTCCCTTCTTCACTCTTTGGTAGCCGATAGCCCTGAGCCCGTGGATTCTGGTGTCGCACCCATCACTAAGGCAGCGCTTGATATTTATCTGTACATCTGTCAAAAGCATCAAACAAATAATTTCTTCCAGCCATGGGCCAATTTTGTTTTTTGTTTTTAATGAAGTTCTATAACTCAAAGTGAAGCTGCTGATTGTCCAATAACGTTTAAGAACAGCTAACATCACAAAACATGCTATACGTGTATAGCAGGCATAGGCAAACATGGCCCTCCAGATGTTTTGGGACTACAACTCCCATGATCCCTAGCTAACAGGACCAGTGGTCAGAGATGATGGGAACTGTAGTCCCAAAACATCTGGAGGGCCGAGTTTGCCTATGCCTGGTGTAGCGGAACATCCTTCGCTGTACATTACCACCCGAACCCCTTTGAGTTATATTCCAAAAGCATTCTCTCCTGCAGCCTAGAACATGACTGCTTATTCAGAGTACAATACCATGGATCAATAAACTCCTAGGTCTAGGTAATCGGTAGATTCTACAAGCTATTAAAGGAAAATATCAAGTGAGGGGAAGAAGGCTCATCATGGAGGATGTTGCTGCCAAACCAAGTTTATTCACTGGGGAGTGGAGAACGACACAAACGAGGTTCCTATGCCAGGCCTGAAAAATTCCTGCACCTTCTTTTGGGTTCTCCAGAGCAGGGCAGCTGTAAACCAAGCATAGCCAACTGCCAAGCCACAAAAATGAAGGCGGCCCTAGTGGCAGGCAAGCTTAAATTATTGGCTGGGAATCATATGCCAGACTCAGAGTCAAAAGAGACATGTAGTTATGCATAATTTGAGATTTCAACAAGGTCTAGCACTTCCAGATATTTTAAATATGATTTGGCATCCCTATATTACATATACAGCAGAAACATTATTTTCAAAACAACCCTCATCATGTGCCTGGCAAATCTGGAACTATATGTGAAGATCAGTTAACACAATTATTATTTCTTCTACGTGAAGGCAATTTTTATTCTCATTTTTTCTTTCCTGACTTTGTTACTTAACCCATATGTATCTGTACTTACTCTATGTGCCTATCTGGATATCCCCCCCCCCATTGTTGTCTTGGTTTTATATACATTATAAAATGAAATAAAAATTATTTAACCAAAAAAAAAAAAAAAAAAAGACAGATATGTGGGGAATCCTTATGTCTAAATCCCCCCACAGAGGTCATATTTTTTATTTTACCCTAGTCTTCATTTGATGCATCAAACCAGTGTATCTATTAACTACAGTGGTACCTCGGTTCTAGAACGTCTCCATTGTCAAATGTTTCAGAACCTAAAAGTAAATGCTTCCATTTTCAAAGTCTAACAACCTCCGCTGCGTGTTTTTAATTTTCTCAATTGCATTTGCAGCCAACCCTTTGCGCCTTGGTTTTCGAACGTTTCGGAACTCAAGTGGTCTTCCGGAATTGATTGCGTTCGAGAACCGAGGTTTCCTTTCTTCCTGAAATATCCCTTTATAAAGCCTGGTGGGGGTGCTTTCACCAAGGAAACTTAACTGCAAAGTTGCTAGGGCACTTCTCTCTCCATTTTCCTTCCCGCCCCCTGCCCTATTGCACAATAGTAAAAGTAAAGGGACCCCTGGCCATTAGGTCCAGTCGTGACAGACTCTGGGGTTGCAGCGCTCATCTCGCTTTATTGGCCGAGGGAGCCGGCGTACAGTTTCTGGGTAATGTGGCCAGCATGACTAAGCCGCTTCTGGCGAACCAGAGCAGCGCACGGAAACGCCGTTTACCTTCCCGCTGGAAGGTATTTATCTACTTGCACTTTGATGCACCTATTTATCTACTTGCACTTTGATGTGCTTTCGAACTGCTAGGTTGGCAGGAGCAGGGACCGAGCAACGGGAGCTCACCCCGTCGCAGGGATTCGAACCGCCAACCTTCTGATCTGCAAGTCCTAGGCTCTGTGGTTTAACTCACAGCGCCACCCGAGTCCCTATTGCACAATGCTGGCATGTAATTATCTGCATGTTGTTTATCATGGAACTTCAAAAGTCTGTGGATCAGGCCACGTTTCTTTTCTGTTTATTTCTCCCCTCGCCCCACAAAAAGACACAAACTTCTGTATTAGGGAGTCCCACAAATATCCAGAAGTCACTCCTATTTTTAGGTGGCCCCATCTCTCTTCCAAAATGGTAGCCAGTGTGGTGTAGTGGGTTTGAGTGCTGGACTAGGACCTGGGAGAGACAAGGCTTCAAATTGCCACCTGGCATGAAGCTCACTGGGCGACCTTGGGCCAGTCACTGCCTCTTTGCCGAGCCTATCTCACAGGGTCGTTGTGATGATAAAATGGGGGAGGCGGGATATAAATGTAATAAATAATTAAATACTGATTGACAACTAGCTTAAGTGTGTGATCTGTATTATATATGAGGGTAGTTCTGACAACAGAGTAAGCCACAGTCCCAGGCAGATAAGAATTCTCTGAGAACTGCAACATTTCTCTTAATGCTGGTCTTTTTGTACGGGTTATAGGCCCCCAAGATTACTTCAACAGAAATTAATGAGCTTTTAAAACAACAACGCTCCAATTCCCTGAGCAAGTCAGAATTCCAGATTCATTTCTAGATAATGAACAAACCTGCAATCATGCAAGCCACAATAATTGGGGAGGGGGCTGTCAAATGTCCAAGTGAACCACAGGTATTTTGCTGAGGAGCATTGTGCATTTTAAGCCAACCATGACATTCATGGGTTTGCATGGAAATGAGGATAATACAGACACCGAATCTTGCCTGAAGAGTGATATTCACAAGACATCCGATTTCAGTGGTTTCCAAGTATTAAGCTTCACATTTCTAGTGGCACAGTTATAACGTTATACACACTTGGGGTATTAAAACCTGTCAATCTGAACTCCAACACTCTTTTAAATAAGTTTTCTAGCTGAACTCCAGAACCTGAACTCAGATTCAAAGGCTTGGCCCCAGAGCACATGAAAACTGTCTCTGGGCATGGGCATCCACAAGTACTGAGAGCTCAACATCTAGGGATGCAGGCAAGTGTCTATGTGGGGTTTCTTGTCTGTTTGGTGGACTGATTGTGAGTCGCTTTGGGTTAACCTGGACGAGATAAAGCGACTTTGGGCTGACCTGGGTAACCCAAACTTCCCATCCCTAAGAAACTGCTTCCCCACCCCCCTTTTACCTTTCAAGCCAGTCAGTTAAAATATATTTTGTTTTATTAAAGAGAGAGAGAGAGAGAGAGAGAAGAAACACCAATTGTATTGTTATTGACTCACACATCTGACTAATGTTAGCGTTTTCCAACAATGTCACATATCCGGTAACATTGCTGGGAATGTGAACATCGCGGACCTCCTGGAGATTGCTGGCCGTCCTTCCAACAGCTACCGTAACCTGCTGCGGCATGTAACTCTGGTCGTTGGCTGCAACTGCAATCGAGAGGTGCCTCAGAATGACGTCCGGTTTCATCTTTAAACTGGAAGGCAAAGAGATTTAATTGGGAATGCGGGGGGTGAGAACAGGAGATTTTGTGGTGCCTAACTGAGCTTGCCCAACTTGCACTTATTCAGTAAAGAACACATTTATAAAAGGATGCCAGGCTTCTGTATCCACTGGGCCATACATATCGCACCAGTCCATGATAAAGATCAAACTCAAAGCAGCTTACAATTAAAAAAGAAATCATGAGAGAATTAAAGGCAAAGGCTTGCATCTAGCATTAGTCATGCCTATTAGGTCTTCTGGGCAGAACTTCGCTCAAATCACCCTAAACCTAGTAATAAAACAAGCAGCACATTAAAAACTTTATCAACAGTTAAAATCACAAGCAAGTTGACACTGGCTGTCCATCTATTATCAGGCAAGGATCACATCTTAATTTATAAAGCCCTGAGCAACTTAAGCCCAGGGTACTTCAGGAACAGCCAGAAGCTTAATATCCCAGTCTGGTCACCGAGATCATCTGCATGAATGTCGCTGGTCATTCCCCAAGTTGGCAAGGCTCATTTGAGAACAACATGGAACCAAGCCTTTTGTGTAATCTGCCCAACTCTGTGGAACCCTCTGTCACTAAAGATACAGCAGACACCATCTGTTTCAACTTTTAAACGCATGTGAAAACTTTTTATTCCTTCAAGCTTATGCAGGCAATTAAAAATACATCTTTCCACAACAGTTATCTGATTTTAACTTTTTAATATGTTTTTTATTGTGTGGTTACATATGTACTTGTTGTGAAACACTTTGATATTTTCTTCATGTATTAGCAGTACAGAAATATTGTTATAAATAAGTAAGCAGGGGGAAGAATCATAGGAAAATATAGTGGTAGAAAAACCTCCTGCACAAAGTCTTTCACATCACTGTTGTTTATCCATGCCGTAACCCTAGTGGGAGCAATACTAGCTTTTGACAGTTAAGGTATTTTGTTTTATGGGACCCACCCCTTCTGTTCAGGAAAAGCTTCTGTTTTGGTTGAAATGGTTTTACTTGGTTTTGTAACCTTATGTTTATATAGCTGTAACCCATCCTGGGGACCTTATGGTGAAGGGCAGCTAAGGAATTTTATGAGTAAATGAAACAAACCACAGTTCTAGGGCTCAGAATTAAGTTCAAGCCAGGGATAGTGGTTGAAGTCCAACATCTGGACAGAACCACAATACCTCTCTTCTACAAGCTTGAGAGACTTGTGTGAACCAGTTTCCATCCAAGTCAAACAAAGAAGAGGAACGTTCTGCTCTGGAAATCCCAGAAGCCTTGTTAATAATGAAATTCAGCCTGTCACTCACCGTATCCAGTGTGACCGAGCACTCCCATCAGACTGCCAGAAGGAGGAGGTCTCTCCATTTGTCATTTTGTCAATGTCTGCTGAATTGGAGGAAGTTTCTATGTGAGTGTAGCACTTTGAAACTGATTTGAGCTTGTCTAATTCCTGGTTTCCATTTAAATCACTCGGACATTCTGTAAAGAGATTGGAAGAAGTGGCAAAGACGGGTTAAGTAAAAACATTCATACCAGCATACTGACTTCTGCTTTCCTCTTCCTCCGTCCCCCCCCTACCTTCATGGCAATCTACGAGACCTTTGAGGAAGTGATTCTCTTTCATTTCCTTGCAACACGTTCATTGAGAATTTGCCTAGAGGAAAGGCAAGTAACCTCTACTGTTTCCTTTTCTCTCCTTTTTTTTAAGGGCAGGTATTGGAACTGGCATCCAAACAGTACAAGTATCATCCACAGACTTAACTGTTAAGCAGACTGTGTGGATCTGGCTTCTGGTTTTTTTAGGTCCTTTCCCCTCTCTTGTCAGGAGCTCAGCCGCCCAGGTTCACTATTAAAGGACTTATAGAGCTGCCAACCCATAGGGAAGCCCACTCTGAGTTCCCGCATGAATTACTAATCTGGGCACACCTGAATGATTGGATTGGGGGGGGGGTGCCCAGAGCAGACACTCATACATCTATGCAACAGGCAGCCTCCTCTAAAGGTAGATAATTCTGCTACGCCTCTGTATTCTGAGTGACTGAATGACCCACATCACAACCTATGCAGAACAATTACAGGTGCCTAGTGAAGGGTGATCTGGAGAAGACAAAAAAAGGGGGGAACCGCACCCATAGTAACAAAAATACCACACGTTAGTGAAATCAGAATTTAAACATGGTTCAAATAAGGGAGGCATAGACTGGCATCTCCATCTGCAGAGGAGCTTTGCCTCCAAGCATGTCTTGATACTGAACTGCTCAAGAAATTATCCTGACATGGATATTCAGAAGATTGAGAGGAAACACAATTAAGATTATAATTGCACCTCAGTGGCTGGCCCTGATTATAAACATTTTAGGTGAGAAGAGGACAAATCAACTTCCAATACCTTTTTCTTTTAGGAGGAGCCGGTCTAAAGAATCCTTCAGTACGGAAGATCGCATGGTGCAAATATTGTTGAAGTACTCCAAGACTGGATATGGGATGACTGTGCTGGCGATACGGTGCCGGTGCAGGAACCTCAGGATCATGAAAGCATGGAGACTAAGGCGCTCATTCAACTCTGAAAATATGTCTACAAAACCTTGAGCAGGAAAGGGAAAGGCACTTAATAAGATGCATACATATTTTGGTAGAGACAGAACATTTCCTCCTTCAGTTAATTAAGTGGCACTTAATTCTATCACTCGACTGGCTAGAACAGGAATAGAGGAATCTGTCACCCCTCCAGATGTTGGTCTACAACTCCCATCATGATGGGAATTGTAGTCCAACAACATCTAGAGGGCCACTGGCTCCCAATCCCTGGGCTAAACATGAGATTAGTTAAATAAACCCCACTCAAGTCACTACTTAGGTGCTTCCAAACTACGCTAGTGGAAGGGGGGAAAGAAGCAGCAGTGCCCCTAAGAAAGAAACCATATGAAGCTACTGATAATTAAAACCAGTGTGAGGAGAAGCATATTCAATCAGTGTGAGCAAGTGAGGAAGCACATTTGGCCCCAACGAACAGGCTGATGGCTTAACTGTGTGTGAACCAAGTAATCATTGTATCCTAAACTACTGAAACTGTTTTGATATAATCCCTACAGAATGGTATGAGCTGGTAGCAGCATTTTTCCATGTTGTATGATTCTAGAGGTTTCTGGAAATATGACATGGCACTTGTTTAAAAATCCTAGTCCATTCCTAGGTTTGGGCGATATGTTTATGAATACGGGTGCAGAATCTCCCAAAATCTCCAGTGTTCAGAAACTGGGAGTAGCCACACTCTATATGACTATCTGTTCCTTACTTGGTACCTTGAACCATATCCTTAACCTCTTCTAGCTGTGAAAGACTGCTAAGACATCCTTCAACTCAACTATGGGGCTCAAATAATGCACACAAACTAGTGAAACACAATGTTAAAAAGAGAGAGAAAGAGAGAGAGAGAAAGAGAGACCCACAGATACCGTTCTCTTCTCAGACCTTTTCCTAGCACGGAACTCACAGCTCTCTCGCAGGGTGCCTAATGGTTTTTTCCAGATTTAACAGTTTTCATATATTTTAGACATTGGTGTGGTGCAGTGGCTAAGAAGCTTGAGCTACGAAGCAGAAAATTGCTACTCTGAATCTTGCCTCTTATAGAAACTCAGTGTGGACCTTCAGTAAACGTCAATCTCCCTCTATCAACATTGATCTCCCATCTGTAATATGGGGTCAATACTGGCCTTACCTTAACAAGACTGTGAAAGCACTATGAATATTTGAAAAACAAGCATTATTATTAGCTATGAGTACTTTTATACCCTGACTGTTTATTTTGGGTGTGCCCAAACAAAGCTACTAGAAACCTCGCAAAGGTCTGGCACTGCCTCATGAGTCATGACCATGCACTTCTCAGGAAAACACAAGCAAGTCAATATGACAGCTCCTGAGTAAACAAGTGATTAAAAATGAACCCCTTGAATGGTTCAGGGTGAAGCTAGCAATGGTGATAGAATTGCACACTTGAGCTAAGTGAGATGCCCAATCAACGATTCCTTCTGCTATTAGACATGTTAGTTTTCACCAACCTCGTCTTATCCAGATGTTTTGGACTACCAACTCACATAGCTATATATCAACTGGAGAATGTGAAGCTGCCTTACAGTGGCAGAAGAATCATCCTAGGGAGAAAGTCCCACTGCAAAGTCTCTCCCAACCCTACCTGGAGATGCCAGAGGTTGAACTTGGGACCTTCTGCTTGCTCTACCAACGAGCTATGGCCCTTCTCCATTTGCTCTAACACCAGGCACCTTCCCAGGGGCTTACTGTCATGCTATCTTAAGTCCGTGGCCCATTGCATTAAGATAAATCCACTGAAGCCATCTCCCTTCTTCCTTCCCATTTCTTACCTGGGACAAGCGAACAAGCCTGCAGCTGCCTAATCACGTGACTAAGCTCCCCTTGAAGATTGGCTCCGCTGGAGTTCTTGAGAGCCTCCAGCATGTTCTCCACATCCACTGTGCCATCACCCTCAGGATCAAACTGAGCAAAAGCCTGAAGAGGAAGAAAAAGAAGATCAGCAGTTAGATGAGCAGAGAGGGGAGAGCCCCCTTTTATCGTGCCCACTGTCAACGGTCTTTAACTATCTCAAATGGAAAAAGCAATTTTCTCCATTGGCACAAAGTTATAGCACACTGGGTATAACTTGATTTATAAGGTAATCAATCACCTGTAGTGAATACTCATCTGATACTCTCTAGTTGCAGCTGGCCTTTAGTGTGGTGACACTTTACCCTTTGAACTCCCTTCCGCTATATCTCAGGCACTTTCGTTATTGTCTTTCTGGCATCTAAACAGAGACCTTTAGCTCTGTTGGTATCTGTGGGATTGATTTTATGAACACAGTATTCAACTGTTTATATATATAATCGGCTTTTGAAGGGGGTGAACGCATGCACACGCACACAACTTGTTTTAACTTGTGTTGCCTTTTTGACCATTGGCTATAGGAGCTGTAGCTGAGTCACAGAAACAGCAAGTAGTTCAGAGATGCCCTCCGAGACCATGGTTTCAGCAAAGATTTGAAATGATTCCCATAACTAGTAAGAGAATATCACTGGTTGTTTATCACAGTTATTGCTTTAACAAAATGGACATGGTGTTCTGTTTTCTTGAGTCAGATGCATTGTCAGTACACTCCTGCAAACCTATTAAAAGTAGTAATAAACCAGTTTTCTCCCAAGCTGCTACTGAACTAAGGTCCTGCTTTGGGGTTTACTACAGGCATCTGGTTGGCCGCTCTGAGAACAGGATGCTGGACTGAATGAGCCACTGATCCAGCAGGCTATTTTTATGTCCTTAGAAAGGACATACTTTTTTAAGGTATCAATTTTAGCTTGTTCTACTTTAAGTTTCCCTCAAGATGTAACCCAGAAGGGACTAGATTGCGAGCCCCTTTTAGGGAGTGTGATCAACACAACTGAAATTGTTGTAATGCAACACAGGATGTAAACATACCTGAAGTGTCTTATGTAAGCAACAAGGTTGTTTGCTTTCACCAACTAAAGCTAGTCTCCCTTCTGGTCCTTTAACTAATCCGTGATGGCCAAAGGTTAGATATACACATGGCATCAGCATAAGGGCTCAAGGCCTTCTTGTTTGAGCTAAAACAGTCATTTGAAGAAAGGGCAAAATACTTTCTTTCCATGCCAGCCCATTTTGTACAACTGACTGTAACTTGTTCTACACACTGTTGCATGCACATCATTGCTGAACATGCTGCTTGTAAATGGATATGGATTATCCTCATTTCAAAGGTCAGCAGTGAAAATGCTTGTCACATGCTTAACCACAGCATGGGAGGACAGACTATGTGTTGGCAACCAGAGTGGTGTTTGGCTAAGTGACCTCCCAAGTAGCACCATTTAAACAAAGCTGGCCAGGTGATTTGTTTGCAGTGTACTATTGTCAACAAGTACATCCAATCCTAGTTTGCATGAAAAATTATTGTGATTTGTAGCTAGCTGTAACTGCAGAGACAGGGAAGTCAGTGCCATTTAGCTCTGGAAGCATGTATATTTCCCTGCTCTGCAGTTGGGCTATAACCTTATCTGAACATGTACTCTCTGGGTGAAAAGCAGGGAACAGTTGCTAGGGGAAGTAAGTGTGTTCACCTGTCCCTTCAGTTCAGCCACAATCTCTCTTGATATAAATTTGCTGAGCTGAAGCCATGTGTGGGTGGATTTGCTGGCTGATTTCTGGGGTGCCAAAGACCTCAGAAGTGACAGGTGTTTTATTTTAACATGGTGAAGGCATCTTCCAATTACTGTCCTACATTGGTTGACAGTTTGTTTCCATGCCCGATTCAAGGTGCTCACATTAACTGTTCTAAACCCTAAACAATTTAGGTCCCAAATTTCTGAAAGACCGCATTCTTCCTACAGACCTGTCAAGCTCAGTAGAAGGGTCCCCTTGGAAGTTCCACCACCCTCAGAAGGTTTTTTGAGGGGAGCGGTGGCCCAAGAGAGGCCATTCTCTGCTGGAAGGCCCTAAACTGTGTAATTCCTTCTGCACAGAACTGTGTACAGCTTATTCAGTATACAGCTTTTGGTAAATGCTGAATACGCAGCTTCCCCCCCCCCCGACCTTTGATAGCTGAGATATGAGTTGCAGGATCCACCCTATTCCAGTGAATGTAGTCCGTTTTAACTGTTTTTAATTCTGAATTTTATGTAATAAAATGATAAATGATAAAAGTAGGTTAGATTGTAGTATTTGAATTCTCACCGTCGGTCTCAGATTGTGCCCCTATATAGCACAATCAGAAGTCAGGCAAAATTGTTATGGGCATGAGTGGTTGATTGGTAAAGGTGTTGTACGAGGTCGGGAAGACTTCCTCTGGTTGTTTGAATGGATAGAAAGCAAGGCTGTGCAAACCTTATGCTTTCATGTTGGTTAGGAGCTTACATCATGCCACCTTGGCAGCATTATGGGCTGAGCAAAGTCTGGCTGCTCAGCCTCACTCGCCTCGGAGCTCCTCAGTGTGTCTATTGCCTGACAACACCATAACAAGGGGGAAAATGCTCCCTGAATAAACCTGACACCAAATTATTTCTGATTATATGTACAAATCTTTTTGAGCACTCTTGTGTATGTCTGTTTACACAAATCCCTTGAAAAAGCAACATCCATGTGCATGTGCTCTCCTCTACTGTCTCTGTGGGGTATGGGTTGATCCAGGGGGAGGGAGGCAAGAGGTGAGCAGAGGAGCTGGCAGCCATGGCATTTGATAAAAAATTCTAAATGTGCTCAGAGGCCTGAAAAACGTTGATGCCCGCTGTCAATGCTATATTCATCTTAATACTGTGTGGACCATATTAGGGGCTCTTACGTGGCAGAAAAGTTCCAAATAATTTTTTAGTAGACAATAAATAAACAAGAGTTGGAAGAGGAAGAAGATGGGCTCAGGAGAGGTGCGCAGAATGAAAAGTCTGAGGGAAAAGGAAGAGAGATGTTTTCTCCACAGTGTCTGGGATGGTGGATCTGTGATGCCATGTGGGAACACCCCAAACTTCTCCATTGATCCTCGGAGTTGGCTAGTCAAGCCAACCCCAATCACCCCACCCAGATTGTCAAATGACACACTCCAATTCATGGCAATGAACAAGTGCCAGAGACTCAAAGTATACAGAATGCTGTACGGAGAATTCTTCAGAGCTGAGGGTCAACCTCTGAAGTGGTGCTCATCAACCACATACAGGTTTATAGACACAGCTAAAGTAACTTGGGCTCCTGAGAAGTGAAGCTTTTTCTTCTTTAAAAAATAAATATCAGCATATATTACTTGTGCTCAAAATTTCAAATATATATCTGAAATGCACAAGCAAATCATCTGGGACAAAAACAACAAGTGGAGCTTTGACCCAGGCTTACAAGTGGCAAAGCTTCAGAGCCACACACCCCTTTTTCCATTCACTTAAGCAGGAGGAATCACAGTTCAAGGGCCCAGCCAGGCAAAAGCACTTCAGGAGGGTGCAGAGCAGGGGCAGTGAGGAGTGTGGCCTGGGTATGAGGCTTGACCCGCAGAGTGTTCTGAGGGTTGAATAGAGAGGCCTGGAAGGCTGTTTGTGGTCCTCAGGAGCATATTTGCAAGTGAACAAGGAAGTGTTGCAAAAAGGCAGAGAGCTGTGTGCATTGCTAAAGCCTAAGGGCCAGCAAAATCAAACAGCTTCCCTGCTTGAGCATCAGGTCATGTTTCTTAACAGGGTGTTGTCCCCTGAACCTTTGCCCTGAAGTGTTCTCTTTCTCTTCATACAATCAAGATTACATGTTACATAAAGGTGAAACTGTCCACACCCACTCTAAAGGCAATGCAGGCGTTTGAGTCTGAAAGCAGGCATTTTTCAAACAGCACTTAAACTGCTTTTTGCATTTTCCACAACAACTGCTTGGATGTGTATTAATTTTAAATCAATTCCCTTCCATTTTCTGCCTCATATAAAACACACTGAGGAAACAGATATTCCAAACTAAAATAACTCGTAACTCCTAGCATCACTTATGAAAAACAACCAGCATATGTTCTCCCTTGTAGGCAAACATTGTCATGAACCCTGTTAAAATGAAAGGAGAAGGTTTATTTAATACTTCCCATAATTAACTGTTTGTGAAACCAATGTCCCATTCTACCCCATTTGACAATCACACGCTTGTGAAGTCCTAAACAGCAGAGGAGAAACACAAAATTCAATCTGGGTTCTTATGGCTCTACCTCTCTTTCAAATCAGAACCAGTGAAGGCGGTGAAGGTCCTGTGTGAGTGCCTGGAGGCGGTTGGAGGATGGATGGCGGCTAATGGATTGAGGATGAATCCTGACAAGAGAGAAGTACTGTTTTGGGGGGACAGGGGGCGGGCAGGTGTGGAGGATTCCCTGGTCCTGAATGGGGTAACTGTGCCCCTGAAGGACCAGGTGCACAGCCTGGGAGTCATTTTGGACTCACAGCTGTCCATGGAGGCACAGGTCAATTCTGTATCCAAGGCAGCTGTCTACCAGCTCCATCTGGTACGCAGGCTGAGACCCTACCTTCCCGCGGACTGTCTCGCCAGAGTGGTGCATGCTCTAGTTATCTCCCGCTTGGACTACTGCAATGCGCTCTACGTGGGGCTACCTTTGAAGGTGACTCGGAAACTACAACTAATCCAGAATGCGGCAGCTAGACTGGTGACTGGGGGCGGCCGCCGAGACCACATAACACCGGTCTTGAAAGACCTACATTGGCTCCCAGTACGTTTCCGAGCACAATTCAAAGTGCTGGTGTTGACCTTTAAAGCCCTAAACGGCCTTGGCCCAGTATACCTGAAGGAGCGTCTCCACCCCCATCGTTCTGCCCGGACGCTGAGGTCCAGCGCCGAGGGCCTTCTGGCGGTTCCCTCATTACAAGAAGCAAAGCTACAGGGAACCAGGCAGAGGGCCTTCTCGGTAGTGGCACCCGCCTTGTGGAACGCCCTCCCATCAGATGTCAAAGCGATAAATAACTACCTGACATTCAGAAGACATCTTAAGGCAGCCCTGTTCAGGGAAGTTTTTAATCTGTGATATTTTAGTGTATTTCTGGTTTTTATGGAAGCCGCCCAGAGTGGCTGGGGAAACCCAGCCAGATGGGCGGGGTACAAATAAATTATTATTATTATTATTATTATTATTATTATTATTATGCAATAATAATCTCAGTTTAGAAACTCCCCTAATTACCAGTATAACATACTGTAACTTCTAACTTCCTTTCATGAGCAGCAGCTTCTGCGAGAGATTGCAAGGTGACTTTTAAGGAGTTAAAAGCTCCAGCATATATGCTTCAAAACCACAGACACTCCTTTGGATTGGAAGAGGGCACTACATTTAACAGCATGGGAAAATATATCCTCTGGGTCATGCTTTCAACAGAACTGCAGGTTATTTATGGCCATGGGTCATATGGGGAAAAGGTTGCTTGGAAACAAAACTTAGTACTGGACCAAAACGTGTAACGTCAATATTGCAAGTCTCCAAAACACATTCAACCAGTGCACTAGCCTTATCATTTTATTCCCTCCTCTCAACCCCATATTTATGCTAACCTACCACAGATTCCATTATGCTACTTCAATAATTTGAAGCATTTGTAAATTCTGATTCTCATCTTGGTAACTTCTAAACCAGGCATAGGCAAACTCGGCCCTCCAGATGTTTTGGGACTACAACTCCCATCATCCCCATCTAACAGGACCAGTGGTCAGGGATGATGGGAGTTGCAGTCTCAAAACATCTGGAGGGCCAAGTTTGCCTATGCCTGCTCTAAACCATCGCTGGGGAGCCTCAGAACTCGGGGCCAAATTCTCTGTGGCCCCTGCCAACAACAGCATTTTAAATCTGCTTCTATAGGCCACACAGAGCCACTGCTGCGGGAAGGAGACCCAGGTTCACACCTGTCCACCCTCAGCTCAGGGCTTACAAGTCATACTCTTACCCTAAGATGCATATCTGAAAATGCAGCAGCCCACCACAGAAGATGGTTGTTGAGTAAACAACACAGATAAAGTAATATAAAGCATTTCACCAAGCCACAGAACTATACAAAGCTGTTAATAGCAATACTTCCATCTCAAATCCATTCCTGGGCAAGACTCAATAAACACACAGGATCTCACTCCCAAGTTTCCATAGAGCTGAATCGCAAGGCTACAATCCTACAATGCTGCACGTTTCCTAAAAGGAAGCCCTGAAGTGAACACAATAGTGTTTGCTGTAGAGCCCACTCTGCAGGAGGTGGTTGCTGTCCTGCCTTGTGCATTTCCTAAAGGAGAAACCCTAAACTGAACACATTGGAGCTTACAAGTGAGTAAATACTTGACACAGGAGTGCACTGCAAGGCTGCAGCTGCCATCTCTTCCCTGGGGAGTTAAGGCCCCAGAAACATGGAGTAGTTCAGTTCCAAGTATACATGCAAATAAACAAACGGAACCCAGTCACAATATATTAAGATGTAGAACACACGAGAAGGGGGATAAGTGATAGAGGGTTTTTTTAAAAAAAAAAAAAGTTTGTATCTTCAATTTTTCAAAGTTGCATTTTTTAAAACTTGAATTTGTTTGTGAACTTCTCTGAGCTGCTTTGGAGACCTTTTTTTGACAGAAAGATGGCAAAGATATAAACTCTAACAGCACAGAGAGGCCTGCACGGCAAGCCTGCCATCCTACTTTGCATGCTTCCTAAGAGTAAACACAAGAACACTTACTTGGGAGTAAACACCACAGAAGAGTGCATTGCAAGGCTGCCCTCTCTACTTTGCATAAGAGGAAGCACCAGAACCAAACACAGCAAGTATTACATAAGCGCGCACTGCAAAGCTGCTGCCCTTGGGCACCCTACTGACCCTAGCAAACCCTACTGAGCAGAGATTGCCCCTCCACCCTTCCTTTTGGGTGCATAGGCTATGCTGCTCAAACACGCATATGTAGATGCAATCCCCTCAAACAGAGGAAGCTGCCATGTTGAATCAAACCACTGGCCCATTTGGCTCAGTATTTTATACAATGACGAGCAATGGCTCTCCTGGATTTCAGAGGGGAGGGGTCTCTTTCCCAGCCCTATCTGGAGACAACATTGAGGACTGAATTTAGGAGCAGGAGCTCTGCCACAGAAAGGTGACCCTTTGCTTAAAAGTAAAACAAGATTCTAGTCCTCATTTTTCTGAACAAAGAGCTGATTTAAAGAGGAATGTACGAAGCTGCCCTATACTGACAGTTGGTCCATCCAGCTCAGTATTCTGCACACTGACTAGCAGCTGCTCTCCAGTGTTTCAGGCAGAAGTCTTTCTCCAGCTGTATCTAGAGATGCCAGGGATTGAATCTTGGAGCTTCTGCATGCAAAGCAGGTACTCTAACAGTGCTTCAGGTTTAAGTGCCGTTTGGACCAGGATCTTAAACAGCTGGAAGGGGATGTGTGACATGTCAAGAAGGAAATGCCTTACTTGTGAGTGGTGGTGATAAACATGACTACTGTATAGCACTAACAGGTTGCTCTAACATTTTTAGGGATTCTAGTCCTCATTATTCTAAATAAAGGTCTAGTTTACATAATAACATCACAAGCTGCCTTATACTGAGCCCATAGTGGTTCATCTGGCTTTGTATTCTCTCAACCCCAGAGTCATCCGCGACTGGACCTAACCGTCAGGGGTACCTTTACAACTATTTGTAGCGGCTCTCCAGGGTCTCAGGCAGGGAGCCTTTCCCCAGCCCTGCCGGGATATGCAAGAGACGGAACGTGGAACCTCCTGCACACAACTATAATGCTCCACCACTGCCCTGTGCACTTTGCCCTAAAAATAAAGCAAGACTCTAGTCCTTGTGATTTCAACATAGGCTGCTTCAAACAGGAACCTAGGAAGCTGTCTTATACCAAGGTAGACCTCCGGGGTCCACCTGGAGGAGGTCTCCCCCCCCCCGGCCCTGCCTGGAGATGCCAAGGGCGGAAGGTGGGGCCTCCGAAGCACCTGCTCCACACACTGAGCTGCCCCCCCCTTCCCCATGGTGGTGGGGGGGGGGGTGTCGCCCGCTCACCTCCTCGCTCCTGGCTCGCTCCTCGGCGGCGGCGGCAGCGGCTTCCCCTCCACTCCCGCCTCCTCCGGTGGCGGCTGCCCCGGCGGCGGCTGCCCCCGCTGCTCCTCCTCCGCCTCCTCCTGGCGTCGGCCCGGCGCGGGCCTCGAGGGCCTCGCAGAGCTGCTCGAGGCTGACGGCGTGCTCCCCGCGGCCCAGGCGCTCCTCCAGCCAGCGCACCAGGGCGGCGTGGTGGCGGGACAGCAGCGGTTCCGCCGAGGGAGCCTCGCGCAAGCGGGCCGCGGCCTCCTCCCTCAGGCGGGCCTGGCCGAGCAGCACCGACGCCGCCGGCAGCAGCGGGGACGGGGACGAGGACGGCAGGGAGGCCGCCGACGGAGGCGCCGAGGGCCGGGCGGCGGCCGGCGAGGAAGAGGACGAGGAGGCCGCCGCCGTCTCCATGGCGCCCGGCGAGGAGGCCTCCCTGGCGGCGGCGGCGCCGCTATTCCGGGCGCCTCCCGCGGTGGCGGCGGCGCAGGGCGCCGTTTCCTCCTCCTCTTCCTCGCCCTCGCTGTGGCTGCCCACGTTCCCCATGGAGCGCCCGAGCCCGGCTTCCTTCTGCCGGCCGCTCCTCCTTCAGCTCGTCCCCGCGGCTTCCCTCAGGCCGCCGAACTTCCGCCAAGGCGGCGTCGCAAACGCAGGCTCGCCTAGCGGCCGTTTTGCGTCACCCGGCCGCAAAGCAGCGCCGAGGACACTAGCGCGCGTTCAGAAGGGCTCGATTTGCGGCAGCGTCGCCCAATAAGGAGATGGGTTGTCGGCTTTGCGGCAGCGTCGCGTACAGCGTTGTCGGCTTTGCGGCAGCGTCCCCTCCTTTTAGGGAGGGGAAGGAACCGTAGCCTCTATGGTTCGGAATGTTGTGGCGCCGCCGCCAAGAATTACAGTACAGTAAATACAGAATGGGAACGGCCCTTTGTGTCGCTTTACGGCAGTGTCGTAAACCCAGCCTCTATGCTGTAATAGGCATATTTACTAAAAACTTAGGAAGCAACCTTATACGTACCAAGTCAGAGAATTAGTCTATCTAGCTCAGTATTGTCTGCACCAGGAGTGGCCAGCCATTTTGGGCCTGGAGGCCACATTCCGTTAAGAGGGCCACATTCCATTCAGGCATAGCTGTCAACTTTTCCCTTTTCTTACGAGGAATCCTATTCGGAATAAGGGAATTTCCCTTTAAAAAAGGGAAACGTTGACAGCTATGCATTCAGGGCGGAACCAAAAGCAAAAGTGGGAGAAGCATATGCAAATTTTGCATTTGTACAATAGGCTAGTTTCTACACACTTGCCTTTTTGATTATTATTATTAATCGCATTTATAGCCCACCTTTTTCTCCAAGGTCAAGTTAACATACATAGTTGTCCACCCCATTTTAGTCCTCACAACAACCCTGCGAGGTAGGTCAGGCTGAGGGGCAGTGACTGGCCCCCAAGGTCACTCAGCCAGCTTATGGCCAAGTAGTGGATTTGAACCCTGGTCTCTCCCAGGTTCTATCCTGCCCCTCTTAACTGTTACACAAGGGTTCTGAAATCCTCTATCCAGCCAGGCAAATGATTCCGTGTCACATTTCAAGGACTCATTCCAGCCAGGCAAAAGGACTCAAGGGTGCAAAGCACAACCCAAAGACTGCCAGAATCAGAGAACAAGCAGGACCAAAGAGCAAGACCACAAATGTTACTTATATGGAGCATCTGGTAACGCCGCTGCCCATCCAAAAAGACTCCCAGAGTGGCTTACTACAGTCCGTTGAAAACCACACAGCCCCCGTCAGACAGGCTTACAATATAAAACAAGAAGAGCACAAGAAAAAAGGGGATAGAATAATAGGGTGGAAATCAAACTTGGCCCCCAGAAGTGCCTGGGGGACATGGTCTTTTGGCAGAGCTGATGGCATGACCTCTGCCTCCCATTGCTCCAGCACTAGAGCTCCCTTAGGCCTTGCTGCTCAAGCAGAATCCTAGGTGGCAGGTGTTAAGTTGTGGGCGAACATGTCAGACGACACAGCGATTCTTTAAACAGCTCTTCTTTATTCAGATGCCAGAACAGAAGCTCAGTCAGCCTGCTTATATAGAGCTCCAGAACAATGCAACTGTTGCCATTTTCTAAAACTATCCAATCACTGAACGTCACTTTTTGAACCTTCATTTGCATAATTATCTACAGTATCCTCCTGCTGGCCCAGGGTGAGAACTTCAGTACATAACACCCCTCCCCACCGAGATAAGGCATTACAGTGGTGCCTCGCAAGACGAAATTAATTCGTTCCGCAAGTTTTTTCGTCTTGCGAGTTTTTCGTCTTGCGAAGCACAGTTTCCCATAGGAATGCATTGAAAATCAATCAATGCGTTCCTAAGGAAACCGCCTTCAGTCCAGGTCCGGGGACAGTCTGTCCCCCGACCTCTTCTGAAGGCTGGGGAGGGGGACAAGGGCTTTTCTTCCCACCCCCAGCATTTTAAAAAACCCCGGGACAGCAGAGGACTTCTCCGCTGTTCCGGGGTTTTTTAAAATGCTGGCGGGCGGCAGCGCTGCCGTCCGGGAAAGCGGAGAAAGCGCTGCGTTTCTCCGCTCTCCCGGGAAGGCAGGCAGCGCTGCGTTTCTCCGCTCTCCCGGGAAGGCAGGCAGGGGGGAGGAAAGTCTTTGCTCCCCTCTGCCTGCCTTCCCAGGAGAGCGGAGAAACGCAGCGCTCTCCTTCTTCTGAAGGCCGGTGGGGGGGCGAAAGTCTTTGCTCCCCCCCGCCGCCTGCCTTCAAAAGCCGTTCGGGAAAGCGGAGAAAGCGCTGCGTTTCTCCGCTCTCCCAGGAAGGCAGGCAACGCTGCGTTTCTCCGCTCTCCCGGGAAGGCAGGCAGAGGGGAGCAAAGACTTTGCTCCCCCCTGCCTGCCTTCCCGGGAGAGCGGAGAAACGCAGCGCTCTCCTTCTTCTGAAGGCCGGTGGGGGGCGAAAGTCTTTGCTCCCCCCCGCCGCCTGCCTTCAAACGCCGTCCGGGAAAGCGGGAAGCGCTTCCCTGCTATCCCGGACCGCTTTTAAAATGCTGGCGGTGGGGAGCAAAGCCTTTCGGCCCCCGCCGGCCTTCCTGGACCTCTTCTGAAGGCCGGAGGGGGGGGAAAGGCTTTGCTCCCCACCGCCAGCATTTAAAAGAGGTCCCCGGAGATTTCCCTATGGGCTTTCTTCTTGCGAAGCAAGCCCATAGGGAAATTCGTCTTGCGAAGCGCCTCAAAAAACGGAAAACCCTTTCGTCTAGCGGGTTTTTCGTCTTGCGAGGCATTCGTCTTGCAGGGCACCACTGTAGTTACAATCGTAATGGTTTCCTTATATACAGCACTACACGTAATGGTTCAATTAGGCACAAAAGCATATCGGTTACATTTCACATACTTAGACCAACAGTGATACATGTCCAACAGCATAGTCCTTTAAATAAGTTGGGCACTTGGAAACTCTGTCAGACCGCCGGGGACTGGTAGCCAAGTCCGAGGGGCCACACAATTCTTGCTGAGGCTGTGGTGCGACCCTAGGTGGCGTTGAAACCAAATCCCCTGGATCTGCTGCTGTGGGTGGAGCCTCCGCAAGTGGAGAGGTCTGAGCCTGTGGTAAGTCTGGCAGACCCTCTGAAGTGGCTTGGTTCGGCTCCAAGCTGGCAGTTTGTGAGGGAGGTGTAGGTGGAGCCTCACCATCTGTAAGTGTCTCTTCCGGAGCCATGAGCGCAGTTGGGGGCACCACGGTAGTGTCCAAGTCCCCAACCCTGCGCCTAAGCTGGTCTGTGTGCCGGCGCCACAAGCGTCTGTCTTCGAGGGCCACCTGGTACGAGCGAGGTCCAGTGACTCCCACTACTTGTCCAGTTGTTCGTCCACCTTAGCCTTGAGAGCAAAGGGAACCCGGCGTGGCTTTAGCTTGATGGGGGCGACTTGTGGATCAAGGCTAAAGGAGATGGGCGTACCTGTATATTGCCCCAAAGTGCCATCAAAAACCTCGGCAAAGTCTTTGACCAGACCCTCAGTCTCTGCGTTAGAGATACAGTTGATGCCGGTGACTTCCAGACCAAGGGCATCAAACCAGTCTAGCCCTAGGAGGTTTGGCCGCTGACCTTCAACCACCACCAGTCGGAGCAGGCCCGAAAAATCCTTGAAGGCGATCCAGAACCGGCCAACGCCTACCACGGGAATGTCGTTTCCCTGGTAGTCTCTCAGGTGTACGCGGTGAGAGTCGAGTTGCCTTTTGGACACTCTGTGTACCAGTCTTTTGACGGTGCTCCAAGACACGATGGACAGGGCAGACCCGGTGTCGATCTCCATGTCACATGGAGCTCCTTCAATGAGCACCATGACGTTCAGCTTGCGTTGCGTAGGCGAGTCAGTTTGGCCAATCGTTGTTCCAGACGGGGAGCAGCAGTTGGTGAGAGCGAAACAGCTTTCCTTGGCAGACTGGAGTGAAGACTTGGACTTACGAGTTGGTGAAGGGGGGGGGTCAGATGGAGCCGATCGGCAGACCTTAGCAATGTGGCCCCTTCTGGAACACGTCCGACAGATGGCGTCTCTGAATCAACACTTGGCACGGGAATGGTTGCCTCCACAGCCGGCGCATTCCGGTTGGCCCTTGGACTTCTGTTGGAACTTCCTGCGCTCCCGCCTTGTCTGGTGCACAACATCGTCTTCACTGGAGGATGCCTTATCACTGCTGGCCTCTTCATGATGCACTGGAACTGGCTTCCTAGCAAGACACGGGCTGCTGGCCTTGCGGATCTCCTGGGCGGAGCGTTCAGCAGCTTCCGAGACCACAGCCTCCTCAATGGCTTTTTGCAGCGTGAGGTCTGGCTTGGCGAGGAGACGCCGTTGCAGATGGATGTCCTGGACCCCGCAGACGATTCGATCCATCAGGGCATCGTCTAAGTCTTGGAACTCGCAGTGCATTGCAGCCTGTCGCAGGGCAGTGGTGTAGTTGTTGATTGACTCCCCCTCTGCCTGGTTCCGGTGGTAAAATGCATGGCGGGCAGCAAACTTGGACGGCTTTGGTGCATAGTGGTTGTGGAGCTTCTCTTGGATCGTGTCCCACAGTGTTGCCTGGACTGCTTCAGGCGCAACCAATGCTCGTGCCATCTCAAACACCTCAGGCCCACAGAGGCTGAGGAATAGGCCCCGCTTCTGCTCCTTTGATACTTCTGTCAGCTCGTTGGCTTGGAGGTAGCAGTCGAACCGAGCGAGGTAGGAGTCCCATGATTCAGAGGCTGGCGCAAACGGCGGTAGAGGCACAAGTGAAGCCATGATTCCGATGCCGGCGAAAAGGGCGATGGATGGAACATCGTGCTCTAGCCAGAACAGTCAGCTCTGAATTGGTTCTGTTCAGTGATTTCGCTCAGTGATTCAGCTCAGTGATTCAGCTCTGCTCAGAGGGTGGCTGCATCTGGCTGTGCTCTGATGTCCATTGATCCCACCTTTGTCGCCAGTGTTAAGTTGTGGTCGAACATGTCAGACGACACAGCAATTCTTTAAACAGCTCTTCTTTATTCAGATGCCAGAACAGAACTAGGCTGAGGAGCTCAGTCAGCCTGCTTATATAGAGCTCCAGAACAATGCAACTGTTGCCATTTTCTAAAACTATCCAATCACTGAACGTCACTTTTCGATCCTTCATTTGCATACAAAACTATCCAATCACTGAACGTCACTTTTCGAACCTTCATTTGCATAACTATCTACAGTATCCCCCTGCTGGCCCAGGGTGAGAACTTCAGTACATAACAGCAGGAGAACCCTTTTTATCCCCCTCCCAGCCCAGGAGGAGCCAATGGCCAGCATGGGAGAGCCAGCCAGCGGGGAAGGTTCTTTCCTGAGAAGTTGTAGTGACACTGCTGGCCATGTGGGGCAGTGGTCCAGCAGCTCCCGACGCTTTACTGAGAAGCTGCAATGATGCACCTCACCACTTGGGGCACTGCTCAGCCGTTCCCGAAACTTGTTTTATTTATCCATTCCTAACATTTTTTCTCCTCACATTTTCTAAGCTCAGTAACTGCCTGACCCAAGGGATGGGGTGGGTGTTACAGGGCAAGTTTGCCAAAGCTGATCAAAGCTATTGGACATAGAAGGGGCCCTAAGAGTCATCTAGTCCATCCCCCTGCTATGCAGGACTTTTGGCACACAGTCCCCATCCAGTTTGAAACCAAGCCAGACCCTGCTTAAGCTTTGCAAATGTGCTAGCAATTTGGCCACCAGGTCAATCTAACTGGGTTATAAACATGACTTTACTTAAATTGTTAAAGGATAAAGAGTTTTGATCCATGTTTTTAAAAGCATTATATGTGGCTATATCATAAGCATAAATGTATCTAATAAACATTACCTTGCTAGGTTACCAAATACAGAAGCCCTACTGCTTCTTCTTATCAGAGATACAAACTTATTAAAACCATGTATTTTTAATTATGACTGTGGAGATGGGATTAAGGAGGAATGCTGTTTCTGGCCAGAGAGACTCAGGATTTTGTATGTGTGTGTGTGAACTTGAATCACTTTATCATTTGTTAATTTTATATGGGCAATTAGTTCTGTGATAGGAATTTTATGGTCTTAAATATATGGTAATGTTCATAAGTGTACCAACCAAGCACGTACATAGATCAGCCCTTTTTCCCTTATGGGGTATCCAAGAGCCCATTTAGAGTCCTTACGTGGGTTCCTATTGGTAGAAGAAAATAACAGAGGCCAACCAGAGAATATTGAGAAGCAAAGCAGCTAGTAAGCCTGATCTTTATTAAAGCTGTTGCAACAGGGTGCTCCCCTCACACGCAGGAGGACAGAGGACGCCCCAGAACAAAGGTGTGCCTGCCCTTATACTGTATAGACATTTTAAATTCCCTGCCCTGGAGCTCAAGACCACCCCTCCATACATCATACCTACATCACAGAAGGGGTGTAACCCAGGACCACCCCCCACAAACATCATACCTACATCACAGAAAAGGTGGTCTACAACAGAAATTTGAATGTTGTTCATTTTTTTCTGTCTGCCAGTATTAAGTTGTGGGTGGAGACAGCAGTCGACACAGAGATTTCTCCAAGTGGTTCTTTATAGTAAGCTGGAACTGAACTGAACTGAACTGAACTGAACAGCTCAGCCGGCCTACTTTTATAGGCAGCCGTCTGTCAACATTGTAACAACAATACCCCAAAGTTTTCTGCCTAAATTAATTTATGTGGACCTGAGTGAAAACTATACCCCTGGTGGCCAGGGTGGGAACATCAATACATAACACCCATACATAACATGCCTTCTCTGATTGCCTTTCCTGGTAGTCTGCCCATTCCTTTGAGATGGTGATTTCCCAATTCCTGAGGCAAAGGGAAGGTTCCCTCACACCCTCCCTCCTCGCAGAGAAAAAATTCGTCAGTTTGGGAGTCAAAATGGTTTCAGGACGGTCTTCCTGTGCTGCTCCAGAAATGTGGTCCACATATCTATGTATGTGCTTGGTTGGTACATTTATGAACATTTATTATATATATAAGACCTTAATTTTTTTATTACAAGGCTGCCCTAGAGGGATTTCAGAGCGGAATCCTTTGCTTCTTGGCTGCAAAAAAGCAAGTCTGAGAAATAATTAGCATTGCACAGTCAGCATTCTGAAAGAGGCAGGCTTCTTTCCGGTGCCAAAGTTCACTACGCTACAGGAAAACGGGGACATTCCTTCTCTGTTCAACATTTAAAAGCGCTACAATAAATTACTTCACTGTTAAAACATTTAAAAACGCACAAAGGCAGACCACTGTCCCTAGGAACTTGCAGAAGTTGCAAGCTGTGCTCCGTGACGCCATGGCCACTCGTCTGTTTGAGGACAGGTCTCACGCTGCTATTTATAAAAAATACAGGTTTTCTCCGCAGGAGAACCTACAGGGCGTGATCTTCTCGTACCTGGAAGAAAAGGTAAGAACATAATAGTGTGTGTCAGTCTGAACTTATACCAGTTGGCATAATTTTATATAAAAGGAGAGCTGCGTTATGAACTTTCTTGACTCTGATACTAGTCTTTATCCTGAAGATGTCCTGGAAGGCTTCCTGGCCTTCTTAATACTTTTTGGAAAAATTAGCATGGTCAATGACTCCTCTTGCGTCAGCTGATAGACGGGGAGGCTGAGCAACCTAAAACAAGGCCCTGCTATTCTACAGTGTTGCTTTGCTGCCCAAAGTAAATATTCTGTCTCTTTCATTTCTTGTAAACAACCAATCATTGTTCATTTTCTGTGAAAACGTCTAGCAGGCATAAGGCTAAGGGTAAACATATATTCATAACAAACTTTAGAACTCTAGCAAAAGGTCTTAGACCTCTTGGTACTGTGCCTAGGTAGTAACAAGGGGGTGGCAGTGATATAAGAAGAAAATGGAGTTGGCTCTTACAGGCCAACTCCCCATCAAATGGACCCAGTATCCCTGAAGTCCATTACGGGTCAGAGAAGAACAAGTGAAGGCAGGAACCAACTAAATGAAGCAGTTTTCTCTTGAGACACAGTTACTATCACCCACTGTGCAAGGAGGCGAGAGGGAACCCAGAACAAAGGTCCCTTGGGGGCTACCCAGCTACCCAGCTACCCAGCTGGTTCCTCCTGCCATTTTTCTGCGTCTAAGCAGCCCATGACATTTTGGGTTAATTAACAGCTGGTTTCACTGTATTCAAGTGAAAACTGCTCATGTCTCGGACCTAGATGGGTACGGCCTTGGGTAAGTCAGGAGTGGGAAAGCCGTGTCCCTCACGATGCTGTTTCTTTGACTACAACTCCCATCCATGCTAACTATTGGCCATGCTGGCTGCGGAGGACGGGGGGCTGTACACTCCCAACAACATTGGGGTGGGTGGGTGCAGGATCACAGGTTCCCTAAAAGGTAAAGGTAAAGGGACCCCTGACCATTAGGTCCAGTCGCGGCTGACTCTGGGGTTGCGGCGCTCATCTTGATTTATTGGTCGAGGGAGCTGGTGTACAACGTCCGGGTCATGTGGCCAGCATGACTAAGCAGCTACTCGCGAACCAGAGCAGCGCACGGAAATGCCGTTTACCTTCCCGCCATTGCGGTACCTATTTATCTACTTGCACTTTGAGGTGCTAGCCTTGCTGACAATGACCTGGCGATGCATTTCTGAGATGTGTCGCTATATTTTCTCAGAGAGTGAGCCCCGGGCAGCTGGCAGTCGACGTAGGTTGTGGCTCGGGCCAAAGCACTTGGATGCTGGCAAAACATTTTGAGAAGGTGGTCGGGGCAGACATCAGTGAAGCTCAGATCGAGGAGGCCAGGAGAGCTCCACAACCGCCCAATGTCTCTTATCTGTAAGTAGGAGCTGACCTCGCACGTGTATGGCCGAGAGAAAGCGGGCAGGAAGACGTTTTTCTCTCTCTCATCACACTAGAGCTCTTGAAGCTGAATGTTGGAAGATTCAGGACCGACAAAAAAAACACACAGCTTCATGCAGCGCATGTTTAAACTATGGAACTCCCTTCCACATGAGACAGGGACGGCCACCAACTTGGATGGCTTTAAACGAAGACTAGAGAAATTAAGGAAGAGGCCTATCAGTGGCTACTAGCCACCTCTGCTGGACCTACATGGTGGGCAGAGTGAAGGCCAGGGTGGCTGAGAGTTGTGAAGAGAGACCCCTCTCTCACTCCCAGAGCTACCACTCCATACCCGTCAAGTGTCCCTATTTCACTGGGACATTCACAGATTTACAGAAGGGAATGGCGTTCCTAGATCAATCCTTTTTCACAGGGTACTCTGGGAATTGTGAGGGGAATAGGGGTCTCTCCTAACAACTCAGCACCCTCAACAAACTACAGCTCCCAGGATTCTTTGGGGGAAGACATCACTGTTTAATGCGGTATTATCGCAAATGTATTTTTTTAATTTTTTGTGATGTAGGTATGATGTATCTGGGGGGTGGTCTTAGGTTGCACCCCTTCTGTGACGTATGTATGATGTTTCTGGGGGTGGTCTTGATCTACAGGGTGGCAATTTCAAAAGTCTTTATAAGGCCTCACGCGCCATTTTTCTGGGTTCCTCCTCCTCTCCTGCGGGTGAGGGGAGCACCCTGTCGCAACAGATCAATAAAGATCAAGCTTGCTAGCTGCTTTACTTTCTCAAAATTCTCTGGTTGGCCTCTGTTATCTTCTCCTACCAATAGGGAACCTATGTAAGGACTCTATGTGAGCTCTTGGATACCCCATAAGAGAAAAGGGCAATTTTTGTTTACAACACACCCAGGTTTTGTTTGCGGGTTTCCCATTGGGGCATCTGGCTGGCCACTGTGAGAACAGGATGCCTAGCCAGACGGGCCTTGGGCTTGATCCAGGAGGCTTCGAACAATCCCCTTGCCATCTCCTCCCACAGGGTGTGCCCTGCCGAAGACCTCCCTTTCGAAGACGGCTCTGTGGACCTGGTCACGGCGTTTGCGGCCGTCCACTGGTTTGACGGGCCTCGCTTTCTGAGGGAAGTGGACCGAGTTCTCAAGCCGTCAGGCTGTGTGGTCTTCAGCTCCTACAACCGGCATATGCAGTTGTGTTACAAAGATTGTACAGAGAAGTTAACAGAGATCTTCAGAGAGGTCAGTCCATCGCACAGGCCTCGGACCTGAGGTCTGCCCTCAGACCACATATTTCAGGGCCAGCCCTGCCAGTTTTCTATCCCCAAGTGTCTGCGGGGTTGTTGTTGTTTTTAAGTGTCTTTCCTGTAGAAGGACAGAAGAGTCCTTCAGTCTAGGTTAATTGAGCAAACCTAGAAGTCCTGGGTGCGTTTTAATCCCTCCTGCAAAACACTGGCACTATGGAAAAGAATATCATTTCAGGGCCCAGGCAAGGACATGAAGGGGATAAGAAAAATTCATCCCACCCTCTGAAATCTTTGCCATGAGAAGCTCTTATGGTCAGCTTGCTTTACATTTTTTGGAGAAGTTTTAAGACCTTCCTATGCAGAAAGATTTGTGACTGTGTGGCTATTTTCTGTTAGTTTATTGCAGTAATATTTATAAAGCCTGTTTCAACAAAGCACCATGACTTTCAAAACCTCCAAGTGGTTTACAAGGCAGTCTAAAATATTACAGTCAAACCTCGGCAGTCGACCATAATCCGTTCCAAAAGACCATTTGACTTCTGAAACATTCAACAACCGAAAACAAAGTGGAAGCCTCATTACAATAGGGAAACTCAAAACAGAAGCCGGGTAGCATGTTCGGCTTCTGAAAATCATTCAAAAACCAGAGCAGTTACTTCCGGGTTTTCGGTGTTTGGGTGCCAAAACATTCCAAAACGGAGGCATTCAGGAACCGAGGTCTGACTATAATTTGAAATACCAATTTAAAAAATATTAAAAACATGGGCCACAAGGTGGCGCATTGGAAGATGGCCGACAATAACATCTCTCCGACCCACACAAGGTAATTAAGAGGCTGCTATGGGAAGTATACAGCCTTCCCGCCCCCCCCCAGGAGATGGGGGGGACTGCCTTGCCAGCGGTGTCCATAACGCACCCCCGGATTCGAAAGAAGGGGGTGCCGGTCACTTGGCATAAGCCCTCGGCGAGGTCGGCTCTTCCTGATGCTGTCTCCAATTAGCGCGTGCTGGTTCGCTTTAGCTCGAAAATATAATTGGAAACATATAATTGGAAAGAAGCTAAAGCACATACATCAAGCAAAGCTCGGGAGATAAGACTGCTGATTAATGCATCTCTGTGACCTGAGCGACGGATGGGACAAATAAATCAAGTGATGAACCACCATTAAGAGACTGGTATGTTTGGAGTGAAAGAAGGGGGGTGGAGGAAAAAACTTTTCTTTTCTTTGCCTTATGTGAATATTAATAACCCTCCACCCCAGAGAAAGAAGATCATTGCATTTTACTAATCACAAGCAGGAATTCAAGAACTGTGTGGAGTGGATTATAGATTAAAGAGATGACTGGTAAACAACGGAGAACGGAGGAAAATTTTATGACGCAGCTTTAAATGGCGTCTCGCTAAGACAGGCTTGTCTAAGAAAGACGGGGGGAGAAGGATCAGGATCATCGGAATGTGAATGATGATTGGAATGTGATCTTAACCTGACAGAGCCTTCCTGATATACTTGGCAAGCCTGAGAAAATTAAAGGACAGACCAAACATATTTTTTTTATGGAAGTGTGAAATGGCTGTCCCTAAGTGATATGATCTTTGGAGAGTGTAAAACCCACACAGAGGATGTCTGTTTCCAACCCACTTGTGAAGATTATCAGAGATCGCAAAGAAAGGAATATATGATAACAACAAGAAGATGAAGAAAGTAATAAAGAGACTATCTGGATAAAACTGTTTAATTAAAGCAGCAATATAAGTGATGCTTGGACCCCCGTTTGGAGCTTGATGTATGGGTACTCCCAACAAAATTTTAAAATCTGGCTGTATAATTTGGAATTAATGTGATTTGGAAATAATGTGATTTGATTGGCCTGTTAATAAAAATTATTTAAAAAAAAACATTAAAAACGTATTACATAAAATAAATAAAACTGACCATTTCAAACACTTATAGCTACTAAAACCTAGGTAGGCATGCGGGAATGAAAATGTTTTTAGCCAGATATGTCAATGGGCAGGCAGTTCCAAAGTGCTGCCACAATAAAAGATCGATTTCTTGTAAGTGCTGAATGAATGTTACGTGACACTTGTGAAAGGACCAGTTTCGCAGATCCCAGCCATCAAATGGGCACATACTGGGTGACAGTCTTGAAATACGTTATTCTATAGGCTGCCACACCTCACACATTTCCCTCAATGCTTTTAGTCTTTCCATATAGGGAGTATCTGCATGTTGACCATTTTTCTACGCCGGATTTCTGCACCTTTAACAGCTCAGCATCCTTTTTTACGCAGCATGCTTTGAACAGTGAGATTTTTGCAAGCATAAAAGAAATGACTGTGGATTCCCACCCACCCCCTTTCTCTCTCTTTCTCTCTCTTTTCCAGATCCAAGACCAGCTTCTCACCTTTAAAAATGCAAAAATCAAATCACTTGAGAATGATTACCAAGAAATCTTTGATTCTTTGCCCTTTCAGGAGAAGAAGAGGTGAGTGGATCAGGCCCTTTTGTACAATGCGGTGCATTGACCCAGCCATGCCAATCTTTTCAATCTCCTGCTAAAAACATTTCTGTTCCACCAAGCTTATGCAAACTATTAAGAATGCATCCACAGTTGTTAAATGATACCTGTTTTTAACTTTTTTTTTGTTACCAACTTACTGAATTTGTAACTTGTATGGTTTTGTTGCTGTAAATGGCTTTGATATATTTTTATGACACAGCAACATCAAATGTTTTTGTAACTAAACAAATGCAAATTGGGAAGTCCGGAACAATGCTGTCAAAGTCACTAAGTTGAACAGCCACACTCTCCTGAGCAAACATACATATGATTGACACCCCTTCTGTAGTCAAAAGATTTCCGTACTCTGTATTCTGTATTCCGTATTCTGTAGTCAAAAGATTTCCATACTCTCAACTCAGCCCCGAACATCTCCTAAAGCTTTCTGCTTCTTAAGGTTGTACTATGAATCAGCAGCTTTCTGCTGGCTAAAAGATTGGCTGCTTCTCGAAGACACTGATGTATTAGATTTGGAAGGTTTTAATAATGCTTTTGGTTGGCATGCATATTTATGGTATGACAAGGTTAAGATTAATAAGACTTTCAAGAACCATATTGTCAGGAAAGCAGTGTTTAATGTCTGGACAAAATACAAAGACCTACTGGAAAATAAAACTCCAAGGTGGCTTTCACCATTGAAAGCTAAGGCCCGGAAAAGACTCAATATGGAGGCCAAATGGCCGAAGTATTGGGAAATATTAGAAAAAGATGGAGATAACTGGAAATTGCAGAGTCAGGAGAAAATGAAAGACAAAGTGCGAGATTGGTTACACTACGCTCAGATTAAAGAAGTTTTTAAACTTGACAAAAAGTTAGGATTCCAGGTGGAAAAATCGAAGCTAGAAACGGAACTGTTAGAGCCTAAGACTAAGGTACTCTCAAGAATGTATAACTTGCTGTTAAAATGGAATACACAAGATGAAACGGTTAAATCGGCTATGATAAAGTGGGCACAGGATATTGGACATAACATCATGTTTGAGGACTGGGAGAGGTTGTGGACTAGTGGGCTGAATTTCACTGCATGTAACGCTTTGAAAGAAAATGTTATGAAAATGATATATAGATGGTATATGACCCCAGTCAAACTTGCAAAAATATACCACTTGTCTGATAATAAATGTTGGAAGTGTAAAGAAAATGAAGGAACATTCTTTCACCTCTGGTGGACTTGCCCTAGAGTGAAGGCTTTCTGGGAAATGATATATAATGAGCTGAAAAAGGTATTCAAGTATACCTTTCCTAAGAAACCAGAGGCCTTCCTTCTGGGTATTGTCGGCCAGAAGGTGTTAAAGAAGGATCGAACATTTTTTATGTATGCAACAACAGCAGCAAGGATACTCGTCGCTAAGCACTGGAAAACTCAAGATTTACCCACACTGGAAGAATGGCAGACGCAACTGATAGACTATATGGAACTGGCTGAGATGACTGGCAGAATCCGAGACCTGGGAGAAGAGACGGTGGAAGAAGATTGGAAGAAATTCAAGATTTATTTACAAAAATATTGTAAATTGTATGAATGTTAAGAAGGATGCTAGAGTAAAAATAATTTTGGCACCATTAAGCTAGATGAAGAGAAATATGAAGATAAGTTAAATTTAAGAAAAGATAAAGTTTTGGAAATTCTAGGTTATACTTAAATTTTTAAGATCTGAATAAAGGATATTTAAACTAGAGATATAACATTGGAAAATTAGATAATAAGAATAGAAACAAGGGGATAAATTTGCTGGATAAAAATTTATAGTCAGGAATGCAGGAGCGGGAAATGTGAGGGAGTCCAAGAGGTTAAGAAAATTATGTTAAGAGATGTGTTATATTGTATTGTCTTTTTGGTATTGTAATTAAAATAAAAACTGTTAATAAATATTATAAAATAAAAATAAAAATAAAGCTTTCTGCTTCTTTCCAGGATGACGGATATTTTCGATAAAATTCCCATGAGCGTTGCTGACGTAATAGGATATATTCAGTCACTCTCGCCATACCAACATTATCTGGAAGCCCAGCCTGAGGAGGCGAAATCACTTCTCCAAAACACAGAGCGAAGGTGACACAATCTGTTCGCTGGATTAAATGTGGAAGGGCCAAGAAACCATGGTGAAGTCCACTAGGAGAGTTGTGTTGAAGTCTTTAGCCTGTGATGTTGCATGCAGTAGAATTTACGGGTAACTGTTCTCAGTACGAGATGCCAGCAAAGCAGAAGGGCTTGGATTTCCATATTTTTTCCTGCAATGAAAATTCAGCTCCAATATGCACGTTGTAATTTTTAATTCAAAAAATTCCCATGTAGAATAACAAAATTGTAGAGCTGGAATGGACCCCCCCTCCCCCAATTAGCCCAGGGATGGAAGAAGAGATAACCACGACCAGAAAAGAATGGCAAACCAAGTTGGTGACAAAATTAACTGGGAAGCTCAGAAATCAAGAAGACAAGAACCTTGGATTAGTATTGATATGCAATTGTAAATATCATTAGGACCCATGGAAGGGACGGGTGGGGAAAGTCAGGAGATTCAGAGTAATCTCAATATTTGGGTTTTTTTGTTACGTGTTTATACTTTTTAAAAATCAAATTAAATATTATTTTTAAAAGGAAGGGACCCCTAAGGGCCATCTAGTCCAACCCCCTGCAATGCTGGAATCTCCACTAATGCATGAGAGTGGCAAAGTCAGGAGTGTTGCCAGATGCCAGCTATTCATTTAATCTGTGCATAAGCCATGCTTCAAACCTTATGCCGGCTTTATGTCATCAGTCCCATTTCCCCACAGCCGCCATTTGCCGCATTTTATTGTACCAGTTTGTCGAAGAGGCAGCCTCCCAAATTCTTCTAAGTATCTCGCCATTATGCGCCTGGCTGCCGTCAAAAGACAACTTGTTTGAACCGTGAAAAGATGGAGCGGGGCTAGCTCTGGACATTTCGAGGTGTTTCGTCCAGTAATTCATTTCAATGAATCCCGGAACTGAACCCTGGTTTCTGCTCTCTTGCTTTCCTTCCCCTAGGTTTCTGGAGACGATGGGCGTTTCTTCTCGGGACACCCAGCTGGAGTTGCGCACAAAGCACATTTGCATCTTGGGCTGCAAGAGCTCCTGAGAGGAATGTCAGTCTAAATGCACAGGGCAGGGCGCATGCGTAGGAAAGCCGGATTTGGACCCCAGCTCTATCAGTCGTGAAGACAGCAGGTTGTGATTCCAGGGTTCCATTGATTTCAAGGAGAGTGGGAGCTAGATGCTATCCAAGGGCCAGGAGCCTTCTGGAGCAACCACTTCCTTGCAGCAGTGACTGGTCTGTCTCCTTGGACCTTGTTCCAAAAGCTCTCTGCAACCGATCCGTTTAGCTCACTGATAAGAGCTGGCAAGCTGTTGGGTGAGGAGGAAGAGAAAAGGTTGTCAGGGAGACTTCCCATGCCACTCACATGCTGAAGCAGAAAAGAGAGCTGGGTGTTAGAATGGTGTTAGAACTCAGTCCTGAGTTCAAATCCCCATTCATCTATTGAAGGTCACTGGGTGGCTTCCTCTGAAACTAGAGGTCGGTGTCATCTTTTACCTGCTCCTCGCATGTAGAATCATGTGCATTGAAGTTTATCGTGTTAAGAATCTTTTCATTTGGTATCATAATAAAACAGAACTGAGTTGAATAGTGAATTCATTGTTTTTGTTTGTTGTTTGTTTATGGCTGATATAACTCACATAAAATGAAATCAGCTTAAAACCATGGCCATAAGACAATTAAAAAAAATAAAAATCCACAATGAATCTTGAATTTCTCTTGCTGCTTTTATTTGTCCACGTTATCTGCTCTCTATTTGGAAAATGCAACCTCTCTACTGCTTCTGTTATGCTTCATAAACTTGATCGTGTTTTGTTGTGTTTGTCATTTTGATCTTGCATTCGTACGAAACCATAAAAATCCAATCCAGCTTTAAACCTAAATGCCAAACGCCCAATGCAAGAATATACATGACACTATGAATGGCGTTGCTATGTGTTTACTCATAGTAATCTCTGTTCCTGTGCTCTCAAAGTCAGCTTAGTAGTACTTGTCTCTTTCCCAGGCTTACTCGGTGACTGTAAACCCCGCCCTGAGTTAGCCCTCTATTGCTTTGTTCACGCAGTAAGATTTAGAAACCTACCTCCTCCCCCCCCCACAGTGCCTCCCGTTGCACCAGCACTAGAGCTCCCTTAGGCCTTGCTGCTCAAGCAGAATCCTAGGTGGCAGGAGAACCCTTTTTATCCCCCTCCCAGCCCAGGAGGAGCCAATGGCCACCATGGGAGAGCCAGCCAGCCAGCGGGGAAGGTTCTTTCCTGAGAAGCTGTAGTGACACTGCTGGCCACGTGGGGCAGTGGTCCGCCAGCTCCCGACGCTTTACTGAGAAGCTGCAATGATGTGCCTCACCGCTTGGGGCACTGCTCAGCCGTTCCCGAATCTTGTTTTATTTGACCATTTCTAACATTTTTCTCCTCACATTTTCTAACTTCAGTAACGGACTGACCCATGGGGTGGGGTGGGTGTTACAGGGCAAGTTTGCCAAAGCTGATCAAAGCTATTGGTCATAGAAGGGGCCCTAAGAGTCATCTAGTCCACCCCTCTGCTATGCAGGACTTTTGGCACACAGTTCGCCATCCAGTTTGAAACCATGCCAGACCCTGCTTAAGCTTTGCAAATGTGCTAGCAATTTGACCACCAGGTCAATCTAACTGGGTTATAAACATGACTTTCCTTAAATTGTTAAAGGATAAAGAGTTTTGATCTATGTTTTTAAAAGCATTGTTGTTGTTGTTGTTGTTTAGTCATTTAGTCGTGTCCGACTCTTCGCGACCCCATGGACCAGAGCACACCAGGCACTCCTGTCTTCCACTCCCTCCCACAGTTTGGTCAAACTCATGTTTGTAGCTTTGATAACACTGTCCAACCATCTCGTCCTCCGTCGTCCCCTTCTCCCTGTGCCCTCAATCTTTCCCAACATCAGGGTCTTTTCCAGGGAGTCTTCTCTTCTCATGAGGTGGCCAAAGGATTGGAGCCTCAGCTTCAGGATCTGTCCTTCCAGTGAGCACTCAGGGCTGATTTCCTTCAGAATAGATAGGTTTGATCTTCTTGCAGTCCATGAGACTCAAGAGTCTCCTCCAGCACCATAATTCAAAAGCATCAATTCTTCGGTGATCAGCCTTCTTTACGGTCCAGCTCTCACTTCCATACATCTACTGGGAAAACCATAGCTTTAACTATATGGACCTTTGTTGGCAAGGTAGTGTCTCTGCTTTTTAGGATGCTGTCTAGTTAAAAGCATTATATGTGGCTATATCACAAGCATAAATGTATCTATTAAACATTATCTTGCTAGGTAACCAAATACAGAAGTTGGCCCTACTGCTTCTTCTTATCAGGGATACAAACTAATTAAAACCATGTATTTTTAATTATGACAGTGGAGATGGGATAAAGGAGGAATGCTGTTTCTGGACAGAGAGACTCAGTATTTTGTGTGTGTGTGTGTGTGTGTGTGTGTGTGAACTTGAATCACTTTATCATTTCTTAATTTTATAAGGGCAATTAGTTCCCACAGTAAATTATTGCTTTGACCTAAAATCTAATAAAACCATTAAAGCTATTGCAACAGGGTGCTCCCCTCACATGCAGGAGGACGGAGGACGACCCAGAACAAAGGTGTGCCTGCCCTTATACTACATAGACATTTTAAATTCCCTGCCCTGGAGCTCAAGACCACCCCTCCATACATCATACATACATCACAGAAGGGGTGTAACCCCGGACCACCCCCCACAAACATCATACCTGCATCACAGAAAAGGTGGTCTACAACAGAAATTTGAATGCTGTTGTTTTTCCTGTCTGCCAGTATTAAGTTGTGGGTGGACATAGCGGTCGACACAGATTTCTCCAAGTGGTTCTTAATAAGCTGGAACTGAACTGAACTGAACTGAACTGAACTGGACAGCTCAGCTGGCCTACTTTTATAGGCAGCCGGCTGTCAACATTGTAACAACAATTCCCCAGGGTTTTCCGCCTAAATTAACTTACCTGGACCTGAGTGAAAACTATATACACAATACCCCTGGTGGCCAGGGTGAGAACATCAACACATAACACCCAAAACAAAACAAATTCCTTCCAGTAGCACCTTAAAGACCAACTAAGTCAGTTCTTGGTATGAGCTTTCGTGTGCATGCTCTCGTTAAGAGTCGTCAACAGGCTCATCACAGCTATCTGCCAATCACCCATTCCCACCACCCTTCTGAGTAATACCCCTCCCCACCTTCTCACTATATAGAAGGGTCTGGAAACTTCTGTTTCAGTGTATCTGAAGAAGTGTGCATGCACACGAAAGCTCATACCAAGAACTGACTTAGTTGGTCTTTAAGGTGCTACTGGAAGGAATTTGTTTTGTTTTGACTATGGCAGACCAACACGGCTACCTATCTGTAACTGAACATAACACCCAAGTTATCTGATAATGCCTTATCTGATTGCCTTTTCTGGTGGTCTGCCCATTCCTTTGAGATGGTGATTTCCCAATTCCTGAGACAAAGGGAAGGTTCCCTCACTCCCTCCCTCCTCGCAGAGAAAACATTTCGTCAGTTTGAGAGTCAAAATGGTTTCAGGACAGTCTTCCTGTGCTGCACCAGAAATGTGGTCCACATATCTATGTATGTGCTTGGTTGGTACATTTATGAACATTTATTATATATATAAGACCTTAATTTTTTTATTACAAGGCTGCCCTAGAGGGATTTCAGAGCTGAATCCTTTGCTTCTTGGCTGTAAAAAAGCAAGCCTGAGAAATAATTAGCATTGCACAGTCAGCATTCTGAAAGAGGCAGGCTTCTTTCCGGTGCCAAAGTTCACGATGCTACAGGAAAACGGGGACATTCCTTCTCTGTTCAACATTTAAAAGCGCTACAATAAATTACTTCACTGTTAAAACATTTAAAAACGCACAAAGGCAGACCAGTGTCCCTAGGAACTTGCAGAAGTTGCAAGCTGTGCTCCGTGACACCATGGCCACTCGTCTGTTTGAGGACAGGGCTCACGCTGCTATTTATCAAAAATACAGGTTTTCCCCGCAGGAGAACCCACAGGGCGTGATCTTCTCGTACCTGGAAGAAAAGGTAAGAACATAATAGTGTGTGTCAGTCTGAACTTATACCAGCTGACATAATTTTATATAAAAGGAGAGCTCCATTATGAACTTTCTTGACTCCGATACTAATCTTTATCCTGAAGATGTCCTGGAAAGCTTCCTCACCTTCTTAATACTTGAGGAAAAAATTAGCATGGTAAATGATTCCTCTAGAAGACCCTTTCCATAACCTAACATTGGTATATAACAGTACAGGCACTGCAAAACTAGCCCCCCCCCTTATGTGGGGGTTGTGTTCTGGGCCCCCCACACACATAAGTGAAAATGTGCAAAGTGGGGAGTACCCTTGAAAAAAACCTCTGAATGCCCGCTTTCCCCTCCAGCTCTCTTCCTCTCTCTCCAATCCAGACCAAAGTATCTGGAGTTGAAGCTCTGGGGGCTGGACGGAGGTTGTGAGGAAAAGCGACGGCAGAGGCAGCGCTACCTCCTGCGTCAGTTGCTAGACGAGGAGGCTGAGCAGCCTGAAAGAAGGCCCTGCTGCGCCTCTGTCCTTTCTAACTCTACGATTCTACCGTGTCACTTTGCTTCCCGAAGTAAATATTCTGTCTCTTTCATTTCTTGTAAAAAAACAATCTTTCGTTATTCCTTTTCTGTGAAAACTTCTAGCAGGCTTAAGGCTAAGGGTAAACACATATTCATAACAGACAAACAGAACTCTAGCAAAAGGTCTTAGACCTCTTGGTACTGTGCCTAGGTAGTAACAAGGGGGTGGCAGTGATATAAAAAGAAAATGGAGTTGGCTTTTACCCAGCTAGTTCCTCCCGCCATTTTTCTGCGTCCAAGCAGCCCATGACATTTTGTGTTAATTCACGGCTGGTTTCACTGTGTTCGAGTGAAAACTGCTCATGTATCGGACCTAGATGGGTACAGTGGTACCTCGGGTTAAGAACTTAATTCGTTCCGGAGGTCTGTTCTTAACCTGAAACTGTTCTTAACCTGAAGCATCACTTTAGCTAATGGGGCCTCCTGCTGCCGCTGCGCTGCCGGAGCCCGATTTCTGTTCTTATCCTGAAGCAAAGTTCTTAACCTGAAGCAAAGTACTTAACCCGAGATACCACTGTACCCATCTAGGTCTGATACATGAGCAGTTTTCACTCGAACACAGTGATACCAGACGTGAATTAACACAAAATGTCATGGGCTGCTTGGACACAGAAGAATGGTGGAGGAACCAGCTGGGTAGCCCCCAAGGGAAGAAGATTTGGAGCCTGGGGAGTGGTGGTTGCAGAAACCTGAGCACTGAACATGATCTGATTTACTTTTACAACCCAACTCATCACTTACCTGTGATGCTTTTGGGGTGGTCTTTGGCTAAGGGGTTGGGCAATTTGTAAAGTTGTGACACACCTTTGTTCTGGGTTCCCTCTCGCCTCCTTGCACGGTGGGGTGATGGTAACTATGACGCAATAGAAAACTGCTTCATTCAGTTGGTTCCCGCCTTCACTTGTTCTTCTCTGACCCGTAATGGACTTCAGGGATACTGCATTCCTTTGATGGGGAGTTGGCCTTCTTATATCACTGCCACCCCCTTCTTAATACCTAGGGACACTACCAAGAGGCGTAAGACCTTTTGCTAGAGTTCTAATGCTTGCTTGTTATGAATATGTGTTTACCCTTAGCCTTATGCCTGCTAGAAGTTTTCACAGAAAAGGAATAACGAAAGATTGGTATTTTACAAGAAATGAAAGAGACAGAATATTTACTTCGGGAAGCAAAGTGACACGGTAGAATCGTAGAGTTAGAAAGGACAGAGGCGCAGCAGGGCCTTCTTTCAGGCTGCTCAGCCTCCTCGTCTAGCAACTGACGCAGGAGGTAGCGCTGCCTCTGCCGTTGCTTTTCCTCACAACCTCCGTCCAGCCCCCAGAGCTTCAACTCCAGATACTTTGGTCTGGATTGGAGAGAGAGGAAGAGAGCTGGAGGGGAAAGCAGGCATTCAGAGGTTTTTTTCCGAGGGTACTCCCCACTTTGCACATTTTCACTTATGTGTGTGGGGGGCCCAGAACACAACCCCCACATAAGGGGGGGGGCTAGTTTTGCAGTGCCTGTACTGTTATATACCAATGTTAGGTTATGGAAAGGGTCTTCTAGAGGAATCATTTACCATGCTATTTTTTCCCTAAAGTATTAAGAAGGCCAGGAAGCCTTCCAGGACATTTTCAGGATAAAGATTAGTATCGGAGTCAATAAAGTTCATAATGGAGCTCTCCTTTTATATAAAATTATGCCAACTGTACGAATGCAATGATCTACACGTCTAAGTTCAGACACACACACTATTACGCCCTGTAGGTTCTCCTGCGGGGAAAACCTGTATTTTCGATAAATAGCAGCGTGAGCCCTCTCCTCAATCAGAGGAGTGGCCGTGTTTCATGGAGCACATCTTGCAACTACTTGCAAGTTCAGACTGACACACACTATTATGGTCTTATCTTTTCTTCCAGGTACGAGAAGATCACACCCTGTAGGTTCTCCTGTGGGGATAAACTGTATTTTTGATCAATAGCAGCATGAGCCCTGTCCTCAATCAGAGGAGTGGCCATGCTTTCATGCAGCACATCTTGCAACTTCTTGCAAGTTCAGACTGACACATTCTATTATCTTCTTAGCTTTTCTTCCAGGTATGAGAAGATCACACCCTGTAGGTTCTCCTGCGGGGAAAACCTGTATTTTTGATAAATAGCAGCGTGAGCCCTTTCCTCCAACAGAGGAGTGGCCATGCTTTCATGGAGCACAGCTTGCAACTTCTGCATGTTCCTAGGGATACTGGTCTGCCTCTGTGTGTTTTTAAATGTTTTAACAGTGAAGTAATTTATTGTAGCGCTTTTAAATGTAATCGGGCAATCAGATAAGGCATTATCAGATAACCTGGGTGTTATGTGTTGATGTTCTCACCCTGGCCACCAGGGGTATTGTGTATATAGTTTTCACTCAGGTCCAGGTAAGTTAATTTAGGTGGGAAACCCTGGGGAATTGTTGTTACAATGTTGACAGCCGGCTGCCTATAAAAGTAGGCCGGCTGAGCTGTTCAGTTCAGTTCAGTTCCAGCTTACTATAAAGAACCACTTGGAGAAATCTCTGTGTCAACTGCTATGTCCACCCACAACTTAATGCTGGCAAACAGGAAAAACAACATTCAAATTTCTGTTGTAGACCACCTTTTCTGTGATGTAGGTATGATGTTTGTGGGGGGTTATTCTTGGGTTACACCCCTTCTGTGATGTATGTTTGATGTATGGAGGGGTGGTCTTGAGCTCCAGGGCAGGGAATTCAAAATGTCTATATAAGGGCAAGCACACCTTTGTTCAGGGTCCTCCTCCTTTCCTGTGTGTGAGGGGAGCACCCTGTTAGGATAAAGATCAGGCTTACTAGCTGCTTTGCTTCTCAATATTTTCTGGTTGGCCTCTGTTATTTTCACCTACCAATAGGAACCCATGTAAGGACTCTATATGGGCTCTTGGATACCCCATAAGGGGAAAAGGGCAGATTTTGTTTACAACAGCCTCTACTCACCCGCCCCAAACTAACGCTTACATTCGCCTGACCAAAACTTCCATTTGTCACAGCTGCAAGTCTGCAACTAAATAGGCTTGCCAGTTTGGGGGTTTTATGTCGTCTTAAAAAGGCTTCCTGCTATAGGATTCTGGGAATTGCAGTTCAGCAAGGCTGTTGAAAATTCTGGAGGTTATTTTGCCTCCTTCCTTCCCTCCCAGAACTACAGGTCCCAGAATTCCACGGGGAGTGAATTAAGTCAGTAATATGGGTTACAGGACAAGTTTAAGGTCTTAGAATCATAGAATCATAGAGTTGGAAGAGACCACAAGGGCCATCAAGTCGAACCCCTTGCCAAGCAGGAAACACCATCAGAGCACTCCTGACATATGGTCGTCAAGCCTCTGCTTAAAGACCTCCAGCAGCTCTTACTGTCGAACAGCTCTTACTGTCAGGAAGTTCTTCCTAAAGTTTAGGTGGAACCTTCTTTCTTGTAGTTTGGAACCATTGCTCCATGTCCGCTTCTCTGGAGCAGCAGAAAACAACCTTTCTCCCTCCTCTATGTGACATCCTTTTGTATATTTGAACATGGCTATCATATCACCCCTTAACCTCCTCTTCTCCAGGCTAAACATGCCCAGCTCCCTTAGCTGTTCCTCATAAGGCATCATTTCCAGGCCTTTGACCATTTTGGTTGCCCTCCTCTGGACACGTTCCAGTTTGTCAGTGTCCTTCTTGAACTGTGGTGCCTAGAACTGGACACAGTACTCCAGGTGAGGTCTGACCAGAGCAGAATACAGTGGCACTATTACTTCCCTTGATCTAGATGCTATACTCCTATTGATGCAGCTGTGACAAATGGAAGTTTAAGTCAGGCGAATGCAAGAGTTAGTTTGGGGCGGGTGAGTAGAGGCTGTTGTAAACAAAATCTGCCCTTTCCCCCTTATGGGGTATCCAAGAGCCCATATAGAGTCCTTACGTGGGTTCCTATTGGTCGGAGAAAAGAATAGAGGCCAACCAGTGAATATTGAGAAGCAAAGCAGCTAGTAAGCTTGATCTTTATTAAAGCTATTGCAACATGGTGCTCCCCTCACACACAGGAGGACGGAGGAGGTCCCAGAACAAAGGTGTGCCTGCCCTTATACTGTATAGACATTTGAAATTGCCCGCCCTGGAGTCCAAGACCACCCCCAGAAACATACATCACAGAAGGGGTGTAACCCAATACCACCCCCCCCCAACATCATACCTACATCACAGAAAAGGTGGTCTACAACAGAAATTTGAATGTTGTTGTTTTTCCTGTCTGCCAGTATTAAGTTGTGGGTGGACATAGCAGTTGACACAGAAATTTCTCCAAGTGGTTCTTTATAGTAAGCTGGAACTGAACTGAACTGAACTGAACTGAACTGAACTGAACAGCTCAGCCGGCCTACTTTTATAGGCAGCTGGCTGTCAACATTGTAACAACAATTCCCCAGGGTTTTCCACCTAAATTAACTTATATGGACCTGAGTGAAAACTATATACACAATACCCCTGGTGGCCAGGGTGAGAACATCAACACATAACACCCAGATTATCTGATAATGCCTTATCTGATTGCCCGATTACATTTAAAAGCGCTACAATAAATTACTTCACTGTTAAAACATTTTAAAACACACAAAGGCAGACCAGTGTCCCTAGGAACATGCAGAAGTTGCAAGCTGTGCGCCGTGAATCCATGGCCACTCGTCTGTTGGAGGAGAGGGCTCACGCTGCTATTGATCAAAAATACAGGTTTTCCCCTCAGGAGAACCCACAGGGTGTGAGCTTCTCATACCTGGAAGAAAATTAAGAAGATAATAGAATGTGTCAGTCTGGACTTGCGAGAAGTTGCAAGATGTGCTCCATGAAATGGCCACTCCTCTGATTGAGGAGAGGGCTCACGCTGCTATTGATCAAAAATACAGGTTTTCTCCGCAGGAGAACTTAGAGGGCGTGATCTTCTCGTACCTGGGAGAAAAGATAAGAACATAGTAGTGTGTGCCATTCTGAACTTGCAAGTAGTTGCAGGCTGTGCTCCGTGACACCATGGCTACTCGTCTGTTTGAGGAGAGGGCTCACGCTGCTATTTATCGAAAATACAGGTTTTCCCCGCAGGAGAATCTACAGGGTGTGATCTTCTCGTACCTGGAAGAAAAGGTAAGAACATAATAGTGTGTGTGTCTGAACTTAGACGCGTAGATCATTGAATTCGTACAGTTGGCATAATTTTATATAAAAGGAGAGCTCCATTATGATCTTTCTTGACTCCGATACTAATCTTTATCCTGAAAATGTCCTGGAAGGCTTCCTGGCCTTCTTAATACTTTAGGGAAAAAATAGCATGGTAAATGATTCCTCTAGAAGACCCTTTCCATAACCTAACATTGGTATATAACAGTACAGGCACTGCAAAACTAGCCCCCCCCCCTTATGTGGGGGTTGTGTTCTGGGCCCCCCACACACATAAGTGAAAATGTGCAAAGTGGGGAGTACCCTCAAAAAAAAACCTCTGAATGCCTGCTTTCCCCTCCAGCTCTCTTCCTCTCTCTCCAATCCAGACCAAAGTATCTGGAGTTGAAGCTCTGGGGGCTGGACGGAGGTTGTGAGGAAAAGCGACGGCAGAGGCAGTGCTACCTCCTGCATCAGTTGCTAGACGAGGAGGCTGAGCAGCCTGAAAGAAGGCCCTGCTGCGCCTCTGTCCTTTCTAACTCTACGATTCTACCGTGTCACTTTGCTTCCCGAAGTAAATATTCTGTCTCTTTCATTTCTTGTAAAATACCAATCTTTCGTTATTCCTTTTCTGTGAAAACTTCTAGCAGGCATAAGGCTAAGGGTAAACACATATTCATAACAAGCAAGCATTAGAACTCTAGCAAAAGGTCTTACGCCTCTTGGTAGTGTCCCTAGGTATTAAGAAGGGGGTGGCAGTGATATAAGAAGGCCAACTCCCCATCAAAGGAATGCAGTATCCCTGAAGTCCATTACGGGTCAGAGAAGAACAAGTGAAGGCGGGAACCAACTGAATGAAGCAGTTTTCTATTGCGACACAGTTACCATCACCCCACCGTGCAAGGACGCGAGAGGGAACCCAGAACAAAGGTGTGTCACAACTTTACAAATTGCCCAACCCCTTAGCCAAAGACCACCCCAAAAGCATCACAGGTAAGTGATGAGTTGGGTTGTAAAAGTAAATCAGATCATGTTCAGAGCTCAGGTTTGTGCAACCACCATTACCTGGGCTCTGAATCTTCTTCCCTTGGAGGCTACCCAGCTGGTTCCTCCACCATTCTTCTGCGTCCAAGCAGCCCATGACATTTTGGGTTAATTAACAGCTGGTTTCACTGTGTTCAAGTGAAAACTGCTCATGTCTCGGACCTAGATGGGTACGGCCTTGGGTAAGTCAGGAGTGGGAAAGCCGTGCCCCTCACGATGCTGTTTCTTTGACTACAACTCCCATCCATGCTAACTACTGGCCATGCTGGCTGCGGAGGACGGGGGGCTGTACACTCCCAACAACATTGGGGTGGGTGGGTGCAGGATCACAGGTTCCCTAAAAGGTAAAGGGACCCCTGACCATTAGGTCCAGTCGTGGCCGACTCTGGGGTTGCGGCGCTCATCTCGCTTTACTGGCTGACGGAGCCGGCGTACAGCTTCTGGGTCATGTGGCCAGCATGACCAAGCCGCTTCTGGCGATCCTTCCCGCCATTGCGGTACTTATTTATCTACTTCCCGCCATTGCGGTACTTATTTATCTACTTGCACTTTGAGGTGCTAGCCTTGCAGAAAATGACCTGGGGGTGCATTTCTACTTGTTCTTTTTTCATTTTCATTTTTTTTTAAAATAAAGATTTTCTTGCAGAAAATGACCTGGGGGTGCATTTCTCCTTGTTCTTTTTTCATTTTCATTTTTTTAATTAAAGATTTTCTTGTTTTACAGAAGTAAGTGTAATGTGTCTCATATTTTTTCCATGTAACATTTTTACAAATCCGTTTCATTTGTTGAGATATTAGGGGGAGAAGAGGGAAGATGGGTGGGGTTGGGGTTGGGTGGCGATGTTTCTGTTATGCTTAATGTATGTAGGGTTTGGTGTCAGCGTTGCTTGTGCTGTTCACTTGTGTTCCTTTGGTGGTGAGAGAGGTTGCGGTTGGCCTAGGGTGTGGTTGTTTCTTTGTGACTGGGTGTGGTGATCTTTGTTTTCGTGTGTGAGTGGGTGTTTTGGATCAGGTTAGCCATTTTGATTTGTACGCTGTTGGTGGATTATTGTTGTTGTCCTGTTGGGCTGTGTATGTGATAAAGGGGAACCATACCAGGGTAAAGGCGTCTTCTTCTGTTTGTCCCCGTGTCAGTTTGAGTTTATTGGTTAATTTTTCTAGTAGGGCTGTTTCCCATACACTTTGGTACCATTGGTCTATGCATACTCCTGACAGGTCTCTCCATTGTCTGGTTGTGATGTTTCTGGCTGCTGAAAGTAAGGTGGGTTATGAGTTCTTTGTGGTGTAAATGGGCATTGTTGTCTTGGAAGATGTTTATTAGGGCCAATTCTGGGGTGGTGTCTAATACTTGCTTAGTTATTTTACATATTTATTGCGTGGCTGTTGTCCAGAATAGTTGGATTTTGGGGCACTCCCACCACATGTGGAGGTATGTACCTGTGGAGGTGCACCCTCTCCATCATTTTGGTGAGGTTCCTGGGCGTATTAGCGCTAGTGTGCTGGTCCCGGGGGGGGGTACTGTGAGGCGTGGTCAGAGTCCGGTCCTGGGCCGAGGGTCTGGAGACTGTCCACCAAGGGCGAAGTGGGGTCCAAAGCAAGAAGCTGGGCGTGGTCGGGAACTCCGGAAAAACAGGTCTGGGTGCTGGAAGAAACAGGTTCCCAACGTCGTTGCTCCCGTAACCTGGGACTGGGCTGACTGACCTTTATCTTCTCTGAGGCCAGGGGCGGTCCCGGCCCCCAGGTGACCCACCTCTCCTGGCCTTAAGGCAAGCACTCCTCCTGAGAGAACCTAGTTCCCTTCGCCTCTCTGCCCTGAGCCTCTGCAGCTCAGAAGAGGCTGGAGGGTTACTGGACCCAGGGGGAGGCTCACCTTCCCCTGACAGGGCTGGGAGAGGCGCACCTGCAGGCACTGGGTCCTCAACCACCTCTGGAGCCAGAGTGGATACACCTGGTGTCTGCTCCTGAGGACCCGGCACAGGTGCGGGCCCTTCAGATTCAAGGCCCTGCCCCGGCTCAGCCGGTCCTGGAGGCGGGGACTTCTGTGCAGGCTGGGATTCCTCCGGTTCAGCCTCTGAATCAGATTCCCAGGCCATCACAGCTAGTTTTCTTGGTGTTAGGTACCACCTGCAGGTGAGTTTCAAAGTGAGTTCTTTGAAGTGAGTCCATTGAGTGGGGTTAATCTCATAGCCTATGGTAGTCTCCCATTGTTTTTTGATTGCGTCTAGGGGGATTGTGGGATTTTGGAGTAGTATTTTGTATATTGCGGATACCGTCCCTTTACCGTTTCCCTTTGTTGTTAGGAGGAGGTTTTCGAAGGTTGTTGGGGGCCTAGGTGCTGCTGTTTTTACTGTTGGGCTGTTTAAGAGGGCACGTAGTTGGTGTTGTGTTAACCAGGGCATTTGGGTGTCTTCTAGTTTGTGTTATATTTCTTGTGTTGACAAAGGTTTGTTATTTTTATAAAAGTCTATTAGGCGATATAAGCCTTTGGTTCGCCAGGTTTGTATCTGGAGGTTTTGTGCTGCATGGTGCAATAATGGGTGGTACGCCAGGGGGATTAGTGGGGATGGGGTTGGGGATAGTTTGCCTATTTCTGTTTTCCATGCTTTGAGCATGATCTGTGTGTACCTGTTAAGTGTTGTGGGAATTTTCTTTAGTTTGTTTGGGAGGAGTGAGTATGCTGTGGTGCAGGTGTTTTCAATTGTGTCCCTCTCTAGGTGTACCCATTGTTTTGTCTCATCTTCGAGTATATATGGGATTATATGCCGTATTTGGTTGGCAATGTAATATGCTTCTATGTTGGGGATTCCCCATCCTCCTTCTGAGGTGGGGAGGTGCAGGTATTTGGAGCTTATTCTTGTTTTTTTCTGAGATGTGTTGCTATCTTTTCTCAGAGAGTGAGCCCCGGGCAGCTGGCAGTCGACGTGGGTTGTGGCTCGGGCCAAAGCACTTGGATGCTGGCAAAACATTTTGAGAAGGTGGTCGGGGCAGACATCAGTGAAGCTCAGATCGAGGAGGCCAGGAGAGCTCCACAACCGCCCAATGTCTCTTATCTGTAAGTAGGAGCTGACCTCGCACGTGTATGGCCGAGAGAAAGCGGGCAGGAAGACGTTTTTCTCTCTCTCTCATCACACTAGAGCTCTTGAAGCTGAATGTTGGAAGATTCAGGACCCACGAAAAAAAACACAGCTTCATGCAGTCCATATTTAAAGTGTGGAACTCCCTCCCACATGAGGCAGGGACGGCCACCAACTTGGATGGCTTTAAACGAAGACTAGAGAAATTAAGGAAGAGGCCTATCAGTGGCTACTATCCACCTCTGCTGGACCTACAAGGTGGGCAGAGTGAAGGCCAGTTTTTCTGACTACTGGAAGCCGCAGGAGGGAAGCCATTTTGCACAAATCCTGCTTGTGGGCTTCCCCCAGGAATCTGGTAGGCCATTGTGAGAACAGGATGCTGGACTAGACGGGCCCTAGGCCTGATCCAGCAGGCTTTCCTTATGTTCTGATGTTTGTGCACACAGACACTTCCAATTACTCCACAAATTAGATAATAAGTATTAAAATATGAAAGTATATTTAAAGCGCTATCATACCACTTAGTCATGGCTTCCCCCAGAGGATTCTGGGAGCCATCATTTGTTACAGATTTACAAAAGGAGCCCCGGAATGTCTCACTTTTCCTTAGGACGTCCAGATTTTCATTCGAGGGTATGGAGTTATGCAACCATACAACCTTAGAAGACACCTGAAGCACAGGGAAGGTTTTCGGGGTTTTTTAATGTGTAGTTTTTTGTTATGTTTTTATATATGTTGGAAGCCGCCCAGAGTGGCTGGAGCGACCCAGTCAAATGCCTTGGGTATAAAGAATACAATGATTATGGAATAGGACACCCCTATTTTCATCGGAGAAATGTCGGGCAGTATAACGATGGCTGTGCTCTGTCTCCACAGCTGGAGCCAGCAATGCTACTGAATTCCAGTTGTTGGAAACCACTGAGGGGAGAGGAGTCTTGCACAGGGGCCAAGAAAGGGCGGTGCAGTGGGTGCGGCCCGCCCCAGGTGTCACCACTGAGGGGAGTGACAAAATGCTGGGTGGCACCTACCGCCGGGCCTGCAGTGCGCCCGAGCTACGCATGTCTACTGGGAGTGACACGGTGGCTGTAGGATGGCTGAGTGGGAGAAGGCAGGCAGACTCTGCCCCTAGGGGCGGTACGCCCTGCCCCTATGGGTGGCTCACCCCACCCTCGCCCCCTGGGCGCGCTGCCCCAGGTGCCTGAGCGGCTTCCTCTGCCTCTGGTCTTGTACCCAGGTTTTGTTTGTGGGTTTCCCATTGGGGCATCTGGCTGGCCACTGTGAGAACAGGATGCCTAGCCAGACGGGCCTTGGGCTTGATCCAGGAGGCTTCGAACAATCCCCTTGCCATCTCCTCCCACAGGGTGTGCCCTGCCGAAGACCTCCCTTTCGAAGACGGCTCTGTGGACCTGGTCACGGCGTTTGCGGCCGTCCACTGGTTTGACGGGCCTCGCTTTCTGAGGGAAGTGGACCGAGTTCTCAAGCCGTCAGGCTGTGTGGTCTTCAGCTCCTACAACTGGGACATGCAGTTGTGTTACAAAGATTGTACAGACGAGTTAACAGAGATCTTCAGAGAGGTCAGTCCATCGCACAGGCCTGCCTGCCCAGACCTTGGACCTGAGGTCTGCCCTCAGGCCACAAATTTCAGGGCCATCCCTGCCAGTTTTCTATCCCCAAGTGTCTGCGGGGTTGTTGTTGTTTTTAAGTTTCTCTCCTGCAGAAAGGACAGCAGAGTCCTTCAATCTATCTTAATTAAGCTAAACTACAAGTCCTGGATGCATTTTATTCCCTCTTGCAAAACACTGGCACTATGGAAAAGAATATCATTTCAGGGCCCAGGCGTTTATTACAGTAATATTTATAAAGCCAGTGTCTACAAAGCACCATGACTTTCAACACTTTTAACAACCCCCGCTCAATAATTAAAATAGTCCATATATATATATATACACACACACCCCACATAAAACAAAAGACCTCCAAGTGATTTACAAGGCAGTCTAAAATATTACAGTCAAACCTCGGCTGTTGACCATAATCCGTTCCAGAAGACCATTCGACTTCTGAAACATTCAACAACCGAAAAGAAAGCGGAAGCCTCAATACTATAGGAAAACCCAAAACAGAAGCCACGTAGCATGTTCGGCTTCTGAAAATCGTTCAAAAACCAGAGCAGTTACTTCTGGATTTTCGGTGTTTGGGTGCCAAAACATTCCAAAACGGAGGCATTCGGGAACCGAGGTCTGACTATAATTTGAAATACCAATTTAAAAAACATTAAAAACATGTTACATGAAATAAATAAAACTGACCATTTCAAACTAAAACCTAAGTAGGCATGTGGGAATGAAAAAGTTTTTAGCCAGATATGTCAATGGGCAGGCAGTTCCCAAGTGCTGCCACAATAAAAGATTGATTTCTTGTAAGTGCTGAATGAATGTTACGTGACACTTGTGAAAGGACCAGTTTCGCAGATCCCAGCCATCAAATGGGCACATACTGGGTGACAGTCTTGAAATACAGTGGTACCTCGGGTTAAGTACTTAATTCGTTCCGGAGGTCCGTTCTTAACCTGAAACTGTTCTTAACCTGAAGCACCACTTTACCTAATGGGGCCTCCTGCTGCTGCCATGCCGCCGCTGCACGATTTCTGTTCTCAAACTGAAGTTCTTAACCTGAAGCACTATTTCTGGGATAACGGAGTCTGAAACCTAAAGCGTATGTAACGTGAGGTACCACTGTACATTATTCTATAGGCTGCCACACCTCACACATTTCCCTCAGTGCTTTTAGGCTTTCCATATAGGGAGTATCTGCACGTTGACCATTTTTCTACTCCGGATTTCTGCACCTTTAACAGCTCAGCATCCTTTTTTATGCAGCATGCTTTGAACAGTGAGATTTTTGCCAGCATAAAAGAAATGACTGTGGCTTCCCACCCCCCACCCCTTCTCTCTCTCTCTCTCTCTCTCTCTCTCTCTCTCTCTCTCCCCCCCCCCCCAGGTGGTAGAACAGCTTTTCACCTTCAGAAATAAAAAGCTCAAATCACTTGAGAATGATTACCAAGAAATCTTTGATTCTTTGCCATTTCCGGAGAAGAAGAGGTGAGTGGATCAGGCCCTTTTGTACAATGCGGTGCATGGACCCAGCCATGCCAATCTCTTTAATCTCCTGCTAAAAACATTTCTGTTCCACCAAGCTTATGCAAACTATTAAGAATGCATCCACAGTTGTTAAATGATACCGGCACAATGCTGTCAAAGTCACTAAGTTGAACAGCCACACTCTCCTGAGCAAACATACATATGATTGACGCCACTTCCGTAGTCAAAAGATTTCCGTACTCTCAACTCAGCCCCACACTTCTCCTAAAGCTTTCTGCTTCTTTCCAGGATGACGGATATTTTCGATAAAATTCCCCTGAGTGTTGCTGACATAATAGGATATATCCAGTCACTCTCGCAGTACCGACTTTATCTGGAAGCCCAGCCTGAGGAGGCGAAATCACTTCTCCAAAACACAGAGCGAAGGTGACAAAATCTGTTCGCTGGAGTAAGCCAAATGTGGAAGGTCTAAGGAACCATGGTTAAGTCCGCTAGGAGAGTTGTGTTGAAGTCTTTAGCCTGTGATGTTACATGTCTTTTCATAGATGGCATGCAGTAGAATTTACCAGTAACTGCTCTCAGTACGAGATGCCAGCAAAGCAGAAGGGCTTGGATTTCCATATTTTTTCCTGCAATGAAAATTCAGCTCCAATATGCATGTTGTAATTTTTAATTCAAAAAATTCCCATGTAGAATAACAAAATTGTAGAGTTGGAAGGGACCCCCCCTCCCCCAATTAGCCCAGGGATGGAAGGAAGAGATAATCATGACCAGAAAAGAATGGCAAACCAAGTTGGTGACAAAATTAACTGGGAAGCTCAGAAATCAAGAAGACAAGAACTTTAAGAAAGAATGGGGAAAGTTTATAATTTATCTACGAGACTACTGTAAGCAAGTTAAAACATTAGCAGGATTTTAATCACAATTGTAAAGTAACAGTAAGTATGGATAATTTAAAAGGGTAAAAATTTGGATTAGTATTGATGTTGTTGTTGTTGTTTAGTTGTTTAGTCGTGTCCGACTCTTCGTGACCCCATGGACCAGAGCACACAAGGCACCTCTGTCCTCCACTGCCTCTTGCAGTTTGGTCAAACTCATGCTGGTAACCTCGAAAACACTATCCAACCATCTCGTCCTCTGTCGCCCCCTTCTCCTTGTGCCTTCCATCTTTCCCAACATCAGGGTCTTCTCCAGGGAGTCTTCTCTTCTCATGAGGTGGCCAAAGTACTGGAGCCTCAGCTTCACAATCTGTGCTTCCAGTGAGCACTCAGGGCTGATTTCCTTAAGAATGGATAGGTTTGATCTTCTTGCAGTCCATGGGACTCTCAAGAGTCTCCTCCAGTACCATAATTCAAAAGCATCAATTCTTCGGCGATCAGCCTTCTCTATGGTCCAGCTCTCACTTCCATACATCACTACTGGGAAAACGATAGCTTTAACTATACAGACCTTTGTTGGCAAGGTGACGTCTCTACTTCTCAAGATGCTGTCTAGGCCTGTCATTGCCCTTCTCCCAAGAAGCAGGCGTCTTTTAATTTGGTGGCTGCTGTCACCATCTGCAGTGATCATGGAGCCTCCATTTCTTCCCTTTCTATTTGCCAGGAGGTGATGGGACAAGTGGCCATGAGCTTCGTTTTTTTGATGTTGAGCTTCAGACCATATTTTGCGCTCTCCTCTTTCACCCTCATTAAAAGGTTCTTTAATTCCTCCTCACTTTCTGCCATCAAGGTTGTGTCATCTGCATTTCTGAGGTTGTTGATATTTCTTCCGGCAATCTTAATTCCGGCTAGGGATTCATCCAGCCCAGCCTTTCGCATGATGAATTCTGCATATAAGTTAAATAAGCAGGGAGACAATATACAGCCTTGTGGTACTCCTTTCCCAATTTTGAACCAATCAGTTGTTCCATATCCAGTTCTAACTGTAGCTTCTTGTCCCATATAGAGATTTCTCAGGAGACTGAGAAGGTGATCAGGCACTCCCATTTCTTTGAGAACTTGCCATAGTTTGCTGTGGTCGACACAGTCAAAGGCTTTTGCATAGTCAATGAAGCAGAAGTAGATGTCTTTCTGGAACTCTCTAGCTTTCTCCATAATCCAGCGCATGTTTGCAATTTGGTCTCTGGTTCCTCTGCCTCTTCTAAATCCAGCTTGCACTTCTGGGAGTTCTCGGTCCACATACTGCTTGAGCCTTCCTTGTAGAATTTCAAGCATAACCTTGCTAGTTAGCTTGTTAGTATTGATATGCAGTTGTAAATATCATTAGGACCCATAGAAGGGATGGGTGGAGGAAGTCAGGAGATTCAGAGTAATCTCAATATTTGGATTTTTTTTGTAACATGTTTATACTTTTTAAAAATCAAATTAAACATTATTTTAAAAAGGAAGGGACCCCTAAGGGCCATCTAGTCCAACCCCCTGCATTGCTGGAATCTCCACTAATGCATGAGAGTGGCAAAGTCAGGAGTGTTGCCAGATGCCAGTTATTCATTTAATCTGTGCATAAGCCGTGCTTCAAACCTTATGCCGACTTTATGTCATCAGTCCCATTTCCCCACACCCGCCGTTTGCCGCATTTTATTGTACCAGTTTGTCAAAGAGGCAGCCTCCCAAATCCTTCTAAGTATCTCACCATTATGCGCCTGGCTGCCGTCAAAAGACAACTTGTTTGAACCATGAAAAGATGGAGCGGGGCTAGCTCTGGACATTTCGAGGTGTTTCGTCCAGTAATTGTTTTCATTTCAATGAATCCCAGAACTGAACCCTGGTTTCTGCTTTCCTTTCCCTAGGTTTCTGGAGACGATGGGCGTTTCTTCTCGGGACACCCAGCTGGAGTTGCGCACAAAGCACATTTGCATCTTGGGCTGCAAGAGCTCCTGAGAGGAATGTCAGTCTAAATGCACAGGGCAGGGCGCATGTGTAGGTCACTGGGTGGCTTCCTCTGAAACTAGAGGTCGGTGTCATCTTTTACCTGCTCCTCGCATGTAGAATCATGTGCATTGAAGTTTATCGTGTTAAGAATCTTTTCATTTGGTATCATAATAAAACAGAACTGAGTTAAATAGTGAATTCATTGTTTTTGTTTGTTGTTTGTTTATGGCTGATATAACTCACATAAAATGAAATCAGCTTAAAACCATGGCCATAAGACAATTAAAAAAAATAAAAATCCACAATGAATCTTGAATTTCTCTTGCTGCTTTTATTTGTCCACGTTATCTTGTCATTTTGATCTTGCATTCGTACGAAACCTTAAAAATCCAATCCAGCTTAAAAACTAGATACAGTACCAAACGCCCAACGCAAGAATAGATATGACACTATGGATGGCGTTGCTATGTCTTTACTCATAGTTATCTCTGTTCCTGCACTCTCAAAGTCAGCTTAGTAGTACTTGTCTCTTTCCCAGGCTTACTCGGTGACTGTAAAATTCCACCCCTGAGTTAGCCCTCTATTGCTTTGTACACGCAGTAAGATTTAGAAACCTACCCCCCCCCCCCACACAGTGCAAGCCTAATTTCTCAACAGCACTAAAATATGATAAAACCAATAGGGTAATGTTATGTACTGAGTTGAATAGGATCCAAAATGCAGCAGTCTGATTGGTCCTAGAACAATAGGATCCAAAATGCAGCAGTCTGATTGGTCCTAGAACAATGCAGCAGTCTGATTGGTCCGCAGGAGCCACCGAATCCAGCTCCAGCTGGAAGTGAATCCACAACCTGATTGGAGAATCAGGAGAAACCTGGAATTAGCCAATCACGTGCAGCCCATTGTGTAAATAATGTATATAAAGCAGATATTGTGGGGGAACTTCGATTCCTCCTCACCACTATGAGCTGAATAAAGAGCATGAAATCCACTCTGATTATATTTCAGGTGACAAATCACATCAGCTGCCCCTCCCATCAATACAAATCAATAAAAATACATAGCTAATTGAGGTTCTGCCCCGCCCCGACAAAAGGCCTGCCCCCTAACAAAAATCCTGGCTACTATGTCCATGTCAGTGGCTACTAGCCATAATGGCTATGCTGTACCTCCACATTCAGAGCCAGAAATGCTTCTCAATACCAGTAGCTGGAAGCCACAGTATCAAGATCACAAAGAACTTCCATATGGGAGTGGATTCAGCATGGACTGAAACAAAGGACAATGATCAGATCTTCCCTCAGGGGGCAGGAAACTGCGACTACCTTTGTCTTCTGAAAATGACTCATGAGGAGGGGGGAGAAGGGAATCAGCCAGGTGACAGGACACTCAGGTTACCACCACAACTCCTCCCTCAACCCCTCCTTTCTGTAATGTATGCATGATGTTTCTGGGGGTGGGCTTGACCTACAGGATGGGAATTTCAAAAGTTTTTATAAGGTCTTACACACCATTTTTCTGCGTCTTTCCTCTCACCTGCAAGTGAGGGGAGCACCTGTTGTGACGTGGGGTTTGTGATTTCAGCTCTCTTGACATAATATGCTGGAGACAGTTCTCTAGTAACACTTCTTTATTAAAGCAACAAGACTGAGACCTGAGGAGGGGAGAGCTACATTTATAGGGACAGGGAACTAGCTAGAAAGGATACATTTTGGAGGGAACAATATCAGGCAATCACAGTCCTGCCTTTTGGAGGAAACCAATAAGACAGAGGATCCAAATACAGCAGCTTAAATGAACCAATAGTACCTGTACCCTCTGGAACCAAAAGGCAGTTACTTTACCCTAATGCAAATACAGACAATAATAATACAGATATCAAATCCTTTGACTCAATACACAACAGCACCCTGTCGCGACAGTCTTTCTTCAATAAAGACCAAGCCTACAGGCTGCTGATTTGTTTCAATTTACCCTGGTTGGTGTCTTTACTTTTTGTCCAAGGGAGCCCTCGGATTTTTCCGGTAACAGAGGGAATGCTCTTGGGTTTCTGCTTGCGGGTTTCCTACGGGGGCACCTGGTTGGCCACTACAAGAACAGGATGCTGGACTAGGTGGGACATGGTTCTGATCCAGCTGATTCTTCTTATGTTCACATCAGCCAAGGGTGGTCAACCAGCGGAGCTTCAGATATTTCCTGGACTACAACTCCCATCATCCCTGGCCATTGGGCATCCTGGCTGGGGGATGGGAACTGATGCCCATCACACCTGGAGGGGGATCATAGACATCGCCCATGTTGGTTGACAAGGTAAATAAAAAATCCTGGGCCAACGAAAGAAGAGTGGCAGATGAAGATGACGGCCTTTGCAGAAATGGCGAAGCTGACAGGAAAAATCCGAAACCAGCATGATCAAGTATTCCAAAAGGACTGGAGTAAATTTATACGATACACTAGTACCTCGGGTTACGTACGCTTCAGGTTACATACGCTTCAGGTTACAGACTCTGCTAACCCAGAAATAGTACCTCGAATTAAGAACTTTGCTTCAGGATGAGAACACAAATCGTGCTCCAGTGGCGTGGCGGCAGCAGGAGGCCCCATTAGCTAAAGTGGTGCTTCAGGTTATGAACAGTTCAGGTTAAAAACGGACCTCCAGAACAAATTAAGTACTTAACCTGAGGTACCACTGTATCTGAAAGATTGTTGGAAGCAATTAATACCACTAGCAGAGTTGTCTGAAGACTTGTAATAAGAAATGTTCAATCTTTCTATATTTATTTAAATTTTGAGCCATTTTGTAATGAGTGTAATTAGAACTGGAAAACGTACAAAATGCAATGATGTAAAGCTTAATTTTGAAAGTCATGAGGTGGGAAGGAAGGAAGTCGATAGGGATAGGCTCTAAAGACCCAAGGCGGTAACGTGGATAATGATGATGTGAATTTATAATATCAAATGGAAAATAAATAAAAAATATATAATTATTTTTATTTCATAAAATTTATACACCGCTTGAGGGGGAAACAAACCTCGAAGCAGTTTATAATCCTAGATAGGGATTGGTCTCCTGTCTGGAAACCTGGAGTGCAATGAGGACCAATGGTCTGATTCAGTTTAAAGCATTTTGCTTTGCAAATCTTTATGATTCCAGTCGGCGATCTGGGAACTGCCGCTATCTCAGCCCCTGTGTATGGACCAGTAGGGAAGGGGGTTCACTGATGCCAGCCGCAGTGGGCAATCTCACCAAACCAGTGGCATAGAACATATGCCCGAGGCGTCTGTCTTTCCCCTGGCCATCAGTCACTCCAGTCCATAAGAAGTGAGAGAGGATGTGCAATTGGTGATAAGGAGGTCTCCAAGCAACAGGGGGAGCAGATGAAAGAGGCTGCGCTCAGCAGAACCGTGTAAATCAGCCTCTCTCTTTTTCACTTTTGTCAGTCACGCTTCCAGCCGGTTGCTCCACCAGGCCATCTCGTCTGGCTCTCTCCTTGAGAGCTTGAGTCTTCCTAATGCCACCGCCCTGCTGCTAGCAGCAGAGGAGGCAACCAAAGCAGGTGTTCTGGTTTGTTGCACCCCACAAGGAAGGTCAAGGAAATCTGAGTTAGGAGGGTGGCAGCGTTGATCCTTTTTGAAAAGCTACAGGATCTGAAGAACAGAGACACCGGACATTTGGATCTCGTTGGCTGGAGTTTAGGGTGAGTTAAGGTTAGCAAACAGCTTTGCGGGCAGCATTTTCTTCTGGATTAAAAACCCAAGGCAGAGCGGGATTTGAAAAGTAAAGAACTTATTTCTCATCTCTTAACAGCAGCCCGGGCTGTGTTGCCAAATCCTGGAAGACCTTTAATCCTAAATCATTTGGGTTGCTGGTGTTCAAGGGTTTGGCAAATTGCCCTTCTTGAAGAGATCTGCCATAAACCAAAAGTATCTAAATGGTAGAGCTCAAAGGGCTGTTCTTTTTTCACATATGGTAGGGCTTTATTTCCTATACGTACGTTGTAGCACATGGTTGTTCAGTGGCTTTCAGATATTGAGCACATCTGGCTCATTTAAGACTATATCAAACCTTTATTCTCAATAATAATGGAACTCAGAGGTGGAGAATATTTTTTTTTTTTATAATAAAACTTTATTATTTGTAAAGGGAATCTTTGAACAAGTTATTACTTTATTTTCCACTTGGAGCTATGCTGTATCCTTGCACTTTTGTCCTTACAGGCTGTGACACTTTGTGGTTCTCTCTCTCTCTCTCTCTCTCTCTCTCTCTCTCTCTCTCTGTGTGTGTGTGTGTGTGTGTGTTTCTCTCTTTGTTATGTTTGCGCTTCATTTTTGTTAATCACAACAAAACCTCAGAGGCACCAAGCTGGAGCTGCAGGTGCTTTCTGTGGCATCCAGAGGGGTCGCAAATTCATTTTGCTGGTACTATACAACTTTCAATATCTGTGTGTATGTTGTGCTGTGCATGGACAGAGGGTCTCTCCAGATGCTAAAACCGCAAGGTTAGTCCTCAATATTAGCACAGGTTCCTGGGTAGTAGCGGATCTTCCAAACCAGCCTTCCCACGAACCCGAGGCACCGCCAGATGTTGCTGGACTACAACTCCCATCATCCCTAACCATTGTCCACACTTGCTGGGGCTGATAGGATTTGTAGTCCAATAACGTCTACAGCAGTGGTTCCCAAACTCCACCCTCCAGGACCACTTGGAAATTGCTGGGGGTCTTGAAAGACACCTTAATGGTGGTCTTATTTTCTCCCAGCATGTGATTATTGACATAAATAAATAAATAAATAAATAAATAAATAAATAAATAAATAAATAAATAAATTGCTAGTTGCTTTATCTTGGTCAGGGCAAGCCAAAGTGACTTCAAACAAAACAAACAAGCAGACAATAAACCCTACATAGATCCATTAAAACCAAGTGGAAAGAGATATGGGGGAAAATGTGAATCGGGGGCGTTGGGGGCGGTAAATAGCAAAAGAATCCTCTGGGTTCAAAATGTGAAGCTAAACTCCAGCAAGATAGAGCCCTAAATAACAGTTTTAAAACTCGCAAAAGTCAAGCAGCAGTGTAGCTTTAGGAATACAAATTGTTTGACCCTTTTATCCCATTTAGTTGTAAACAGCACTTGACTTCTTCTAACCCTCTTGCAACAAGCAGACCACACAATGATCTGCTTGTTTGAATAAGTCTGAAATGCTTTACTTACAGCTCTTGAGATTTCATATGGGATGCCTGCTGCGCCCCCCCCAAAAATATTCAAAACGAAACAACAGAAGCCAATAAGCATTCAAATTTTGGAGTGCCCAGAGTTAAAATCTGAATTCTAAATTCCTCTCAAAATTTGAATGCCAAAATTGGAAGCACATAATGTTTTTGAATATTCATTTCACTGCCGCTTTGAAGACTTTGACCTGTTTGCCTAACTGTGCTGAGGATTTTTTTCCTTACAATCAAGCAGTATTTAAATTTTATGAAATAAAATAAATAAATCTGCAGAATATTAGTGAATTTGTTGATAGGATGTGATTGGCCCACTTTAGTTCTCATTGTTTATATTTATTTTATAGTCTGATCTTCTTCCAATGTGTTTTTATGCAACATGCATGCAACCCCCCCCCCCCTTGCCCTGGGATTCCTTGTGACGAAGGGGATGCTATAAATATGCTGAACAACTAAAACAAGGAAACATACAAAATGGCCCTTTCTTTTCTTTTTCTTTTTTTTTAACATTTCATCCTTTATTATTTTATTCACATAATATACATTCTTTACAACAAACAACTCCAAAATAGACAACTCCAAAATAAAATCATATTTAACAAAACCATAAGTCTCAGTTTTTCATTTACACTGATCTCCTCTCCGATACTTTTACTTGATATTTCTTGCTGCTTTCTGCTTTCCTTATAGAATCTTTATGAAAATTTGACTCTCTTAAATCCTATACCAATCTTTTTTTTTTGAAATTAATTTTTATTCAAATTTCCAATAACCAATCCATTTATAATTTAACATCCAATTTAACTTATACATTCTTTTTGACTTCCATCAGCCTATCTGACAATTTCCATATTTATCACAAGAGAAGATAAAATAGGGATTGTTAAAGCGCAACATAAATGTATGAAATGTGAGAAATCCTATACCAATCTTTAACAGTTTCAGTTAATCCCTTCACCTCCCTCCCCCACAGCCCAGAACTTCCTTCCACCTGGGTGCGATCTTCTTTACCTAGTATTATTTTTGTTATTGTTGCGTGTGATAGGAATTTTGAGGTCTTAGATATATGGCAATGTTCATAAGCGTACCAACCAAGCACGTACATAGATCAGCACAGGAAGACCGACCAGGAACCATTTTGATTCCTAAACTGAGCAAATGTTTTCTCTGCAAGGTCAAAGTGGGAAACCTCCCATTGTCTCTTTCCTCACAAATCATGTCTTAAGGGAACATTTAAGATATGAATAGGGTGTGAGCCTGTGACATGGCCTTGCGCGACATTGTTCTGGGTTCCTCCTCCTCTCCTGTGGGTGAGGGGAACACCCTGTTGCAACAGATCAATAAAGATCAGGCTTACTAGCCGCTTTGCTTCTCAATATTCTCTGGTTGGCCTCTGTTATCTTCTCCTACCAATAGGGAACCTATGTAAGGACTCTATATGGGCTCTTGGATACCCCATAAGGGAAAAGGGCAATTTTTGTTTACAACATGCATTATTTACTTTATTTGTTATTCCATCCTTAATATATTATGATCCTATCTCCTTGCGCCTTTTAAACTTTTGCATATTAATTTTTAATTTTTTTTTAAGCGACATGGCCCTTTCTTTAGGAACATGAATGAGGGGAACGACAGAAGACTCACAAATGCTTACTGACTTTCCTCAGCGTGAGGGTCAAGGCAACAGAAGAAAAGGGACCAAGGCCACCCCCAGCTCTGCTGAGAAGCCAGGCTTCTCCTGCCTTGAACTGCCGCCTGAGGAGGGGTTGAGAAGGAAAGCAATACCCCTCCATCAGCACAGTTGAGAAATGGGCAACGTTTGACATCTCCTCTCCTTGAATTCTTCCACCCGTTGCTCATTGCGTGTCAAGACCCTGCAGCCACCCCCTTGTTGGAAATAACTCACACAAGGTCACGGATATTAGGTTTATGTTATTGGGCAAATTTTGGCCACAACTTTATTGAAATTACAGAAATTGCAGTATTGGCTTAGGCATTGATTGGACCTCACTATATCTGCCTACTGCCCATTGTGCAGGAAGTCCAGTAAGGGTAAGCCACCGGTAGGGGGAGCCCTGTTGATGCGGACCAACTCAAGCTCCCTCTGGCGTTCCCGTCAGGGTCGTGTCAAGGTCTTAGCCCCCCAGCCAGGCTTCAGACTAGATCAACACCCCTGGATTCCTTTAATGGAATACCCTTAAGCATGGAGGGGCAGGTGATGGCCACACCTCACCTCCCCCACACAAGGTCAAACAATGCCTAACCGCAACCCTAACAAAGTTGTGATGATTGCTATGAGGTAGGCAAAAACCAAGTGGCCAGTGCCAATTTGCCTAGTAGAAAAATTCCTACCAGGCCCCTTGGACAACCAAGGCGATCAACCGAAGTCCATAGCAAGGCCATTGCCTAACCTGCAAAATAGGGAGGGAGGGCAGGTGATTGAGGAAGCGAGCCAAAGAGGAAGTCCTCTGGCTCGCTCCTCCGTTTAAACTGCCCCGGCCACGCCCCCCCCCGGCCAGCGGGTTGGCTGGCCGGGCTCTGACATGCCCGGGATCCCCCAGGCAACAGGGGACAGAGTTCCCCGCCCCGGTGGGGAGTGGGTGACCATGTGGTCCACCGCAACTCCTCCCCACTGGGAATTGGAGCGGATTTAGAAGAGCCTGTAAATCAAATAAACAAGGAATATTCGGTGTTATGCTGGAGGGGATGACAGGAAACCAGGACTCATGTTCACATGTGGTGGGGGTGTAAATATGTACAATTTTTTTGGGGCAAAGGGTGTTTAAGGGGAGATCAGAAATCACTGGGTTAAAGCTGACAGAAAGTCCAGCAGTAGCATTATTATCAATTTACAATGGGGTGGAAGGTTCGCAGGCTATGAAGGACTTGCTCACAAATTTATTGACAGCTGCACAAATTGTTATAGCCAGGAAGTGGAAGGGGCAAGCAGAATATAAAATGGAAGAATGGTATAAAGAGGTGTGGGATATAGCTATTAACATGTGCCATTAAGGTAAGACGGGGCATGAGAAATGATTTTGAGGAAATATGGAGGATGTTTGTAGAATTCGTACTGAGAAAATGGAATTGCAGGGGTGTTGAAATTTTGGGAGGTTGGATAGTTACAATGGAATGGTCCCGGTGGTGGGTGCACATGTTTATTCTTATTTATTTATGATTATAAATAAAAAAGGGGGAAAGAACCTGTAACTGGACATTTGAATATCTCCTCCTCCCTCCCCATCCATTTTCCTTTTGTGTCATGCCTTTTAAGATTGTAAATAAATAATAATGTAAAAACAAACAAACCCCAAACCCTTTCTTTCTGCCTTTTCACAGGAAGAACACAACAGCAAATTTAATGGAAAGGAAATCAAGATAAGGCATTCCACAGCCCCAGCCTGTCCTATCTAGACCTGCTCTCAACCACCAGGACTCTTGGAGACTCCATGTTCCATGGTGATTTAGGAGAGTGCATTGCCTCAGCCATGTTTGGGCCGGAGAAAAGCCAGGGGATAGTGGCTGCGGTCCTCCAGGAAGTCCAAAGGGTCTTGGCTTATTTCTTGATTGTGTACACCCTCCTTTTAGGAGGTTTCATTTGTGCTGGACTGATACTGCAGTTCCTCACTTTAGAGTAGGGAAGGTGGAGGATTTCGTATGAGCCACGTTGGAATGGGGACCAAGCCAATTTTGCAGATCACAGCTATTGGCCAGTTATTGCATCTCTCCAAATTTTGCTGCGACTCAAAAATGTACAAATATCCAGTGTGCTCGAGATACACATGCAAAATATGCTGCCCACCCTATGTAAAATTTGAATTTTAAAATATACTTTAATGAAAAAACACCTGTGCTTTTCTTTTATTTTAAAAAGCCATTTGATACAGAAATAGGATGGAAAAGAACAAAGAACGGAAAATGTGCAGAATGAATTGGTAATAGTTCTACTGTGCATACGAATGAATGCTCACACTGTTGTCTTTTAAGAAGAAATCATGGTTTGCGTTCAGTTAAACAATACTTAATTGGCTGGTTATGGGAGAAGCAACTAACCTTCCTTGAGCTGAGAGCCACATGCAGTCTTGGCCAATCGCCCCGGGGGCTGCATGCCAGTGGTGGGTGTGGCCCAAAGTGGGTGTGGCTATATCTTCCCCCTTCCTAAATTGTCTCTGCCTACGCCAGTACTGAGTCCACTTTTTCTCCTTTTTGCTGCTGCCAAATTGGGGAATCGTGAAAAAAATTAAATGTTTTGGGGTGGGTCAGGAAATTAGGCTCCGTAGTTGGGGATTTGCCACCCATTAGGTTGAAACACACACATACACACCGGTTGCCTTTCTGCATCCGTACATAGGATGATCTTAGCATGTTCTGCAAAAAACGACAACACAATGATTGTAGAGGCGGAGGGAGAATTATAAGTGTGACGCCAAAGGAAGACCCCTCTCTTTCGGATTCATCTGCTTGGCCCAAGTGGTAGAGGAATCCCCAAAAGGATGGGTTGATTATTTTGACTCTTGGGCTTGTTTGATTGTGGGGAAGGTGGCCATTTGATGGTGTGGTGTTTTCCAAGTGTAGGATTATAATGTGTCGTCCAGCAGCACCTCATCTGTGGTCCTTCAGATGCTCTTGGACTCTGTGAAGGCCTGGGTAGCTCAGATGGCTAGAGTGTGGTGCTGATAATGCCAAGGTTGCAGGTTCAATCCCCGTACAGGACAGCTTCCTATTCCTGCATTGCAGGGGGTTGGACTAGATGATCTGCAGGGTCCCTTCCAACTCTACAATTCTAAGGACAATGAGGGTCCTCATTCTCACTGCACCTTCCTGTTTTGCCTCAGCCGGGCCGCCCCTGGATGGAAGTTGTAGTCCAACCATACCTGGAAGTGCACACCCTTGGTTGCGTTGATTTCTCCGTTCCACAGTTTTGAATGGTGCCTGCCCCTGATTAACTTGGCAACAGCAGGTTAAAATGATATAGATTATATTTTAATAACAGTACCGCCAGACTTCCCAGCTGACAGGCACCATCTTCTAAGAGGCACTCAAAAGCCTCTTTTAAGAAGATGCCTGTTGCTCCCACGGATGCCTGAAAACAAGGTGTGCGTCCCTTTTCTCCTGTGAGATATTCCTTTCAGGTTCAAACAAAGCCCATCCCATTCATCAAACAAAGACGTCTTTAATTGAGGGGCACCCTGGCCCCGAAGCTTCTCTCCTTCTGTATCTTTGGTGAATTACTCTGCCCGCAACCACCACATCTATGATGCTTAATTGGAAAAACAACAACCCCGAAAGCTCTCTCCCCGCCCCCCCGCCCCCCATCTTTTAAAATGAGGCTGCCCCCAGATGGTGGATACTTATTCGTTCATTGGGAACAGCGTAAATCTGCTGCTGTTTACATACAGAATTATTTCAATGTGTTAAGACACAACCACTGTCGCATCGGGTTCTCCCTTAGGCAGAAGGTGCCGCCAAAATCCATCTTCAGGGAAGAAAACATCCCAAAGTGCGTAATTCACAGATGATCGCTCAGTTTTTCCTCTTCCCTCCGCTCCGCCAACTCCTCTGAGCTCCTCCAAGAGGGACTCAGGATCGGGATGTACGTCCAAAGGCCAAATGTCTCAGCTGAGCTCCTTGAGAGAGTCTAAGGGATTGAGGCAGCCACAGCGGGAGGGGAAAGGGAAGATGGATACTGTCGACAGATTGTCCTGAAACAGAGGGCCTCACAAGTTTCGGCCAGGCTGGTCATATATATGGTGGGTGGTGTAGCGGGTGATTGTTGCTGGATCCCTCACGGTGACAATCTCGGCGCTGCCGCAGACGTCCGAACTGTGGGAAAGGAATGGCAGAAGGAAGAATGAGGTTGATATGGTTTGTGAGGATCGCGTAAGGTCGGGTCGGGCCTCAACCTCACCGACGTGGGAGAGGCAGTGGTGGTGTAGCGGTTAGAGGGCTGGACGAGGACCTGAGAGAGATCAGGGTTCAAATCCTCCCACCTGGCCATGAAGCTTTAACTGGGGGATCTTGGGGACCAGTCTCTCAGCCTAACCTGCCTCAGAGGGTTGTTGTGGGGATTAAATGAGGATAACACTATACACCAACTTGAGCTCTTTGGAGGAAAAGGTTGGGCGTAGACTCAGTTAAATGAAAAAGAAACACTTCACAATTAAACTGGGGAAACTCCTGTATTACTTAAAGGCAGGCTCCGACGTGCCCATGAGGTGAGGTGGTCACCTCAGGTGGCAGATCCAGCCACCTCTGCTCATTGCCACCCACCCACCCACCCACCCTTGTGGATGTCTCCCCACCACATTGCCTCCTCCTCCTCCTCCTCTGCTAGACAAAAATGCATCAAATATAGGATTAAACATTTGCCCAGACATTCAGCTAAGTCCTAATCAGAGGCGACCCATTGAACTGAATGTGCTAGCCATCTCCATTCGTTTCTGTTTTGGGCATGACTAATGTCCTATGCTCCAGAAGGCTCAAGTAAGCAAGCCAAGCTGCAGACGTCAAGCAAAGGCCCTTAACTCCAGGGTGACACAGCCACCGGGTTTCAGGCAAGGCCATAGTCAATTCCCTCCGCAATTCTAAATAGAAACGTACTATTTATAGACCAAGGCAGCAATGAGGGCAGCCAGCAGGATGGCAGAGAGGATGGAGAGGATAGTGGCAATGGCAATCATTCCTGCGCTCCGCCGCTCAGGGGATGTGTCGATCGTCTCGGGATCCTTCCCTGATAAGGACAAGAGAATACATTTAAAGCTGTAATTGTCAGATGGGCCGTTCTATTGAAAAGTGACTAGAAGGAATGGCATACTCAGTGTCATATATGTTTATGCACCCAGAGGTCTAGAAAGGTTGGTGAGCCCTGATTCCTGAGCATCGCGACCGAGGTGCTGGGGGACTATTTATTTATTTATAATAAAAAATGTTTGCCGCTATATCACAAAAGTATAACAAAATGGTTTACAGCAATAAAGCCACATAACCATACATCAAAAGCATAAAAAAGTTAAACACAAGTTAAAAGCAAAAAAGTTAAAAACAGACAGCAGCAAATGGTAATTGCGTGCATAGGCCTGGCAGAATAGAAAAGTTTTCAGCAGGCGTTTAAAAGTTGCCACTGAAAAGTTGTCTGCTGAATCTCCAGTGGCAGAGAGTTCCACAGGACTGGGCCCACGACACTAAAGGCTCAGTTTCTCGTTGTCAAATGAACCTCGCCAACTTCAGGTGTGACTAGCAATGCCTCTGCAGATTATCTCTGTGATTGAGCCTGAGGTACCTTGAGGTACCCTGGACCTAACTTTTTCAGGCCTTTGTAAACTGAGACAAGGACCTTGAACCTGGCTCAGTAACAGATGGGCAACCAGTGCAGCTGTTTTAACAAAGGTGTTGCATGCTACTGGCCAGCCGCCTCAATCAGCAACCTGGCTGCCATATTCTGCACCAGCTCGAGCGTTTGAACCAGTCCCATGGGCAGCCCCACACAGAGCGCATTGCAGTAGTCCAGCCTTGAGGTTACCAAAGCATGGACTGCAGTGGCCAAGTTATCCCTGCCCAGGACTGGCCATAGTTGGCAAACCAGGCCGAGCTGATAAAAGGCACTCCTAGTCCTTCGGCCCTCTAGTGATAAACATGTATCTGCACACAGTGATAGGGAGGCGTTTGAAGGCATCTGCAGTGGTCCTCTTGAAACTGAGGGGTCTCCAACGTGCTTGGCAGGGTGTGGATTGCACCCAGCAGGTCCTGTTCAGTTACCTTGGATCAGCGTGATGGGATCTGACCATCTCGACTCTGCTGTGGGGCCTCCGGAATTAAAGGCCAGAAACTTCACTCTGAGAAGAGAAAGGTAAGAACTTGATGGAGTCGGAATACCCTCTTCCAAGTCACATGAATAAAGGAAAGAAGGAAACTGCCTGGGACTGAAAAAGACCATTGGTCCTTCTGACTCAAGATTGTTGACACTGGCTGGCAGCATCTCCCTCCAGGGTTTGAGATAAGGGGCACCTGAAAATGATTTACAGATGGTATTTAACTCCAAGTAGACTTGCTAAGAAGGGACGCGGGTGGCGCTGTGGGTAAAAGCCTCAGTTCCTAGGGCTTGCCGATCGAAAGGTCGGCGGTTCGAATCCCCGCGGCGGGGTGCGCTCCCGCTGCTCGGTCCCAGCGCCTGCCAACCTAGCAGTTCGAAAGCACCCCCGGGTGCAAGTAGATAAATAGGGACCGCTTACTGGCGGGAAGGTAAACGGCGTTTCCGTGTGCTGCGCTGGCTCGCCAGATGCAGCTTTGTCACGCTGGCCACGTGACCCGAAAGTGTCTCCGGACAGCGCTGGCCCCCGGCCTCTTGAGTGAGATGGGCGCACCAACCCCAGAGTCTGTCAAGACTGGCCCGTACGGGCAGGGGTACCTTTACCTTTACCTTTAGACTTGCTAAAATGTGTAAGTTTGAATGAGATAAGTGTTGGGGATGTAAAGAGGTTGAGGGTACCTTTTATCTTATGTGGGCGACTTGTAAAAGGGTAAAAGAGTATTGGGATATGGTATATAGTGAATTTTTTTGGGGGGGGGAGTTTAAAAGTACATTTCCCCCCAAAAAACCAGGGTCCTTTTTGTTGGGTATAATTCAGAGGGAAATTCCCAGGTGTCAAAAAAAAAGAGAGAGAGGCTATTTATGTATACTACTACCACAGCCTGTGTTTTGTTAGCCCCAAAATGGAAAACAAGCGAGGTCCCAACCAAAGAAGAATGGCAACTTAAACTGACGGAATATGCACAGCTTGAAGACTTAACTTCTAGAATAAGAGAACAAGAAGAATGCACGTTTAAAGAAGACTGGAAAATATTTACTGAATATATAGGTGAAAATTGTGTTCATTTAAAAACACTGGTAGCATTAAGATAAATTCAACAGAGTAAATAAGTTTTGATGGATGTAACAATGGATTACTGAATGGTTTAGTTCATGTAAAATATGCAGGAATATGGATTAAACCACAGAGCCTAGGACTTGCCGATCAGAAGGTCAGCGGTTCAAATCCCCGCGACGGGGTGAGCTCCCGTTGCTTGGTCCCTGCTCCTGCCAACCTAGCAGCACGTCAATGTGCAAGTAGATAAATAAGTACTGCTCTGGCGGGAAGGTAAACGGCATTTCCTTGCGCTGCTCTTGTTTGCCAGAAGCGGCTTAGTCATGCTGGCCACATGACCCAGAAGCTGTATGCTGGCTCCCTTGGCCAATAAAGCGAGATGAGCGCCACAACCCCAGAGTTGGTCACGACTGGACCTAATGGTCAGGGGTCCCTTTACCTTTACCTTTATGGTATGCAAAATGAACCACATAAGAAGAAGGGAAGTCATTGATTTAAGGCTGTTTAAATGAATATTTTGAAATGTAATTCAGAAAATTTAATAAAAATTGATTTTTTTAAAAAAGAGAGCGTTAAGGGGCACCTTGAGTCCTCCCTGGAGATTGTCAGGAGCTAGGGCCAGGGGTAGGTCAGCAATAAAACACCCGGTGTCAGTGAGATTAGCTTTTTATTCAAGAAACAAAAACAGTGCAGGCCTAGTGATCACAGCAATTCTACCCAGTAGGTCTTACCCCAGTGAGGCAGTTATAAGGACTGAATGTCCCTTACTTCCCACAGCTCTCTAAGACTCCTCTCCTCCCCTAAGCAATCTGAGACTTCCTTGCTGTGCCTGCCTTTGCTCCGCCCTCTTCATACCTCTTCTGGTTCTGGGAGACCAGGGGGAAAGTGAGTTGGTCGCAGTAGAAGGGGGAGACCCCCTGGCTTCTTTAGCAGCCTGCCTCATCCCTGCCTCTTTGCCCTCCTCCTCTCCAGCCTCCTCTTCTGCCTTTCACCCTAGACTGCTCTCTGCCACAGCCTCTTCCTGCTCACTAAACTCTGTTGCCTCTTCAGTTTCTGACACCTCCTCCTCCCAGTCCTCAGGACTCTCCACTCCCGCAGGCTGGAACGCCTCATGTGTTTTCCCCCGGAAAGCACAAATATGATAGATTTGGCTCTAATTTCATTTTTTTGTTTCACAGAATTTATACACCGCTGGAATGCAGAAAACAAACAACCCTCAAGGCAGTTTACACAAAAAAAGATAAAGCAATCAAAATTATCACTAAGGAAAAACGAAAAGTGATAACGTAGGACTTCTGAAAAGCTGAAATAGCAGCAGGCCAAAATAGATTCAAAGTGGCACCAACTTTCTAACAGCACACTGAATCGAATTTCCTCCCCTTCCACCTGCCCATTACATGTCAGCCATCAAATGCCATTGCATGTCAGCAATGATTTACTGGGAGAAAAATAGGACCATGAAGTTGTCTTCCAAGACCCTTGGCCATTTTCAAGAGGCCCGGTGTGGTAGTGTTGTTGGTGGGGAGTTTGGCAGACACTGCTCTAGATGTCGTTGGACTCCAACTCCCATCATGCCCAGCCAGTGTGGCCAATGATCAGGGATGATGGGAGTTGGAGTCCAACCACACCTGGCAAGGCTTCCTGTTGAGGACAGCTGCACCAAATGGAAAACAAACAAGCTAACCCTATAGACAGTACTTTAATGCGGTACTGGTTTAATTCAGAAAACAGAGACACTATCAGAACTTTGAGTGGCGGGTGGGGGAATCACCTGGCACAGGTAACTCACCTGTAGGGTCCTGGCTCAGGCAGGGGGCCGTTGCAATCTGGCCTGGAGGGATCCGTCTTGCAGTCGACTTCATTCCCCACTCGCAAGACAGTGAGCTTGCTGCTTTCTTCCGCTGGGCAGGGGTAGTTGGCTGGGGCAGTGCCCAGAGTCATGTAACAGGAATTGTTCTCGAACGACTGATAGGGCAGCTCCTCAGGGGATCTGAGGACAGCGCAGCTTTCTGCCGCTGTAAGGGGCAATAAGGAAAAAACTGATTATTCGCTAGGCCTTGCTGGGCGACCCTAACAGGAAAAATGTGGCAAAAATAGTGCAAGCGCAGGAAGGCATGAACTCCTTTATAGGCATAAAGAGACGATAGAGGATGATCTGGAAATGCTTGAGATGCAACAAAAAGAAAATATCTTAAGATTCCGTGGGGTTCCTGAACAGGAGAGGGAGGACATAAGAGAAAAAATTGTGAAGGAACTGGTGGAATTTCTGGAAGAAAAGTCAGAAGTAACTATGGTTGGCATGGGCGGTAGGCAAGAAATATTTGGGAATGCCTTGGTGGCTGAAGTGAGGCAGAAATTACAGCCCCTGAGACTAAGAGGAGATTGTGAGGAAGGTGAGCTGGATTTTAAATCTGATTTAACTGATAGCCGCCTTCCAGTGAAATTTAAATATGCCAAAGTTAGGGAAAATAATGTGAAATAATTATTGTATATGTGTAACTGCACATTTGCAATCAGAAAAATTTGAATAAAATTAGAAGAAGAAGAAGATTGAGGAATATTGTGTTGAAGAAAAATAAGAGAGTGAAGGTATATAAAATGCAATATAAAGATTAGGAAATGTGTAATTAAAAAATTGAATAATGGATGATTGTTAGAGAGGCTGAAGGAAGTCCAAAAGAGAAAATATGTGATAAATTTAGGTTGGATATTATAAATGTATGTTGGAAAATTAATAAAAATTATTTATAAAGAAGAAGAAGAAGAAGAAGAATTGATGAAATATGTGTATAGAAATGCAGAAGAATTTTGTTAATATAAGGAACCCGAAGAGGGAATGGAGGGAAGTCATGAGGTTTAAAGAACCTCAAAGATAAGGTTTTGAAAGGTGTTTGTGAATGGGGATGGGGGCGGGCATGGATTTGTCTTTTGTACTTAACTGTGGAAATTAATTGTGAAGAAACCAATAAAAATTGATTTACAAAAATAACACAAAAAACCTCAATGGAGAAAAAGGCAGGATATAATTGCAACCAATCACACACAACGTACCATTGCTGCGGGCGACCAGCAGCCATATCTCATCGGTGGCATCGACAAACTTGTTGAAGACGCAGCGAGGTTGTTCCAAAGTGAAGGTGGAGGAAGTGATCTTTGCGGCCAGGTCTTTGGAAGTGAGGCGAGGCGTATATCCTACCAACACTAGAGAAAGGCAACGAGAAAAGGAAGTGAGTTATTCATTTTGCTTATTAAAGGGTTTTTTTTGGTTTGTTTTTTTTAATCCCACTCTTCAGCAGAAAGTTTCCCAGAGCAGCTTGCAACAGTCGATAATAAGGTGCTTGTTCTCAGCCTTACAATCTGAAGGGTGTGGCACAAAAGGAAAAACGGATTGGGAGGGAAGAGGAAAAGAATGCAACACCGAGCACTGCTTCTGAGGTTCTGATGTCCTTGCAAGTGTTCTTCCCCTTGTCGTTACGTTCTTCCCGGGAGGCATATTCCCAGATGTCTTTATTTTCCTGGCTGATGGCAGAGACCCTGTACTCCACAGCTATGCAGGAAAAGTTTGTGCAGATGATAATCCGTTTGGTGGAAGAGGGAGCAGGCTTGTTTTCCTGCTGCTCCAGAGGGTAGGACCAGAACAAATGGATTCGAGTTACAAGGAAGGAGATTCCAACTAAACATTAGGAAGAACTTTCTGGCGGCAAGAGCTGTTCGAAGATGGAATGAGCTCCCTTGGAAGGAGATGAACTCTCCATCCTGGGAGATTTTGAACAGAGGTTGGGTGTCCATCTGTCTTTACGATATCTTTATTGTCACTGTCCCATACAGAACAACGAAATTGAAAAACTACATAAAACATTCAAAACCCCCTAAAAACTCTGAAACCCCATTTTAAAATACACTATACTATAAAATACTATAATACTTTAGCTGTGACTCCTGCAATTTGCAAGGGGTTGGACTAGAAGACCTTTGGAGATCCCTTCTAACTCTACACTTCTATGAATCTGCAATACTGTTATCTATGGAAAGCATGTTTATTCCACTCCTCAATTCTCATCACATTTTTCTGATGCGACTTGTCTACTGTTTGCCCTCCCTGCAAATTCCCTTTCCCTAAAGGAGGACAGAATATTTAGTATACCTCACCCAGGACTGTAAAAATGCTTCTGGCTTGTTTAAGGACTTGTTCCCCTAAAACCAGGTTGAGGGGAGAGAGATGCCTTGTCTCATTACTGGCCTCATTAACCGCCCCCGCCCTCCTTGCCTTTAAGTTACTAAAACAATGTATTGCATTTTATGGGAGGCATAAATTAGAGAAATCCAGGCCTTACCTTTCCGAGGCTTATTCTCTAATTGAAAAAGTTAATCCTCCTCTGGAATCTTAGCCCCCCCCTCTCCAAGGTTTTTATCCCCCACATCTACAGACACACCACCCTGCCGCTTCTATTTTAATCTTTTCTCAAGAGGTCAAAATTATTTGCCACCCTCTCTAAACCGATGGCATGTCCATGGGGTGTGGCAATTGGGTAAGGGGAAATCTGGGGTTCTATTTGATTCCCTCCCCCTCTTTCCTTTTCCTTTCTCCTCCTGTGATGAGGCTGCATTTTAATGTTTCAATATTTTAATGTTGTATTTTAATCTTGTTTTTAAGTTGTCTTCATTCAACTTGTTTTTATTATTGCTTGTTAGCCGCCCTGAGTCTAGCCTTGGCTGGGGAGGGCGGGGTATAAATAAAAATTATTATTATTATTATTATTATTATTATTATTATTATTATTATAAAAAAGAGGTTGTAGCTTTCATTCTATTATTTGTTTCGTTTTTCAATTGCTTCCTGCGAAACATCGCAAAGAGATTAAACATTAAACCATCATAAAAGGCATCAATAAAAACACTGCCAACCAAAGCATGTACTGTATATAAACTATTCCAAATTTTGCTGCATTTTTCTTAACTTCAGCTGGGCTACAAAGTCTTTGTTAATTGCTCAGTTTTATCTATTATATAGTTTTAAACTGTTTTCTTTAGTTTTTCAAAAGTATTGTCTGAACACTGCTGTTGTATTCTTTTCTTAATTTATATTGACTCCCCGCTCCATTCTATTTTATGCAAACTGCTTAGAGATTTAAAATAAACATTAAAATTGGGTGGGGGTATTTCTAACATTAGTCTCCTACACAAGAGCACACCCAACTGAAATTAATAAACCATGGCCCATTAATTTCAAAAAGTCTACTTTGTGTAGAACTTTTATTTATTTATTTGTTTATAATAGAAAAAAACGTTTATTAAAAAAAACATGAATGAGAATAAAAATAAAATAAAAATACTCAATTACATTTCCATACATTGGAATACAGATGTGTTTAGTCTTATTGTGCTATTACAATTATCTTTATCAACAACCTAATATATTCTGTATAATTTATATTCCGCAGAACTTAAGGTACAGTCACATTAGTGGCACAGGCTTGTTGGCTGCAACCTTTTAACATTAAGAGGTGTCTGCAATTTTAAAAATAAAACCAACAAATAAATGTCTTTGTAAATTCAGGAGCGTGGGTGGGAGAAGGCATTCTCTGTAGCAATCCCTAAACTGAGAAACTCCCTTCCCACAGAAGTGTGTTGAACACCTGCATTATGTACCTTCTATTGTATCTTAAATATGCACCTCCAGACCACAGCCTTTGACACCACAGATATACATATATCAGGACTCAAGCTATTCTCTTGACAGCCATTTGTTAAAACTGGTTTTCGTATTGCATTCTTAAATTGTAGTAGCTTGCCCTGGAGCGAATCACAGAATCAATGAATTATAGAGTTGGAAGGGGCTCTGGGGGCCACCCAGTCCAGCCCGCTGCAATGCAGGAATCTCAGCTAAAGCTTCCATGATAGATGGCCACCCAACCTCTGCTGAAAAATCTCCAAGGAAGGAGAGCCCAGTATTCTCTGTTCCAATGTTGAACAGCTCTTATGGTCAGAAAGTTCTTCCTGATGTTGAATTATTAGTGATCTCTCTCTCTCTCTCTCTCTGGCAAAAATGCATTTTACAAATAAATCAATGTCTCCATAAATTGAATAAGGCAAGGAACATCCCTACCTTTTTCAGCTGTGACACCGATTCCCATCACCAAGAGTATCCCAGAGAAAAGCATGCTTCCCACGGGTTGTCCTTCCTCCTTCTGGGTTTCTCACACAAAAATGCCACCAGGAGACGAGCAGAAAGATGCCTCCTGCCCCTATTTGTGGTCCTGCCCCACTGGGCCTCGCCCACATTTGTCATTCAGTTTTTAGACAGCTGTACTTTAAAAAAACAAAAACCAAACCCTCCATACACACGGGCGAGGGCTGGCAGCAAACAAGTCCGGCTTGTTTTGGAGAGCGAGGGATAGATGGAGCGTGAGCGATCCAACCGACCGTGCCAAAGAGGGGTGTGCCCAGGGGCTGGTGGGAGCGAGAGAAGGTCCCTCACGTGGATTGGCATTCTCTGGGCGTCACTTAGAGACACTTGGTTTCTAAAGGCAAGAGGAAGCGACACCTGCCTCAGAGAGATGTCACGTTCTGGCCTGGCATCCTTGAGCCTGAATGTTGGTAGATTTGGGGGCAAAAGGAAGAGAAAGCAGATAGAGAAAAGGTTTGGTTTCTCTCCCGCCCCTCCTCATAACACTAGAATACATATGACATAACACCTATGAAGCTGTATGTTGGAAGATTCAGGACAGATTAATAATAATAATAATAATAATAATAATAATAATAATAATAATTTTTATTTATACCCCGCCCTCCCCAGCCAAGGCTGGGCTCAGGGCGGCTAACAAGCAATAATAAAAACAAGTTGAATGAATACAGCTTAAAAGAGATTAAAATACAACATTAAAATATTGAAATATTAAAATATTAAAATATTAAAATGCAGCCTCATCACAGGAGGAGAAAGGAAAAAGGAAAAAGAAAGAGGGGGAGGGAATCAAACTGGATCCAAGCCAAAGGCCAGGCGGAACAACTCTGTCTTACAGGCCCTGCGGAAAGAAATCAGATCCTGCAGGGCCCTGGTCTCATGAGGCAGGCTGGAGCCAGTGTTGAAAAGGCCCTGGCTCTGGCTGAAGCTAATCTAACTTCCTTAGGGCCCGGGACCACTAGGGTGTTGCTGTTTATGGACCTTGAGGCTCTCCATGGGGCATACTGGGAGAGGCGGTCCCGTAGGCAGTGGCGTAGCGTGGGGGGTGCAGGGGGGGCCGGCCGCACCGGGCGCAACATCTGGGGTTAGGGCAAATCCACGGGTTAGGGGGCGCAAATCCACGGGTTAGGGGGCGCAAATTACTTGCCTTGCCCCGGGTGCTGACAACCCACGCTACGCCACTGCCCGTAGGTACAAGGGTCCTAGGCCGCAGTGGCGTAGCGTGGGTTGTCAGCACCCGGGGCAAGGCAAGTAATTTGCGCCCCCTAACCCGTGGATTTGCCCTAACCCCAGATGTTGCGCCCGGTGCGGCCGGCCCCCCCTGCACCCCCCACGCTACGCCACTGCTAGGCCGTGAAGGGAAAGTCCTTCTTCACGCAGCGCAGTGTTAAAATGTGGAACTCCCTCCCACAGGAGGCAGTAATGGCCAGTGACCTGGGCGGCGTTAAAAGAGGACTGGACAAATTCACGGAGAGGAAGTCTACCGATGGCAACTAGCTTGTAACTGAAGGAGCATCTCCACCCCATCGTCCAGCCCAGACATGGAGGTCCAGCTCTGAGGGCCTTCTGGCAGTTCCCTCACTGTATTATCCATAGAACGGTGAGAAGAAGCCAGAATGAGATGGGGCTGAACAAGGGAGATGAGAGACCCTTTGTGCCACAGAGCAGAGGCCAATGGACTCTCGCTTGCCAAGACCAGGGAACATTACCTCGGGTTAAGTACTTAATTCGTTCCGGAGGTCCGTTCTTAACCTGAAACTGTTCTTAACCTGAGGTACCACTTTAGACAATGGGGCCTCCCACTGCGCCGCCATCATGTGATTTCTGTTCTCATCCTGAAGCAAAGTTCTTAAACCGAGGTAATATTTCTGGGTTAGCGGAGTCTGTAACCTGAAGTATATGTAACCTGAAGCGTCTGTAACCCGAGGTACCACTGTATTGCACATTCACTTGGATTGTAAAGTTCCACTCAGGTCATGAAAACGTAAGACAGGGGTGTAGCATGGGGGAGGGGGATTACCAGAGCGATTGTCCCAGGTTCAAAAAAAGTTAGGGGTGCGCCTCTGCAGCTGCCACCCTCTATTGGAGGCAGTCCCCATCTGGCCTCCCCGCCTCACCTGAGCGGCACACTGAGCAGTGCTGCGTGGAGTCGCCAGTTAAGGGACGCAGTACTTTCCTTGCCCCGGGCTGGCAACCCATGCTACACCACTGATGATGGAAGAGCCTGCTGAATCAAGCCAATGGCTCATCTAGTCTGCCATCCTGTTCTCATTGTGGTGAAGTAGATGCCCCAAACAGAAAGCCACGAGCAGGACCTGAGCACAAGAGCACCTTCCCCTCTCTGTGGTTTCCACCAACCGGTATTCAGAAGCAGGACTCTTTCCAACTGTGGAGGCAGAGCAGAGCCATCATGGGTGGCGGCCGATGAAAGCCTCCTCCCTGATGGTTTTGTTCAATTAAAGTTGATGGTCCTCTCTGCCTCCTCTGGAAGTGAGTCCCATAATTTAATTATAATAAATAATAATAATTTTTTATTTATATCCCGCCCTTCCCGGTTCAGAAAACCGGGCTCAGGGCAGCTAACAACAAATTTAAAGCACTTAATTTATGCAACAAAAATACAATATAAAACATGAATAACAATAAATTCAGAATTCAAAAATTAATTTAGGGGGGAAATCCATCCAATAAACATTAGATTAAACCAGGGCTAGCTGGCTAAGTTAGTCCTATTTGGGCCAGCGAGGAGACCAGGGGGGAATTAGCTGTGGGATCCCAGAGCGGGTAATCTTCATAAAGGGGAAGGAAGGGGAATAAAAGATCAGGCTTAGTTCAAATTGAAAGCCAGGCAGAATAGCTCTGTCTTACAGGCCCTGTGGAAAGAAGTTAAATCCTGCAGGGCCCTGGTCTCATGGGACAGAGCATTCCACCAGGTCGGAGCCATCACTGAAAAGGCCCTGGCCCTGGTGGCCGTGTGAAGAACTTTATTTTCCTGAATCTTCTGATATTCAACTTCATTGGACATCTACGAGTTTTAGTGTTACTAGAGAGAGAAATATATATATATGTTATTTTATAAACTTTGATCCTGCCTCCTCTTCCCTGTCCCATAGTCTCCAACGTTAATATGACGAAAATCAAGAAGTGTGTCTTTCGGAGCAACGCTGCCACGCAAGCCAGCTGGCAATTGCGAGAATGTGGCACCAAAAGACGTGCATCTTCTGTGCTGACTCGAGTGAGAGTGTGGCACCACTGCAAGCACCCGCTCATCACCAGGACATTCCAGGATCAAATCAGAAGCCAGGATGGCTTCTGTAATTCCGGGGATGTTCCAGACAAATAGGGACGGATGGGGGTTACTCTGTTCTCTAAATTTAAAAGTCACAAACACTGCAACCTTTCCTATTCCCTTTATCATTTGTGTTGCCCTTTTCCAACTCTACAATATCCTTTTTGAGGCAAGGTGACCAGAACTGTACATAGCATTTGCTCTGCTGTAACAAAGTTTGCTGAATAGAACAATTTACCAGGCCAGTTGACCTCACAAAAAGAACAGAACTGACTCTTATCTCATTCGGTTGTAAAACATCTGAACACACTGAACGCAAGGCTCTCACCCACTCTCCTGGGAAGGGTGCCAAGAGTCCAAGAGTCCAAAGACAGGAGCTTTCTGTACATGCTCAGGAAACACATGGGGCAGGACTTTTGAAAAGGAGAAAGGGGAGGGAACTGGAAGGGGAATATATGCTCTGTGCAAATGACTGTGAACCCGTGCTTGTTTGTGAACTATCACACTTGCTCCTTCTACCAGTTCATGGATGGTAGAAATAAAGCTTTTTCTCCGAAACTATTCCTTGAGTGTCTGTTGACTCCCATTTTCCCTTTCCCGGGCGCAATATTTTTCCCACCCGAGGGCAAAGCCTCATAAGGCTACAGTTCCAGGATCAAATCAGAAGCCAGGATGGCTTCTGTAATTCCGGGGATGTTCCAGGCAAATACCGTATTTTTCGCACCATAGGGCGCACCGGACCACAGGGCGCACCCAGTTTTTTTTTGGGGGGGGGAAATAAAGGGGAAAAAATTATTTCCCCCCCCAGGCGCGGGGCTGGGGCGGGGGAAGCTCGAGCTTCCCCCGACCCCAGGCCCCAAACAGGCAGCTCTCTGCAAGCCGTGGGAGCGCTCCCGCTGCTTGCGGAGAGGTCCGCGAAGCCTGGGCGCGCTGATCTCAGCGCGCGCAGGCTTCGGCATGCAGGCAACTCTCCGCAAGCATCGGGAGCCCAGCGCTGGGCTCCCGCTGCTTGTGGAGAGGTGTGCGAAGCCTGGAGAGCATGAGGGGTCGGTGCGCACCGACCCCTCTCACTCTCCAGGCTTCAGCGAAAGCCTGCATTCGCACCATAGGACGCACACACATTTCCCCTTCATTTTTGGAGGGGAAAAAGTGCGTCCTATGGTGCGAAAAATACGGTAGGCACGGACGGGGGTTACGCTGTTCTCTAAATTTAAAAGTCACTGCAACCCTTCCTATTCCCTTTATCATTCGTGTTGCCCTTTTCCAACTCTACAACATCCTTTTTCAGGCAAGGTGACCAGAACTGTACATAGCATTCCATATGCGATCGCAACATAGGTTTGTATAATGGCAGTTTTATTTTCAGTTCCTGCCCTTATCATCCCTAACATGGATTTTGCCTTTTTCACAGCTGCCACACGCTGGGTCGACATTAGAGATAGACTGCATCCGAACCTGGAGGTTCTACTGGTTTCTTGCGGCTAATAGTTGTCGAGAGACATCTCTTTCCTGGCAGATATGTCTCATCTCCTTCTGAAGCCGGTGGCCGTGTGGCCACACCTTGTGGGTCAGGATTCCAGAATTATGCGCTGTCGAAGAATTTCAGAATGCTACGCTGGTCGACTTTCTTTCTGCTCATTGCACTCCCATTAAAAAGACCCAAAACCCTGCCCAGAAAGAAAATGGTGACAGGTAACACAGCTGTCGTCCTTCATGAGGACTTGGCCACACCCGACAGCGCAGGGTTGGGGCCTTGTCAAAACCCAGCCCTTTTGCAACGGAAACACAACGCAAAATGTTGAGGGAAAGTTCTCAAGTGTGTGACTGAAAGATCACACGCCGACAAGCCCAAGCAGGTGAGCAAAAGGCTTCCAATGCGCTGAGGTCAGCTTGGCCGCACCTATTGGTTATTTTTAGCAGAGTGGCGCTTCCTAAATTGCGAGGAGCCTGGTCTCGGGTAGGCAGCTCAACCTGCCTTGGGGCCTTTCACTCCTCAGATCTTTAATTGTCCAAATATGGGCACAGATTTGCTTAACATTTGCATGTGACAGTCTATATGGATTGTTGTGAACTTTTCAATTGATGGCAACTGATATAGAACAAGACTGGGGCAGGCAGGGATGCTAACAGGATTTCCTGGGCCCAGTACATTGTATGGGGGTTGCTGCCCCACTTATTGAAAAGATCTGCTGCTTCTCTTCATATCTTAACTTAGCCTAGCCTACCTCGCAGGACTGTTGTCGTAGTCAGTTTGGTTTCTTCACTGCTAATTGAAACTCTCCAGGCCAGTGGCGTAGCGTGGGGGGTGCAGGGGGGGCCGGCCGCACCGGGCGCAACATCTGGGGTTAGGGCAAATCCACGGGTTAGGGGGCGCAAATCCACGGGTTGGGGGCGCAAATCCATGGGTTAGGGGGCGCAAATTACTTGCCTTGCCCCGGGTGCTGACAACCCACGCTACGCCACTGCTCCAGGCCTCTCTCTCTCTGGCCCTCACGCTGCCAGAATCAGGCCTTTAGTGGGGCAGCCCCTTTCTTCTGCAACATCCTCCTGCCTCTTATTGCCTTTTCGGTGCTTACCAAATACCTTCCAATTCCAGCAAGATTTTTCCTTTTAAATCCCAACCAGCATTGTACTGGATTTGAAACGGTTGTTGTTTATATCCGTCAGTGTTTTCATTAAAGGTTTCCTCGTGTTACAAAACAAGCAAGCAAACAAACAAACAGGAAAAAGTACACATATGAGGTATGAGACACTACTGCAATGTTTTTTTATTGTTAAATAGCTTTGGGGTGCTTGTTGGCAACCTCAGATGTGGCCCTCAAGGCCTTCTGTCTGGCCCTTGGGACCCCAGCAAGGCCCTCACCAGTGTTCCTTGAGCATTTCTGCCTGACTGGAACATGTGCTTAAACTCTGATGATAAGATCCGAAGAAAAACCTGCTGGATCCGGCCAGTGGCCCATCTAGTCCAGCCTCCTGTTCTTACAGTGGCCAACCAGATGCCTCTGCTGAGAAGCCCACATGCAGGATTTGAGCACAAGAGCCCTCTCCCCTCCTGTGGTTTCTAGTATGGTAAAAAAAAAAAAGGTAAAGGACCCCTGGACGGTTAAATCCAGTCAAAGGCGACTATGGGGTTGTGGCGCTCATCTCACTTTTCAGGCCAAGGGAGCCAGCATTTGTCCACAGACAGCTTTCCAGGTCATGTGGCCAGCATGACTAAGCCGCTCCTGGCGCAATGGAACACCGTGAGGGAAACCAGAGCGTACGGAAACACCGTTTACCTTCCCACCACTGTGATACCAAGTGCTTTTTTTCTTAAAAAACGTTTAGGGGTACTCTCATTTTCCTACTCATATTGAAATACTGCCCCTCAATGAGGCCAAACTTAGATTCACAAAATGTTTAGGGGTATGCGTACCCCTGCGTACCCCAGGAAAGAAAGAAAAGAACTGGCGGCACCTTCCGTATTTTTCCGTGTATAAGACGGTGCTTTTTGCTAAAAAATAAATAGGCAAAAATTGGGTGTTGTCTTATACACGGATAGTGAATGCAGAGGTGGGACGTGCGATTAATGGCAACAGCAAGCAGTAGATTAGCAGCAGCGATTGGGTGGGTGATTGGTGGCTGAGGCAAGGCCTGCTGGCGATTGGCTGCAGCTGCAGCAATTGGGCAGGCGATTGGTGGCAGTGGCAAGTGGGCGGGTGGGCGGTTGGTGGCGGCGAGTGGGCAGATAATTGGCTGCGGCAGGGTCTGCGATCGGCAGTGGCTGTGGCAAGCAATCGGCAGTGGCGGGCAGGCGGGTGAGCGATTGGCGGAAGTGACCTCCCCCCCAAAAGCTAAACAAGTTAATTTCTTAATTTTGGGTTTTAAAAAAAACGGAGTCGTCTTATACACGGAAAAATACAATATTTATCTACTTACACTGGCATGCTTTCAAACTGCTAGGTTGGCAGGAGCTGGAACAGAGCTCACCTTCTCACCGGGATTCAAACCACCAACCTTCTGATTGGCAAGTCCAAGAGGCTCAGTGGTTTAGACCACAGCGCCATCCGCATACTTGTTTTCCAGCAGCTAGTATTCGGAAGCATCAGTGGCGTAGCGTGGGTTGTCAGCAAGGCAAGTAATTTGCTCCCCTTAACCCATGGATTTGCGCCCCTAACCCTAACCCCCAGATGTTGCGCCCGGTGCGGCCGGCCCCCCCCTGCACCCCCCACGCTACGCCACTGGGAAGCATTGCTGTCTCAAGCTGTGGTGGCAGAGCAGAGCCATAATAGCCTTCTCCTCTTCCTCCATGAATTTGCCTATTCCTCTTTTAAAGCTATCCAGTTTGGCTGCCATCCCTGCCTCCTGTGGAAGGGAGTTCCGCAGTTTAACAGTTTAAGAAGTCCTTTCTTTTACCTGTCCCGAATCTTCCAAAATTCAGCTCCATTGGATGCCCATGAGTTCTAGTGTTATGAGAGGGAGAAAAACTAAGATTTGACAAACTTTTCTCTTATTTCCAGCGACAGGAAGGAGTCCCATCCAGTGGGGTTGGGGGTTGGGGTGGGAATCCCCAAGCACCAGTGTCCAGGTCTGTGTATCCAGGGTGGGGCTCATATGTTAGCGCACTGGGTGACTCAAACCCTTTCACACTTCAGTGGCAGAGAAATATTTTCAATCTTGCCCAGCCCTGCTTTAGGGTTTCCACGTTCAGATCTCCAAAGGGCTTCTTCTTTCTTTTTTCAAGATTTATTTACGCAGTGTCAAGTTGGCACACGCAGAGCTTTTGTACATAGATTCTATTGGCAAAATTAACTCTCATTTTGCGTAACGTGTGGCTAAAAGTAAATAAAAGTAAGAACAGGAAAATTCAGGAAATGAAAAGAAGAAGAAATAGTAAATCTGTTTAAGAACATAAGAGCCTGTGGGTTCAGGCCCAGGGCCCCTCTAGTCCAGCAGCAGGATCTGAGCACAAGAGCCCTCTCCTCTTCTCTGGCTTCCAGCAACTGGACTTCAAAAGCATTCCTGCCTTTTCTCTAAGCTAAAATTTCCCAAATGTTGCAGCCTTTCTTCATAGGACTGATCTGTCTCCACCTTTATTATTTTGGGTCTCCTTTTCTGAACTTTTGCCAACTCTGCAATATCCTTTCTGAGATGAGGCGACCAGAACAATTTAAGCTTCAGTTCCTTCTCCTGTAGCAATAAAACTGTGATATAACATACATGTCTGATCCCTGCCAAAAGCAACATGTCTTGCGTCCAGCACCAAATTTGAACAGTGCTGGATTCAAGACAACAGGAGGGCATAGTGGGGGGGGGGGAGTCTGCATTATAATATTATTATTGTCATTTAAAAATAAATAAATGTCCCACTGTAGGAGGTGAGGACAGGTGACCTAGGCCCGAAGTCACCCCCCTCAATAATCACCCCAACCAGGCCTCAAACTGTCCCAAATTCCTTTTCTCTCTTCTAAAAATCCACAGCTAAGTTTTCCTCTGTTTTCTCACAAGATGCTGTGGCAAAGGCAAAATGTTATTCTTTTATCAGTACGAGAAGGCTTCAAAACACTAATGAATAGGCTCTGTCATTGCCAAGAATACTCAAGTCTGAGAACTGACTTTTATCTCATTTGGTTGTAACACATCTTGGACATGCTGAACTGCTCTCACCCCCCCCCCCTTTTTCCTGGGAAGGGTGCCAAGAGTCCCAATAGTCCCAATACAGGAGCTTTCTGTTCATGCTCAGGGGAACTCGAGGCAGGACTCTTGAAGGGGAGGAGAAAGGGGAGGGAACTGGAAGGGGAATATATGCTCTGTGCAAATGACTGTGAACCCGGGCTTGTTTTGTGAATCTATCACACTTGCTCCTTCTACCAGTTCATGGATGGTAAAAATAAAGCTTTTTCTCCAAAACTATTCCTTGAGTGTCTGTTGACTCCCATCTCCCTTTCCCGGGCGCAATATTTTTCCCCACCGGAGGGCAAAGCCTCATAAGGCTACACCACATCTTCTACACACATGGTGGGTAAACATACAAAAACCCAGCCTTTCTGGAATTTGATATTCAGAGAAATTAATAACGAAACAACAATGGGCAGTTGAACCAGAATTAGCTTTATTAAATGTATTTCAAGACAACAATCTGGATTTCCATAGTAAAGAATGAATAAGCCATTTATTACAAGTGGCAACATGCAACATACTGGAGAGACCTTTCTGGCACAATGATAGACAATTGGTACAAAACAGATTGAGAAACAGCCCTCCTTCAGAGATTAACAAATATACTATGGTTGACAGGTGGACAGATGGCTTGAGCCCAGTGTGGTTGAATTTCATGACATATCCTTCATTGGGGGGGTTTAAGTAGAGGTAGGATAGCCACGGCCCTTGGGACCCCAGCCAACTCTAGTTTTATGAGTCTATGCCAGTATTCCAGAAAATGAACAATTTTCCCTCACACCATCAGCATATGTCTCAATCTGGCTGATCGAAATTGAAATTTAAATGTAAATTATAATCTTCACTTTGAACCCCCTCCCCCATTTATCAATAAACCAACACTTTATATTTTTTTCCGTTGGTAACATAAGAGGAACAATGAGTATTACTCATACTTAATCAAAGCACAACCATGAGGGCTCCTGGTTGGACTTTTATCTATGCGATGCTGAATGTTCCCTGATAATTCTGTTCTATTGTGTTTCCCATTTTTGTTTCTTTAAACCAAGAACCTTTACATTGATCACTAACGCACCATATGTCGCAGATATCGCTGCAAATTTATCACGTTGTTTTTTGCGTTATACAAATGACACAATAAGACTTGGTCTCTTTATTCGCATCATTTATTATCCCCAGGACTGTTGTTTACCAAACCCAATAAAAAGTCATTTAAAGAAAAGGAAAAAGAGGAAACAATCACAGCCAGCTTAGTAACGTGATGTTTGAAAAAGTGAATGGAGGACAGGCTTATATTGCTGAGTGGACGAATAAAACCTGGAGAAGGAAGGTGGTCAAGGTAGTGGGATTAAGTTGTGAGTGTTGATGTAACAGGGCTACTTTTGGGTGAGTGAGTGGCTGTCTGGTCTGGATGGAATCAGACTGCAAACAGACACGGGAGGGCAGGGCCACACTTAAAGTATGTTCGCAGTGCGCATTTCAAGCACACAACTTCCCCCTAAGAATTATGGGAACTGTAGTCTTCCTGTTGCACAGCTACCGTCCCCAGCAAGCCTAGCAAACTACAGTTCCCAGTGTTCTTTGGGGAAGTCGTGTGCTTGTAATGTGCGTTTTAGATGTAGGGTGCATGTTGAACTACCCAGAGACCCACCTGGGGGGGAGGGGTATCTAGGATGCAGTGCTGAGGTGGTGGGGGCTTGGCATGTCCATGGCAGGGGGAGGGGGAGGCGCAGGAGGGGCAGGAGGGATGTGGTGCGTATCATAGCGGCTGCCTTGGAAGGGGTCTTGGCGCGGGGGCTCCTCCTCTTGGTTTTCCGGTGGGCCTGGGCGGCAAAGCTTGAAACTGGAGAGAGAAAGAGCACAGAGCATGAATGTCGGAGGAAAGCTGGGAACGAGTGATGGGGGGCAGCATCAGAAACTGCCTTCTTATACTGAGTCAGATCACTGATCCATTTAGCTCAGTATTGTCTACACGGACTGGCAGTGGCTCCCAGGGAATTCAGGCAGGGAACCTCCCAAAGCCCAAACTGGAGGTGCTGGGGCTCGAACCTGGGATCTTCTACCTGTGAAACAGATGCTGTCCCATGGAGGTTTGACCTTAGCCTTGCAACTCAGTGGTGCTTACATCTGACAGCATGCGTTCGTTCATTTTTTAATATATTTTGAAATATCCCACTTAAGAAGGAGAAGAAGAGTTTGGATTTGATATCCCGCTTTATCACTACCCTAAGGAGTCTCAAAGCGGCTCACAATCTCCTTTCCCTTCCTCCCCCACAACAAACACTCTTCTCTGAGAGACTTCAGAGAAGTGTGACTGGCCCAAGGTCACCCAGCAGCTGCATGTGGAGGCGCGGGGAAGCGAACCCGGTTCCCCAGATTACGAGTCCACCGCTCTTAACCACTACACCACACTGGCTCTCTTAATATAAGCACAGATCTTCCTGCGGTTTACATACGAAGCAATGCAAGTGCAACTCAGTTCTGCTTGTAAGAAAACGCTGAGCTTTAGCAAAATGTGACACAGCTGCTGTTTGAACTGCTAGCGTGAATCAGGAATCCCATCAAAGGAAAGGGAAAACGTACCTAGCCTGTGGGCTGGATGGTTTTCCTCATCCTCCAACTCCCTCTGTGCTAACAAACCTGAAAGTCCCGTTATGAGAGGAGCAGCGAGGGCCTGTTGATCACTTTGGTGTTTTAGCAGAAGGCCTCACTGGGGTAAAACCCGGGACTTGCCCTCTACCACAATCCCCTTCCAGTGCCCCACTAAGCCTGCTGGCTTCTCTCAAATCTAGGGAGAAATCTAGAGAGGCAGCAAAGTCTTACCATTCATAGCTGACGGTGCTTAGGAAGCCGATGGTGACAACCCCACAAAGGGCAGAGAGAATAGTGGTGATGACGATCATGTCTCCACTGCGACGTCCAGGCCAGGTATCCACGGTCTCCCACGCTTCACCTGAAAGAGATAACAAAAGGAGGCAATTTTCTTATCGGTTCCTCGGCTGCCTGAAATTCTGGGGAGCAGCTGCCAGTCAGTGTAAACAATATTGAGCTAGATGGTCTGACTCAGGTGCCTTTGTGAGGACTCTGCCAGTTCCCCTGCCCGCTTGGTCAGCTTCTGGTGACAGGGCGCCACGTTGCCCTTTGCCTCAGGTGGCAAATCACATTGAGCCAGCCCAGATCTTCTCGGCGAACCTCTTTCTTTTATAACATACCTCCTTTCAACGGAATTGGAGCGGACCACTTTGTTTCAGCTTTTGGTCCCTTGGAATCCATGATGAGGAATTTCACTCTGAGGAGGAGTTTAAAAAGAGACAGAGGTGGGTGGGTGGAAATATCAGGGATGTCTTACTAAACTTTATTGGAACAAATCACTGGTTGAATCTAGGTCCAGCGTGTGCATCTAGCCTTGGTTTCCTGCAATGATTTTGCAAAGTTCTTTGCAGATAAAGTCGCTCAGATTCAGAAAGAGGTAGACTCCACCGTGGGAGTAGGGCTGGGGCGGGAGAGTGCTAGAGCCCTGTCCAGTCAAGTTGTGTGGGATCAATTCCAATCTGTTGCCTCCAAGGATGTGGACAGGCTGCTTGGATGAGTGAAACTAACCACCTGTCTCCTTGATCCTTGTCCATCCTGGCTTATAAAAGCGAGCCAGGAAGGGCTGGGCGATGGGCTCCAGGGGGTGGTGAATGCTTCCCTCAGTGAGGGAGCCTTCCTAGACCCACTGAAAGAGGCAGTTATTAAACTGCTTCTTAAAAATATATATATATATTTGGACCCGGCCAATATGGCCAACTATCACCCAGTCTCAAATCTTTCATTCTTGGGAAGGTGATTGAGTTGGTGGTTGCTGAACAACTCCAAGCACCCTGGAGGATGCGGACCATTTTGATCCCTTCCAGTCAAGATTCAGGCCTCACCTTGGTCGCACTGCCTTGGTCGCACTGGTCAATCATCTCTGGCGAGCAAGGGACAAAGGTGAAAGCTGTTTCCTAGTCCTGCTGGATCTCTCAGCAGCCTTTGATACCATTGACCATGACATCCTTCTGGATCGTCTAGAGGGGCTGGGAGCTGGGGGCACTGTTATACAGTGGTTCCGCTCCTTCCTCCTGGGCCGTGTCCAGAAAGTGGTGTTGGGGGGATGAGTGTTCAGACCCCTAGGCTCTCACTTGTGGGGTGCCTCAGGGTTCCATCCTCTCCCCCATGCTTTTTAACATCTACATGAAGCCGCTGGGAGAGATCATCAGGAGGTTTGGGCTGGATGTCCATCAGTATGTGGATGATACCCAGCTCTACCTCTCCTTCAAATCAGAACCAGTGAGGGCAGTGAAGGTCCTGTGCGAGTGTCTGGAGGCAGTTGGAGGATGGATGGCAGCTAACAGATTGAGGTTGAATCCTGACAGCTAACAGATTGAGGTTGAATCCTGACAAGACAGAAGCACTGTTATTGGGGGACAGGGGGCGAGCAGGTGTGGAGGACTCCCTGGTCCTAAATGGGGTAACATTGCCCCTGAAGGTCCAGGTGTGCAGCCTGGGAGTCATTTTGGACTCACAGCTGTTTATAGAGGTGCAGGTCAATTCTGTGTCGAGGGCAGCTGTCTACCAGTAGGCAAGCTAAGACCCTCCCTGCCCGCAGACTGTCTCGCCAGAGTGGTGTATGCTCTAGTTATCTCCCGTTTGGACTGCTGCAACGTGCTCTACGTGGGGCTACCTTTGAAGGTTACCTGGAAACTGCAATTAATCCAGAATGCAGCAGCTGGACTGGTGACTGGGAGCGGCCGCCGAGACCATATAACACTGGTCCTGAAAGACCTACATAGGCTCCCAGTATGTTTCCAAGCACAATTCAAAGTGTTGGTGCTGAACTTTAAAGCCCTAAATGGCCTTGTCCCAGTATACCTGAAGGAGCGTCTCCACCCCCATTCTAATCAGGAAGCTCCAACTTGCTCAATAAATGTCAATCTAAACTTTCTCTGCAAGGGAGACTCTCACCTGATCGCAGGGCGGAGGCCTTTGCTGTATCTTCCAGGCCTGTGTTTAAAATAGGAGACATAGCCCTGACTGCACCCATAATAAGCTCCTTCGCCTGAGGCCTCTTTCCAGGCCCTCAGAAATGTCAACTCACGTGGAGTGCAATGTGGAATTTCTGGCTGAACAGATCTGCCCTGCCATGGATGTTTGGGTAGAGGGATGGTTCTGAGCCGTCAGAAACTCAAGGTGCCTCAGGCTTCAGAGAAGCCAGGACTGACGACACGGCCGCTTCATTTCTAAGAGGGGTGTGTGGCGTTTTCAGACATCTCTGGAAGCCATGTTTTAATTTTATTATAGTTTAATTACTTTTTAATGATTGTCTTTGAGCTTTCTATATTTTATCGGTGTTGCTTTAATTTACATAAGCTGCCTTGAGCCCTGGTTTGAGGGAAAGGTGGGATGATAATGATGATGATGATGATGATGATGATATTAAGAGTTTGAGGCGTTAGGTTGTATGCCGAGACCCTTCCAATCCCTGGATCCAGCGAGTGCTAGAATTTACCGTATTTTTCGCCCCATAGGGCGCACCGGCCCATAGGGCGCACCTAGTTTTTTTTGGGGGGGTGGGGAAATAAAGAAAGAAAGAAATTATTTCCACCCCCCAGGTGCAGGGCTGGGGCGGGGGAAGCCGGAGCTTCCCCAGCCCCCAGAACAGGCTGCTCTCCGCAAGCCATGGGAGGGCTCCCGCGGCTTGCGCAGAGCTACCCGAAGCCCGGGCGTGACTGCTCAGCGCGCCCGGGCTTCGGGTGTAGAGGCAGCTCTGCGCAAGCCGTGGGAGCCCGGCGGGAACTCCCGCGGGCTCCCAAGGCTTGCGAATAGCTTCCTGAAGCCAGGCTTCAGCGAAAGCCTGCATTCGCCCCATAGGACGCACACACATTTCCCCTTCATTTTTGGAGGGGGGAAAGTGAGTCCTATAGGGCGAAAAATACGGTAATCAGACTTCTAATTATTGGAAGAGCCAGGCTAGCCTTCTGGTGGAAGCAATAGCCTGGGTGATGAGCCATTAAGGGGAACAAAGGAAAGGGGCTCTGTGCGAGATGGCCAGTGGGTGAAGCCCCTCCCTCAACTCCAGGTAGTTAGGAAGAAAGAGCAAGAGTTGAGAGCAGAGAGATGCAGTGATGTGAGCTAGAGGCAAAGCAGCAAGCTGGGAAGAGAGAAAGAAAGAAAGAAAGAAAGAAAGAAAGAAAGAAAGAAAGAAAGAAAGAAAGAAAGAGATGTTTGGTTTATTTCTGGATCCAGGCCTGTGTCCACATGGGAAGCAAGGCCCCATTGGAGTGTTAATGCTGTGAGCCCCTCCATCGTAGGCTCAGGTTGTATATATGTGTCAATAAACCGTTATATCCTAAAGACACCACGGTCTCCGCTGTGCCACATTTCCAAAAGGGAACACGATCCCTGGGGAAGCGCCTGGAACCCCTGAAATCTTGCATCACTCAGAGATTGGGGTGGCAAGCAACAACAATAATAGTTGAATTGGCTAAGGGTCTCTGTCTGAGTTTCCCATGCAAATTCAGCTCCTCTGCTCTGCATCAAGTCAGCTGATGAATTGTTACCTGAAAGCAGCAGGAGAAGGCAGCGGCCCATTGCAGCTGGTCTGGGTGTCGTCGTTCTTGCAAGACGATTCGCCTCCTACCCGGAGGACGGTATTGGGATTACCGGCTTTGCAGTACTGGGCGGGGGTGGACTTCATGGTCATGTAGCCGTGAGAGGTGAACAGAGCTTCGTATGGCGGGATCTCTTGAGGTGTTTTGGGGTTCTTGAATCTGGCTGTGGCTGTTGGGTGGAGGAGGCATAGCAGGGGCAGGAATGAAACATTTTGCTGCTGAAGGAATATTTCTGTAAGGACCAAGACAGCCCCCTCTGCTTGTGGAATACCTCCAGCCTCATATAACCAACATGCTTAATTCTAATTAATGCACAAAGGGGTTAATATCATAGAGTAAGGTGTCCTGCCAGGCTTAGCGAGGTCACACCCCATCACCTTGGGAGAAAGGACTACCAAACTCTTCTTAAACCTTTCCCCCATGTGAACCAACCAGTAAGGATGTTTGGGCTGGTTGCTCCAAACCCAGACTGCATGTTTTTAGCAAGCCATCTTTGCGTTTCTATCAGGACCAGATTTAGGTTTGATGAGGCCGTAAGCTACTGAACGTAAGGTAAAGGTAAAGGAACCCCTGACCATTAGGTCCAGTTGTGGCCGACTCTGGGGTTGCGGCACTCATCTCGCTTTATTGGCTGAGGGAGCCGGCGTACAGCTTCCGGGTCATGTGGCCAGCATGACTAAGCCGCTTCTGGCGAACCAGAGCAGTGCACAGAAACGCCTTTTATCTTCCTGCCGGAGCGGTACCTATTTATCTACTTGCATTTTGATGTGCTTTCGAACTGCTAGGTTGGCAGGAGCTGGGACCGAGCAACAGGAGCTCACGCCGTTGCGGGGATTTGAACCACTGACCTTCTGATCGGCAAGTCCTAGGCTCAGTGGTTTAACCCACAGCGCCACCCGTGTCCGTTTGCTGAAGGTAATGGGGCCCTTTATATGTCCAGCTGTCCTTTGTCAACAACAAATTGCCGCTGTTTTCTGTGTTGAATATATGCTATGTGGTAATTTATGGACCTAATAGGTATCTAAAGCAATTTGCACATAACAAAATATGTATTTTATCAAAGTAATTGTTGAACTGAAATACAATTAAGAAGAAGTATATTAATATTAAAATTGGGGGGGCCACTCCCTAAGCTGTAGCTTGTTTAGCTTAGACATAAAATTTAGAAACATTTACCATTTTGTAACCTAAATTAAGCTGTCTTGTCTTTTCTTGCTGCTTCAAGTTCATTTATTTATTGCTGAAAGCTTGCAGCCCTGCTTTTAAGGTGGTTGCATTAACTGTCAACATGCCATCTCTACTCATCTACAACCCTGGCTTTCTAAAATATCTGAGTGTTGCAGCAACTCAGACTGGGAGAGATGTCAAAAATTTAAACTGGGAAATAGAAAAGTAAAAGTTGCAGGTAGTTTTGAGTTGACAAGGGTTTAAATTGAGAACCCTCCCCCCTCTAACCCCATTGTCCAGATTTTGGTGGGCTCTACAAAAAGCTCACCGCAGACTCACCGTTCGCATACGTGACCACCAACCAGATATTGTCCGAGGCATTGGCAAATCGGTCAAAAATGCAGTGAGGTAGCGTCAGGGCGAAGGTGCTTTGAGTGGTTTTCCCTTCCAATGGCTTGTTGGAGACAGAGGGGGTGTAGGAGATCGTCTCTGAAAATACACAGGGAGATTCAGTGGGTTCCTACTCCCAGATGCAGAAAACTGTGAGGTACGCAAACATTTGCCATCAGAAGGACATCAGGAGACGCCTGCAGCTGCATCAGGCCAAAGGGGGCCAGGCATCCAGTTCTCACGGCAGCCAGCCAGATGCTCCAAAGGGAAGTGAGGCAGTGTGATCTAGTGGTTAGAGCACTGAGAATTAGGGCCTGGGGAGACCAGGGTTTGAACCCCCACTCGGCCATGAGGAAGCTCGCTGGGTGGCCTTGGGCCAGTTACTGTATCTCGACCTAACCTACCTTCCAGGGTTGATGTGAGGATAAAACAGAGAGAGGGAGAACCATGCATTTATTGACTGATTAGAGTGGTCCCTTGGGTTAAGAACTTAATTCGTTCCAGAGGTCCGTTCTTAACCTGAAACTGTTCTTAACCTGAGGTACCACTTTAGCTAATGGGGCCTCCCACTGCCGCCGCATGATTTCTGTTCTCATCCTGAAGCAAAGTTCTTAACCCGAGGTACTATTTCTGGATTAGCGGAGTCTGTAACCTGAAGCGTCTGTAACCCGAGGTACCACTGTACATTTATACAGCACTTCCTCCTCCAAGGAGCTCAAGGTGGTGTACATGGTTCCCCCATTTTGTCCTCACAGAAACCCTGTGAAGAAGATTAGGCTGAGGAATGTTGACTGGCAGTACTTTTTCCCCTGCCTTAAAAAAATGTTTACGGTTACTCTCATTTTGACTCAAAGAAAACCACCATTTTATGGTTCAAATCGGGGGAAATAAATACAGTAAATGGACAAAAGTACAAAAACATTTTGTGAATCTGTGTATCCCCAGAAGAAAAAAAAAAATCACTGGTGACTGGGCCAAGTTCACCCAGTGAGCTTCCTCATTGCTGAGTGGGGATTCGAAGCCTTGTCTCCCAGGGGCTGATCCAACATTCCCACTGTTACACCACACGGGCTTTCCTTGCTGCCCTGAGCTCCTTGCAGGAAAGGTGGGAGGCAGATGGAATAAATAAATAAGTAAGTAAATAATCCCCCAATCAGGAACACAGTGGAGAGAAGACAATGTCATCACAACTAGTAGCTATTGTTAGCTTTATCCACCACGACTGTGTCTAAGTCCACCTTTAAAGTTTAAACAAACTACTAACTTCCCCCAAATAATTATGGGATCTGTTGCTTCTTAAAGGTGATGATAGTTGTTAGGAGACACCCCCCCCCCAGTTCCCCTCCCACAGCTACAATTCCCAGAGTTCCCTGCGAAGCAGGATTGTTAAAACACTCTGAGAATCATGGTTCTCTGAGGAATTTAGGGTCTCCTGACATCTCTCAGCACCCTCAACAAACCACGGATCCCATAGTGGTATTGTAGTGCTTTGAACATATGGTGGGAATGGGGTGTCTATTCACTACTCCCTGCAATTTTTAGAGTGTATAAATTTACACAAGACAAGCTCCTCTTTTTTCTGGACAGATCAGCCAGGCACCCCCCCCCCCAAACTGGCCATGCAATCTAGTGTTTCTCCAGGTGAGGGCAGCAAGTCTGCTGTCAGGCTCAACAGCTCTGGATACCTCTGAGATGAAAGAGACCCCAGCATAGGTGCCAACTGTACCCCTCAGAATGGGAGCCCCCCATGATGCGATCCTTCCTTTCTCAGTGATCTTAGAAGATGGATTTTCAAGAAAACCTGGACCACATTCACACCATACAATACTACTTTAAACAGTCATGGCTTCCCCCAAAGAATCCTGGGAGCTGTAGTTTGTTAAGGGCACTGAGAGTTGTTAGGAGGCAAATATATGGGAAATGATGTATAGATGGTATTTGACGCCAACTAAATTAGCAAAAATGTATAGAACATCTGATAATTTATGTTGAAAATGTAAAGAAAAAGAAGGTAACTTTCACCATATGTGGTGGACTTGCCCTAAGGTTTTGAAAGCATACTGGGACACGATCTATAATGAACTTAAGAAAGTGTGTAAGAACATATTCCATAAGAAACCAGAAGCTTTCTTGTTAGGTATTTTAGGAGAAGAGATCCCTAAGAAAGACCATACTATATTCTCATACGCAACAACAGCGGCAAGGATTCTTTCAGCCCAGAAGTGGAAACAGCAAGAAACCCCGGCAGTCGAAGAATGGCAGAACAAGATGATTGAATATACAGAGATGGCAAGACTGTACGAGAAAATCCGAGACCAGCGAGACCAACAGTTTGAAAAAGACTGGAGTCAATTTATTATTTATTTGAAAGAACATTGTAAACGTTTAACAACACTAACAGGACTGGCTTAAAGTTTTGTCAGTTAAAATTAGAAACTTATTTACAATGATAAGGAATCTTAAAGTAAAAGGAAAGGTAGATGTGGGGAATGAGAAATGCGGATGAAATTATAATTGGAAGTTAGAAAGTCAGTTGGCTGGGATGGGGCGAAGTGGTTGACTCGAGAGAGTCAGAATACAGCGGATGCTTGGGTTGCGAACGTGATCCGTGTGGGAGGCACATTCGCAACCCGCAGTGCCATGTCTGCGCACATGCGGGTTACGATTCGGCACTTCTGCGCATGCGCAAAGCGTGATTTAGCGCTTCTGCACATGCACGATCGCTGAAACCGGAAGTAACCCGTTCCGGTACTTCTGGGTTTCGGCGGGTCCGTAACCCCAAAAAAGGTAACCTGAAGTGTCTGTAACCTGAGATATGACTGTATAGGTAACGTAAAGATATGTAAAAGAACACAGTGGTTTTTGAAAATGAAAATACCAATAAAAATTATAACTTTAAAAAAGAGTTGTTAGGAGGCTCCTATTCCTCCGTCAAAGAGCTAAAATTCCTAGAGTTCCCTCTTACCTGTTAAGCCACTCTGGGAATTGTAGCTCTGCCAGGGGAAAGAGGTGGAGTGTTCGTTAAACAGCCAGGGTGGTGTATTGGGTAGAGTCTCAGACTAGGATCTGGGAGACAAGGGTTCAAATCCGCCCCCCGCCCCCCAGACGGCCATGAAGCTCACTTGGCAACCTGGGGGAACGGGGCAGTCACTGCCTCTCAGCCCAATCTACCTCACAGGGTTGTTGTGGGGATTAATTGGGGAGAGGGAGACCCACCTACACCACCTTGAGCTCCTCGGAGAGGCAAGGTGGGATAGAGATGAAGATAATAAACTCTCAGCATTCTTCACAAACTACAGCTCCCAGAATTCTCAGGGGGAAAGCCGTTACTATATAAAATGGTATGACAGTAGTTTAAATGTATGGTCCGGTTCCATTCCGAAGTCCTCCTGGTTAACTGGGCAAAGGGTGGGTGGTTTGCTGCCTGAGGCAAAGCGGCAAACAGCGATCCTGCCCTCCCCAATAGAGATGGGCAAATCTATCAAGTTCTACTTCTCGTTTTTCTATTCTTCAAGTCTCCACATTTCCACATCAGATTTAAAAAGAAAACAACTTGCCATGAAAATTTGGTAGCATTGAAGTTTGAATTTCTCCAAATCTACATGTTTTTATGCAATTTGGCTTTTCTTTCTCTTTCTTTTTACAAAGTAATATCCGGAATAGAATGCATGTTTTAAATATCTTTCCTTCACAGATATATGCAGATTTTATGCAGTACTTGCATTTCCGTACCATTTATTCACTTGGAGAATGACACTACAAAATTTGCAGAAGCGTGAATTCTGAAGGATGGATGTGTTTTGGTTCAAGCATTGTTTCAGGAAGAGCAAATTTATCTTTAAAGAGGAACTGAATCAAATTTATTCCTTCCATTCCACCTACCCTGGTCATCTACACTCAAGACACATCAAACTTCCGACATTCAACTTTGTTACAAATTCTAGTGTTACGAGGGAGAAAAACTTTCTTCTGTCCGCTTTCTCTGTCTAATTTTATAAACTTCTATCATGCTGCCTCTTACTCAGCTTTTCCTCTAAACGAAAAAAAATCCCAAGCACTGCTCCACACACATATGCCACATTTTAAAGCACATTCTTTTCCCCAAAGAATCATGGGAACTGTAGTTTTCCCCTCACAGAGCTACAGCCCCCAGCACTTTACAACTCTACAGTTCCATACCCTCTAACACTTCTCCGATTAAAATAGGGATGCCTCATTCCGCAATAAAAATTAAAACAATATTTTTATTATTATTTATAGCCCACCTGTCTGAATGGGTTGCCCCGGCCATTCTGGGCAGCTACCAACACATATAAAAATGCAATAAAACATTAAACATTAATAAATAAAAAAATCTTCCTTATACAGGGCTGCCTTCAGACATCTTCTAAAGGATGGAGTTATGCGACCCCCTTGGCTCGGGGGTCGCATAACTCCATACCCTCCAACACTTCTCTGATGAAAATAGGGACATCCTAAGGAAAATTCTGGGATCAAATCATAAAATGGGACGGCTTCTGTAAATCCAGGACTGTCCCTGGAAAATAGGGACACTTGGAGGGTCTGTCGTTCCCAGGTTTCTTTGAAGGAACTACCCCAAAATCCTGGGGATGGGTCAGAATATATATAAAATTATCTTTAAAATTCACAGTGTTACCAAACAATAGTCACCTATGCCAGCGATGGTCCCTCCAGCTGCCAGCAGCAGAAGCAGAAGGATGGAGGCCATCTTCACACAGCCCGGATCTTCTCCAGATGTTTCTCCTCACTAAAACAGGAGGTGGTCAGGGCCACAGAAACCGCTTCTCTTGCTGTCCTGGGTGCAAATGAAGAGAGGACCACTGAGGCGAAATATCTTCCTCCTCTTCCTCCTCCTCCTCAACTGGCTGGCTCTTTTTCTTTTTTTCTTTTGCCTTCAGGGGCTGCCCTAGGCCCTTCCCCACTTTCCACATTCCTCCCAGCCTGTGTAAGGAGGATCTTGACCCTGATAGTGAGCAGGTTTGTCTTGTTTTTATTCTGCCCCACCGAAAAAACATACACACAACAGCCAGCAAGAGGAACATAGGAAGAGCTTGCCGGATGAGACCAGCAGCCTCTCTGGTCCAGGTGTGATGGATCAAGATGCTTCATAACCAAATCTACCTATTGTCGTTCCTGAATTTTATTTTATACCTTCCATCAAAAAATTAATACGCAGGGAGGTCCCCTGTACACTCCCATCCAGGTATTAGCCAGTCCTGGCTGACCTTTGTTTGGCAAGACAGTTTTTTATTTATTAATAATGCCCAGTGTTATTTTTTTCCAGAAAAAGAGAACTCACCATGAACGCTTCCCTGGTTTTATTTTTTTTTTAAAAAAAAAAAACCATCCCAGTTTCTGATTTGATCCCAAAATGTCCCACTTTTCCTTAGGACTATTTTCATTGGAGAAATGTTGGAGGGTATGGAATAGGACCAGTGCCAGATTTACATATAAGCTAAACAAGCTATAGCTTAGGGCCCCACTCTCTTGGAGGGACCCAAAAAATTAAAGGTAAACAACAACTGGATGAACATTTCCAAAATATAAGATAAAAAGTAAAATAAAACCTACATACAGCAACAGTGTTTTGTGTTGTGTAGGCTCCTATTTGTTATGTGCAAATAGCTTTAGATACCTATTACGTCCATAAAATACCATATAGCATATATTCAACACAAAAAACAGCGGCAATTTGTTCTTGACAAAGGATAGCTGGGCCCCATTACCTTCAGTAGCTGAGGGCCTCATCAAATTCTGTTATTTGTACTGCCCAACAATTCATTAGACTACAGGTCCATACACTCCCAACATTTTTCTGATTAAAATAGGGATGCCCTATCCCATAATTGTAGGAGTACCGGTAAAAGTAGTAGTGGTAGTAAATACTATTATTTTATTATTTGTACCCCACCCATCTGACTGGCTTGCCCCAGTCACTCTGGGTGACTTCCAACACATATAAAAACATAATAAAACATTAAAAATAAACTTCCCTATAAATGGTCCATGAATGCTTTTAAGTTAAGAAATAAGCAATATTTGAGGGCGAATGTTTGTAGGTCCATCAACCAGGCCAGCGGAACACAGGAAAAGAACAGCGTGGCAGGTGGGAGGCAGGAACGGCAGAAACACTTGAAAAATGCCGCCAGACCTGTCTGGATTGGGGAGTGGGTACACATATGTGCAAATTCCCAGCCATGCTACCTGTCACACAGGTTATGGACAAGGCTAGGGGGTAATGCTGCCAAACCAGTTCCACAAGGCTGGGTTGTACTGGGCAGTCCATTAATGTGGGTAGGCAGGTCTGAGCCGCCCCAAAGAGACTTGAGATTAAATGATGAGTAAACTCCCGAGAGCACAGGGCACTCATTTGAAGAGGAGGGTGCCTGATGTCTCTCTGGATGATCCACTGCTTTGGCATTTCCTCCTTGCAGCCAAGCTTCTGCAGGGAGGGGGCAGAACGATAATGTCTCTGTGCCTTGGAAGCAAAGACGCCCTGGGACTGCTTCTACTCAGAGGAGGTAGCTTGCTCTGTCTCTGCACGCAAGTGTTCTGTCCTCCTTCCAACGAGCTCTTTTGGGGTTGGGTGAACCACCAAAAAATAAGACAAAATCCAGATATTCCCAAGGCTCACAGTCTACAACACTATAGGATGCTTGTTCTCGAACCTTTTCCTCTCTTTAAATTGGAGTTTTCACCCCTTGCCAGAGTGAGAAGGATGACCTCACCAAGTGGCTGTGTTCGAATACAGTGGTACCTTGGTGTAATGGTTGTGTGGGGTTACTTGTGCGTAAATTGCCTTCGGTTTAGTTAGATTGCTTGCCCAACCATGCTTAGGGTCAGAGCTCGCCCTCCGTGACCTGTTAGTCACTTGCAGAATCCGTCAGTGGGTGTTTCTTGAACCTCTTCCAGCATAAAAGCTGTTTGACGCCAAGTCTCCTCCTATGTTCCCTGCGCGGAACGCGTCTGCGCAAGTAAGGGGAAGGCAGGGGCGTGCCAGCGCTCTCTCCACTAGATTCGGGTGAAGGGTCTCGGAGCCCTGTCACCAATTCCTCCATCTCCCTCTCTTCTCTATTGGTGTTACGCTGAATTCCTTCCCCCCTACTGGTCCCCTCTCCAGCATTACTCTGGAGCCCTGCCTCCGCCTCTCGCTCTGATGTCAGTTCCCTGACACTCGGGTTAAGAACTTAATTTGTTCTGGAGGTCCGTTCTTAACCTGAAACTGTTCTTAACCTGAGGTACCACTTTAGCTAATGGGGCCTCCCGCTGCTGCTGTGCTGCCGCCGCACCATTTCTGTTCTTATCCTGAAGTGGCACTGTGGGTTAAACCACAGAGCCTAGGACTTGCCGATCAGGTCGGCGGTTCGAATCCCCGCGACGGAGTGAGTTCCCGTTGCTCGGTCCCTGCTCCTGCCAACCTAGCAGTTCGAAAGCACAACAAAGTGCAAGTAGATAAATAGGTACTGCTCTGGCGGGAAGGTAAACGGCGTTTCCGTGTGCTGCTCTGGTTTGCCAGAAGCGGCTTAGTCATGCTGGCCACATGACCCGGAAGCTGTACGCCGGTCCCCTCAGCCAATAAAGCGAGATGAGCGCCACAACCCCAGAGCCGGCCACGACTGGACCTAATGGTCAGGGGTCCCTTTACCTTTACTATTTCTGGGTTAGCAAAGTCTGTAACCTGAAGCATCTGTAACCCGAGATACCACTGTACAGCAATGGTTACTATGTGTGGAATTCTGCAGCTGGAGGGCTGCATTTTAATTTTACTTCATTACTGTTAAGTGGGACCAGTCCTCATGACTCCTAAGGTAGGCTTTGAAAAGGAGGTGGGGCAGGGGAGTAGTTTAAATAAGACGCTTGCATCCAGTTTTTCTCCACGTAGAATTTCCAACACTCACAGTAAAATGTGAGGAAGAAATCACCAGTTTCCAAGTTCTGTGCAAAAGTATTTATTGTTTAGAGGTTATTATGCTCTCTGTTCCCAGCAGCGGAGCATTTATGGTCTAGATTCAAAACTTTGTCAGGCTCATGAGCCAAATAAGCCACGCATAGCTCAGCTTTAGGACAATCATACAGATCAGCAAAGACAACACAGGGGTAAGTCGGCTTTGCTTGAAGGCTGGGCCCGCTTTGATGTCAAAACCAACTTCCTAGTCCACAGGAGGCCGGAGAAATTCAAAAAGGTGTCTGAATTCTCAGAAGCTGGAGAAACTGGGAAGGTCTGCCAGTAGCTGGGAAAGAGAGAAAAGCCTGGATTGCTGAGCCCTGCCCACGGGGATATGAATCTAACATTGGACAGAGATTTGATCTTCCATCTCCAATGTGGATCATATGTCTCCCTCTTATGGTCAACCTTGGCATAATCTTTATTCATTTGCTACGCTGCAATAAAAAATGGCAGCGGGCAATGAGTGTGAGCTTTGTCCCAATGGAAACCTCCACTCCTCCATTCCTTTGCCACAGTGCTTAAAGTGGGAAAATCACTCCCAAACTACAACACCCTTACCTTCCAAAATCTTAGGGATCAAAGTTATCTTTAGGCCTGTTGGGGCTCCAGCAGTTACAAAATTTGATTGGAAAAGGTAATAAAGGGTTACACGTCATTTCTGAACAGGGTGCCAAGGCCCTGAAACTGCTTTTTGTTGACAAATCAGCACAGCCCCAAAATAGTGATTCAGATGGGGTGTTACCAAGAAACTTTGGTGACTCTGTGAGGATTCCAGCTCCGTAGCATTAAAACCAAGCAACCACATAATGGTTATACAATTCTCAGCATCCTGAGAATCTCAAATTTCAGGGGCTGAAGTTCTTTTGGTAAGCAAGTCCTTATGGCTGTGAAAATACACTTCAAAGTATGTAGGCAAAGACAGGCCACATTATCTCAGAAGGCTGAAAGGGTAGCTGAGTAAGACTTTACTTCTCCGTATGACTAGCACAGTAATAAAAATTATGCAGAATTATGGAGAATAACATTATGCAAACCTATTTGATTTGCATAACGCATGCAGGGTGTTAATTCCTGCTTTTACTGATGCAGGGGGTCTATTTTACTTCAGCTCCAAAGGACACAGAGCTGCCAGCAGCTTCTCTGTAGGTTGATGGCACATTTCAAGCAGAGTATTGGGATTCTAGTGGTCACGAGTGGCTCCTGTGGGAGAGAGTTCCACAATCCAACTATCTGCTGTGTGAAGGAGGACTTCCCTTGGCTGGGAGAGGAGCATCCCTCTATCCTTTTACTCCACGCGCCATGCATCGTTTTAAACATCTTCCATCAAGTCCCCTCTCCTTTCCTTGCCTTCCCACCCTGAATTCAGAAGCCCAAAGGCTGTAGCCTTTTCTCATAGGAAACTCATTTCAGGCGTTTGGGGCTGTTCTGGATGTCCTGCTCTGCACACTTTGGTGCACAGACTCATAGAGCTGAAAGGGACCTCAGAGGTCATCCAGTCTAACCTGCTTCCTGCCATGTGGGAGGCAATGGTGGCCTCCCTGAAAGGTCACCGTCTGGTGGAGGAGAGCCCACCGCTTCCCAAAGAGCAACACCATCCTGGATCCCTGGCATGGAAAGAGACCTCCTAAATGAATGCTGCCCTGCCTCTACATCTCCCTGCACAGAGAAGATGAGCAGATCATGGAGAAGTCTCAACTACAGCTCTTCGCCCTGCTCTGCAAACTTCTGCACACAGGAAGTGACCTTGGAGGGCACATAACACGAGAACATGCCGAATCAGGCCGACAGCCCATCTGGTCCAGCGTTCTGTTCTCGTAACGGCCAACTAGATAGCAAGCAGGATTCGCACAAAAGAGCACTCTTCCCTCTTATGGCTCCGATTGCCCTCTCCTCAGATATTTTGTCTTTTAAGGCCATCCAAAGCAGGCGGACATCACTGCCTCCTCTGGGAGGGAGCTCCGGGGTTTAACTCAGTGCTGCGTGAAGACAGACTTCCTTGCTCAAATGCAGGATCTGCAATGCAGGAGGAAGATGCAGCGCCCCCTGCAGGTTGCCACCCAGAGCAGCCAAGCCCACATTGCATGAAAGGCACCTCCCATCGGCAACCGCATATTGCAGAAGAAAGCAACGAGGGGAGAGTTAAAGTCACTGTCCTTTTATGCATTTCTTCTATACAGGGGGGAGAAGGTTTCGCTGCGTACATTCAGGCTGGGCTAAGCCCTTAGAAAGATACAAAATGGAGTAGAGAAACCTCCTCCCGGCAACCAGGCAATCCCAGAGACAGCATTATTGCTCAGAGAAAGGGGGGCAAGCGAGCTTAAGGCAACAGGGGCAACTGGCTGTAGCAGCGGCGACCCTCGAGAGGGGTGCCTGCAGTCCGAAGGTGCAGGAGCGGGCTCCATCTGACTGACGTGGGTGATCAGGATCTCAAGCAGTCTTCCGTGACCCCCTGAGCTGCCAGCTCGGCTAGCACATTGTCCAGGTAGTTGGGGTCTGGATAGCCGTGCCCCGAGGTGTTGGAGTCCATCTCTGTCTTGTGGTGGATCTCGTTCCACACCACGGTGTTGCTTTCTCCTGTTGTGCTGGACGTCCCAATGGTGAAGATCAGTCTCCTCCTCCAGGCCACCTTCAAGAGCTCCAAGACCTGGCAAGAGTGAGGGAGGGAGGTCACTCAAAACTGACTTGCTGATTCAATGGAGGCCATCTCTGCTGGTGACACTGTGTGGCCGTGAAGCCAAATCAGAGTGAGGGCGTTAAGCTTTGCCCTCACCCAGAACTAACTTGTTGGCGTAATGGAGGCCACTGCTGCCAGTGACAATGCATTGTTGTGAAGCCAAATCAGAGTGAGGGCACCCCTCCCCGTCTTGGCCATGGCAGTTTTGGATGGTAGATGGCAGTAGATGGCACCCTGCAACCATGTGGGCGAATGGACCTTGGTTGTAAGTGTGAACTGTCTCTATGAAGCTGGTGCCGTTTTGAGCTGAATTTGAGCGATGGGGAAGTTCTGATTTGGCTTTGTTCTGCATTCATCGAGAGGTGTTTGCCAGTCCTTACATCTCACCTCCTTTCTTAGCTGTCTCTGGTGTTGGATGGGGTTTTGGCCAGGACAGTTACCAGTGTCCCCCACTGCCTCTTACATTTATTATTACTACTACTATTAATAATAATATTTATATCCTGCCTTTTTCCTCATTCTGGGGCTCAATGGAACTTACACTAATTAAAACATGGTACAGGTAAAATACAAAAAGCTAAAACCATATAAAATATTGTTAAAAGTAATCAAACTTTTAACAGAATCTGAACAATATAAGAAGCAAATCTATTAAAATACAGGCAATAAAGAAGACATAAGCTTGTGCTCACCCCTCTCCTCTATTACAGCCTTCACCAACCTAATGCCCTCCAGGTGTTTATAGAAAAGTTTTCAGCAGGCATTTAAAAATTAATACAGAAGGCCCCTGCTGAATCTCCAGTGGCGGTGAGTTCCACAGTACTGGGCTGACGACACTAAAGGCTCAGTTCCTTGTTGTTGTCAAATGAGCCTCACCTACTCAGGGAGCAGCCAGAGCTGCTCCTGCAGATAATCCCAGAGTTCGAGCTGGAATATAAGGGATCGGGAGAGTCCCTGAGGTACCCTGGACCTAAGTTGTTCCAGCTCCCAGCAGCCCTTGCTAGGGATGATGGGACTTGTAGTCCAAAACCCCTGGAGTGCATCAGGTTGTCTAAGGCTGACTTCCTAGCTCCTCTAACTGTTGAAAGTTGACTGCCACAGGTAAGCGCAGGTGCTGACTCCATCATACCTTTCTTCCCTTTTCGTTATCTGGCAGGTAACAGTAGCGCGGGAAGCCCCTTGCGGAATATGGGCGGCCTGGGTTGGGGTGCTCCGGACCCTGGAAGAGAGACAAAGGTCACGCATGTGAAATCCAGTCATTGGCTGTACTGCCCACTTAGCTTCAGAGGTGGCTGCAGGAAGGGGGCAGTGCTGTGTAGGAACACGTCGGAAGGGTTGCTGGTTAAGTATCAGATGGGTACTTTGCACGCTGTCAGTCAGGCCTGTTGGCAGACCAACTCTGAGTTACAAAGATTTCTGCAAATGTGGCAAGAAAGCTGGCAACATCAACCCCAATATGTGGGAATCCCTCACAGATGTCCACAGTGCCTGCAGGCAGTCAGGTTGTGCACCCATAGCAGTGATTAGACGAGGAATGGCCGCTGGGAGGAGCGCAGAGAGAAGAAACGATGTGGTACATCTGTAGCAGCATAACCGGATGCCTTCAACTGCACCAGCTGCAACAGGACATGTCTCTCCCATGTCGGTCTCTACAGCCACAGCAGGCGCTGCAACCTTGCAGCGGTTTGACTTCACCCCCAAAGGCACACTCCTCCATTGTCTCCCAAGGCAGACGGATGCCAACAGTCAGGGGTAGCCAACATGCAAAGCCTGGCGCTCCACCCCGAGCTACGATTTCCCCTCTTCCTTAGCTGACGCCTAGCAGGGGGTTGGACTAGATGATCTGTGGGGTCCAACTCTATGATTCCATTCTAACTTTCTCACCTGAATGCCCCTGTTAATGTGGTACATGATCTGTATCGAGCCACAGTCCTCGTTCCCCGGGAGAGACTCGGAGAGTATGGAGACGTCCATCTTCCCATTGGGCTGGGTGCCTGTCTTCTCCCCGTAGATGGTCTTACAAGAGGGGCACTGGAGGCTGCCGTCCTGGAAGGTAAAAAAACAGGTCAAAGAAAGGTTTAGAACCCTGAGCACCAGGGGACGTGTCAGGGCGGGGAGCCTGAGCCCCAGGACCTTTTGAGGCAGGCTCCACATCACCTGCATCTCCCCATTCCTTTAAAAGAAGTTTTGCTTATACTTACAGAGAACAACTCTGAAGCACAAAGGGTGGAGAAGATTGCAATCACTCACCTCCTTAAGTTCCCAGAAGCACCTATTCAATCCCACTCCGGCTGGAACAGTTTTTACATAGATTGGCATGCCTACTCTTCTTGAGCCCACAAATAAGGTCACCAGTGGCAGCCAGAAATTTAATTTTGATGGCCGGAAGGAAAGAGTTCTTTCTGCCATCGTTACAGCTGGCAACAGGAGGCAGAGAGCACCTCTTTCAAATTGGCACTGGGCACTTAGTATTTTAGAAATATGCCTCATGCTGAGTGAGACCAACAGCCCATCTGGCTCAGCATCGTCTGACCGGCAGCAATGGCTCTCCAGGGTTTCAAGCAGGGAATTCGCCCAGCCCTGCCATGGGAGATGATGGAACCTGGGACCTTTCGCATGCAAAACAGCTGCTTTGCGCCTAAGCCACTGCCCTTTCTTTTCACCTATTATCTTCTGGGAAAGCCGCTTGCCAGGCATACCATGTAGGAGGAGGATGTATTTGCTTTTTCTCTGCAATACAGGAAGGGAGGGGAGCCAAGTTTTGATGGCTACCAAGACCAGGCAAAAAACTTTGACTCCTGGGTGTGTGTAGTGGGAGGGAGAGGTGACTGCTCAGGAAGAAGATAGGTCACAGCAAAAAAAAAAAAAAGCCGTGTGCAACCACAGGAGTTTGGGGGTGCAAGTCCTTGTACAAAGTCAGAGCTGCTTGACCATTTAGGTCACATTTGCCCCATGCATTTACAGCTCTGTGACAGCACTTTAAAGAGTCATGGCTTTCCCTAAGAATCCTAGGAGCTGTAGTTTGTTCAAGGTGCTGAGAGGAGGATGTCTTTCCAAGGGCTACAAACCCCCTTTTTCCCAGGGGGCTCTAGGAGATCGGTACATGCATATTTTGGATATTCTCTCTGTGTGTGTGAGAACCATTTGTTCCAGAAATAGAGAAGAACAGAGAAGTAGTTTCAAGAAGCAGCAGAAGGCTGAGATTGTTCTGTCTATGCAAGGACATTTTTTGTGGGAACTGTTCTTTGGACATGCACATTATGACAGGAAGCACTGATAACAAAGGTTCTGCGTAACTTGATGTGAGTTTCTTGCTTGCGCCTTTTGGTGAGAGAAGCAGAGAGAGAGTGTCTTGGACTCTTGTTGGACTCTAAGCATGCCTTGACCGGCAGTGGTGAATGTCTGTATATATTTGCTACCAATATGCTTTTAAGCCTGTCAAGTAAACCTCTACACTCGACTGAATCTATATGGCATCCATGATTGTTTATTGCCTATTGTGTATGCCTTCAACCCCAAAGACGTTTCCAAGGAAGGAGCTGCGTAGAGATGTAACTCTGCTGAGTATGGATAATGGCACACAAGCACAGCAAAAGTGATGCTGGACCCAATCCTTCTAAATCATTCATCAGTTTGATGGATGATCCAACAGCAAATGCATCAGCTATATGCTTGTAGGCATAAGGAGTCCGTATGATACTTTGTAGGGGCAGATTGGAGCAGGAAATTACCAGGACCACAATAATAATACTTCATTTTAGTAGTCGGTTTCTTGCTAAAGGTGCTTCCTGTAGCCAAACAACCATTGCAGGAGGGCATTTGATATAGGCGCAAGCAAGCGAGTTAGAACATTTCGCGGTTTTCTAAAATCGAAAGAGGGCGTTTCTAAAGTGTGAGGCCTCTTTTCCTCGCAAGGACCAACAATGCAGTCAATCAACCATTTCCAAGATTTTTGCACAGAAATTCATAATTGTGGGTGAAGATACTGATATATTAATGAGTTGTTCTGGGCTTTGTAAATTAATGAAAGAACCTTGAACCTGCGCTTGGTTATTTTTTGAGCTAAAATCCTTATGGAATATGTGTGCGTGTTAATGGAAATCTAGCTGGAGCATTCGCTGAAGCTGATGTACCGGAGGAGCTGGCTGAAGAATTGAGACTTCTGCCCCTATCCCTGGTCTTCAGTTTCCAGCAACCTTAAAGGTTACGCCTTGCTGGAGCGCCAGCATCATCCCTGCTATAATGATTACCCTCAGCAGCAACTGCACACCATGCTGTTTAGGGAAAGGGTAGCTGCTTCTGCACATGACCACATGCACCTGCCCCACCCACCAAGTACCTTATTGCCGCTCGTGTACATGGCCAGCACACAGAGGAGGTGGAAGGTGTGGGTGCACTTGGCCAGCCTCCCCACACTCTCCGGTCTGATCGTCTTGCTCTCGCAGGCATCGCTGTAGCCCGAAGGGGCGCCTAGTTTTTCCATGCAGATGATGCAATCCTGGACAGAGAGAATCAGTATTTCAACTCAAGCAGAAGAGGAGGCTGAAGAGGAGCAGGGTCAAGAGGCAGAGTGGAGGCAGCCTGCTGAAGAAACTAGGAAGCCTCCCCCTCCTGCCACAACCAGCTACCCTCCCCCCGGTCTCCCAGGACACGCAGAGAAATGAAGAGCAGAGGAGAGATTGGCTGTGTGCGCAATCTGTGACTGCTTGGCAAAGACCATGGAGAGGAGGAGCCGTACAGAGCAGTGGGAAAGACCTTCAGTCCTCGCAACTGCTTTATAGGGGCAAGACCTACAGGGACAAGTTGCTGTGCTCACTGGGCCTGCGCTGCTTTGCTTTCTTTGAATAACTTCACGGACGCCGTGTTTGCTATCGCCGACCTAACACCTGACTCCTGCTCCTGACAACTAACTTATATTGTGATGTCTCTGTAACCGATTTAGCAAAAATTAACAAATCAAGCTGCATTTCCCCTTCCATTCTCCCTCAGCTTTAAGCAGGGGTTAGGAACCTCAGGCCTGGAGGCCAAATGCGGCCCTCCAAGCTTCTTCACATGGCCCTCAGAACTCTCTCCAGGCCACAGTCCTCCCCAGCCCTGCTCTGTACCCGCCGTCAGTGGCTTTGCCTGGCTGGAACATTTGCTTGAACTCCTGCCACTGGCTTGCCTGGATGGAGGAGAGAGAGAGAAGGGTGGGTGGGTGTAGAAACAAGCCTACTGTAGAAATTTGCATTCACTGCATTCACTTTTGGCTCTGGCCCCACCCACCACCTGGAGGTTTGCCTCAGGCTGAAAGAGGTTCTCCACCCCTAGTTTCTAGGGAGGGCTCCATTCCTAGCTTGGAGGGGCTCCTGGGGCCGTTCTTCAGCTCACCTCATCAGCAGGGGGTGAATTCAGCTCCTCCAAATACTTCTTAACCACCTCTTCAGGATTGCTGGAGCCACCTAGAGAGAGAAAGAGAAGAGAGAAAGCACAGAGGGAGACATCAACCTAAGCTAAGACTTAGCTTGGGAGACAGCAGATGCAATAGGAGCAAGCGGCCCACAGGCAAGTCAAGGCGACGGGCCGAGGAGGAAGGGTTAGAGAAGGTGGCAAGAAGGTTAAATCCAGCAAAAGTAATTTCTGAGCAGTCACAGCCAGCGCTTCAATGCTACGTGCATAAGATGACAGAGCAGGGCGGAGTCGTTTCCACTGATGGACACAAGAGCTGGGTAGAGGCCATTCGCACCATATGTCTGAAGTGTGATAAAATCACTTTAAACAATCATGGGAGCTGCAGTTTATTAAGGGCACTGTTAGGAGGCCCCTATTTCCCTCCCAGAGCTATGATTTCCACAGTTAGGTTAACGGTCAATCCCTCTTCCAAGGGAACTCTATGAATTGTAGGCTCTAGGTGCTTTCAGTGAACGTGGCCTTGGTCTCTCAACTTGCAGTGATGATGGAAGCTTTGCTCTGCTCTTGCAGTGGGTCCTTAAGGAAGGGTCCAATACCTGGGCAGAGGACCACCTGCCTAGAGAGACTTCTTAATACCATTCTACCGTTGTTCCCCTTGAAAGAAAAGGTAATCTCAAAATACATTGAGATCCAGTCACTGGGAAAAAACATCTGTGCACCTACTGGAAGCCACAGTTGTCTACTGGGGAGAGGAGCACCTCTGTACATATGCAAAGGCCTCTCCCCTCATCCCAGAGCAGATGCAGCTGGACAGTGACATGCAACACTATCCTTAAACCAGGGGTGGCTCCCCAGATTTTGCTGGACTACAACTCCCCATTGACACTTGGGTCAGACTAGAGGGGTGATGAGAATGAAGACCCATAACAGCCAGGGGGCCACAGGTTCCCCACCTGCGCCTTAAGCTACTGGCGGGAGAGGTAAGCAGGTTGTCCACAAACTGCCAAGAGCTAAGGATCCAGAATACCACCTCCGAGAATGCAAAAATGTGGGCTTGCAGAGCAATGCAGAGAGAAAACATTAGGACAGTGGTTCTTTACAGTGGGTTCTGACCAGTCTAGAGTCTATAGCAAAGCCCCTTCCTCTCTTTGTACTTAAAAGTTTTACTGCTCTTACCACTTTCAAAGCTATTTCCTTTGGTCACATTTGTTTGTATTTATGATTCTGACTTTGCAAGTCACAAGAAAGCCAATTATTATAAACAGCTATTGATTTTCTTATAAATTAGTTACTGTACATCTGTGGCAGGCAAAGATTTGTGTATGTCTGATACGTACTGCTCTAAATTTCCTTCACCTGTATGCTGTCATTGGCAAGACTGAGTAAAAATATTTTTCATGCACAATTCTTTGCTTCTTCTTCTTTAGCTACAATATTAGATCAGAACATACATCTATTTCTGCATATATTTATTTTTTAACTAAATGTGCAATTAATTGCAACTGGCTTGAATGTTACTGTATTATTATTTTCCTTAGTGGGTTGTGCGAACTGCCCTACTGAATAATACTCTTTATAGCAGGCATAGGCAAACTCGGCCCTCCAGATGTTTTAGGACTACAGCTCCCATCATCCCTGACCACTGGTCCTGTTAGCTAGGGATGATAGGAGTTGTAGTCCAACAACAGCTGGAGAGCCAAGTTTGCCTATGCCTTTTTTATAGGGTAGGGTAAAAGGAACTGGGGATGAGTTTATGGAACCAAGAGGGCAGTGGCCCAAAAATGTCTGGAAACCTATCAGAAAGCAGTGGATGGGATTCAGCTAAGGAGTCACACCAGCGGAAGTGCTGCCCAATAGCTTTCCTTTCTGCAACGACACCCTCTGCGATCTCCACCCCCCACACCCAAAATTGCCTCTTGTGGGGTTGAGAAAAGCCCCAGAGTAGCAACACAGGGTGGGGATAATTCCTTCTGGCATGTTGAAATCATTGCCTTGTTGGAACGATCCCCCTAGTATATCTGTTTTGAAATGTGATGCTATTCTAGGCTGCAACAGAATTGCAGTGTCCTGATCAAGGGAAGAAATTGTACCACTCTATTCCAAACTGATAAGCCCACACCTAGAGTACTGTGTCCCGTTCTGGGCACCACAATTTAAGAAAGATCTTGACAAGCTGGAACGTGTGCAGAGGAGGGCAACTAAGATGATCAAGGGCTTGGAAACCGTGTCTTATGAGGAACGGTTGAATGAGTTGGGTATGTTTAGCCTGGAAAAGAAGAGACCCAAACCAATGGATTCAAGTTACAAGAAAGGAGATTCAGGCTAAACATCAGGAAGAACTTTCTGACAGCAAGAGCTGTTCAACAGCAGAACAGACTCCCTTGGAAGGTGGTGGACTCTCCCTCATGGGAGGTTTTTAAGCAGAGGTCGGATGGCCATCTGTCATGGATGCTTTAGCTGAGATTCCTGCATTGCGGGGGGTTGGACTAGATGACCTTGGGAACCGTTCCAACTCTAAGATTTTATGATTATTCAGTTGTTTTGCATTACAATACCCACTGACTGTGTGGCAGCCCAAAATATCTGGAAGGCACCAGCTGCTGAAGAAGGCTGAAAGCAAAGGGGCTGGGCAAAACAGGGATTTTGGAATTTCTTTTTAGGATGAGCCAGATGGAGGCAATAATGGTTCCAAATACCAGTTGCTGGAAACCACAGGTGGGGAGAGGGCTCTTGCGCTTGGATCCTGCTTGAGGGTTTCCCATAATGGGCATCTGGGTGGCCACTGTGCGAACAGGAGGCTGGACTAGATGGGCCATTGGCCTGATCCAGCAGGCTCTTCTTTCGTCCCTAAAGGGAAATGTGTCTCAGCATAACAAACACAATGGCAACAAATAGGAACTTGATTTATCATTAAGTGATCTGGGAATCTTTCTAAATGAGCGAATTAAGAGGAGCCGTGATGGATGAGCCCTAAGACTAAAGGACACAAACATTTTTAAGAGGGTCAGTATTATGCACATTAGCAAACCTGGGAAACTCAGCTGCAACTAAGGTATCACTGAGCTGCCGTTCAGCCCAAAACATTTTACTAATGCCAGTTTAACCATCCGAGACTGTTTTTGTGTCAGCCACCAGAAGGTGAACCTCGGCTAATCCGATAAGCTGCAACAGGAGCCTCCGCTACTGTAAATATAGCCTCCTCCTCCACCACCCTCCCCTTCGTTCTTGTGTGTACCTTGGTTTCTAAGCACAGAAAGCCTGGAGACCACCCGACTTCCCTGTTTGGGAGCACAGAGGCAGCTTTAGAAAAGGTCATGCAGATTATGGAGAGACTACAAAGCAGCAGCGTGTAGGCAAAGATCGCGTCAAGACCCTCTGCGGCAGAAAAGGGCCAGGCCATCCAAAGAGTGTCCAAAGCTATCCAATTCGCCAGAGAAGCCAGAAAGGAGGAAGGAAAGGAGAGCAGAATGCCGCAAGGAGGAGGTGGCAGCAGCCGGGAGATCTCCCCCACAACCCGCCCCCTGAGGAATCCAAGCAAGTGGGCTACCTTTGGTGATCTCTCTCCGCCTCCCCTCCTTAACTGAGCTGTGTTTTTTAGAGGCTCTAGGGGCTCTGGCAGGCTGAGGTGCCAGGCTGAGGTGCACAGGGAATCCAGGGACTGACATCAGAAAGGCCATCATGCCTACAGGGGGGCACGAGATCAGCATGCAAGGTGGGGAAGGGAGGGAAGGAGGAGCGAAAAGAAAATTTGCATCACACAATTTGCCAGGAAATAACACAAGGAAACCTTGATTTGAGAAACTGATTTGACCAATGTAAAAAGAAATCATAAAACAAGCACAAAAGGAAAAGGAGGTGATTCAGTATTGCAAGGGGGTGGGGATATAGATGGGTAAGAGAGAGACACCTAAAAACTTACTTTCTCTCAAAAGGGTGGAATTTGGGGGTGGGGTGCAAGGAAGCGAGTCAAGCAGCAGACATGTTCACAGCTGCCAACTTCAAACAACCACATAAATCAAGGATGGGGCAATTGTAGCCCACAACATCTGGAGGGCCACAGCAGATCTGAGCAGTGGCCATGCTGGCTAGGGCAGATAGGAACTGGAAGTCCAAAATAAATGGAAGGCACAAGCTTGAGGAAGGTTAATTGGCATAGGAGAATTTTCCCATCTAGCTTTTTCCCAGAAAAAGCACATTACTGGTGATGGGGAATGCAGGCTCCCAGCCTTGAGTTCAGCAAAGAGCAAAAGCTTCCATTTTTACTTTAGAATGAACAATAGTTCCATGTGACATACAAGCTTGAGGGGAACTGTGGCTTGATCTCACCAACATTCACAAAAAACAACAAAAAACAAAGCACGATCAAGCTGGAGATTTAGAGGGTAGGGCATGCAAGGCTCGCTACAGTCCATTCTCAATCACTAAACCATGGTTTAGAGACCAGTCATCTGAACCAGACTATTACGTAATACGACAAGAAGTCACAAACACACCACTGTTTTTCAAGGGATCCCTCCTAGGTTCAGCTGGTTGCTGAAAAGCCCTGAGCCAATGACACAGAACAGAATTTGTGTGTGGCAGAGGATTCTGTGGTGCTCCAGGTTCATGTGAGTCCTGAGGCCTACACTCACCATGGCGACCATATTGAGGGCTGCTGCAGTGCCTACTCAAGTCCCAAAGCGAGAAATGGGCACGATATCATCCCAGCAGCTGCAAAGTGTTTCTCAGACATGTAGAAGCAGCAAGACTCATTGCTGTTCCTAAGCACCCATGTTGGAGACCAGCTACCTGCTTTACAGAGTCAGGGAAGGATAGGTGGTGAACAGATTTTGGAGAAAAAGAAGACCACACCCTGCTTTTTTTTTAAAAGGTGGGGGGATGCCAGGAGTGCATCCTCCATCTCCCATTTTATGACTTCCCTGGGTGTCCCCACACCCTCCTGGGCTTTTCTTCCTTGCACCTCATTGCAGTGAGACTGTGCCCAATTAGGGCAGATTCTCACAATGCACAGAGCCAGCCACAGGGGAAAGTAGTATGCATTTCAAAACATATAGCACCTGGAAGAGAATTTGTGGACTGTAGCCTCCCATTAGATTGTCCAAGCATCTTATGGAATATATGGGGCAGGGGCTACATCTTGGCTGTGAGTCCTGCAACCCCTGCTCCCTGGCTTGCTACCTAGCTGGGGAGGGTGAAGTCCTGACTGATTGACTGCAGCTACAAAAGCTGAGACTGCCTAAGAGTCCACAAACTATCTTGGCTGCGAGTCCTTCAGGCCCTGCTTCTCAGGATGCCTGCAGACTCTTGGGGCGGGTTATCATTTAGGGTTTTTTGTTGTGGTTATGACTTAATTTTGGAGAGGCTTAACCTTGCTACTATTAGTAACAGTTTCTTGTATCTTTAATTTTAGATTTTATTATGACTTAGGTGCAGATTGTTTATATGCTTTTACTTTCTCTGCTTATGTCTACTTTTGTTGTACTTTTGCAATTGTGTACATCTTTTCATGTTGTGAGCCGACTTAGGCATGGTTTTAACTACGGAAAGGCGGTCTTCTCAACACCTCTGTCAGGGAAAGGGGACCAATGGTCTGAACTACAGTAGCAGTAGCAGCCTCTGAGAAGCAGAAGGGGTGAGGGGAATCTTTATCAAGTATGGAAAGGCAATCTATTGAGAATTCAGAAATCCTCATTTTAAGGTGAAGTGGACTTAGGGACATTAAGGAAGAAGCAGGCAGTATGTTTACCCCAACAGGACACAGGTAACTGCTAAAAATAGGGAACCTGTGGCCCTCCAGAAGGTTCCTGGACTACAACACCCATCATTCCTGACTATTTGTCATACTGGCTGAGGCTGATGGGAGTTGAAGTCCCACACCATCAGTGAGGGCACCATTTTGTCTCTTTGCTATGCCACTGAACACCTCAAAGAAATATTGCAACAATTAAAAAAAATAAATTGCATAATGGTTTCTGGGATCAATGAGCAGGGGTTGTATCCAACTAACTTTTACTCAAGAGTTGAAGTTAATGGCCATGACTGACTTAGGTTGGTTAATTTCAATGGGTCCATTCTGAGTAAAAGTTAGCTGACTACAATCCCATGTTTTTGTCTATGTTTGGATGAAACCGGACGCCATTTTGAATCAAGATGGCAGACTGAATCTCTCATACCTGCATGGATTTTAATCACACTTTGCATGATAGGTCCTGAGATCAAGGAGCAGATTTTCGTCTGTGCCAACTGGATGCCATTTTGAATCAAGATGGTGGACTGAACCTTTCATAACTGCATTACAAGTTCCTTGTAAGCCCAGTTGCCAATGTAAGCCATAGGCGGGGGGACAACAAAAAGAAATAACAGGAGCCATTTACCTGCCAGAGCTTGGCTCACTTTGCTGTGTCTGGACATGTTCACTGGTAGCTTTGGGACACTGGAGAGAAAAGAGGACAATGTTACTGAATGTGTTTTAAAGTGATAATTATAGCAACCACAAGGAATAAGCAAGAGAACCAGACATACCTAGGGCTTTACATGCTCTAGGCTAAAAATTGCATCTTTCTGCCTAGGTAATCCAGGTTTGGCCCCCTGAACAGCTGACTCCTACAACCATGGATAAATCAAGCAAACTGTACACATGGGCACAGTTTATAGTGATTTTATCAGATGGGGGAAATGAGGCATACACAACTCCATCACCACCACTGCAAAACCTATTCAGCAGGATATATTATCGGCTTTCTGAGATTTCAACAAGTACTGCCCAGTTTAAAACACTCACACACAGCAACTTGCTTTTTTAGAAAAAGAAAGCAGCCAATTCTCAGGAAGTTAAATTCCAAGTGCAGCATCATCAGCTTCTTATACTCCATCTTAAGATATACCAAGTATTCTTACACCACCACCAAGTGCTGGAACAGCTCAGTTGGTAAAACATGAGACTTAATCTCAGGGTCATGGGTTCGAGCCCCATATTGGGCAAAAATTCCTATACTGCAGGAGGTTGGACTAGATGATCCTTTTGGTCCCTTACAACTCTTCAGTTCTGATCTGATCCAGTATTTCCTGGCTTTGTATCTAGGCTTTGTATCTAGGCTGATTCATAAAACAAAACCTTCACAGTCAGATTAAAGACACTGTCTGCAGCTCTAGAGGGGCGTTTTGCTGTGCACACAAAAATGAAAAGTTTCCAAATCTAACAAAAATAAGAAATATTTTAATCTGGGGTGCTGACCAACAAACAGTACAGCCAAGAGCTGGATAGCAATGGCTGGCTGCTCAGATTTCCTTTAATCACATACGTGGGAATATTCTGTTTGAAGGTGGGTTTTTGCAAGCTTCAAGTATGTGAGCCCAGACAGAAGTAATTACACACTTCTGACAGGAGGCTATTATGTGGAGGAAAGCTGCCCAGGGCTGTCTGCTGGTGCTGAAACAGGACCTTTCCACAGCTTAAACTTCTACCTAATTCCCCAAACACCAGCTTCACCTTCAAGGCCTGATCCCCACGTAGCACTGGCAAGTGAAAGAGGAAGTCTAAACACCTCATAAAGAGCAGAAGCAGCACCACCAATACAGTGACGCTAACCTGAAGGCCAGTTCACACACACACAGGGTGAATCACTCGGATACTAAATACTTGCATCCGAAAGTGTGAACCCATGCCACCAAGAGAGCTTAAGAGCATGTTGCAGTCAACATGGCTTACCCAAACGCCTGACAGCCGGTAAGATTGTGTCCTGAAGGAAAGAGTCACTGGAACGTAGGAAGCTGCCTGATATCAGCTCAGATGATTTAACCCTGCATTTTCTACAAGAGGGGTGAGGCGCCTTTTTTTAAACTTAATGGCTGCATACCCTTCTGAGCAAGCTTCCGAGGGCCACATACCAGTGCTGGATGAGGCCAGAGGCAAAAGTGTGTGGAACAATGAATGTGATTTTTATATTTGTACAGGAAGCTGGTTTCTTCACACTCAGGTACCCCAGCAGGCAAGAGAGAGACACGATCAGAGTTTAAAGCTACATTTCAATAAGGCAGAAACCCTCAAGGAGGATGTGAAGCTGGGCCGGTGAGAGTTGTGCCTTAGGAGCAATAAGGGCCAGTTAGAGGGGACTGGGCATGGGGTACATTTGGCCCCTGGGAGGGAGGTTCCCCACCCCTGGGCTGAAAGAGAGTCCACTAACTATCAACAATTTTATTTTATTTTTTCACTGTGCTGAAGTTGCATCTCTTTTTCAACAAATATTAGATTGGGAGATTGACATTATTTCAGTTGCAGGCTTCAGAGGCTCTTGTACAGCAGATAAACATCACCATACAAGAGAGAGGGGGGAACCATCAGCAGTGGGTTCACATTGATTGGCAGTGGCACTCAGTCTCAGGCAGAAGGAATATTTTCCATCTCCTGCCACCTGATTCCAGTGTGCAGAAGGAGAGACAAAGGAAAACCCCATGTTGGGGATCCTTAGGAAAGGGCCTGACACCTTCCACACCTTGCTGATATCATAATGCCTGTGGCACAACCACACATGGAATACCAGTTGAAGCTTCTCAGAAAGTTTATTGCAGAGCTGGAAAAGGTGCAGCATAAGGGCAGTCAAAACCATCAGGCGGGTGGAACAACTCCCACACCAGGAAACGCTATAACATTTCAGGTCTTTTTCGTTCAGAAAAAAGGTGAGTTGGGGTGGAGGGGAGACTGTGATATACAGAAATTGTGCATGGCTTGTGATAAATTTGCTATCTTTATAAAAGCTGCATGTAAGCAGAACACCCTATTGATCAGCTCAGAAGAGTCTGGCTGATGGGGTCTTCTCCAATGCAACTGCCTCATCCTAATAAACTGAGCCTTAAACATACTTTTAACCTAATCGCAGTGACAACTTGCTCCCCCCCCCTACAGGATCCATGCTTTTCTCGCCCTCTCTCATAATATGAGAACCTAGGGACATCCAATGAAGGGTGGAAGATTCAGGACAAAAGGAAGTCCTAATTCAGACAACACATAGCTGAAGTATGGAATTTAATACCAGAAAACATAGTGACTGTCTAACCTGGTTGGATTTAAAAGGAGAACACACAATTTTGCACAGGACAAAGCTATTGGTGGGTTGTGAAGCAGAGTGGGAAAGGAGGGTAGCCTGGGGGAGAGTCCCAAGGCTGAGATACAGAGTTTTGGAGGGCCAGATTTGGCCCGCAGGCCTGATGCTCCCCACCCCTGGCTTAGAAAGGATGTTAACAACTCAAGAGTAGATCAACAAACATAGCTCACCTGACTCCTTCTGATGTGGTGCTTGCTGGGCTTGGCCCAGCGACGGCTCCGGACTGCGGTGCTGCCCCGGCACTGTGTACATTCAGCTTTGGCATTGACCGTGCTCCGGACAGGGCTGGCTTGTTATAAGGCACAAAGCCCACTAGAGAGGAACTGAGCCCCGCTGTCCTGCCAGCCCCCAGATTCCCAGCAGAGGGTCTGGGGGCAGTTCCGGCGGAGGGTCCAGGGAGGTTCACCATGGAGTGCCGAAACCGTGATGTAATGGGGCCGGTCCCACTGTTCAACAAACACTGCTGGCATGTGCATGAAGATCCTGCATGAGGAGGCCCCGTCACTGTGGTGACTGGGTAGGGAGAATCCACCCGCCTCCGGATTCTCCGCTGGTAGCCCGTGGCCTTGTTGGTCTGGGTCTGCGAGATGAAATCGATGCTGTACTTGTAGCCAAAGAGCCCAAGATCTGCCTGGGGGGTGCTGACCGTGAAGGCTTGCTCCAGGTAGATGCAGACGGTCATCTCATAGGGGAACCAGCCGCCATCATCGTTCTGCCACTCCCAGACGACTCCCTGCCCAGGGGCTGAATCCAACTGGAAAACGTGTCTGCGCACACAGCGCATGGTCCCTGCAAGGAGAGAAAAGGGGTACCAGCAATTTGTAAGATGAGGAACAATGGTAAGGAACAAGCCTTGCATCTTTCGACAGAGGTCCAGGCCCCAGTTGCTAAGGAAAACACTTGATCTTAATGATCTGGAGTATTTTGGTATCCCAAGGCTTGGCAAATCGCCCAGTCCTCAGGGCTACACCCTTCAATGACTATGCTTTGCTCCAACCTTGAGTGCTCTTGTCAGGCTGGAATGGGTTCTTGGGCTCTGATGCATTGTCCTGTGTATTTGGACACGGGACTAACAGTCCTGTTGTTTCTGTGCCTTAAGGCTCTTCTCCTTCAGTTGACTGACTGAGACATAACCAGCTAAATTCTTCGGCTCATAAGTCTCCCTGAACATGCTGTTCCTGCAAGACAGGAACAGAGAATGTGGTGGACTCTAAGTGTCGTAGGGTTACAGCTCTCATTTTCTCTGCTCGCCACAGCTCTCATCCTTCTCTGCTGGCCATGCAGGCTGGTGCTGATAGGAGTTGGAGTCCAACAATGCCACTTTGGCTAACCCTACTGTGAAGAGGAAAGGGATCCTGGGGCCAAAGGAACATTCCTTCTCCTCCTCCACGTTGGAGACACCTGTAACTCTTAATCTAAATAACAGAGAACAGAAGATCCAACACTGACCTGCATTCTTGTTCAGCTCCTCTATTATTTAATGTATTTCTATCCTGCCTTTCTCCCAAGTAGGGATTCAAGGCAGCTTGCAACATTTAAAAACATCATTATGAAATACAGAAGAATAAAACCAACCTAGTTGAAAACAATAGTCAAAATATATCACAGCACATTTAGAGCCAGCAGTTAACACTGGGTTTGCCCTGACAGCAGCCCAGTGGTAAGCATGGTCTGCACCTCAGTTTCCAAAGGCCCATCTGAACAGGAAGGTCTTGGCCTACTGGTGGTAGGGTAACAAAGAGGAACCCAGTCTGACCTCTCTTGGGAGGGTATTTCACAACCTGGGAGCAACCACAAAAAGGCTTTCTCCTGTGGACCTGCTGTACCTTTGATGTTGATGGAACAGTGAAGGTGCTTACCTGAGGATCTTAGCACCCAAGCAGGTTCACATATGGAGATGGGACCTTTCAGGCAGCCTGGGCCCAAGTCACAAATGTCCTCTAAATGCTCCTGGACTCCAACTCCCACCAGCCTCAGCCAACATGGCCAGGGATCATGGGAGCTGTAGTCCAGCAGCAACCAGAGAGTGTTTGCTACCCCTACATCTGCTAATCTGTCCACTGCCGACAGCTGAAGCACCACACTCCTGCGGCCTGACTTTGCATCTGTTGCTCCCTTCTACAAAGATGTTCAGAAACTCAGGAAGGAAGATTTCCTGCCATTCTCTCTGGCTTCTGATGAACAGCCCAGATTGCCTGGGTTTTTTTACATTGCAATTACAAAGTTTTGTGGATAGGCATTTCCTGCTAGGTTTCCTGCCCACCCCCCAATTTTGTGTGTGTATGTACGTATATACACACACACACACACACACACACACACACACCCATTGTTTGTCCTACTCTACATCTTGGTAACTTTAAGCCATCCATTTTAATGGGTTTACTTCGAGTATGACTTTGTTGGATATTACCCACTAGGGCTGGGCGATATATTGATACATCATCCAAAACCATTTTGAAGTCTGTATTGTGATAACGGTTTCAAAATTTTAGACCTGGCCAATATATTGCAAATCATGACGTGTATCTGTATCTGTGTGTGTGTGATGCAAAAATCACGATGAAGGAAAAACTGTGAAGCCAGCCAATGCCTCTACACAGCTCAATCCTTATTTTAGCCATCATGATAGATCAATATATTGTGATGTTTATCTGGTGATATATCACAATGTTGCAAACCAGATATTGCCCAGCCCTACAGTATTCGCCTCTACATAATCTCGTCTAGCCCTAGTCTAATCCTCTTTTAAAGCAATCTAGATTGGTGACCATCACTGCCTCCAGTGGGAGCAAGTTCCATAGTTTAACTCAGTGCTGTGTGACCAAGTCCTTCCTTCTATCTGTCCTGAATCTTCCAATATCCAGCTTCATCGGATGTCCACAAGTTCTAGTGTTATCAGAAGGGCCACTGCTAAGTCACGCCCAGGCCAGCTAGCACAGCCGCTTTCCTACCTGTATCTTGCCGAAACTGCGTGAGATTCGGTATGTCGATGATGTAAGGTGCTAGCGTGGAATCCGCTTGCCCCAAAGGAATGCTGCCATTGGCAGGCCAGGAGGGCAGCGACTGCCTCCCTTTTGCCATGAGAGCCTGGAAGGACTGCTCGATGTAGCTGCACACGCCGCTTGGGTACGGCCTCCACCTGCCAAACTCATCCTGCCACTCCCATACGGCAACTCCTGGATCTGGCAGGGACGGGGGAGGCCCGGCGGAGGTACCTGGCAAAGTTGCCATCTTCAATGGGCTTTTTGCCTTTCCTCCAAAAAAAAAGTGGGGGGAATATGAAAGGTTCGGGATGGTGTCAAGTCAGAATTCAATTTTTCATCTTTGGCAACAGCAGCTTGTCACACCTGCAAGTTAAAAGGGGGGAAATGTTAGGCTTGAGTCTCTGTGTTGCTACTCAAGGTTCAAACAAGTGGGTGCCAAACAAATACAGTATACATGGTAATATCACCCTCCACCAATACAATGGTATGATCAAGAACAGAAGGACTTCAGCCAAGTGGTTAGAGCATTTGCTTTGCATGCAGAAGGTCCCAGGGCTCAATCTCAGGTAGGGCTGGGAACATCCACTGCTTGAAACCCTGGAAAGTCAATGTCAGTCACTGTAGACAATTCTGAGCTAGATGGACCCAATGATCTGACTTCCTATGTTCCTAAAAAGAATGATGAATGAGGGGCAAGTTTTCTTCTTCTTTATTTCATATTTCCTACTGCATTCTTATTTTAACTTCATAATAGACTCTTGAATTAAAATAAAAATGAGTGGAAGGTTAGAGCTGAGCTGAATCAGCGCAACTCTGCCCATTTTCAGTTTCCTTTTCAGTTTCACTGGCACTCAATTTGTCCCATCTTGTGTGGTGTTTATGAAAGAATGCACAAAAACATCTGCATTTAAATTATAAATTGATTTTTATGCACACTCTGCATGGAATGTACCCATTTTTTTAAACCCCCCCCCCCGTAAAATACTTTTATAAATACAAATACACACAGTGGTGCCTCGTGTTGCGTAACCTCCAGGTCATGGAAACTTCGGGTTATGGCCTCGGCAAACCCGGAAGCATGCGTAGAAGAGCTCTGTGCGCGTGCGCAGAAGCGCTCTACCGGGCCACGAACATGCGCAGAAGCGGCATCTCTAGTTACAGATTTTTCGGGGTGCACACGGCACCCCAAAATGAATTAAATTCGTAACTAGAGGTACCACTGTATTGTGCATATGTTGCATGGACCGAAATTGCACTGCAAAGATCAATACAAATCCATACTATGTTCCAATCCACCACTGTGGAAAGCGGACAGAATGAATTCGTCCTCTGTCCCTATGGGAAGATCAAGTAACAGCACAAAAGCAGGTATTTAAAAAACAAACAAACCCCAAACAACTAGGATTGTTCTGGTCTGTTTGGTTTATGCAGGAGCCTGGGAACATGGCTTCATGTGGGTGAAGCCTCTGGCTGCTGGTGGGAACAAGTAGTTTTGACAGCTGCTACAAGCACACAGGCAAAGCCTCCTTCTGCCCTTTCCAACTGCTGCCCAAGAACCCTGTCTCTGACAGCATCAGCCCTGCATGGCACTCGGAAAGGAGGTAGGAACAAGGAAGAAGCAGGTCAAATAACCAGGGTTTTTTTCCACCCAGGAAAGAATCTAGGACAAGCTCAGAAAGAAAGCTTTCCCTTTCAAAGCAGAGAGGCTCCACAAAAGAACTGCTTCCTTTTCCTGGGGCTGTTGGGAGGGCTAAGAGGAAAGATCAGTTGTACTGGGCCCAGCATGTGTGGACAAAGAGGGGGTGGTGGTGGTATCTTTCTAACCAATGGCACAAAGGCTTTCATGCAGGCTGATTTTATAAGATCAGAAGGTTTCAGTTTTATTCTTGTATCCATTTTGCTTTCACTGTTCCTCAAGGAAACAGGAGAGCTGTGGAGCCTGTTCCAAAAGCTTTGCAGGAAAAAAGCTATGAGCCAGAAAACGGCCCACAAGGTCATAGCTGGTGAAATACATGAGACCATGAACTCCGGTCCCCAGTCCAAAGCTGACAGCACATGCACTCCCTTTCAAGCTGGATGCATTGAACTCAAATGTGAACAAATGACACCAGGGAGGGAGGAAAGAGGTCACCAAAGCTTTTGCTGTGTGCTGTAAAGAGTGGAAGAAGCTGTTTTCAAGTCAAAACACAGAGTTTTCTCCCCTCAGAAAATACTTTGCTTCGAATCTCAGCATACAAGCAAAGTATAACCAGCTTACATAGAATGCTACTGCTGAGTAACCCAGGTTTGTAGGTCAACTGAGAGTCAAGCTGGAGGGCTAAAAAAAATAAATGGCACCCTGATGCCCCTTATTGGTGGCATTTTTACAAAGCAATAGAAGGAAAGACCCCTGCCTCTAGGAGGCTGTAGTTTAAAGTACAGTGGTACCTCGGGTTACATATGCTTCAGGTTACATACTCTGCTAACCCAGAAATAGTACCTCGGGTTAAGAACTTTGCTTCAGGATGAGAACAGAAATCGTGCTCCAGCGGTGCGGTGGCAGCGGGAGGCCCCATTAGCTAAAGTGGTGCTTCAGGTTAAGAACTGTTTCAGGTTAAGAACGGACCTCTGGAATGAATTAAGTACGTAACCAGAGATACCACTATATATCTAAAATGTACTCGGGAATTTTGCTTTTGCTTCATCATTTGCTGCTACAACTACACAGTGCACTCCTGCCTCAAGAGAAGGGATGGTGTCCCAAACTGCAAGCACAAAGTGGGGCTTGTGGGAGTAGTCTGGTGCAGGGATACCAAAGGAGGATCTTAAAAACACTAAAGCGGCCAGTTCCAGTGCTTTACTAAAGAAAGGTGTAAACTTGCAACATGGAGTAAAGAGTCCTGCTGCCTTTACAGTCACTGGGCGAACACAGCAGCAACAAGCAGTCGCCATGACTTGTCCACAAGCAGGTAAACATGTATACATTACTTATAAAAGAAGCTGCATATGTCAGCTTGGCCAGAATCTCCCATCAATCCACCTGACCCTTGAAGGCATTGGTGGCAACTATCCAAGGCTCGCAGAGAACTCCCCTCTCTAGGCCCAGAGCCAGGATCCCAGGGCCCACAGAAAAACATAGCACCAAAACAAGCCAATTAGCAGATATCCAAGCAAGTGAACATACATATGTGAGCGCATTCTTGGAACAACTACCAATTAGTTTCAAAGTTATTTTGACTATCAAGATGGCCTTGAGGGCCTTCCGAGAACAGTCTCATCTTCGGTTCAACATAGATGGGGAACTCGTGGCCTTCCAGACATTGCAGTACAACCCCCCATCACCCCTGATTGTTGGTCACGCTAGCTGGGACTGATGGAAACTGGAGGTCAACAACATCCAAAGGGCCACAGATTAGCCCACCCCAGCTATGGAGGGTTTAAACGTGACCAGCACTAGTTTGCTGCTGAATACTTTCAAGCACTCGAGAACCTTGGCCATTTCACATTTCTGATGCATGCTTCCACTTACTGGTATTCACATATGATTTTGCCTAAGGGCTCAAAAGAACAGTCTTCCAGTATTTTTATTATTTTTAATTAGGCTGGTTGTCTCTTTTGGAAAGGGTTGAACTCTCCCTTAATGGGGCTGCCCTTGGAAGGAAACTTCAGCTGGTCTAAAATGCTGCAGCCAGATTACTGGTTGGGATTGCATTTAGATCTCATATAACCCTTGTTCTAAAACAGCTGCAATGGCTACCTGTGCATTTCCAGGCCCAATTCAAGGTGCTCACAGTAGTTTTTAAATCCCTAAATGACTTAGGCCCCAAATAACTGAAAGACTACCGCATTCCCTACAGACCCTCTCAGTTGCTAAAATGGGCAGAAGGAGCCCCTTAGTAGTTCTGCAGAAGCTTAGAGTGGGGGTGGCAGCGCCTAAATTGTGTGACTCCTTCTCCACAGAGGTGCATCTGGCACTTTCATTCAGCAGTTTCTGGAAAATGTTGAAGATGCACCTCATTAACCCTGGCTTAAGACACCTGAGCTATGTGTTTTCAGGACCCACCTGTGTAAGTCGCTTTAAATTGTTTTTAATACTGTGCTGTGTTCGGATGTTGTAACCCACTCTGAGAAACTTAAGAGTACTGTGATTATTTTGTCGCTCTTCATAGCAACCCTGGCAAGAGGGTCCACCCATTCACAGACAAATTGCGGAAGCCACTTCCAGCAACACTGTAGAGATGTGGAAGAAAATGAAGTCCAGAAACATGCAAATATTCCACTAAGGCCTGTGGTGTTGGGGTGGGTATTAAACGTAGGGGAAGCAGTTCCACATGCCTTCCTGGCAACATGGAATGATTACCCAATGTAAGTAAATGGAGCCGAGAATGACACACAAGAGGTGCTGAGAAACAGCTGGATGACATCTATCCCCTCTGCTCTCACGTATACACACAAAGTTATTACTCATCCTTCCCCAATTAGATTAGCTGACATATGAATGATAAAGGAAGGGAGAGGAATTTCCCACCATTAAATTTCCAGCATGGGGAATAGCTGTCTAGGACCATAAAGTTAGGTACCAAGTCAGCCAAACAGCAAGCCACCCCAGAGGCAGGCCTGTTTACTCGAAGGGTGATAGATTCTTGCAGCTCAGACCCCTCAAATGAAAAGTGGCTAGACCTCAGATGCCTGGTGACCTCTGTCAAGAAAAGGCAACCCTGCTAAGACAGTAAGAAACACACCGCTGGATCGGACCAAAAACCTACCTAGCCTAGCATCCTGATTCCAACTAACAGCCAATGGAATGCCTCCTGGAAGCTTGGCGAAGTTGAGAAACCTTCCCCAGCAGAAGGGACTTAGGGGTATACTTTTCTTATATAAGGAGGACCCCTCACACACAAACATATATACCCACACCCTTAGGGGAGGGACTTACGTCACAATGCACAATTTTGCCAACAGCTCTGATCACTCAGCAGCCCCCCTTTCTTGGGAGGGGAAACTACAACACCCCAAAATACCCATCCCACACTCACACAGCTTTCCTGTAGAAAAAAAGTTGCACCATAGCATGCGTGCCTTAGCACAAGCACACAAAACCTCCCCCAAGAGAAGCCTGAATCCTTAAAGGAACGCTACCTTGCCCAGGGGACCATTAAAGCACCCCTAAAACAAGTCCACCATTTTCTAGGCAGGTGACTATAGCAATGTGTGGTGTATTAAAGGCAGTCAATGTGCTGTCAGACTCCAATCTCCATTGGCCCTGGACAGCATGGTCAACAGTAACAGATGATTGGAGCTGGATGTCTAACATCTAGAGGCCACCACTTGGTTACCCCCCTCCTCCCCATAGAGTTCTGGCCTATGACCAGGCAGTCCTGGGTTCAAATTCTTAAGTCAGCCTTGAAGCCCACTGGGTATCGCTGGGTCACACATCATCATTATTACAATTATACCCCACCTTGCCTGCAAGGAGCTCAAGGTGGTCCACATGGTTTCCCATCCCACTTTACTGTAATCGTCACAGCAGTGCTATTTTTCTAGAAAAAGAGGTGCCGGAAATCATCATGAACGCCTCCCTTGTTCTCTTATAACGGCAATGACGTCCACCTGAGAGGTGCCAGAACTGAGTTCCTGTGAGTTCCAGCTGGGGGGAGAATAGCCCTGTTAGGTAGGTTAGGCTAAGAGGCAGCAAATGGCCCTTAAGGTCACCCAGTGAGCTTCATCGCTAAATGGAGATTTGAAACCAGGTCCTAGTCCATGGGTAGGCAAACTAAGGCCTGGGGGCTGGATCTGGCCCAATCGCCTTCTAAATCCGTCCCGCAGACGGTCCGGGAATCAGCGTGTTTTTACATGAGTAGAATGGTCCTTTTATTTCAAACGCATCTCTGGGTTATTTGTGGGGCCTGCCTGGTGTTTTGACATGAGTAGAATGTGTCCTTTTATTTAAAATGCATCTCTGGGTTATTTGTGGGGCATAGGAATTCGTTCATTTCCCCGCCCCCCAAAATATAGTCCAGCACCCCACAAGGACAGTGGACCGGACCCCCTGCTGAAAAAGCTTGCTGGCCCCTGTCAGACACTTTAACCACACAGGGCTGATCTCCCTTGCACGGTGGTTTCGTGGGGCAAGGGGACAGAAGAAGTGAAACTTCCTCTGCTTACCTTATGTTCCTCCTTCAAGTAAGGGCAGGGTTTATTAAAAATACAATATACAATAAATGAATAAACCACAACCTACAGGTTTTGAGTCGTCCTTGGGCTAGAAGGAGTGGCGAGAGAAGACTAAGAGGTCTTCACTCAGCGAAGGAAAGAAAGAAATCACAGTGGGCGGGTGGGTGGCCTTGGGCAAGTACTTGGCTGCTTAGTAACTCTCTCCGTCTCTGAAGTCTTAATTTACCTCACCGGGCGGGGGGGGGGGGGGCTGCGAGGGTAACATGGACAGGAGAGGAAAGAGAAAACAAGAGACCACAAACACCAGCGGCCCCACCCCGAGTTTCTGGGAGGAAATGAAAGATGTCACGTTATTAAAGGGCCGCTCCCAATTTTCTTAGAAACTCCACTTACAAAAAAAAACAAACACCATTTATTTTTAATTTTTTTTAAACCCTGAAAAGCACTGCAGGAGACGCACGAGGGGTCGTGGACCCCCTAAAGTGCCCCCTCAGCCCTTCAACCCACTTCCCTCAGACCCGCAACACTTCGAAAAACCCCGTCCCCCCCAAAACAACAACTCCCCAAGCCCCCCAGACCTCTCAGCCCCCAAAAGTCTTCAGCCCCTCCCCAAACCGCCCCACCTCCCGCCGTGTGAGTGGGACTGAGCCGCCTCGCCCTCCCAGCCCCTCACCGGAGGCCGCTGCCAGGAAGCTCCTCGTTGCCGCTGCTCCTCCTGCCGCCGCTGCTATTTCTGCCGTTGCTTCCTCTCGGCCACCTCCGCCTCAGCCAGAGTGAGTAAGCACGCATGCGCCGCCGCTATCGTCATCATCGGCACTGCCTCCTCGCTGCCGAGCAGCATCATGGGAGTCGTAGTCTTTCCTCCCCTCCCCGCTGAAACGTCTCTTCTTTCTCCTGCACAAGCATGCCATTCCGTTCCATTCCGCGCCCCGTCCCCGAACCACGCATGCTCGCCGCAAGTGCCGCGGTGCGTCCTGGGAAGGGTAGTCTCGGGAACTGGGACGGGCTGCAGCCCCTCCGCCTCTTCCCACGTGGTGGCGGTGATTCCTTTGGAAGGGACCTTTGCAAGAGTGCAAGTGGTGGTTGCAATCATAATAATAATCTGGATTAGGGATGTTGTCATATTGTTAGTTGTGGTCTGGATTAGATGCGATTAAAAACAGCTCCTGCTCTCTATCAGGCTAGCTCAAGGCTGAGTTTTTCCTGCACAACCATGCTTGACACATTCTTAATACAGTACAGTTTGAGTAAGCAGGTTTTCCTAACAATATCTTTAATGCAGTCTGGGTAAGGGGAATCAGCAGATTCTCCTTACGTGTGTGTGTGTACAAACTAGCCTAGGATACACAAGTAAAATTTGCACTCGTTGCTGAACCCACTTTTGCTTCTGGCTCCGCCCACCAGTGGAAAGTAGCCCTTGGAAGCAGGGGTGCCAACTTGAAAAAAAAGGGGGGGCAGGTAAGCCCTGCCCCACATAATCACTATTTGCGGTGCAACACACACCATCTGAATGATAATGCCCCTCATCTTGGGGGAAGGGTGCAGAGCAGCTCCCTCAAATATTTTATTGGGGGGTGGGTGAAAGCTCCTGCGCTCTCAAGGCTGCCCAGAAGGGCATGTTTCCCTCAGGCTGAAAAGGATTTCTCTGCGTTGCAAGGCTTTAAAAACAAAACAAAAATGAATAGCAGATAAGCAGCAGCTGCTGTGCAGTTATTTTGTATCCTGTTGTTGGATCAAGGTCATACAGATAGAAGGGGCTTATTAAGGCACAACTGAAAGCTAATTTGCCCTTGGGAAATACGATTCAAGGCATCTTTCGGGATCTCTCAGGCTGATAACTGTGAGAAGGATGTGATATAAATTCCTGGGGTGACAGAGTCATACTCTGACCATCCGGAACGGCCCAGGAGTCTTAAGAGCAATTATTTCCAGTCTGTTTGTTTTTTTTTAGCAAGGGGAACCTTGCCAAGTTAGCAGCCACCATGGAGCACTTAATTGCTTGGCTGGTATCAAAGAGGTGGCCTAGGAAGGACTAGGCTCTGATGGAGCAAGGTTGATATTGGATCAAAAGGCTATTAACAGCTGGTGAGCAATGCCAGCCCAGAGAAATGGGGCAGAGGGAAATCACCAACAGCATTAACTCAGTGGTTGAGAACCCAGGGGCAGTGCAAGGCCCCTGAGTACAGTTCTCAGCATGTCCAGATAAGCCTGGGACAGACTCCTGTTAGAAACCCTGGTGAAGGTTGCCAGCTTTTCCCTGCAAATATCTCCAGATAAACCCATTTCTATAGGCAGTTTTGACTAATCCAAATATTTGCCCAATGTAGTGCATCTTTTAAATGCTATGTTCAGTAGTATATGCATTACTTGGCTGCAGAACTGTGTTGCAAAATTTGGAGAAAAGTAAACTTCCAAGGATAGCTGTGTTTCAGTTCATGTATTGGTTCAAGAATTGCAGGTTAAGAAGGTTCACATTAAAATGCAATCAAAATAAAATCCCCTCCCATCCCTTCCCCACAGCTTCCAAGGGATGCTTGCTTCTACCTGCATTTGATGAATCAAACCCTTCAAGTGATCAGAGTCTCTGCCTATCTCTTGCAAATCACCAAGAGATCTACTAGTATGTCCTGATGTACCTCCTGGGTCCCCTCACCCCTGTCATCGTAAGCAATCTAGTCTAACCCCCTGTTGGATCCAGAAGATCCAGAGCTAGAGTCAAGTTTGAAGCGAGGCAAAGCCCTTCCAGCATCGTTCTAAGTAATCAGTTCCATTGTCAAACACCTCTTAGCTTCAAGAGGTTTATTCTAACATTCAACCAAAATTCCCCTTCCTGTAATGTGAGCCCATTAGATACAGATCTAGTACACTGTGTTTTAGAGCCATGTTTGTGTGATTTGAATTGTGATTTCTCTCTCACACACAACATACTGCTTTGGACCATCTTCCTGGGCCAAGGCATTGTAATAAACAAAAATCTGCCCTTATTCCCTTATGGGGGACACAAGAACCCTTACAGAGTCCTTTGTAGATTCTCCATTGGTAGGAGAAAATAACAGAGGCCAACCAGAGAATATTGAGAAGCAAAGCAGCTAGTAAGTCTGATCTTTATTGAACTGTTACAACAGGGTGCTCCCCTCACATGCAGGAGGACGGAGGAGGACTCAGAACAAAGGTGTGCCTGCCCTTATATAGACATTTTAAATTCCCTGCCCTGGAGCTCAAGACCACCCCTCCATACATCACAGAAGGGGTGTAACCCAAGACCACCCCCCCAAACATCATACCTACATCACAGAAAAGGTGGTCTACAACAGAAATTTGAATGTTGTTGTTTTTCCTGTCTACCAGGTTATCTGATAATGCCTTATCTGATTGCCTTTCCTGGTAGTCTGCCCATTCCTTTGAGATAGTGATTACCCACTTCCTGAGACAATGGAAAGGCTCCCCCATGCCCCCTCTCCTTGCAGAGAAAACATTTGGTCAGTTTGGGAGTCAAAATGGTTTCAGAGCAGTCCTCCTGTGCTGCTCCAGACATGTGGTCCACACATCTATGTATGCGCTTGGTTGGTACATTTATGAACATTTATTTTATATATACATATATATGACCTTAATTTTTTTATTTCAGCATTAACCATTGTACCTCTGTGCTGCACTGGACCATGGAATCCTAGGCCATTGCTCTCTGACTCCCCACAGGCAGAACCACCACCCAACAAAATCTGAGGAGCGTTATACTGCAAGCGCTGACTGCATCTGAGACTTCAAGGCCTTTTGCAGGGCTCAAGGCTGCCAGATGAAAATGTCAGAATTCGGATGTTGCTTCAGCAACAGTCAGGCCTTAGTCTGAGCCTTATAGACCAGTGGCAGTTCTGTCTCATTTGTTTGATCCAGTTCCTCCTTTACTGAAAGCTGCTCCTCCATCAGAAGTGGGTCTCTCACAGGAACTGCTTGGCATACCCAAAGCCCCTTTTCAACAGGGTGCCCTTGGGCTGCTCTCCCTCGCCCCCTTCCCTGGCTTGGCATGACAGGCTGCTGCTGTTGCTGCTCAAGGCCCATCATGAAGCAGATTAACACAGGTGAACAAAGGCAATCTTGTTCTGGCCTGAACCAGCCTATGTGCTATGCTGCTGGGGGTGGGAACAGCCCTTTCTTAGGACAAACATCACCTTGCAGGTCCTGCCACCTTACTCGCTTTTTCTCTAAACTAAAAAGCCCCAAGCCCTGCAATGTGATAGGACGAGAAAGATGGGTCTGGAATAATGTATTCAACACCTCTAGGTCTGAGGTTCCCCAGCCCTGACAGGGACCTAGAATATTGGTTCTTTTTATATATTTTTTAAGGCTCTGAAATGCAATATTATTCAGAATTCCAACAATACTATCAGATCCTGCATTATGGAGTTTAATCAGTTAATGGTTCAAAAGTGGAAAACTTACTGAAATTAAAAAATTAAGGTCTTATATATATAATAAATGTTCATAAATGTACCAATCAAGCACATACATAGATATGTGGACCACATGTCTGGAGCAGCACAGGAAGACCTTCCTGAAACCATTCTGACTCCCAAACTGACCAAATGTTTTCTCTGCAAGGAGAGAGGTGGTGAGGGAGCCTTCCCATTGTCTCAGGAATTGGGAAATCACCATCTCAAAGACTACCAGGAAAAGCAATCAGATAAGGCATTATCAGATAACCTGACAGGAAAAACAACAACATTCAAATTTCTGTTGTAGACCACCTTTTCTGTGATGTAGGTATGATGTTTGGGGGTGGTGGTCTTGGGTTACACCCCTTCTGTGATGTATGTATGTATGTATGTATGTATGTATGTATGTAGGTAGGGGTGGTCTTGGATTCCAGGGCGGGCAATTTAAAATGTCTATATAAGGGCGGGCACACCTGGGTTCTGGGTCCTCCTCCATCCTCCTGTGTGTGAGGGGAGCACCCTGTTGCAACAGTTCAATAAAGATCAGGCTTACTAGCTGCTTTGCTTCTCAATATTCTCTGGTTGGCCTCTTATTTTCTCCTACCGATGGAGAACCTACAAAGGACTCTAAGGGTTCTTGTGTCCCCCATAAGGGAATAAGGGCAGATTTTGCTTATTACAGAAGGCAACCACAAAGGGACCTTTGGCTGCCCGGATTCTGGGGGCAGGCGAGGAAGGACTGGTGATCCAGCGCGCACCAGGCTATTTACCAGGAGGAGCCACTTGTCTTCCAGCGATGCCCTGACCATTTCAAAATCTAGCAGTCTGCCCCATCCATGCGCTCCCCACCCCACTCCACACACACTACGAGGAAGGCAAAAGCATACAGTGCCAAAAAAAAATCTCTGAGAACCCCCCTCCCCCAACACCTGGCTGTTTCTCTGCTAATATGTTGGAAGGAACCACGCACTGTGCAAAGGCCCTCAGCCAATATCCTTGCAGCCAAATGATCATTACTGTACTGACTTCCTCCCAATTTAGAGCTGGTGCTTCCCCCTCCCCTTCTTAAAAGGGGAATAAAATGCCCTTGCAAAAAAACAAAAACAAAAAAGGGAAAGTTTCCTGTTGTGAGAGTTGCTAAACTAGCTTCCACTTTCCATCAGCAGCCTGTGGCCAGCGCCTCTTGAGTGAAAGTATCTCTTCTGCTCTTTCTGGAAATTTGATCCATTCTGCAGGAAACCATGTATCTTTAAAGGAGTCCGGATTGGGGTTTCCACCCCCTGCTCTACCTCTCTGCCATGAAGGTGATTTCAAATCTAAGCAAAGATGCACTACTGTAAAGGGTCATTTTGCCATACAGTCGAATCTCAAGGCTCGTCCTGTTCCATCTACTGCAAAGTCCAGCAAGGTTACAGCAATGACAGTCTGGAACCGCTGAACTGACGGATGAGGGATTTTCTGTCTCCGTGCTTCTTTGTAATTTGCAAGAAAAGGAAAAAGAAAAGGAAAAAAAAGGGGTGCCTTTGCTTGGCATGCGAAGAAAGATTCTTTTCTTGTTTTGAAAAGTCGCTTTTCCCACGCACAAACATCTTCACCGCCCGGCCACTTCATCGCCAAAGACTAAAATTGGGAATGTGACCCCAGCATCCGTTACAAAGTGCAAAACAGAATAGCAAGCAGGTATGTCAACTTTACAACTCTTTTCCTCCAACTTTGGGAAGATGGCGAGGGGATTCAGCACCCTTGCATGCTCTGGAAGCAAAAGAGTGAATGATGATGCTGATGATAATGCTTCAGTAGCTAAGAAATTTAGGGGCAAAATCCAGAATTCACATGCAGTGTTTTAAACCAGTGGTTCCCAAAGTGGGCAATAGCGCCCCCTGTGTGTGAGGGGGGTAGGATTACTTTGGGGGGCACTAAGAGGCAAGGGGGTCCCTGGAGGCAGAAATTGTCAGGAGCTCGTCCTACCCTCGAGTGTAGGCATAGACCCTGGCATAGACACATGCCTGATTGGCATGGTCTCTCCCTCCTGGTCGATCGTTCGGGAGCTTCAAAAGCTTTTTTTTCAGACTTTGAAAAACTGGTGTCGCTGGATCAAGTCCATCAGATTTGTTAAATTAATTAAACTAACTAGTTTCAATTGGATTCTGAATAAATATGCAATTAATTGCTCTCAGTTATAATTTTATTGTGTTACGATCTTTCTTAGTGGGTTGTGCAAACGGCTCTGCTGAATAATGCTTTTTATAGGGTAGGGGGCACTGGGGATGAATATATAGAACCAAGGGGGCAGAGGTTTAAACACTAATGGTTGCTTTTTAGCTTCTTGCACTGTGAAAAACAAACATCCTGAACAAATGAGCCAGTATTTTGAAGTCTGTCAATGTAGCTTCCCAAGAGAAGGACATTCCTCATGAAATGACTTGCGACACAGACGTGCTTTATTAGATATGTCTTAAAGGAATGTACTGTGATGTTGAGGTTTATCCACTTCCTTAGTCCATCAGAATAGGCCAGTTCTCATTTTTATAATTGGTGCTTGGATATGGATACCCTAGGCAGAAAGTCTGGCAGGTGTTCCTTTAGAATACTTGGAGGCCGTTGAACAGGTTGAGTTTCAGGTATGTTAAAGGTGTGTGTGCTGGGTTTGAGACATGTACTCCAGGGATGTGGAACCTGTGGCCCTCCAGATGTTGCTGGACTCCAGCTCGCATCCTCCCTGACCTTAGGCTATGCTGGCTGGGGCTGATGGGAGTTGGAGTCCAGCAACATCTGGAGGAGAGCCCTGGGTTCTGTACCCTTGAAGAACACCCTCCAATACTCCACAAGCTGTGCATGTGTTTTGCACTCGCCTAACCCAATAGCATGTGTGACGTTTCTTTCGGTCCCACACTAGAAGTGCCCTTATAGTTCAGACCGTTCTAGAGCACCATTTATCACCATTTATGTTCCCGCTTGGACTACTGCAATGCGCTCTACGTGGGGCTACCTTTGAAGGTGACCTGAAAACTGCAATTAATCCAGAATGCGGCAGCTAGACTGGTGACTGGGAGTGGCCGCCGGGACCACACAACACCGGTCCTGAGAGATCTGCATTGGATCCCAGTACATTTCCGAGCACAATTCAAAGTGTTGGTGCTGACCCTTAAAACCCTAAACAGCCTCGGTCCTGTATACCTGAAGGAGCATCTCCACCCCCATCGTTCAGCCTGGACACTGAGATCCAGCACAGAGGGCCTTCTGGTGGTTCCCTCATTGCGAGAAGTGAGGTTACAGGGAACCAGACAGAGGGCCTTCTCGGTAGTGGCGCCCGCCCTGTGGAACGCCCTCCCTTCAGAAGTGAAGGAAATAAGCAGCTATCTTATCTTTAGAAGACATCTGAAGGCAGTTCTGTTTAGGGAAGTTTTTAATATTTAATGCTGTATTGTTTTTAACACTTGATTGGGAGCCGACGAGAGTGGGCGGGGTATAAATAATAATAATAATACTGTAATATAATAATAATTTTTCAGTTGAATCCCCCCCCCATCAAATCAATTTTAAAAAAGAGAGAAAGAAAAACCCCTTCTGTTCACTTGGAGGCACAGGTAGCGTGCAAATCTGCATGCTCCAAATTGTTAAGATTGCAGGGTGGGGTGGGGGATGGGGCAGAGGACTTCCTGAGCTAAGCTACACACCTTCTTGCAGCCAGGACAGGTACATGCTCTTGGCTGCAGACCACCTCATCTGCCATCATCCAGCTCTTCTTAGAAGAAGGGGAGGTAGGCAGGGGCCTCTCAGAGAAACAAAAGGCAACATTATTCCCCCAGGAGCCTCGCGCTCTGATGGATGAATAGAGTATTCAAAGACATAAATCTTATGGACTAGATTGTTTTTCATCCTCAGATATAACTATGCCAGTTGTCTGCTGGAAGGCGGAGCCCCTGCTGCGACGAGAGCGGGGGAACGGCAATGTGCCTTGATGCTTGCACCTTCTTCAGAACATTTGGGCTGGGTTCTGGGGGGCTGTAAGGAGAAGGAGAGCCATACTACCTGAAAAGGATTCACAGATGGTATTTAACTCTCAGTAGGCTTGCTAAGATGTACAGTGGTACCTCGGGTTACAGACGCTTCAGGTTACAGACTCCCCTAACCCAGAAATAGTACCTCGGGTTAAGAACTTTACCTCAGGATGGGAGCAGAAATCGTGTGGCAGCAGCAGGAGGCCCCATTAGCTAAAGTGGTACCCCAGGTTAAGAACAGTTTCAGGTTAAGAACGGACCTCTGGAACGAATTAAGTACTTAACCTGAGGTACCACTGTATAAGACTAAATCAGATAAGTGCTGGAGATGCAAAGAGGGGGAAGGAATCATTCTTTCATGTGCCGTGGACTTGTAAAAGGGTAAAAGAGTATTGGGAAATGGTCCATAATGAATTGAAACAAAATGTTTAAAAGTACTTCCCCCTCCCAAACCCAGAGTCCTTTCTGTTGGGGATAATTCAGACTCAAATTCCCAGGTGTCAAAAAAGTTATCTCTCTATGCTACTGCTGCTGCCTGTGTTTTCTAAGCCCCAGAATGGAAAACGTGCGAGGTCCCAACTAAAGAAGAATGGCAACTTACGTTGACAGAATATGCACAACTCGCAGACTTAACATATAGAATGAGAGAACCAGAAGAACATACGTTTAGAGAAGATTGGAATACGTTGATTGAATATATGGGAAAAAATTGTGTACAGGCGAAAACGCTGGCAGCGCTAGTGAACCAAAATGAACCATGGAAAGAGAAGAAGGGAAGTCATTAGTATCTTAAGGATGCAAAATGGGTATATTAAATTGTAACACAGAAAATTTAATAAAAATTATACATAGGTTGTTTTTCATCCTCAGATATAACTATGCCAGTTGTCTGCTGGCAGGCGGAGCCCCGGCTGCAATGAGAGCGGGGGAACGGCAGTGCGCCTGAATGCTGGCACCGTCTCCGGAACAGTCACATTTGGGCTGGGTTCTGGGGGGCTGTAAGGAGAAGAGGGACGCGGGTGGCGCTTTGGGTTAAACCACAGAGCCTAGGGCTTGCCGATCAGAAGGTCAGCAGTTCGAATCCCCGCGACGGGGTGAGCTCCTGTTGCTCGGTCCCTGCTCCTGCCAACCTAGCAGTTCAAAAGCACATCAAAATGCAAGTAGATAAATAGGTACCGCTCCAGCGGGAAGGTAAATGGTGTTTCCGTACGCTGCTCTGGTTCGCCAGAAGCGGCTTAGTCATGCTGGCCACATGACCCGGAAGCTGTACGCCAACTCCTTTGGCCAGTAAAGCGAGATGAGCGCTGCAACCCCAGAGTCAGTCATGACTGGGCCTAATGGTCAGGGGTCCCTTTACCTTTACCTGTAAGGAGAAGAGGAGTCATGCTGAACCGGGCTAATCTAATACAGCATCCTGCTTCCCATGGGGGAGAATGCTCTTGTGCTCAGGTCCTGTGGGTGCCCTTGGCCTGATCCAGGGGAATCTTATGTTCTTATAGTAGTGGCCAGCCAGTAGCTTCCAGGAATCCTACAAGGAAGACATGAGAGCAGGTGTAAGTTCCCCTGCGCTTACTCCATAGCGAACCTAAGGAAAGCCTGCTGGATCAGGCCAATGGCCCGTCTCCTCCAACATCCTCTTCTCCCGCTCCCAAGCAGGATCTGATCACAAGAGCCCTCTCTTTCCCTTCTCGTGGCTTCCAGCAACTGGTATTCAGAAGCATCTCTGCATCTGGCTATGGAGGCAGAACTTAGCCGTCACAGCTAGTCGCTGTTGATAGCCTTCTCCTCCACCATGAATTGTCCAATGCTCTTTGAAAGCCATCCAAGTTGGTGGCCATCTTTGCCTTCTGTGGGGGAGAGTTCCACAGTTCAACTAGGTGGAGCATGAAGAAGTTGTTTCTTTCATCTGTCCTGTGCAGGAATGACCGCCGGGTGTGGAGCCCACTTCCACCCACAGACAAGCCACAGCTGTCTGAACATCATGCCCTCTATCTAACCTTTTCTCTCTTAGTAGTCTGCCGTGCCCTGTCTGTGACCTTTGTCTCTTTTGATTAAACATTGTTCAGGGGGGAAGTGACGCGGTGGAAACAGGTGCCATAATAACTTTGTACCACCCCACGATCTCATGATTGGAAGATGTGTAAAGGGCACAGTCCAAAATGTATCCGACTAGTTTTGCATATTGTGCTAATAAAAAGAGCCTCGGCAGAGCTAGCTGGGAGCTTGCTTATGCACAGCTCACATGATGATCAACATCTGTCTCATGTCCTTCACTTTAGTCCTGAATCTTCCAACATTCAGCTTCATGGGATGCCAATGAGTTCCAGTGTTATGAGAGAGGGAAAATTAGTTTCCGCCATCCACTGTCTCTATGCCACACATAATTTTATACACTTCTACTATGTCATCTCTTCTTTTATTATTATTATTAATATTAATATTATTAATCCCACCTTTCCTCCAGGGAGCTCAAGGTGGCCTACATACTTTCTCCTCTTACCCATTTTCCTACAACAACCCTGTGAGGTAGGTTAGGCTGAGAGGCAGTGAGTGGCTCAAGCTCACCCAGTAAGCCTCCCAGCTGAGGGAGGATTTGAACCCTAGTCTCTCCCAGGTCCTAGCCCAGGACTCCAACCACTACACCACACTGGCTTGCATCACCTTTTTCTCCTAAGCTAAAAAGTTCCAGATGTAACTGGTGACGGTGACATGACTCAGCAAAGCTGAGTGATGCTCATCTTGTGTCTTCCCTTTACTTACCAGGTGCAGCTCTGTAGTTATTTCTTGGGGAGTCTGTCAGTGGAAGGTCCTCTGTGTCACCCTGGGAGAAGCAGAAATGAAAGTTGGTCCCTCTCCAGGACACAGGAAGAGAGATCAGAAGCCTGGGCTCTGGGTGCAACCTGCCTTGCTGGTCTGGTCAGCACTGGGTTCCTTCCTCTTCCTTTTCCCCACAGGTAAGCTGCTCATGTGACGGAGAAGTTGTGGACAGGTGTGCAGATGCCCAGGTAATGGCTCCTGTCAGACCTCTCTGTTGTTTCCCCCCTTGATGGCTTTTGTTGGCAACTGGGATTATGAGTGTGCTGGGCCCGGGGGTAACCCTTGAAACGCGGTCCAGGTCCGGTCCAGAATCCAAAGGTTCCACTAGGAGTCAGTCTGACAGGGCCAAGGCAGGAAACCAGGCATGGACAGGTACAAGATCTCAGGCAGGATCTGGCATATAGCAATGTTGCTCCCACAACCTGGGGTGGGGTCTGACAGCCTTTTATCTTTGTTGGGGTAACGGCCGGTCCTGATCCCCCAGAGACTCACCTCCCTGTTTTACCTGAAGGCGAGTACTCCTCCTGCGAGTACTCAGGTCTCTCCTTCTCTCAGACCTTAGTCTCTGTAGCTCAGGAGACGTTGGTTGGTTACTGGACCCAGGGGCCTCCCCTGACCCAACCGGTAGTGGAGCAGCAGTAAGTGATGGCCCAGCTGAAGGCAACGAGGTAATCCCCGCATCTGGAGCCAGGGCAGGCTCAGGCCCCTGACTCAGCCCAGCTGGTGTTTGTTGTAGGGGAACCTGTGCAGACTGGAACTCTTCAGGATCAAGCCCCAGACTTGGTTCAGATGATGCCTGAGGCAAAGGATCCGGTGCAGACTGAGACTCCTCTGGTGCCGAGTCCAAGCCTGAGTCCCAGGCCATCACAATGAGCAGCTAGCAGCTTCATACTCTAAGAATTCTAAGAAACAAACAAACAAAAACCAGTGCAGTTTTGAAGAGTTCAGTCTGCCATATTGATTCAAAATGGTGTCCACTTGTATCCAAACATAGGTTCCTTGATTTCAGGAAGCACCCTGCAAAAGTTATGGTATTTTAAGAGGTGTCCTACTGCACGGAGAACAAACACCTTTCCAAAATATTGTTACAGGTTGCAAGGGGGCGGGGACCCTTAAATTCCTGGGTTCCAGATCCTCCCCATAATTCGTGAATTTAGTAAGGGTCAAAATTAATCATGAGAGCCAGCGTGGTGTAGTGGTTAAGAGCAGTGGACTCGTAATCTGGTGAACCGGGTTCGCTTCCCCGCTCCTCCACATGCAGCTGCTGGGTGACCCTGGGCCAGTCACACTTCTCTGAAGACTCTCAGCCTCACTCACCTCACAGGGTGTTTGTTGTGGGGGAGGAAGGGAAAGGAGATTGTTAGCCGCTTTGAGACTCCTTAGGGTAGTGATATAGCGGGATATCAAATCCAAACTCAATCAAGGCTTGATTCAACTTTTCCAAGCACAGAAACATAACTAGATTTAGTTATGCTAAGGAGCCAAGCCAGCTCTACAGGGGACAAAAGCCAAGGATGGGCCATCAAGGAAACTATCAGAGGGAAAGACTGACAGGCAAGGGGGGGGCCTTCTTCGCTGGGTGCTAGTGGGCAGAGGCAAAGGCCAGGTTTAGGGTTTCAACCTTGAATGAGGTAGGCTGGGGGGAGGACCTTAGCAGTAAGAAGGAGAGGGAGGGGCAGACCTCTCTGTGAGCTGGGCATGACAGGCTGGAACTAAGAGACACAGAGGATGGCTTTTTGCTGTCTGTTGAATCCAGTTCTGCCCTTAAGACCCAATGCTCTGCAATCCCTCTATCTGGACTGAGGTTGCATATATGTGTAAATAAAACCATATAATATGAGGACACTACCATCTCTGCTGTGCCCAATTTCTGAAGGAAACACAAATCCTGGGTAAGTGCCTGGAACCCATGAAATCTCATACTTCTCAGAGATAGGGATAGCATGTAGCAATATATAACAGGGAAACAAACAGATAAGGATGATATTTGCAAATCTTTTTAAAAGATACCTTAAATCTATAGGGCCCAAAGGCTGCGATCACACTACCCACTGCCCAAACAACTCAACATGCAAGGGGAATTGTTGGTGTGTGTGTGTGTGTCGCAGGACACTTCACATCTAGGACGGGGAATTTAGAAGTTGTGGGTATGGTTTGTTTTTGAAATCCCCAAATGCTTTTTCCACCTTTAGAACTGGGCCAAGGTTAGTTACACTGCATGTTAATAGGAGAGGATCAGGTATCTAATCTGCGTTGAGTGACCTTAAACATCATCCTTGGCATGGGGTCATAAAACCAGTTCTGTCCCAAAGAACCCATCAACCACATCACTGCTTCTGTTTAATTATGGAGCTCAAAAGCTGTGGGTTTTTTGGTACCACAGTATTGCTATACACTGGCTGCGCAAGCCCTGAGCCCTTTCGGCTCGGACTAAAACTGTACACCTGTACGCTTGGTATGGCCGATGGTGAAGGATGATGGGGGCTGGAGTCCAACCACATTTGGAGGGTTACAGGGTCCCCATCCATGAACAGGCATTTAGAACTGATCTGTGTGGTTAGAGCATCTGCTTTGCACGCAGAAGGTCCCAGGTTCAATCGCTGATGAGATCGCCAGGTGCGTCTGGGAAAGAACCCTGTCTGAAAATCTAGAAGGATGCTGCCAGTTGGTGCAAACAGTACTGATGCCGATGGACCAAGGATCTGACCTCAGTATAAGCCGGTTTTCTATGGTTCTGGGTTCCTAATGGGACTCGCTCCCAGGTACAAGTGCTCAGAATTGCATCATTAAGTGTGTATCCGGGGTGGCATTCAATCTGCCTTAACTTTTATTTTCTCCATTTCAGCCAGTGGCTCTGAGGCTGCACAGGTGCCCGTTCCAGGTGAGCTCTTGTTGCGAAAGAGAAACCAGCACTTGAAGCTGCGTCTTATAGATCACTGCAGAGATCTGGGAAAGGGTTCCTGAATGATGCCTGGGTTGTTGTTGAATCCTTGCTCATTTTAGCTTCCTCCTGCAAGCCCCTCCCATTGAGCTTATTGGACAGTGTCCATGATGTAATGGGCAGGACTGTCCCCCGGCCAGTGGTGGCTGGTGCCCATTTGTAGGGTGGAAGGCAGGGAGCCCAACAGTAGGTGGCGCCAGAGGCAAATGATTGAGTCAGAGACAATTCATTCCAATTTTGTCCCCATCCTCCGCCCTGGTCAGGGCTGGAGTCAGGTGCAGATCAGCACAAAGGTAATAAATCACCGATGCCAGCGAAGTTAACTCTTCATTCAAGTAAACCAAAATACAGCTCAGGCCTAGAAGTCTCAGCAACCCTTCCTGGTCAGTCTTGCCCAGATGACACAGTTGTGAGGACTGAAGGTCCCTGCCTTCCCACCCCTCTCTAAGGCTCCTCCTCTCCAGGGTTTTCCCTATGCAGTCTCAAACTGTGTCTGCGCACAGCTAGTCTCTGCTCTGCTCTTTTCATTTTTCTGTATGTCCCCAGAGACCAGGGAGGAGGGGTGACGATCACAGCAGAAGGGGGAGATTCCCTGGACTCTTCAGCCGCCTCTTGATCTCACCCTTCTGCAGCCTCTGCTCTCACTTCAGAGTCTGAACTGCACTCTGCCACAGACTCTTCCTGCTCACTAAACCCTGTTGCCTCTTCAGCTTCTGATGCCTTCCAGTCTTCTCCGCCTTCTCCCTCTGACCGCTCATGGTCGTCCCGCCACCACTCCCCAGGCTCTGAGCCTTCTCCTCTTGGGGGTTCCCTTGGGGGTTCCCCAGATGGCGCTCCCCTCCCCTCCTCTGCATCCAGCCAATCCATGACAGCCCTGCTGAGTTCCTCAAGGGCAATGCTGGGACTAAGGAGGAGGAACGTGGCAGCCAATTCTACCCCGTGGACTGTAAGCAGGCAAGGGAGGGCAGGTTGAGTTTGGCAGGGTGTTGTCCCATTTGCTCTAATGGACCGGCCTTGTTCTCCCAGAGGTCCGGCTAGTCAATGGGCGCAGCCGCTGCCAGGGACGCGTGGAGATCTTCTACAACAACACCTGGGGCACGGTGTGCGACGACGACTGGGACATCGTGGACGCCAATGTGGTCTGCCGCCAGCTGGGCTGCGGCCATGCCATCGCCATGCCGGCCACCCTCTCCTTCGGCCAGGGGCGTGGGCCCATCTTCCTAGACAACGTGGACTGCAAAGGCAGAGAGGCAGCCCTCAGCGAATGCAGCAGCCACGGCTGGGGCATCCACAACTGTTACCACTACGAGGACGTGGCTGTCACCTGTAATGGTACAAAGGTTTGGGTCTGTCTGGTGGCGGTAGCAGGAGGGAGAGGGGTGAAGCAGGCTTATTTACTGCATTTCCCCCTGTCCCCAGAGCTCAAGGTGGGACACATGGTTCTTCCATCCTCATTTAATCCTCACAACAACCCTGTGAGGTAGGTTAGGCTACAGGAAGTCAGCGACTGGCCAGAGGTCACCCAGTGAGCTTCATGGGCAAGTGTGGGCTTTTAACCCTGGTCTCCTAGGCCTTTGCCTGACACTCTAACCACTGCACCACACTGTCCTGCAGGGGAAACCACTAAGGAACCCTGTGTATCTTAAACAGGGTAGAGGAAAGGCTGGATAGAAACATAAAAAGTTATGACGGTAATAAAATTGCATGGGGATTAAATGATATTTCTAAAGAGAAAATGATTACTATTATTATTATTATTATTATTATTATTATTATTATTAATATACTGCCCTATACTCAGAGGTCTCAGGGCGGTTCACATAAAAAGATCACAGTATATAAAATAAAAATAAATGCAATAATCCAATAATACCCCCTCCCACAAAGAGCAACATTTTAAAAGGGTATGGGAAGTTGATCAGGTCAACCAAAGGCTTGGTTAAAAAGGAACGTTTTTGCCTGGTGCCTAAAGGTGTAGAATGAAGGATACCACATTTGCTTGACTGCTGTTTTGATTTCTTACCTCCCCCCCCCCACCACCATGAGGTCGCAGGGTGGGTTACAGTAATTTAAAAATACAATATTAAGATCAGTTACGGTTACAAGAATAGGGTGGGTCCTATATATTTGTACAAACACCCCAAGCTCTGAATGCTGAAAGACTTGCAGGTTCGGTTTCCTTGGAATGAATGTCAGTGGAGACTGTGGTGTCTTTAGGATATATGGTTTTATTTACACATATATACCACCTGAGCATAGGATGGAGGGGCTCACACTCCTTCTCTCCAGGGTCTTTCCCATGCAGTCTCAGGCTAGGTCTGCACACAACCACCCTCTGCTCTGCCCATTTACTGTATTTTTCGCTCTATAAGACTCCCCAGACCACAAGACGCACCTAGTTTTTGGAGGAGGAAAACAAGAAAAAAATACTCTGAATCTCAGAAGCCAGAACAGCTTGTGTGATAGCTGCGCAGCCTGCATTCGCTCCATAAGATGCACACACATTTCCCCTTACTTTTTAGAAGGGAAAAAGTGAGTCTTATAGAGCAAAAAATATGGTAATTTCTCTGTGTGTTCTAGGAGGCCAGCAGGAGGGGAGCAGTAGGAGGTTGAGAATCCCTGGCCTCTGCTTCTGCCTTGGAGTCTGAACTGTGTTCTTCCACAGCTCTTCCTGTTCATTAAACTCTGTTGCCTCTTCAGCTTCTGACACCACCTCCTCCCAGTCTCCTTCTCCTTCTCACCATCCCACCTCCAATCTTCTGGCTCTGAGCCTTCCTCCCTTGGGGGTTCCCTTGGGAGTTCCCCAGCTGGTTTCTCCCACCATTCCTCTGCATCCAGCCAGCCCATGACATTTGGACATCATTTAAACAATATGAAAGCCCGCCTCTAAGTTGTTTACATAAAATATTCATCAGAAAATAGTGATGAAATCAACATACTTTAAAGACAAGCAGACATTTGTTAAAAGTGAAATATAGATAAAATCAACAGTTTTATAGAAAAAATAAATGTACCTAATAAAATTACATGTGTGCCTGAGCAAAAACATTTTTAGCTGGTATCAGAAACAGTAAAATGAAGCAGCCTATTGTAACCCAAGGCAGGAAATACTAAATATTACTACTACTATTACTACTTCTAATAGGCAGTCAAATGTCATCAACCACAATGGATGCATCTAAGAAATGAATTGAACAAGTTGACTGGCCCTGCTTAAAAGGTTGGAGGTATACATGTTTGCATGCATAGCAGAGGCCAAGCAGATACTGTTGATGGAGATGACTGACTGACGTTCATCCTTCTGTTGGGTTGTTTGTTTTTGCAGAGCTATTGCCCACCCAAGCATCCAGAGGACCAGTCAACAAAGCAGCCACCGCCTCATTGCAAAATGGGGAAAGTGAGTGCTTTTTGGATTCACATGAGAAGCTGTCCTCAGCTAGCACGATTCGCAATAGCAACACGATACATGTACATAGTGTTGCTGTTATTCATATCTTAACTTATAATAAAAATGTAAAGGTCTCATCAAGCTGCAGTTCTTATGACTGCCAACAGGTGGCACTGCAAACGGCAGTGTGATGAGAGGCTGTTGCTGCTACTGGTTGCCTTCCTCATCCCTGGTTACCAGGTGCTGCAACTGCAGGAGGGGGAATGAAGGAGAGAAACTGTTTGTTCCCTTTCTCCTGCTGTAGCAGCTGATGCTGCCGCCGCCAATAATGGGGAAACAAAGGAGAGATAGTCCCCATCCCCTTGCTCCCTGCAAGGCCCTTTCCACCTGGCCTAGGGGGCAGGGCCCACACACACCAGCCCTACTGAAGAGGCTCCTCGTGAGGCCAGAGGAACATCATCCGGCTAATGTTTTCTTGTTTTATTGATTTAATATGCTGTAAACTGCTTTGAGATTTTTATTAAAAGTGGTAGAGGTAAAGGGACCCCTGACCATTAGGTCCAGTCATGACCGACTCTGGGGTTACGGTGCTCATCTCGCTTTATTGGCCGAGGGAGCCCGCGTACAGCTTCCGGGTCATGTGGCCAGCATGACTAAGCCGCTTCTGGTGAACCAGAGCAGTGCACGGAAACGCTGTTTACTTTCCTGCTGCAGCGGTACCTATTTATCTGCTTGCACTGGCATGCTTTCGAACTGCTAGGTTGGCAGGAGCAGGGACTGAGCAACGGGCACTCACCCCGTTGCAGGGATTTGAACCACCGACCTTCTGATCAGCAAATCCTAGGCTCTGGGGTTTAACCCACAGTGCCACCCGCGTCCCTATTAAAAGCCATATAGAAATTAAAATAAAATAAAAAACACTTGCACTGCAGCCACTACTAAAATGCAGGTTCCTTTCTTGGGCTTCCCTTAGCGGAGGCAGTCTGGATGATCCCAGGGGTCCCTTCTAAGTCTACAATTTGTACCCTGACTCTCCCTATCCCTCTTCCAGGCGATGGGAGCATCCGGCTGGTGAGTGGCGCCAACTCTTGCCAGGGCCGGGTGGAGATATTCTACAAAGGGAACTGGGGCACGGTGTGTGATGACGACTGGGGGCTGAGCGATGCGGCCGTGGTGTGCAAGCAGGTGGGCTGCGGGCACGCTGTAGATTACAGGACCAATGCCTACTTTGGCTACGGCACGGGGCACATCCTCCTCGACAACGTGAATTGCGACGGGAGCGAGCCGCACCTCTCAGCCTGCTACAGCCTGGGCTGGGGCATCCATAACTGTGGTCACCACGAGGATGCTGGCGTCATCTGCTCAGGTGGGTGTACCCCTCAGGGCTTGGGGCAGCCGGGCAGGCAAAGGGGCCAGCTGCCCTGTGTGGGAAGTGCTGTAGCCTAGTGGTTAGAACATCTGCTTATAGGCAGGAGGCCGCAGATCCAGTCCCCAGAGGCATCCCCAGGTAGGGCTGGGGGGAGGGAATCCTGCCTGAAACCGTGGGGAGCTGCCAGTCAGTGTAGACAATACTGAGTTAGATGTATCTGTTTGATTCTATGTGAGGCAGCTTCCTGTGAACGCCTAGCAAGGCATTGCAGAACCAGGGTGGATAAAAATCAATGATGTTTTAAAAATATATTTAAAAATTGGATTTTTAAAGATTTAAATCGGATTTTTGTGATTTAAATCAGATTTTTGAAATAAAATGCTTTTGGATGAAAAATCTTTCCAAAGATAGTTTTCTACTTAAGTTACCGGTACTTTATAGTCCAAAGGCTATTCATCAGGAAATAAGGATTTGTTTTAAGTTTTTCATGTGTGCTAAAACTCTGTCTATTTTTTTTTTAAAAAAACCATTTAACCACATCAGTCAACAAACATGGATACATATGCTATAATGTTATTGTTTTAGTTAAATAAATTGTTTAAATTGTTATTAAGAAAATGATTATTTTTCTTCTTCCAATTAAGTACAGCAGAAAAGTTGTCCAAATGTAAACAGTTAACTTATTGAACCTCACAATAATTTTATAATTATCTATGTTATTCTAATAGTATAACCAAATCAGTAATTTTTGATATAACTGTAAAAACTACTCTGAAAATTTATTATTCCAAAAATGAAACCTTCATCTGGTTGTAAATATTAAGATTATACCAGCAAGAATGAGTCTTTCTGTAAAAAAAAAAAGATTTAAATCAAGTCTTACTTAGTGATTTAAACTGATTTGATTTAAATCAAATCCACCCTGTGCAGAACCTTGGAGAGCGCCAAGATTTGCTCCCATAGGGCCCCAAGTGTCACCTAGTGTGAACCCCCTACAATTCAGGAATCTTTTTGCCCAATGTGGGCGTGCTGCTCAAACACACAACATGGAGATATAGAGTCTCATGCTCTACTAGCAAGATCTAAGGATGGAACAAGGCCTTTCATCTTCCCAGAGGCCAGGAAACTCATCCTAGGACCCACCCCTTTCCCGAGGGGAGGAAGGCCTTAAAAGGGCAATCCTCTCGGTCAGAGCCTGACACCCGGGCTCCTCGCTGATTGTTAAACTGCTCTATCAAGGCCTCTTCCCAGGGAACTCTGGGAATTGTCATTCCGTGAAGGGACTAGGGGACCTCCTAACAATTCTCAGCACCTTTAAGGAACCACAGTGTCGTGGACTGGCTGGATGCAGAAGAGTGTGTGGGGGGGCACCAGCCAGGGAACCCCCAAGGGAACCCCCGGGTGAAGAAGGCTCAGAGCCAGGGAAGTGGTGGTGGAACAACAATGCCTGGTCAGAGGAAGAAGAGGCGAGGAGGAGGTGTCGGAAGCTGAAGAAGAAACAGGGTTTAGTGAGCAGCAAGAGGCTGGGGCAGATTGCTGTACAGAATCTGAGGCAGGAGAGGAGGGAAATCAAGAGGCAGAGTGGAGGGAGGCTGCTGAAGAATCCAGGGAGTCTCCCCCTCCTGCTGTGAAGAGCTCCTCTTTCCCCTGGTCTCCCAGAACATGCAGAGGGATGAAAAGGGCAGAGCAATGAGAGACTAGACAAAGGAGCCTAAGATTGCTTGGGAAAGACCTGGCGGAGGAGGAATCTTAGCGAGTGGTGGCAAGGCAGGGGACCTTCAGTGTTTGCAACTGCCTCATTGGGGCAAGACCTACTGGGAAGAGCTGCTGGGAATCTCTAGGCCTGCACCATTTGGGTTTCTTGAATAACATTCACTGACTTGCTTTGATTGATGACCTATTGTTGTCTCTTTCCAGGTCTCGGGATGACCACGACCACAGCTGCCACCACCTCAGTGGCTCCCAACTATGAACAGTCATTCACTGATACAGCCACAGGTAAGGGAGAACCTGCTGTTGCTAATCCCACCCACCACAAAACCCCAACGGGGACAGTTTATGCTTCCATGACTTCAAAGATATAGGAGCACACTTGTGTTATCTGCACACCTGGGACAATGCTGGTTGTGATCATAGATTGGTGGTGGAGAACTTTTGGCCTTTGGGGCCTAGTTAGATCCACCAGACCCTAACCCCACCCCTGTCATAGATGCACAAGCCAGTTCTCCACTCCAACCCCAATCTGGTGAAATGGGAAGAGAACCATATTTGACCCATTGTTCCTGGGGAGGGGGGAAACCTGAAATGAAACTTTGCACTACATAGAAATATAGTGTTATAAGTCTGGCGGGTCAGTCTGGATGATACCTGTGGGTCCCCTCCAGGCCTGTGATCCTGTACCTAGTAAGGTTTAGAGTCTAGTAGAAGAGGCTGTTGAACCAGTTTCTTTGTAAGATAATGGCCTGAGTTTGGCCAGTTGAGTACTGCCATGCACATGTCCAAAGAGGCTGCTCTGTTGCCATAGAGACAAACGGGTGGACCTTTTCCCACCTCACCTGCCTGAATGCCACCTCCTCCTAGGATGGAGAACAACAGGCCAAGGGGAACATTATGTGAGGGTTGGGGAGAAAGTTTTTGATTGCTGCTGGAAGCTGGAGATACATAGACATGCCTTGATCTGTTCTTGACCCAAAACTGTGAGTTTGAGGCTTCCCTGGAATTCAATGAGGAAGCAAGATCTGGTGGGGTGTTGGTGCTACGAGCCCTTCCATCCTTTGCTCAGACTGTATACATGTGTAAATAAAACCATATACCTTAAAGACACCACCATCTCCACTGACCTTCATTCTCAGGAAACCAAACCCCAGGCAAGTGCAGGTACCTCCGGAGTCTCTCACTGCTTGGAGATTGGGGTCCTGATAGCTGCAGATCAAATCTCTATTAAAGGACCAGCAAGAGAGGTGCAGTTAAAAAGATAGTCCCAGAAGCTGAGGTCAAAACACAGAGTTGCCTTCCTGCTTCATGGCTTGCCCATCTGTGTCCAAAGGCAACTGGTGAGATGTAATTGGAGGCCGGATGTTGTGATGAGAGGATATGTCTTTTTGCAGTCACAGATGGTCGAGATCAGCCTTCTCCTGAGACTGAGGTGATGGTGACCTCAGCCCTTCTCCTGCTAGAAAGAAGAAGTAAGTTTTTGTGCGCCCTTTGTCGATGGAAATAAAGCTTCATCAGAGATGTAGAAATCTGCAAATAAGAGATTGAGAGAGCTGGAGGTTGAGGGGACGGTCATGGGAAGGTGTTTATTTCAGACAATGTGAAAACAGACCCAGGAGCAGGAAGGATGAAGCCCTGGTGTTTCCTCTCTCGTCCCATAACATCCGCTTTGTGTCCATATAAGCGAGAGGGAACCTGAGCACTCCTGGTGTTGTTGCACTACGATTCCCATCAGCCCCAGCAAGTGTGGCCAGCAGACAAGGATGATGGGAGTTGTAGTTCAGCGACACACTTAGAGCCACAGCCCCACCCCCAATAGTCCAGCTTTCCCTGTCCCAGCAACCCCTATTTCTCAGTCCTTGGTAAACCACTGCCCCCGTTTCCACCTCCATACATTATGCTGGTGTGAGTTGCTAGCGCTGAACTTTCTCCAAGTCCCAGTCCCTACTCTCTGCATCTCTGAAAGAGTGGGAGGAGGCGGCGGGTGCATATTGTCTGCTGTGCACACAGTTGTCTAAGTTTGTGCATGGACACTGAGGCCCCTTGCTTAGAATCATAGGCATAGAATTATAGAGTTGGAAGTGGGGCTTGAGAGTCATCTAGTCCAGCCCCCTGCAATGCAGGAATATGCAGCTCTCCCATACAGGCATCAATCTTGCAACCTTCGCATTATTAGCACCACTCCCTAACCAACTGAGCTATCCAGCAGCTATTGATACAGGCTGTTTCTAAAACAACAGAATTCATGAGGGTCAAGGCCCCCTTGCCAGTACTCTTGCCACTCTCTGAAAAAGTGAAACAGGGGAGAGAGAAAAACCAGGAGCCAGAATGTCCACAAGGTCCCAAATCAAAGGAAAAGTGGACGTGGGGGATGAGTTGCATGGAGTTGTAGAGTTGCAAGGGATCCCGAGGGCCATCTGGTCCAATTCCCTTGCAATGCAGGGATCTCTGCTAATGTCTCCCTGACAGATGGCCACCCAACCTCTGCTTAAAAACCTCCAAGGAAGGAAAGTCCACTACCTTCCATAAGTCACTCCGGCCTTTTCTCCCCTTCCATTTTCTGACCAGCAGGTGGTGGCATACGATTAGCAAACGGGAACAGCAGTTGCCAAGGGCGGGTGGAAGTCCTGTACGGGGACTCCTGGGGGACGGTCTGCGACGACGACTGGGACTTCCCCAACGCCCAGGTGGTCTGCCGGCAGGTGGGCTGCGGCTCGGCGGTGGTGGCCACCGTGCTGGGCTACTTCGGCTACGGCACCGGACCCATCCTCCTGGACAATGTGGACTGCGCCGGCACAGAGACTGACCTGTCCGACTGCTTCAACCTGGGCTGGGGGCAGCACAACTGCGGGCACCACGAAGACGCTGGCGTCATATGCAGAGGTGAGAGGGACAGGGGGCAAGGAGGGGTTGTGGTTTCATCGTAGGGTTGGAAGCCCCCCACCCCCAAGGGTGATCTAGTGCAACCCCCTGCTGTGCAGGAATCACAGCTAATGAATCCCGGACAGGCAGCTCTCCAAAACCTCCAGTGGATCAGAGAATTTTGGGAGCTAGAAATGACCTGGTGTTATAAAATGTAAACAGCACAGGTTCCTCTGGGATGCCTCCAAGCTGTCAGTCTTTTGCAGGAGGGAGTTGTGTGTTTATCAGAATCTTAGTTCTGCGTGATTAAAGGGGACCAAAGTTCTCCAAAGCACAACAAATCCACATAAAACACACACACAGAGAGAGCAGACTTTTTTGTGGTGTGGAAAACGACTGAGGAATAATGCACTGAAAAGTGTGGAATGAATGTATGATTAACAGCAAGACATGTAAACAGCTCATGAGGGAATCAGGACAATTGCTCCTTGTCACAGGCGCCACCTTTTAAAAATAAAATAAATGCATGGTAGGAAGTTGGACTAGAATAGATGGCCCTTCCAACTCTCCAGTTCTCTATGAAGTCAGTGTTTTTCTTTCTAAATAAACTTTCAAGGTTGGGTATTTTATTGTCTTGTTCCACCATTCCTCCAAGGTGCTCAAAGCGGCATGCATACTTCCTGCCCTATATTATTCTCACAACAATCCTGTGAGGTGGATTAGGCAGAGAGGCTGTGACTGACTCCAAGGTCCCTCAGTGACCTTCCTGGCTAAGTGGGGTCTCCCAGGTCCTAGTACAGGTCCCTGAACCCCAGTTTTCCAGGTCCTAGTACAACTCTAACCACTACACTGCACTTCCCAGTGCCTTTCTGTGTGATGTGTGTGGGGTGCGTGTCTCTATGCTGTTAAATGTACCCCTTTATTTTTACCTGGTCCCAGGTGCAGAAGAATCTGGAGATCTCTTCCAAGAAGACCCTTTTGCCACCACCACATCAACCACCACACGTCCCAAGGATGGTATGTGGGGCACAGGGCCTCTAGCTCCCCGCTTGCTGACTCTCAGCTGAAACCCCTGGTGTTTGGCAGGAACAGGGCAAGAGGCTGCTCTAGGGCAAGATTTCTGAGGGGGCAGCACTATGGTCACAGAAGAGGGGTTGTCTTTTCTGAGTACAGCCTTCCATGTTACAGCCCTTCAGGTATTTGAAGATGGCTATCATATCTCCCTCTCAGTCTTCTCTTCTCCAGACTAAACATACCCAACTCCCTCAAACATTCCTCACAAGGCTTGGTTACCAGACCCTTCATCACCTTGGTCTCCCTCTCTGCCTGCCTTCCAGCTTGTCTATGTCTTTCTTGAACTGTGGTGCCCAGAACTGGTCCCAGGACTCCAGGTGGGATCTGACCAAGGCAGAATAGAGCAGGATTATGACATCCAGTGATCTAGACATTATATGTCAGCTGATGCAGCCTGGAATCACATGAGGTGCTTTTGCTGCTGTATCGCACTGTTAACTCATGTTCAGCCTGGGGTCTACTAAGAGCCCTGGACCCTTTTTGCATGTATTACTGGTAAGCCAGGTGCCCCCCCCCCATCTTATATTTGTGCATCTGGTTATTCCTGCCAAAGTGCAGAACCTTACATTTGTCCCTGATGAAATTCATTTTGTTAGTTTTGGCCCAGTTTTCCAATCAGCTAAGGTCATCCTGAATCCCGATTCTGTGTTGTGCAGTATAAGCTTTTTTAAAAAACACAGTATTGTGATGGATGAGGTGCCTTTGCTTGATCAAACAGAGCAGTGGCCCACAAAAGTTGAACCCCCAGGCCTGAAAATTGGACAGGTATTCCCTTGCTTAGCTTTACACATACATAGAAAATAAGTCACATTCTCAGAGGGAAAGCGTGCCTGTGTTATTCGAGCTGGATGCCTGATTCAGCGGGAATAAGAAGGTACCTGCTCTCTATCGGGCTCGCTTGAGGCTGAGTTTTTCCTGCACAAGCATTCTTGACACGTCCTTAATACAGTCTGAGTAAGCAGATTCTCCTAATATCCTTAATGCACTCCGAGTAACAGGAATCAGAAGATTTCCCTTACGGTAGGTGGGGGAACAGATTTGCATAAAGATGCCGGAGAAATTATTCACAGCCAGAACAGTGAACCGTCTAGAGCTGCGGTGGACAGACTCCTCTTTGGAGGAACTCTAAGCTTGTGCAGAGCGCATTATTATTATTATTATTATTATTATTATTATTATTCAAAAAAAACTATTCATTTTATAACACAAATGAACAACACAAACAGGAAAGCAAACAATACAAACAGACTCTTTTCTTATTCTTATTTTTTCTAAACATTGTTAGGTGGGCTTCCCCAAGTCCCCCCATCTGATTTTCATTTTACCTCATCTTTAGCAGTTTACATATATCATAATTTCTAACCATTTTTTTAATCATACTTACTTTAACTATAAAAACCTTCACATTTTATCACTTGCAAATAATACTGTTTTAAAATACCCTATCTTCTACTTCTAACCCTACAGCCTAAATCCACTTCCAAAGCTATTCTAAGATTTAAATATTAACATTTTTTCAAATACTCCTTAAACTTCTTCCAATCTTCTTCCACCGTCTCTTCTCTCTGGTCTCGGAGTGTCCCGGTCAGTTCGGCAAGTTCCATATAGTCCATCATCTTCCTCTGCCATTCTTCTATAGTTGGTAAATCTTGTTTCTTCCAATTCTTCGCTAGCAATATTCTCGCAGCTGTTGTGGCATACAGAAAAAGAAGTACCATTGTGCAGAGCGCATTATTGTCTCAGCTGAGAACCAACAGGGAAAACTGGGTGGTGCCGGTGGCACAGCCATTGAGTTGGTGGGGCACAGATTTGTGTGTTTTTTTGGGGGGGGAGCTTCAGTTAAGTCTTGTGACACCCCCCCCCCCCATGTTTCCCCATTTGCAGGCTTCCTCCGTCTGGTCAATGGGAGCCACCGCTGCGAAGGGCGGGTGGAGATGTTCTACCTGTCTCAGTGGGGGACGGTGTGTGATGACGCTTGGGACCTCAAGGATGTGAAGGTGGTGTGCAGGCAGCTGGGCTGTGGGGGGGCCTTGGCCGCCTGGGGGGAGGCCCGCTATGGCCAAGGGATCGGCTACATCTTCCTCGACAACCTCAAGTGCAAAGGTGACGAAAGCTCCCTGCTGCGCTGCTCTCACATCCGCTGGAATGTGCACAACTGCGACCACTCGGAAGACGCGGGAGCTCTCTGCAGGCTCCTGTGATGCGCCAGAAGGTATGGTCTGAGCCAGGCCCTGATCCAGGCAAGGGCAGGCATGCGCTTCCCCTGTTCCCGAGGAGGCTTGCATGCAGCTTATCTGCTGGGGTTGATGGGTAGGGGTGCTACCTGAGAGAGCTGGCTAGGAACCAGACGAGGAGACGTCCAAAGGGTCATTGGCGGGGTGTGTGGGTCTGCTTGGGGGAATCCAGCTTCTCCTGCACCTCCTCCTTGACCTCAGGTTCCAGGTCTAAGCAGGGGTGGATCCTGACAGTCAACTCTTGCCTGTACTGCAGCGCCACCAGAGCTGCGAGTGGCCACAGGGTGGTATTTCAAGTCCACGTGGATCAGGTGACTTGCCTGGTTGCTAAGCAACGCCCCACCCCCATTTCAATAGGGACAGAATTAACCCTTAAGGTACAAACGGAATGACCTGTGCCGCTGCACTTCCAACACAATCGGCTATAGGATTTGGGCTGTGCAATTAAATTGGACTTGTCCAATTGGACTTGTCTTAAATTGGACTTAATACAAATAACTTGTATGAAGTTATTTATTTGAAAAGTCAAACATAAATGCATTAAAAATAGATAAATAAATATATAAATAAATAACGGATTAATGCAGAAACAGGGTGGGATGGATTTATGAGTGAACCTAAGGCTGTGAATGGATGGATTAAAATGGAAAAAAACCCCACAAAAACTTGATTTCAGTAGGTGCTGTTCGGCAGAAATATGCCAACAGGCTAGAACTTCTCAGAAAGCAGCACTCCTATTTTAGAATACTGTGACTCTCAACTCATGCTGGGGTCACGTTCTGGGGATAATGCATAAAGCCAAAAATCGCGTATTGTGTTTTCAGTGGCAGGTGGGGTTTCCAAAATCCTTTCCCCCGGTTCACCTCCCCCTTTCCACTGCCCCGTTAAATTTTTTTTGGGGGGGGGGGCAAGTGCATAAAGCTGAATGCGTGCAAGTTAAATGTGCCTAAGTTGTGAGTTGCCTGTGGCCATATCATCTGAAGAGCCTTTGCAAAAATGTAAAATGAAGCTACCTATTTAAAAATAAAGTGGATTCCCAAGCATTTGCAAAGGAACCATCAGCCCCTGTCAGACAGACAGGACCAGCCACAGGTCTAGGATTGGAGGCGGCGGACGCCTTTGAGTCTGGCTACCTTCCCGCTCTCTGTTTTAAACAATAAGCTTGTGTCGGGAGCGGTTCTTGCCTCATCTCAAATTAACTGGACAAAATGGGCCCTTCCTCTTTCAGACGGGTGTCGCCAGCCCTCGCAAGGACCGTGCTCCAGCTGTGGGAGTCTCAGCTTCCTCCGACGGTGGCTGAAACCTTCTCGTTCCAATGGTGCCTTTGCAGCTTTTGTGTGTGCGTGTGTACACATGTGTAAATCTCTGTATAAAAACTGGTGTACGTACCTGACATAGAGAGCACCCTCTACCCCACTGCTGCAGCCAGGAAGACTGCTTTTCGCTCGTTGCCTCAGGGGGTGGAGGACCCTTTTCATCCCGAGGGCCGCATTCCCTTGTGGAGTAGTCTGCCAGGGGCCAGGTACCGGTGGTGGGGCAGGGCACTGACAAAAGTGGGGGGACGGACACAAAGGACAGGATTCTTTCCTTTGTCCAGCAGGCTGTGTTCCAATGGTGCACAAAACCTGCCAGAGGTTTCTACACCTTTGCATGTACATTTCTCCACCATCCAGCGAAGCAAGCGGTCAGTTCATGGCTTAAGGACACATTTCAGCCAGGAAAAAGCACCTGAGGAGGGAGCGGAGCAGGCCTGAGGCACTGCGGAGAGATGTAGCGGGAGTCCGAGGCCACACTCACAACACCATCCATTGAAAGCACTCTTTAACACCTCTTCAAAGAGTCATGGCTTCCCTCAAAGAATTCTGGGAGATGGAGATGGAGTTCATTCAGGGTGCTGGAAGTTGTTAGAAGATCCTTATTGTTCTCAGACCCTCCAAGGGTCCCTATTTCCCAGGACAGTCTTAAATTAACAGAAGCCATCCCAGAATCATCCCGGAATGTCCCACTTTTCCTCAGGACGTCCCTATTTTCATCAGAGGAATGTTGGAGGGTATGCACCATTAATGAGTCATGGTTCCCAAAGTGGTTTAACGGTCAATCCCTCTTCATGGGTAACTGGGAATTGTGTCTCTGTGAGGAAAATGGGGGCCACCTAATAATTCCCAGCACCCTGAACAAACAACAGCTCCCAGAATTCGTTGGGGGAAGCCATGACTCTTTGAGGTAGCATCATAATGCTCTCTGTGAAGGGAATTGGAGGGTATCCTGACAACTCTCTGCACGCTTTACCAGCTACAAACTTCCCCCAAAGAAAACTGGGAGCTGTAGTTTGTTAAGGGTGCTGGGAGTTGTCAGGAGACCGCTAATGCCCTCACAGAGATACATACCCCAGAGCTCCCTTTGAAGAATATTTTTATTAATTTTCCAATAAAAACATCCAATTAACATCTCCAATCATAATCCAATTAAAATAAAAAAACTATTATTATTTTTTATTGAAGAGGGGTTGATTGTTAAGCCACTATGGGCTGGCCCAAGACATTTTGTCACCTGAGGCAAACCACCAAATGGCACCCAATTCCCTGCCAGGGAAGGAGGGGAAGAAGGGGTGAGTCAAGATCTACATCAGGAACAAGGGGGGTGGGATAAAGATCTATATCAGTATCTTCTGCCCCTGTGGATCCTGCCGCCTGAGGCGGTTGCCTCACCTGGTCTCATGGGAGGGCTGGCCCTTACTATGGGAATTGTAGCACTGTGAGGGGAATAGGCACCTCCTTAACAAACTACATCTCCCAGGATTTGATGGAGTTGAAACCATTTTATCAGGAATAATCTCTAACATTCATTCAGAATGAATAGAAGAAGGGAAAACACCAGAAATTTGTCTTTGCAACAGCAAAGGAAAGGAGATGCTGGAGACTGAACCTGAGAACTTCTGCATGCGAAGCAACGGCTCTACCACGGAGCCCCAGCATTGCAGGGGGTTGGACTAGATGACCCTTAGGGTCCCTCCAACATGTCAATTCTGCGATTCCCCTGAAATGAAGAAAGGGTTAAAGCCCCTTTGCAGTTTTGGGTGCTCCGAATCTATGGAGGGAGAGAAAAGAAACATGCCTGTAAGCTCCGCTTTCCTCTTCTTAATGCTTATTTAGAATATCCAAAGCTAAGCAGACACTTATCCTCCTTCCAGGGAGCAACATGCAGGCTCAGCGGTGGAATTATCATTCCATTCAGTTTATGAAACACCTTCCAGGCGAGTCTCAATGTGATTTGCAAACCAGCCATGAAAACAACGGAAAATGGTTTTTTTAAACAGTACAAACAAATAACTAAAGAGAGGTCTTAAAAAGCCACATGCCTAAGGCAGAGAGCTTTCCATCCATCTGGATTGTTTCTGGAAAGCGCAGATAGAGGGCGCCAATGAGAATTCTGTTCCACAGAAGCAGGGGCCGCTACGTTGAAGGCCCTGCTGCAGTGCAGGCTTTTGAGATCTTTGACACTTGCAGGAGAGCGACCCATGCTGGGTATGTAAGGGATAAGGCGGACCCTCAAGTCACCAGGTCCTGAAACAGTGTAGGGACATATATGTCAGTACCTTGAAGTCGGCCCCATGGCAGACTGGCAGCCGATGCGAATTCCGCAAGCAAGGTGTTATAAAGAGGCGGGAGTTTGCCCCCCGCAAGCGATCTATAGCCCTCCTCTTCTGCAGCCCCTGGATCAACCTGAGTAATCCATGATTACTCAGAAGCAAGCCCCTTTCAGGTACCCAAGACTTACTGCCAGGTAAGTGGACTACAGCCTTATTCATTAAAAAATAAAAAAAAATCCTCCTTAACGTTTGGTGCTGGGTTCTCCACCCCCCGCTCCTCCCAACCCACATATAAGAAAGCATTTCCATTGTGTGTAGAACTTAATTGCTTTTCAGTCACCCAATGTAAGCCAAGTCTGCGGCAAGAAATGGCTGCCTTAGCAATAGGTAAACTGAGCCAAAGGGGGGGGGGGAGAGGAGAGAAAGGGGGATTGTTGCTCAAAGTGCAGGATTGGCTCAGAATAAGGGAAAAGCAAAGCCCCCAGCCATGTAAATATATGTAATTTGGGTGGGGAGGGAACATGGGAAGGGGAAAAGGAGGGGGAGTATTTGTATAATTCTTTTGTTAATATTTTAGTGTGCATATTCCAGGATGTCATTTTTTTCCTTATATGTTCTTTTTGAATAAATAAAAGCCCTTTCAAAACTCTCTCTTGCTCGGTTTCTCTCTGTTTAAAGACACAGTGTGTGTTCACGTTAGCGTTATTTTAGGTTTTGTCATGTCTGTATCACATCTTTCTTTCTAAGGAGTTCAAAATGGCATGCATGCTTCTCTCTCACCCCACAACAACCCTGTGAGGTAGGCTTCAAAGCAGTGACTGGCCCAGGGTCACCCAGGGAGCTTCATGGCCGAGTAGGGATTTGAACCCTGGACTCTACCAGGTTTCTAGTCTGACACACTAACCACTGCACCACACTGGGTCTCTCAGCACAGAGCACGAGGAAGTTGCGGTCCTCCCGCCCACATTTCAGAGCTCTTTAGTTATTTATTTATTTAATTTATTCATTTCTATCCCACTTCTTTCTCTGAGAAGCTCAAGGTGACAGACATGGTTTGCCTGTCCTTATTCCGTCCCCACAACAACAACCCTGTGGCAGATAGAAGACTTATTCACGCAGCGCATAGTTATACTTTGGAACTCCCTCCCACAGGAGGCAGTGATGGCTGCCATCTTGGATGGCTTTAAGAGAATTAGACAGATTCTTAGAGGAGAGGGCTTACCATGGGAGGGCTTAGCTCATACCCTCCAGCATTTCTCCAATAAAAATAGGGACGTCCTATTTAATAATAATAATAATAATAATAATAATAATAATAATAATGATGATGATGATGATGATGTTAGTAGTTATGCCCTGCCCATCTGACTGAGTTGCCCACACTACTCTGGGCACCTTCCAACATATATAAAAACCTAAGAAAACATGAAACATTAAAAAACCTTCCTTATACAGGGCTGCCTTCAGATGTCTTCTAAAGGTTGTATAGTTACTTATCTCTTTGGCTCAGGGGTCGCTTAACTCCATGCCCTCCAACAATTCTCTGATGAAAATTCTCTTTATTCAATTTGTCACCCCTGCTGAGGGGCTTCTGCCACCTGAAGCAGCAACCGCACCTACCTCATGGTTGGGCTGGCTCTGTCCCCCCACCCAGCTACCCTCTACCCCAGGCACCCCCAAATTCAGCCCTCCAGATGTTTTGGGACTACAACTCCCATCATCCCTAGCTAACAGGACCAGTGGTCAGGGATGATGGGCATTGTAGTCCCAAAACATCTAGAGGGGTGAGTTTGGGAATGTCTGTTGTACCCCCAGCAGAGGCCAGGGACATCCCTGATGGAACCTTCTGTGCCCACCTTAATCAGCCCCTTTTATGCAGACAGCTCAGATCTGCCTGGATCAATAGCATCGACCGGTTCCTGCTTCATCATCTCTTAGGAGGAAACGGTGGCCCAGAAGACAGAGAGGGAGATGAATATTTCACGAAGTCTGAAGCAGAACCGGAGGTTATTTTCGGGCTGGATTTACAGCCTGTCCAGAGCAAGGCACAGGCAGGCAAGAGGGAGGGGGGCTTAGACGAGGACAAAACGATCTATCCTCCCAGGAGAAGTGGCAACGCAGCCAGGAAAAATTGGAAATGGGGAGGGGGTCTGCAGTTGGGGGCAGAAGGCTCCCTGGAGCCTTATTTTAGGACACAGTGGTTTTATATGCTCAGGGAGCAGGACACAAATCACGGCTCACCACCACTCAGAGCTAGTTAACCCCACCCTCAAAAATTCATGGACAAGACCTGGCAAACACTCATATTCTTGTAATTCCACCCCCCCCCCCGACACCGCTTAAGATTCTCCTCCATCTCCTGCATGGGGCAGTCATTTACTGTCTCCATGTTCCTGAAGCATGCAGCAGAGAATTATTAATTTTGTTGATAAAGAAATACGACTTAAATGCAGGTTAAAAAAAAGAGTGAAAATTGTGGGCAGGGTGTTTCAACCCAGAGACTGGCTGACAGACTGCCTCCTTTCCTGAGGGGGGTTAAGATCAACAGTAGGTATCTCCACTTTCAGAAGTTATGGGGTGCTGGCGTACCAGAAAAGAGCCTTCTCTGTGGCCGCCCCAAGTTGTAGAATTCCCTCCCCACAGATGGTGCTTTTAGCACTTTCATTACACAGCTTTTGTCTCTCGCTCTAACCACTACACCAACAAACCCTCCAAGTGTCCCTGTTTTCTAGGGACATTCCCGGATTTACAGAAGACGCCCCAGTTTCTGATTTGATCTTGGAATGTCCCACTTTTCCTTCGGACGTCTCTATTTACATAGGAGATATGTTGGAGAGTGTGGAGTTATCTGATCCCTGAGCCATCTGAAGGCAGCCGTGTATCGGGAAGTTTTCTTAATGTTGAATGTTTTCTTATGTTGGAAGCTGGCTGGAGTGACTGGGACAACCCAGTCAGTTGGGTGGAGTATAAATAGGAATAATAATAACAGCAATACAATGATAGAATAAAGGTAAAGGGACCCCTGACCATTAGGTCCAGTTGTGAACGACTCTGGGGTTGCGGCACTCATCTCACTTAATTGGCCAAGGGAGCCGGTGTACAGCTTCAGGGTCATGTGGCCAGCATGACTAAGCGAACCAGAGCAGTGCACAGAAACACTGTTTACCTTCCCGCCAGAGCGGTACCTATTTATCTACTTGCACTTTGACGTGCTTTTGAACTGCTAGGTTGGCAGGAGCAGGGACTGAGCAACGGGAGCTCACCCCGTTGTGGGGATTCGAACCGCCGACCTTCTGATCGGCAAGTCCTAGGCTCTGTGGTTTAACCCACAGCGCCACCCACATCCCAATAATAGAATAGGACGTCCCTATTTTCATTGGAGAAATGTTGGAGATATGCACCAAATCCTGGCTCCATGGTGATCATCGCTGCCTCTTTTGGTAGCTAGTGCTCATCACTGCCTCCTGTGGGAGGGAGTTCCATAGTTTAACTAAGAGCTGTGTGGCCTGACATGAGACCTTAGGGTGAAGGGTGGGTTAATAATAATAATAATAATAATAATAATAATAATAATAATAATAATAGATGTAGGACTTTGCCCATGGCTGTCTTGCTAGCTGCAGCTGGTGCCTCTGAGCCTCCTCCTCCTCTCTTCTCCTTGCATTCCTGCTGCAGAGCTGTTAGTAACGCAGGCCTGCTATTTTAAGGAGCTGCAGAGTCACTGGAGCAATCAGCACCTCAGGTTTCCAAAGCATAGCTGGCTCCATCGCTGCCGCTTCTCAGAAGCCAAGAGCCTTTTTGGCATGTGGCCATGGCGAGGTTTCTCGCACGGAGAATCCTGCGCACTGGGAGCGGAAGCTTTTGAAAGCTACCTGGACCTGTCTGGCCCCAGACATTCTGCTGCTTGCGGGGCTGGGCAAAAAGTTGCCTGCCCCGCCCTGTTCCACGCATAGAGCTCTGACCTGATTGGTGATGGGAACGGCGTCTTCCATTATGCCTGCGGTTGTCAGGTCTGGAGCATCCCAGGCCTTGAGGTTTCAGAGCCCAAACCTAAGACCTAGCAGTGGGTCCTGCTGATGCCATTGAATCTATGCAATAATATGCAGAGATAGAGGTTTATTGGGAGAGGCTGGCCTGAGAGTCTATGCAATAATTTGCAGAGAAGGAAGTTAATTGGGAGAGAGGAAGAGGGTGGCCTGAGAGTCTATGCAATAATTTGCAGAGATGGAAGTTAATTGGGAGAGAGGAAGAGGGTGGCCTGAGAGTCTTTGCAATAATTTGCAGAGGTGGGAGTTAATTGGGGGAGGGGAAGCAGAGGTGCACAAACCCCCTCCCCAGAGAATCTATGCAATTGCATCTGGGTCCTGCCGGGCTGCATGCACAATCTTCTTTAAAACCCTAACCACACCAGCAAGCAGCAGGGGAGATTAGATGGTACTTGACAAGTCATGTGACACATACTCAGTTCCATCTTCCAGTACTTTTATGCCATGCCCTGTATTCTGCCCCTCCCCGTCAACATCTGCCACCTGAGGCACCTGCTTCACTGCCTAATGCTTGAGCCAGGCCAGCATGTGGAGCATCTCAGAACCTGCTTGCAGCCATTAGGCAAGCAATGTTATAGCAGAACCTTGAGCATGGGCAGAGTATATTTATCCCACAGGGCTGCTGCTAATGATCATACATTTGGAGTGAGGCCAATGGGCTTTCAGGGCAGAGGGTATGCTTCCTTTGGGTGTTCCTCAGCCTCAGTGTCACTTCTTGTTGTTGTTGTTGTTGTTGTTGTTGTTGTTGTTGTTGTTATAAAAAGTGAGTGATTGAGCATCCTTAGCTATGGTGTTGCCAGCCAAATGCCAGAGCTGCCTCCACATTTTGTGCTCTAACTTTCTTCAGAAATGTCAAGGTAGTACACACACACACACACACACACACACACACACACACACACTTGTTTTAACTGTGTTTATATCTGATTTTATTATATTGTCAATCAGTATCTGTACATGTGAGAGAATGTTCCTTAAAGTTTTTACACTGACGGTATGACTTCCAGTACATTACTGAACTGGGACTTTTCTCCATCTCTGGTAAGAACGCCCACAAGATTGCTTTCTTCTGTAATAAAATTCAACAGGAGATATCAAATATTACTAAAGCACATATTAACATTTCTCTCCAGTTATCCCTCCTAAATAGGTTGGGCAGAAACCATGAATATGTTTTGCCAAAAGGAACTTTTGACATGGATGCTGGTGGCTGCCAAGATCTCTATGGTACAACCATGGAAATCATTAAAAAAAATCTGAATATATCCATATGCTATAAAAATATTGGTAATTAAGTTATTCCCCCCTCCCCCCAGTTTATACATTATGAGTCTCTAAGGGACAGGAAGACTCGGATAATTTCTACTCAGTATAGTGGGATTTTAATTCCTACAGTTTTGTTTCAGATTTATAGGTATGCATCCCTCACACCATCTAAAGAAATACAGTGGTATCTCGAGTTAAGTACTTAATTCATTCTGGAGGTGCGTTCTTAACCTGAAACTGTTCTTAACCCGAGGTACCACTTTAGCTAATGGGGCTTCCTGCTGCTGCCGCGCCGCCAGAGCACAATTTCTGTTCTCATCCTGAAGCAAAGTTCTTAACCTGAGGTATTATTTCTGGGTTAGCGGAGTCTGTAACCTGAAGCATATGTATCCTGAAGCATATGTAACCCGAGGTACCACTGTATGGTTATCATTAGTTTTGATTAGGAGTTATAATTTAGTATGTTTAGGTTTTGTATGCCCTGCCTTCAGTTCGACATTTTATTGAATTTCTGTTATTGTATACTTGTCTCTGCAGTTGAAAACTAAAAAAAAAGAAAAGATTTTTTTAAAAAAGAAAAGAACATGAACATTTTATTTTATTTTATTTTAGACTACAGTATTTCGTTTTTGAAATTAGTTAGGTGGTTTACAACAAATACATATAAAACCATACAGCAGAAACGTATAAAAAAGATGAAAATAGTCATCAGTTAACCATTATGAAAAGATGTATTCTTAATTGCCTGCATAGGCCTGGCAGAATAGAAAAGTTTTCAGCAGGTGTTTAAAAGTTAAAAGAGAATAATCATAATGACAATTTTTAATTTCTGCCCTCCTCGGCTATAAAATAAAATAAAATTGGCTTGAGTGTCCTGAATTCAATGCAAGAGAACAGAATAGCACAGCCCCCAACCTAGGAAGCAGAATTAGCAATTCTGTGCTCACCACAAACTTAGCTAAACGATGGTTCCCAAGGTATAATTTGTTAATTTTCTGTTTATATGTACTCAGTTGATACATCTTGCACTTCCATAAACGTCCACACTGAGAGCACCTTGCAGACACTGGAAATCATATCAACCAATTAAAACAATGCCTCCTGAAAGAACACAAAACAAAACCTAATGAGCAAAATGGCAATTAAACTCATGAAACAATTATGCCGTAAAACAGTGGCGTTCGACTAGCACAATATTAAAAACCACAGGCCTGTAAACATGAAACGCCTGCTTCAATAGATGGCTTTTCTAAGGTTGTCTAAATCGGAAAACAAAACAAGACAGAAAGTTGTGTGGTGTTTCCGAGGACTCACCTTTTTGAAGCCCAAGGGCCACATTACCATCTGGAGAAACATCCTGGGGGCCGCATGCTGGTGGTGGGCGGGGCCAGATGAAAATGTGGGCGGAGCAATGCATGTAAACATTACTTTTGCACAGGAAACTAGTTTCTACATGCACTCTATACTTCATCTGAGCCTGCAAAATGCATAATTGGAATTTAAGGACATGTTCCAGTTAGATCAAAACACTTAAGGAGGGGACAATGTGTGGGGTGGGGCTTTTGGAGGCTCTCTAGGGACCAGACCGAGAGACCTGGAAGGTCACATTTCACACCCTGGGCCTCAGGTTCCCTCCCTCTGGCAAAAGCTTTCCTGAACTGTGGTCCACATCATCAGAGCAGAGGCAGATTTTGGTAATAAAGGCGCCTTGAGCGAGGACAAAATTTGGCACCCACCCATACCCCCCCTTATTTTTTAAAAAAATATCCTTTGGCACACCTGTGTCAGGGCAGGTATCAGGAGCAGGTCAGAAATGACTCACACGGTGTCAGCGAAGGCAGTTATGAGGACTGAAGGTCCCTGCCTTCCCACAGCTCCCCTAGTCTCCTCCTCCCCCAGCTCCTTCCCAAATGATCTGAGATTACGACACCTTGTCTGTTTTTGCTCTGTCCTCTTCATACCCCTTCTGGTTCTAAGAGCCAGAAACATCTGGAGGCTCAAATACCTGTCACAGTTGTTGAATGGTTTCTTTAAATGTAAAGGTTCATCATTGTTCCACCTAATGTGTATGTCTTTAAGGGGCCAGAGCAAGGGCCAGAGCAAGATAACGAGACCCAGCTTTACAGCTGTGAAACATAGCAGGTGCTGCTGAGTTGCATTGATTAAGGTGTGTCAGCATTTGCATGTAGTATATAAGGAGCAGCACCTAGCTCTCCCATTACCCTGGGGGTTGGGTTGGTGGTTGGGTCTGGTTTGTTGTTAATGTATTTAGTGTATAAGGAGTTTTTGTTTTTTGTAATTAAAACCTTGTTTAAGTTATTTTTAAGCCCCTTTCTTTTTAATGCATGGTCTCCCCAGCAAGCTCTCTGCAGCGCTACCATACTGCAAATAGCCAACATTATAGGTTGCAGTTTACATCAAGTATTGAGCTGCTGTCGGTTCTGTCACCTCCTTCGGGCCAGCCTGCAAAGGCCCTGCACTACAGTGGTACCTCGGGTTACATACGCTTCAGGTTACAGGCTCCGCTAACCCAGAAATAGTGCTTCAGGTTAAGAACTTTGCTTCAGGATGAGATCAGAAATCATGCAGCAGCAGCAGGAGGCCCCATTAACTAAAGTGGTGCTTCAGGTTAAGAACAGTTTCAGGTTAAGTATGGACCTCCGGAACGAATTAAGTACTTAATCCGAGGTACCACTGTACACAGAAAATTTCTGCTGGGCAGCACAATGAGGATGCAATGGAGGCAGGAAAGTACTGTATGCCTTCTTTGCTGCCTTCACTGCCACTAGGTAGGCCCAATGTTGAGCCCTCACCAGTGTTCGATTGCATTCGACCGGAGTTTTCCTCCACTCGTGTCGGAGCCGTCTCCCAGTTTGTTTCCTCACCCTAAACTTTGGAGCATGCCAGGGGGGCAATAGGGCTCCACGAAGCAGGAGAGGGAGCTCAGCTGCGATCGTGTCAATGTCCTGAGCCATTCAGATGTTCCAGAGGTCGGTCAGGGCTTCGACAGGAGCGCCACTCATATCAGCTAGAAAATCCCCCAGAGCCATCTGGAAACTTATCAGCCTCCGAAGGCAGACCATCCTAATATGTCCCCCACCTCTGCAGGGGGTGGGAAAGTGCTGAAAGCCTGAATCTCCACAGAAAGTGATCTGAGCATGGCAAGGGACTGGTGTCACTATCTCCACTTTCAGATCACCCTCTTCCTGCCCAGTTGAGGAAACAAGGTCTGGTGTGTGACCTGCCACATGTGTTGGGCCGATGACATGTTGGGGCAGCCCCAGGGTCGCCATGACAGCCCCTGAGCCAATCACCTTAGCATGGACATTGAAGTCCCCAGAACCAACAGTCTGGGAGTCCACAACATTGCCTCCGAAACCAGCTCTCTCAGCTCAGGGCAGGGAGACTGCTGGGCAGCAAGGCTGGTGGTAAACGAACAAAATCCCTAATCTGTCCCAACTGCCCAGTCCAGGAACGCACATTCTAGATCCCCCTCAAACTGGAGAGAGCCTAGAGAATTTCTATAGGTTACAACAGCTACCCTTTCCCTCCTCTTGAGTCTGCCCTGATGCTGTACTGAATACCCAGGTGGGCACAGCTGGGTGAGACCAAGACCCCTCTGCTCCCCCAACCCAGGTCTCAGTGATACAATTCATATCGGCCTTCTCATCCACAATCAGGTCATGGATGAGGTAGGCCTGACTCTGAGCACACCTGGCAATCAGCCACAGACCTGAGGGCTGGCTGGTAGGACCACTGAGACTTGTCAGGTTGGAGGAGGGGCTGACACATGGCACAGTCACTAACTCCCTGTGCCAAGTGCCCCTTACCCAGGCTGACCCATCCCTCACCCCATAACTCCCGCTGCCCAGAGCCACTGTGATTGGGGTCACCCCTGATCTCCCCAGCTCCTCTCTTCCCAGGCACATCCCACATCTCCTAATCTAAAAAACAACAACAACACACACAAGTTAAAAATCAGTTAATAATAATCTGTAACAGCCCAAACAACTAGGGCAACAGCTGTAGAAACCTCCAATAACGCCCCCCGCCCAAAAAAACAATACCCCAACCCAAAATCAAGGAAGGCTTTTTAAGAAATAAAACCAAGACAGTCCCAGCAAGGGAAGCCCAGGGCTTGCAAAAGCCACAGGGCAAATAAGGCGGTAGGTTGGCATTCTTGCTGTGGGTCTGGACAGCAGGATTATCCTGACCCTCTGGGTGCCGACTCAGGGCTTCTCCCCTCTTTGCTGAGTCATTCTGCGGAATCTTTTTTTCCTCTCCTCCAGACTGCAGCACTGAGCTGCTGGCTCCCGATGAAAACTAATGTGTCAGTTAATTGTTCTTTATGGCCCCGGTGCTTTCTGGCTTCATCCACACCGGATCCATCTGCAGAACAAGCGGCTTGTGAGGAGGAGGAGGAGGGGGGGGGGTTTGCAAGGAGCAGAAAGAATCCCAGAGAGAAAGAGATGCAAGGGAGAAGAGATTGCAGCACCAGGGAGGGATTCCTCTCTCTCCGCCTCCCCCTTCCTGCTTCTCCCACACCCTGCTCTCAGCAAGCCAGCAGGCCGGAGATGAAATGCAGCAGGAAATCTGGGCCAAAGAGAAATGGTTAGATCAAATCTGCTCAGTTCCTGTGGTGGCAGCGTGGTGCCTTGTTCTCAACAGAAAGTCCATCTCGTCTGTGTCTGGGCACAGCTAGGGGTGCATTCTGGAGCTCTGCAGCTTTCAGGTGTGGGGCGGCAACGGACCCAGCAGAGAGCAGCAGATAATGGGGGCAGGAGCAGACCAGCCCCAGCATCAGCACCTGGGACAGCATCCTGCCTGGGTCTTAAGCTTTTGCCAAAGGGTGGGCAAGACTGCCATGTACACGGTTACAGATTCTCAGCTTTTTAAAAGGATATTCTTTTCCACAACAGCATACTGCTTATTCACAGAGCAGCAGAAGCAGCTCCCAGGTTGCCAGGTGTCCTTGTGGGGAAGAGTCATAGCTCAGTGACAGAGCATCTGAAGGTCCCAGGTTCAATCCTTCCTGCATAACATCTCCGGTCAGGGCTGATAATTTGATGCCAAACAGATAAGCAACTCTTTGACTTTTAGAAGACATTTGAAGGCAGCCCTGTAAAGTTTTTTTATATATATAATGTCTGATATTTTATTGCATTTTTATATTTTGCTGGAAGGAGCCCAGAATAGCTGGGGCAACCCAGTCAGATGGGTGGCATATAAACAATATCCTCCTCCTCCTCATCATCATATCCCCTGTCTGAAACACTGGGAAGCTGCTGCCAGTCAATGCATGTTGAGCTAAATGGACCAATGATTTAAGTATAAAGCTGTGTTCTCACGGTTCTGTGATTTAAGAAAGATTGCAAAATGACACATCCTCTCTTGTTAAAATCAAGGCCGGCAAACTATTTCTGGTTTCTTCTCACCAACATATCAGGCACGCAGAAACACCTGTGAAGCATGGAATGGTCATGAACATAAGAAGCCCAGAGTATAAGAAGAGCCAGTGCTGGATGAGGCCAATGCCCCCCCCCCAGTCCAGCATCCTGTTCTCACAGTGGCCAACCAGATGCCCCTTCTGGAAAACCCACAAGCAGGACCCTGAGCACAAGAGCCCTCTCTCCTCCTGAGACTGCCCCAGAGTGAATGTGTTCCTCAGCAGATGGAAATGTTTCCCACCCCTGTTCATGGGCCTTGGGTCTTGTGATGTGAGATCCTTCAGCTGGAGAGGACGAGGACAAAGCATAGAACCAGGGGTGGCCTGGGATGGGCATTGGCTCTGCAGGGTTTCAGATATTAAGGACAGACCCTACTGGGAGGTGCTATTGAGGGGTTTCAACTACTGGCACTGCAAAATGGCCATTTCTCTCTCTCTCTCTCTCTCTCTCTTCCATGTCACATCCTGTCAATGGTTCCTTAGGCTGGGAAGAGCTGCTTGCCTTTGATTTACTCTGCAAGCCATGCAGACTTCCCTCAGCCGCTCCTGATTGGCTGCCGATCTCTACGAGTGCTTTTGGGGCCACTAGACAATGCACCTCCACACCCCCGTCCTCAGCCATCTCTCCAGCTCTTGCACTGCAGCAAATGCAGAGAGAGAGAGGGAGAGACAGCTGGCTTGCATTGCAGTCCTCAATTAGTATGACTTGCAAAGCAGACTGGCGATTCCACTGCAGTCTCGGGGGTTGCAAACAAGGCTTTCCAAAGCACATACACCAGGATTGCTCTGCTGCTGCTGCTGCTTGTTGCTGCTTGCTACTGCTGCCAGGATGCAGCAAGGCCCCAGCCAGCAGCCCCAGAAGATGGACATTTTACATGCACAACACAGAAAAGGACGGTGGTGGGTCCCTAGTCCTGCAGAGCCTGCAATCTCTTGCAGGTGAGAGACCTGTTTTTGACTTCCAGGGTGACTCAGGGCCCCTTACCAGGTCTTTTGTGCAAGGATGCAGATCTCCTGCACCCCCCTCATATTTTACCCCTCCCTTTTTTGCTTTGCTTCTAAGATGTTGGATCTGCTGCAAAGCTCAGTACCTCTCAGTAGCTCACCATCATCATCGTTTCTTCTTCTTCTCCTCCTCCTCCCTTCCCTCTGCTTCTGCTGCTTTGCTCACAAAGCGATATATTGAGCTAGTGTGGCATAGTGGTTAGAGTGTCAGACTAGGCCCTGGTAGAGACCAGAGTTCAAATCCCCCCTCAGTCATGAAGCTCATAGGGTGACTGGCTCACTCAGTGCAGACTACCTTGCAAGGTTGCTCTGGGGATTAAATGAGGAGGGGGAGAACCCTGTGTGCCACCTTGAGTTCCTTGGAGAAAAAGGTGGGAGATGATAGATAGATAGATAGATAGATAGATAGATAGAGGGGCTGCCATCTCTGCTCATGTTCCTTTCCTACTCCTGTTGTCATGCAAATCCAGGATTAAATGATGCAGCACAACAAATGCTCCAATGGTGACTGTATGATGACATGTTTATGTACATCTTGGTTAGAGGATCACACTAGTGTAGGGACATGTCTTGGACTTGAGGAGCCAATTCTTCCCATCCTCAACCCACAGGCCAAATTTGACAGGTCGATGAGGCCACACACCTATCAGTCATTGGACATCATTGTAACACCACCCACTGTCCCGCCCACCTGTCAAAGTTAGCTGGGGGGGGCAGGGGTCTGCCAGTCTGCCTCACCAGTGCATTCCCTGAGGGGAACGCACTGCCGATGCAAAACCCAGTAGGATCAAACCCCCTCACCATTCTGCAGTTTCACACAGTGACTTCAGTCGGTTGACAGTGGGCGTGGTTGGAAATGGCCTCATGGGCCAAATTGGACCTGCTGGCAGGCCAGAATTTGCCTGTGGGCTGGAGGTTCCCCACACCTGGTCCAGGATTCAAAGCCCCACTTAGAGATGGGGTATCCCATAATGGTCATATAGGTCTGCTCTGTCCTTCTCCCTTCCATCACATGCTGTTCCATCCATTGTACCCAATGAAATCCACCAGTAAAATACACATTCTGCATGCATCTTTTAGGGAAAACATTTGTTTTTGCATGCACATTCTATGCACTGAAAATGCGTTGCTAAATGTGGAGGGGTGCATCATCCAGCTGGGAGCTTACTGTCCTTTTGTCTGTCTTGTGAATGCCATACTGCTCTAAGTCCTCTGCAGGCTTTTATTTTGGCTTCCCTTAAGTGCGCTGTTTCACTCTCAGTTCAGCGATCGTCCCCTGGGGTTTGGCAGGGCTGAATTTCTAGGATGATTGCAGTAGGGGCGTGCCTTGAAGGTAGGTGGGCTGACAATCTCCCACCTGGTCTGTCTGGTCTCCACCTGCGATCCTGTCACCCCAGCAGCTGGCCGATTGCTGGCTGCCTCTGCACCTCCTCCTCCTCGATCATCTAATTGGGACACCGCTTTGTCACTGTTCAGTCAGCTGCACAGGAGACCCGGGTGGAGACAGATGTCCAGCCTGTTTGACACTGCATTCCCGCCATGCGCTGTGATGGTGCAGGAGGACAATTCAGCGTTGACAATTTATTTATTTAAAGAGTTTATATACTGCTTAATTGACGTCACCTCTCAGTGGCTTACAAAGATAGGATACAAACAGCAGCTAGAACTTATGAAATTGGACATCAATGCTTGCTGGAATTAGGGGGGGGGATCAGGAAGTTCCAGATGTCCAACAAGGAGGGGGCTGTCAGACCACAACTGGAAGGGAGTTCTGTAAAATTGGGCCAACAGTATTGTTACACGCCACCCCAATCAATGCGCCAGGGTGTCCCAAACCTGGGTCTCCAGCTGTTGTTGGACTACACCTCCCATCATCACTAGCTAGCAGGACCAGTGGTCAGGGGTGATGGGAACTGTAGTCCAAAAACTGTTGGTGACCCAAGTTTGGGAAACCCTGCTCTGAGCAGTGAGGAACTCCAGGATGTGCTTCCCTTGAAATGAAGGTTAGTGGAGACTGTGGCGTCTTTAGCATATATGGAGGGGCTCACAGCATTAACACCTCCATAGATCTTGCTTCCCCTTTAGGTTTCCAGAGGAGCCCCTAAGTCCAGCACGAAGCAAGCATTTCTCTGTGTCTCCGGCTTCTAACCTGCTTCCAGCTCCCCCTCCTCCATTCAGGCTATTGTTCTTCTATCTAGGATCACATGGCCACCAGGTGATTATCCAAGTGAGGAACATTAACTTGGGTGGCTTTGAAAATGGACAACTGTGTAAAGAAGCATTATCATTAAAACTGCTCGTAAAAAAGTATATCCTGTGTCTCATAATACAGTTATAAAAGGTTTGACTCTCCAGAGATCTTACAAAAACCATGGCTTATGAGCAACTGTAGTGGCATGGGGGGGATACACTTCACCAAATAATGGACCCATATAGGACCACAATGATGTATTATGGTATTATGAAACAAGGAATTTGCCTTTCCTGCAAAGCCTTTGCATGTAGATGTTCTTACTGCAGCCCTGGAAGACTCCACATGTCTGTTGCATGGACTTATGGCTGGATCCTGCACCTTAATTAGGGTGCCAGACCTCCAGGGTTTGAATTTTCAGGTGGGCAGGAAGGGTGCCACTACCAAGAAGGCCCTTCTTGGCAGTTCTCAGCATATTCCTTTTCACCAGAGAGCTGTGACCCAATTTCCCAGATATTAGATTATTTCCAGTGTTGATTTTGATGGCAGTGCAGTCCATGCATGCCTTTCTTAAAAGTGGTGCAGGCACTTAGCAGGAGTGTGATCTCTCTTGTTGAGAAATAATCTTTCCAGTTCCTGAATATTTTGAGCTTCGTCCAATTCAGTTCTTTGAAGGCTGCTTGCAGGGTGCTCCCTCCAGTGCTGAAGCACAAGTTTTGTCATCGCTTGACTATAGGGCTTTTTGCAAGGGTGGGGGGAGAACTTAATTTCTGGAAAGGCTTGGAGGCATGTGAAGAGAGTCCTTATACTCAAAGAGGTTTTGTCCACCTCATGCTTGTGCATGAGACTTCACATTTCTTGTCTCCTTGTTGAAAAATGTCATGTAGGAAAGCAACTATTTTAATAATCATATATAAGAGGGGCACAATGGTGTCAGGCTTGCACAGAAGGACTCAACACTGCAGCATTTTGTTGTTGGTTCCATATACAGCTATTTCCACATTATTTTATGTTCTTGTATATTGATCTGTAACTCTAGAAGATCCACTTGTCTTTCTCTTTCACTTGAGTCTTGTTCTGCCGGCCGATGGGTTTTTGCTTGTACTATACTTATATACCGTATCTGGGTATTTTGGGAGAGAGGACATTGGCTATATTATTTGTCTCTCAATACACGTTGCCGGGAATCACAAGTGTGGAGAGTGCTGTTGCAATTTGGTCCTGCTTACAGGTTGGGTAAGGCTAGGATCACATCCACACCATGCATTTAAACTGCATGGCTTCCCCCTAAGAATCCTGAGAACTGTAGATTGTAATGTGTGCTGGGAATTGCAGCTTTGTGAGGGGCAAACTATACTTCTGGGATTCTCTCTAAAGGTGCTTTTAAATATGATTTCCATACATCGGATGTACAAAAATACATGCCAGATATGGAAAAGATTGGATTGGATGAGGCTTTATCTTCTTCAGAAATGGACTTTCTCCTATTACTTCTCTTTTCTTCTTTCTGCTGAAATGTCTGTATTATGATTTGTCAATGATCCCATGTTGGGAAGATATTTGCAGAGGGTGGGTTTTCTTGGGGGGGGGGGAAATATGTTGTTCTTTTTGTTCTTGTATATTTGAAAACTTAATAAATATAATTGAAATATGATATCCATGTGCTTTGAGTATGCGGTATGGATATGAGTGCCTTTGGGTGGACATTCTGTATCAGCCTAACTTGCCACAGTGGGCTACTGTGAAGACAAAACAGAGCTTCATTGGAAGCAGAGGGAAGGTTATAATGAATTTAAAATAATTAGGTTACTGTGACAGGACCAGTATTTTGTACTATAATCAATTTAATGTGATTTGATTTAATTCGGATACTAACGACATGTTTAATATTTGCATCGACATGATAAATACATGAACTGCTCCGATGTTAAATATACGTTATACACACACACATTGTGTGTCTGTACATATATGAACACAAAACTGTATGAATGTGTACGTATATGTATATATACCTACGTATATGTATATATACGTATAAAGACAATATATTTATATACGTATAAGTACAATTTTTCATACTAATAGCGAGGCACGCGTTGCTTTATGGGAAATGGAGGCTCCCTCTCAGAGGGCTTTCCCTCAGACTCAAAGCGTGCTTTAACACCCCCGGACAGAGAGCAAACTACAACTCCCATGGTGCCCTTCGCGTAGGCGGTGGGATAGTCTTTGTGAGGCGGTGGGGGTGTGAGCGAGGAGGGAAAGAGAACCGCGCGGCGGTTTGGCGCCTCTTTCTTTTCCTTTAGAAGGCAAAGGAAAAAAGGGCGGGCGGGAGGAGCGCGCGGCTCCAATAGGGGCTCTGGTGGGAGAGGGGGAGGCGGGGTCTACGTGCTGCGGGAGGATCCCTCACAGGAGGGGAGACGGGAGAGGAGAAATAGGGGCGCATGCGCACGCCGCCCGGGTGCAGCCGCCGCAGCTACTACAGCCCGCTGTTGTTGCCGTGCGAGAGAGCGAGAGCAGTAGCGGCGCGAGCGTGAGGGGGGAAAGAAGCGAAAGTCCGTCTCGCGCTCAGGGAACAGCGGCGGGAGGAGCAGCAGCAGCAGCAAGCAGCTTAACCGCCTGCTTGCCTGCTTCGCGCGCGCCCAGCGTTCGGCCGGCCCTGATTGGCGCGCGCGCCTGCCTCTCGTTCCATTGCCACCCTTCCTTCTTTCCTCTCTCTCTCTCCCGTTCCTCCTCCTGTTTTGTTTTTGCGTTTCTCTCTCACCTTCAGCGCGCGGTCGGGATAAACGAGAGATAGCTTTGCTGCCATTCTTATTATTACTACTGTTATTTTGATAAAAGTCCAAGCCAAGAATTAAAAAGAAGAAGAAAGATGGTGGACCGCGAGCAGCTGGTGCAGAAAGCCCGGCTGGCTGAGCAAGCCGAGAGATACGACGACATGGCGGCTGCCATGAAGAACGTGAGTCTCTTCTCCTCCTCCCTCCTCCTCCCGGTTTCCTCCGCTGCTGCTGCCGCTGCGGCCGCCACCGCAGAAGGGCCTTCCCTCCTCCTTTTCCCCTTTCCCCTCCCTCCTGTCTGCCTCCTTTGTTGGGGGGGGGTGTGCCACCCTTTTTTATTGAGAGAAGGGGGGGGATTGAGATTTTTTTCCCTCTGGGGGGAAATTTCTGGGAGATATTCTTAAAAGGGGGGAATCCCAGCTCCCCACCCCAATTTTCCTTTTTTTTTTTTTTTTAGTGGAGGGGAGTAGGATGTGTCTACTGGTTAGTATTCTTCATTTAGTGGGTCAGATAATTCACCCCTCCTTAATGTGCATAAATATATTAAATCAAAATGTTAACATACAGTATTGATTATTATTGTAAATTAAAATAAATTACGTTAATCAACGTGTAGAATATATTGCTTCTGGTGGATATTATTGGAGATAAGTGAGAGAATTTGCAACCGTTCCCCAGATTTGTTCAGTGACTGAAGGAGGATAACGTGCCTTTTCTTTCTTTTGACACGAGGAGGGGGCATTTTTGGTAGGGTGAGATAATTTTGTCTTTCTCACACCATATATTCATTTATTGGATGGGGAGAGCGGTGGTGGCAATTGACAGGGTTTTTCATTATTAAGAGAAATGGGAGAAATGGACTCATATTAATTTATTGGGAGGGGGAGATCAACATATTGGCAAAAAAAGAAAGCTGGGGGGAGAGAGAGAAATGGACATGTTATCTGAGGAGAGTGTATGCTATGTATTATTTCTTGCACAGAAAATGTGTTTATTTTTGAGTAGGGGACCAATGCACTTATTTAATCCGCATGCTTCAAAAGCATAAATGCTTTGAATTGTGGTGGTGGTGGTAAGCAGGGGTCTCTTTTTCTCTGTCTTGAGGGTGGGAGAAATAATTCATACAAAAGGCAAAGGGAAGAAATTAAAGGGAGGGGGAGAATGTTTCCACAGAAAATCCCCCCTCCCAATTTTAGAATGTATTTAGATTTTCTGTCTGCTCCATCCCAAATTAAGTGATGGCTAGAGGAAATGCCATTGATGAATTATCTTCATTTTGAAAGGGGGGGGGCAGGTGTTGCAACTGGCGCTCTGTGGAGGCATTACTCTCTCTCTGTGTGTGTGTGTGTGTGTGTGTACACAGACACACGTCCTTCTTGTCTATCCCTTTCCTTGCCCAGTGCAGAAAATGCTTTGGGGAGTGAGTAAGGAGGTTTCTTCTTCTCTTGTCACTCCCATTCTCCACCCCACCTTGCAAGCATTTCCCCTGGGAGGTAGAAATGGCCTTGCAGAGCCAAGCCCTGAACTCTTCTCCTGCTCCACCATGCCTAGAGCAAAAAGAGATTTGCTCTCTCTTCCCCATGTGCCCAAAGGATAATTCCCCTGCTTGGGGTCAGTGTCATCTTTAACCATCACCACTGGACCTCACACATTCACACACACAGATATCCATACATGCTGCCTGCATTCATATTTTGGTAGGGAAATGCAGCTTCAAAAGGTGCCTTAAACAATAAAAGCAGCATTCCTGGAATAGATGCCCCTCCCTGAGTAAGTGTAATGGGAAGGGAACATGATGCTCTCCCCCCCCCCCTCCTGGAGATGCCCCTCCCTAAAGTTGCAATTCCCCCCTTTTTACAGGGATGCTCTTTCCTGTCCTTTTGCATGTCAGTCTGTCCCTGAAAATGCTTGGCCACCCTATGCATCCTCTCTTACTTTGCTTGGTCCCTGCTTCCCCAGATTTCTCATTTATCCCTTAGGGCACAGTGCCCCCCATTGAAATGTCCAGGTACCATTTTGACCCCCTTGGGTGGCTCTTTTTTCCAAATGCTGCTCTGGGCTTCAGGTGCTCTCAAATCCCCTCTCCCCCTGGAGTACCTTCAGTGTTTCAGAGGCACCTTACACACCAAAAGGCATGTGCTTCTATTTCAGGTCTGATGGGGGGGGGGGTTGCTTTGTAAGATTAGGCGCCATCCTCTTTGGACGAAGTAAAGAGGATGTCCTCTTTTCTGCCTTATCATTGGGCCTAGTTAAAAATGGTTTCTCTTCTGCTTTGAGGGAGAGAAGTGGGGTGGTGGTGATGACAGTGCAATTTATATATGGGTCCCCTCTTGTTTCACCCTGTTGGAGAAAAAAGTGAAGGACAGATTGTAACCTGTGCTGTGTCCTCTGCCCCCTCTTTATCTCTCCCTCCTTGGTGCTTGGGCGGTGCCTTTCCCATGAATTCATCTGCTGTGCCCTCCCTACCCCCCCCCAACCAACCCCACCCACAATCACCTACCATACCCTCTCTTAATCTGCCTCATGACAGGGCAAGGAACTGTCTTCATTGCAAAGAGCTGGCCTTAAGATTACATTTTTGGGAGATGTAAATGATCTGCAAGGCTTCCACCCTATCTTAACACACTTTTGCAGGGTGGTATGGTATTACAGGGAGAAAGCTCGAATCAGATATGTAGGTTAACCAGTAGGCAAATCTTTCCCTAGGGTTATTTCTCTCTTCCCCTCACCCCGTCCACTATTATACATTATTCTCTCAGGTGAGAGAAAGGCGTGCAATTCGGAAAGACCGGTGACTTCAATCTCTAGCAATCTTAGTATTTATCTAGGTTAGCTTTTCAAAAAGGGGCTTAAGATAGGATGACGTGCTGTTAATTTTTATGTTTTAAAATGACAGCTGTAAATGGAACAGTTCTTAAATTGTGCAACTAGGGTATTTTTTTAAAAAAAATTACAGGCGGCCTCTTTGAGTGTTCAATAAGTAAAAGGGGGAAAAAAGAGAGAAATCTTTGATGTGATCTTGCAAACAAAGCGATCGTAGGAGGCAGTATCAAGTCATTCCAGAAGATTCTGCATTTGTCATATTGCAGAGAGGCTAGACTGGGTGGAGAGAGGGAGGGAGGGGTTGCTTTAAAGAGGAGAACGGTTCTTTATATTTGTCTTGTTAGTCAGGTCTGAGCCTTTAAGAGGAGCCAGCGTGGCCTCTGTCTCTGATGAATAGTGAATACTGATCCAGAATTGTCGCAGTCTTGCCCTGGGATGCTGCTCTCTCTCCCTGATTGCACCATTTTGTCCTAACCGTTCGTTTGTCAAGCATGTGAAACTGCTGAAGCTTAGCTAGGAGCAGAAGAAGATGCAGCTAGCAGCATAATTAGGGTGGGGAATCAGCCTAGTGGCACGGTAGTGCTGTGTTAATATTTGAGCATCCCTCTCTGCAGGATGATTTGATGTCAGTCAGTGCTTACAGAGTAATCTCACTGAATGCAAGGGGTAAAACTCTGTATTTTAAGATCTGTGCATTTCATTTTATGACTACCTGAAGACTGATACTTTCAGCAACCCTCTGTTTCTGTTGCTTTATTGCTGTAATTGCCTTAAATGTACCTTAGCAAATAAATCTGTGTAAAGAAGTAGAAATGCTAATCTCTTCTAAAACAGTAGCCTGGGATGTTACAGCACTTCGAGTCCTGCTGTGTTAGTATCTGGGTTGGGTTTTTTTGGGAAATCTTTGCTCACTGCTTCCTCCTAGGGCCAACACAAAGATCTGGCCTGCTCTACTCAGAAAAGAAAATTTAAAGCCCATCTTAATGGATCGGGGCTGAGTTAACTCTTGATATTTTTCTCCATCTCCTTTTGCCACTGTGCAACACTATTTCCCTCTACCCCACTTCCAGCTGTGGGAGACTTATGACCTCGCACTCATTTCCGTAGCAACTCAATGATGTCACTCATAAGAGTAGAAGCTGCAGTGCACCCAGGTGGTAGCAGAGAGTGTACAAATGGCATTTGTCCAAGGTAATGCAGAAATGTAGTGATTGAATTTGGATTGACACCTCTCCTGTTGGAATGGACAGTGGATTTTAGGTCCTCATTCACTTCTGCTTTCGCAACTAATGCACTTAACTGTCTTTATTGCCATCTATACCGTAGTTAACCATTCACTTTTTTTGCAGTAGGAATTCATTATTAGGTCTCTTCTAACATCACCCCAAAATTGCTTCTCCACTGCTACAGTTAAATGCACCCACAGCCTAATAGTTAGTCTGAGCCTTTAGACCAGGCATAGGCAAACTCTGGTCCTCCAGATGTTTGGGACTGCAATTCCCACCATCCCTAGCTAAGAGGACAAGTGGTCAGGGATGATGGGAATTGTAGTCCCAAACACCTGGAGGGCTGGAGTTTGCCTATGCCTGCTTTAGACTATATCCTGATTTTAGTTTGTGGTTACTTTCTAAGACAACTTCTCAACATGGGCAACTATGGCTTATTGAAGACAGTGCACAAAATCATGCTGCTGGCATGTGTCCTCTTTTACCAGAATGTAAGAAGAGCCATGTTGGACCAGACCAAAGCCCATCTAATCCAATGCCATGCTTCCAACAGTGGTCAACCAAATGCCTACAGGAAGGCCACAAGCAGGAGCTGAGCACAATAGCACTTTTTTCACTGCTGAATGCCCAGCAGTGGGCATTCAGATGCATGCTGCCTCTGTTCCCTGAAGGTAGCATACAGTGATCAGGACTGGTAGCTCTCGATAGCTTTATCTCCCATGAATTTGCCGAAGCATTAATTTGCTGGGCAGTGTGTATGTACTGTCCGGATGGAAGAGCTCAGAAGCATGACCCCCTCTTCAAGACTTTGCTGCATCTGCTGGCTGGTCAAATATTAAGGCAGTTGGGTTAGTATGAAGGCAACTCGCTGCCACGAATTGCCCTCTGCTAAAATGGAAGGACCACAGCATACATTCTCCTGCCCAGACAGTGCCATTGGCAGAATTTCCTTAAGCTAGCAATTGGCACACTTGCTAGTCTAAAAGATACCAGGGCCTGCATTTAAGGTTAATACAAGTTTAGTTTGTCCCTTAGCACACCTGGCAAGTGCTGGTTAAAAGTACCTCTTCAGCCTTGCCTTTGACGCTTGAGATGTGTTTATTTGGGACCCACCTTATTTCTGTGATTGCAAGTTTAAAAACTGTTTATAACATTCTGTGTTTTAATTGTTGCAACCCACCCTGGGGCCTTAGGTAGAGGCGGGTGGGGAATAAATCGTTGTCGTCGTTAAAGGTTGGGGGCCTGCCATTGCTTGCAAGATTCCCCGTGTGTAGGATTCTGATTTGCTTTGAGTATAAAAGGTGATAGCTGTTTTACAACTGGAATGAAAGGGTGGTTTGTGCAAGAGCCTTTAAACTGAGAAGGTTGCCCACCCCAACCTCAAGAAAAATCCCCCAAGTTTTAGAATCTAAAATTTAGAGGCGTGATATGTTGAAAGCATGTTTGATGTAGATGCATCAGCAGTTCTGCTTCAGGATCGACTCCCATGGCCTGCCATACAGCTGCCTATCGCAGGATGCCTAGATCAATATCCATTAGTTGTAATGGAGATAAAGCCTTGCCCCACCCTGACTCCTTGCAGTCCCTCTAGAGCTGGAAGTCTTCCCAGCTCCTAGTTAAAAAGAACTGCACCATGCCTAGGTGTGACATCTAGCTTTGATGTGTTCTAGCTGGATAATTTATGGAATTTATTCAGATTTCATTCAAAAGTGCAGGGTAAATTAAATACCAGGGGCCATTATTTTTTTAGTATCTCTGCCTCTGAAATAAGGAAATGCCCTATATACCCTAGGTCAAATCTCTAGAACAAACCCAGTAAAACAGCACCTGAAATGTTGCCGTAAATCTTAACAAATATTAGTGGCTAGTCATATCACCTAAAGGTGCTGCCCTATTTCCAGCATTTGGGAGAAAGTGCTAACAAGCGATACTCATCCTTTGGGATGAGAAGTACGAGGAAACCTTTTTCGAATGTTTCTCTGTGGCCAAGTGTCCAAAATGTAATAATAGCATTAGGGCAAAGTGTGATGTTACAAGTGACCTTTAATGCACCCATACGCCGAGAGCGCTGCAGCTCTACAAAGATAGATCAGAAAGCTGCCCTTTGCGGCTACCAGTCCGTTAGGTCAGGAAGCAAAACGCCACGGGGAGTGGCCAGCCTTGGCCGCCAGCCAGTGTTTCATTCTTGCCAGAATGGGATCGTCCATGAAGATGGAAGTTCTCTGAGATGGAAAACCTTCAGAACTTTCTTTCTGTGTTGAGAAATCAGTTGAGGCCCTGGGTAGTAGGAGCACATTATAGGATCACTTCCCTCTTAAGAGTAACCAGTAAGTAGATTGTATGGATGAAGCATATTATTATTATTATTATTATTATTATTATTATTATTATTATTATTCCAAGATGGGATTCAGGACAGCTTGCAACATTTAAAAACATGATAAATTGCAAAGTAATAACAAACTAGCTAAAAGCAATACCGTGTTTTTCGCCCTATAGCACGCACCTAGTTTTTTTTTTTGGGGGGGGGAATAAAGGGAAAAAAAATATCCCCCCCCCCAGGCACGGGACTGGCGCGGGGGAAGCCCGAGCTTCCCCCGACCCCAGCCCCCAGAACAGCCTGCTATCCGCAAGCCTAGGGAGCCGCGTCGGTCTCCCCAGGCTTGCGGACAGCTGTGCGAAGCATGGGGGTGCTCTTCAGCGCGCCCGAGGCTTCGAAATGCAGGCAGCTCTGCGCGACCTTCCGGAGGCTGGTGCGGCTTCGCGCCGGGCTCCAGAGGGTTGCGCAGAGCTTCCTGAAGCCTGGAGAGCGAAAGCCACTCACTCTCCAGGCTTCAGCGAAAGCCTGTATTCGCCCCATAGGACGCACCCACATTTCCCCTTCATTTTTGGAGGGGGAAAAGTGCATCCTATAGGGCGAAAAATATGTTAATTAGAATACATCAGAGACAAGTAATTTGCTGTGACAGCAGCCCCCAGTGGTCAGCCCTGTCTGCTTCTCAGTTTCCAAAGGCCTGCCTGAGCAGGAAGGTTTTAGTCTGCCAGTGGAAGGATAGCAAAGAGGGAGCCAGTCTGACTTCTCTTGGGAGGGAATTCCACAATACCAAGAGCAGCCATGGAAAAGGCTCTTTCCTGTGTCACACCTAACCATGCCTCTGATGTTGATGGGACCGAGAGAAGGTGCTCACCTGAGGATCTCAGCACCTGGGCAGGTTTATATAGGGGAGGCCTTTTAGGTCATCTGTTGCTGGGTAATTTGAGGGAAAGGTTTTTGTGTAGATGAAGGGGGGGAATAGTTGCAAAGTCAGCTTGACTTTGTGTGGTTTCTAAAAATGGCAGTGGGTTAATTATTTAATGAAGGAAACCAACAGTGACTGGCCTGGTCTAGCGATACATTTTATCCACTTGGTAGCATTGTATGCCTAACATTACGCTGTGTTGGTAAGGATGTGTTCCTTTTTAACGTTTTATGCTTTAGCTTTGCTGAAATGCTCCGTTGTCCTGCAGGCATCTTTAATGTTTTCATAGTTTGCGTGACATTCTGTAGGCTGCACTGTCCTGTCTAACCTACTGATGGCACTCTGTTGAAGTGAATGCTGAACAAAGATGGTATTTAGCTTCCCTCCAGCTATGTAGCCCTGGTTCCGCAGATCACAAAGCTTTCTGGCCTTTGGTGTCTTGATACTTCAGTAATTGGTCATACCTATAGATCAGGATGGCCCAAAATCTCAATACCAAGTAGGCCGCAAGAGTACTTCAACATGGAACCTGTGGGCCTTGTGCTGTGAGGGGAGGAGTAAGGCCAAAATTGGATGCCCCAGGCACCAGGCATTTGGAAGGCAGGGCCCTAGAGTCCTCCCACTTTCTCCTCAAAGCTGGGAAAGTGCTATCTAGGCTTTGGGAAGGAGGTGGGAGGACTCTAGGACCCTGTCAAGAGTCCTCCTGCCTTCTTCCCAAAGCCCAGCGCCAAATGTTTCTGAGGGCCCCCCCAAAAGGCATCGAGGGCCACATGCCCCTGGGTGGGCCAGAAGAACTGCAGCAGACTGTGCTGAAAGGGGAAGCACTGGTCAGCTCCTATTTAGGTAGAATGCAATATCCTAAATTGATTCCTCAGTATGATACAGCATTTGCCTTTTTACCTGCTATATTCTCACCCTGTCTGCACATGGTTCTATTGGGTGGCTTTTGATTGCTCATTCTTTGTTCCTGTTCTACACTCTGAACCTCTCAGTGAACCAGAGGAGGAAGAGACATTCCTAGTATGTTAACTTTGTTATTACCAAGAGCATGAGATGCTTCTGCAAACTAATGAACAAGCTTGAGAGAGCTGATTGTCTGCTTTAAATTTCAGTGTGACATTTTTCCTCCCCCCTGCAATGGACTATCACAGCTACCCCCCTAGAAATGGGTTTCAGAACTGCCTAAGTTTTATTGGGCATGTGTATAGCAATCTTTTGCCTGGAAGTGCGGGAAAGGAGGTACCAAAATACACAAGCCTTGAGCCTCATGTTGAAAACACACAAGCCTTGAGAATTGTTGAGATTTCCTGACGTTAGAATATTTGAGTGGCACAGAAATCTGCTCAGTCCCATATTGTTAACATCTCAATTGTGTCAGCTCAATTAAACCTCTTGTGAATATAAAATCTTGGATGTATTTTACTGAATAATTCACTTTAAAAAAAAATGTTCAGGGCATTCTAAACTGTAGGCCCATTTAAGTGTGTGCTGGATGCATACATAAATGGCATCTGTGGAATAAAATGGAAGCTTCTGTTTGAAGTGGCATCAGTGTTAGAAATCAGCCAGGTGCGTTTTGCAACAGGCATCGTTCCACTTGCGACCACGTGGAGATCTCTGGATGCCAGATTGGCAACTGACATCTCCATCTGGTTGGCTTCTCCAACTTTCTTATGCAGGTAAGAAGAGCTCATTTATTGCATTTATAGCCCACCTTTTTCTCTAAGGAGTACATGGTTCACTCCCCTCCTCTGTTAATCCCGACAACGCCCCTTTAAGGTAGGTTAGGAGGCTGTGAGTGACTCCAAGGTCACCCAGTGAGCTTCCATCCTGAATGAGTGGGGATTCAAATCCTGATCTCCCAGGTCCTAGTCTGACAGTCTCGCCACTACAGCACACTGGCTTCCTAGAGTCCTTCTGCTACTGGCAGCTCTATAAATCAAGTACAGTGGTGCCTCGCAAGACGAAAATAATTCGTTCCGCGAGTCTCTTCGTCTAGTGGTTTTTTCATCTTGCGAAGCACGGCCATTAGCGGATTAGCGGATTAGCACTATTAGCGGCTTAGCGGCTATTAGCAGTTTAGCAGCTTAGCGGCTATTAGCGGCTTAGAAAAAGGGGAAAAACTCGCAAGACGTTTTCGTCTTGCGAAGCAAGCCCATAGGGAAATTCGTCTTGCGAAGCGCCTCGAAAAACGGAAAACCCTTTCGTCTAGCGAGTTTTTCGTCTTGCGAGGCATTCGTCTTGTGGGGCACCACTGTAGCTAAATAAATAAATATGGGGCAAGCAAAGTGTCACTTAGAGAAGGATCTGAAATCTTTCCCTTGAATTGGTTTTATTCTGGATTGTTGTATTTGATATTTTAATGTGCTGTAAACCACATTGAGGTCTTGTCTTTAAAATACAGAATGTTAATGAAATAAATAGCAATAGCAACAACAAATTTCACTGGGGGGAAATGGTGCCTAGGCATTCTGCTGTGGCGACCGTAACCTAGGTTTAAGGTGCTATTTGGCAGTTAGCTTATATATCTTGAGTTTCCAACACTGAGTGCAATTGGTTGGTTTTAGAACTGACTTCTGTGTTCTGGCTGCAATGTTGCTCACCCCTTAAAAGTGGAGCCACGACCCACTTGGGATAAAGTCTTAATTTCGCAAACAGCTGATTGAGGCAGCTGCGCTGGTGCTGATGGGCGGGGCTCCCTCAGGGCTGGCAGGAGGACAAAGGGATGTAAGGGGCTGTGTTGCTTGAACACCTGAAGCCTGCCTGATCACCGAGGCACCTCTCGGCTTTAGCTAATGACCCAGGTCATAAGTGTGCAGAGCCAGGCTATTAAGCGGAAATGTGTAGGCTTAAAATTATTATAGGCCATTGAACTTGGAGACTTTTACAGGCAGATTCCCTTCCCTTCTCCATAGTAACAGCACAGCTTAGTTCAAAGCTTGAACAGAATATACTGCTGCATCTCTCCCCCCCCAAAAAAAAATATCAAAAAATAATTGCCCCTCTCCTTCACCCCATCTGGCTCCCTCCCCTTTGGTTTCAGATAGTACATAGTTAGAAGAGTCTAATTTTCACAACCTTCTAATGGCTATGGTGCCCCATATACCAGAAGTAATGTTACCTCTGGAAGCATATACTTGATTCTGACCAAACTAAACCTCCTAACCTGGCACTAGCCTGTGTGGTGTATTGATCAGAGTGTTGGATTAGGGGCTAGAAGACCAGGGTTCAAATGCTTTACTTGGCCTTGAAGCTCGCTGGATGACCTTGGGCCGGGCACTGCCTCTTGGCCTAACCTACCTCTCAGGGTTGTTGTGCAGATAAACTGGGGATGGGGACAATTGTGTACACCATCTTGAGCTACTTGGTGGGATATGAATACTTCTGCATCTTTTTTCTTGCACCAGAGTCACAATGAGAGCTGAGAGAATACAATGAGAATACTTCTTGGGAGTATTCAGCCGCAAGTAAAAATAAAAAGGAAGAATAAAGCTGTCCTTCAGCAATGACCACCAGTCTTGTAAAGACTGCAAAAGTTTCTAGTAAAGGTTTTACTGTCCTGCAGTGGTGGGGATCTCCTGTAGCAGCCTGGTGCATTTCTATGCTGGAGGAGGTTTATCTTTTTGATAGTGCCCCCCCCCCTTTATATTGCACACAGAAGCAGTCAGTCCGGCCTCCCATCAGGTCGCTTTCCTGAGTGCAATTCTGGGTTTGGCTACCTGGCAAGTGGATAGATACAAGGTTATCTTAGGCAGCAAGCAGATACTGCCTGATGGGTAATGTGAAAATGTCAGCAAAAAAGGCCAGATTTAGTCAAGCTTTTAACTATGCAATACTGTTGCTATGGAGAATGACTTGCTGGGCTGTTGTAGTCTTGAGTAAACACTTCCTCCTTCATTCGCGTGACAGAACCAGTTGCTTGGATGAGCGCTGTGTCATAAACTGGTTGTGTGATCTCCAGCTTGTCCGTGTGATAAAAGATGGTCTAGGCCAGGCATGGCCAAACGTGGGACTCCAAATCCCATCATCCCTAGCTAACAGGACCAGTGATCAGGGATGATGGGAGCTAGTGATGGGAAGCAAATAACTTAAGAGGTATTGTTTTAAAGAAAAAGTTACAGGGGTTTTAGTGCAGAATAGTGTATTCTTCTCAGGCTGAAAGTTCCACACCAATCTTGTTAACCCTGTGATGCTGACCAATCGTGAGACACCTTTGTACTGTTGGTGATCGTTTCAACGTTGCCAATAAGCAGATAGTCCTTGTCGGAATGGTGGAATTGGGGCATTCATTTGTACATGGGGGGGGGGGTTTTCCTCCTCAAGAATGTCCCAAATAGACGAATGGTAATAAAAACAAGCCAATGCAAAATTGTGCTGCGACAGCTATTTAAATTATTATATGCCTTACCTTTACTCTTATTTGGTGTCTGCCCCCTGGTTTACAAGTAAACCGGGAGTCAAATGAATTTTATGAAACTTTTTTTTTTTAAAAAAAAAAAGAAATTGAAAGCTTTCTGCGGAAAATTGTAGTAGTAAAAAAAACATGTAGTCATAAAAAAAACACTTCTCTCTACCTCTGTGTGAATAGGAAAGGAAGAGGCAGGGTCTTGAAGGCAGCTGGCCAGTGAAAGCAGGTGAGCATAAGAAAAGATTTGGAAGAGGGGAGATGATTGGGGTGGAAGAGAAGGTATGGGGTGGGAAATGGCAGGAGAGGAGAAGGTCACATAGTTGGGAGCTGCGGAACAGCAGAAATGAGGAGGCTGGGCCTCCCTGTAATGGATAACTAACCATACATTGTCTGCAGGTTTCTGTAAATGTACAGTACAGTAACATTGCAGAATAGCAGTGTCAGCTGACAAGATTCAGCTCCTTATGAAGACTTTTGATGACGCAAGGGAATGTCTTGGTCCGTTTCGTGGAATCATGAACAGTTATGAACCTTGGGAGGAAATTCAGGGTCCTCCCTTGGGAGGAAATTCAGAATTGCCCCTGAGAAGACCCTCAATCATAATTGGTTTCTGACACTTTGTGAGGGGTTGGCACCCAGAGGGCTCATACGGCAGGAGTATGTATGGTCTGCTGTCACACTGGTTATTTCATATCAAGTTGAGACGTTCCTTCAGACAAGGTGGCTGTGTCTTAAACTAGCTTCTGAACACTTTCAAGGGCGAGAAAATGTAAAGTGTGCTACAGTGGTCCAATCCTTGGTAGTTGGCCAGAGGAGTGACACCGGTAGAAACACCGGTAGGTAGCGCATGCTTCTCACTTTCCAGAGGTCCAGGCTAAAAGGGTTTATCTGAAGTGTAGCTACATTTTGTATTTCTTGGAATTTATTGTATGTTTGGCTTTCATTGTTGTCCCCTCTCTTTGTTGGCTGCTTTGCATGCTTTGGTATTAAGCAGTGTATATAAATATATAAAATAAATAATAATAAATAAGCCACACTAAATTCCCAGCTAGCAAACAACAAAAGCCACTATAGCATTTTAAAGGCTGACTTTGCAAGTTTTCTGGTTTTAAAACATTTCATAGCCTGGTAAATAAATGCCTAAAAGCGTGAGGAAATCAAACAGCCAAGTACCCCGTTGTACTTAAATAAGGCGGGTGTGTCTTGTAGCTGCAAGCTGAGTTTGGAGCAATTACTGTTTTACATCTAAGAGTCCAGAGGATATTGAAATACTCTGGTGTTCAGTATTTCAATTCACTGCCAACTTCAATTTTGTTTTCCTCAAATCTCAGAATGCTCTTTCTGCTGCCAGTGTTTCTGGAAAATTAGGCCTCTAACCCTTTAGCAGTTCCCAAATTAACGCTCTCAGTGTGAGGTCATATAGAATTCTGGGTAGGGTAGGGTAGATCAGATGCCATTAAATACCATGGTATGGGTTCCTAGAGCAGTGAATCAAGGTCTAAGTTTGGATAACTGACTAACTTCAGAATGAAGTCTCAGAGGATGGGACTTCTGTCAGTTAAGTGATAGAGATGCGCATATATATATATATCATTTGCAGGTTTAGAAGAGGGTTCCTGTTCTGATCTGCATTAAATTCAGCTTCACCTCTTCCATTTGCAAAGGCAAAAAACTTCATTCTTCCCAAGCGATAAACACCTGTATGTCATGATTCATTTTTCCTTGGCTCTGAACTTTTGAAATTGAGACAAGGCAATTCTCTGTTCAGGCAAGCTTCCAAATATTTTATTTAATGTACTCACTAAGTCAAATTCGCATGCTCATTAGTTAATGGTTAAATATCTAAGAAGTGTTCAGTCATATATTCATTATCCACTAGTTACATTTGTGGTTTAGTGGATTAGAGTCAGATTTAGTCGGAGCGACTTTGATTCAGTTAACTGCTTCACTACAAAATTCATTAGATGACTCTGCTTGATGCAGCCTCTCTTGGAATTAATTGGATAAATTGGGGTATCCTTCATCCAATCCACCAAAAGAGAATGATGAAGACCATGAGATGTTTACTCGCCCTTTCTGTGATATTTGTCATGAAAAGTAGCAGTGAGAGTAAGAGCCACTGCCCAAATCATGCTATGCATGAAGTAAATTTTGACCTGCATATCTCAAGAGAGGGAATTTTGTCTTGAAAAACTCAAGAGGTAGTAGACAGTAGCTGTGCTCAGTGGACAAGCACTTGTCTCAGTTTGGCAACCAATGTGAGGGAGCAGCCGTCGGCTTAGGAAAGAACATATCTTCAAGATTTCTGAATCGGGAATGGGCTTTGATTTAAGCAACCGAAATCTGCATTTGCGATCTCGTAAGACAATGCAACACTAATCAGCACGGGAATTGTCACTTCATACGAATAGGTTACAATTGTTCTAATTGATTGGAATTTTGTCATTCAGGGAGAGAACTATTAAAATTACTCATCCCCTCTGATGGAATCAGTTGGCATGCTCGGGTCTGACTCATTCCTGCGCCTACTCATAAGGTCTTCAGATGTTGGTTTTCTGTTATGAGTGCATTTCTGCCCCTTTGAACAAAGATAGTAACTGTGCCAGAGGCCCTCAGTGTTTTCTAGGAATGGTGATCTTGAGGTGGAACAGGAACTCCCAAAAGCACGCTGTCTTTTCTCCTAAAAACACTTGATTGTAAGAATGTGCTTGCGGCAAGCTGCAAGAGCCTTAAAACATGGTCATATCTCGTGTGGGGGAATCATTTGCTGTAGGAACTAAGGTTAGAATAACAAAAGCAAAATGACTACAGGAAATATTAATTGCTGTTAATTGCCACCCTCTGACTGTGTGCTTGTACTCCTTTGAGCTCTGCTTCTCTGATCATGTGAGATTTCAGCTTTGCCGTTGCATCATTCTGTTGCCAGTGAATTAACACTCACCTGTTTTTATAAAACTATCTCTTCGTATAACATAATGCAGAGGAACGGCCTTCTCAAATTGACAGATGTAGCACAGCAGGCCGTAATAAGAAGTCTTGCCTATGGTGTCAGCCCCTAGGTGCATGGATGCGAAACCTAATGAAGCGGAAGGCTGTAAAGATGGTAGGATCATAGAATTGTTGGAATTCTTCCAAGAGTTGGAAGGGACCTCAATAGTCATCTAGTCCAACCCCCTGCAGTTCAGGAATCTCAGCTAAAGCATCCATGACGGATGGCCACCCAACCTCTGCTTAAAAGCCTCCAATGAAGGAGATTCCAGCACCTCCTGAGGGAATCCATTCTGCTGTCAGACAGCTCTTACTGCAGAAACTTCTAACCGATGTTTAGTCCTTTCTTGTAACTTTAAGCCATTGGTTTGACTCCTACCCTCCGGAGCAGGACTAAAGAAGCTTGCTCCATCTTCCACGTGACAGCCCTTAAGATATTAGAAGATGGCTGCCATATTTCCATCTCCTCTTTACCAGGCTGAACACACCCAACTCCTTCAAGCGCTCCTCATAAGGCTTGGTTTCCAGTGGCTGCAAGTTATTGGTACCCACTGATTAACTTAAAATACAAAAGCCCCCTGTTTATATTGTGGACCAGTTAACTCCATAAGTATTGGGTCGCCTGCTTTGGGTGTGCGTGTAGTCCCCCCCCTGCGCTCTCTCTCTCTCTGTGTGTGTGTCATTGTTTTGTTACTATGTTTTGATTTGATTTTATAATGAAATGATTTTAGAATGTTGTATCATTTTAATGTTGTTAGCCGTTCTGAGCTTGGCTTCGGCTGGGGAGGGCGGGATATAAATATTTTTTTAAAAAATTATTATTATTATTATTATTGTTATTATTATTATTATGTTAACGTATTTTTGTGTTTTTATATTGTAAATTGTCTTGAGATCCTCTGATGAAGAGGGGTATAGAAATTTAATATAATAATAATAATAATAATAATAATAATAATAATAATAATAATAGGGTGAGTGTGTGCAAAAGGCATCAAAACTGAGTTTTTATCATTCAGCGCATTGTTAAAACGACAGAGCTCGCTCCCACAGGTGGCATGGATGGCTTCCAAAGAGGGTTGGACGGATTCATGGAGGAGAAGGCCATTGATAATGTCTAGCCATGATGAAGGCTGTGCCCTGCCTCCGCAGTGGGAGGCATCAGTGCTTCTGAAGGGCAGTTGCTGGAAACCACAGGAGGGGAGAGGGCTCTTGGGCTCAGATCCTGCCTGTGGGTTTCCTACAGGCATCTTGTCAGCCTCTGTGAGAACAGGATGTGGGAATCGGCGGGCCACTGGCTTGATCCAGAAGGCTTTTCTTACATTCTTACTTTCTCCAGCATAAATGCCCAGACCATGGGTCAGCAAACTAAGGCCCACGGACCAGATCATGCCCAGTTGCCTTCTGGATCCGGCCCATGGACGGTCTGGGAATCGCCACGTGGATCTCCAGCGTGTGCGTTCTTTCCCTCTCCCTCACACGGTGGCAGCGCCTCCTTCCACAGATTATAAATGGCAAAGGTTGCAGTTATTCCATTTGCTTTGCCTACTTTAAAACGGTTCATTCAAAACTTTTTACAGAATGTGAGTGATCTTAATGTCCTGCCAAAGTCTTGAGGCTTTCCCAAAAACAAAGGCCATCAAGAAACTTTGCATGCAGCACTTGTACAGGTGGAGAGAACTTTTGTAGTTCTGGTGGAGGTGAATTGACTATAACTGTACGCTGGCTAGTTACACTAAAACTCCCAAGACTGATCCCTCCTTGATTTGTCTGGGGGAAGAGTAGGATGCAGGCAGTTGCAACTTTAATAGTTCCTGAAATTAGAGCAGAAATCCCTTTGAAAGGGGGCTGGTAACTGTATCTCTGTGACAGGCTTAGCATCAGGCCATCATGTTGGGCTCTTGAGAGATACTCAGTTACACAGAGTAGGGTGCCAGGCTTGGCCGTTTCTCAACTGGTCCTTAAAGCTTTAGTATGTTCAGTACAGTCATACCTCGGGTTACGAACGCTGCGGGTTGTGCATTTTCGGGTTGCGGACCGCACCGAATCCGGAAGTACCGGAACAGGTTACTTCCGGGTTTTGGTGCATGTGCAGAAGCACAAAATGACGTCACGCACATGCGCAGAAGCGCCAAATTGAGTCACGCTGCGGGTTGCAAACGTGCCTCCTGCACGGATCACGTTCGCAACCCAAGGTATGACTGTATTATGGTTTGAAACTAAACTGCTGATTGGAAAAGCTACTTGTCTGGTATATTTTTTATCCTGACAACAAAAAAGCGCCAGAGGTCCCCTTACGGTACTTTGTGGGACTTTATTTGCCAGTGAACATGCAGAGCATTAGAGACATCCCAGTCATGCAGTTACCTGCCTGATGCAGAATAGCATTGTTATTATTTTTGGAGAAAACAAAGCTGCATGTTAATTTCTTGATGGGTTTATCTTCCGCTCCCAGAGTGCTCTTCTACCAGGCAGAGGTCACTGGTGTTCCTGGACCTTCAAAGGGAGTTGTTCTGATGTGACACTAAACTGCAATGAGTTTTTTTACCTAATGTGGGACTCAAACTCACAACCCTGAGGTTAAGAGGCTCATGCTCTACCAACTGAGTGTTGGCTGCCCAAATCTTGGGCGCATGTTCTCCCCTCTTCCACTCTGGTATGGCCACAAGGAGGATATTGGAAACATTTGCTTCCATAATCTATTCACCATGTCTTATAAGTGCATCTGAACCAGAAACTGGTTAGCCTTAAGTATGGTTTAGGGAGCCATGAACTGCAGCTTGAAGTTGGTTTGTTTCCTTAAACTGTAGTTAAGGCTAACTGTTGGGCTAAGACATAGCAATAAACTACAGTTACTTTAAAACTGGAAGTGGGAAAGCTTCCCAATTTTCATGCCAGAGGGAAAGCAAGGGGGGGAGAGTTTGTGGTTTGTTCACAGAATGCAGAGCCAAAGTTCAGTGTTTTATCTGAGCAAAGCCATTCTTGCATGGCTCTGATTATAATAAGGTGGTACCTTGGTTGTCGGAACTTAAATCTGTTCCGGGAGTCGGTTCAGCTCCCGAAACCATTCAGAAGCCAAGGTGCAGCTTCCAGTTGGCTGCAGCAGCTTCCTGCACTCAGTTGGAAGCCACGTCGGACATTCGGCTTCCAAAAAACGTTCGCAAACTGGAACACTTCCGGGTTTGCGGCGTTTGGGAGATGATTTGTTCGGGAGCCAAGGTACCACTGTAGATCAGGCTCCAACAGCCATCATGACTAGTAACTTGATAGATAGCCCAGTTCTCCATGGTGTTCCTTTACTGTTGGAGGCATAATGCCTCTGAATAGCAGTTGCTTGGAATTATGACTTCTATTTGGCCACTGGGAGAACAGGAAGTTTTGGCCTGATCGAGCAGGGCTGGACATTCTGATGCCATATGGCTGTAGCAACTTATATCCTGCATGATTCCCCTCTCCCCCTCCCCCCAATAACTTCTGCATCAGGGGCACCCAACATTTTGTTAGCTTGAACTGGGCGTTCCATCAAAGTGCAATGAAGGGGGTTGGATCTAGGATGCATTTGGCATAGCTGATAGTATTAAGAGCACCTTTATGCTCATGGAGAACTTCAGAACTACATTTTCTACATTATGTAGACCTATCCTTTTACCATGAGGAAAAGGCACATGTAATCGAAGCTGTTTGTGGCTGATGAAAGCGATACCTTGAAATCAGTGTCCGAAATTCTCCAGGTGCGTTTTGCAGTAGGTCCAACTGGCGTGGGTCCAATTGTGACTACGTGGAGATTTCTGGGCACCAGGTTGGTGATCACAGTTTTAAAAACCTCTGCCTTTGTTCATATCGCTAATACCATTTCCATTTCTATTTCTTGCATACCGGGACAAGTGAATAGTTGTAAGAGCAAGCTACAGTCCTGCAATGTAGTTGAGATCATAGAATCACAGCGCTGGAAGGGACCCCAAGGGTCATTTACTCCAGCCCCCTGACAAATAGACATTCTGCTGTGGCAAGCGTAACCTAGGTTTAAGGTGCCATTTGGTGCCCTGCTTGAATTCCATCAGTCTCTTGAATGTACCATATTTTTCGCTCTATAACACGCACCAGACCATAACACGCACGTAGTTTTTTGAGGAGGAAAACAAGAAAAAAAATATTCTAAACAAAATAGTGGATATATGATTTTTATGGTTCATGCTGTGGCCACAGACATGTGATCTGACAGTGAGTTTGGAGTAGCCCAATGCAAAAATCCTGAGGATCCATGTGGATCCATGCTTTGTAACCATGGAGGAGGGAAGGAAGGGGAACCATGGATCCTCTGCTCATGACTGCAGCAGATCCCCCCCGCCACCCGCAGGCATTCGCTCCATAACACGCACAGACATTTCCCCTTACTTTCTAGGAGGAAAAAAGTGAGTGTTATGGTGCAAAAAATACGGTAATTTCATTGGCAGTAGCCTATGAATCCGAAGTCCCCACTGCTGCCATCTACAGATTTGATGCCATCTGCATCCTGGCCCCTTTGTTAGGAGACAGAAGTGACACAAGTCTTTCCTTGGGCTTACAGCATTGTTAGGCAGAATGCCTTCAGGAAAGGTTCCGCTGAAGATGGCTTGTGATCTCTAGACAATAGTGTGTCTAAATAGTGTGGGCAAAAATGGCTGCTGCAGAGAGATCGAAAGGGGTGGCTTTTGAAGATGCAGACAGGTGCAGCATCCACAAGCATCCTTGCAAAGCAGTGGAGTCCCTTACTTAGAAGATTCTTCCCTTGCCTGTGCTGCCCTTGCCTGCGGGGAGGTTACAGCTTGCTCAGTACGCATTTTTGGGTCCCGGAAACCCAAAGAGCCAGTGTGGTGTAGTGGTTAAGAGCGGTAGACTCATAATCTGGTGAACCGGGTTCGCTTCCCCGCTCTTCCACATGCAGCTGCTGGGTGACCTTGGGCCAGTCACACTTCTTTGAAGTCTCTCAGCCCCACTCACCTCACAGAGTGTTTGTTGTGGGGGAGGAAGGGAAAGGAGATTGTTAGCCGCTTTGAGACTCCTTAGGGTAGTGATAAAACAGCATATCAAATATCAAACTCTTCTTCTTCTAAACTCAGCACAAAGTCACAAGGTTGCTGCCTGCCTTCCAAATATCTGGATTTGGTGGCAACAACCAAACCATGTGTGCTTCCACCTGTCTTCACATTCCTGTTTTATTGGTTAGACATTTACCTTCATTCCAGTGCTCTCCCTGTATAAAATGAAATCCAGTGGATTAATGTGCACAGTCCTTGCTTCTGTGCTGTTGGCCAAGATTCCCTTAACACAGTTTTTCCAGTGGCTGTCTCGCAGTTATGGGCAGAGAAAGGAGGCCGGGGTGGTGGTGGTCAGAATGCTCAAGCACACAGTCTGTTGTGAAGCTTTGACACTGGCTTATGAAATATGGCCGGGGTGAGAAAATGAACAGATTTAATTCACCTATGTGAATGGGAGCAAGGTTGCCTTCCGAGGGCTTGTGGAGCAGATGATGAATGGCTTGTCTAATCCTAGATAATATGAATTCCAAGACAGTGCATGTACCTATTAAGGTGGTAGGCGGTGGAAGAAAACTTGAAGCCTTTTCCACATGAACTGGCAATCTGAATCTCACACTTGAATGCCGCCTCCGTGCCACTTTGTGGATCTAACACTGACCCTACTGCTTGCGGAGACGAGCCATGATTTTGCTTAGGAGAATATGGTAGCTAGAACAGCGAGAGGTATATGTGGCGTGCATCTCTCTTCAGCTGCACCATGAAAACTTTGGGACAGGCTATAGGAGGTTGGGCTCCTGCCCTTTTATAGGTTACCGATAGGGTGGGGTTGCCTTGATCCTTTCTCCTTTGTGACATCTCAAACCTGCTATCAGCTGTAGAACCTGGCAACCTCCATTGCCAGGGAGTCAGTTACCTGTATGCCAAGAGCCATTATTTCCTGTGGGTATTAGATGTAAGTTTTATTAGGAACATTGTTAGGGCCTGTTAGAACAGACCAAAGGCCCTAATAGTCCAGCATCCTGTTCTCACAGTGGTCAGTGGGAAAACCCACAAACCCAGGCACAAGCGCCCTCTTCCCTCCAGTGGTTTCCAGCAACCAGTTTCCAGCAGAATTTTCGCCTCCAGCTGTGGAGGCAGAGCATAACCATGGTGGCCTTATAGCCACCAATAGCTCTTTGCTCCATGAATTTGTATAATCCTCTTTTAAATCCATCCAAGTTGGTGGCCCATCCCTGCTTCTTGTGGCTGCAAGTTCCATAATTTAACTCTGCGCTGTGCGAAGAAGCGCTTTCTTTTTTGTCCGTCCTGAGTCTTCCAACATTGAGCTTTGTCGGATGTCCGTGAGTTCTTCTAGTGTTGGGAGAGAGCGAGAAAAACTTTCCTCTATCCACTTTCTCCATGCCATGATTCTATACCCTTCTATCATGTCACCTCATATTTGCTTTTTCTCACGGGTAAACCATTACGAGAACCACCACTATGAATACAACTGGAAAACAGCCACACTTCGTAATAACCCGAAGGCAGCACAAATTATCCCTGCATAAATTGAACATGCTGTGATTTAAACATGTAATTGTATTCTATTATATACATATTTAATAGCTGCTGGTTATTTTACTTGTTATTATTTTGATACATTTTAAATTAACTTGCTTTTAATGGTTGGTTTCTCCCCCCTACCCCAGTCTTCTTAATGAACGTTTTATATTTTTTGTAAATCTCTTGGAAGTTAAGGATGATCAAGCATTCTATGAATCCTGTTCAATAAATAAAATGCAATTACAAAACAAATCTCTGCGGCCCAGTTGCTGCTGTCCAGCTTTAAGGAGCTGGAGATTTAAGTTCCTGCTTCAAGCTAAGAACAAAACTTATTCAGATTTTGCAGTTGTTTCCAGGAAGGCCATTGTGGCACACATTCTCAAGTAATCTAGATGGTACCCAGAGCAAACCGCTAGCTGGAGGTGCTACCACTAATAGCCTGTGCCTTGGACTTGCTTCTGGAATATGGCCGTGACCTTCTGCGTTGTCCCTGAAGACCAGGAGACCGTGGATCTTTCAGGGGTATCCAAAGTGGGAAAGACCGCTTCATGTAAAACTCGCCACACCTAAAATGTCCTTTTCCAGGCTGCAGAGATGCCCACGTTTTGCTTTTTGACCAGGTTAACTGCCAAGAGGCGATGTCCCCTTGAAGCATGGCTTTAAGACTGCCTAATTAAAATAAAACCGAATGAGCTCTAAATAGCTTTCTGCAGCGCTGTCTGAACCAAATTATCGCAAAGGTTTAATTGCTTCATGGCCCGAAATAGAGCGATGCTGTGTGCAGAATTACTGGAGGGGCAGAGTGACATTCTTAAATATGATCTCCCATTTATTTGCCTTGTCACCACTGAGATCCTATCTCCGTGCTCTTGCTGGAGGCTGCAGCCTGCTGCCTGCCTCTGCTGATGTCTGCGCCTGATTGCAAGAGGAAGTACATGCAACCTTGACTCGGTACTGCCAAGTTATCTCTGTGCTCTACAGTGCCCACTAAACGTGCCTTCTGTGAGCGACCTGAGATTCCTGAAGGCGCTGGAGGGATGGCAGCCTGGTGAGCAGCTCAGAGCTGGTGCCGTGTGCTGGCAGGTGAATTTCTGGAAGGGCTCTTGCGGGGGTTTTGTTGCATTAATGAAGGGTGCCAGGCATTTTACTCTGGGAGCTGCCTGTTGCAGCACGAACGCCATTGCTTAGGTGAAATAGTTGTATCGGACATCTTGCTTCTTAAGCTCCAGCAAGCTGCAGATGATGAATTCAACTCCCTGTCCCTCGTTTTACTTGGGGTCAAGGAAGCTTTTTTGACTGCAACGTAGTCAACATGGGATCCTTCTAGTGTAGGATCTGGCAGCCTGGACATCTCAAATGTTGGCTTCTTTTTTTTTTTTTAATAAAAGAACAACTAACAACAGCTTTCCTCGAACTATGCTATGAAGGGCAACTTAAAAATCAGTGGGAAGAGACCTCCGTGGCTTTACTGTCCCATCAAATCCCAACATTCATCCTATCTCGGAACACACCCATCTCTCAACCTATTTGCCTATTCTTGTCCTTGCTTGCTGGATTCTTTCCTGTATCTCCACTCCCCCCCCCACCCCAATACTTGCCATGGATGTTTTTTTGTTTCTGTGTTTTAAAATTTTTCAGCAACCTACTTTCAGGCCTGGGTCCTATAGTTCTGGGCTACCTTTGTAACCCTTCAAGAACCCCCCCCCCATTAAAACATTTGATGGATCAGTTAACTTTCATCCTCCATTTCCCCCTTTCCCATATCTTGAGTCTACAGATATTGGCTCAGTTGGTTAGTGTGTGGTGTAGCTATAACACCAAGGTTGCAGGTTTGATCCCCAGGGGGTTGGACTTGATGATCCTCAGGGTCCTTTCCAACTCTACAATTCTATTATTCAATTGCTTGGCTAGGTTTGTTAGCTGATCATTGTTTCTTATGGCTTTCTTCTTGATCCCTCGAAACAAAAATGTGATTCTTCTGTGACCAGCAAGGCGGGGTTTGTTAGGGGAAGAGCAGTAGGCAGCTGGGGTGTATGTTGATGGCAGCCCTTGTCCTCCACCAACCCATAATGCAAATGTCGTGTCCCAGCACAAGACAGCAGCCAGGCATTGTTTTGAAATGAGTCCCGCCTACAGCCTCATGCTACCGGCAGCTCTTTAAAATGTGTGCCGCCTTATTCACATAAAGGAGTGTGCTGGAAGTCTTCCCTCCTAACCCTAAAATTAATGGTTGCACTTCTGAAGGCTGTATTTGTAGTGTCCTCTATCCTCCAAATGCTCTAGGTTATGGTCACATCCCTTGCAGGATGTAGTGTTCTGTACCAGGGCTGGGCGATACCTGGTTTTCAACTTCGATATATCCCTGGCTAAACATTGCCATGTACTGATATATCATGATGTCTGAAATAAGGATTGAGCTCTGTAGAGGCATTGGCTGGCTTCATGGTTTTCCCCACATCATGATTTTTGCATAGCACACCCACCCACCCCATGATTCACAATATATTGCCAGGTCAAAAATTATGAAACTGATATCACAATATGGACTTCAAACTGGTTTGGGATGATAAATTGATATATTGCCCAGCCCTATTCTGTACTCTTTCTTTCTTTTTGGAGGGATGGATGGGGAATAAAAGACTGCAAATGCAGAAATCCTCATGTCAAGCAGGTAACTTAATAGCTACTAGTGTGGCTTTTTAAAAACTTCCAGTTGGAGTCAGCTGTTGCTTCTGTATTCAAGTACCTGACAGATCATTCCTAGATCTCTTTAACAGCTTTTTGACCCCCTGTATTCTTCCTAATTCCTCTCTTCCCTCCCCTCCAGTTCCATCCTGTTCTGTTAACAGGATGGCAGCAATCTAGGTATGGGATGTTTAAGATGGCATCTGCTGCTGGGGGTAGCTAGTGAAAGACTTTTCCATAGAGCAGGAGTGAGCTTTGGAAAGCGGCAGGTTCAAGTGTGGGGACCAAAAGCTAACTGGGCCTGTTTGTTGTGTCCTCCCTTCTCTGGTGCAGGTGACGGAGCTGAACGAGCCCCTGTCCAACGAAGAGAGGAACCTGCTGTCGGTGGCCTACAAGAACGTGGTGGGGGCCCGGCGCTCCTCCTGGAGGGTCATCAGCAGCATCGAGCAGAAGACCTCGGCCGACGGCAACGAGAAGAAGATCGAGATGGTGCGGGCCTACCGCGAGAAGATCGAGAAGGAGCTGGAGGCCGTGTGCCAGGACGTGCTCAGCCTGCTTGACAACTACCTGATCAAGAACTGCAGCGAGACCCAGTACGAGAGCAAAGTCTTCTACCTGAAGATGAAAGGGGACTATTACCGCTACCTGGCCGAGGTGGCCACGGGGGAGAAGAGGGCGACGGTGGTGGAGTCCTCCGAGAAGGCCTACAGCGAAGCCCACGAGATCAGCAAGGAACACATGCAGCCCACTCACCCCATCCGCCTGGGCTTGGCGCTTAACTACTCTGTTTTCTACTACGAGATCCAGAACGCCCCCGAGCAGGCGTGCCACCTGGCCAAGACGGCCTTCGACGACGCCATCGCTGAGCTGGACACCCTCAACGAGGACTCCTACAAGGACTCAACGCTCATCATGCAGCTCCTGCGCGATAACCTAACGCTCTGGACAAGCGACCAGCAGGACGACGACGGTGGCGAAGGCAACAACTAGGACCCCGCCCCCCCCTCCGGATGGACTGGCAGCCGCACGCTGATGCTACTACTGCAGTCTTTAATTTTGTTTTCCCACGAGGTGTGGGGGGGAGGGGGTCGGGTGGGGGAGGGGGACAAAAAACAAAACAAAACACAAAAAGGAGGGGCGACCTTCCAGGGAGGCTCCCCCCGCAACCTGTCTTTGATTGCCTCTTTTGACACTTTTGCCAAAACACAACTTAGCGGGAAAGGTCAGGCTTGGCTGTGCTTGGGTGGAATGGAGTAACTCGATTGTGGCAGCCTCACAATGGCGAATGGACTGTTCTGTAGACTTATTAATTCAAGGGGGAGCTGTCTTTTAAGTTATCTTAATCGCTAGGCGTACGTGGAAGTTGACGATGACTAACTTGGATGGAATGGCCCTCTCTTTCGTTGTTGGGGTTTAATTTTGTGTGTGTATGTGTGCGTGTGCGTGTGTTCATTTGAGAGAAGCAGTTCTGTGGTTCCAGTAAGGTTTCTCATCCATCTGTCCCCCAAGTTAAAATGTCCCCTGCCTTTTCCGTTGTCGAGGTGCATCTGTGTGTGTCTCCTCTCTGATATCTGCTCCGAACTTTTGGAACGCTCATTACAGCATAATTTCAAAGCGGGAGGAAAGTCCTAGGCTCCAAACCCGTAAGAGCCCATCTAGTCAGGATGCTTGAGACAGCTTTCAGTATTATTGCTAAATTGCAGTTTTAACAGTGTTTTCTACATGACAGCCATATTTTTGACACCGAGCCATTGAGTGTAAACCTTTTTTTGCTTGCTTTTTCTGGCTTGCCATCTCCCTTGCAACCTTAACACCTGCAGATGGGCTTCACCCACCCGACTCGGTTTCCCCAGTTGCCCAAAGGCCACCTGAAGAACATCCATCTGTTGGCCATTCTGTTGGGTGCTTCGTAAGCAGCTATACAGTACAAAGTCCCAAGAGGCCGCCCCCAGCAAGAAGCGTTCATAATATAATTGGTCAAAGGAGGAGCTGCTGAACTGTAATGTAATTTGACTAATTCAGGTCTGTATGTCTCATACTGTACCTGGTATATTCCAAGACCATGCTGATTTCTTCCATTTTTTTAAAAGAAGGTGAAGGTGTCATGGCCCCTTCTGCAGGAATCATGCTGCCATTGTGATTATAATCTGAACCCCCCCCCTTCTGTGCCAGAAGATTATGGCAGATCCCTGGTTTCCCGTTTACTAAAGCCGGGTCTCTGATCTGTGGGAAGCCTGTGGTACGAAGTGAAATGATGTGGAAATGTAGTAATTTCATAAAGGTGAGAGCTTGCTTGCCAGTGTTCATTTGTTTTTTAAAAAACACCCCCCCCAAAAAAAACCCACAACCCTTAGGCACTCTAGAACTTGTAGAGAATCCGTTCACATACAGGTCTTGATTCCTTGAAGGGGAAAAAAATAGGCAATTATGGTAGCTAATCAAGTCGTTTTCTGTCATTTTTCTACCCACCCACCCTTTTTTTGAAAAGAGAGAAAACAGATTGATGGTTTTCCTTCTCTGGTTGCCTGCTTTTGTTCATCAGGGGCTGCATAGAAGGAGAATGGCCTCCAATGGGTCCTTCCCCTGTGCAACACCATTTGTCTTCCCCTTGTGGAGATGAATGACTCCATTTGACACAGTGCTGTGTGGTTTTTTGTGCTCACGTTGTTTGATGCTTTGGGCAGTGGGGGTGAGCTGCTTTGGTGGCCTGCGAGTCCCAAAGGCTGTCTGGGTTTAAGAGCGAATCGACAACAGGCAAAACGCTAGCAAGTCCAGCATTAAAGTATCCAAGCAGCTGCATTAAAAAAAACAAAAAACTTTCGTTGCATCGTGAGAGTTTGCACTCGGTGACTTTTCCATTATTATTATTATTAATATTCTTTTGAGCCATCTCGGGGAAAGAGCCACGCCAAAATCCCATGGCTTATCTTACGTTCCGTGGGATCGAAGTAGAGGAGGGAGAGGCTTGCAACCTGGGTAAACGGACGGGAACCTTTTAGGAAATGTCGCAAGACTACTTTGGAGGCCATGTCTAGGCTTCTGTTTGGTTTGCAATCATGTAGTGTGAGCTATGAGTCTCCCTGGCTTTGAATTGGAAGTGATTTACTGGAATTACAAAACCTTTTCTTGATGATGATGATGATGATGATGATGATTTTTATTTTTTATTTTTGCTCTGGCTGCTTTAGGAAAACTTTATGCAGGGGGGAAAAGATCGCACAAGAGGGCTAAAACCTACGGAGTCGCGGGTGGGGTGGGGACTTGTGAGCAGCTTGAATGGTTTCTTTCGATTTGTTTTGTTTTGTTTTGTTAAGGAAATGCACTTGCCTATATGATAACTGTCTCTCCAGTGAAATGAATAACTGCTCCATTATTCTATTGATACAATATTGTGCATGCTGGTGTTGTATTTCTATAAAGTAGCTTGAAATTTATTAACTTATACTGTAGATGTTATGTATTCCTATGACAAATAGTCTTCAACAATTTTTTAAAGTTTTTTAATTTATTTATTTTCCTCCTATTTTTTTCCCTTCCTTTTTTGGGGGTAAAAGTTTGCTCTACCAAATAGTGATCGTAACGAAACTGATCTGTTATGGATGTTGCTATAGTGACATGCAATTATATATGATTTTTTTTAAAAAAAGGAAAGCAAAAGAAAACACCAGTGTTAGCTTAATCTTAATGTCTGGTGTTCGTCATGGTGAAATTATAACTATTACAGTGTAGGGGAAAAATGACTATGTTCTTCGAATGAGCCTTTGTTTGTGCTTTTCTGTCATGTTATGCAGTGAACTCTTTTTAAGGTCTAATCAGTGATTATTTTTCCAACTCCGTGTTTCTGTAAGGAATTATTTCACACACGGACCATTCTTAGCAGTTTTCCTCAGTGATGGAATATCATGAATGTGAGTCATTATGTAGCCGTCGTACATTGAGCAAATAAACTTACAGATCTGATGTCAGTGCTATTTGGTCTTTGTGTTGGAATCTGCTTTATTCTTGGCAGCTGTGAATGGGCGTGTGTCTGGGAATCTGTCTGGCTGCAGCGAGATCCTGTTGAGTGCAGAATACGCTCTGTATGCAGGATCTCGTAAGCTGCAGCCCAGGCTTGGAGGTCTGTATGAAGGGGTCCACTGTAGTGAAATGGTAGGAAGTAGGAACCCCACGATTCTTAATATGTTCTTCTTGATTATGGAACCCAGTTTGGCAGTATTCTGTTCCTATAAAGTACCTCTGACATGTGGTGTTGCAACCTGTTCTCCTTGAAAGCCTACCAAGGTGCTTTGGCCACTTAGCCTGAATTAGAATTCAGTCGTACCTTGGTTCTTGAACAGAATGCGTCCTCGGACTCTGTTCGACTTCCACAACTGTTCGAAAACCAAGGAGCGTCCTGCAGCCAATCGGAAGCCGTGTCGGACGTTTGGCTTCCGAAAATCGTTCGGAAACCGGAACACTAACTCCTGGTTTTCGATCGTTCGGGAGCCGAAACATAGGATTTCCAAGGCATTCAGCAACCCATTCAGCTATGGAGTGAATGCTTTGTCTTAAATATACTACTGTTTATTGCATTTATAGCCCACCTTTTTCCTCTAAGGAGCTCAAGGCATATGGTTCTCCCACACCCCATCTGAAGGCAGCCCCGTTAAGGGAGGTTTCTAATGGTTGGTGCTTTATTGTGTTTTTAATATTTTGTTGGGAGCCACCCAGAATGGCTGAGGCAATCCAGTCAGATGGGCAGCATATAAATATTATTATTATTATTATTAGGGAGGCGGGTGGCGCTGTGGTCTAAACCACTGAGCCTCATTGGGCTTGCCAATTATTATTATTATTATTATTATTAATTACCAAGTGAGTATTTGAACCCTGGCCTTGCAGATCCCAGTCCAACACCCTACCTGTTGCACCACACTGGCTTTCAAATAGGATGCTACCTTATACTGAACTGAGTCAGAGCTATGGCCCATCTGGAATTATCCAGGTTTTCTGGCAGGGAGTCCCTCCAAGCCCTGCCTGGAGCTGCTGGGGATTGAACCCAGGAAACTCTGCATGCCAGATAAGATGGAGCAGGGAACAATGGTTCAGGACACGGGTGGCTAAATGCCATCAAAAAGCAGATGTTCATTGGCGGTAGCTTGTCCATTCAGTGGACGGTTGGATATAAAGGGTGTTGATTGTGGTGGACACTTCATATATGCAAGAGTAGTTTAAATACCAAGCCTTGCCTGAACGTTATGTAGGTTGATTGGGGATAAACAAATGTGTGGCTTACTCCTAACATTTATCTTGCCACCTGAGCAGACACTTGCTTGGAGAAGATCTGGCAGGTATCAATTCTGCCACCGCTGCATCTCCATCACGTCCACGCAGCCCATTTAAACTGGGAAATCCGTGCTGGACTAGGTTAGATTAGTTGACAATGCAGCTGTAGCACTGCTGGCATGTCATTCAAGGGTGTTGATGGCATTGCCTTAGAGGAGAAACGGGACCTATGCGTCATGGACTGGTTGGACGCAAAGGAATGGTGGGAGGAACCAGCTGGGGAACCCCCAGGGGAAGAAGGCTCAGAGCGCAGGGAGTGTTGGTAGGATGACGATGAGCGGTCAGAGGGAGAAGACTGTGGGGAGGAGGTGTCAGAAGCTGAAGGAGCAACAGGGCTTAGTGAGCTGGGAGAGTCCGGGCAGAGAGAAGTCCAGAATCAGAGGCAGAAGCTGAAGCAGGAGAGGAGGGAGGCCAAGAGGCAGAGATGAGTTAGGTTGGGGAAGAGTCACTGGTTTATCGCCCTCCTGCAACAAGCTCCTCTTCCCTTCGTGTCCCAGGATCAGAAGAGGCATGAAAAGGGCTGAAGAGAGATTACTGATGCACAGATGCAGTCTCTGATTGCTTGGAACATTTTTTGGAGAGGAGGAAGACTTAGGCAGCTATGGAGAGGCGGGGACCAACTGAGAGTCTCAGCAACTGCTTCATAGAGGCAAGACCTAGTGGAACTAAGTTGCTGGGCTCATTAGGCCTGACACTCCTGTGTTGATCATGTCTTTGCCAATAAAGACTTCACTCCAATTTGCACAGTGTGATTTACTGCTGGCTCGCTTCTCACGCGATGGCTCTCTGTAGATGTGGTTGGGCTCTCAACGCCTTGCCTGGGGATGATGGGAGTTGTAATTCAACAACATCTGGAGGGCCATAGATGCCCACCCCCCCTTAAAGGTTTTGTGGGTCTCTATGCACAGGCTTGATGTTCACCAAAACCAGAGCAGGTTTCAGAGGAGTGGTCTGCCTTCAGTCTTGCCTGTGTAAGTTGGAGGCTGATTGAAATTGGAGTCTACAGATTTCCTGCCCCTGTTCTCTATCAGATCTGAGGATCTCTATCAGATTTAAGGAGGAATGTCTCTGGGGAAACCTCTTGAGAGGGCACCCAAGGGCCATGGATTTCTGTTTTTAGTTTTCCATTCTGGGGCTGTGAAGTGTAAACTTTCCACTCCCGGTTGTCTCCTTTGCAGAGCCAGTGAGTCAAGGCACAGTTCTGGCTCCTGGTCTGATCCAGCAGCCAGGATTGTCTTACAGTCTTATGATTGCTGCTGCACAGAGAGACTTTAAAAAAATGGTGAGTCACCATTTCTGCAGCACGGGCTAAGCGAAATGCCAGGGTGCAGCTGCATATGTTAGTCACAACCCATTCAAAAGCTTGAGTTAACAGCACAGGCACCTTCTCTCCCCACACACCCCTGGTAACTCTTAGAGGATGCGCCTGTATTTCTGGAAACATGTACTGGTAAGTCTTCCAGCATCATAGGCGCTTCTGAAGTTTATATGTGCTGAAGCACTGGTAAAGATTGAGGTGCTGCAGGGTCACAACTCCCATTGTGCAGTTCCAGGGGCCGCACTCGCTATGGATGATGGGAGCCAGAGTCCAACAACATCTGGATATGCTTCACATATTAACTGACCTAAAGGCAACCAATGGACCTCATTAAACCAATTGTCTACATCGTGAAAAGTCATAGTTCTAGCCAATTCTGCACCAGTCAGGCTAGAATTGGGAGTACTGTGTCCAGTTGTTGGCACCATGTTTTGGGAAGGGTGTTGAGAAACTGGACAGGTGGAGGCTGAAACCAAGGAAAATGGGGCCCTATGCCCCCAGTCCTGCCCGCCCTGTCTTCTTACAACCCACCAGGGAGCCTGTTGTTGGCTCTCATACTGTTGGTCTTCCATCCTACAAGTCCTAATGGGTACCAGCTTGCCGCTGTTGGAAGATAACTGGAGTGGGCAGAAGTCTGGGAAACTGCTTTGTTTTCTCGTGGTTTCTTCTGCTCTGTAGGGTAGGACTTGAACCAGTAACTTGAAAGTTACAAGAAAGGAGATTCTGACTAAACATCAGGACGAACTTACTGATGGTAAGAGCCGTTTGACAGTGGAGTGAGCTAAAAACCAGATTATGACACATGCCAACATTCTACATGTCTGGGTCAGCTTGCCCTAAAGAAAAATGTTTTTAGCAGGTGCCAAACAGAAGGCACCTAGCTGATTTCAATAGGCAGGGAATTCCAAAGTGTGGGTGCTGCCAAGTTTGATTTCTTACAAACATGGAACAAGCGTTATATGACTCTGGGTCTCTGAGCACAGGTGTTACATGCTGTTGGGGACTTCTGCCAGCATTTGACCTTCTTCTGAATCTCCCTCCCGCCACCACTTGAATAGGCTAATAAGGTGCAGAACTAGGACCACTTAACCATGAAAATTGACTTCTTGATCTTTGGCCAGTCACTGTCACCCAGCTGAACGTCCTTCGCAGTGCTGTTCGGAGGGATAAAAAGGGAGAGGGAGAGAGAGATTCTTTGCAGAAGCGCTTTCCATGCCATCACACACACACAGCTCGGAATCGCACGGAGAGGAAAGCTACACCTGTTGGGTTTCTGCCTCTTGTTACAGAAGGGACCGCCAAAAAACAAATTTAATTAATGATATCACCATGGGGAGATGGATGTGCTTGTCCTGGGATCTGAGGCTTGCTGCCAGCTCCTTTTCCGTGCCTCGCTTTACATGGGGTCCTTCCGACCCCCAGTTTCTTGCAAAACGGACCTCGCTGCAATGCAGAAATCCCCCTCCCTTCCAGCTGCGCAGGCGCACTTCGCCCGCTTCACCTCTCCTGCACGGCAAGGGAGCTCCTGGCTGCTGCTGCAGCAGCATCAGCTTCCAATCCCCGCCTGGCGTCTGCTCGGCGGCGCTGCCACCTACAGGCTGCTACTGAAATGGCACCCTCGAGCGCACCTCTGTCCTGCAGAGAGTGAGGTGGTAACTGATCTACTGCGTTAGCAGCACAGAGGTTACCTCCTCGGGTGCAAGCCTGGGCAGCAGTGTGCATGTAGGTCCGGGGCTGCCCAGAAAACAAGACCCCACCCCTCTTGGCCTTGTGGTCCAAAGGAAAGCAGAGTAATGTGTCCATTTGGCAGCTTGGCTGCCAAATATTTGGATTTGTGCCTTTCCTTCTCCCAAATATATCCTGCAAGGCAGTGCAGGTTTCAGATCAGTTTTCCTTCTCCTAAATGGGCTCCATTCCCAGGTTGACGAGCCCCATCTTCCACAAGCAGGACCTGGTCCTGAGCATAGCTGTCAACGTTTCCCTTTTTTAAAGGGAAATTCCCTTATTTCGAATAGGATTCCTTGCAAGAAAAGGGAAAAGTTGACAGCAATGGTCCTGAGCAGAAGAGCCCTCTTTGATTAAGAATACCGGTACATGCTTGCTACAGCCCCCACCCCTAAATATTACTACCTCCATCCGGTGTCCATTGGGATTGATAGGGTGAAAAGCAGGGAGGCCACCAGTAGGGGGTGCAAGAGATAATGACAGGCAGAGCCAACTCCTGACTGCTTTTAAGTAAGAAGGCAGGCAAGGGGGGTCTGGGCAAATCATAGAATTGTAGAGTTTGAAGGGAACCTGAGGATCATCTAGTCCAACCCCCTGCAATGCAGGAATATGCAGCTGTCCCGTATGGGGATTGAACCTGCAACCTTGGTGCTGTCAATACCATGCTCTAACCAACTGAGCTATCGAATCAGCAAAGCATTAAAAGCACACACATGTCAACTATTAAAAATAAAATAACAGGCATGAGGAAATCAGATGGGGAAGGAAACTGCTTGCCCACCCTCCCATTTGGCAACTGGCCTAGAGGGATGCGGGTGGCGTTGTGGGTTAAACCACAGAGCCTAGGACTTGCCAATCAGAAGGTCGGTGCTCCGAATCCCTGTGACGGGGTGAGCTCCCATTGCTCGGTCCCTGCTCCTGCCAACCTAGCAGTTCGAAAGCACATCAAAGTGCAAGTAGATAAATAGGTACTGCTCCGGCGGGAAGGTAAACGGCGTTTCCGTGCACTGCTCTGGTCCGCCGGAAGCGGCTTAGTCATGCTGGCCACATGACCTGGAAACTGTATGCTGGCTCCCTCGGCCAATAAAGCGAGATGAGCACCGCAACCCCCCGAGTCGGCCACAACTGGACCTAGTGGTCAGGGGTCCCTTTACCTTTACCTAGAGGATTAAAAACTAATCAGCCAGGTGTCACAGGCTGATCAGCTGGCAAAGGCACTTGACAAACTCCCCATCCTCTTTTTTGCTGCCTGCACCAGGCCATAAGTTGGAATTTGTTAGGTCTAATGAGCTCAGGGTTACAATCGGCAATGCCAGTGTTTTAGCTGTGGAAAAAGAGACCCCTTTTCTGCCCACAGGTATTCAAATTCTGGATAATGGTTTGTCAGTCAATGGTCAAAGCACTCAAACACCCCATTCCAATTTCACCACAGTTCTGTTTGCTAAATGCATGGGACAATCAGCTGCAAGGTTTCAGGAACAGGACGATGGCGGCTGCCAGGACTTCAGTTGCCCCTCAAAAATGGAAAATCTTACAGGACATGCAACTTTTCCTTTGGTATAAAAAATATGTGGAGTTTAGCATCAGGGTATAGGGTGGTATATAAATTCAATAAATAATAATAATAAGTGAGGGGAGACTAATAAATTATATAAGGCTTGGAGGACCCTGATAAATTGTATGCTTTTTGGTGGGATTTTATCCTGTCTGCAGCAAATGCAGACACACAGAACTCATTCCCTACAGTACAACGTACAAATCAGCACTTTCTGAATGGACTTGAGTGGTGAGAGTGTCAGACCAGGACCTGGGAGAGACCAGGGTTTGAATCCCCACTCAGCCATGAAGCTCATTGGGTGACCTTGGGACACTCCCTTCTGCTCAACCATGCCTACCTCACAGGGTTGTTGTCAGATGGGGAAGAGAGGAGGAGAGTCATGTGCGCCACCGTGAGCTCATTGGGAAAGGTGGGCTGTAAACTCAATAGAAACGCACGCCTAGTATTAAGTCCTGCATATACAGTGGATGTTTGGGTTGTGAATGTGCTCTGTGCGGGATGCACGTTCGCAACCCATGGCGTTCGCAACACACAGCAGCACCTCTGCGCACGCGGGGGTTGCGCTTCTGCGCATGTGTGACCGCCAAACCCCGGGAGTAACCAGTTCCGATACTTCTGGGTTTTGGTGGTCTGCAACCTGAAAAAACGCAACCTGAAGCATTTGTAACCCAAGGTATGACTGTACTGCGCTGCTTTTGGATACTTCTATTGTTTTTATTGTATTGATTTGTTTAAAAAGGGAGCGGATGGCGCTGTGGTCTAAACCACCAAGCCTCTTGGGCTTGCTAATCAGAAGGTCGGTGGTTGAATCCCCACGACGGGGTGAGCTCCCGTTGCTCTGTCCCAGCTCCTGCCAACCTAGCAGTTCAAAAGCACACCAGTGCAAGTAGATAAATAGGTACCACTGTGGTGGGAAGGTAAACGGCATTTCCGTGCACTCTGGCTTCTATCACTGTGTCCCATTGTGCCAGAAGAGGTTTAGTCATGCTGGCCACATGACCCAGAAAGCTGTCTGTGGACAAATGCCAGCTCCCTTGGCCTGAAGCGCCGCACCCCATAGTCAACTGGACTTAACCATCCAGGGGTCCTTTCCCTTCACCTTTTACCTTTATTGATTTGTTTGATTCACTTCAATAATTTTTTTTTTAAAAAAAGCTCAAACTTTTAAACTGGCTGATATATCTGTGCCTGAAGAGCAAATTGATGCACAGGAAGAACTTTCTGAGGGTAAGTAAAGCTGTCTGACCATGGAAAGGATTCCCTCAGAAGGTAGCAGAATGTCCTTCACTGGAGGATTTTAAAATGGGAGTTGGATGGCCATCTGTCAGGGATTATTCAGCTGCAATTCCTGCATTGCATGGGGTTGGAATAGATGGCCCTTGGAGTCCCTTCCAGCCCATCAATTCTACAATTGGTAGGTGATGCAGTTTATGGCCCTGTCCTGAAAGAGCTTCACTAGCCTGTCTAGGTGCTGTCAAAGAGACAGATGCAGCCCAGACTTCCTTCCTTCCTTCCTTCCTTCCTTCCTTCCTTCCTTCCTTCCTTCCTTCCTTCCTTCCACCTTGCCCAAGTGTGCAAAGGACACTTGTCCTTTAAAAACTGGTCCAGCGCAGGAGCTTTGCTGGGCAATCAAGGACCATCATCTGGGCTGTCAGAAAAGAGCCTTCAGCTGTTACCAGCACAGAGGAATATTCCTGTTTCCATCTGTGAAGTGCTGGAGAGCGAGAGAGCACAGACAGCATCGCAGCCAAGCCTTTTCTGCTGGTTTGCCCACCCTCCGTCCCCAGAGGGGCACATCCTGCTCTGCGCCACATCTCTGGTGCAGCGCGGCAGCTCCGGAGTCCGGCCTGATCCCTCGGAAATCTGCATTGGGACGAGGAGGACTGCAATTGCAGCAGCCTCCCAGCCTGCCACGCCCTTTGTTCTGGGCCTGACACACAATTCCCAGTGTGCAAGCACACTCGCACACATTGCTTGTGGCCAATCCCTGCGCAATCTCGGCAGCCAATGAGGGAGAGGGAGCTAGCAGCTGGCTGCCAAATCACCAGTCTGTTGCTAAGGCTGGAACAAATTGGGGAGGAGGGAGAGCCTCCCCCCCCCACCTCGTGCCTTGTGGCAGAAGGATTTGGGGAGGGGGGGGAGGAAGAGAGAGTTCACACATATTTTCCTGCGCCTGCTGCATGCATGTGGGGCTTTATGTAACTGCAGCTGGGTCAAGCCCAGGCCGTCAGTCACATCCTGTATTAAGGCCCGCCGGGTCAAAACGCCCCAGCTAAGTCCACCATCTGGACTTCTGAAATTAAGAGGCGGCTTTTGGAAGCCGGGAAGTGTGTCCCGAGATGAGCATCTGGAGACAGTGTGATTTGGAGGCAAAGACACTCCTGGTGAGCCCCGAGGGGCCTGCAGATTTGAAGAGGCACTGCTTGAACAGTGGGCCCCTGAGCATGTGCAGAGGGCCTCCCGCGGCACAAAGGAAAATGTGGCTTTAAGCAGATGTGGAGCAGAGCAGATTTTCCACCACCCCCTCTAAATATGGCTTATTTGGGGAAAAAAGGGGTGAAATCCCATGGCTCTTACATGCTTCCTGGTTCAAGGAATAAAAATAATCAGAGTTCCTGATGGATCAGGCCAGTGGCCCATTTAATCCACATCCTGTTCACTGAGGGGCCAACCAGTTGCCTGTGGGAAAACAGCAAGCAGGATTCGAACACAAGAGCACTCTGCCTCTTTTCTGCCATTTCCAGCAACTGGCATTCAGAAGCATAGTTGCCTCCAACTGCAGAGGCAGCACAGCCGCCCTGGCTAGTGGCCACCAATAGCCTTATTTCTCCTGCAGGAGTGAGTTCCATAGTTTAACTCTGGGGGGCCTTCATGGAGAGAGGTTTGATATTTGTGTGCAGACGCCCTAACATGGGATATACAGTCCCTCCAAGTGTCCCTATTTTCCAGGGACAGTCCCGGATTCGCAGAAGCCATCCAGGTTTCCGATTTGATCCTGAAATGTCCCCCCCCCCCACTTTTCCTTAGGATGCCCTTATTTTCACTAGAGAATTTTTGGGAGGGTATGGAATTATGCGACCCTCAAGCCGAGGAGGTAAGTAACTCGACAACTTTCAGAAGACATCTGAAGGCAGCCCTATACAGTGGTACCTCAGGTTAAGTTCCTAATTTGTTCCGGAGCTCTGTTCTTAACCTGAAGCTGTTTTTAACCTGAAGCACCACTTAAGCTAATGGGGCCTCCTGCTGCTGCCGCGCTGCCGGAGCACGATTTCTGTTCTCATCCTGAAGCAAAGTTCTTAACCTGAGGTAATATTTCTGGGTTAGCGGAGTCTGTAACCTGAAGCGTATGTATCCTGAAGCTTATGTAACCCGAGGTACCACTGTATAGGGAAGTTTTTTTAAAAAATGTCTGATGTTTCATTATGTTTTCATAGAGGTTGGAAGCAGCCCAGAGTGGCTGAGGGCAAGCCTGTCACATGAGGAGGGGCGGGGGCATAAATAATAAAATTATTATTATTATTATGGAGTAGGACGTCACTGTTTTCATTGGAGAAGTGTTGTAGGGTATGATATGAAGATCTCTTAACTGCATCTCATCAGGAACGGTGGCTACCCAGAAGCCTCCACTGTTGCGTAGCAACGAGCCCAAGAGATGCAGGTTTGCGTCTCTGGGCCGGCCTAACAACCATTGCCTTGCCGTCAAAGAGAGCACTACAGACAGCATGTGCGGATTTTATCTGGGCAGGATATTTTCCTCCCGGTTTCTTTTCTCCTCTCCCTGCCTGCCCTTTAAAAGGACACACACACACCCCCCACACCGGACACAAGGCAGTAAATGACACAATAAACTAACACAATGGCAATGCATTCTCCTTTCTTATCCGGACAAGTGTGAACATCCCCAACACACACATACACACATACAGACCCTCTGAATGAAAGAAAACAAGCATGCGCTTTGTGCGCAAACAATGCGGCTATGTCAGATTAAAGTTTTCAGCGGTGACATTTCGAAACCCCCAAACAACACCCCCCCAACATTCCAGTAAAGAGTAGGATATTAGGAAAATAAAGAGGACGCACTGCTCTGCAACCACCACCCTGAAATAATTCAAGCCCTGGAAAATGCCAAACCATTATTGGATAGGTGAAAGCAATTATTTACTATTTGAATTGGTTGGTTGATGGCATTTACATCCCATCCTCCCCCCCCCCAAAGAACTCGATGTGGCACACATGGTTCTTTCCCCTCCTCAGTTAATCATCACAATAACCCTGTGAGGTAGGCCAGGTTGAGAGGCAGTGATTGGCCCAGTGAGCTTTATAGCTTTGTGGGGTTTTCAACCCTGGCCTCTCATGCTTATGTAGGGCTGCTACTAAGGATATGCAAACCTTTCCGTATTATTTCTCTCAGGTTTTTGTTATTCCTGTTTAAAGTTCACCTCCACATCAATTTCTGATTTAGTTAAAAAAACAAGAATATGCACCAGCATTTTAGTTTTTGCAGATCAATTTTCTTTACTGTAATGCATTTCCGTATGTTGTTTTCACTAATATGTGCATTGTTATGCAAATTTTACCAATGGCCTGTTGTGTCCAGCATCCTGTTCTCCTAGTGAACAAACATGCCTGTGGGAAACCCGCAAGCAGGATTTGAATTCAAGAGCTGTTTGCCCTCCTGCGATTTCCAGCAACCAATATTCAGAATTATTGCGGCCTCTGATCTTGGAGTCAGAGCAGAGCCGTCATGGCTGATAGCCTTCTCCTCCAATAACTTATCCAGTCCTCTTTTAAAGCTGTCGAGGTTGGTGGCCACCACTGTTTCCTGAGGAAACAAGTTCCACAGTTTAACTATGCGCTGTGTGAAGAAGGCCTTTCTTTTGTCTGGCTTGAACTTTCCAACATTCGCCTTCATGGGATGTCCATAAGCTCTGGTGTTATGAAAGGGGGGACGGCCTTTTCCTCTATCCATTTGGCTGGCCCTTTTCTGAACCTTTTCCAACTCCTTTTTGAGGTGAGGCGACCAGAACAGTACACAGCACTCCAAAAACGTAGTGGATTTGTATAACCGCATTCCGAGCCTGGAAGCCTTCATTTCAGTTCCATTCCCAATTATCCCTAGCATGGAATTTGCCTTTTCCACGGCTGGGCCGACGTCTTCAATGACCCACCAACTACGAACCCAAGGTCTCCTTTCCTGGTCAGTCATTAGGAGCTAAGAGGCTTCATCTCCTGTGCAACTGGGGTTCTGAACCAGTGGTGTAGCATAGAGGGGTGGGGAGCAGAGGGGCTGTTGCCCCAGGTTCAGAATTTCAAAAGTAAAACCGCTTTGAGTTTTTTTAAAAACAACAACAATCAAGTGGTGTAAAAAAGCCATGAAATACAGTGGTACCTCGGGTTACATACGCTTCAGGTTACATATGTTTCAGGTTACACACTCCACTAACCCAGAAATAGTGCTTCAGGTTAAGAACTTTGCTTCAGGATGAGAACAGAAATCGTGCTCCGGCGGCATGGCAGCAGCAGGAGGCCCCATTAGCTAAAGTGGTGCTTCAGGTTAAGAACAGTTTCAGGTTAAGAACAGACCTCCAGAACGAATTAAGTACTTAACCCGAGGTACCACTGTAAATAATAATGATAAAATATACGGCCGCTGTCACAGTCCCCTGCCCAGCTTCCCTCTCCCTGCTGGGAAGACCCCTCCCCACTAACATCGCCGCTGCCCCACCCTCGCAGGAACCATGGGTTGAGGGTGCAATATTTGCCTTGCCCCGGGCACTGGCAACCCATGCTACGCCACTGTTTACTGTAGCTCTTAATCATCAAGACACACGATGGTGGAAGCAACAATGCTTCTGAATGTCAGTTGCTGGAATCCACAGGAGGGACGAAAGTGCTTTTACTGCTCAGGTCCTGCTTGCGGATGTCCCATTGAGCCATCTGGCTGGCCACCGTGAGGCTAGATGGACCATTGACCTGATCCAGTTGGTTCTCCTTCGGATCTTCGTTCTTAATCTTGGTGCCCTGGGCTGCCGGCTTTGTTCTCTCCCCTGCCTCACATCCCCCTAACCATACAAGAGAGGCTCTTCTGTGCCTTTGCAGCAGCTCTGACCATATAAGGCCTCGCCTTCATCGCTAGCCTGCTTCTCTCGCTCTGCCTTCCTCCCCAGCCTGGTCAGGGGCTCCTGGGGGACCGTCTGCAACTTGATTGCACCAGCTACGTCGATGTGCACTCACAATGCTTGACTGCGAGGCGACATCCACCTGCGATTTTAAAAGTTCCAGCTGTCGGTATCGAGATGCCATCGAAATGCTGTGTGTCAGGGGTTTGAAACCTCCAGCTCTGACGGCCACAGAGGAATGTCTCTGCGCAACTCCCGTTTCACCTGTGCAGACAAATGCATTCCTTCTATTTATTTATTTTTATTCTCTTCTGGCCAACACCTTTTTTTCCAGAATTGGAAATGTGTCTTTTTCCCTAAGATATACATTCCCCCTAATATAATGCTTTTTAGTTTTGGTGGTTTTTTTGGGTGGGGGGCAGGTTCACTTACAAATGCACTTTACACACATCTGCAGAAATTACTTAGCAGGAGAACTGCATGGCAAAATATGGGGAAATGTGGACATACAGTGGTACCTCGGGTTACATATGCTTCAGGTTACATACGCTTCAGGTTACAGACTCCACTAACCCAGAAATAGTGCTTCAGGTTAAGAACTTTGCTTCATGATAAGAACAGAAATCGTGCTCCAGCAATGAGGCGGCAGCAGGAGGCCCCATTAGCTAAAGTGGTGCTTCAGGTTAAGAACAGTTTCAGGTTAAGAACGGACCTCCGGAACGAATTAAGTACTTAACCCGAGGTACCACTGCATTGTTGACATATTGTTCCGGAAAGTGCAAATCTGCTAGATTTGCCTTTTAAGTACAAACTGAATAAAAAAATTTCCCTTCCCTCACACCAACATATTGTTATAGATTGGGGGTGGGAGCTAAACCCAAGAAATTAATAAATGGTCAGATTTTGATTATTTGGAGTATTGAAGGGGAAATTGCAGGCTAGTCGGGGGAAACAGGCTAAGTGTTAAGTTGTGGGTGAACATATCAGACGACCCAGCGATTCTTCAAACAGCTCTTCTTTATTCAGAGGCCAGAACAGAACTGAACTGAAGGGCTCAGTCAGCCTGCTTATATAGAGCTCTAGTACCACGTTACTGTAACAACTTTCTAAAACTATCCAATCACTGAACGTCACTTTCGATCCTTCATTTGCATAACTATCTGCAGTATCCCCCTGCTGGCCCAGGGTGAGAACTTCAGTACATAACACCAAGCTTCCTTTCCAAGCCAGGGCCACACCTGGGATGGAGGCATGAACACAACAAAAGGTGTTGATGCCCCATGTAAGAGGAGTCCTTGGGCCTGGGCAGACAGAAGGTTATCAGGGTAACTGGGGGTGAAGTGACAGGGAAAGAGGGTCCTTAGCAAGGTGTGCTGGGAAGAAGAGGGCAAAGAACAAAGACTGAGATCCATCTTGGGCAGGATTGTGGAAGCCAACTGCAGCCACTTGCTAGCCACAGCTGGCCAATTCTGGCTGGCCTTAAAACCTTCCTTGCCCCCTTTCTGCTGATCTTATATGTAGCTGGTGAGCTCCATTCAGACTGGTGGGTTTCAGGTTCATTTCCCACATGGTTTCCTTACATGGAAAGAATTCTCTGTGAGCATGGAAAAGGCTTTGAGCCACTGGTGGACAGTAAACACACTGAGTTGCAGAGAGTGGGCCTGCTCCCTAGAGGGGTTGCCTAGCAACTGTGCAACCCAGCCAGGGATGACCAGTACTTATGAATGGGGTTGGTCATTGATGCATTACCCAAGAAGAGGAGGAGGAGGAGGAGGAGGAGGAGGAGGAGAAGGAGAAGGAGGAGGAGGAGGAGGAGAAGGAGAAGGAGGAGGAGGAGGAGGAGAAGGAGAAGGAGGAGGAGGAGGAGGAGAAGGAGAAGGAGGAGGAGGAGGAGGAGAAGGAGAAGGAGAAGGAGGAGGAGGAGGAGAAGAAGAAGAAGAAGAAGAAGAAGAAGAAGAAGAAGAAGAAGAAGAAGAACAACAACAACAACAACAACAACAACAACAACAACAACAACAACAACAACAACTACTTTATTATTTATACCCCACCCACCTGGCTTATGTTCCCCAGCCACTCTGGGCAGGTTACAGCAATTAAAAAAGTGTAAGACATTAGACGCTAAAAATTTCCCAGTAGAGGGTTGCATTCAGATGTCTTCTGAAAAGGACCAAACTGTGGAGAAACATTTTGTGGAGAAATGTATTCTGTGGAGAAATGCTTTGAAACATTTACTTGTTAATGATAATAATTTTTGTATGTCCATTGCATCTGACTGTCTGTTTTGAAGGCCTTGATTCTTAGTCCACATGGATGCCCGTTAATCGGCCGACTCCCACCATGACCCCAAACACAAAAACAAGACGATTCAAAATAAATAAATCAAAAACCATACATGGGGTTTTAAAAAAACACAACTTTATTTGTGGCACTGTTGCAGAGGTCTCTGTCTTTACAAAAAGGGGATACAGAAGGGTTTGCCCGTTTTCGAAACCCGAGTGGTAAACTCCCACCCGGCATTTACACCTTGGGAGCCTCTTCCGGTTTCTTGGCTCCTGACGGGGTGATTTGGGCATGTGCCTCGAAGGTGACAGGAATCTGGATTTCGGCAGACTGAATGGCCGGCTTGGGCAAAGGAGCCTCTATTGTCAACATGCCATCGGGGGAAAGGGAGGAGCGGACTGCAGCAGGGTCAATACCAGGGGGCAGCCTGTAAAAGGGAACAGAGAAGCATGAGAGTGGAATGAGGCGAGGTGCCCAAAGCAGTACATTGTTATGGGTTCAAGGGGGTCAGTCTGGATGATATCAGGGGATCCCTTGCAGGCCTGTGATCCTGCACCCAGTGAGGATTAGTATCCAGCAGAAGAAGCTGCTGAGCTGGTTGGACAAATTCCTTTGCAAGGTAATGAGAGACAGATGGCAGAAAGGCTTGGAAAAAATCAAGATTGAGGTTGGTGGGGCAGCAGATCTGCCTTCCTTGTCCTCAGACCCTGAAAAGCTTCGCTTCTTTCCCCAGCCAACTGGTTCAGCTACTTACGTGTATTTTCTTGTGAAACATCTGGAGATGAACCCATGATCATCCTGCCTTTCTTCATGCTTGCCTGAAAAAGAAAACGACATTGTCATGGGGCCATTGATACATCAATACATGCCCCATGGGCTACATTCATTTAACTCTTCCCCAGGCACCCAAGCAGCTCTATTCAACCTGCATTCTGAAGCATAGGACCGTAGAATTGTACAGTTGGAAGGGACCCCTATGTCTCTCTCTCAGGTCTGGCCCAAGATATTTTGCCACCTGAGGCAGACGAGAAAATGCATCCCATCCCTGCCATTATCTCACCCCTGCAGGGTTTAAAGCCACATGCACACCCTCGCCAAAGCAGAATCCAAGAGGCAGAGATGGGCAGGGCGTGAGGGGAGCAGCAGGGCCAGTGCCCAGCCACCAGCGAGGTGCAGCAGAAGCAGCAGCAGCCTACGCCTGGCTTCCTCCGTGTCAGAAACACTGGGCAAGAATGTCATGCGGAGAGCGAAGGGAAGCCTGTGGCATCTGCATGCACGCTTACTTAAGGATGGGTTATTATTATTAATATTTATTATTATTATTATTATTACTATTATTATTATTATTATTAAATTCTATACCGCCCTTCATCCGAAGATTTGCAATGTGCAATTTGCAAAGTGAAAACACAAGAATACATACCATAATAACAAGCAAAAACACTAACACAAACAGACAGTCCAAAAGGCCACAGATTGTTTAATTATCCAAAGGCCTATGTCAGTTTCAGGTTCTCATTTTTCCAATCTTAAATTATTATTATTATTATTATTTTAAAAACCTCCTCATGGAAATTCATCAGCATTTTAATGTGAATTTCTCTTAATATGCATAAACCTATGGAATTTTCTCTCCTTTGCCCCGTATGAGGGAAGAACCCTGGAGTTGGTATTTGGAATATTTCTTGGCGGATACAAATGATTTAATAACCAAGTTCCTCCTCTCTCCTCAAAGGCCTTGCAAGATGGTACTCTCATTTTAACTGCTCTTTGCATCTCAGGTTTTCTCCTTGTAGCACATTCTGTTTCAAATATGTGTGTGTTTTACTCTGTGCATCATATGGTATTAAAAATACATGAATGCTGCATTGAGTGTTGTTATTTTTCACTCTCTCTTCTATCTTAATGGGTTTGTTCCAGCATAATAAGTGATTTGATGAAACTTTCTCTAATATACATATTCCTGCAAAGTAATCTTCCTCAACAGAATGCTGTTTGCCATGGTTCCCACCCACCCACTGAATATATGCATTTTTAGGTATGTTTAGCCCAAATATATGCATTTCTTTACCCTAGTAACACTCACTCTTCCAAAATAATATGCATTTCTGCAAACATAACTTGGCTGGAGAACTGCGCTGAAATATCTGGAGACGTTCAGATTTGAATAGGTGGCCTGATATGGTTTGTGGATTGCTCCAAAAAGTGCGAATTACCTCTGTAGGCCTTTAAATATGACCCGAACCAAATTCTGCCTCTCATCCCTGCTACTGAATGGGTGAAGTTTCAGACTTGGCATAAACCACCTTCCCCTTTTTTTAAAGATGGGGGAGACATATGTTTAAAAAGAATAGATATTTAATGCTTAACATGGATGAATTGGTTAGAGCGTGGTGCTGATAATGCCAAGGTTGCAGGTAGAATCTCCTGCATTGCGAGGGGAGTTGGACTAGATGTTCCTCAGGGATCATTTACAGTTCTATGATTCTATGAATATCTGTAGGGAAATCACTGGTCACCCCGAGCATCAGTATGCCTCTTGCCCTTCGGTCGGCGCCAGAAGGGAGGGAGCCTTCTAGGCTGGATGGCATGAACAGCTGTAACTTTGAGCTTGCTTCCCTCCTCCTCCCTCCTCCTCCCCTTTCCTCGTGTGCTGTGTCTTTTTTAAAACGGTCAGCCTAGCAGGGGCCGTTTCAGTGCTGATTTTCATCAGCCACTCTGAGAACCCTGGACCTGGTATCAAGCTCCGAAGAAACCAACCAACCAACCAACCTTCACTGCTGCCGTATTTTTTCGAGAATTGACTGCAACACCAAACCATTCCCTCTTCCTTGTGTTCCTGCCTCCCCACCCTTGCCTGCTGCTGTGCTGGTTGCCATGGCCACATGTTAAGCCATGGACTGCAAACATCCATTAATATTTCAGAGGGCGATGAACTGAGATTTGGGGGGGGGGACCCCACAAGGATGGGTGCCGGCTGTGGTATCAACAGAGCATGAGAAGTGGGGCGGGGGCTTAGCTGTCAACTTTTCCCTTTTTTAAAAAGGGAAATTCCCTTATTCCGAATAGGATTCCTCGCAAGAAAAGGAAAAGTCGACAGCTATGGGTGGGGGAGCCACATTTATCCCGTCCCAATTCCTGAGGGGGGGGGGCGACTGAGTGAAAGCATGAATAATTCAGAATGGCAGATTCTGGGGAGGGGGACAGAGGCACCCAGCAGCTGAGGGGGTAGGGAAGGACAGCGAATATAATAATGCTTCCCAGAAAGGGCGTCTTGCATGTAGTAGCAAGGGGGGAATCTGTTAATTTGGGGAGAATGATCGTTTTAGTAATAGCCAAAATGTCCAGTATAGTATAACTCTCTCATTTCCACCTATTTTTTTTTTTTATGTTTTGCCAAATAGGTTTATTGTTGTCTCAAAATAAACTGTTCATATTTCTTAATATTAAAAAAGAAAGAAAAAGAAAGGGTGTCTTGGGGGTGGGTGGGGGGTGGGGAGGTTGTGATTCCAGACTTCCTCCCCGCTCCTCCTCTGCCCACGATTCGCTAAGGCGCAAACTTGGCACCTGATCAATCTCATTGATTTTAATCAGGGGTGTAATGTGGCAGCTGCAACCCAGCTGGCTGGGAGGAGGAGAGGGGGAGAAAAAGGGGGGGGGGAGGAGCTCTCAAGCTCTGTGCTCCTTTGTCTGGCTTCTTGGGCCACACCCATCTTTGTTCTTTCCGGCTCCTCTGATTGGAGGAGCCTGACCGAGGGAAAAAGTGGGGAGACCTGACTCAGAGCACTCATCGTCCTGATGCGCCTCAAAAAAACAAAAGCATTTGCCACAATAAACCCAATGGCTTTTAAGGTGTCACAAGACCAGTCCTTCTCTCCCTCCCACCCAATTTTCTGTTACTGACTAATGTGGCTTTATCTCATTAGCTTTTCCCCTCCACCGTTGGGCTGAAAAAGAGAGGTGGGGGGGGATGATCTCCCCACCCCAAGAGGGAGAGAAAAAGAAAACTAGCAAATTGTATTATTAGTAGTGCTGATATCTCAGTCGGTAGAGCATGAGGCTCTTGATCTCAGGGTTGTGGGTTGGAGCCCCACCTTGGGCAAAAGATTCCTGTATTGCAGAGGGCTGGACTAGATGACTCTCCTGGTCCCTTCCAACTCTACAGTTCTACTATTCTACAATTCTAATTACCCATCCTTCACCAGCAGGTCTCTGGACACACTACAAGGATTTAGAATTCTGAATTAAAAACAGTAAAAACAGATGGCACTTGCAGGAAGAGGGTTAAAGGTAAAGGTAAAGGGACCCCTGACCATTAGGTCTAGTCGTGGCTGACTCTGGGGTTGTGGCGCTCATCTCGCTTTATTGGCCGAGGAAGCCGGCGTACAGCTTCCAGGTCATGTGGCCAGCATGACTAAGCCGCTTCTGGCGAACCAGAGCTGCGCACGGAAACGCCGTTTACCTTCCCGCCAGAACGGAACCTATTTATCTACTTGCACTTTGACGTGCTTTCAAACTGCTAGGTTGGCAGGAGCAGGGACTGAGCAACAGAAGCGCACCCCGCTGCGGGGAGTCGAACTGCCGACCTTCTGATCGGCAAGTCCTAGGCTCTGTGGTTTAACCCACTGCGCCACCGCGTCCCTAAGAAGAGGGTTAGGGTCCTGCAAAACATGAATTTCCAGTGCCATAGGAACATAGTGATCTGACTTCTCCCAAGTCAGACCATTGCTTCATCTTAGTACACTGGTACCTTGCTTCTCGAAAACCAAGGTGTGGGTTCTGATTGGCTGCAGGAGCTTCCTGCACTCAAGCGGAAGCCGCGTCAGATGTTCAGCTTCTGAAAACCATTCGCAAACTGAAACACTCCCCGGTTTGCGGCATTTGGGAGCCAATTTGTTCGACAACTAAGCCATTCACAAACCAAGGTACCACTGTAGTGTCCTGCGCTGACTGGCAGCAGCTGTGTCCATGGCTTCCTCAATAAGTGTTTTATTATTAAATACCCCCTTGCCTACCTGGAGATTCAAGCCCTCCACCTGCCACCTGAGTAGAGTTGGGACAAAAGGCAGGAAGAAGCAGCTGCACAAACAGAAGATGGGGACACCTGGCTTGGCAACAGTACATGTGAAAAGGGTCTAGGGGTCTTAGTGGACCACAATCCGATCATGAACCAATCGTGTGATGGAGCAGCAGCAAAAGAAGCTAATGCTGTTCCAGGCTGCATCCACAGAAGTGTAGTGTCCAGATCAAGGGAAGTTATAGTCCCGCTCTATTCTGCCTTGGTCAGACCCCACCTGGATTCTTTAGCTGTGAATCCTGCTTTTTGCAGGGGGGTTAGATGACCCTTTGGATCCCTTCCAACTCTTCAGTTTTGTGGTTCTATGAGTGCCATGATCTAGTCTCCTAGAGGCTTGGGAAGATTCCACATTTTTCAGCATTGGAGTCTCAGCAGATTTTTGAGTTCCACATCACCTGCCCTTATTTCCGAAAGCAGAGAAAGTGCCTTATCTTATTTTCAGGCTGCTAGAACTTTCTTTTGGTCCATTCATCACACACACACACACACACACACACACACACACACACACACAATGCCTGGGCAGCTCCAATACATTTTGTCACCTGAGGCAAAGGGCACAACGGCCTTATCAGAGCTCAAGGACACAATCCAGCCAGGCAAAAATACTTCAGAGTGCAGAGAGCCAGCGTGGCCTAGTGGTTAGAGTGTCAGTCTAGCTAGAACCTGGGAGAGGCCAGGGCTGAAATCCCCACCCCATCCCAGTCCTGCAGGAGCTCATTGGATGACCTTGGGGCCCCCTCAGCCTAAGCTACCTCAAAGCGGCATTGCGGAATTAACTGAGACAAGGGAGAACCAAGTTTGCTACCATGATCTCTTGGGAGAAAAATGCAGCAAATCTGTTCATCCATTGAGCAAGTCAGCCATCCATCAATGGATTAATGATTGCATTAATAGACCACCTTTTCCTCCAAGGAGCTCCAGGCGGCATACAGGGTTCCCGCTGCCCCCCATTTAATACAAACAACAACCCTGCGAGGTTGGTTAGGGTGAGATTGCGTGACTTCCCCCCAAGGTCATCTAGTGAGCTTCATGGCTGAGTGGGGATTCGAACCCAGGTCCTGGTCTGACACTCTACCCACTACACCACAGGAGGGACGGGAGGGTGTGTGCCTTGGGGAGAGTCATTTGGGAGCCCAACTGAGGGTTGCCTCTAGGCCATACTGGGCCTCCAGGCCTGAAGTCCCCCTCCCAGCCTCTCAAGGGATGGCACTTACCTGTGATCTCCACAACGCCGTCTTTTGTTTTCACCACCAGCTCCTCGGGCGCAAAATGGTTGACGTCCAAGGCCACTTTCCAGCTCTCGGAAGTCTGCCGGATCTCTGAGATGCCGCTGCTGAGCTGGCGGCTCAGTGCCCTGCTGTATGCTGGGTTGGCGGCTGGGCTGGCAGCGGCAGCGGCGGCGGCTGGGCTGGCGGCCACTGGCTCTGGGCTAGGGCTGGCCAGAGGGCGGATGTAGCCCGGCCAGCTGGTGGTCCCCGCAGGCCACTTGTACCAGTCCTCAGGGATGAGGGGCATCCCAAAGGACTGGTCGAAGAGGCGGCTGCCCCGGTACCAGTCCCGGAAGGGGTCCCAGCTGGGGCTGCGCAGGAAGGTGAAGGGGACTTGGCGTTCTGTCATGGCGAGGCGTCCCGGAGTCGTCCCGAACCGCTTTGTGGAGCCTCTTGACTCCTGTGGAGAGCTGGAGCCGCCAGCTGCCCCTTATCAACAGACAAATGCCTATTTTGGGAGAGGAATTCCAGAGGTCTATTAATGGAAATTACTCTTGGCCGGAGGAGCTGGTGATGAATGTTGCCCAGGTCCTGACAGCATTTGTCATTTCTGCCCTGTGTGTTTTTCCAGGGAGGGGAGCAGTGGGATGGAGACCAAGTCCCATCGGAGCTGAGCAGGATCCTGACTTCCCAGGCCTGCGTTTGATCTCAGCAAACTGAAAATAAGCACAGGCCAGCCTGGGGAGGGAATGTGTTTGGGGAATACAGTGGTACCTCCAGTTAAGTACTTAATTTGTTTCAGAGGTCCGTTCTTAACCTGAAACTGTTCTTAACCTGAAGCACCACTTTAGCTGATGGGGCCTCCCACTGCTGCTGCGCTGCTGGAGCATGATTTCTGTTCTCATCCTGAAACAAAGTTCTTAACCTGAAGCACTATTTCTGGGTTAGCGGAGTGTGTAACCTGAAGCGTATGTAACCTGAAGCGTATGTAACCCGAGGTACCACTGTATTCACATCCCAGATGGCTCAGGGGTCGCTGGCCTTCCCTCCTCTGCCTTACTTATAAGAGGCAGAGAATCTTGGAAACCTGAGGGCTAAATCCAGCCTGCCAAGCCTCTCATAACCATAGAATCATAGAATTGTAGAGGTGGAAGGGACTCCAAAGACCATCCAGTCTAGCCCCTTGCGTTGCAGGAATCTTTTGCCCAATGTGAGGCTTGAATCCATAACCCTGAGATCAAGAGCCTCATGCTCTACCGACTGAGCTAAAAGCCATCAATGGCCTTTTCCTCCATGAATTTGTCTAATCCTCTTTTGAAGCCATCACTGCCTCGTGTGGGAGGAAGTTCCACAGTTTAACTGCACTGCATGAAAGGAGGGCTTTGTTTTACCTGGCTTAAATCTTCCAATGTTCACCTTCATCTTCCAAAGTTGGTTCTTGCAACTCTCTACAAGCCACACCCCTCTGTGCAGGCCACACCCCTTAGTGGCTCTGGAGTACCTGAGTCTTTCGTATGTATGTCATAGGGAGCTGCCTTAGAACAAGTCAGAGCAGGGGTTCCTCTAGCTCAGTGCGGTTTACACTGACTGGCAGCTGCTTTCTAGCATTTCAGGCAGGGATGTTGCGAGTTTGTGGGAGCCAGTCACTTATATTCCTATATATTCCCTGTATGTATTTCTGACCCATGTAGGACCAGTCTGGAAAGTTAGCCTTGGTGAAGACTTGACGTTATCACCCCCCCAAAAGTTTTTGATTTGAGTTTCCATTGAAATGAGGCTGTATTTTAATATTTTAATGTTGTATTTTAGTCTTGTTTTTAAGTTGTATTTCAATCAATTTGTTTTTATATAGGGTGTTAGCTGCCCTGAGCCCAGTCTTGGCTGGGGGAGGGCGGGGTATAAATAGAAATTATTATTATTATTATTATTATTATTATTATTATTATTATTATGTGTTAGAAGCAAATCAAGCCTGACTAGCTTCCTGTGTTCGGGTGATCACCTGGGCGATAGGCCATTAAGAAAGCAAACGAGAGGCGGCTCTGTGCCAGGTGGCAAATAGGTGAGGCCCTTCCCTCAACTCCCAAATAGCAAGAAGGGCAATGCCTGAGTTGGAGAGCAGAGTTTGCTGTTATGGAAGCTGGAGAACAAACCAGCAAGCAGACAGGCAGAGAGCAAGGCTTTGATTTCTGCTTGAATCCAAGGCTGCGGCTGTGGAAGAAGAAACTGGACCTTGGGGTGTGAATGCTGTGAACCTCTCCATCCTAGGCTCAGGTTGCATAGATGTATCCAATAAACCATACATCCTAAAGACACCACAGTTTCCACTGTGCCACATTTCCAAAGGGAAACACGAACTCTGGGGAAGTGCCTGGAAACCTTAGAATCTCTCACCGCTTGGAGATGGCAGGCAACAGAAGAGATGTCACAGGAAGCTGCCTAAGAACAAGTCAGATTATTGCTCCGTCTGGCTCAGGGTTGTTCACCCTGACCGGAAGCAGTTTAAAGAAGCCCTTTCTTTTATCTGTCCTGAATTTCCCAACATTCGGCTTCATCAGATCTCTACCAAGTTGGAGTGCAAGGAGAGAGGGAGAAAAAAAAACCCAACCCACATTCTCCATCATTTTGTACCTTCCCATCAAGGCCTTGCCACTTGCCTTCCAGGAATTGCAGACTCCCATCATTCCCAGCCAGCCTGATGAATAGCCAGGGGAGTGCATTTGAGCACAGTGGTACCTTGGTTCAAAAACCAAGGCGTAGCTTCCGATTGGCTGCAGGAGCTTCCTGCACTCAAGCGGAAGCGACAGTGGATGTTTGAAAAACGTTCGCAAACCAGAACATTGACTTCCGGGTTTGCGGCATTCGGGAGCCGATTTGTTTGACAACTAAGCAGTTCAGGAACCAAGGTACCACTGTCGTGGGATGGCTGCGAGGCAGAATCAAGGCAGCTGGTGAGGAGAAGGTGACCGGGAGAAAGATCTTTCTCTTTCTCGCTGTCTCGGCGACGATGAGTCAGCGAGGGAAAGCAACTGCTTGAAGATTATGAAGAGGCCCACCCCCCGCAGCCCACCCTGAAGTTGTAGTCATCCTTGGCCACAGGCCAGAATAACCCCTGGAGGTTCTGAGAGTCTCCAGAACATTTTTTGGCCTTGACACCTGACACCCAAAAAAAGACACGGAGAGAGAGCAGAGAAGCATTTCCTAAGCAGAGCTCATTTCCCCCTCTCTCTCACCCAGGCTGGCCGGAGGGAAGTCCACTTCGGCCACATTCATGGCAGAGCAAGGCAAAGTGTGTGACTTCACTTGAGTGACCACGGAGGCAGGGAATACTATAGGCTTGTATTGTTTCATTAGATTTTTAACAATGTATTTCTCATTTTGTATTCCATTGGTGTATAGAGCTTTGGAGAGAGCCAGTGTAGAGTTGTGAGTGCTGGCCTAGGATCTGGGAGAGACCAGCGTTCAAGTCCTCCCCTCCCCGCCACCCCCAGTTTGTCTTGAAGCTGGCTGGGTGATTACGCGCTGCTAATTCACTCTCAGCCCAACCTACCTCACAGGGTTGTTGTGAGGATAAAATGGGACGGAGAAGAAAGGTTTCGAAATGAGTAAATAAATTAAGTGTGGTTGTGGTGGTTAGAAAGTCAACAGCAAGGCCTGAGAGGTCAAGGGTTCAGATCCCCACTCATCCTTCTCTGCCTAACCTACCTTAGAGGGCTGTTGTGGGGATTAAATGAGGAGCTGGAAAACTATGCCTGCCACCTTGAGCTTCTGGGATAAAAAATGGGGAATCAAACAAACAAACAAACAAACAAACAAACAAACAAACAAACGTAATGCTTGGTGTTTAGTTGTGTTTTTATACTATGTGAAATGAGCGGGATAATTAATAATAATAATAATAATAATAATAATAATAATTTCCTTTTCTCTGCTCAAAGGCCTCCCAAGTTGTATGCTAGTTGCATTCATTCTAGTTGCAGTCTACATATTTTTTCTCTCTTGTATTATATTGCATTTTAAATGTTTGCTTGTTTGATTTTGAGTGTGTGTTTTAATGCTCACGTCTTACTCCCTGCATGCCCTGTTTTAGCAGGTCTGTGACCGTATAATACATAACAATAGTGGTGAAATATTAAGGGGAGGAGGAGGACATAGGCGGTCCTGCAACAGAAAGGACGGCAAGGTCAAAAGCAAGACGAAGTGGCCATGGCTGTGCGTTCCTTCCACCCGTGCTGGTTGCAGGATCCCAGGCTCAGTGCAGAGCCAAAGGCCGGGCTGAGCAGACGGCCGGGCAATAAATATCTCTCTTGTCTCAATTACTGGAGATTGACGGGCCCCATCTGCTGTGCTGCGTGCCCGGATCCCCCAGCTGCAAGGATAATGGAGCATGATGAGAAGGGCTGATTGCGCAGGGGAAGAGGGAGGGCGAAGCATCCAGAAGACTCCCTCCAGATTCCCATTCCTCCTTCCTCCTGGCCGGGCGTCCGACAGGCCAGGGAAAAGCTACCCTCCAGCTCCTCCTGCTGGCCAGATGCTTGTGCTACAATGGGGAAAGGGGAAACGGCAAATGGAGCCCCCTACCTTCCCCCCAGGAACGTAAAAATACAATCTTATGGGGTTTTTTTTGTGTGCAGTCTTGATGATGCCCTGTGCCTGTTCCAAGCCTGTGATCCTGTGGCAAGGAACCCGTTCCTTTGTTAAGGGAAGGGAATGGCTTTGGCTGGTTAGGTACCACAATTTACACATCCAATGAAGTTGCTCTGGTCTGTAGAACAAATGGGTGGCCTTTCACCTCACACCCCTCGCCCAGCTGCCACATAGGATAAAAACCGAGAGCCAGTGTGAGGAAGTGGTGAGAGTGTCAGACTACAACCTGGGATGGGAGAGACCTGGACCACTTTGGGCTGCCTCTCAGCATAACCTACTTTGCAGAGTTGTGGGGATTCCATGAGGAGGGAGAGACCTAGTGCTATTTTTATAGAAACAGAGGTACCAGAACTCATCCCAAATTTCTCCCTTGCTCTCTTATAAAGGCAAGGGTCCCACCTGAGAGGTGCTGGAACTGAGTTCTGGTGGGTTCCAGTTGAAAACAAAACAAAACAAAACAAAACAAAACAAAACAAAACAAAACAAAACAAAACAAAACAAAACAAAACAAAACAAAACAAAACAAAACAAAACAAAACAAAACAAAACAAAACAAAACAAAACAAAACAAAACAAAAGCCCTGGAGAGACCCACATACTCTGCCTTGATCTCAGAGAAAAATATGGGATATAAATACAATCAATCAACCAACCAACCAACCAACCAACACACACACACACACACGCACACACACACAGAGAGAGAGAGAGATAAGAAAAGAGGATTGGACAGATTTCCTGAGGTATAAGGCTCTCAATGGCTGTGTTGTCCCTCTGCTGTCGGGAGACAGCGTGCCTCTGAAAACCCGTTGCTGGGAATCACAGGTGAGAAGAGTTGCTATTGCATTCAGATCCTGCGGGGGGGGGGGGGGCATTTCCAGTTGGCCAACTGGGTGAGAACAGGATGCTGGACTAGGATGCTGATCCAGGCTCTTCTTGTATTCATTACAAATATTAGCTTACATTGTGTTAGGGAGGTTACATAGATAACAGCTCCACCTCATTGTTCTATGACAAAGTGAGACCCCAAATATGTTTGCACATAGAGGTGTCTGCATAATCCGAAATGAACTGGGTCACCCTGAAGAGCTGATAAAGAGAGTAAGTCCATGGCAGAGAGTAGAGGTTTGTGGGCTCCTTTGCCTGCCCAGACCAGGGAAGCAGGATTCGCCTATGTAAGAGGATGAACCTTTTTCCAATCTTGTATTCCAGCATGCGTTTGTGATTTTTATTATCATGTCCTTACGTTGGTTTTTAAATTGCTTTGAGGCTTTTGTAGCGCAACATGGGAATATAATAACCCAAACCGAATCCTAATCTGGCGCAGCTCTCTAGGGATGGGCAAATCTGAGAAAAGGGCAACATCTGGAAAGATGTACAATTGCAAACACATTGACGCAGCTTCAACTCCAGAGCCACGTCTTTTCAGCTCTGGCCTGTCTCCCGCTGAGACGTGGCCCTTGACAGATAACCTTGATGCACTTAAAAAATAAATAAATCTTGCCCACCCTCCAGCTGCACTGGCTGACGATGACTCTTTCGGTTTTCAGGCAAGGGATATTCCCAGCCTGCCCTCCCTGGAGTTGCCATTGGGGATTGAACCCATGACCTTTTGCATGCAAAGTCAGATGCTCTCCCACTCAGCTAGCTCCCCACACCACCATCAAAAATAGGCTCTACTTCAGGAAGATTCCATTACAATATATATATTGTATATTTTATTATCATTGAACCAGCTCACTGAATCTACAGCTCAACTTCACAATTCAGAGAAAGAGAGAAAGAGAGATTAAATTTTTTTTCCTCTAGAGAATGGTTTGTTCTGGTTTGCTAACGGCTGCAGAGACTATGAAAGGATGCTAGGAAGACTGGACATGTTTTTCCCTGATAACGCCGTCTTTCTACACTTGCTGCTGCTTGCAATTGGAAGGGAACCCCAAAAGCATCTCAACACTGCAGTCCTTTGGAGACCTTCCTTTGGAGACTGATGCACCACTAAACCGCCATTTGCTGGCACTGAGTCATAGATCTGTAGAACTGGAAGGGACCACGAGGGTCATCTTGTCCAACCCCCTGCAATGCAGGAATCGTTTGCCTAATGTGGGGCTCGAACCCACAACCCTGAGAATAAGTCTCTTGCTCTATTGACTGAGCTTCCCCAGCTGTCCATCATCTTTGGAGAGCCCCACAGAACCAGTATTTGCTGTTGCTCAGTCGTCTTGGGAGAGCCCAGGCAGCACCCTGGCGGTGACTGTGTTTCAGGTGTGAACTAATAGGCCTGCTGCCAGTGTGAGCTTTCAGCAACTGGTAGGGATGTAAAAAAACCAACAACCAACAGCTGGATATGGGTTAGGGATTTCTTCTGCAATACCAGGGTCCAACAGTATAACCTTTGGGCTGACTAAATTAGAAGACTAGCCTTCCCTCCTTCCTTGATCAATGTAGTAGGACCTATTGCCTAGATCTAGACTAGAGTTCACTCTGGCAGCTCTTGCTCCAAAGACCTCCAAGAGTTCTTGATTGTCACGTCCAATTGCCAGCTGCCTGGGACTGTGGAGCTGAGGGGAAGCATACTGTGGTCTTTGCCGCCAGCATGGGGAGTGAGGGGCATGCACCTCCCAGGAAGAACCTCATGGTCAGGGGGAGGGCATCTTGGCCCCATCTCTCAGCTAGTAAGGAGCAGCTTGCTTTCCTCTTCCCTCCCCATCCCCTTTTCCTTTCATGTTGTGTCCGTTCGGCTGCAAGACCACAGGCAGGGACTCTCTCAGCTTTTAATATATGACGGTGCTTAGAAAACATTAGGTGCTTTATAAGTGTTAAATAAAGATCGTAATATCTGGATCCACAATCACAACTCAGCAACAGGCAGGTGTCATTTTGCTTCAAAAACCTCCCAAATCCAAATTTGCCAAGTAAGTCACGGACTGTGGATCTCCATAGTTTAAACGTGTCACTGGAAGAACTGGGTGGATCCAATGTCAGATGTCCCTAAAAAGAATTGTCCTTCATTCCTCTCTTTCTCTTTCCCTCCCTCTCTGCCCCACCTGCAACACGGCCACACAGAGATCCAACACACTGCTTCTTCTGAATCCAGTTTTTCACATATGGCCAACAAACCACAGAATTCAGGTCTGGAGGCTCAATCCATAGAATCAGGAGGGTGTCTATAGCATCTGAATTTGAATGGTGGGCCTTAAATAATATGTGGATGGCACCTCTGCAGAACCAGGAGGTTTTCTTCCAAAGCTGTTGTGGCTTCTCTGATTTGTTCATGCTACACTAATTGGAGAATGATGTCCAATGGGCGATGCTCCTCCTTACCCAGTGCATTTTCTGCCCTTCTAGCACAGGCCATGTCAGGATTCTAGTCCTTTGTGAGTTTTACATCTTTACATCTGATGGAAGGAGATTTGGACATTCAGACTGATTTTTGGAGGTTTCATGGGCTTCCCAAGGGGGATCTGATTCACAACCCACCTGTTTTGTTCCCCTCTCTCTTTCTCTCTCCCTTGGTTTGAGACAAAGGTCTGATCGGGTGGTGTCCCTGAACTTGCTCTATTTATTTTTCCCCACCTCATATATGCAAGGGAAACTGATCCGGTTGTGCTATCTGGTTCTACAGAAAGGGCACTAAGTTACGTGACCCTCGCCTGGCTGACCTTTGCTCTCTTGCAGAAAGCAAAATACCCCTTTGTGCTAAGATATGTCAGAGGTTATCCTGCAAAGCCGGGGGCTGGAAGCACCTCGCTCTCTCTGCAAGCTTCCATACAGCCTGGGGCACGTAGATGTATGTTTATATGAAAGTGCTGCCTTAGACCAAGTCAGGCTGATGGTCTGCCCAACTTGGCAAACCAGTCCATGCCATTTGAGCCCCATCAGGTGTCCCTCTTGTCTTATCGACTGCTTGTCCATCAAGCCCAGAAGCATCAAAGTTGAACAACAGCTGCTCTCCAGGGTCTCACGCAGAGATGGGGCTTTGCTATCACCTGCCGTGGAACCAGATGGACATGTTGCCAGGCAGGGGTTGATTCTGGGGCCTTCCCTAGGTCATTGCATCCTCCAGGAAGTGCTCTCTCTGTGTGTGTCTTCATTGGTGGCAAATGCTGTTTGTACCCGCAAACTTCTAAACACCAATCCTGTGCACTGGGTTCTAGCGTTGAGTTGAGGTCCTTTCCTGGGACACAGAAGTAGTCCTGAAGTAGTCAATCCAGTAGTCATCTTTGTAACTTTTTGGAAGTGATCAGCTTCTATCTTCCTTCCTTCCTTCCTTCCTTCCTTCCTTCCTTCCTTCCTTCCCTCCTTCCTTCCTTCCTTATCTCCATCCATTTCCTGGGTTTTACACAACCCTCCAAACTCCCAAGTAAGATTTCTTTTGGAATTTCTCCCTCTGGAAATTAACAGAGTTGTGCTCCCATGCCAGCCACCCCTCTCCTTTCTGCCTCCTAAAATAAATTAAACATTAACCTCTCCAGGCTGCTGGAGTCGAAATAAATAAACACTACAAATAAATTAGGGGGTGGGGTGGGGTGGACAACAACAACAACAACCCTCAAACTCCCCTCGAGGAAGAATCTTCTGTGAGCTGTTTGTTCGAGGCTGGGTGCGATCAAATAGCGAGGACTCCTATGTTCTAGAGCCCAAAGTTCAGTGGTGGGTTTTGGTGTTTGTTCATATGCTCTGTGCGTGATCCTGAACCCTGGAGGCGTTATTCCCCGGGACACCCTCCCTACCCTTTTGCCAGTAGAAACTAGCTTTTTTAAAAAAAAACCAACAACAAAGCAAAACGGAGTCCACCATCAGGCCTCTTGTCCATGTGAGCAGCCAGACGATTGGGGTCCTTGCCCACAAAACCTCGATCCTTTTGCAACCCCGAACTTCCAGCAAGTGTCTGGCCTCCTCCGCCACGATGCTGCGTTCTAACAGGTGACTCAGCAGTTCTCTCCCCCCACCTACAAGATTTCCTGACTCCCCGGTTAATGGCTGGGCCAGCTCCCAGCTCCTCGCTGGCTGGACGCACCCAGCAACTCCAGAGTCAACGAGGAAGGAAGAAGGAGCGGAGGCTGGCGCTGGTTGAGGAATTAAAACTGGGCATGCCTTGGAGGGGTGGGCGGGTGGGGAGGGCAGCTGGGCAGGGCCAGCTCACTCCAGCAACCGGGCAGCTGGCCCTCAAAACCCAGCACTCTCAGAACTGCTCCGGCTGTTGTAGCTTGGGCTGCGGCTCTGGGTGCGAGTCCGGCTGCGGCTGCTGCTGTAGCTGTCGTAGCTGCGGCTGCGGCTGCGGCTGTAGGAGTAGCTCGTCAGGGAGCTGGAAGAGGACGGGCTGGGCCGGTAGTAGGGGATCGGGCGCTTGCGGGCACTGGAAGAGAAGAAGGACATTTTTAGTGCCTTTAGGCAGAAGCAGAGCGGACTGAACTGGATTTGATTAGGAAGAGGGCATTGGATTCGGCACTGAGGGCCAAGAAACACCTGTTTTCTTTTTTCTTTTAAATACAGAGCTGAGTGAAAACCAAGTTTGCAAGGAAGTATGAAGACAGAATCTTAGAACGTTGAACACTGCTGGGATAGCTCAGTTGGTAGAGTGTGAGACTCTTAATCTCAGGGTCGTGGGTTCGAGCCACACGTTGGGTGAAAGATTCCTGCATTGCTGGGGGTTGGACTAGATAACCCTTGGATCCCTTCTAATGCTACGGATCTGTGATTCTAGAAATAGAGTTGGAAGGGGTCCTCATCTGGTCCAACCCAACCTAAATTCTACACTTAAAGGACAGGAGGGATGTATGCTCAATATCAGGATCAGGGAAACATGTGGTGCTTCAGATGTGGCTGGACTCCAGCTCAGATCAGCCCTAGCCAGCAAAGCCAATGGTCAAGGATAATAGGCTTTGTAGTCCAGCAACATCTGGACATGCCTCAACCAATCAGGAATCTCATAATAAATACACTTTCAGAGGAGAGGTTGGGAAGCTTGTGGCCCTCCAGTTGTTTTCTGGACCACAACTCCCATCAGTCCCAGCCAGCAGAGCCGGTGGTCAGGGATGATGGAGGTTGGAGCCCAACAACATCTGGAGGGTCAGAGCCACTGTCAATTTCTTTGTACAAGGCGTTTCCCACAAATAAGTAGTACATTATACTGGTTAACTTAAGAATCTTGCTTTCCCCCTCTTCTGTCTCTGAACTGCTTTCCTTTTGTGCTGTGTCTTTCAGATTATAAGCCTGCAGGAAGTGACTGTCTTGTTTTCATTGGTTGTATGTAATATGTCCAAGGAACCTTTTTGACTGAAGACCTGGGGCCAAATGTACTAAAAAAACACACCCCATAGCTAATCTGTTGCAGCTGACATCTCAGCTTTTGGGGTTGCTTTTTTATTATTATTTAAATGAGCTCTGAGGAACACAGTCACTCCCAAACAAAAATCTTCCCAGCAGCCTCGCCTTCTTGCATAAGTTTGACATTTTCTGTTCAAAACAGGAAAATTGAAAATTCAAAATTTTCAGTTCAATCTTGGTTTTCGCTCCACATGGACAGAAGGGAATGCCGTCAATTTGGAATCTTGCAAACATGACCCAAGTTCATGGGTACAAGCTTGGGCAACCCAGCCAGATGGATGGAGTATAAATAATAAGCTTGTTGTTGTTGCTGTTGCTCTGCCTCACCCCAAGCCCCTCCCTCCAAACCTGGAGCCCTCAGTGCCAAAGCTATTGCCTCTCCAGTCGTTAGTCCTGGATTAGCCAGCTAAAACAACAGAGCATGAAAGGGTTAACAGCGCTTGCGTGTTTTTGCTCCAGACGCTGGAGAATTAAAGCTGCAGGAAAACAGAGATTAGGTGTTAGTTGGAGGGCACACTTTGCCCTGGAGGAAGCCCACACGCCCCATCAATAGCTAATTTCTTGCCAAAGTCCAAAAACCAACCACCTCCATACTAATGCACCCCCAGCCAACCATTTCAGACATTATGTTTCTTGCTGTTTAAGTGACCTAGCTGTGATGGTGAGCCCGTTCATGCTTCCTCTTCCCTCCCTGTCCTTTCTTCCTCTTGTGCCATGCCTTTTAGGCTTTAAGCCTGTGGGCAGCGACAGCCTTGATTCAAGCATTTGTGAGCTGCTCTGAGAGCCCTTTCTGAGGGGCTGAGGATTAGGATTTGGGGAGCTGCGGTATGTCAAGGGGACGCGGGTGGCGCTGTGGGTTAAACCACAGAGCCTAGGAGTTGCCGATCAGAAGGTCGGCGGTTCGAATCCCCGCGACGGGGTGAGCTCCCGTTGCTTGGTCCCTGCTCCTGCCAACCTAGCAGTTCGAAAGCACATCAAAGGGCAAGTAGATAAATAGGTACCGCTCCGGCGGGAAGGTAAACGGTGTTTCCGTGTGCTGCTCTGGTTCGCCAGAAGTGCCTTAGTCATGCTGGCCACATGACCCGGAAACTGTACACCGGCTCCCTTGGCCAATAAAGCAAGATAAGCGCCGCAACCCCTGAGTCGGCCACGACTGGACCTAATGGTCAGGGGTCCCTTTACCTTTACCTTTAGTATGTCAAGGAGACCCTCCTATTCCCCTTCCAGAGCTACAATCTTTAGAGTTCCCTGCAAAGAGGGAATGACTTACGAAACCCATCTAGGAATTGCAGTTCTGTGAGGGGAACTGGAGTCTCCTTATCAATTCTCCACACCTTTAGTAAACTACAGCTCCCAGAATGCTTTAGGGGTAGCCATGGCTACCTAAAGAGGTATTGCAGTATTTTAA